>NC_045619.1:137415114-138694757 GCF_009829155.1 Mustela erminea | reverse complement strand
AAAATTAATGCCTTACTCTAGTTACGCCAACACCTGGACCATCTGAAACATGTCTTCCTCCCCCATTTATCTGCGTTTTGCCCATTGCTTTTTCAAGCCCAGCAGTAGCTACCTTCAGATACTCTGTACCTTCCCCAGGCTGGGGCAAGTGCTGGATCTCCAGGTTCCCACACTTTGTTTAACCGAGCATTGCATTAATTCCATCCAAGTGATATGATCTGCTCTGTCTCCCCCGTTAGCTATCCCCTCTGCCTTAGGGATAAGGAAACTGAAGTTTAGAAGACTGTGGAATTCTATAAGACCATGAGGCAGTAACTTAGGATTTGTCTCAACTCCAAAACCTAGGCTTTTGTACTCAGCCATGTTCTTTCTTCTCTTAATTAAGGAACGAGACCTATAAAATTAAATTCAGTGCTTAAAAGTTTTGTTTGAGACCTTTTCCTGTTGCTTCCTGGAATGATACTTGTGCTCACCTGTTCTTTCCCTTCCAGACCTCTTCTCACTTGCTCTTGAATAAATTTGGCTGTTTTTTCCTCATCGTCAAGGTCCTGCTTCTTCTTTTTCTCTAGTTCCAATTGCCGGCGGATAGTTTCTGGGTCCCTGTCTATGTACTGAATATACCAGCCCTTTGGGGTCTCATCCACCTTGCACAAACCTTTAAAAAAATAAAAGATTAAAAAATAATAATAATTTAAAAACTTTAAAAATTAAAAAATAAAATATTTGTATACAATCAAAACTGAAAGCACATACAAATGTGTTTGATCTCTGCATCATGTGTTTATTCCTTCAAACACATTCATTCAAACACATTCAAATACACAAATTCATGCAGCCCACAAATTTTCCATACTCACAGCTGATGAAACTTAAGATATTTTAAGTGGAATATTTTACCTCCTTAAACAGAAAAAATTATTATTCTGATTTTTCACTAGCTAGGTTAAGTCAACTGTGTGAGCAGGGGAAACACATGAAAGAAGTATCATCTTGCTTAGTGATTATTTAACTGTGTCTAAGTAGTTAATGTCCAAGGAGAACATAATATTCTGCTAACTTAACTAAGTACAAATTTTCCCCATCAGATGGAATAAAGGAACACACCGAATTAGTAATACATTGACACAAAATTTCTTTCTCCTCTCTTCCTAAGCTTTAGCCTAGGAAGATCAGAAATGGAATAAGCTACAAGTTGTTAAAGAACTCCATGGGGTGCCTCCACAGCTTGGTCAGGGGTCTGACTCTTCATTTCAGCTCAGGTCGTGATCTCAGGGTCATGACATCAAGCCCCACGTCGGGCTCCCCACTCAGCATGGAGTCAAATTTAGACTCTGTCTCGCTCTGCCTCCCTCTGCCCCTCCCACGTGTGTTCTCTCTCTCTGTCTCTCTCTCCAATAAATAAATAAATAAATATTTTTAAATATTTAAATATTTGTTACCTCCTTAAACAGGGGTAACAAAGGTTTCCAAAAGTAAAATGAATAAGGGGGTAAAAAAAGGGAAGGATAGTAATTGTTACCCCAGATGAGAGGATGCTTTGGTGACACATCTTTGCACGACTGAAAGAACCATTCCAAACACTCCATATTCAAGTGTAACCCACAAAATCAATCCTGGAAGATTATGCTCCTCTTGGCCAGTTTTTAATTGCCCTATCTGTCCAAGTTTCCATAAATTTGCATGGAAATTATGACAACTGTCTCTCCTTGCACTGGAGCCACATAACGACTAGTCACATCCTGCCTTACTCTTACCTTCTCTGCCCAGCCACTTTGTAAAATCAGTGAGAGTCTCCCACTGAGTGGCATTCATATGGATGTGCTCCCGGTGGCTGATATACTCATTGTAAACGATGTTGTTGTGAACTCTCTTAGTGCCTACGAACAAAATACAACACCATCAATCCTGGGCATGTTACAACATGGTGATGTTACTATAGGCACAACACCAGGATGCTTACCAAAGCGTCTCCTGAGAAGTTCTAGAAAGTCATTTCGGAATTCCCTAATAAGGAAAGGAAAGAGAGCATTATGGCACTTTTACAAATATAAAGCATCACTTCTCTGAAATGTAAGCCACCATACAGTTTCAATGTCCAATGATACATGAACCATCTGTGTGAATGTCTGTGAAGAACCTTTAAAAGCTGAAAAAGGAAGGAATCCCAAAAGACTATAGCTTTCAAGAAGGACAGGTCAAAGTCAGTCTGGAGGGAAACAGTCAGCGTTGGCAGAGCAGCTGTAACCAAAGTGACGACACATCTTTGCAGAGGTTCCTTCATCAAGTCTCTTAGTGCTACTGAATGTGGCATAACAACACTCTCTTTTTGACGGTAAAAAAACTTCCCTTATTCCACGGGAAATTGGCACTTACTGTGTCCCTCTGCACTGAGTACACTGTGTTAAGTGTACTTAACACAGGTAAACATACGTGAGTAAAACACAAAACCTGACCCAGGTTACAATCTAGCAGAAGCAATCATAAAAGAAATCGAACAGCAGAAGAGATGTAACAAAGTATCAGGGGAGTCCAGGGAGATCCCTAATATGGGCAGCGAAGTATAAATAGGACTTTAGGGGCGACTGGGTGGCTCAGTTGGTTTAAGCGTCCGCTTTCAGGTCAGGTCATGATCCCAGGATCCTGGGATCAAGCACCACATCGGGCTCCCCGCTCAATGGAGAGCCTGCTTCTCCCTCTCCCACTCCTCCTACTTGTGTTCCCTCTCTCTCTGTTTCTCTGTCAAGTAAATAAATCAAATCTTTAAAAAAATAAAAATAAAAACCAAGTAGGACTTTAGAGGTGAAGAGAAAGAGAAGACCTTCCCCAGCTGGCAGACACGAAAGCGTCACACCTGGGAAGTGAAAATCTAATTGGGCTAACGTTGAGAGTAGACAAAAATGGGGGATGCAGTGGCATAGAATAGAATAATGGGGCGTGGGTGCAAAACACAGCTGGAAAATACCGGTACGGCTACACTTCGAAGTATCTTTAATGTCATGCTAAAGAGGGAGGGTTTTATGCGTGCGGTGGAAAAGCACCAAATAGTTTACTGAGGAATTAGTACAGACTAATCTGTGATTTAGAAAGATAATCTTGGGGCGCCTGGGTGGCTCAGTGGGTTAAGCCGCTGCCTTCGGCTCAGGTCATGATCTCAGGGTCCTGGGATCGAGTCCCACATCGGGCTCTCTGCTCAGCAGGGAGCCTGCTTCCCTCTCTCTCTCTCTCTCTCTCTCTGCCAGTCTCTCTACCTACCTGTGATCTCTCTCTGTCAAATAAATAAATAGAATCTTTAAAAAAAAAAAAAAAAGAAAGATAATCTTGTGGAAAGTACAGAATAAGAATTCTCAAAGTGTGGTCCCCAGAGGAGTGGCACTGACATCACCTGGAACTAGACAGAAACGCTAAGTCTCCAGCCCCACCAGAACCTGCCACTATGGTCCCGAGCCCTCCAGGTGACTCGGACGTGTGTAGAGGTTTGTGACCCACGGGCATAAAGCATGATTGGGAGGAGCGGAAGCTGCAGCCGGGAGCCCAGTGAGGAAATCATGGAATTAATTTGGGCAAGAGAGGATAAGAACTATTATTACTAGAGTCTTGAGAATGGAGAGGATACAAGTTTAAAGGACACCGTAGAGAACTAATGAGGATTCCCCAGCCTGGCATTCCACGTAGGAAGTCATCAGGCAGCCCAGGATAATAAGCAGGTGTGTTGGGCAGAATACTGCCCTTAGCTTTAAAATGTTGGCTCTGTATTCAGAAATACGGAACTGTGCAGGAAAAAAAAAATCTACAACTCAAGACAGATGTTAGAAACAAACAGTAAGACCGAGGAGTCAACCAACATGAAGTTTGAACAGCTAGAAGAATGACGGGACTCCTGGAGCCTGTGTACTAAGGAGAAAAGGAAGCCAAGTGGGCGCCCTGAAGAATGTTCTTGCATTTGAGGAGCTGGGGGACAGGCAGAAGGGTTAAGACAGTAAGACAGGAGGATAGTAAGCAGGGGAGGAGGAGTAGGAAAGAATGGAAAACAGAGACGTGTTTGTGGACAGTTAAGAAAAGATACAGAGGAAGATGGAGAGGCACAAGCGACCCTTCCAGAGGCTGCCGGAGGTGGACGGCAGCTACCGTGGACACAGTGGACAGGGCTGGGGAGGAAGGCTCCAGTGTAGATGGCTCTTGCCAGAATGGTATTTCCCCAAATGTGGCCTATGTAGCCTAGTGGTATTCCAGACAGTTGTTTTTTTTTTTCCCCCATTTTTTAAAAAAGATTTTATTTATTTGGCAGAGAGTAAGAGAGAAAGAGAGAAAGAACAAGCAGGGGGAGCAGCAGGCGGAAGGAGAGGGGGAAATAGGCTTCTCACTAAGCAGAGAGCCCAATGTCGGACTCGATCCCAGGACCCCGGGATCATGACCTGAGCCGAAGGCAGATGCTTAAACCAGCTGAGTCACTCAGTGCCCCTCCAGATGGTTTTGGGTGGTTCAGATAAATCCTCTTTGCCTTTTTCACTGTGCTACTTGCCTTGATGGCACAAAAGCCATGCAGGACCAACCTGCTGGCATCTTAGCCAAGTGCAGGCTGTGGGTGGTGAGGCCACAGTATACCAGCAGCCCAGCCCAGGTCTTCTTCATGGGCCAGCGCTCGCAGTGAAAGTCAATGTCAGTCTCATCAAGAATGTCCTTGACAAAGCAATATTATTAATAGTATTACAACTCAACCTTTGGGGCTCTGTCTTTCCACCAGCCTGTGTGATCAAATGGGATTATGAGTTAACCACTTCTGCCGCTGGACAGTGGTTGTTGTGAGCAAATCACTCGTGCCATTGTCTGGGCCACGTGCTGAACTACCCTTTCCACAGAGCACCATTTTGTTGGAAAGAGTGACTGACAGATCAACCATGATTATTCCAAACTGGGTATTTAGTAGACACTTCCCCAAACCTAAACAAAGGGAGCGCTGTCATGTCAAGGAAAACAACTGATGGTATTTTTGGCCAATGATAAAATTTGGGCTTTCGAGAAAAATCTAAATCCGGCAAGTTAGCATCAGTCACTGTGAGTCTGATGTACTTTCCAAAACTTCAAGACATTTCTGATGACACTGATGCTGATATTAATAAATATGATTTTATGCTATTATGTAATGAAAGGTGTCACCACTCCGAATACATAGTGAGCCAATATTTTACAAATGACCAGTGCATGATGATATAAAATCACACACAGGTATGAGAAGTACAAAATGAAAGACCAGGGGTTCATGATGTAATAGGGCACAAAAAGTTTGCTGATGTGGTTTCAGATTCTACATGGCAACTAATCTTTAAGAAACTACCATGCCAGGGAGGCCTGGGCGGTTCAGGTGGTTGAGCCACTGACTCTGGATTTCAGTTCAGGTCATGGTCTCAGGGTCCTGGGATCGAGCCCTGCGTCTGGCTCCACACTCAGTGGAGAGTTTGCTTGTGGATTCTCTCTCCCCTTGGCCCATCCCCCCACTCAAGCACAGGTACACACACTCTCTAAAAGAATAATAAATAAACCTCAAAAAAAAAAAAAGTTTAAGAAACTACCATGCCATTATTTTGATTTAGTTTCAAAGAAGAAGATGCAAAATTATCTGAAAAAGGCTATTAAAATATTACCCCATTCCAGCTCTACATCTATGAATAGGATGAGCTTTCTTTGTGTTTCCCAAAACATTTTGAAACAAACTGAATGCAGAAGCAGCTGTGGAATCCAACCATCTTCTATTAAGTCAGACATTGCAGATTGGCAAAAATGTAAACAATGCCACTCTCACCTTTTTGTTTTAGAAAAGATATGCTCTTTAATTTAAAAAATTCATTTATCTTAACATGCAATAGGTTTCTTATTGTTATTTTTTTTTAAGATTTTATTTATTTATTTGACAGAGATCACAAGTAGGCAGAGAAGCAGGCAGAGACAGAGGAGAAAGCAGGCTCCCTGCTGAGCAGACAGCCAATGTGCGGCTCGATCCCAGGACCTGGGATCATGACCTGAGCCAAAGGTAGAGGCTTTAACCCACTGAGCCACCCAGGCGCCCCTCTCATTGTTATTTTAAATAAAGTAATAATACATTAATTTTTCATTTTTAATCTCTAATTTACAAATAGCAATGTATCACTATCAAGTATCAATATCAAATATAAACAAAAGCTCTTTGGGTTCTTCAATAATTTTTAAGGGTGGAAAGGGGTCCTAAGACCAAAAGGTCTAGAACTTTGGAAAGAAAGAGATAGAAGTAAAACTGAACATTAATAGTAGTAATAATTAACAGCTATTAATCGAGTCCTGGGTACTCTTCTAAATATTTTAGAAGTATTAACTCATTAATCCTTAAATAAACTCCATAAAATAAAGGGAACACCTGGAAGATGATGCTGTTTTTAGTCCCATTTTACAGATGAGCAGACAAAAGTACAGACAAATGTAAGTGGTTCAGCCAGTCACACAGCTCCTGAGTAGAGAAGCCTGGACTTGCAGGGTTTAAGGCAGATGGTCTGACTCCGGAGCTGTGCTCTGAGCCACAACCGAGTTAGAATGAAAGATAGTTTTTTAGATTTGAAGTGCAAGACTAAATTGTGAGAAGCACTTTTGCAACATTTCCATACTATGATAAACTGTCAAAGGAAAATAAAACCTGAGCACAGGGTACTACCGCTATTGTGCTAATGTGTAAAGAATGGACACAGCTCCCAATACAGAAAATACTAAGCATCTACTCAATGTCTGACTGAATAAAGCTCATGAGGAAAGGATGTCTTTAAGTTACTTACTCTGAAAAATAATCCATAAATTGCTGAGGATTTTCGGAAGCGAGCAAGAGTTGTCTCTGATGAGATTCAGACATACAGTGACATTTGAAGCCATTCTACAAAAATGCAAAGGTAGCAGTTACATTCTGATTTAGATCATCATAAGCGGCCCTAAACAGAAGTATTTAATCAACCCTGAAAAGCTGCTCTTTGATGATAAATTGTAAAAGAAGAAAAAAGAGGAAAAAAATCACTAGCTTTAAGCTCACTATTATTTTTATTTAAAAGTTTTTTATAAGGTTGAGTTAAGCAACACTCCTCATCAAAGCATAATCCCAGATTACAGAGATGGAAAAACAGTGCTTTGGAAAACTGACAGTAGTAAGAAATCTGACAGAAGAGCGACTTTGTTTTTCCATGACTTTGTTTTTTAAATCACTGTAACAAATTCTGTTGAGCACCTACTTTGTGAAGTGTTGTGCAAGTTCTTGGAGGGACGGAATGAAGGAAAATGGGCCAGTAGTGAATTTCCATTACGGGGACTATTTTCACTCTACTTTCGTTCATTATCCAAAATACACTGCGGCATATTACAGAAACCTCCTTTAAATACACTAAACCTGCATCTTCTTCAGACGACTATGAAAGAGTTACAAGCTTTGGCTTTGTATCCACCTGACTTAACATTTACACCTTCTCCTTCATAGAAAGAGAAATGAAAAATGCGTTTCTCCTCCTGTATTCCCGTTTCAGTGAATAGCACAGTTGCCCACCCACAGTCGCCCACCCACAGTCGCACACCCACAGTGAACCTTAGAGACAGGCACCCTTGAGTCGTCCTCTAGGTCCGCCTTCCGCGAATCACTAAGCCTGCTTAGCCTCCTCCTGAAGAACTCTTCTCCTGTCCCTCGGCTCAATCTCACATCATTCGCCTGATGTCACCACTCACCTTGCTTAGCTTCCTAAACTTTGGTTGCCTATAGACAACCCACACTGCTCCTGCCTCATCTGTGCAGTACTCCTGAATTACTCTTACTTAAATGTACCTTAAAAGGAAACTTAGTATCAGTCTCATAAATGAAAAAACCAGTACTACTTTCCATAAATTGAAAATAAATCAATAAAATGGAAACAAAATGATGTTACTAAATTCTAGAAACCCATGAGAGAGGATGGGCAGGAGGGGATATTCTGGATCTGACCACCTTCTCCCTCAATCTTCCAACACTGAGAGACAGGGAGACCCGGGAAGACTTTGGAGGAATCAGTTTCTCCTCCTGCAGGTCATTCTCCCCGGGAAGGAAGGCAGTGAACAGACTGGAGGGCAAACAGGACAGAACGACCACCAAGTGTCTTACTCGGAAATTGGTAAGCAAAGGGAAAATTAAGCCTTTATCTTCCTTTTCCCATTGGAACTGTATTTTATGGTAACATTTAAGGATCAAACAGTCCTAGTTAATGAGAAAAAGGACATTTTTATAAAAGAATGGTAGCCAATAACAAATTTAGAAAAATATAAAAAAACAACCCCTTTGCAACTCTTAAGGCAACAATGGACTACGGAAAGGTAGTCCTTTTACCTAAGTAAAAGGTTGATGAGAGATTAGATATATTCCTTACTGGTAACTTGCTCTTGCAAAAGGGAAAATATTAATTTCTACTGTTACTTTACAGGCCAGCATATTTACTCAAATATCTTAGTACTATCAGGTATTATGGGCTTCCTTATGTGATGTAATAGAAAACACATGGGATCGCCTATGTAGCAGTCTTCCCCAAAATATTTAACCCGAACCTAATCAAGCCTTCAGCTCTAAGTTCCAGTTTACAGAAACTGTAAGTTAAAGAAGGAAGGTGAAAGACAACCACAAGAAAACTTAGTTGTTTCATACCATAAAGTGGCAATGCTCCAAGGCAGTTACTGGCCAAATCTCTTCAAGTCAATGTCAGAAAAACGACAGCAAATTGAAAAGCACAGATATGGAAGCAACTCAAGCATCCATTGAAAGATGGACAGATAAAGAAGCTGGATGAAGACATACACAGTGGAGTATCAGCCATAAAAAGGAACGAGATTTTGCCATTTGTGACAATATGGATGGACCTAGAGAGTATTATGCTACATGAAATAAGTCAGAGAAAAGCAAATTTCACGATTTCACCTATATGTGGAATCTAAAAACAAATGAATAAATAAAAACAAAAGGACAAGCCAATCTATAAATACAGAGAACAAACTGATGGTCGCCAGAGGGGGGAGGGGGTGGGAGGATTGGCAAAACAGGTGAAGGGAAGTGGGAGATACAGGCCTCCAACGACGGAATGAATATGTCATGGGAATACAAAGTACAGCACAGGGAATATAGTCAATGGTATCGTAATAATGGTGCATGGTCCAGATGACAGCTACACTGGGGAACACAGCATAAGGTACAAACTTGTCGTATATACATAAGGTATAGATCATGTTGGACACCTGAAACTAATGTGACTAATGCGTGTGTAATATGTGTCAAGGATACTCATATTAAAAAATTAACTAAAAAAAAAAAGAAAAATAACTGGGTTTTAGGGGGGCGGTAGAAAGAGTAAGAGACATAAGTTCTATCCTCAGTTTAGAATTGAGAGAGAATTAAAAGTCCTAATAACCCAACACAGAGATTTTTAAGGAAACGAAGCTACTCTATATGAGACTATAATAATGGACATATGTCATTATGTGTTTGTCCAAACCCACAGAACGTCCAACATCAAGAGTGAACCCTACTATAGACTTTAGTCATGATGATGTGTCAGGGTAGCTTTATTGATTATAACAAAAGTACTATCTTGTTGCAAGGTGCTGATCATGGAGAAGCTGTACATATGTGGGGCTCCAATGTGTATGGGAAATCTCTGTATCGTCTACTCATTATGGTGGTGAACCTAAAACTGCTCTAAAAAAAAAATTCTATTTTTAAAGTCCTAATAAAAAATCCAATTCATAGCTTTTGATTTGATCTTGGTTTGATAAAAACTTTTAGGGGAGCCTGGGTGGCTCAGTGGGTTAAGCCACTGCCTTCGGTTCAGGTCATGATCTCAGCATCCTGGGATCGAGTCCCACATCGGGCTCTCTGCTCAGCGGGGAGCCTGCTTCCCTTCCTCTCTCTCTCTCTGCCTACCTCTCTGCCTACTTGTGATCTCTCTCTCTCTCTCTCTCTCTGTCAAATAAATAAATAAATAAATCTTAAAAAAGAAAAAAAGAAAAAAACTTTTAAAAAGCATTTGTGGGAGCAAGGGAGGACATGTGAATATGGAGTGTGTATCAGATGACATAAGAGAATTTTTGTTGGGGCGCCTGAGTGGCTCAGTGGGTTAAGCCTCTCTGCCTTCGGCTCAGGTCATGATCCCAGAGTCCTGGGATCGAGCCCTGCATCTGGCTCTCTGCTCAGCAGGGAGCCTGCTTCCCCATCTCTCTCTGCCTGTCTCTCTGCCTACTTGTGATCTCTCTCTCTCTGTCAAATAAATAAATAAAATCTTTTTTAAAATTTCAAAAAAAATTAAAATTAAAAAAAGAGAGAGAATTTTCATTAATTTTGTTATGTGGGACGATGTATATTGTGGCTATGTAGAAAAATATCCAAATATCTTAGAGAAGCATACTTAAGTATTTAGAGATTAAATATCCTGATGCTTGGAATTTACTTTAAAATATTTCTGAAGGAATGCCTGGGTGGCTCAGTTGGTTAAGCTGCTGCTTTTTGCTCAGGTCATAATCCCAGAGTCCTCGAATCCGGTGTGCACTGGGGAAATCCTTGCTCAGCAGGGAGCCTGCTTCTCTCTCTGCCTGCCCTGCCTGTCGCTGCCCCTGCCTGTGTTTCTCTCTAACAAATAAATAAAACCTTAAAAATAAGTAAATAGATAAAATGTTTCTTAAAGAAGCAAAGACAGGCCAAGTTATTTAAAATATTTAATATGGGTAATGGATATATGGATGTTCACTGTACTAGTCTCTAGTTTTCTGTCTGAGAATGTCACCTTGACTATTAAAAAAGAATGAACCGGGGGGTGCCTGGGTGGCTCAGTGGGTTAAGCCTCTGCCTTCTGCTCAGGTCATGATCTCAGAGACCTGGGCTCGAGCCCCGCATCAGGGTCTCTGCTCAGTGGGGAGCCTGCTTCCCCTGCTCTCTCTGCCTGCCTCTCTGCTTATTTGTGACCTCTGTCTGTCAAATAAATAAAAATAAAATCTTTTAAAAAATAAATAAAAATTTAAGAGAATGAACTGGAGAGATAGGAAAAAGAAAAACTGCATCCGTGTTATTCAGTGTAAGGCCTACTTCAGTATCTCATCCCTGGCTGGCAGAAACACTGGGGTAGATTCTTCCAGTTACCCAGTGCTCCTCTGCACCTGCCCAATCCAACTCCATCTCCAGAGAAAAATATGATCCCGTCACTAGCTTGCTCTCAAGTCTTCAAAGTGCTTTATCATCCACCTCACTAATGAGAATAAGTATAAACTCCATTGCACGGCATACAAAACTCTCTAAGATCTCCCCAGAGACCCCTCAGCGACTGTACGCGTAATCCGGATTCAAAACTCACAGTCTTACCGGTAGGTACAACTGTTACTTCCACTTTACAGGTGAGGCAAACAGGCAGAGGGAAATGGAAGCACCCTGGCGAAGACGACACAGTGAGGAAGCGGCGCGGCCCGGGGTTCAGGACTCTGACAGTCCGACTCCCGCCCACGAACCCATCCACAGGAATATCCCGGGCCCGGCACACTGCGGACGCTCCCTAACCGCTCGTCAGACGAGCACTGTGCCCGGGCTCAGCTGTCCTTTCTCATCTGACCCCGAAAAGAGCTGTGAATCCTAACCATGCCGCTTCTCTGGAGTGGCGTCAGGTCAGAGACGATGGTCACTGCCGGCCCCCGGGCACCCGGCCCCGCACTACCCAACGCCGCCGCTTTCGGACGGCTGGAGTCGCATCACGTCTACCAGACCTGCAAAACCTTTTCTGACTTCATTTCTTCCCGGAGGAAGTTCGCGGAGGTGTCAAAGACCACGGTTCCCCTAGAGGAGGGCTGCAGGCAAGGGTGGCCCTGCTGAGCCGAGGAGCTGACTCGCAGCGCGGAACCCGGACTAAGGGACCCGAGATCCACTC
Organism: Mustela erminea; assembly: GCF_009829155.1. Classification (NCBI taxonomy): domain Eukaryota; kingdom Metazoa; phylum Chordata; class Mammalia; order Carnivora; family Mustelidae; genus Mustela; species Mustela erminea. The sequence goes on along the minus strand of NC_045619.1, from coordinate 138,682,839 downwards.
CCTCGACCCCGGCGCCAGGCGCTGGAACCAGGATGTCCAGCAGGGCCCCATCCAGGCCCGCTTACCTCGTCCCGACACTGCTTCTGACACATCTGGCAGTACCAGCGCAGCTTCTGAAGCCCCTTCGATTTGATCCTGTTGGCGATGGCCTTTGGGGTCAGAAAATCTGACTTCCCCATCGCGACCACGACAGCGACAACTTTACTGAAGCCCAGCGCTCCGCCAACCGGAAGCGGAATGAAGCTGACGACGGTGGGTGGGCGGGACGAATGCCAGCCGCGAGCCGGAAGGAGGTGAGGCTTCGGGAGACTGAGCCCCGCAACGCTCGCGAGGCTTCCCGCCTTCTGGCGGTAGGAAGCGAGACTGAAGGAGAAAGCCGGGGGGGAGGGCGCTTGGAGAAGGTCCCGCGCAGGCGCGGTGAGGCCTGTCTGACCGACCTTCAGCCGGGCCGGTACCACCATGTTCTCTCGGGCGGGCGTCGCGGTGCTCTCGGGCTGGGCAGTGCAGCCGCAATGGTATGGCCGCTGGCGAGGGGACGGGAGGGTTACGAGGAACGCAGGAGCTCGGTCAGAGGAAGGAGGAAGCGAGTGGAGGCGAGTGGGACGGGACAGGGGTCGCAGGGCCTGCGGGGACCCCTGTCCCGAGGAGGCCTCGGGAAGCCGGGGCTGCCGGAAGCCCCTCCGATCCGGGAAGGGTGCACGAAGGGGCTGCGGTGACAGCAAGGGCTCGCCGCGTCTGCTGAGGCGGGGTGCGGTGCGGTGAGGGTCACGAGGAGCGGTCATCTGGGACCTCGGGGTTGAGACTTCAGCCCGAACTGGTTTCAGGGCGGTCTTGGCTTCGCTCAGCTAATGCTGACGGAGGCCCCGCGGCGCGCCGGCCCAGGCGGAGACCGCGGAGGCTGTGCCGGGCCACAGAGGGGGAGGGGGAGGCCGAAGGCAAGGTCTAGGGGACGGTGAAGCTGTGCTTTCTGCCCTTGACGCCTTTTGAAACCCGCTGGTGTTGGGCAGGGTTTGCGTGGGCCATTCAGAGCCGTTCGCTTCGGCCGGGACGTGTATTAAGCGCTTGGCCCGCAGCGCGGGCTCCTGGCTGGGCACTGCTGCATAAAATCCGTGCCTTCGTGGGCTCGTGGTAGTTGGGGTGCAAGAGGGGCCCTAAAAATCCGTCTGATGGCGATCGGAAGGCAGAGGCACCTAGCCCTGTCTTGAAACCGTTGTGTTGAAGCAGTAACCCTGCAAGGTCATGAGATGGTCCCAAGGTCCCGAGGAGGAGAGGAGATAGGGCTGTCAAACGCGGTCTGTGAACGGCCGTGCAAGCTTCAGGATTTTAAACATCGGTTTCCGGAGGGGGAAAAAAAAAAAAAAAAAGCAAACCCTGCGTATTAGAAGGCCAAGCCATGGGCAGATAAACGTTGGTTTGTGGGTGGTACCATACGATAGGATGAAATGTCTTGAAGCGAGACCGAATGGAAGAATTTCAGACACGGTGCTAAGGGGATTATTGGCCAAAAGCTGAGTGTCGCCATTCTTCGGATTCGCAGTAAGGAGGAATTCTAACGAGCTGCGCGCAAGAGTAGATTTTGTGTCCTAATTTTCTGGCGGAGGGACTGTAGAGCCTTAATGGAAATAGGTCCGTTTTTCATTAAGCCAGGAATTCTTAACAATAGAGAAAAAAATTAGGGTATTTTAATGAAATCGGATGTGAATACCTACAGAAAACTGTCGATGGGTTTGCCTTCAAAGTCAGATTTTTTTTTTTAATATTGAAAATGAGTATTCATGGCAATTAAATCACCTTAGTTGGATTCTCAGTCATGTAGGTTGTCCCATTTGTCACTCACCCAGCACGCATTTGTTGGGTGCCTGCCCTAAACCAAGTTGGTACTGTGGAAAGTACTAAAAAGTCGTGGTAAACAAATACATATGGCCTTAGCTTTATGGGACAGATTCTGGCGTGCAGTGCTGCTCAGCAGACATCAGCTCTCCTTGCCCTGTTGCTGTGCAGAACTGTCACCTGTCAGTATTTTTACCTGAGGTGGTATCCAGTGGAAAGAGGTTCTGAAACTGGGACAAAATATTTTACATAAAATTGTAGCAGTTTAAAAAAAAAACTTGTAAGGCAATTTTAAGATCTTAAAATAAAAGATGGTTTTAAATAAGACTAGTCTGACATAACCGCTAGGCTCCTAAATTGGAATGTACCTTGACAGATAGAGGTTGTAGTCCTGACCTTAACCTTAACCTTTAGAATGTTGTTTTCACCTGGTAGGTTATGAATATTCATCAAGCATTGAGGGAAAGCATTTTCACGTTATTCTGTTATTCCGGGTCCCCTGTTGCTTCCCACTCATAATTACGTTTTAAATTCAGAAATGAAACCCATCTTAATGTTTCACACTCCACAGAATTAATTTGGAAGGGGAGAAAAAATAGCTTTGCTTTTACAGAACCACGAAGGGGCACTTTCTCTGTTCTGTTTCGGTTATTAGAAGCTTTAAACATGCAGCTTGTTATTTTTACAGGGTTTTGTTTCAGAGAGGTTAGCTTAACCGACATTAGCTAAATATTAGGCCCTATTAAAATCTTAGTGAAGTTATAGTAATTGTTTAGGGTATCAGTAAAATATCCTAAATTTCAGGAACCTGTTTTTAAGTAGCATTTAAGAAAATGGAGATAAGGAAGACAAGTGTGATTTTTTTTTCTGTCTTCAAATCAGGGGAATATATATTTCTATTTCGTGTTCCCCATTCTCTAAAGTGGAAGTGTTTTATGATAGCAAACCAATAGCCATAAACTGAATTATAGACACTGAAAAGCAAGGGAGATGGCTCTTGAGGAGACAGAAGGCTGATTGCATCCCCAAATTGAGGTGGCAGATGTTTACTTATAAAAGTAAAAAAAACGTGAGGCATCAGGGTGTATAGTGTAGGAGATCCACCGACTCAGGAGCCAACTACCAGGATTTGGATCTCCACTGCCACTCACCTGGCTATGTGACCCTAGACAAGTTAGGGGTGTCTCTGCCACCATTTCTTCATCTGTTAAATGGAGGTGATAATAGTGCATAGTTCATTGGGTTACACGAAGGTTAAGTGAGTCTGTGTTTGTACAGAACAGAGGTGGTAGGGGAAATGGTGGTGTGTATCCAGAGACAGGAACTGAAAACTGTAAACAACATTATGCATTTCCTACATAAAATGTAAGAAAGTTTATTGTATTTGCCAAACAAGACTGGACCATGGGTGGGCGTGGGGGAAGTGCCAGGAGGTTATTTTTTTGGCGGACAGGCAGGTGACGGACTTTTATACAATCACTTATTATTGGAATTAGACCTACTTCATCATTTTCCCTAAGAATTAGCTGCTGCTGCTGCTTCCTTAATTTTTATATTTATAAAGCATTATATACCTTAACAGTCTTGCAAACTCTGTACTTTCTTGGAGGAATCCTTCCCCCAGCAACCTTGCTGGCTCCCTTCTCTACTACTTCTCTTAGTTTTGCTAACACTGCGGTATGATCATAGTAAATAATGGTAGTCCACACGGGCGCCTGGGTGGCTCGGCTGGTGAAGCATCTGCCCTCGGTCCACGTCCTGGGATCCAGCCCTACGTCTGCTCTCTGCTCAATGGGAAGCCTGCTTCTCCCTCTGTTACCCCCCCAACCCCCCGTTCATGGGCTCTCGCTCTCTCTCTCACACACAAAAATAAATAAAATCTTTAAAAAAAAAAATGGTAATCCACAACTCTGACTTTTCTATCCACTGTATCTGATATGTTTCAGGTTTCTCCAGTAATCTCCCAAGGATTTCTCAGGACTTGATGCAGTTTTCCAGAACAAATAGCTGATTCAAAACTTTGTATTTTCTTTTGCAAAAATTACATATTCAGTAGGGCAAGCTGCCCCTAGAGAGAGTTGGGGTCAGCTTATGGTTATTCTGTTGTATGTACTCAAGTTGTACTTAAAAACAGAATAACATAGATTCTGAGTGAAACTGAGTGAAAGCTAAACATGAGAGCACTTCAAAGTAGGAAATTAGGGCTTATGCCAGCATAAAGAATCACAGATCTACCTCTTCATACTTTCACTTGGGATATTTGTGGAAACCAGAACATTCTGTGTTCATCCAAATATGGCATGGTTAGATTTATTCCCTGATATTCTCTGACTAGAAACTTATGTCCGTTAAATTGGAGTATCCTAAATCCATAATGTCCAAATGTCGCTCCTCATATTCTGTACATTTAGATTGGTCGGAGTGAAGAAGTTGATATGCCCCTCCCCCCCAAGAAATTAAGAAGTAATGTTATTTTCCATTATGAAAAGATGTTAGTGGGATGGTTGGTATGTCAGGAAGTGTGCTCTGAAGTCCAGAGCTTGGAAGTATTTGACTGCTTTTATCGTTTCCTCTAGAGGATCCATTCTTATATCTAAATCTAACATTTTTCTTGTAGTCTCTGTCCTTCTCTGTATTTCTTTCTCTATGACTGCATAATACTAGTAATAAGATATATAAGTCAAGAGATTATTGGGGCACCTGGGAGGCTTGGTCTGCTTTTGGCTCAGGTCATGATCCCGGGGTTCTGGGATCATGCCCCACGTTGGGCTTCCTGCTCATCTGGGGAGTGTGCTTCTCCTTCTCTCTTGCCTGCCACTTGTGCTTGCTCGGTCTCAAATAAATGGATAAAAACTTTTTTAAAAAAAGAGAGATTGTTAAAAATGTTTTGTTTATGATCTTTCAGACTTTTTATGCACATAAATACATACAATCACAAAAATGGGATCATAACCATAATTTTATAATATCCTTTTCTGAAGATATTGTAAAGAAGCTTTATTTTTTAAAATATTTTATTTATTTATTCAACAGAGAGAGATCACAAGTAGGCAGAGAGAGAGAGAGAAGGAAGCAGGCTTCCCACCAAGGAGAGAGCCCAACGTGGGGCTCGATCCCAGGACCCTGGGATCATGACCTGAGCCGAAGGCAGAGGCTCTAATCCTCTGAGCCACCCAGGCACCCCAAGGTCATTCTGTTTATTGTATATTCTGTGGGTTTTGACAAATGCATGATGACATGTATCTAGTTTCACTGCCCTAAAACTCTCTCCCCAGAATCCAAGCAACCACTGATCTTACTCTTGTCATAGTTTTGTCTTTTCTGGAATGTCAGATAGTTGGACTCAGACAGAATATAGTCATTTCAGATTGGCTTCATTGCTTAGCAATATGCACTTACGATTCCTCCATATCTTCCATGACTTGATAGCTCATTTATTTTTACTGCTGAATAACTCCATTGTATGGATGTACACATTTGTTTTTCCACTCATTCACATATTGAAAGACATATTGGTTGCTTCCAGTTTTTGGCGATTGTGAATAAAACTGCTATAAACATTCATGTGCAGGTTTTTGTATAGACATAAGTTTTCAGCTCAATTGGGTAAATACCTAGGAGCGAGATTGCTGTATCATATGTTAAGACTGTTGAGATTTTTAAGAAACTGTCAAACCATCTTCCAAAGTAGCCATACCATTGTGTATTCCCACCAGCAATTAGTGAGAGTTCTTGTTGCTCCACATCTTTGCCATCATTTAGAATTGTTATTTTTTTAAGAAAAAGTAGCCATTCTTGGTGCACCTGGATGGTTCAGTCGGTTAAGCATCTGATTGTTGGTTTCAGCTCAGGTCATGATCTCCGGGTAGTGGGATCAAGCCCTGTGCCTGGATTCATGCTGGACCTATGGCCTGCTTAAGATTCTCTTTCTGCCTACCTCTCTCCAAAAAAAAAAAAAAAATTAATAATAATAATAATAAGCCATTCTTACAGGTGTGAAGTGATATTTCGTTGTTTTAGTTTGGAATTCCCTAATGACATGATACCAAGCACCTTTTTTTTTAATGCTTCTTTGCCATATGTTTATCTGTAGTGAGACTTGTGTTTAGATCTTTTCATTTTTTATTTAGGTTTGTTTTCTTATTGTTGAGTTTTAAGAGTTCTTTGTATATTTTCGATAACAGTCCTTTATCAGATACGTGTTTTGTAAACATTTTCTCCTGGTGTGTGGCTTAGTTTTTACTTCTCTTAATAGTGTCTTACAGAGCATAAGTTTTTGAAATTAATAAAGTCCAGCTTCATCATTTTTCTCTCATGGATCATGGTTTTCATGTTTTATCTAAAAACTTAGAGCCAGACCCAAGGCACCTAGATTTTCTCCTGTCACATCTTACAGAAGTATTATAGTTTTGTGTTTTACACTTAAAATCTATGATTCAAGTTAATTTTTGTGAAAGGTATAGAATTTTTTTTAAAGCTTTTTTTTTTTAAAGATTTTTATTTATTTGACAGAGATCACAAGGAGTCAGAGAGGCAGGCAGAGAGAGGAGGCAGCAGGCTTCCTGCTGAGCAGAGAGCCTGATGTGGGGCTCCATCCCAGGACCCTGGGATCGTGACCTGAGCCGAAGGCAGAGGCTTTAACCCACTGAGCCACCCAGGCGCCCCAAAGTATAGAATTATTACGTAGGATAATATTTTTCCATATGGATGTTCGGTGTTCAGCACCACTTGTAGAAAAGAGTATCCTTTCTCCATTTAACTATTTTTGCTTCTATGTCGGCCGTGAGTCAGTTGACTGTATTCGCGCGGGTCTCTTTCTGGATTTTTACTTACGCTGTGTCTTTTATTCCCCTCACGTTCTCATCCTGTAACCGGAAGCCTGTATCTTCCCTTCACCCATTTCGCCCATCCACTACCACCGCTCTCACCTTGGCGATGGCCAGTTTGTTTGTAGGTCTCATTCTACTTTTTGTATATTTTCATTTATTTTGTTGTTGTTATTGATCTCACTTACGAGTGAAATTCTGGGCTCTGTCTTCTCTTCTCGTGATCTGCTTGCCCATTCTTTCACCAATACAATGTGTGGGTTACCGGACTTCTTACACTGAGTCTTCAAGTCAGGCGCTGTCAGTTCTCTGGCTTTGTTCTTCAGTATTGTGTTGGCTATTTTGGATGTTTTGCTTTCCCATATAAATGTTAAGATCGGTTTATGGATATATACAAACTAACTTGCTGAGGTTTTGTCTAAAATTGTATTGAACAAGTTGGGAAGAGTGGACATTTTAGTAACATTGAATCTTCCTATTCATGAATATGAAATCTCTCTTCATTTATTTAGATCTTTCTTTTATCAGTTTTGTAGTTTTCTTAAAGCATATTTTGTTAGATTTATATGTCTTTTTCTGTGTGTTATTTTTATTGTGGTAAGGTAACACATAAATTTATCGTCTTAACCATTTAATAAAGAATTATTTACATTTCTATAATACGTATTTTATATATTTATAGATTTATTTATTTAAAAGGTTTTATTTATTTGAGAGAGAGGGAAAGAGAGAGGGGCAGAGGGAGGGAGAAGCAGAGTCCCTGGTGAGCAGGCACCACCCCTACCCCCAACCCTAGAGCCCTATCCTAGGATCATGACCTGAGCCCTGGGATCATGACCTGAGCCAAAGGCAGACACTTAACCCACTGAGCCACCCAGGCGCTCCTCCTCATACCACCATTTTTAAGTGTACAATTCTATGCTAATTGTTTTTCTTTTTCTTTTTTTTAAAAATGCTATTATTTTTCTAACTTGAAATTCCCAGTTGTTCATAACTTGTGAAAAGAAAACAATTGGCTGTACGATTGTTCTTCTTTAACCTGTTGGTGTGATGCACTATATTATTTGATTTTTAAATGATGAACCAGTCTCGTATACCTAGAGTAAATCCCACTTGGTTGTGGTGTATAATTCATTTTAATACATGTTGGATTCAATTTTCTAATCTTCCTTTAAGGAATTCTGCATTTATGTTCACGAGAGATAATGTCCTCTAATTTTCATTTCTTAAAATGATTTTATCTGGTTTTGATATTAGGGTAATGCTGGCCTCATAAAATTAGGGAATACTCCCTCTGCTTCTAATTCTACTAGCCTGTTTTGGCCCCAGCTTCCGTCTTCCATGAGTTACAGATCTCTTTCTCAAGTCTCAAAAATCTCACATGTTTCCCAAGCCCATTGCACATTTCCACCTCATCCTGGTCTTTGTGTCATATTCATTAAAATTCATTATCTCGACATTATCCCGGAAACAAACAGGGTTGCTGGAGGGCGGGGGTGGGAGGGATAGGGTGCCTGGGTGATGGACAGTGGGGAGAGTATGTGCTATGGTGAGAAAAAATTTTAAAAAAATTAAAAAATAAAATTCATTATCTCTAGAGAGATCATCTCCACTCAGTTTTTCTACCTTGGTTAACGGCAATACTATCTACTCAGGGCATTAAAGTGGAAATCATTCTTACTGGTTTCCTTTCCACTCTTGAGAACTTGCTCGTACATCTTGTCTTCCTGTTGCTTCTCCAGCACGGTAGCTGAGGTTCTTGCCTCCTCAGTCCGGAGGCTACGACAGCCTCACGTGGTCCCCATGTCATCAGTGTTTCAGTGTCAGCTTGTGGTTCTCGCCGCCGTCCGTGGTACTTCACTGAAAAACTAAACTGGATGTGGCTTATAAATATAAATATTCATTGTTCCCTGCTACCTATAAAATAGAATTTAAACTTAACCCAACCTGTGTCTCCAGGTTCAAGAGTATGTCCTATTTGGGAATGTCTTCCTTAGGCCTTCTTTGTTTATGCACAAATCTACAGATTCTTCCGTTCTCCCAGGGAGCTTTCTGAGCCAACACAGACACTTTGTAGAGATGTAAGGGCTAACAGATCATTTCTGTTTGATAGCATGTTGTCTTCCTCAGTAGGATGGCAGTCCTCTGGTATTGATCTCTTATAAATGTGGCTTTCATTAATATATACATGTGTGTGTTTAACATATATTTAAGTCAAATCATTTTTACTTCTGTGCATTAGCACTTTAGTCATAAAGACTAGAAAAATATTTAATGTACATTTTATGTTAATCTTAAGTTTTTATGAATCTTGTTTATGAGATAATAGTGAGCTTCTTGTGGTCACAGGCCATGTCCAGGAGCGTAGTAGCTGCTTGGTACATTTTTTAAAAGATTTTGTTTATTTATTTGAGAGAAAGAGGGAGCATGAGTGGGAGGAGAGGGAGAAGCAAGCTCCCGCCTGATCAGGGAGCTGGACTACGGGCTGGATCCCATGACCGGAGTGAAGGCAGACCCTTAACTGACTGAGCCTCCCAGGTGTCTTGCTTAGCATGAGTTGGAGAAGTTAAAAATTGGTTTAAATAAACTCCTTTCACACGTGTGGTCATATTAGAATGTATTCTTGATCCTAAGTGTTACTTGAAGATGTTTCAGCGAACTAAGGAATTCAAGGTAGCTTTTTAGAGGGGGCTGACCTTGGTTTTCAGTATACTTGGATAGCCTAACACGGGGAAGCACTTTTCTGTCGTGGAAGCAGTACAGGCAAAGGCATGAAGGTGGGGCAAGAGCACGTGTGAACTTCATCATGCCTGCGGTGGAAGGTCTGTGCTAGGGAAGACAAAATGAGGCCTTTGGCAATAGGGTTTGGTATCATTAAGGGATTAAATATTTTTGTGTGTGTGTATATGAATATGTGTATATCAGAGTCCCGTGTTTAATAGATTGTTTCCTTATGGGACATTCTTTAAATTTATTAATTTTTTTAAATTTATTAATTTTGATGGTTTTTCTTATATTATTGGGCTGTTTTCAGAAAACTAAAATATTTTTAAAACCTTTATTTTCAGGATCCAAGTTCGAAATATGGCAACTTTAAAAGATAGTAAGTACTTTATCTCAATATGTGAATGAAGAAAAGCTAAATTTTGACAAATAACAATATGCTGCTTTAGCCCATTGTATATTTGATCAAAATTGACAAAATGATTCTAGGTCATATGTGTGTGACATTGAACTTGTTTTGGAAAAGACCAGTGTGAGGCAACAGACTGTTGTTCTGTTTCTGTTGTCTGTACCATGCCAGTGGTATTTTATGTTTTTAATACATAATGTTTTTAACTAAATACCCGACACTGTCATTAAATGTTTTAAATGTATCACGTGCTGCCCTCTTCTGTGGCCGTCCTGTCCTGTCTAAGAGGCAGCTGGGCTTGACCTTCTGTTCGCACTCACATGGCCGCCTTGCCTGTCTGAGCAGCAGCTGGCTTTTAACCTTTGCTCAGCACTCTTTCCGCCTTCAAGCCTCAGCATCGTGCTGTTAGTTGATGGTGTAAGTGCTGATTTTTCTGCCTTACAGTTTAGAAAGCTACTGCCATAAATTTACAAGTGAAATGAGAACCTTTTTATCATAACACAGTACTTCTGTTTTTCAGTTACCAGACGACTAAAGTCGATCAAAAACATCCAGAAAATCACCAAGTCTATGAAAATGGTAGCGGCAGCAAAATATGCCCGAGCTGAGAGGGAGCTGAAACCAGCTCGAGTGTACGGGGTAGGATCTTTGGGTAAGTGAAGGGTGTAACACACAAATTGCAAAGAACCGTTTAACAGAGATCACCACTAATGACTTCTCTGGTGCTTGGTGACAACAGGTCCAGTCTCTGTGTTTGATGTTACTCGTTTTTCACAGCCACCCTACGAGGGTCGGAACGTCTAGAGTCCCTTCTTTACAGTTGAGAAACACTAAAATCCATTAACTTGCTCAAGGTCACATGCCTAGGCGATTTGGCATCAAAGCCTGCCTGTTAACCGTTGTGTGTGACTCTGTGCATGTTGAAAATGCTTGGAAAATCTGCCCAGACTATTAACTATATATTCAAAAGAACTTAGAAATATAGTGCATTCAACTTAGGTGCTTGACTTCGTCTTATGCTGTTGTGATACACTGGTTGAAGACTGCGGGGTGCAAAGGTGATACCCTACAGCAGAGGGGACTGGGCAGGCATGGACAGGACGCAGGAATACGCGAGCGGAATGTTTAAACATCATCCGTAAAGAAGGCAAATTCTGCTTTTTTCCAAAGTGAAGAAAATTTATGTATTATCTCTGTATTAATACATCTACATATTAGATTTGATTGCTCATGTGAAAGTTTCTTGCGCTCTTTCGTATTTTTTAAACATCCATTTACACTGGTTTAAAAAAAAACAACAAACTTCGCATGAGAAGATGATAGAGCAGTAGGCCGTGGTGGAAATGAGTCCTTGCTCTAAAAATGCCACATTTAGTTTCACGTGAAAGGTCAGAGGACAGTTGGTAGGTAGGCGAGGTTCCAGCGGGCCTTATCACCTCCAGCCCTTTGCTCTCAGAGTCCCATTCGCTGCACAATAAATCCTAAGCACCTTGGTGGCTCAGTAAAGCGTGGTTGATAAATTACTCTAGCCTATTTATGAAAGGAAAAGTTACTTCACTATTCACCTTTCTTGCTGATATGAGAAAATACAATAAATTTGTTTCCCCCCAGAATCCAGAATCACAAAATTATCTCACAAAGCAGCAGCTGGCTTAGAGGTCTGATTCGAGTATTTGTGGTAACATCAAAAATTCAGGCCATGGCTGCCGGTCAGTTCTGAAGTCCTTCAAACCCAGTACTAACAGTTAGCTATTAAGTGGCTGATCATTTTAAATATTTGAATTAGAAAATCCCTGCTCTGTTAGGACAGAGGTGATAGCAAGAATTTTGTTGAGATGGGTGAATGTGGCTGTGAAGATATGCCTGGTACCTGCGGGGGCCCAGCTGCTGAATTCACCCTGCGTCGGCACCCAGGCCACGCTTCCCAGAGGCTATGCCTAGCTGGCCCCTGAGCAGGCACGTCCCTGGGAGATGTGCAGCACCCCTAGCGGTGTTGCTGAACTTCCCTAAACTGCACAGTGGTCCAGGAAGCACCACCCAAGCCCTCTTCCCTCCTTCCTGCAAGTCAGACCTGTCTCAGGATGTGATGGCCTTTCTGACTCCTTCCTGCCTTCTCCCATAGCCGTTTCCTCTGTTTCCCCAGTAAAATCTGTGCATATTTCATCCTATTTAATCCTCTCTTGGCCCCTGCTGCTTACAAGACTGGACCAGCCAAGTGAGGTAGTAAAAGCAGTGCCCAAAATCAGAGTAGCATCTGCTGTTTTAATGCCAGCAGCTTTTACAAAAGAGTTGATATGCAGGTTATATGAGCAGGTCAGTTAGTACCTGCTTCTTACTTTTTTGCTTGTATCCTGAAGATCTGCATCCTTCACAAGGCTGATATAGATAAGCTGGTACTCTGATTCAGTCCTCCTTATAAATTCTTCAGTTGTACTATAGATTTCTTTAAGTCAACATTTGAGGTAAATTGGCCATTAATTGGCCATTGGGGGCCTATATCATATAGAGATTGAACCCTTCACGGTTTCAGCCTGATGTAGATGGATCAAGTACACAGACAGCTTTGACTGTATTGTTTGATGCCACCAGAACTGAAACGCATTGTTTCAAAAACAGCCAACTCCTTCAAGTCTTTGGTAAATTAGGGATTTGGGGTGTATTTCGTATATGTTACATAGTTTTAAATTCTTGCCGTTTGTTTGTTTGTGTTCAAGCTCTGTATGAAAAAGCTGATATTAAGGTGCCTGAAGACAAGAAGAAGCACCTGCTTATCGGTGTGTCCTCAGATCGAGGGCTCTGTGGTGCTATTCATTCCTCGGTTGCTAAACAGATGAAAAATGAGGTGGCCACGCTCACAGCAGCCGGGAAGGAAGTCATGCTTGTTGGAATTGGTGATAAAATCAGGGGTATACTTCATAGGTAATTGAAATAGATCCTCTTGGTGTGGCAGCGGGTGCGAGCATGAGTAAGTGGGAGCGTCTCCGATCGTTTCTCCGCACGGTGTCCTTTTTTGGTTACCTGTTTTTATACCCACAGAGAGGGTTTTGTTTTCATTTTTTCAGGACTATCAGAATACATAGATTTCTTCTGTTTTTTACTTGTATCGTGTTTCACTTTCATCCAACCCATGAGTGGAGCGCGACAGGAATATCAAAAGCCAGTTGGCATTTTAAATGAATGAGGGCTCTCAAGCCAGCACAGCCTGGAAATGTCAGAAGTCAGCAGCATTTAATTGAGATGGGAAGGAGAGAAATACAGCACAAGAGAGGCCTGATGATTAGTGCTTAGTTCTTGCAGCCACTAACTAATCATGATAGTGGATGGAACGACTCCACGCAGTGACCACAGCCCTGTTATCCCCCCGCCACCCTGGCCCCACCAAAAAACTTGGTTCACAGTGATAATACTTTTTCTCGTTCCCTGTGTTATTTAGGCAGAAGTATTCCTTTAAACTACTCTGTGTAATCTCCTGATTCTCTTACAGGACTCACTCGGACCAGTTTCTGGTGTCCTTCAAAGAAGTGGGAAGAAAACCTCCTACTTTTGGAGATGCATCCGTCATTGCTCTTGAACTGCTAAATTCTGGATATGAATTTGATGAAGGGTCTATCATCTTTAATCGGTTCAGGCAAGAAAAACTTAGAAATCAAAGCTTTTTCATGCTTGTGTTCATACTTTAAAATAAGTAAATACTTAACCATTTAAAATATTATTTTGAGATTGATACTTGCTTGTATAATTTCTAGGTCTGTCATCTCCTACAAGACAGAAGAAAAACCCATCTTTTCCCTTGAAACCGTTGCAAGTGCTGGTAAGTAGTTTTTGCAGGAAAGGTGTTTCTCTGTGTAGAAAGCAGAGATTTAGACGTTTGGGAAAATAGTGTTTGTCAGGGTGGCCTTTTCAGCAGCAGCAGAATAGTCGGGCTCTATCACCATCTGTCAGTGGCGTCTGTGATCTCTTAATCCATTCATTAATGACTCCTACTGCATTCCTTTGTTAATAGAATATAAATAAATACATGATTCCACATGCTTTCTATTCTCAAAGATTGAAGAGCCTGGCCAGAATTGACTTTGCTGTCTCTGGGAACTCTGCCGAAGCACACATGACTAGCAGCTCCAGAGTTGTGACCTGAACTGATTTATGTTGACCCACTCAGTTCTCTTGTACTGTGGAGTAACGTCATCATTGCTCAGTGAAGCATCCTAGAGATAATATTCTGGAACCGATTTTATTTTCCTGAGACATTTCTCCCTTCTATACATAGTATTTCATGTATTAAGTTGTATACTTTTTTAACATTTTCATGTCTCAGGTTGGGATGTTCCTACCAGTCAGTGGCATATGCCATTTTTATTTTTATTTTTATTTTTTTAATTAATTTATTATTTTTTAAACATTTTTTTTATTTGACAGGCAGAGATCACAAGTAGGCAGAGAGGCAGGCAGAGAGAGAGGGAAGCAGGCTCCCTGCTGAGCAGAGAGCCCGATGCAGGGGTCGATCCCAGGACCCTGGGACCATGACCCGAGCTGAAAGCAGAGGCTTGCCATTTTTAATTGCCTCTTGTCACTTTCTTTATTAATGGTTCCAAAATCAGGGTTATCATCGATAGCATTTTAAGTTTGATGAAATACAATACTTCCTCAGCACTTCACCCTAATGAATGAAGGTTGAGTTGTGCCACTAAATTTCTGCAGCATAAATTTCTTGCATCAACAAGATGTATGTTGGCATCTGATTCCTGGCCCGACACTTCCATATCCCATTTCCCTTTCATTCTCCTGATGGACACCTACAGATTTCTCCAATTATCAGAGGGCTGACTTGGGATTTTTGTATTCCACTAAACGAGTTTCCATTTTTTCATTAATTCTTTTATTTAAAAAAAAATTATTGAGTATTTGCTTACATTGTGCCAGATGTATGCTATCCAGAGGACTCATGACCATGAAATATGGAGAAGTTATTTTAATTGTTGGCTTCTTCATTTTCATTAAGTTAAGCATTTGCAGTAGAATATCAGATGCTTTGCTTACACATTATATTCTGAAAATCTGCTATAATCTATAGTGTGGAAATAGATGAAACTTTGAGAACGGAGTATTTCGTTGACTTCTGCTCTGTAATTATTAAGGGTTTTTATAGTAGTAAGCTGTTTTGATCCAATCCCTCTTTACTGTATAACTTCAAAGAAATCTGTGCCTTGTTTGAACAGAGAGCATGAGCATCTATGATGATGTCGATGCCGACGTGCTGCAGAATTACCAAGAATACAATTTGGCCAACATCATCTACTATTCGCTAAAGGAGTCCACCACGAGTGAGCAAAGTGCCAGGATGACGGCTATGGACAACGCCAGCAAAAATGCTTGTAAGCAAGAGCGGGTCTCCTCTGAGAGCACTCTCCTGCTGAGCGTAGCGTGAGGACCTTTGTAGCCAAACGTTACCGTCCCTAAGTACACCAGGAAGCAAGGGCATAAGGATCTGGTCCCAGGCTCTGCCACTGATTCTGTGACATCTTAGACCAATGACCATGTCCTTCCTTGAGTTTTTCATCTCAAAAGATAGAAAAATAATCATCTCTGCCTTAAAGGAAGTATATATCACTTGGTAGCAGTGAAGTTGCAAGTATTTTGAAGAGGTGTCTATGGAAGAGGTAGGAATACCTTTGTGAGATTTTTGAGAGGGCAGGTTTGGTACCCAAAGAGACATAAAAATTCTTATTTTTAAATTAAGCAGCATGCATCTGTGAATATGTTAAGGAACAAGTGAGTCTTTCATAGTATTAGATTGCGTTGTCTAATCCCTTTTTTTTCTTTGTAGCCGAGATGATTGACAAACTGACTTTGACGTTCAATCGCACCCGCCAGGCTGTCATCACAAAGGAGTTGATTGAAATCATCTCTGGTGCAGCAGCTCTGTAAGTAGCAGCAGACTGACAGCCTTCAGACACTTCTCTCTCTGGGTCTGCTGGCTGAACGGGAGCGTGTTTCAGTTTCAGTTTCGTTTTGCTCAAGGTGAAACGATCCATTGCCTAACCTTGTAATCTAATTAAGGATATAAAGGTTTGGTGAAAATGGTTTGGTGAAAATGAGATCTCTGGTTTCTTCTGCTTGTTTCACACGGAAACTTTTGGGCTTAGTTTCTTCTTTTCAGAAATCAGCATATTGCTATTCTAGAGCATTAGGAAAGCCTTAGAGTAGCGTTAGGAGGAAGGATGTAAATGTGATTAGGAACAAGGAATAAGGCATTAGGAATAAGAATGTAAATAATTCACTATCATTTATAAAATCTGTCTTTGGAACTTAAAACATTATAAAGCAAGCCTTCACCCTGTAGGACCGGTTTTGGGTTTGGTTTCATGTAAATCTCAGGTTTTTTGGTAAATCTTGGTCAAAATTGGTTCTTTCCTTAACTAAATTTTCTATATTAGTACCATATAATAATGTACCATTTTCTTCAAGAAAATTTCTTGGTTGTCTCGATATGTTAAGGTTTGTGAAGCCTGGGTTGAGAAAATGGGGATTCTGTTTTTAAAATGACTAAATTGAACCCCCACCATGTGCCAAGTCAGTGCTAGGAAGTGTCAAAGGATGTGATCAAGGCTTTGGTGGGTACAAAGGCTTTTGTTACAGGGTAACAAAAACATGCAGGTGATTCTGATGAGAGGTAGATATAGAGTAAGTTATCTTTGTCTCTTCTTTCTGACCTCCTCCTAATTGATTGCTAAGTTTTGTAAATTTTACCTTCTAAATATCCCTTGATCTTACGTGATGCCACGTAATGCAGATCCTTACCATTTCTCTCCAGAATTAACAAGGATATCAAGTGCCCCTGTGCTTGACACTGAGGATATAGTGGGGACAGTATTTGCCCTCAGAGAGCTCACAGCTCTCATAGGGAAAAGAGACACCTTACAAATTGCAGGAGAAAAGGGGTCAGTGTACTGTGGCTCAGAGCCAAGAGCATTTTTGACATTTTTGAAGGAGTTATTTTGTTTAAAAGAAGAGACAGTATGTGATTCACAAAGCCTACAGTATTTACCGTCTGACCTTGCAACAGACTGTTAGGAAAAGAGTAGAATCCATTCTCTTACCTAATTATTCTGCAAAACACCTTAGCTTGAGATACGGAATCCTGTGTTTTCTGGCCACTAGACTCTCTCGTCTAGTCTTGCCACCGCCATCAAACTTCAGCCACATGGATGTACTTCTAGTTCCACAAGCATGTTGAGCACTTTTGCCTGAAATGCCCTTCTTTTCTTCCTTTCCACCCTGGATTCTTCCTCTGATCGACTCCCACTTCTCTTTGCTGAACTGAGAGAAGCCGTTCTTTCAGAAAGCCTTCCTTCACCGTTCGGGTGGGGCATCCTTTACTGTCCTGTGCTTCCCCTTCTCAGCATTTACACTATTTTCTTAGGAACTGACTTTTTATTTGCCTGTACTCCTGTGGCTTGGGAGTGACCCTGTCTTCCTTTGTAGCCCTACCACCTGGCACATACCTTCTCAGTAAATATTTGTTGAGTGAATGAGTGATGAAGGAATTCCTAAGGAATGGAAATTCAGAAGGAGAAAAATCATTTCATCGGGTGTGTGAAATGTGGATCCATGTTTAAGAAGTAGGGATAGATAGGTTTGTCACTAAGGTGAAATTTAAATTGGTCCTTAAGTATACTCTGTCCAGGATAGAAACTGGGCAGAATGCCAAAGAGACACATAAAACTGATAGAGACCATTGTATAAGTTGTCAGTCAGATCCATCAGCTTTGCTAGCCAAGGCGTCCTCGACTTACTTTGCTTTCCAAGCATGACTTTGTTAAGACTAACCCATCTCTCAGTCTAGTCACTAATGTTGTGTTAGCGTCAGAGTACAGCGCAATGATGAATGGCCCTGCCACTTACTAGCGTGATAAACTTGGCTGAGATACTCTCTCTGTGACTCAGTTTTGTCCTCTATAACGCGGGGGCTCAGGCAAGGATTACATAAGCATATTATTCATTCTCTTCCTTGGTGTGTATCGTATTGCTAATGCTAAGCTGTTCTTTTGGTGGTAAGTGTGAGGAGGCCTGGGGGAGAGAGCTGCCTTCTGAAGGTTTCCAAAGAACCAAGGATCTGGTTTGGCTCTTGAAAAGGGAATGCTGGGAATAAAATGCAAGGATACAGCCTCTGCAGTATTGAGGAGTCTAGAACCTTGGGAAACCTGGCTAAAGAGTAGCAAAACCAAGGGAAATGAAGAGAGGGAGATTGGGACATAAAAACTGAGAATCTGCAATTGACTATTAAATTTTGGCTTTCTAGAAAAGTAGACTAAATCCGTTCTTAAGGGTTGGCTGTGCAGTCCAAGCTTGGCGTGTTTATATGAATGGATTGCATGCTCTGTAACCGATCAGTTATCCAGGTTAAAACTGTACTATTTAATACAAACACATTTGGCTCTTTGGTAATACACTGTGTGCTATTCATAGGAGAAGTAGTGGCTTCAATTATACTTGCGTAGTCTTGCCTTCTTGCATCAACATGGTTTTATTGTTCTAAACCAGACCAAAATTAGTAACTTTTTATAACAGTCATTGAATCTGTTTTAAAGGAATATTTTGGTAACGAATTTACATGGTATGTTCAAGATACCGAGTACGGAAATGGATGTTTTTAGTTGGAAATGATGCCTGATTAACTAGCATGGAATGCTTCCTGACTGGCTTGTTTTGTCTTTTCTCCTAACATAATAACCAGGGATTAATGAAAACCAAGTTTCATCCTCAGACAAGAGGTAAAGTGGCAGCATTTCACACTCTCTCCCCAAACCCCTCCAAAAAGAAATCCAGACTAGATATGATTGACGCTGATTAAGCAACCCTGAAACAGATTCTCTGAGATGTAGATTTGGGCCCATTTATAGTAGCTGCCAGCTTGTGGTAGCATATGGGCAATGCCAGGGGGCTTTTTTTTTTTTTTTTTTTAATCAAATACTAACTTATGGATAGAGATTTAGCATTATTTTGAATTATTAAATACAGATGAGTGAAGAGTGGTGGTTCTCAGACTATCATGATGGTCTCAGGACCCCTTCGTGTTTGACATAACAGAAAAGAGCTAGATTTTCCTGTTTCTGCATTAATTCTCTCCTGATAGTACACATCATGTAGCCTCTGGAAAGTGCCATGTACTCTTCAGAATGAGTAAAACAGGCATATAAGAAAAGTAGTTTTGCCTTCATAGACCCCATGGAAAGGTTCCTAGACCAAAATTTGAGAACAGCTAGTTTATAGTGACATTTTATTATGTAAAGTCAGTTCTTTAAACCCCACTTAAATAGGTGTTATCTCTTGACATCGCTCTTTTTCCCTCCAAAACTGACTTTTATTTGTTCTGTACTTTGTTTTACAGGTAAAGAAGAAAAATTCAGCCAGCTGATTTTATTTTTAGCTTACTGCTGTCCTTGTCAGAAGAAATTGTTGGTCCATTGTTTAACCAATAAAGACAGCAAGATGTTTGTAAATTATCTTACAATAAACAACTTACCATAAGAAAGTCACTGTCTTTTCTTGTTACATAGAAACAGTAACTAGTAGTTTTCACAATGAGATGTTAAAAGTATCAAAAAATACTGACATGCTACTGCTAAAATTTTTTGGTAAGAAGATAATTTAAGAGCCTCTGCTGATTTCACAGTTCCAGACTACCCTTCAAAAGTCCAGAGTATTTGGGGTGGGGAGGAAGGAAGAGGCAACAGGCCACAGGCTAACCCAGGCTTTCATTCTAATGCTCTTTCAAAAAGAACATCCAACGAAATGAAGTAACAATGCTGTAGGAGTCATTTGCTCTTTCTCATCTATGAAGTTTAAACACCGGTGCACCTGGGTGGTTCAGTCTACTAAGCATCTGCCTTTGGCTCAGGTCATGATCCCAGGGTCCTGGGACCTGGCTCCGAGTTGGGCTTCCTGCTCAGTGGGAGTCTCCTCTCCCTCTCTGTGAGCTCCCTCTCACTCACTCTCAAATAAATAAATCTTCAATAAATAAATAAAATTTAAATACCTTTTCCAAGTTTTCCACTGAGAAACCTTTCAGTATAATTCGTTCTATACTCACATTTAGATAACCATTAAGATTGGATGCCTAGCCTGATTATGCACAAGTTAGCCATGCCAATATGTCAGGGATTTCTTTTTGTTTAAAATAGGAAAATAAGTTTGTTTAAAGGTTTTTATTTTATTCATTTATTTGACAGAGTGAGAGAGGGAACACAAGCAGGGGGAGTGGGAGAGGGAGAAACAGGCTTCCCGCTGAGCAGAGAGCCCAATGCAGGGCTTGATCCCAGGACCCTGAGATCATGACCTGAGCTGAAGGCAGATGCTTAATGACTGACTCACCCAGGATCACCTAGTTTTTTTGGTTTTATGAATTACAAATGCAATATATAAATTATAAAAGTAATATATAAATTACAAAAAGACTATGGAACTATAAAAAAATAATAAAAATATATACCCATTCTCAATTTGTATGCTGCTCTTCTAAAAACCATTAAATAAATTCATCTATTTAGAAAGATGTCTTCAAATGCTTTATTATTTTGCCAACTGCTTCCACAAAAATGAATTGAACAGTGAGTAATAGGAAAACTGATGAGCAACCACAAGCCTGTAAGGAACAGTACTGCCTTCCTATAAGAGGGCTGCGGGGGAGAAGCTGGACGGCCCCCAGGGTCCTTTTCTGGCTTCCCTGAGCCTTTGTAAGAGTCACTGGGTGGGTTGATGAATGAGGCTGAGGTACGGGTGTTCAAGGTACCAGATCGCCTTCAGGAATGTTAGCAAGGAATGGGGCTGGGGGCGTTTTTTTATCTTCTAAACACGCTGGTCCACCTCCAGTGTCAAGGACAGCAGAATGCTTCTCTGAGGGTGAGCTGCATGTTGTAGACAACACAGCAGGGAGAAAAGCAGGAATGTAAGCACATTGCTGAGTAGAAATCCATGAGACTCAGCATAACAGACTCACAGGTTCGGGGACAACAGCTGTGGGGCCTCATGGCGCCAGCCCTCCATTTATCTCGAGTGTGACGTTCTGCTCCATCAGGGGTCTTACGTCAGGTGTGTCACTCACTGGGTTTGATCTCATTTCCTGTGTCACTCCCCTCGCTCATATTTTGCTGGAGAAAATCTTCCAGGTAAATAGGTAAACCTTTAAGACCTTGTAGATCTTAAAATATCTGTTCTATGACTTTCTGTGGCACCTCTGGGATGGAGACCCCGCTCAACCCTTACGGGCGGTGTGATCTGGAGCAAGTGACTGATTCCATCGTCTTAACATTGGTAAAGTGGAGATGAAGATAGTAGTGTGTCGGGTTGTTAGGAAAATCAAATGAACTAATGCTTGCCAAATACTTAGCATCTGATACAGGGTGTGCTGAATAGAAGGTGTTGCCCCCAGTGCACCAGGGCCCCCTCCGCCTGGGTTGGAACCCGCTGGGCACGGGTTCTTTAATCCCAGTCCCCAGCACTGCCGTGTCCAGATAATGACTAGGGCTCCTAGAGGGAGTCAGAGCTCTGCTTTCAAGATGATCAGTCCCCCGGTACTGGGTCCTCCTAGTGTGTCAGCAGATGATGTGACACTCGGATAGCAGCTACCCCTTGTCCCCACCGCTGCAGCTCTTGGAGAAGGCTCTTGTCTCCCTGCCACCACGAGCTCACCTCAAATCCATTCTCCCAAAACACCTTCACTGAGAGGAAAACACATGCGGTAAAATTCAGTTTCATTAAAGTGCATTAATTCAGGATTAGTAGAGATAGTTGTGCTCTAAGCCTACAAGCGACTGCAAGACGAATTGTAGAAGGCGTACATTCATCAGGCACTGACTGCCTGCTAGATATGATGCTGTCTACTGGACATTGATCAGTAATTGAGATGAACACTAGTGCCCTCCTGAACCATACGGCCAAGAACAGAATGATGAGTTTTGTTTAGGGCACCCATCAAACGCTAAATTTGAGTTGATAGACATTCGTCCAGATAGACATTCGTCATTGATAAGATGCAGTTAGTTACACTAGTCTGAACTAGAAAAAATTTTAGGATAAATCATGATATTAGGGAGTCATCTTTATATAACCATGAAAATTACCAGAGTGAAGCATATAAAAAGAGGACAAATGCTTAAAAAGTAGGCAAAGGTATTAGAGGAGAAAGCAAATATTTGATACAATTGAAAACAGGGTTCTCAAGTTGGGAGGAGGGAGATTTAATATGAAATGGGAGGAGGTAAGGAATATAGAATTAGGGGTTTGAATCCGGTATCAGTGTATACTTAAGACATTTGGAATCTTCGTTTTTCTAGCTTTCTCTACTAAAAGGCCCTGAGGCAATGACACCCCAGTAATAATGAAGGTCAGCTAGAGCTCGTATCTTGGTTTCTAAGTAGTGCTCCTCACTGGGAAGAGGTGGCTTAGAGAGGTGGCTAATTCCTAGTCTAGGGCAGGAAAAAGCATAAGGTGAGCCTGGAAAAATCTGGTGCCACCAAGTACAGAAACACCCAGTGAATGACCAAGGTGCGTTAAAAGCATACAGCAACCGGACTGAAAGGGCTTCTGCTGGCCAAACACGGTACAATTGAAGCAGCAAAAGAATAATAATGTGAAGAGATTCTAGTCCACTGAATAAAAAAGAATGTCTGACTCCATACTAATAGCATACTAGAAAAAAATGAGACAAGTTTCTAGAACATCTGCTGAGAAAGGTAGAAAGAGATGCTGGGATTAGAAAAATCACCGCTTCTTAACCACCAAAGTAATGACTGACTGACTCAGAAAGAGACCAGACATGGAAGCTCATAGAACCAGAGTGGTGAAAGGTTGGGGAGAAGCAGGTCATTCAAATCAACTCAAAGTATCACCTTGTAGATTACATATTAATCTCAAAGTTAAAAAAAAAAAAAGATACTTCACAATGGAGAGACTGGTTGATACCTAACGTTTATAAATGACCAAACTTCGTCACTAGCGATGGCACAAAATGACCCTTGCTGTTAACCTGTGTAAGAATATTATTGCCAAAAATGTTTAGCATGAACCTAATCAGGTGAGAAATACTGCAAGACATTCTATAAGATGACTGTCCTTTAAAAAAAAAGGAAAACACAATAACAAAACTTAGACTTTGCAAAAATATAATAAAAGACAAAAAAGAAATAAACGAAAGCCCTAAAAAACAACTGGGGGGGACCTAATCTTATCAAAAAACTCTAGACATGTCAAAGAAATGCAGTGAGTGAATCTTAATTAGATTCTGGATTGAAAAATTATAAAGCTATAAAAGGCATTTGGGGATCATGGGAAGATCTGAATACCCACTGGATCCTGGGTAATGTACTACTGTATCACTCTAGAGTCTGTGTGTGCAACAACGTATTACGGTGTAGTGGAAAGAGTGATGCTACTCTTAAACCCCCCCAACAGGACTTAGGGGTGTGTCTCCTCCTGCCCCCTAGCTTCTGGAACTGTGTCAGGACACAGCCATTAGCACTTAACCCTCTTTGGCATTGCTTCAGCTGGAGATTGCCCCGTCCCAGGTCCCAGCCCCCACCCTCCTGGCAGCCCACACCCAACGCCTGCTCAGTGTGGGAATATAAAGCCAGTCCCCCTTGCCTGAACTCAGCAGAGGATGTCTCCGTTCCCACCTCTACCTTCTTTCCATCCCTGGGTCCTGATCCCAAGAGCACTCCTATGGACTGAGCTCTATCTCAGAGGCTGCTTCCCAGACAGTCTTGCTTGGATCAATTTGTATCGGAAGGGGTGGAGGCAGCAGATTTTAGGATCTGGGTCACCATCTGGCTGGTCCCAAGGCCCTCAGCACTGGTGGTAGATGGAGCATAAGGTCCTGGCATAAGGTAGATAGTTCCAGAATGTGCAGGTTGTAACACTTTTTACCACTGGCGAACTAGGGCGGTATAAAAAGGAAACAAGCTGGTATGAGGTATCAGTGTTCAGATATTCAAGCAAAGTGGGGACAATAGGACTGTACAACAGTACAGGCAAAAAGGGCTGGGCTTCAGTCAGAAGCCATGCACATGAGCTCATGATAAGGGAAGTTAAGGCATGTGGAGGAAGTCACCTGATGAGTTTTAGAGATGGTTCCCAGGACAAGGGTGGGTGAAACAGACAGGTAGCCAATGAGTGGGCTCCTCAAACAAAATCAAACCATTCATGGATAGACAACTAGGTGGCTGAGGACAGTTGCCCCAGTGAGCAGCCATGACTCCTTGCCCAGCATCTGGATCTGAGCCAATTTTCAGACAGAAACTCTTAAGGCTTTAAGAGGAAGAAGTCAACACCAAATGGAGAGAGAATGATTTTTCTCCTCCTCCCACAAAGGAACCAACAGCCATTGACTCAAGTAACCACCCACTGGAGAAAGGAAATACTCAAAATGTACATTTTGAGAATTGCTGAACAAGGGGCAGAGTTGAGACTGAAATCAGAAGATGCAGAGTCATCGTGGGCCTCTGTTAGAGTGAGGGCAGATGAGCCCAGTAATAAATGAAGTACTGGGTCCCTGGTTGATAGACCCAGTCAGTGGTTGATTCCCTGATTTCTTTTTTTTTCTTTTTTTTAAAGGTTTTATTTATTTATCTGGCAAAGATCACAAGTAGGCAGAGAGGCAGGCAGATAGAGAGAAAGGTGGAAGCAGGCTCCCCGCCAAGCAGCGAGCCTGATGTGGGGCTCGATCCTAGGACCCTGAGATCATGACCTGAGCCGAAGGCAGAGGCTTTAACCCACTGAGCCACCCAGGCGCCCCGATTCCCTGATTTCTTGCTGTGTAGTTACATTAGATATTTAGGGAAGTTGGCACAACTTCCACACAGGTTCCTGAAACAAGTTTTTGAGATTGGTCCTGCGGCTCGGAGGAGGAAGGGGAAGGGAGAAATTAGTGGCATCCTTAAGGACCCAAAGAATGCAGGGCCAGTGGTCCTCATTGTATCTCCATGTATCATTGGATAATTGGGCCCCTACAAACATAATTCTCAGTGACCCGCCTGTGAAACTGTCCTTGTCCCCGCAACTCTGGCTCCTCCAGGTTGACAGTTCTAATTTGCAAAAGGGGGAATGCTTTTGGCACGGGACACACAGGAGTCCCATTGAAATATCAGCTACCGTTGCCAGCTGGGCACTTCAGCCAGGGGTCAGCACACAGAAAGAGAAGTCATTGTGCAGGCAGGAGTGATTGACCGTGATCGTTAGGAACCCATGCAGCAGTTACACAGTGGGCAGCAAGGAGACCTGGTCGGCATCCAAGTGGTCTGGTTCAGTGTCTCTTGGTATTCTCTTGCCCCATGTTGATGGACCATGGGCAGGTTCAGCAGCCACAGGAGCACTCTCAACCTTCTGCAGGCTGATCTCCATCCCAGACATGACTTCCTGGGGGAACTGAACCTGTGACATATGGTTATGTGTGTGTGTGGGGGGGGGGTGTTCTTGCTTTGAGGAGACTCATGCTTAAGTATTTTTCGGTTAAGTGTGAAGAATTTGGCAACTTACTTTCAAACTGTTCTGAAAAAAAAATGTATGTGTGTATACGTATACAGTAAATGTAACAAAGCATTAACAATTGGTGAATCTAGGTGAAGTATATGCCTGAGCTTACACTTTTCTATTTCAACTTTGCTGTAGGTTTGAAATTTTCTGAAATAAAGGATTAAGGAGCTGAACACACACACACACACACACACACACACACACACACACACACAGGCAAATGAAGAAGGGTCTAATATAGAAATTAGAAGGAGCCTCCAGCCCCGGGGGATAAAAATATATTATATGATTATAAAAAATAAAAAAATTTAAAAAAAAGGAGCCTCCAGAAATATTGAAGGTACAGCAAAAGAACAAGCTATTGTGAAATCCAAGATATAAGATAGTTTCAAAATTAAGATAGTGTTCAACACTATCAACTGGCTACAAAATGGTCAAGTAAGGCTAGGACTAAAAGTGTCTAGTGGAGTGTGCTTCCCAAAGGTCCCTGATGATCTTAGGGATACAAGTGTCATTGAAGAAGATATTATAGGCACCCTGCCACCAAGCATCATCTCTGCAGAATTGTCATTTGGCTGAAGCACCACATTTTCAGTTGTACTGTGGTTTTAAGACTCCTAAAAATTGAGTATCTATTATGTTCACAGTTCTGGAATACTCCCTATAGGGAGAACGTAGATCCACTCAGAAACACGATTTATTGAGAAAGGCACATAAACTCAGATACTAAATGCACTGTGCCAAGTAGAAGAACAGAGAAACTGACAGGAAAATACCGAGGAGAGAGAAGAGGGGAAGGAAGGAATACTCCAGAAGCTTGGGGTGGGGTCAGGGGGCACACAAAAGGGCATACTTAAGAGATCATTAGATCAGCCATTACAATTGCCTTCAGGCTGGGTAATAATTACAACTCGAGATATTTATCACAAAGTCCAGATTTCCGGCAATTTCGAGAGATCTGGCACACTTGTCCGGGGCTGGGAGAACAGTTCCCCACTCTCTCAGCCCGCTCCATCGATTTAAGGTACTTGTTTGCCCCCTCAGTAGGCAACTGAGTTTTACTGAACTCAGGGCTGGGATTCAAAGGAGGCGAGTGAGGAGGTATTTAGGGGAAGTGGCTTGGATTCCTAAAAATACTAAATTAAAATGTGATTGATCGCCAGTTCTCTGGTGCTCCCATAAATTTTGCACCGAGGCTCGTGTCTCACTCGCCCGCTTCTAACCTCCGAGTAGCGTGGGCTTGATTTAACCTACACAACCGTAAGCAGCAGCACAGGCAAGATCAGATCCGATCAGATCCGCATTTGGGGGCACTGAAGTTCCCACGCTCCAAATCCCGCCCCTGCGCTCACAGCCTCTCGGGTTCCCACTTCCCTCTAACACCCGCACTTCAATTTCATATCCTGACTCCCTCTTTGGCCCCTAAGCCACTGACGGTCCCCTCTCCCTTCCCCTCCAGGCGAGCCCACCCGGGAAGGCCCCAAGCACCTGCCTCCTCGGGCGCATCCTCCACCTGCGCTCAGCCCAGCCGTTTCCTGCATCCTTCCAGGCCCGAGAGTCGCTACCGACGCCATCGCTCTGCTCCAACAGGGCGGAGCTTCCTCATTGGCGCGCTCAGCATTCGGCTAGTGCTGCCTCGCCCCGGCGACCGTCCAGCGGGAGGCGGAGCGAGCCCAAAATGGCGGCTCTCAGGCTGGCGCGCTCCGTGCTGCTGGCGCTTTGAGGTGGTCGCCAGGGGTCGGGGGGACGATTTCCCCGC
Source organism: Mustela erminea (assembly GCF_009829155.1). Lineage (NCBI taxonomy): Eukaryota > Metazoa > Chordata > Mammalia > Carnivora > Mustelidae > Mustela > Mustela erminea. The sequence goes on along the minus strand of NC_045619.1, from coordinate 138,655,766 downwards.
CGCGGGGGCCCTAGAGGATGAATCGAGGGCTCTGCTAAGGTTAGGCGGTGGGGGTGGAGAGAGTGGCAGCACGGGCTGCGGTGGAGTCCACGGAGCGGGATGTGCGAGAGTTACTCCAGGTCGTTGTTGAGGGTCTCGGTGGCGCAGATCTGCCAGGCGCTGGGCTGGGACTCGGTGCAACTCAGCGCCTGCCACCTCCTCACGGACGTGCTGCAGCGCTATCTGCAGCAGTTGGGACGGGGCTGCCATCGGTACTCTGAGCTGTGTGAGTACCGGGCTGGGTGCGGGAGGGCTGCCTCTGGCCAGTCACGAGTGACACCTCCGGTCTTCCCTTCTCTGTCTCCGCGTCTCCGAGGTGCTCGTCCTTTACCCCTACCCAGAGATCGGGCATTTTCCCGGCCTCTGACGCCCCCCGGATTCCACTGCCCCTGGAAACTCCAGTCATCCCTTTGGTGCCTCTTCCTCACCCACTAACTTCCCGCCTCCAGCCGGGACCCCGGTCTCAGCTCGCAGCTCCACACCCTCTCACCTCTTCTCTGATCGGAAAGAGGCATCGGTCTTTCTCATCATCTCGTTTTCGCTGCGTGTAGAACCCCCTCCAGAATGCCTTGCAGCCTCTGTTACTTTGGTCCTTTTCCTCCCTTGCCTGCAAACTACTACAACTAGTTGTCACAGGCGCTCCGTCTACCGGCCGTTTCTTACAAGGCTAGCCATTCTTCAGCTCCTAACAACACATACTCGTTGACAGCTCTGCTCCGTCGGGGACACTGCCTCTTCTTTCTGGATTTGTTCGTTTCGCAGAGAGTATCCCCGCTTTCTCTTTCCCGAGGCCAGCTTTGTCAGTTTCACTTAGATTCGCTTTCACTTACATCTCCGTTGCTCATTGATTTCCTCCTTGATAGTTTTATGTCGGTGGTTATCAACGTGAAGTGGAGGGAACACAGGCAGCTTACAAGGGTCCCCAGGTCGTCTGGGCTCAAGTGTTTATGATTTTTCAGGGAGTGTCCGGTAGTATCTATAGCTGATGGCATTTAATAATTCGGAATACTTAATAGAAACCACACAGCAGCGCACTAACGTGAAATAAGTGTGTGTATGTCTGTTTATAGGGGGAACTACCATTCATTGAAATTTCAGGTCGTTACTCCTCAGGTGGGTAAGCTGTAGAACGGAGTAAAGTGTTTCGTAAAATATTTTGCTTCATTAAAGTGGTTCCTAGATTGGAAACTTGAGACCCACAGATACACTTTACATCTTAGGCCCCCAATTCCATTTCAGCTCGCACAGTGCTGCCAAAATAATCTGTCCATAACACACATTTGATCGTGTCATTCTTAAAAAATATTTTAATGTGTACTCCATTGCTTACAGGTTGAAAGGTTCAGCTCTTCAACAGCACATGGTTTTCGTCGTGAGCTTTTTCTTACATCCTGCGGTTCTTACTGCAACCATGCGAACTACCTGCCTTATCCAAAACATTGTAAACTATCCATTCCTATACGTGTGGGGTTTCCCAGACTATCCTTCACCCCCTGATCTACTCGTAGTACTACTACTTCTATTTTGAGATTCACTTATCACTTGATTTGGGAAACTCATGTCATCTGTCCTCAGAATTCTGTGCCTATTCCTGTAGGTAACACCGTGTCTTGTAACTATCTGTGTCTGTTTCTCACCCTTTCCTTTTCTTCTCCCCAGACGATAACTTTATTGTATTCGTACTATATTAGCACTAGTACGGTGCCATCATATACTAGGCACCCAGGAGATATTTGCTGAGTAGATGAATGAGCTGACAACCTACTACAATACTAGCTGTTTAGTCACTTGACTTTTTGAGTTCCAAAATGTGTATTTTTGGAATGCTCGATTTCACTGATCTTTCTGATATAAATACGGCACTGCAAAGTAACTCTCATTCATTATTATCTTGAAAGTACACCACCAGCACACTGCTCTCTTGGCTTTTGCTTCTTTTCCTTCCCTCCCCCCGCTTCATGGTCCCTGAGTATACTGTTGCGGTTGTACACAGTCCAGCTTGTGTTTTTGCTACCACGTTCCCTAAATAAGGACAGATGTTCTGTGTTTTTAGGTAATGACACTATCCCCTGAATACATAGTTACCTTTCCTGCCTTATACACAGAACCAGAGTATGTGCTGGCACCGCAAGTAACCAGGTGTTCCAGAGTCGAGTAATCATTGCCGTGTGTTAATGCTAACCCCTTTTCTAATTACCCAATTTCTGTAGTCCGTTTGCTTGCTTTTAGTGACAATGTGATTATCAGGTTCATGATCATGGTTTTGTGACTTACTGAAAATGCTGGTTCCTGGTATACTTATTAGTTATGGACTAGTTTTAAGCTCGAATTTTGACCTCAGGTTACCACTGTGCAGTTTTCTCTTCTCCTCCTTTAAATCCTCTTTTACTTTTTGACAACATTCACTGAGCACCACTGAGAACTGAGCACTGGGACCCCTGGCACAGTCGATTAAGTGGCCCACTCTTGATTTTGGCTGAAGTCATGATCTCAGGGTCGTAAAATCAAGCCCAGTGTTAGACTCTACACTCAGAGCACTCGGTGCAGCGTCTGCTTGAGATTCTGTCTCTCTGCCCTTCCCCCCTGCTTGCACTGTAAACAAACAAATAAATAAATAAATAAAATCAGTCTTGGTGGGGGGAAGAACTGAGCACTGTGTTGGAGATACCAGCCCACAGGTTGTGGACTGATGGTATTTGCTCCTTCTTGAAAAAATTGCTCTCAAATTGAAGCAAGTATCAGAAGTTGCCATCAGTACATTTCCCTAAGTAATGGTTTGTGAAAGCATTCTGGGCAGGTGTTTCTCGCTGTTCTGTGTCATGTATTAAATACGTGTGTGTGCACTGAAAGTGGGTTCTATTTCCGAATGACTCTCTAGGACTAGTACTTGTGACAAGAATTGCACGATATAGGCAGTAACTGCAAAAGGAAGATGGTAAGGGAGAGATGGCTGGGGGTTGGGACAGGACGACTTCGTGGGGAAGATGAGAGTTGAATTGGGCTTTGACGCCTGCCTGCATAGACATGGAGTGGACGCCAGGCCAGAGAAAAGCATCACCTACGATACCCAAGTAGGACCGATTGTGATGAAGTACCAGTGAGGCGGCCAGCTTGAGCTGTGTGGCCAGTTCATGAGGACGGTGTTACAAGACACGTGAAATAGAGTGAAATCAGGTTTGGGAGGGACTTAGAGGAAATGAAAGCATGGTCAGAAACACTGTGCTTCTAAGGAGGGAAACGATGTGATGAAAGTGATCGTCTTAAGAAAATAGTGTCCTTGTTGAGTGCAAGAAGACTCAAGTGAGGACACCTGGAAACTGAACTGGAAGTGATAGTAGGAAGAGAGGGAAAGAAAGAGTTTTGAAATCTTTGGCCAGACATGGGCAGGAGGAGGGGAGAACCAGAGGGTCTTGTGTTGAAATTGGAAAGCATATAGAAGAATTCAAGATGATCGTTTATTCTGGACTAAGAGAATACCAGTGCTTTTCCTAGGAATAGAAGAGTCGAAATGCATATCTACAGCATTAAGAGGAAGAATGAATATCCATTTTATTTATCCCTGCTATTTTCTACATCATGGAAGTAACCCCGACTTGTAGCAAAATTGAGAGACAGTAGAAGTGTTTGAAGTTACAAGTTAGAGTCTCCTGCTTCTTTCCCTCTGCACTGCAGCTTTCAGCCCCTGAAATTGTTAACAGTTGGATGTATATCCTTCCAGAACTTTTTTATGTGGGCGTGAGCAAGCGTGTGTCTAATTTTTATAAACTTTGGGTTATTTTCATTTTACAGCATGATTTAATTTCAGACATACTGAATTTGAAGTGATCATAGGAAATTTCAGTTAAAAAACAAAACAAAAAAACACCACTTTCGTAAAGAGAATTTCACCTTAACTTTGTATCCTTCTGTTTCTATCCATTTTTGTATGGTGTCTTCTAATAACATTTAAAATCTGTTCATAAATTATCTCTCTGAGCTAAGTGTTTTCTGTAAATTTTCTTGGATTTAAAAAATTGATTCAGTGGCATAGTGTCCCCTCGTCCACAGGGAATGCGTTCCAAGACACCCCATTGGATGCCTAAAAGCATGAGTAGTACCACTCGCCCTTGTGATGAGGTGAAATGACAAAATTCCCACGTGGTGAGGTGAACCGAGGTGACTGATGTAGGCGTGGTGACATAGTGTTAGGCTGCTGTTGACCCTCCGATGATGAGTCAGGACGATCGTCTGCTGCTTCACCGCACTGACTGTGGGTCACCAAAACCAGACAGAGTTCAATCTGCGATGGCAGGGGAGGAAGCACTTGAGTTCATTCAACAAATACTTAGAGGACCACCTGTTTTAGGTTCCAGAGATGCATCCCTGAACCATGGTGACAATATAATGGACATTTACGTAGCACAGCATTCTAGTCGCTTGATAAAAAACAGTAGTGGTAATGTTTACTGGGCATTTACATTTCGTCAGTCACTGTTCCGTTGGTAAACTGCTTCTGATATTTATTCGGTCCTAGCCGACTGTTGTGTGAACGGTCTGCTTGTCGGATCCTTTTTCAAACTGACTTCAGGAAGCGGCTTTCTCATGTTTAAACAGCATGCTGTTTTGTTCAAAGTCTATTAAATTCTTCCCAATAACTCAGTCTTAAGTATGTGTAGCATATTTGATTCTGAGCTACCTGCGAACCTCATACTTCTTAATATTTTAAAAAGTATTCATGGAATTTTCTTAAAATAATTTGCTTGGCTCTTGACTTTGTTTCAGATGGCCGGACAGACCCAATTTTGGATGACGTTGGTGAAGCTTTCCAGCTTATGGGGGTCAGTCTTCATGAACTAGAAGACTATATTCACAATATTGAACCTGTGACTTTCCCACATCAAATTCCTTCATTTCCTGTTAGTAAGAACAATGTCCTTCAATTTCCTCAACCTGGAAGTAAAGATGCAGAGGAAAGAAAAGAATACATTCCTGATTACATGCCACCCATTGTGTCTTCACAAGAAGGTTTGTGATTTTTTTCTTTGTTTTTTACTCCTACATTTGTAACAATTTTAATGCAATTTTAATCTTACTTTTCCTGAATTATATAAAGTGCTTTGCCAACATACAAATTCTAGAAATGCAATCAAAATGTTTTAATGTTGTTTGCAGACTAGTCTAACCTTTCAGCCCACAAACTTGGACTGGCATCACCCGGCGGAGCTATGGCACAGCGAAGGTTATGTCGGATGAGGCACCTATTTCCTTTCTAAATTTTCAGGCATCTCTTTCCTTTCTAAATTTTCAATAATAGATGTATTCTATGGGAACAGGATATTAAATTGATTAGAAAATCTTTGCATCATAAAGGAAAATTGGGGTTGTTGTTTTCCTCTCCTCTTATTGTAAATGTGAGTTAGATGATACTGGAAACAGACAGTGAGTAAATATTCACTAGGCACTAGTCATGCAGATTTACCTTCATTTTTTAATGAGGAGTAGAAATATTTATTGTTTGGCCATATGTAATTTTTGATGAAAAAATAATAGCTAATCAGGCGTAGTTGTCAATCAAGGCAGAGTTCCTTCCTCCCTGCGTGATTTTACGTGTTGATCATCTAAGTTCACTAAGGTTCTAAAGAGATACATAGTAATTTCTCATCTCTCATGCACATAATATTTTTTCCTTGTAAAGGTGGAAAAGTTGCAGTTCGTTTCCTTTTTACTTGTATGTTTGCACCATTTTACTTCCGCCAGCAATACTCCAAGGTTCCCATTTCTTGTAATTCGTTTCTTATAATCTCCGGTTCCAATTTAATGGCATCTTGGAGCGCTCCCCATTTGTTCCATGGACTAGCTTTAGACTTGGAATAGTTGTACAGTCTGTGTGTCGGTGTTGCCCCATTTGAAAAACTGGGGAAGTACTGGCCCTATGTGGGGAGGGCTGACTGTGTGTTGGCGTCCCCTCCTCGGACACTGAGGATCTTGGGTGCAGGGGGACCCTCCCGTGGAGCGCTGGTGCTGTCCGTGATGGGTCAGGGAGGCAGCACCGTACCTAGGCTCCTTGGTAGCTGTATATGTGTGGAAATTTAGATAGGCAGATGTCCTAGTTTTCAGAGTTGAGTGGCTTGGGAAGCTGACTTGCTTCTCAGCTCAGCACTTGCCTGCTATGGGGTCTTGGAGATACTGGCTGAAGCAGGCATTGGTATCACCGAGCGCTTCACACAGCATGCCTTCCGTAGATGTTCTTAAACTGAGTGAAGTGCTATTTGTGAGTTTTTCTCTGTGGAAGTTCGTTGCTTCTTCTTTCCAGGCCTACTTTTGTACTAGTAACAGCAGCACTTGCAAATCCACAGATGTATCTCAGTCATCCCAACTTTCCATGGTACCTGCTTAAAATTCTCTCTCCTCCTCACCACTGATTTTGTTGTTGTTGCTGTTATCTGTAGCCTGTATCACCTTTGAGGAAATCTTGCTCTTTCTAGCCCCCGTGGGAGGTCTGAAACCCCTCATTCCCTAGTGACAGCGTCTTTGACCTTAGAAACCTGTATTTATTACAACTTCTCTAAACACATATTTGTTTATTTTAAAAATAATAACCATTGCATTTCAGTATCAACATTATCAAAGGAGGGTTTTTTGGGCAGAGGCCTGGTTAGTAGCTGGATTGCAGAGAATTCCGTTTTATAGACAGATCATGAATATCAAGCAGGCCAAGAATTTCCTGCTTTGCTCTTGTCCCTCAATGTGATTTAGTAAGCATCGTAGACATCTTCGTGAAAGCAGTGTGAAGTTAGCCCATGATACAGTAGCTGAAAGGCCACTCACAAGGACAAGAAGTACAAAATTTGCAATTGTGCTGAAAAAGCATGAATGGTAATTCAGTGCTGGGACGAACCTTATGGTGTTACAGAGGAGGAAACTGAGGGAGACGCGCTAACGTAAATAACCAGCATGTCAGCGAGTCTCTGGGTAACGGGTGATGATGAGTCTGAGATCGGTGAATTAGCGGTAAGTTTCACCAGCCAGGAATTCTGTGTGTGATCAGTTGGCATGTTTTTGAACCAAAACTACTATCTTCTCCATTTATAACATTTTAGTCCATTTTCTCTGGGCCTTTTGGAGCTTTCTAAATCTATTTTGTGGTTTGCATATCTTTCTGTCTCCTCTTCTGCCTCCTGTTTAACAAACTGCTTAATTTTTTTTTCTGGCCTTTTAAAAAATTTGGACTCAGATGAACATTTGATTAATCTTAACCCATGACTCACGCACAAGCTCATCATTGGTCCATACCTAACCTGCATTTATTCACTTAGAGAGTTTATTGAATCATTTTTAATAATGTGATAAGCCCTGCCAAGCTCCCTACTGAAAACTAAGCTGAGGACTTTGATAGTCATCAGCATTTAACTACTTAGTCCCTCTCGTTTTATTTTTATAGCCTCCAAATGCTGCACAAGGAAATTCATGGTTCGCGCTTATAAATACTGCCCCAGAATCAATATCAGTATGTACTGTAAGATACCAATAACGGAGTATGAAAAACAATTTTGGGATTTTAACACTGACTTCGGTCTGAAATTACTACAGTAATTTTTTGAGTCTCTCTTCTGAATTATTGAGGCCAAAAAAATCTTATTTCATTTAATTCATTAATATAAATTATAAACATTTTGAAAGGAAAATAACATAAGCCGCCTTGAACACGTCTTTCTTCAGCTAACGGTTACAGATTCCCTCAGGAGCAGAAAGATTGCTGACTCCTAAGGTGTGCACAGGGTCCCGAGGATGCGAGAAGTGATAGTACAATAAGATGCTTATCAGACCTCTTCCTGCTAGTCAGGGAGAAGGTTATAAAATGCAGTCCTGTGGTTACCATTTTTTAATATAGCCTCCCAAGTCAGTGTAATAAATCATTCACAATCTGAAATCTTTTTTCTCCACCACGGGTACAGCGTGTTAGAAAGTTCCCAGTATTCTGGTTAGTGGTGCGGAGCGCGGTGCGGACGTGCACACCTGTGATCATCCTGCTTGTTCCCCGGCATCCTGCTTGTTCCCCGGCTCCTTCATTTGCTTTTTAATTCCTTAAGAGTCACCGACAGGGCCAGACTTGGGTCATAAAATACAACGAGCGGAGTATGGTCACGAGACTACGCACTTCTCGATGGTTCAGCCGGGTTCGTGTCAGGAGAGCACGAGAAGAGCCTTGTCTGCTCGCAGCCCTGTGAGCGCTCTGCCTAGGGCGTAGCAGCAGGTGGCCGTGGAGGAAGCCTGGGCCCCCGGAGCCACTCGGGCGTGACTCAGTGGCTCCCTGAGTTAATCATCTTCCTGGCTTGCTTTGCCTCTCTGAACTCCATAGGCGTCCTCTGTAAGAGGTTTAGTAATCGTGCCGCATGGACATCCGCGAGCATCGGGTGAGAGCGGCGAGTGAGCCATTCGTGTAGACGTGGACAGAAGAGAAGGGCGAGTGGGCCGTTCGTGTAGATGCGGACGGCGCTTCCCGGAGAGGACGCGGAACCGTGATGTTCGTCCTCACTCGTAAGGAATTTCCTTCTCAGGTGAAACACAGTGTACATTTGTGAAGTGAGTCTTCAAGGAGAACTAGACCAGATTGGTGGTGGTCCTAGGCTCGGGCTGCAGGAACGCACAGGTGACAGGTGGGCTGGAGCAGATGCGGCTGAGGAGCACTCGGACCCCCTGCGGCTCGGGGTGACTCGGGAGAGGACACGGAGGGAATGTTTGCCTGTTGCATCCACTTGTAGGTTTAGACATGAGACCTCTCTGACGATGTTTTATAAACGCGCGTTTTGCTAAGACTGTTCCAGTGCTGATGGCTGGCACCCGGTGTGTTTTATCCAAGAACATTCTCTCCTCCGCTTGCCATACATATTTTCAGATTCACACGCGTAACATATTTTTTGCTCCCTGTTTTGTGGTGCTGAAGAATGTCTGAAAATAGCATATTATGCCAGAGTCATGTTTGGGTTCTGAGGGTGGTCACTGGATCGCTGGTCTGGGAGAGTCTTCTAGGCGGCCTGTTGATTGGTCCAAGCTGTCTGTGTGAGAACAAGAGAAGTAGAAGGCATTTGCTCGGCTTTCCTTACACTAAGAAACTTACCCATCTAACCTTGTACTTGGTAAAGATACTGTGATGTTTTGGGTTTCTGGTTTTTTTTTTTTAATTTCTAAATGGACTTTTTCTTTAAAATAGTTTTAGCTTGACCAACAACTTGAGAAGGTAAGTACAGAGTTCCCTTACATGCTATACCCAGCTTCCTCTATTACTAATCTTACATTAGCATGCTACCTTCATTATAACCAATGAACCAGTATTGATATGTTATTTTAACTAAAATCCATGATCTTTAGTGTTCACCTGATGTCCTTTTCAGGTTCCAGGATCCCAGCCAGGATGCCAATGGTTTTATTGTCTTGTCTTCTTGGCTCTTGTGGGCTGTGACTTCCTCAGACTCTCCTGGTTTTCGATGACCTTGACAGTTTTAGTTATAGAATGCCCCTCTCCTGGAATTTGATCAGACGGGGCTTACTAGATTTGGGGAGCAAGGCCACAGAGGGAAAGCTCACGTCATGTCAGGGGTGTGGGCTGTTGGTGCGGTTTACCACTGCCGAGGTTGACCTGGACCGCCTGGTTCAGGTGGTGTCTCCCCTTGAAGTTACTCTCTCCCTCCTCCCCGGGCTGTCCTCTTTGGAAGGAAGTCGCCACGAACAGCCCGTACGGAGTTGGGAGTTAGACGCCCCCCGCTACAGGTGGACTATCTTCGTAAATTAAACTCCTCTGCGGAAGTTCTTTGGAGCTCTTTTGATTTGTCTCTTCTCCTCCCCGGGCTTCCTATTTTCATAATCGAGCCCTTCTGAAAAATAAACATTTACAAGTTTAAAATAACAAAAGTAACAGGAGTGTTGAAAAATAAAACATTGTCCAGGTATATGAAGCATAAAAGGAAAGGTCCTCCTCACTTTCCGTACACTCCCAATTCCCACGAGTAACCTCGTTTAACAGGTATGAATCCTTCGAGATCTTTTCACATGAGACACTGTGACTTCTGAGTCAAGACTCGGGGTCCACTCCGAAGTCTGCCATTTATTTCTCAAGCCGTGCGCTCTGACTTCTACCCACATCCCTTCCTTGGAACGGCACTCACTGTGACCACCAATTCCTACCTAATTGGCTGACCTAAATGAAATTTTTATCCTAACCGCTCTCTTGGGGGAGATGTAGCTTTGTGAATTATTATAAGGCAGATACCTCTTAAACCACATCCTGGTTCACCATAAAACTACCCCAGAAGCTCCTCCCAACCGCATGTGCCCAGCCGCACTCACAGTGCCTTGTCCGTTCCCTCCGAAGTAACCCCATCTGAAGCTCACAGGGGTTACTTCTTGCCTTCAGTTCTATCAGTCAACTGTGTAGCCCCAGCCCCTTTAGCGTAAGCCACCCCACTTACATAATGATGTGTCTTCTAAGTCTCTTTTCCTATGCAGGCCCCTACCTCCCAGCCCAATCCCTGCCTTTTTCTTACCATTTATTTGTTGGGGAATCTGGGTCATTTGACTGGAATGATTGCCCGCAGTGGATTTTGCGGATGGTGTGCTCATAGTGCGGTCCAGTGTGTTTCTGCACATTGGCAGCGAGAATCTCAGGCTGGATCAGGCTCTGGTTTAGTACCTTCGGCAAGATACACGTACTGTCATGTTCCTTCGTCAGGAGGCGGATACGCATGTCTAGTTTTCACTTTTTTGACGTTAGCGGTGTTGACACTTATACTGCATAGACGCATTAATCCCTTGGAGTTGCAAGGTTTTTATTTCATTCTTTCATTAGAATAATTTTATCCGGGAAGCCTTTTGCTCATTCACTATTTAGTTATTTAGTGGCCCAGTTCAGACAGGGAAAGGAGGGTAAATGCTCGACGGTAAAATGCTCTTTCATTTTGTACACTCAGTTTTCAAGGTACTGAATTGGTTCCTTATCCATAGGTGATAATTATTTATTAAATATCATTATGAACTCGTAGGTTTAAGCATATTTGATAGGTTTCTTTCCTTACAATATTTACCCTTATTGCAACTCCGATTGTCCCCTCTTTGGCGAGTGGCAGCCTTTTCAGTCTGCCTTCTGAATCCTTTTCACATGGCGCTAGTAGTCTTTGATGGCATCCTTGTAGCCTGGTGTATCAAAATGTCGTAGGCTTATCTTGTGTGTTCTTGTCCCGCACTTGGAATCCTTTTCCAAGGAGTCCTGGCTTCTAGGGAAATGGCATTTCATGTCCATGATCTGGACACTCGGGGTACTTGTTAGAACCGTTTCTAGGCAGTAAATATTTGTACTCAAAAGTATATGCGCACATGTGTGTGAATGGATAGACCAGGGGCGGGGTGCCTCATGAGTCCGTATGGACATTTCCAATTCAGACTCAGGCCTGTGGGGTTTTTTACTATTCTGTCAGTAGATACTTTGTCCATAACTAAGAATTCTGGTTCCCAGGCATGAACAGGAGGATATAATGAGATCATCCCATAACCACACTTCCGCTCCATCTGAGATGACGCATACAGTGGTAACCCTGATACTGTTGTCCTTCATGATTACTGGAACAGGCTAAATATTTTTTTCCTTTTGCTCTCCTGTTACTCATCCCGATTGTCTGTGATCGCACTATATGCACACCGTCAGCTCATACAGCTACTTTCCTGAGGTCTGTCACCTCATTCCTGAGTTTTTCTAATGTTCATTTGTGTTCTTTCATGCCTTTTAGACCATTTCAGAAGAGTCCAGTAGTGTTTTCATCTGTCTTTTTGAGTGTGTGTTTCTCATGTACTTTTGTTGTCTGTAGACATGTTGTCCTGGTGTTTAGTCTCCGTTTTCTTAGGGAAGCTGTGTGTGTATGAGTGTAGCTTCGGAACATCTAGAAGGAAGCTCGCAGTGCTCCCTCTCCTGTTCAGTGTGATGCGCAGGACAGGCAGTTGCTCTCTGGGATTCTCTGTTTTCTTGCTCCCCTTGTATTTGGATCTTCTCTTTCCGTGATGCCAGTTTCCCCTTCTGCTTGGTCGTGATGTGGTCCTAACAAGTCTCTTCTCAGTGGGCTCTGTCCTGGGCAGAGCAGTGGCGGGTCAGACGTGAAAGCTCAGGACTGGACTCCTGAGCCTCCATAGCCCCTGCCTTGGCTTCTGTGCCCACCACCCCCCTTCCTGTCCTCATCCTTGGAAGAAGTCACACCCATGCAGCTTCTGGGCCACTCTTCGCACGTTGGTCCTCGAGGCTTTCAGGGAGCACCTCCTGGCTTTCTGCGGTTCTGCTCTCTCGGGCCAGTCTCCCCGCGGCTTCTGGCCATGTGCCCCGCACAGACAGGCCATACTTAGCTTTTGTGGCCCTTGGTGGTCGGCCCTCATCCCTCGTATTTTGCTGTCGCTGCGTGAACTCTGTCCCCTCATTATGTTGCTATATTTTTATGTGGCAGTTTGGGCAGATCCCAGAAGTACTTTGCCACACCTGCCACTTTTCTTCCCAGGATTCCCTTCATTGAACCTTTTTGCTGAATTTATCACTGTTGGGTACTTCTTTTTCTTCAGAGACAAAATACTCCTTAATTCATTCTCTGTGCCTTTCATGGGCTCATTTTCATGACTTTTCTGCCTCTAAACTCTGGCTGCTTCTAAAATTTGGTTCTGGACCTGTTGCTTGTCTCACTGTATACAGTTTCAGTGGGTGATCGAATCTACTTTCATGGTTTCAAGAACCAGTTGTATAGAAGACTCCCCACACTGCGTCTCCTACCACGCCTCTCAGACTCTCTATCCTCTTGGCCAGCTATTTATTGGTTTTCTTTTTCTCAGGAACTTACACTGGTCTTGCTCCCTCTTCCAATCCGACATTTATTCTACGTTCCACCTCTTATTGCACAAAACTAAAGTCCTTTGAGGCTGCCCGAGAAGTAAACTCAAGACATGGATCTCCTTAGGGAAATTGCTTCAGATGTGGTGGAAACTGTCCCAAAAAGTAACCTGCCCGAAGTCCCACAGTTGTTGAAGGGCAGAGAGGTCAAGTCCTAGATGTCTCAGTCTTAGCCTACTGTCCTGTGTACCCTTTATCACCTGGTATTATTCTCAGAATAGAGGTATAAGAAAAGAGAAAGGTTTATCTTGTGACTCTTCAAGTTTTTTTCTTTTCTTTCACACTGACCTCTTGAATACTGGTTACTGGGGAAAAGTCATGTTTTGATAACATCTTATTTGATTCTCTTACTCATGTTACTTTTCTTCCTACTTATTGTCATCCTTTGAAATAGTTTTTATCTAGAGCATAAGGAGTACAGGTTTTTTAAAAATTGGGTCTCTCTGGCTTTGCATTCAAACCAACAAAATTAGCCCTAAGGTAGAGATGTATGCATTTCAAGACAGAGGATAAATGTACCATCATGCTCAGATATAAGAGATCATAACTTATAGTGGACTTGGTCAGAATTCTCTTTCCTACTCAATTTTTTTCCTTTATTCTCTCTGGATTTATAAAAAGAAGAACACATTTCCAATATTACAGAAAGATAGTTTTTATGTTTCTAAACCCACAAAATAATCATTTCAAGTGTCTTAGAAAAATTAAGTATTTTGATATTTTACTTACTATTTTTCCCTTGCAGGCATCCAGAACCACAACAACAACAAAAAAAGATTTTGTTATTTTTGCCCACAAATTTCAAAATCTCCGGAAATTAAACATCTCTCTTGTCCAGTTACATTTTTCGGAATATTTCCCACACTCATGCGTGTGCACGAGTGCGTGTGCGTGTGTTTTAGGAGCAGGAGGTCAATCAGTCGTGGGGCAATAGATGTTACATGGCTGATAGTCTAATGCTTTTGTTGTAAGTTAGGATTTATTCTGTCTTGCTTTCCTGAATTTGAGTCTTTTCAGGGCAGTAATTGCATTTTCTTTAACTAATTACCTGCCCTGGCTACATAGAGCTTTCTTTTTTCCTGATAAAGCAATATGAAGTGGTTTGCTTCACTTATAGTGCCTATCAGCTGCTCTTGTGCCAGTGGTGCCACAGAGGAATCAAAATCACTTCGTCATTCGTTCACATAGTTGTGGAGAGCCTGCTGTATGCCAGCCATGCTGCGTGTTTCTGGAGATACAGAGCTGAACGGAGAAGAAAGGGCCTTCCTAGAATCCGATCTATATGGAGAAAGAGAGATCAGGCTAATATTTACATATGATTTTAATTTATAACATGGGATATCTACCCAGTATTCTGTAAGGAGTGAGGGAATCAGTGGCTATTTCTAAGAAGCTGGGACAAGCTGCTTAGATTAGTGAATTCTGGTGACAATGAGAAGGATAAACTCAAGAGGGAGGGGGCTGTGGGGAGAATGTTGCTAGAGCTGCTTGTGGTCATCCAGGGCAGAGCTGTGGGGCCTGCGTCCTGACTGCGATGAAGAGGAGGGGCTGAGGAAGGGCCGGATTTGAGAGCTACTGCGTGGCTGGGAGTCGGTGATAGGTTGTAGAGAATCGGACAGAGAGAAGAGCCAGGGTTTGGGAGACTGTGTGGGTGATCTGAATATCCAGATCGTAAACAGACGGGCCTGATGTGGAGTTGAAACTTAGACTGGATCTCATATCCCTCAGGCAATGGTCTACCGTAACCATGTATTTATTTTTGAAACAGGTATCAGGTGGAGTTCAAGGCTACGTAATCCGTCTTGAACCTGAGACTCAGTGCGGACTTGGTTGCTTGTTAAGGGCCGTGGATACACTTGCTTTAAGGAAGCCCAGGTGTACTCGTTGTTGTTCTTATTGTTGCTGTTGCTGGTCTGCTCACACAGTTTACGCTCTGGTCAGGCACCGTATTGGGGGTACAAAGGCTCTCCGTCCACCGACCTCAGGTGCAGTGAGCATATTTAACCACGACCCTGTTTGTCATCGTAGGACACTGAATTAACATTCATTGAATTCCTAGAACAGAAATTGCTGCAAAACAGCTGACATTAGTGTTTTTTGTTTTTTGTTTTTTGTTTTTTTAATTTAAAGATCAAACATTAAGTTTTAGTTTACGAGGTTAGGACTTTGAGTGCCAAGAATTTCTAACTTTATTTCATTGAAGTATGACAATTTAAAGCCGTTGTTTCACTTCCTCCCAAATAGAGTGTGCCTGCTCACTTTTTCTTCTGTCCTGGTTGCCACGTTTATAAAATGGGAATAGTAGCCTCCATCGGATAGTTGTAAATGAATGAGAAAGATGTTATCTGCTATGGTGGATCTTTAATACGGTCTTCTTAGAACCTGCCACATTTACAGTCTGTTCCTGAAGGTCTCAGCACCAAGTATAATGGTTGTCATGCCATGAGATCCAGAAAAAAGACCACGTACAGGTCAGTCAGTGTACACATTTGTGATGCTGTCAGCCCTAGTTCTTTCTAATATGGAAACCCTGACGTGGTGTGTGGAGTGCCGTGGCGTAGAGTAGGCTCAGCTCGTACTTCTTGGGGGGACTTTCCTGCATGCCTGTGAAGTGGGATATTGTTCCAGCTGGCGTGGGTCCTTTGACCCTGAAGACCGTAGCATAACTCCAAATTTTATACGATTGATCAGCTTCGAGAGAAATAAAATGACACAGGCGGCTGTGCAGATTATATCGGCCAGAAGTCTACAGTCCCCTCTTAAATTTCTGTAGGTCTCTTCCATTGTTTTTTTAATGATAGACTTGAGTTTTACTGATCTACTTTTAGGAACTTTGAATCAACTTTTTCTAAACCATGGACATATTTGAGAATTTCATTTGAGATAATTCAAATAGTTATTTCCATCTAATTTTACCAAAGGAAAGAAGCAGTAATTTCCTTTTCTTTTTTTGTTGTGAGTGTGGTGATGTTCTGTGACTGTGTTGGTTAATTGTTCCTGCTCTTAATACACTGTCATGGGCACAGTTAACACTAATTATTTCTCATTCGTGTCATCAGACTGATTAAACTTATAATTCATTTTTATCAAGCATTAGTAGTAAAAATGTAATGGTTAAATATACACAGTACTATTTAATTATCCCTTTTATTCTTGCTGGAGACTTCAAATGCTGCAGCATAAATAAGAATATTGATTTCTTTTTTTTAATGTGAAAGTGACGGCAGTTCAGTAGGTGGCAGTCTTTCCTTTTCTGTTAGTGTTAATGACTCTCCAGTTAAATGATAAAAAAACATTTTCAAAGTCATAAGAAAAACCATACAACTTAAACCATCACTAGCTTCTTTTAGAAAGAAAAATAACAACTTTGTTATTTCTGTGCAACTTTGTGAGAGCAGTTATAAATGAATAGATTTCATATTTATTTACCTTAGGAAACTTGTATCCAGAGAAAATTCCTTTTATCATTTAGCAAAAGCCTTAATGTTATTCTTTCTGAAACTTGATTTTCTTTTTAAAAATGTGAAATTATTATCCATTAGTATCTACTTTCCTTCCATGTTTTGATTTTTAAACGTTATCTTTAAAGTCCCATTAGAGGATACTTACTTTAAAAAACGAAGGCACTTTTCCTGACTTAACGTATCAGTTTTCCTGATTTTTCAGTGTGCCCGTCCCTTTTTTTAATTCTGAAGAGACTATTTGGTTAGATGAAATAACTAGTACAGTTCTCTTTTACTCTTTTTATTCAACATTGTTTGTGTTTTTTTTTTTAACACAACATTTTTGTTGGTTTTCCTTGAGCAGTTTCTACTCTTTGAAAGTATTGACATTTCATGATATTTATTCCCTCTTAAAGGTTTAAAAAAGAACAAAGAGAAAATTACTTAAAAAAAAAAAAAATCAAATAAAGCTCATTCTATCCTGCTATTACCATATGGGTCCATTGAGCTCTTTTGCAAATTTAAGTTACATTATGCAATCTTACAGATTATATTTTCCTATATCCTGAGATATTTTGCTTATGTATCGTCATAAGAATTACTTTAATGACTCATCACTGCTCATCAATTATTCCCAACTATACTTAAAAAAAAAAAAAAAAAAGAATGATGGAATCACCTAGATAAGGATGATCCAATAGTGAAGTAAATTGTCATTCTTTGTTTTTCTAATTGTGGGACCAGAGTATTCTATTCTACCTCAAGAATGTATAAGAGAGGCTTGAAAACACCATGTTTTGGTCTACTTTTAAATTTCATTGAATATAGTTGAAAACGTGAAATTGTTCATTTTCCACTTACAGTGGAAAAGAGAAAACCTGGCAGGTTTTACAGTTAGGAGACAATCGGCGATGCTGATGATGATGTTGATGAAGAAGAGGAGAGAAAGAAGGAGGAGGAGGAGGAGAAAAGAAAGTAGTTGATTATATGAAAGAAATCTCGGACTCTGGGTCTTCAGATGACCACGTGCTACGTGCATTTTCAACCTAAAATTGACAGTGCATAGTGTTTCTCAGGACAAACAAGGAATAAGGTTTTCTTACCCAGTTAGTCATTCATCAGGGAGTGCTTCGTGATGCAGTATTTTTGTAACAAGAGCCAAAACCATTTCGTTCTGCTAAAAGGATGTGTGACAGTATTTTTTCATTTTTCATGCTCTTCCACACCAAAATGTACATGATACAAAGGGTGTGCTGTGTTTATAGTCTTACTACAATTTCTGATAAACTAGTTTTCGCTCTCCTTTTATTCTTACTTATGTAAATGATGTGTAAGATGGCTTAAAAATATCAAGGCTCCATTGGACCCAGATGTCAAATGGTAATAGCTGTTTTTCCTGATGGACTGGGGGTTAAAGTAAAAAAAATACTTGTCAGATTTAATGGTACCATTACATTTTAACACTTCTTTTTCGCGTGCAACCCTAATTATGTCTGACAGACACAATTGGGAATAGTGAGAAGGAAATAGTAGTTCTGGACCAATCAGCAGCAGAATGAAACACTCCGGAAGTCCCAGTGCCATGGTAAAGGAGAAAAACTCACTTTTCATTTCCTCTCACGTACAGTGTGTTCAGATTAACTTTAAAGGAGCCCGGGATGTAGGTCGGAGACTTGGTCTGCGGCTGAGTGTGACCTGCGTGTGGAGCCCGCCTCAGCAGGCCTCTCGTCACCAGCTGACAGACCTGGGCCCGTCCCCCGAGGGCTGCTGGATATCCTGTTGCAAGTTAAATATGAAACAGGGAGACACTTGGGTTTGCGCTGAAAGGCTTTCTGGAAGTTGAGCTCCACATGAGCTTGTTAGCGCGCTCACTTGTATCAGGGCTGACTTTGTGGGGAAGGAGAGGCTAGTCCTGTCCTTCGCGGGAGGACAGAGGTGCTTTGGGAAAATACAGTGCGTGGCCTAAATGCTGTGCCTTCACGTGTGTGTGTGGTACCTGTCGCACGTCCTCTCGCGAGTACTGGGCAGTCGTCGGGCCTGCCAAGGTGATATCTAATGTCCTGTGGCAGGACAGCCTGTCAGCAAATGTATGTTTATGGTTTCACAAACGTTGAATCTTTCAACAAATGCTTCACAGTGGGGCTGTTTGGAGACTTTGTTTTTTCCCCTTCGTCTTTCCAGACTTTAATCGCAAAAAGAAATTACACGTGGGGTGAGGGACAAGAGACCAGTTCTGGATTGGGTGCAACGTAGCAGACACCTGTGACAGGTGGCTGGCCTGACTTGGTGGTCACAAGAGCGTGGTGCTGCACACTCCTCTCCAGCATCGCCCGCACGGACTCATGGACGCCTTGTAGTAAGCCAGTGCCTTACGGGTCGTTACTGTCCTCTTTCTGCGGGGAAGCAGACTAAGGTGTAGCGGTGATAGATGACATCAGATCACACGCTAGTAACTGCGGATCCTGGATTTGAATCCAGGCAGTTTGACTCTAAAGATCCAGTGGCTTGTTTGTTTTTAATTACTGAATAATTTTTATACTTAAGTTCTATTTCTCGGGGTGCCTGGGTGGCTCAGTCTGAGTGACGCACTTTTGATTTCGGCTCAGGCCATGATGTCCTAGGTCTTGAGATGGATGCCCCCGCCATGGGCTCCGGGCTCGGCTGGGAGTCGGCGTGGGATTCTCTCTCCCCCTCATCCTCTGCCCCTCCCCCCCACTCAACATGTGCGTGTGGAGGGGGCACACTCTCTCTCAAATAAATGAATACATGTTCTATTTCTGTAAGTGGTATTCCCATTTATTTATAACGTTGAAAGATTGGTAAGGAAGATCTTAGACACGATACCACTGGTTTCATCCTGTAGATCTCAGACTTCTGGGAAGACTTGGGGTTATTGCAAGGGATATGTGAATTTATATTACATAAAGCATCATGTGTAGGCTAAATAAAAAGTACATATAAGTGTATATATACATATATGTGCATAACTAAATGTGTAACAGTGGTTTGGCTCCTAACATGCAGATTCATTTAGTATAACTTAGTTAATTAACTAGTCAACTAATTAGTTAATTAACTAATTAACATACAGTATAATTACATCTGTATTGTTGGGGTTCTTGAAAGCTTTTGATTTAAAAAAAGAAAAGTAGGTATTTATTAGAAATGATTGAGAGCCATTGAGTGACAGATGACAGGATGTGCCTGACATCTGGATTCCCATCTCTTGATGAATCCTCTGTTCAAACCTCTCAGCTAACAACAACAATGAAACTTGGTGTTATTTTCTGTTTTCAATGCTATACCTCTAGGTTACATCTTTGCTGTTTTTTAATTAAGAAGCTCACTTGACAGTTACCGCTCTGTTCATTGAGTTGGTCTCATGAATGAGAGCATTGATTTTATTTTGGGATGGATAGGACAACTCGTGCCATCAATTTGGGGAAGTCCTATGTGGGAGGCAAAATTCATACCATACATAAACTTAAAGTAAAAAATTGATAGTATTTAAAATACTGGCTTTGCAGTACATAGTCCTTTGTTAAACTTATTCAGCACATACTTTTCCATCTCTGGTTGTGGGTTCCAAGCTCTATTATGAACACAGAATACTTAATACTTAAGTGAGCAGAGCAGACAAAATTCCTTCCCACTATGAAGTTTACACTTCACGGGATGGAGTAGACAGGAATAAACATAACAGTTTAAGTAAACTGTATAGCATTCTGCATAGTATTTATTGGGGAGGGTATGTGAGAAAAAAATAGAGCATGACAAGAAGAAATGAAATGCTAAATGTACATTGTACAAGAAAAGGAGGGAATATTTGTCCAGTATGCTAATAATTAGATTCGTTAAGAGGTTGTTTGCATAGTTGACAATCATGTGAAGTTCTCACCTGACCTTCCTTCTTTTACTATAGTTTAAGCCAGAAGTCAACAGACTCTTTCTGGCCAGCAGCCTGATTGAATAAATAAAACTTAATTGGAAAACAGCTATGCCCATTTGTCCAGACCAGGATGAAATACCTAAAGATAGTGGCAGCAGACATTTTCTAACTAAGTAGCCTTGTCAGATCCCTCTAACGTGAAGTCCCCGCTTCAGAAGCTCCCAGCCCCACTGACTCACTCAGAGCTCCCAGCTGGCTTTTTAATTCCACTCTGAAACATGAGCAGATAATCGGGATTATCAGACAATTGAAAAAGCTGCTCATGTGAAAGAGAACGAAACAAACAAAAAAGCAACCTGGAGGAAGCAGAATTATGCAAGGGGGGAAAAACAAAACAAAAACTTGATAATACTTCTTTACTAATATCCTCAGAGACTTAAAAGGAAATACTGTAACCATGAAGCAAGAACAGGACACTGTTTTTGAAAAGGAAATGGAGAAGGAGAAGGAGCAGAAGCAGCAGAAGCAGCAGAAAAAGCATTCATTCCAAGGCCAAAAGAGCCTTCAGGAATTAAAAGTCATGGTAGCAGAAATAAAACAAAAAACTCAATATAGAACTAGAAAGTACAGGTATAGAAAGGAAAACAAAACAGATTTTAAAAGGGAAAAGTTTTGTTAACCATTATAGGACGCATCCAGGAGAGCCACTGTCCGAATAGCCAGTCTCAGGAAGGCCCAGAAACAGTGGACCAACCCAGCAGCAAGGAGCACCGTCAGAGCCAGATCGTTGTCTTGAATTTATTTCTCCCTAAAAGGAACCAGGGCTCGTCAGAAAAACGGCTGTTTCCAAGTCTGGGCAGGATATCTACAAAGTGTTCTAGAACATCTTGTCATACCAGATAGCAAGAAAGCCATCGAAGACTGGGAAGAGAGTATCCAAAGGACTCAAAAGCCAGTTTAAAGAGGGACCCATTCACTGTCATTCTGATGTCTCACAGCTGCTCCCCTCTGTCCCCGCCAGGAAGAAAGTAAATGAATTCCCAAGTTTGTGATAAATTTAACCAACATAAAAATGTGTGGTACCCGATTTATGAATAATACTAAATACTCCTTCCTATTGTAGATTCCATGTAGGCAACTGATTTTTCAGAGCATGCTTTTGCTGGATTTTGCGGCTGATAGACAGGTATTCTCTTATGTAAATGAGGAAGACAAAAATGAAACTAGTGTGTGTGTTGATAGGATGAGGGATTTCTTTGCGGAGTTAGATGCTGGTTTTTGAATTCTGGCAGAATATTGTTTCTTTTGTGTGTGTGTGTGTGTGTGCTATTTACAATGAATGGCTACAGGCACAACATACTTTTAAATTTAATCTGCATTTTCAGCATTTTCTCAGTCACTTTCTTAAGCCTAGATAATCAACAAAACAGTAAATCCTTCTGTGTTTTGTAGCATTAACCCATTTCCAAGGTGTAAAACCCTCTGCCCCGTTGGTCAGTTTCACTGAATGCAGCCTTGGAAGTGAACTGGCGGCTCACGTTATCCTACAGTCTTCTCCTCATATGGGTACAGTAGTTGTAAATAACCAGAAGACAGGCATAATCAGGAGGGATGAATCTAAGCATTTCTTTTTCTTTTCATGTAATTTAATTAATTGTAAGCACATAATATTTAACTCTAAATCTTTTTTTAAGATTTTATTTATTTAATTTTGAGAGAGAGAGGGCATATAAGCAGGAGGAGAGGGGCAGAGTGAGAAGCAGACTGCTGGCCGAGCAGGGAGCCCGATGCAGGACTCGATCTCAGGACCCTGAGATCATGACCTGAGCTGAAGGCAGTTGCGTAACTGACTGAACCACTCAGACAGACACCCTTTGGCTCTAAATCTTATCCCTACGCCAGCACACACTAGGCAGGTCTGCCTTTTTGCAGTAGGTGTGTATCTGGAAGTTGATGTGACTCAAATTTTTAAAAATAGAATTTAAAATAAAGACAAAATGCTCCCTATTTAAAAGGTGCTTGCCCCAAATTCTCTGTAAAGTGAGGAATCCTTCTGTAAAACAAGCAGTGATCTAAGTTTCAGGTTAGTTTTTTGAGGACTATCAACACACACAAATAAGGTCATAAAACCCAAGAGAACTAGCTCGAACCTTCAGCTCACTAGAGGGAAGATAGGTGGTGCCTTGTGTTTAGAATATTATGATAATGATATTATATTCCATCATAAAAGAGTAACTTGAAGACTATGAATTTTCTGGTGAATGTTCTAAAATTTCTTTTGAATTTACTTCTGGATGAAATCAGATCTCCTCTTTTCGTTTGAATCAATACAAGTAAGCATTTAATTTAGTTTCTAAGGTGCTGTTATTTGGATGGCCATGCTGACGCCTGAAATAAAGGAATGTGAAAGTAAGGAAGAAGAAGAAGGACAAAACAAAGATTAATTGACTGAAAATGCAGGCTCATCAGCAAGCCATACAAACCCTTTTCTGAAACCGTGTCTTTCCTATCACGGGGCCATCGTTTTATCCCATTAGTAAGTAAGAACTGTTTTCTCTCTCTCTCTCTCTCTCTCTCTCTCTCTCAGACTATATGTCTAGGAGAAAGTTCTTTGGAATTGGAGGAGAAATTGGCTGGGTGCCTACGGAATAGCAATAGGTACTCCCTGAGAGTCAGACTTGGTGCCGGAAAGTCTTCGGGACATTCAAGTAGACACTGGATAGTGTATTATTTGGTGAACTGTCACAGGACTCTACTCAGACCTGTTCTCAAGTTTTAAAAGGCATTTTGATTTTATGTTGCTTGAATTCTTCATCCTATTTGTGAGTTATTTCATGAAAGGGTGATTGTATTTTGATTTGAGGGAAATAATGACTTTTTTCTTTCACACGGGTATAAATATCATCCAAGAATAGCTCTTGGCTCTCCCTTAGCTTTTTTACATGATTATTTACCTCAGTATCTTAAGTGATGTTTTGTTAAGCTTGAGAAAGAAAAAGGTAGGAGAAAATCAGAGAAGTTATGAAACTATTAGCTTTCTAAATTCATTAGGGGAGAACTCTGCTTTTCAGCTCTACCACACTCCAGGGTTCTTTGCAGCGTTTCTAGAAAAAAAAAAAATTTTTTTTTTTCTTGCCGACCTCAGGGGTTTCTCCGAAACTTTAGCCATTTGTCAGTTGAGTTATTTGGGGGAGGCAGGAGTAGGGAAGAGTAGAATTAGAGGATATGTAGGGTTAACGGCTTACAAATAGCTTTGAATGGCTTCCGTAGCCCATTACCTTTTGAACTCTGTTTTAGTGTAAATGGGGATGTGAAATCACACTTCTACTCTCTCTTATATCCCATAGTAAAACATGCTCTTTCAAAATAGCGACTGGTCTGGTTGTTAAAAAAAGATCTTCCCCAAAGAATTGTAGTGGTAGAATAGTAAAATCTTCATTTTCATTCTAAAGCCACTGATTTATGAATGGTCAAAGAAATGAATGATATTATAGGCAATTTCCAGTAATTTTGTATAATTTGGACTTGGATTCTGGTTCCTGTCACTAAATTACATATTTCTTTTCTCTTTTTGGCACTTGGTGCTTTAGAACCCCCTGTATGACATCATAACTTAGGTTAACTATGCTGTAGTTATTATCATTGACAGAGCGGATTTATTTTTGGAGAATAAAAAACTCCTTAACTAGTTTCTCATGGGTTCTGGTCATTACTGATTAGCTGGGATGCCTCTGGCTCTTGTATTCAAGTGTGTCTGCAAACCGGAGCACCAAGCCTGAGTCAGAGCCTCAGCCTAATCCCCAGATTCCCAGCTCTGTCGTGTTGAAGTCTTAGCTTATAACTGAGTTCTGTCTCTTTGTTTGTTTTAATACATCTGTTTGTTTGATACATCTTTTGTTAACTAGAACTCACTTTAGGGTTGTTGTGAGGTTAATACATGTAACACACTGAGGACAGTGCCTGGAATCTAGTCAAGCGCCCAGTAGATGTTTCCAACCATTGCTGGTTTTCATGTGAACGGCATCATTGCTGGGTCCTTGGTATTACAGTTTTTTCTCATTTTTGTTCATTTGTTTGTTTAGTTCATCCAGGGCACTACTCTACTTTGGAACAGAAAGTTCTTACAGAATTATTTATTCCCATGGCTCTGCTATTTACCGGCTCCCTTGACAGTGCAGCGAGGTGCAGGGTATCCCCTGGTAGGAAAGGAGGAAAAACCGAACGGTCGATTCCTCCACCTCCCGAAACGATGATTTTATAGAGCAACAGTTCTCGCCTTTCCCTTTGGTGTGCCTTTTATGGACAGTGCTGTCTGACCCCAAGTGACCAAGCCCCTCCAGCCCACTTGTTGCGAGAAACAGGATGCTGCCGAATGCCAACGTAAGCACAAAATGCGGATAATCTCTTACGGTTTGCTGTAGTCAAACTTGGACTCAATGTGCCTGCAGATAGGGCTTAATTGTAGAGGCTCGCTGGCCGCAAGTTTCGAGCAGACAGCAGCTGACACTGTTGTTTGCGGCACTTGCTGTCTGCTTTGAGTGGAGCTTAAAGTGGAGTTTCTGTTTGGACATTTAGGAACGAACCAGCTTATTTTGAGCACCCACCGTGTGTTATGGTCTGCTTATTGCTTCGCAGACCTCGTCTGTTTAATCCTCACAGCCACGCTGGGAAGTCACTATTGTCATCCTCATTTTTGACAAAGAACTGCGGCCTAGACAAGTGACCTGATTGTCGGAGGTCCTGCATTTCTTACGTGGCACAGCCGAGTTGTAGAGACGACTCTGCAGGACTGTCCCTGTACAAGTCTGCTGTTTCTTCAGTAGTCTTGTATCACACAAGTACGAGTGACAATTGGGATGCATAGGGATTCTCAAAATTAATGTTGTCCCTCTTCCGGTTAAAGATAGAGACTTGTCAGTGAGGATGACATCAGAGGCTTTGCTGTCTACAGTATGTGTGTTTGTGGGAGTGCGAGTGTGTGTGTGTGTGTGTGTGTGTGTGTGTGTGTGTGTATGTGTCCTGCCCTACTGTTTGCTTCCTCGCTTCTAAAGGTCTTTATTCATGCCATCTTCTCACCGAGACTTTTCTAGAACACTTTGAGGATTGTAACCCCTCCTCTTTTTTTTTTTTTTTTTAAGATTTTATTTATTTATTTGACAGAGAGAGATCACAAGTAGGCAGAGGGGCAGGCTCATAGAGAGGGGGAAGCAGGCTCCCTCCTGAGCAGAGAGCCCGATGAGGGGCTCAATTCCAGGACCCTGGGATCATAACCTGAGCTGAAGGCAGAGGCTTTAACCCACTGAGCCACCCAGGCGCCCCTGTAACCCCTCTTCTATACACACATGTTCGATCTTCAGGTCCTGCCATGTATATTCTGGGTTCCAGGTGGGCTGGTCACGAAGGCACCTGACGTGGTCTTGTTCTTTAGCCCATTTCAGACTGGGCTAGGGCGATGATGGGGACCCGTAGCCCAACTTCTCCAACTCCTGAAGTCATGTCCAGGATACAGTTCCCTACTGTTTACTGGCCCCACCTTATCTCCTACAGTTCTACCCTCAATATCTTTACCTTTGATAAAGAGAAGAATTTCAGACCATCTTTCATTTGAGAATGAGGTAGGGAAATAGAAAGGGATTCATCTGCCAATTGTGTTAAGTCCATTTTTTCCTTGGTGGTGCATTAATGGCTGCACTTTACTGTAATTTATTAATTTCATTTCTCTGTCTTCCTCTACTAGACCAGAATCCACGAGGAGGTCCATTTTATTAAGTGTTTCGTTCCCTGTACTTACTTACACAGTACATAGCCCCTAGTGGGCTCTCATTAAATGTGGAGCAAGTGGCTGTTTCCTGGAGAATTTATTTCATGCTGATGATTGTGTATACTGCCCTAGCATCCTTGTTTTGTGTCTCCCAATTCATTTTACTCCAAATGTGGTTATTAATGGCTGTTATTTCAGTTGAAATTCATCCTTTGAAATTTTATTCAAGAAATGAATTCTTAGTTGTTTGAGGTTTATTGTTTAAAAAATTGATTTTATAGAATTGATTGGTGTTTTAGAGATATGATCCATAGTGCAAAAAATAGTGCTTTTTTAATAAGTGAATTTATTACCTTTAAAAATGCAATTTGTATGACTAACTAGTATGAGCAAATACACAGTTCTACTATTGTCAGACCATGCTGAAGCATTCTGAGGTGACACAGTGAGCTGACATGGGTGACTTGGGATATTTTAAATTTCCAGCGGAGGACACTGGTACTGAACATTTTCCAGACACTTGGAAATACTAGCTCAAGGTAGTTTATAGTCTTAACATTAGATCACACTCAATATATTTAGATCACACTAAATATAATAAATATATAGTGTTAACATCAGATCACACTAAAAATATATATATATATATATATATATATATATATTTACAAAACTAGATTTTTAGTGGTTGCTGAGATTAAAAATAAGAACTGTGTGTGAAAGAACTTTGAGTACAGCAGAATAGGATGCTCGTGTCCCACCTGGCTGCGGGAGTAGAGAAGTCCTGCACTGTGGACAGGTGCATATCTCCTATGAGTAAGTAACTGGGTTATTTGACACCCAAAACATACAGGTATAAAAAAAATTATGTTATTTAATTTTAAATATTTATCAGGTTGTTAGGACAAAAGTGCTAAGTTAGTTTGGGTCTAATTACTGAATAAATGGAACTGTGAGATACTTCTTTTGGCCCTGGTGGACCGTGAAAAAAATCACTGAGACTCACTAAGGTCTGTGGGAACTGAGATAGTTTAGGCACCTCTGACGTAGGCTGGTAAAAAGTAATGGTGCCATCGACAACGCGTGATTTTCTGGGAGGGGGTATACAGGAAGCTGCCAGGAGATAAGTAACAAACTCAAGGAATTTAAATAATCGATTAGATTTAATCAGCAATCCCAATCAACTTTAGTTTCTGTAGTTCTGTGAACATTATTTATGTTATTCATCTATATGAATTTATTAAGCTCTGGCTTAAATCTTATGTTGCTTTGTGAACTGTTTTTGGTACATTGTACATTAGAACTCTTTTGGAATCATTTATGGTTAGCAAACATGGAAGCTGTGTAGCTCTTTAGGTCAGTGATGGACTCCTTCAGCCAGGAGCACGTGTTTTTGTCTTCGGGAAGGTTTTGTTCTGATCCAGCACTCAAATTTCCGTATCCCAGAGAAGGCATTGCTGATGCTGATGTTTTCAAACTGGAAAGGTTCTATGTACCTATTTTGAAAGCAGTCTTAGAGGTTCAGAACCGAGAAATTAGAATGATCTATTGGGTTATTTTGCCCTTTTCTAATTCCAGTCCCTCCAAAAGTAACTTGTACATTAACTTTTGAGCACACATTGAAATGAGTTTGTAAGGAGACACTTACAAACACTAACCACTAACTAGGTGGTTACCCAGTAGGATAGTTCATATAAAACAAAAGGCAGGATAAATGCTTATTTTTTATACTCCATTTCCAAGTGACTCCTTGACAAAAGCATATATAATGGATTTTAATCCATTTCAGTTCTTATCCTTTCTGGAGCCCAATTGCCGAGTCTTTTGCTAGCAGAAGCCTCTTAGTATTTGCTCCTATGCCTTTTGACTTGGTCTTTGATAGATTCTTAGCTATCTGATGTGTCAGGCTGTTACTGGTTCTTAGGGTTGGTCTCAGTTGATTGCCTTTTCTTTGAGGATGGATCAGATTTTCCTTTTTCTTCATATGGCTAATGATTTTTATTATGTTCTCGTTATCGTGAATGATAGTTTATAGAGACTGTGGATTCTCTTATATTCCTCTGAAGAGTGTTGATTTTTTGTTTTGGTGGGAAGCTAATTTGGTTCCACCAAACTCCAAACTGTGCCTCTCGTATGTTGGGTGGCTCCTGTAATCTGAGTAGTGTTCGATATTTTTTTTCTATACTATTGTCTTAAATTTCTTTCCAGCTCAATTGAGGTATAGTTGATGTACGGTAAGCTCCACACGTCTAAAATAAACAATTTGATGAGTTTTGATATATGTATGTACTTGTAAAATCATTGTCACAGTTAAAATAATGAACACATCAGTCACCCTCAAAAGTTTACACGAGCCCTTTGTAATCCGTCCCTTCTTCCTACCTAAGTCCCCTTCTAGGCAACCACCGATCTGCTTTCTGTTGCTATTGATTATCTTGCATTTTCTAGAACTTTATATAAAGGAAATCATAGTATATTCTATTTTTCTGTCTGGCTTTTTACATATAGCATGATTATTTTGAGATCCATTCATGTTGTCACAAGTACCCATATTTTGTTTATTTTTATTGCTGAACAGTGTTTTATTATGTGGGTGTATCACAGTTCGTTTACCCATTCACTTAGTCATAGACATTTGGCTTGTTTCCTCTCTTGGACTATTTCAAATAAAATTGCTTTGAGCATTTACACTTTCACTTCTCTTGGAGAAATACCCAGGAATGGAATGACTGTGAGTAATAAACTATTCCTTATCTGAGTCGGAAGTGTAGTGTCTTCTACCAGAATCCATGAAACTACAGCAGACTGACTTCTTAGCTTGCAAGTACAATAGCATTTCAGACCCTTTATGTAAGTTCTTGTCAGCAGGTCCTTTGCATTTCCAAATAAAATTTAGAATCAGTCTATCAATTTCTATAGGAAAGACTGTTGTAATTTGTATTGAGATAGCACTGAATTTATAGGCCAGTTTGGAAAGGATGACATCTTAACACTGTTGAGCCTTCCACGTAGTGAACATGGACTATCTACATATATTTAGGTCTTTTTAATTATTCTGAGCAATGTTTATTAGTTTTCACTGTGCATCTCATATATGCCTTTTGTAACCTTATCTATAAGTATTTCACATTTTTGATGCTATTTTACATGGCATTAAGCAAATAGACTTTTTTTTAGAACAGTTTTATGTTCATATCAAAATTGATCAGAAAATACAGAGTTCTCACATACCCCCTCCTATCTCTATCAATGACCCAAACCAGAGTGATACGCTTGTTATAATCGATGTGCCTGTGCTGACACGTCGTTACTATGCAACATCCGCAGTTTACACATTAGGGTTCATTCTTCGAGTTGTACATCCTGTGGGTTTTGACAAGTGTATACATATCGTACATGATACCATGTCAGTGCCATGCGGTTTTCACTACCCTAAAAATCATCCATGTTCTACCTGCTCCTCCCCACCTTTGCACTAACTCCTGGCAACCAGGGATCTTTCTGGTGTCTTCATAGTTTTGCCTTCTCCAGAATGTCACAGAGCTAGACTCATACAGTATTTGGGCTTTTCAGATTGGCTTCTTACACTAGTGATATTCATTTGGGATTCTTCCACGTGTTTTCATCGCTTGATAGTTCATCTCATTTTAGGACCAAATAATAGTCCATCTCTGGATACACCACACTTTATTTACCATTCACCTACTGGAGAGCCTCTTGGCTTGCACATTTTGGCAGTTATAAATGAACCTGCCATAAATATCCGTGTGCAGGTTCTCACGTGGACATAAATTTTCCACTCTTCGGGTAACTGTTTAGTTGTTGTTTTGTATTTTGTTTTGGTTTTGATCATTATCTGATCTGCTTGGAGTCTACCCTGCACTTGTGTAGTTTAGAGGCCAGAGATTTGGGCAGAATTTATAAGCAGGAATGGGGGCTTCCCCTCTGTGGCTCTTTCCTTTGTAGGATTCTTCCCTTGCTTTCTAGTTATTTTAACTCCAAACGCTGTGCAGTGAAACAGTAGGCTTCTGAGTTCCAGTCTTCTCTCAAAGCCCAGACTGGGGCCTTGCCTTCAGCGGAGAGCTGTAGCAGGAGGAAGCGCCTCAGGGCCTCTCCCTTGTTCCAAGTGGTCACACCCGTTCAGATTCTGCTTTCAGTTGCTCTCGGATGGTTTTTTACTATTGCTTTTAATATTTTGTCCCGAGTTCCTAATTGTTACCTGGGGAAGGCGTAGTCTGACCTGCATTGTTCTGCCATTACAGGAAACTGAGCCCCAGTCACCAGTTCTTCTGGGAAATGGCATTTTGCAGCCATTGCTGGTTGTCGGGCTGCCTTTGGCTTAGCCTGTCATTTCTGGATCTTTCCTTGTCTGTATGAATCATTTGTTCTTTTTGCTTCAATGCCCAAAGAAATTGTTTTTTCTCTTTCTAAAATGTCGATCGATTTTACCAGAATATCTTGGCATTCGTTGCTCTGGATTGATATCCTCAGGTACATTGTGTCCTTTTTCAATATGAAGTTAAAAATCTTCTTGAGGAGGGACGCCTGGGTGGCTCAGTTGGTTAAGCAGCTGCCTTCGGCTCAGGTCATGATCCCAGCGTCCTGGGATCGAATCCCACATCGGGCTCCTTGCTCTGCAGGGAGCCTGCTTCTCCCTCTGACTCTGCCTTCCACTCTGTCTGCCTGTGCTCGCTCTCGCTCGCTCTCTCTCTGACAAATAAATAAATAAAATCTTAAAAAAAAAAAAATCTTCTTGAGGAGAACTTTCTTCAAGTATCACCTTAGTGTTTGTTCTGTTCCTTTACATTGGTTTTCTTTTTCAGGATTTCTGTTAGCTGTACGTGAGGGGTATTTTGGCCTTTCCTCAATATTCTTTCCTTTTTAATTCTTTCTAATCTTCTAATTTCAATTTTCTGAATTTCCTTCTTTTTTTTTTTTTAAAGATTTTATTTATTTATTTGACAGAGAGAGATCACAAGTAGGCATAGAGGCAGGCAGAGAGAGAGAGAGTGGAGGAAGCAGGCTCCCTGCTGAGCAGAGAGCCCGATGCGGGACTCGATCCCAGGACCCTGAGATCATGACCTGAGCCGAAGACAGCGGCTTAACCCACTGAGCCACCCAGGCGCCCCCTGAATTTCCTTCTTTTCCCTCTCTTTCCCTTCAGGTATTTATTTGACTTTGGTGTTTTCTAGTTTAGTCTTTGTTTCTGAAATGCTTTTAAAAAAATGTCTAATTACTTTGCTTTTATCACCTAATTTCTGAGTT
The DNA here is from genome assembly GCF_009829155.1 of Mustela erminea. Taxonomy (NCBI): domain Eukaryota; kingdom Metazoa; phylum Chordata; class Mammalia; order Carnivora; family Mustelidae; genus Mustela; species Mustela erminea. The sequence continues at coordinate 138,624,477 of NC_045619.1, read as the reverse complement.
TTTCTCATCCTGTTATTTTTATAGCTTATATAAATTTTAATGTGTTCTTAGCTTGTTTTGAAATTGTATGTTTCAGTGTTGAACTGTTTGTTTTTTTCTTCAGTGTTTTTCAGTTTTGCTTCCATTTATGATAGGATGTTAATCTTTTCTCATGTGGTAACTTGGTTTGGGATTTGACCTCGATACTTTTCTGATGCTCATTTTCCTTGAGATTAGTTTTCCTGAACACTTAGAAGGCTGGGTTCAGACAGCCGTTCTAACTTTCCAGAGCTCCCTCTTTTGGTGTTTACACGTACGCAGGGTTATAAAATAAATCCGGCAGTTTGACTTCTGAGATTAGCTGGCAACATGCCCCTTGCCCGCTTTATATGACTTCATCTTTCTTCTGTCTCTGGGGGCCGTGCTCTGCTCAAGTTGGAGTCCCACGCTTCGGCTTCTCTCCATGGTGGGGCCCCTTCCTAAAAGGGTGCCCTGGCAGATCTGTTCTGAGAGTTCGCAGAGGCTGGAATTCCCAGCCCCTTCAGACTTGACCGCAGGGCTCAGAACTCCTCTGGTTTGGAGTGTCCGGGATCCCTACAGTGTTAGACATGGTTCTCAAAGTGGCGCCTGCACTTCTGGTGCATGTCTGTTGGCTCTTGTGGGTCCTTCCTTTCTCCGGTTAGGTTGGAGGATCTATTGCTTTCCTTGTCTTTTTCCATGAGACACTGAAAACAGCTGGGTCTTTGGCCTCTTGGTTGGTAGTGCACATCTGCTTGCTTGTCTTTTGAACTTATCCTTTGAACTTATCTCTTCATTTGTTACAAAGGTGATCAGTGGGGTTTGGATTTTGCTGTCTCATTGTTCTGTCTTCATGTGGAGCCTTTGAAATATCCATATATTACACTGCTACTGCTACCATTATTTTCCCAGAGCTTTCATCAGTATTTTGATGATTTTCAAGGTACTTTTTGAAAGTGTGAATCACCCCGGTGAGTCTCCTGTGTCCCTTTGTCATCACTTTTCCTCCTCTCCTGACCCTTCCTCCCCACCAACCACTGATCTCTTCTATCCCTGTGATTTTGCGTTTTCTAGAATGTAATAAAAGGAGTAATTCAGGGACGCCTGGGTGGCTCAGTTGGTTAAGCAGCTGCCTTCGGCTCAGGTCATGATCCCACCGTCCTGGGATCGAGTCCCACATCAGGCTCCTTGCTCGGCGGGGAGCCTGCTTCTCCCTCTGCCTCTGCCTGCCATTCTGTCTGCCTGTGCTCGCTCTCTCCCCTCTCTCTCTCTGATAAATAAATAAAATCTTAAAAAAAAAAAAAGGAGTAATTCACTATGTAGCCTTCCGAGTCTTTTTCTTCTTAGCATAAATGCTTTTAAGATTTATCCATATAGTATGTGCTGGTGGTCCTTACTTTTCATTGCTGAGTTGTATCTATATTATGACTGTGCCACAATTTGGTTATCCCTTCCCCAGCTCATGGACACTGTTTAAATAATTTCTGGTGATTGTGATAGAGCTGGTATGAAACTCGTGTGGGTTTATGTGTAGGCATGTGTTTTCATCTTTCTTGGGGGTAAATATCTAGGAATAGAATGTCCAGATCATATGGCTTGGTGGGTTTTGTTTTGTTTTTGTTTTTGTTTTTGTTTTTTAAGATTTTATTTATTTATTTATCAGAGAGAGAGAGAGCGAGCACAGGCAGACAGAGTGGCAGGCAGAGTCAGAGGGAGAAGCAGGCTCCCTGCGGAGCAAGGAGCCCGACGCGGGACTCGATCCCAGGACGCTGGGATCATGACCTGAGCCGAAGGCAGCTGCTTAACCCACTGAGCCACCCAGGCGTCCCTGTTCTGTTTTGTTTTATTGAACTGCCAAAAATCTTTATATTTTTTGGTCACCAGTCCTTTATCATACATGTGTTTTACAAATATTTTCTCTCAGCCTATGTTTTGTCTTTACATTTTATTAACAGTGTTAGACTTTCTACATTTTGGAGCACTGTTTTACGTTTTGATAAGTATTTTATCTTTTTTCGTTTCTAATTTGTACTTTTTGTGTCCCATGAAATCTTTGCTAACTCAAGGTCGCACAGATTTTCTCAAATGGTTCCTTCTAGAAGTTTCATAGTTGTAGGTCTTCCATTTGGGGTGTGATCCGCCTTCAGTCAATCTCTGTGTATGGTCTAAGAGGATGCTGGGTTTCACTTTGGAGTTTTTGGTACATATGGATATCCACTTGTTTCTTGCGACTTTTGTTGAAAAGCAATGTGTTCTTTACTAACTTGCCTTTGACTCCTTGGTTGAAAATCAGGTGACCATGTATGTGTGGAGCTGTTGTCTTTGATGTGATTTTGCCGGTTGTAATGGGATGATTCCAGCAGGACTAGGGCGGATTTGGCGGCTCTGAGACGAGTGTGTTGAGCGGAGAGCAGTCAGTGGTCTGGAGTCAGGAGGACAGAGAGGGTGGAGAAGGTGGGGAGGTGGGGAGGCGGGGAGGCAGGCGGTGTGGCCGTGCAGCTGGGTGGGGGCCTCCTCTGAGGTCGGTGCTGGTGATGGGGCTGCTGGCGCCGCAGCCTTCGCCGTGTCTAGCGGGCCGGTGGCAGGTGCGGGGAAAGCGGCCATTGGGCTCTTGTAGATGTAGGGCTTCTCACAGGCAAGAGAGCACGGAGTAGAAGGTTAGTTATCTGTCTTGAATGGGCCAGTACTTTCTCTTAGTTGGAAAATCACAACAACCCTGTGAAGGTTGCTCCCGCTCCCACGGCGTTCCCACTCTGTTTCATTTCCCCCTCCCGCTCCCCGTGGGCGCTTACTTCTAGGGTTCTCTGCCACTGAGTCATGCAGATAAAAGCAGCCACGACTGCGTTTTACCCCCCTCCCCCCGTCCCTACACACACTGAGCTTCATTGTACACTGTTGAGCACCTTGCTCTTTTATCATACTTAACACTAAATTCTGTAGATTCTCCCGTTCGTAGTTAAGGACTTTTGAGTCACCTTAGTGATGAATGTGTCAAAATATTAATAGCAGGTTTTTTTGGAGTATAAAATAATTTAAAAATGTGTTCCTGTATTTTCTAAGTTCCTTCATTGTGCATATGTTATTTTTATGATTAGCCAATTTGAAACGTTAAATTTAGTTCTGTTAACAGATGTATACTTTGTGCCCTCCCTGTTTTCTAAACACCGGGGATGTCGCAGTGAACAAAAGCAGCAGGGCTCTGCTTCAGGGCGCCTGCGTTCTAGGGAGCGGTGATGGTAATAGTCACCAAATAAGAAAAGAGGAAATGGTGTGATGGTGTGTGTGTGTGTGTGTGTGTGTGTGTGTGTCTGTGAGTGTGTGTGTGTGTGGAGAAAGAGAGAGAATCAGCATAGCGGGGCTGTGATTGTGACCAACGGTGGGATTTCGGGGAAAGCCTCCTTCAGGGGGAGAGCATGTAGGCAGCCGGGACAGTGACCACAAAGCAGGTCATGATCAGGGAAGAGAGCGTGCGAGCTGGTGCCAGAGCTCTAAGGTAAGATTAAACATGACGTTTTCAAGAAACAGAAATAAGGCCGGTCTGTCTAGAACCTTCTGAGGAGGAGGGTGGTGTAAGGTGAAGCAGGGGTCAGTTCTTATCTGATAACCAGGGAGGAGAATGAGGATTTTCTTCTAACCACAGCGGGAAAGCATGGAAGAGTTTAAGTTATTAAAAAGAAAACGAGCTTAGAAAAGGCTGGAAAGCCTGCAGTTGACAGATGAGTCGAAGGAGAATCTAGAAAGCCTGGTTAGAAGCGAGTCTCGAGAAAACCCTGCGGTGTTAAATGCATCAGGTGGGTGCTTGGATGAGGACCAATAAGAGGTTTATTCAGCTGTTTTTATGGCGCACTCCAAAATCTAGTCTACCTGAAACGGTAACTCCAAATTCAAAAGATAAATTAAATTTTAGATCAATATACAGTTTACATTCCAAACGGAGGAAAGCAGTTTTTAAAGACGTGATTTCAAGTATACATTTAAAAGGTATTTTATGTTTTAAAGAATTGGCACTTGGTCACTCCCTTCTTCCAGAATTATTATGCTGACATTGAGGCTTCAGGAAATCCAGTGTTTAAGTTGGTGCGCAAAAACAAATACCTCCGCACTCACTGAAAACTCCTAGCCTGGCTCGGAATTAGCCAAAATGTTTGTGTTTCACCGTGACTAGATGTTTCGTGTGCGGGAGTATGTACAGAATTCGAGGAAGGAAGGCCCATACTCATTCTGTGTGGCGTTTGGATATGGAGCAGGCAGGATGACTACTAGAAGTGGAAGGGTGACGAGGAATATCGTCTTGCAAAGCTTTTAATAGGAAGGAAGATTGGGGGGCTCCCGGGGGGCTCAGTCAGTTAGCGTCTGCCTTTGGTCCCAGATCTCAGGGTCCTGGGATCAAGCCCCACGTGTTGCATTGGGCTCTCGGAGTCTGCTTCTCTCGCTCCCTCTCCCTCTGTGCGCTCTCTCTCTCTCTCTCTCTCTCGCTTGCTTTATCTCACATAAATTAAAAAAAAAAAATCTTAAAAAAAAAAAAAGAAAAAGGGAAGAAAAACTGGTGTATTTGTGAGCCAAAAGAAGAGTTAGACTTTTATTATATGGACAAGTAAAATGTTCTGGAGTAAGAATGATAGAAAATCATCACCCGAAGTAGTGACAAGAACAATGGTGGCACAACTATGGTGACCGTTAAGGGGTAGAGGAAGTATAGCAGAATGGTTAAAACCTCAGGTTTTATAGGCGCAGGGTCTTGGGTTCAAATTCTGGAGCAGCTCCTTAGTAGCCATGTTTTATTGGATGTGTAACTTAAATGTTCCAAGTCTCGTTTCCTTATATGTGACATATACATAATAGTTGCCCTCGTCACAGGGGAGAAGAGGAGATGGAGTTATGAACTGGGCAGAGTCTCAGTGCCCTGCCTTTTGGCACCTCGAGAGTGCTGGGTGATCAATGGTGATGTAATTAATATAAAAATTATTATAATTTTGTTAACTGTTTTATTCATATTCCATAAGGCAAGTATTAGTACCCCCATTTTTCAGATGAAAAACCATGTAGAGAACCTTAAGAAATTTTCTAAAGTTCACACAGCTCGCAAATGCAAAGGTAGGGTTTCAATTCAAGATGATCTGACTCTAGATTCATGCTTTTTAAAAAATTTTTAAAGAGATTTTATTTTATTTATTTGACAGACAGAGATCACAAGTAGGCAGAGAGGCAGGCAGAGAGAGGGAGGGAAGCAGGCTCCCCGCTGAGCAGAGAGCCCGATGCGGGGCTTGATCCCAAGACCCCAGGACCATGACTCAAGCCAAAGGCAGAGGCTTTAACCCACCGAGCCACCCAGGTGCCCCTAGATTCATGCTTTTAATCATAACTGCATAGCATCTTCTAAAAAGGCCCTTCCAAGATCAGATCAGGTCATTGGAATTCAGAGTTTAGAGAGAACAATTGTTCAGATAGAACAATCCTATTTTGTCTGTTATTTTGAAGGTTTTACACTACATGCTCATGTCCCACTCCTTTTTTAAAAATAAAAACTATCACATAAGAAAGATGCTAATTTTGAAAAATTTAGAAGTACATGTAGGATCAAAGAAAGACATCCTTTAATAGCCCCGTTACATAATGGGGTATAGCCTTCCTATTTTTTTTCTCCTGTGTATGTGTATGTATCTATAGTTCTTCTTGGTTTCTTTTCTCCAAAATGAGATCACACCATTCGCATATGTTCAGATTTGGTTTCCCTCCCCTCTCTTATTTTATTATGAAAATCTTTCCATGTCTGTTACCGTGGCCTAGGCAGCTCGGAATTGCATTATGTAGGTGTGCCATATTTCATTTACCTCGTTCCTTCTTGAAACAATGAGGTCATTTAGAATTTTCACCAGTTTAACAGTGCGTTCATGAACGTCCTTGGTCACGTATCTCTTTGTCCTTTCTAATGATTTCCTTAAAAGAAATTATTATTATTTATTGTTTTTTAAAGACTTTTTAAAAATTTATTATTTTATTATAAATAATTTTTAAAAGATTTTATTTATTTATTTGAGAGAGAGAGAGAACATGAGCACTAGCAGGGGGAGGGGCAGAGGGAGCGGGAGAAGTCGGCTCCCCCGCGGAGAAGGGAGCCAGACTTTGACTTCAGGACTCTATCCCAGGACCCTGAGATCATGACCTGAGCTGAAGGTAGATGCTTAACTGACAGAACCACCCACATGTCCCCTATTTTTAAGGAACTTTTAAGGATACATGTTCCAAATTGCCCTTCAGGAAGGTCATCCCAGCAGCATGAGACCACCTGGTTCCCAACATTTGCATCTCCAGTGGCTGTTCGTTTTTATCCTTCCCAGACTGGCACAGAATGGTTATATCTTACATGCCTTTGATTACCATTTGTGAACTGTTAGTCTTCTTTTCCATTGTAAATTGCCTCTTTTTCTTATAAGAGCATGAAGAGTAATGAAAGATAGTCTGTAATATACAAATAGTAATAGAGATATCAGGAAAAAAATAACATGGTCTAAAGATTTGTTTTCTTTCCTTCTATGTGTTAGATTATTAGGAAATAAAAAATAATAAAACTAATAAAATTAGGAAATAATACAATTCTGATGCCAAGAATGATCAATTGGATCCTTTCCTTCTTGTGATGCATAATTTCTCCTTCAATTCTGAAATTGTTATGAGTCGTTCTCACACTCTGGAACACTTACACTTCTTAAGGAAGTATGTCCTTAAAAAAAAAAAAAAAACCTTAAGATTCATCAGGATCTATCCTTTCTGTTTTTATTTCTATTATAATTTTCTGCCTTTGTCCTATTTATTTTTGTTTCTTCTCTCCTGGTGGCCAGTTCAAATATAGTTTCTTTCCTAACTGAAGATATTTTTGGTCGTCTCTTATAAAATTGAGAATTAGCTGTGGTGAGAAAAGGGGGTCTTTGTTGAAGCCCACTTTGTTGAAGTCGACTCAGCAGACTTTGTTGAAGTCGACTCAGCCGATTTTGTGGAAGCTAAGTTAAAAGCTGACCATCAACAAAGCTCTTCTCACTTGGGAGTGCCAGCCTTGACCTAGCAGCAGAACTGGACGCATTTCTCCTTCCTTCTCTTTTTCTCTACATCTGTTCCTTAAACATCTCAACAGTCTGTCCAAGCAAGACTTTACACTCCAGCCGACAGTCTTCTGCTTACGGCTGCTTTGTTCTTGATACCTTTGGTGGAAGAAGGGACCTTACTCCTTGGTCCATTCCTCCTACCCCTCGCTCCCCACCTATTTAAGTTGCGGAGGGGACTGTATTCTGGGCATCACCACTCTTGAAGCTCAGAGGTTCCCGGTTCTGTAAAACAAATTGGTTTCCTGTATACTCATGAAATTCTTGTCCTACTTTTTAAAGTACAATTTCCGAAACTTAGATTGTATGGCTCTGCGACAGAAATAATCTAATTACAAGGAAAGACAGTCGGTAATTTTCTTCCGTTCTAGGGAAAAGGAATAGTTTCTTTTGGCTAGATTAAAACATCAGAGTACGTTGAGGTCAATTGAATGTACTCGTTTTCAAACTTCATTTGTTCACTTTTCAAAAGTTTCCTATCTCACAATATGTAGTATTCAAAGGTTTTAAAATACATGTAATTTTAAGTCTTCTATTATTTCTCGTTAATCAGACTTTCGTATGTGGTAGAGTTTTTACTTGAAACAAAGGAACTGTATAGTAACAATGGTTACTTTGTTACTGAGGTCCATATGCTAAGGATAGATTGTCAATTGTTGCTGAGACTAAGGGTCTTACAGGAATGCTTTATAGACTTAAAGAAGTACTTGCTGGTGAGGAGAAATCAATCAATCAATCAATCAGTAGTCTCTGAATCTAGGTTGGTTTGAAATATGTATTGCTATTATGATATTATGTGCGTGATGGGCAGAGAAGTAGATAAAAATCCATTTAACGAATGAATTTCATTGAATGAATGAAATTCTAGTTTCTTTTACTAAATATGCAAATTTACAATTAAGAAGTAGTATTGATGAATTATCCAAACATTTCTAAAATGTATTCATCATTTAAAAAAGCAGTTTGTCTTTTAGCCAGTTGGTGTATAGTTGAAAGCCGTATTTCTAGAATTTAATTTTCAAAACTATAAATTTCATCAAGAAGCTTTTCAAATATAAAGTTAAATATTGATTTAGGTTTAAAGTGACACAAGTTGGATTTCATTATTTATATTAAAGGAGGGCAGCACGATTTTCTTAATTAAAGTTTGTTCTTCCTGGATTTAGTTTCTAAGTAAAATGTCATTTTTTTCCCCTGCAAAGTTCTACACTTATCAGTAGAGGGCACTGTTGTAACGTGATAGACGCGTTTTATGGCTTCACTAACTCCCCCAACTGCCTTTGCAGTTTGGAAAGTGTTTTTAAAAGCAATGTTCTCTGTGTAATTAAAATCAGTTCCCTGTATAATTAGCAATGGAGCTTTATTCTTTGTGGCAGAGTTTGTGGATGGTGTTTTTTTTTTTTTTTTTTTTTTTTTTTTAAGTCTGTTCTCTTCTATAGCCAGTGCCAAAAACTGTCGCCCGTTAAAATATAGAAAGTTGTATTGTGGTTTATCAGCACTAAGCAATATTGTAGATGAAATATATAAAATTACAGTATGTTTCATTTAGGTGCTCTGAGCAAATTATTTGATAGGGGACGTTTAAAATTCCTGGTTCTATCTTGAGAAATAGCAGAGTTAATGTGCCATAGAAATATCTTGTGTTCAGGTGCCTTGAATAATAATGGAGGACAACGAATTCTTGCAGCGTTTTTAAAAATGTACCAGCATTAGTGTACTGCTTTAAAAAAAAATTTGATCTACTTAGCAAATTCTCTGTATAATTCCCTTTTCATGCTTCTTTAAAATCATACAATATTGATACACAGATATTTAACTACTAAAATAATGAATATTAAAGCACAATTAAAGTTATACCTCTCTTTCTTAAAGGAACATAAATGTCATATAAAATGACAGTAAATATGCATTTACTTCCTGGCTACCTTGGGAAATGTTTGGGGGCAAAGAGGTTAGAGGAGAAATCAAGCCTGAAGTTTTAAGTTGTCAGAGGTATGATTCATAAAGTTGTAATACATCTGTAAGTCCCAGACTCCACTTTAGTAGTTTAAAGCCAAACAAATCTTATTTCAAATCAAAGTACAGATCATTAGCTGTATAATTTTCAGGAATTTTTAAAAATTTAAATAATAATTTAATATATTTGAGATTAATTTGTTTCTTTGCTTTAGTATTTGTAAAAGAAAAGAACTTGAGAGTTGAGTATTTTTTAATCATTAGTTAATTGAAAGCCATGTGAAACTAGGGAATTAACTATAATTTTCTGCAAGAAGTTTTTTTCTTTTTTTTAACTTTGTGAAATGCACTAGTTAAGGGTCTAATCAACTGTTGAAATTGTGTTCGTATTTTCAAATGTAAGGAAGGGCTTGCTTTGGCTTATCTTGTATATCACAGACTTTGAAAAAAAAGAATAGATAATTTCTTGTTGACTTATTTACTCTGACAATAAAAATGTCGGGGGTAAAATCTGAGCGAGGAGTAAGACTGTTGAAAGAAGCCACCGTGTAATTAAAACAACAACAACTTGGAAACATCCTTTATGCTTTTGTCACTGTTGGTGCAATTTTAGAATATTTTAGTTGAGTTGGAGTACAGCGTGAGCTGAAAATTTAGGCACACCTTTAAAAAGCTCTCTGTCACTTTTTTTTCTCATGTTGTAATGTTTTGGATGTCTCCAGAGGAAGACATTCTGGTTTTGTCCCTCCCTCATATTAGTAGTCCCACCAGTGCTTTCCAGTGCCTAGTGAGATAGATGGGGCCAGGTGTTTTGAAGTAGTAGCCAAATAACAGAAGAAGAATATTCTAGAAACTGTACTAGTTTCTTGTTAGGAAACTAAAATGTGTTAGGTCAGTGAGAGAAAAACTTAATGCTGTTGGTATCCATAGATCCAAAACCATTGTTTCCTCATTTCCGATTACCAAAGTGAGAATAAAACAAGTTTTCATTTTGCTGAAACATTTGTATTGAGTACTTACAGTTCCCTCTATCATCTTGGTAATGATTATCGCTGTGTTTTCCCCAGAGAGGCCATCCCAGGTTTTAGTCTAGGCCATTTGTATTCAGCAAGGTCAAGATAAGTTTTATCTCTGCAGATAAGTCAAGTGCATTAGAATCAATAGGTAATAGTAAAATGCATTGAAAATATTATTGCCGAGCTCTTAATGAATTTTTAAAGCTGTGAACTTGTCATAAAATATACCTCTTATGTTATTTTTATTTATTTATATGAAGCTCAGGAGTATAATTAATTTTATAGGGCTTTTAAAGAAAAGAAACTTAGGAATGGATTAAAGTAACATTTTTAGAAATCCTTAATTACTCTAGATTTAAACCTGTACTGATGGTTTCAGAGGCTAATATTTTTAAAGAAAAGAAATGCAAAAGAATAAATATTATAAGGTGCTTATAAATTACAAGCATAACTTGAGTTTGCTTGTTTAGATAATCATTTTTAATAAGTTGTATATATCTTACCCATGGGCTTTCCTGTGTAAATCAGATTTCTGCTTCCTTGATTGGGGGCAGTGGTTGGAAAAAGACCTCGTACTCTTAATGAGAGATGATGGTGAGTATTTCATTATTTTAGACTTTCTCTTCTAACCTAAATATATAAACATGCTCTGTGTGTTTAAAGACAAAAAGGGTTTTTCATTGATTTTTTTTTCTTTCTTGAAAGAATACTTCAATGGCTTATATTCATGAATGTATTCAAAAATATAGATGCTAAAAAGAATATGTTTTGTCCTCATTTTTTTCCAGTCAGTTTTTGTGTGGTAAACATGACCACAATCTTAGGAGATATAGTGATTGAATTAATTCTCTCTGTAGGCGCAAATTACATGGGAAAGTTGTTTCCGGATTACTTACTTACCTTATCAACTAACTATTCAGGACACATACACTGAAGAAATTATGTATTGAACTTTAGTTCTTTTCCTTCTTAAGTATTGCCATTAAAAAAGAAAGCCTTTCTCAACTTGATGGGTTTATTGTTTGGAATTATGCTGTGCCTGCTTGTGTTCATGCTTTGTTCATTTCCCCCAGTTCGCTCTTTTTCCTTTGACGCTCATTTAGAAGATACCGGTTTGTAGGTTTTCCTTGTTTTAAATGAAGCTTGCTTATCTTAGCTGCTAATTGAAATAAGGAGACTGAAGCCAGTCTTCATGTTGCTTTTAGGTGTTATTTATCAGTCATTATTTATATGATAGCAAATAAAACAGTCCGTGCTATCATAACTGACCCTTCTAATTTTTTTGCCCCCTCTCTCCATACTTCATACATTGTTTATTTATTTAACCATTTTAATTGAAGGTAATATAAACATCTGGCACCGTTTCTGGAAATTGTAACTGTTTTCTTTGAAAGTTCTTATAAAGATTGTCTTTGAGCCTACCGTTTGTTAATCATAATATGGGTCTACATTTTCACCCACTTAGCAGTTTCTCTTTCTGGCTGAAGGATGACGATGTCTCCTTAACATGGGGCCGGTTTATTTTTTTGCTGGGGTAGATGGGCTGTGCCATATAACAAGGGAAAATCTGGAGGTGCGCAGGGAGGTGTGCAGCAAGTATGGAAAACTCCGCTGGAAACAGGCGCTGGTCTGGAGTGCGCCTGCAGGACGGGTGCCGCTCGCTGTCGGGGCAAAGGAGTTTGAAACAGAAGTTGACTCTCTCTTGGAAAGTTATCTCTGTGTGGTGGTCCTTAATGCAATTTTCAGAAAATTAGAGCCTTAAAAATAGAACAATGGTCCTTTTAAAATACGTCTAGTTTAGGGAATTTACCCCGCAAATGTCTGGTGTCTCATTACTCAAAACAAAAGAGAAAAAGGAGAAATCCTTATCTACTGACAGAAAAGTACATTACAAAAAGTGGCAAGTTTTTACTTTTCTTTGCAGAGAACATTTTCATTCTGCTTTAATCAGGAGGGCAACTGAGAACAAACTGGGTTTCAAAAGCAGGCTGATTTTTAAAATCTTCTCCACATAGGACTGATTTTACCGACAGAAACAAACTGCAAGTGATAACAATCTCCTGTTACTCTTAAACATTAAAATTTATATTTCTAAAGAAAAGTTTGTTTTCCCCTCTCACTTATGTTTGTCTTTTCTGTATAATAAAGGGAGACACCTAATGACCAAAAGAAAAATATTACGTGTGTATATAAATTAACGTTTGCAGGATTTCTATGTTTTTCCTTTGTTCCTAATAGTTGTAAAATAGGAAAGTCTAATAAAAGAAAGATGAGACTATTGTTTAGGGTTAATTTTCTAAAATAACATACAGTGGGCCTTTTGTTTTTGTTTTTAGTTTAAAAAGATGGTTACCTAAAAACAGCATGTAGGGCCTCCACTTCTGACTGTGGACCTTGTGGCTTCAACATTTAATTAGGAACTGTTGTGTAAGTACTTTCTTTTGAATGAAATGGGTCATGTGCAGGTATTTTAAAGTACAAACGGTTTTCCTGTTGGTTTTGTAAGAATTAAATTTGAAAGGGCAACTTATTTACTCAAATAGCGACCAGAATGCTATTACTAGACATGATTGTACTGTCTGCACAGGAGACAGTAAATGGCTGCCCTGCGGATTCGTGTAATAGGAGAGCTCTGCGCAGAATTGTGGGAATTCATTAATTAATTGTTATGTCCCATTCTGTGTATTTGTTCTTAATTCGCTTATTTGAAAATATAAATGTATTGTCTTAAAAGTCATAAAACTTATGTGGTTATTTTCTTTATCTTTGGGGTATAGTAAAAAATCTGTTGTTTTACTGAAATCTCCAACTAGGCTTTGAATTCTCTGCCACCTAATTAAACTGTTTTTTCACCTCCCCAAACAGACTACTTAAACGTTGGAAAATGCCTGATTCTTCCTCCCGACTTCTTTCTTGTACTGGAAATAGGACAGTGCCAAACCTATCACTTTTACTTTGATTTGCTTCCTTTATCTTTAGTAAATCTAAATAAAACTGTCATTCTGATTTTCAAATCTGTCTTCGAACTTCCTTTACCCAAGCTACTCACTTTCCTATCTGCTCACTCTTTTTTTTTTAGTGGAGATTCTACATCTGATGTTTATTTTTTACTATTACTGTACTTTTTGGATTTTTAAAAATACTTTTACTTTATAACTTATTAGTTGTTACTCCCTTTCTGTAACCACAAATTTAGTTGAGAATCTTAGAGAATAATTGAGAAAATTGTTAGTCTCCAAAAGTCTTTCAGGGTAATTAATACTGCTTTTGTCAGTGTTTTAAAAGATATTTGAATTTGTAATGTTGGGAATCATCAGTAGGGTTTGAGGTAGGGGGAATGAGATTGTGGGTACTAGGAAGGTTTTTTTTCTTTTACATTTGAATGTATTTCACATAATTAATTTCTCAGGATTATAAAAGCATTGAGGAAAATAGCTAGACAACTTCTTAGCCCAGAATTGCCAACCAAAGTTAAAAAAAAAAAAAAAAAAGTTGGAATTTCTTGCTCAGTTCTTTATGGCGCATAGAAAAAAATTATTGTAAAAACTACCTGTTTATTTAATTCCTAAATTTTTAGAATACGAATGAGACTATGGCATGATGTATTATTAGAATTTTCAAATATTCTTTCATGAAAACAAAAATGGAAATGCTCTTCATTTATCACTATTATCTTAGGGTAAGAGAATCTAAGAATGGCAGAGCTGAAGAGACCTATCAGTTACAGCCCTGCTATCTGAAAGATAAGGCAACTGAGGCCAGAGTGACAAGTGCCTTGACCAGGGCTTAAAGGTTACTTAGTGACAGGGGTAGAGATAGAGTAAGGTTTCTTGGTTTGTACTCCACTTTTTAAAAACCATGTGTGTCTGTCACCTTACCTGTCATGGTTTCCTTTGAATGACTTTTATTGTACTTTCCAATGTGGCATTTATTCAGTAGACATTTACGAGTACATGCTGTGTGCCACTGGCATGGCAAATGGTAGGTCACAGATAATGTGCATCTTGACCTTCCTTCCCATGCTTTTAGTCATTCTAAAACATGACTTTCAAAAAGAATACAAGGTATTTCGTGATATAGATGTATTCAGGAGCAGATCCTGGTTTTGTGAGGCCAAAGCCTCATGCAATTTTGGGAGCCTTTGTGAAGAAAGTAGTATAAAATGATAAATACAAAAGCAGATTCAAAGGCCTAGCAGCTGTAGCGTGGAGAAATAGCTTGTGGAATATTATACAGCAATGAAAAGTAATGTCCCTTTGCACACAGTGCAGAAAAATCTCTCAAACACAAATTGAGTAAAAGAAGCCAGACGCACGCACTACTTTTTATGTTCCTCAAGGACCCTGTAGTGGTGACCAGAGGGAGTGGGAGTAGCTACCCCAGGGAAGGGGAGTGGAGAGGGGCAGTTGGGTGCTGCTGAAGGTCTTCTCTTGATCTGAGTGTTTTTGGTTATGAAAATTCATCAAGCTATATTCTTACATGATATTTGTACTTTGTGTATGCATATTATATCTTAATAAAACATTCTAAAAAATCAGATATACAGGGACGCCTGGGTGGCTCAGTTGGTTAAGCAGCTGCCTTCGGCTCAGGTCATGATCCCAGCATCCTGGGATCGAGTCCCACATTGGGCTTCTTGCTCAGCAGGGAGCCTGCTTCTCCCTCTGCCTCTGCCTGCCATTCTGTCTGCCTGTGCTCGCTCTCTCTTACTCTCTCTCTCTGATAAATAAATAAATAAAATCTTAAAAAAAAAAAAATCAGATATACAGGGTACCTGGGTGGCTCAGTCAGTTGGGCAACTGCCTTTCACCACAGTTAATGATCTCAGAGTCCTCGGATCAAGTACCACATCGGGCTCCCTGCTCAGCGGGGAGTTTGCTTCTTCCTCTCCCTCTGCCTGCTCCTCCCTTACTCATGCTCCGTCTGTCTGTCTCTCAAATAAATAAAACAACAACAACAACAACAAAAATCAGATCTACAACCTTAGAAAGGGTTCATGTAGAGAACCCAGAGGCTATTAGCTTCATGGTAAATCCCCCTCCATATACACGGTAATAAATTCGGTTTACTGGTTTTAGACATAGAGATCCCCCTGATGCTGAAAGTTTATGAATTTATAATCTTATGAAATGTTTAACATGCCCATCTTTAGGGTTTTTGTAAGTACTGTTTCCAAATAGTAGACCAACAAGGAGCTCTTGTTTTCTCTTGTTCACACTTTTTATTTTAAGAGGCTGTACCCTTGGTATAAAATTTTCATCACCAATTTTAAATATTAAACTGTGATAGATAACTAATTGCAAACTTGTCTGTGAAGGACTTTTGGAATTGCATACTCTAAATGAAAGGCAGCTTTGCATCACAGCAGGTAACATGCTGCTACATACTTGATTATTTTATTTTGTATGGTTTTGAGTCAAAATTACTTTCAGCATATCTTAAACAAAACAGTGATGCTCTCTCTTGTTTTGTCCCAAGAGTAAAATGAACAAGAGACCTTTTTTTTTAAAGTTTCCAAATGACTATTTTATAAGATTGTTTGAGTAACAAGGAACTTTTTATTTGCAAAACAGCACAGTATGTTAGATGACATTTAGAAATTTTATATTAGTAAGCCCCAAAATGGACTCCTAAAAGAGATACAAAATGTACCACAGCTTGCTTTTTAGTGAGATTATTTAGATAGCCTTCAAAATAACGGGAGCTGTTTTTAGGATATTAGCTTCTTTCCTCCACCTGTTGTACTTTGTCCCTCTCTTGGACCACAGTGACTTGCCTTCAGAGCTTTTAAAATATTGTTTTGATCTTGGTTTTGCTTCTCAGTCTTAGTCCTGTCAACCTGTATCATTAAAAGTAACGATGCATGTCAAGAAAAATACACACTTGAATATTAAACTTCATTCCTTAGGCTTTTGGGGAGAAGGAAACCTTCATTCAAGAGAATACATTCACTTGAAACAGTTTTGTGCCTTTGAAAGCAAAAAGTAGTTTCTGACGAATGCGATCATCTGTCATGAAATGTAATACATTAAGTTAGGCGTAGGTCTGGAGGAAATTGGCGGGTGTTGGAAATCAGAAATATACAGTGATCTTGACCGGCACCCCCACACTGCAAAGCCGTGCTGAGGAGAGTTTCAGAGTCGACAGTGGCGTACCAGAAGCTGTAGCAGAATGTTCTAATATTGATTGTATGATAGCTCATCTCACTGCCTTTATTTCTTATAAATGCATTCCTATTCCCGGTTTCTTTAAATGCGTTCTTATTCCTAGGGTAAGCTAGAATCTGTAGAACAAGTTACATCTTTCCATGCTTTAAGTCTCTCACCTGTGTACATTTTCTGAATGGTTTCTTCTCTGACCACCAGGGTTACCAGAATTGACTTACTACTCACCGCTTAGCTATATTTCCTGAGCTGTTTGTCATTTAGCAATATCATTTTTGATGATGAGTACTATAGAGCATATACTACTTAAATTATATAACCTATTAATATTGGTGTATCTGATTTTCTGCAAATACAAAAAAAAAAATCAGTGTTCAGAGGGACAAAGAGAAAAATCAGGGAGAAATTCACATCACAAAAAGATTCCCTCGAAAAGTTCGTTTCTTTAATATGCTATTTCCCCACCATGTGTTGCAATACTTCCGTGTATCTTCAGAGTCTTCAGCTATCCTGGGTCCTACCCTTCAAGAGCTGCCTTTAATTAATACCTCCATGTCGGTGCTCTATCAAAATTCCAGAATTCCCTTTAAAAGGACCATATGTTATAAAACAGGGTTACCTGATTCAATTAGGAAGGAGATAAAAGACTTTTGTCTCTCACATACACAACATGGACAGCAGATTTGGTACAAAATTTTGTAATAACACATGACCTTTAGGAATAATTTGTTTTCATGTTGAATATATGTATGTCTCACAGAGGGAGCAAGACACAGTTTGTAGAGAGCCCCTCTGAATGGGATAGAGTGAATTGTAGGTTTAAATGTAATGAAACTGGTCCTCTAGAAGCAGCATTTTCGGGTCAGGCTGCAGAAGGAGCTCTGACAGGAGAGCCTTAGGCTTGAGATTTGGTTCCAACTTGCAACCTAATTCACTGTGCACTTTGGATATTACTTACCTTCTCTGCCTGCATTGACTCTTCCAAAGAAAAAAAGATTATGGAGCTGCACGTTGTGATTCTTCGGCAGATCCCTGCAGCAGAGAGAGTTCCTGTTAGCTGTGGATTTGCTTCCAGACAGTCTGTCCTGTCAGTGCACGGGTGTGTCACGAAATGAGTGACGTAAAGAATGAGTAGGTTCCATTGAACAGATACCGACTGGGCACCTGCAGTGGGTTTAGGACTGTAAATCAGGCCATTTTGATTTATCCACAAGTTTGATCACAGTTACTTCCTAAGGTGATGCGTTATCTGTTTTACTGACTTACAGGGCAACAATTAGGAATTCAAAGGTGTTTTCTTTTTAAAGATTTTTATTCATTTATTTGAGAGCGAGCGAGCATGAGCAGGAGAGCACAAGCAGAGGGAGCAGCAGAAGGAGAGGGAGAAGTAGGCTCCCCCCTGAGCAGGGAGCCCCTGATGCTGGGCTCCGTCCCAGGATCCTGAGATCATGACCTGAGCAGAAACCAAGAGTTGGATGTTCAACCAACTGAGCCACCCAGGCGCCCCTAAAGGTGTTTTCTTATTTAGATTTTGGAAGGTTGTATATAATCTGTGGTGTAGTGCAGAGACCTGCTCATTGGAGAATATCAGAGAATCATTGGTCTCATTTATTTAGCAGTTAGATTTGAAGGTTTCTTCAGTCCATACCTGCGTTCCTAATATACCACGCATTAGTGTTGGCCCTGTGGATACTCCACAGTCCTTGCCTCTTATAAACTCTGTCCCGTGGTTCGCAAACTCTGTCTCTGGTTCGCAGAGGCCATCAGCCCATCCCTACTTCATTTTCTAGCAGAGGTCATACTATGAAAGGCATGAGGAAAGGAATCTTCTGAAGCAAGAAATGAGAGTGAGAAGTTTGGCCTTTGAAAAAGGAACATGTTGGGGTGCCTGGGTGGCTCAGTGGGTTAAGCTGCTGCCTTCAGCTCAGGTCATGATCGCAGGGTCCTGGGATCGAGCCCCGCATCAGGCTCTCTGCTCAGCCGGGAGCCTGCTTCCTTCTCTCTCTCTCTGCCTGTCTCTCTGCCTACTTATGATCTCTGTCTGTCAAATAAATAAATAAAATCTTAAAAAAAAAAAAAGAAAAGAAAAGAAAACGGAACGTGTTACCATTAAACCTAAAGAATGATAGAAAACCTTTGAAGAGATTTAGGGAAGTAACATTCTAACCACACAGATTTGATGGATGAGAAATGCAGAGGGATAGATTTGGACTCCATATGAGGAATTCTCCTACAACTACTGCTGTCTAAAATGCAGTCGTTCGTATCAGAAGGCGGTCGGAGCAACGAGAGGGGCGCAGGTGGTGCTCAGGCATTGCCCATTGAGGTTCTTGCAAAAATCTTAAACAACAGCTGGTTTAATCCACTGGATGGCTTTGTTTTACCTTTTACTTTAAAATAATTTTAGACTTAGGGGCGCCTGGGTTGGCTCAGTGGGTTAAAGCCTCTGCTTTTGGCTCAGGTCATGATCCCAGGGTCCTGGGATCGAGCCCCGCGTCGGGCTCTCTGCTCAGCAGGGGAGCCTGCTTCTCCCTCTCTCTCTCTCTCTGCTTGCCTCTCTGTCTGCTTGTAATCTCTGCCTGTCAAATAAATAAATAAAATCTTTAAAAATAATAATAATAATAATTTTAGACTTAGAGAAAGGGCTGTAAGAATAGCACAAAGGTTTCCCATATATTCATCATTTGGATTCCCCAAACATTAATATCTCATCTCATTTGCTCATCATTCTATTTTAGTATATATACATATTTTGTTTTGCTTTGTTTTTCTGAATTGTTTGAAAGTGAGTTCAGGACAAAATGCCCCTTGGCCTTGAGTATGTGTGTGTATTTCTAAAAACAAGAAGTTTCTCATGTAACTGAAGTAGAGTTATCAAAATCAAGAAATTAACATTGAAATAATGTTAAGTAAGTAACCTGTAGACCGTATTCCAGTTGCATTGGTTGTCCCAGCAATAGCCTGCATAGCAGAAGGAAACAAAAACGTGTCTGGTCCGGGATCCAGTCTGGAATCACACGTTGTGCTCAGTTGTCATGTCTCTCTAGTTCCTTCATCTAGAACCGTTCTTCAGGCTGTCTGTGCCTTTCGTGACCTTGACATTTTTGAAGAGAACGAGTTAGTTACTTTGTAGGGTGTCCCTTGACATGGGTTTGTCTGATATTTACTCATGAGATTCAGGTTTTATATTTTCATCACAGATCAAGTCCCACAGCAGTGGTCTCAGCGTTCTTCCCGAGCATCACGTGAAGAGTCCTGTGATGTCGACGTCTTGTTATTATACTTGGTGAAGGTGGCGTCTGCCAGCTTTCTCCACTGTCAAGTTACTAGTTTCCTCTTTGATATGGATAACTCTCTGGTGGGTAGATGGTTGGAGATGACATAAATATTCTGTTTATCATCAAATTTTACCAAATTTTAACATCCACCGATGATTTTTACTTGGATGAGTTCTTATTGTCCTAGTTGCTGAGGGTGAATGTCTAATTCCATCCATCCTTCTACATTTATTAGTTCATGCTCTACCTTCAGGAAGATTTTCCATTCTCTTGCACTTACATATTTGTATATTTATGCCGAAGTTCATGTGTGGATTTTTATTTTATTTTATTATACTCCATTAATGTCATTACTTATTTTGGTGTACAGATTGCCCCTGATATGGCCATGGAAGCCCCTCAAGCTGTCGTCTCCTGTGCTCTTTACCTTATTTTTTTTTTAAGATTTTATTTATTTATTTGACAGAGAGAAATCACAAGTAGGCAGAGAGGCAGGCAGAGTGAGAGAGGAGGAAGCAGGCTCACCGCTGAGCGGAGAGCCAGATGTGGGGCTCGATTCCAGGACCCTGGAATCATGACCTGAGCTGAAGGCAGAGGCTTTAACCCACTGAGCCACCCAGGCGCCCCTCTTACCCTATTTTTGTAATTTGAGCAATTCATTACTTTCTGGCTCCACAGGAGGATTTCTTTCTGTACTTCTCAGCTCTCGTCCCAGAATCAGCCCTTCTCCAGAGCACAGGCTTCTGTTTCTTGAAGAACAGAGTTTAGAATCCAAGATCATTGCTAGAAGATCGTTGCTACTACACTGGCCTTGCTTTTCTAAAGAGATGCTCTTAGCAGACAGACCTAGGAAATACATTTACATGTATACACACACATCATTAGGTATTTTCCACAATTATTTCTCCATATGGAGTAAAAGCATGAGTTCCTACTGATAACTAGAAATCTATTTCAAAGCACAGAGTTTATTCTTTTATTTGCTTTATTCTAGAATACACAGAAAGCGGCTTCAGAATTGCTAATCCTTGGCAATGTTAAAAACAAACCCTCTAACTAGATAGACTTCAGGTTTTTTTTCACTGCTCTTTGTTTTGTTTTGTTTTCATCTTTAGCTTGAAGGTATGTAGTCAAAATTGTGTACTCAGAAGTTACTTGGAAGGGCTAGCAGAATGGGGCGTTACTGCTTCCTGGCCACAGAGTTTCCGCTTGTGATGCTGAAAACAGCTTGGAAATAGACCGCGGTGATACCTGCACAACATGGTGAATGCAATTCATGCCTCTGAATGGCCCGTTTATAAATGCTTTAATTGGCAATTTTGTGCTATTATAAATTTCCCCACATGCACAAAACAGTGAACTTGGGTTAGTTTCCTTCCCTCCAGTATGGTTACGATATGCATCTGCAGTATGGGTAGGTTATCTGTTTCTATTTATACTCCTTTTTAGGCTTGGTATTTTTCCCTCTGTCAAATATGAACATGGTTGCAAACACTGGGCGTGTACTCTGGCCGGTGTCACTGTATTGCCGCTGTCCCTTACCTCTCGACTTGTTCCCGCCCACCTCGAGAGATAGGCTCCACTCTACCCCTCATGTGTCTTTTGGATTCATTTTCTCTGTTGTGCCTCTATTTGATAATAAGCGCTTCTAATTCAGAGATTTCTTTGTGCGCCTTTGATCTCAGTACTTCCCACATGGTATCTGCTGTCCCCCAAATAATCAGCCGTTCCTCCGGAACGAGGACAGACACGTGTGTCTTCTCTTTCATTAGCACATGCCTATCTTTTCTCTAAATGGGGGATCTTTGAGCTGAACTTTCTCATGGCTGCTTGCCTCCAGATTATTATTTTGGATTACCATTTATTAGGGTTTCAAAGTTGGAGAACACTGGTTAGGCCAGATTTTCCCTGTGTGGATACTTTCAGACGAGTCAGCCACATGTGACACAGCTGGCCGCCCCGCCTTTACCAGCTGTTGTCTCCTTCTGAAGGACGGACCTCACCTGGGTCCCCTCCTGTCCCTGTTCTGTGTCTGAAGTCTGCTCTTTGTTTTCTTTCTCGTTCTTCTTTCCTTGTACTACCATCCTTCCATAGTCTCCTTAAATTTTTTTCTTATCCTTAATATGTGACTACACTTGTTTCTTTCTTTTTTTTTTTTTTTAAAGATTTTATTTATTTATTTGACAGACAAAGAGATCACAAGTAGGCAGAGAGGCAGGTAGAGAGAGAGAGAGAGGAGGAAGCAGGCTCCCCACTGAGCAGAGAGCCCGAAGCGGGACTCAATCCCAGAACCCTGAGATCATGACCTGAGCCGAAGGCAGTGGCTTAACCCACTGAGCCACCCAGGTGCCCACTACACTTGTTTCTGTCTTTACTCGCAATATGTAATAACCAAGGAACAGTATGGGCTTTGCATTCATAGATCTGGCATTCATAGAATTGGCTTTCCCACTTACTAGCTATATGACTCTCTTAACCCCTGTGAACTGGTGTTTCCTTATCAGCAAAAGGGGGTAATAATATATCACAGGGTTGTTGTAAAAATTAAATGAAATAACATATATACATCCAAGCACATCGCAGATATCCAGAAATAACATATATACATCCAAGCACATCGCAGATATCCGGTAAACGTCAGTCCCTTTCCCGTTTCCCCATCTCACTCATTTCACTTTCACACTCACAACCCAGTCTCTTGCTTTCAAGGAACTTCTGTGAGTCTTGTTTAGGAAGTGAAATTTATATTCATAACATTAATAAAAATAATATAGATTGGAGTAATCTTATATTACACCTACTTTAAATACCTTCTTTAAGATTATCTTTACATTTTGTTTGAATGTTCTCTCTTATATAAGGGATACAAACTGGTTATAACAGGAAAGGGAATCTAAAGCAATTTGGGGACTGATGCCGTCGTTAAAGGGGTTGCTAAGGAAAATGAAGTTACTCGGGGACTTGCCATGTTATGTAAAATAGTGTAGCTATAAACGGGGCTTAGAATTTTGCTTGCGAAACATTTTCAAGTGTGGAGAGAACTTTTCGCGATCTCATGGATTGCACCGAATCAAGCCGGGCTTTGTCCTCACCATGAAAAAAGCTCCGTACGTAGTAGCTCTTCGCTCTTTTTCTCTTCTTCTCTTCTTTTTCTTTCCCCACTTCTGCTGCTCAGAGGGAAAGGAAGCAGGAGACCAGAGAGCAGAGGAGATGAAAATAAAACCTAAGACTTTGCCAGTGATAACCGTGAACTGTTTAGGCAAGATGAATTGCCGGCCGGGGACTGAAACAGATAAGAACCCCAGGAGTGTTTTGATGCTGAATCATCTGAAGTCTGAGAACAAACCTCAAGAAAGGCTTTTCCATCCAAGCTAAAACTGGGGGTGATAAAGGAGAAGTTAAGGTTTACAGAGGAAGATACCTGATTGTACTGTTAGGTTATTCAGAGCCTTTGTAATTTTAATTGACCATTTGAAACAGAAAGCCAGTGTAAATTAGAGTTGAAAAAATGAAGCATTTTAATCCTGAGCTAAGCTTCAAGCCATGGTAGCCATATCAGAATGACTTCAGGGCTTTTTTTTTTTTTTTTTTTTAAGGCGATTTCTGGGCCCCTGAGTCTATATTCTAAAATGCCCCCGTGGTCATGGTGACAGGACCCACCTTCAAGTTTAGGGGCCTTGCTCTGGGCCTCCTCCCCTGCCATCACATGGTCTCCCTTGGCTTTTTGCGCAGCCCACACATTATTGCAGATTACTCCCATCTTAAGAAAACCGTTTAGCGCCCTTTAACTCCATCTTTGTCAAAGCCAAGATCAACACCCCTTCTTTCTCTTACGGCCAGGCTTCCCCAGAGTGCTCAAATGCATTTTCTTTACTTCCTTGGCCCAGTGGTTCCAGAGTGCTGTGCACCGGGTCCCTCACTGGGACTCATGTTTAACTTCCATTTATTTTTATCTAAATTTATTTTTTTAATCTTATTAATATTTGATACATTTTACTTGTTTATATTTCATACCTTTAAACGTCAGTACTCTAATTTAGTTGTTCAGTGTTGTAGGGCTGTTGTGAGTCATTGGTCCATTTGTTTTCAGTCCCTAGCGATGTGTAACAGTACGTGTGCCCAGTTAGGTGCATTTGTGGATTGTGTAGGTTGAATCAGATGAAATTGCCAATATCTGACCATTTTTTTTACCTACAGAAATGATTATTTCATTTGGTCAGGCAGATATTATCTGGTTTTAGCTGCTCTCATTGAATGGAAAAGTATCTTAAGAAGACACTCACCTTGGAACACTCACCAGGTGGCTCAGTCATTTAAACTGACTTTGGCTCAGGTTGTGATCTCCGAGTTCTAGGATTAAGCCTGGTGTTGGGCTCCCTATTCAGAGGGGAGTCTGCTTCTCCTTCTCCCTCTGCCCCTCCCCCTACTCCCACTCTCTCTCCAATAAACAAATTAAATTAAATTTTAAAAAGACACTCACTTAAAAGGCTTTGATTGCATCCGCTGTGCTCACTTAATGCAAGATTGAACACTGAGAAAGTGTCAGTGCTTACTTGTCCACTCCTGGCACTCCCTTGTCGTTAGCTACATTGCACTTCAAAAGTCACCATCTAACCTGATCTAGCAAGAAACTGCCCTCCCAAATTGGAAGTTCTTAAATGATGTGAACTGAGTTTGATCTCTTACATCATTGGTTGTGAAAAAGTCATCAGGCATATGTTGTGCCTTGAGACATTAGTCAGTGTTAATAGTGTAAGGATGCTATTTATAACTGTAGATACAATAATTGATGTACAAATCTACTTTTCAGTATTTGGAGCATATAACTGTAAAAATTTGGAGACCAAACTATTGCTGCTGCTTTTATTCAAATCTCCAGTGACTTTTTTTTTTTTTAAGATTTTATTTATTTATTTCAGAGAGAGAGCATAGGAGGGGAGAGGGTCAGAGGGAGAAGCAGACTCCCCGCTGAGCAGGGAGCCTGATGTGGGACTCGATCCCGGGACTCCAGGATCATGACCGGAGCACTCCCTTGTCATTAGAAGGCAGTTGCTTAACCAGCGAGCCACTCAGGCGCCCCTCAAATCTCCATTGACTTCTTAATTCCTGAATCCAGTTGACCTTTTCAGAACTTTACTTCATATCTCTGAATTGCTCAGGATTGCGGACTTCTCCCAACCTGTAGGCTTTTTTGGCTTCTCTGGCATACCCTGCCCTCTTCCGCTTCTCCTCTGCTGCTTTTTTGCTTTTTCTCCCTCTTAAATGGTAGTGTTTTGGGGCTTCCGCCGTGGCCTCTTCCAGCTCTCCATATTTGGAGGCTGATCTCAGCCATACAAATAGCTTTGGTCATAATAACAACAGAAACAACAAAACCTAATACCCAGTAGCACTTACTACCTGCCAAGCTCTCTTGTAAACACTTCATAGACACTCATTCTATCATCACAACGACCTGGGAAGGAAGTACCATTATTAACCGCCCCCCTTTTTTTAAGATGACAAAGCAAAGGCACAAAGAGGTTGAGTAATGTACCCGCAGTCGCAGAGCTGGGAAGTGGCAGAGCCAGGATGCACGCTCAGCCCGGCTCCCGGGACCGTGGTTTTCACTGTTGGCAGATACTGCTAACATGTCCCTCTTCCCACACTCGCCTCTGTTGTGAGGTCCAGACCCACGCGTGCAGTGACTTATTGGACAAGCCCCCCGTCCCATTCAGTCTCTCTAATACCCGGTCAGCTATTTCTTCCACTGGTCTGGGTCTCCCCGTGTCCACATCTTGGTCCCCACCCTGCATCATGTGTCTCGTTTCCGGTGCTCAGGGCCCGCGGGTCTTCTCAGCTGCTTCCCTGCCACGCTGCTCTCATCAGCTCTCTCGATTTCTTATCATCGCTACCTCCTAAGTACTGAAATGATGTTCTTTTCTGGTCCGGGGGGCCCCGTTCTGATTGGGATTTCTGATTTTACAGTTAGCTTCCAATTTAGAGTCTCCTCCCGCCTCTATCTCCCGGACTGCTCCAGAACAGGATTCCTGAAATGGATTCTGCTTAGCAGTCTCCTTAATCCTTCACATTGCCTTGCTTTCCCAATAAACATCAAACTCTCGGCCCTGGAAGGTAGGAGCAGCCTGACTTCCGGTCAGTTCCCTTCTGCCCTTCCTCAAAGGCCCACACCACTGCCATCCGCATGCGCCGCGGTCTCTCACCTGCCGGCCCCTGTGCCCTCTGCTCACAGCCCCCCTCCTCTTATCTGCCTGCTGAACCTGTTTCCCTTTTCACATTAACTCGAGACGGGTTCCCTTTAACCTCTCCTGGAGCTGTCCCAGCCTCGCTCGATGCTCTTAGTCCTAGTCCTGTTTCCCTCGTGGTGTCTTACCATACCGAATTCTCTCTCCTGCCAGTGAGGGAGCCCCTGTCGTTGTGGTCCAGGTCCCGACACAGGAGAGAGCTCTTACCCTTTCACACTTGGGCAGTTAAACACAGAAAAGAAGTTAAAGCAGGGAATTGTTTTTTAAAAGTCATATGTGAAAACCTTAAATGCTTTATTTCCAGTTAAGATATAGAAATGTACATTCACCTGTCTTCTTAAGCGGGGTCGGGGCTGTCGGAGTGTTGCTTCTCTGATTGGAATGTAACATCGCTTTTCTTGCATAAACCACACTCTAGCATGTCACCTAGGATCTGTTTCTGTGGAATTAGAACTTTAAAAAACTTGCGAAGTAGTCAGTGCAGAATCCTTCTAGATTTTGACTTCTAATCCTTGTTTATTTTTTAAATCCTCGCCCACACTTAAATCAACAGACATTTCCCCCCAGTGATTAGTCTATATCGAGTCTTTCTGAAGCGTTTGATTTAGTTTTCATTAGAAACAAGTCTCTTTTTGCACTCATATTTCCTTGGTTAATATTTAATTAAGTAACCCAGCAACAGTAACCAATACAACTGGCAAAAACGAGTTTGAGAACAGCACAACTGATTTTTTAAAAAGATTGATTGATTGATTGATGAGAGAGAGAGAGAGTTGGGTGGGGATGGGCAGAGGGAGAGAGAGAATTGCAAGTAAGCTCCTCAGAGTGGGGAGCCCAGCACTGGGCTGGATCTCACAACTCTGAGATCATGACCTGAGCAAAAATCAGGGAGTCAGACGCTTAACTGACTGAGCCATCCAGGCGCCCGCGCATGACTGTCTTTTTTTTTTTTTTCTTTAAAGATTTTATTTATTTATTTGACAGAGATCACCGGTAGGCAGAGAAGCAGGCAGAGAGAGGGGAGGAAGCAGGCTCCCTGCTCAGCAGAGAGCCCGATGCGGGGCTCGATCCCAGGACCCTGGGATCATGACCCGAGCTGAAGGCAGAGGCTTTAACCCACTGAGCCACCCAGGTGCCCCACGACTGTCTTTTAATAAGCACATCACTCAACTAGTGGGTCTTCACCGGCTGCGTGCTTTGCGCAGACTGGGAATGTCAGGAGCTAGAGTTCGAGAAAGGATGGAGCATGTTAGTTAATCCAGTGAATCAGTTAAATGAAGGCTACAGGTTTTTGATTACAGTTACCTGCCTTTGTTTGGCTGATGGTTTTAATTGTTTTTAGCTGCTATCACAATTTTATCCATTTTGATATACAGGAGTAAATTGTAAATCAGTCTTAACCCTTCATCTTTTTTTTTTTTTTTTTTTTTAAAGATTTTATTTATTTATTTGACAGAGAGAAATCACAAGTAGATGGAGAGGTAGGCAGAGAGAGAGAGAGGGAAGCAGGCTCCCTGCTGAGCAGAGAGCCCAATGCAGGACTCGATCCCAGGACCCTGAGATCATGACCTGAGCCGAAGGCAGCGGCTTAACCCACTGAGCCACCCAGGCGCCCTTAACCCTTCATCTTTTATGAATTTATTAGTTGCATCACAAAACTTTCAAGAAAGACCTGAAGATGCTTATGGTAAAAGATGCAGATAAAAGTTAAACTTTATACATGCAACCATTAAAAAAAAAATCCTGCAAATGATATCAATTTCAAGAAACTTCATGTAAGAATTCAGTTAATTTTAAGTGACTGTTTGCATGCTAACTAGCCGTATGGTACAAACCAACCAACACTGTATTGAAAGGCCCTTTTGAGTCCTTTGGTATGCTACTTACAGAAGAAGTTAGAAAAACAGTTTTTTCTAAAAATATCAGTAAGCTTTTAAAAAGTATTTTAATTCCCCTCTTTTTTCTCTTTACCCTCTTCCCTATGTTTTTGTTAGAAACTTTTTTTTTTCTTAAGATATTTGATTATGGCATAAGGCAGCTAATTTAAGCATCTGTTTATCACTGCCTGGCTCGACTGAATGTAAAATTTCAATTGAATTACCTCCCAAGAGAGCCTTGAGCTCTTAGGGTAAAACACATCATTTTCTCTTCTCCCCCCTGGGATTGTCAGCAGAAAGAATTCATCTAAATAGTTTACATGCATTTTGAAAATGTTGTATCTACTGGACTTAGCTTTGTTGTTTGTGGAACATTGCCAATATAAATGGAATATCTACTTTGCTTGTTAACTCAAGCACAATTGTGTTATATGGTATTACAATATGCATATAAATTGTAACAGTGAGTGACTTCTGCTGATAGTTAACTTATAACCACTTTTCATATTAACAAATAAGAGATTGTCCTCTTTTAAAAATTTAATTTCAAAACCCAGATGTTCATTCATTTTATTTAATTCATTCATAAATTACTGTATATACAACTTTATATATTACAAAATTCATATATACATTGTAAATGCGTTTTTGCCCCCTTTCTCTGGAGAGTTTCGGGTTTTCTGTGTACTTTACTTTTCGGAAGGGCTTGATTAAGAAATAATTGAACTGAATTCAACATAACAATCAGCAGATTAAGTGTGTATTCTCTGTCAGGGACTGACACATGGACACAGTGTGCGTGGGTTCCTGAGCTCTTAGCTTGGGGTCTCTTCATTCCTTTTTCAAATACAAATTGCATGAGAAAACTCCATAATTTTCTTTTCTTTGTTCTACTTGATTACAACATTTTTGCAAACATCACCATGAAAAACCCAGACAGAAACGCCATGCTCTGGTTTTTCTTCTGTGATAACAGCAACAACAAAAAGATTGTTTTTTAAAAGCAACACATAGTATTTTATAATTTCTTTAAATATTTTAAAATGTTAAATCTTACCCTGGTATACTAGAATTTATTGTCAGATTATTAAAATGAAAATATTATCTCTATCAGTTCTGTCAAATTTAGGTTGGTCTTTGAAACACATTGTTTTTTACAAAATGCCATCATATACATATCTGTTGGCTCATCAGTTGGTCAGACTGTCTGTTCATCTTTACTTTGAAATCTCAAGGAGTCTGAATTGGAAATAACTTTTCGTTATTTCAATATGGTTTATTAAAATTTGTAAATGAGCATTAAAATGCAGTCTGATCCCAGGTATAAAATAAGTAAGTCACAGATGCAAAATAAAAATAAAATAACAAATAAAAATAAGTCACAGATGAAAAGTGCAGCAGAGGGAAAACACTCAGTAATATAATAATAACGTATGGTGAGAGATAGTAACCACACACACTGTCAGGAGTGAGCACTGTGTAACGTACACTTGTTAAAACCCTGGGCCACACGCCTGAAGCTAATGTACTAGTGTGTGCCAGCTACCGTCCAGTACTAAAATAATAAGATGTAGTACAGTTGTGGGGTATTCAAGATGTACATTGGGAAAATTGCCTGATTGTTTCTTGAACTTGCTGTCTTTTAAGAGAAGGATGTGAGGGCCTAATTTCTGAGAGGCAGCTTTGTCATTTGAAAATGGATTGGTATAGGCCTAACGGGAAACGTTTGATCTGTGATTTTAAATTTGGTAAGATTATCACTGAAAAGACACAGGTCGGAAGCAGGGAGGAGCTGGGCAGTGGGTTGGCTCTGCAGGTCTGTCCCGTGGGGTGGCCTGTCTAGAGCAGCACCGAGTCGGGGACTGTCGCCCCTCCCCAGATGTGCCTGTCTCGGAGCCTTTCCCCCGTGCCCCTGTCTCGGGTGGCTCTGGGCCTTCGTTGCTTGCCTGCCTTCCTGTTGTTGGTTATATTTGTCACTTTTTCATTCCTGGAGCCAGATCTGTCCTGGTCATCTTCTGCTGTGACTGTTGCCACTTGTCAGTGCTCCCTGTGCCCGTAGCGTGGTCCTCGCCTCTCGGATGCGCGTTTTCTGAGGTTATCTTTCCTCCCGTGCGTCCCGCTGCAGCTTCTCGCCTCTGCTCTGCCCGCATCGACCTTCCCGCGGATATTCTCCATCCTTGTCAGGCGCTTTCTTATACAAATTCACCCTCATAATTTAAGTACCATTTCTTTTTACACTTGAGTACTGCGTATCCATCTAATCATCCTTCTCAAAGGACCTCTTGAGAAAAACAGAAAGAGATGGGGTCCATCTGTGTTACTCTCTTACTCTTTCTTGCCCTATTCTTAACAAAACTCAAAACACATTTCTTCTCTCCAACTGAAATCTTCTGCCCTGGATCAGCAAGGGAGTTGCACATTTTTAAAATTAAGCCTAAAGTTATCCTTCCTTTTTTTAATTTTTGTTGTCTTTTTTAAAAGATTTTATCTATCTATTTATTTATTTACTTATTTATTCCTTTATCAGAGAGAGAGAGAAAACACAGGCAGGGGGAGCAACGGACCGAGGGAGAAAAACAGGCTCCCCAGTGAGCAAGGAGCACCATGTAGGGCTCGATCCCAGAACCCTGGGATCATGACCTGAGCCAAAGGCAGACGCTTGACCACTGGGCCTCCCAGGCATCCCTGTTTTTATGTCATCTTAAAGTAAACTCTCATTTGACAATTGCCTTATTTTAATGAAAGCTATGGAGTATAATCTAGGGTTCTAGTTACTCTCTGTATTTGACTTTGGAATGTCACACATTTTTAAAAAAACTTTACCTTCCCCCATTAGTACACGTTCTTCAATGACATAATTACTGTTCCTACTGTCAGCAAGGAATGTTTAGTCCTCAAAAAACACATTTGGGCATAGAACAAATAAGAAAATAAGCACATAGAGTAGAAAATGATCATGTAGAGAAACAGAAACAACCAAAAATTGTTGCCTAGCGTTATCTCAGAGCTGCCTGGTTTCAAACGTAGGTCTCCAAAGTAGAGACGAGGTCTTGTTCATCCCGGCAAGTGCAGCGTGTAGCGTACGTGAGCCCGCTCATTCCCTGGTGCTGACCGGACACTGAACTCTTAGAAGTGGAATAGTGCTCTGCTAGCAGTTAGTGTCGTATTTTTTTAAAAAGATTTATTTATTGAGAGAGAGAGAAAGTTAGAGCGTGTGTGGCATGTGGGAGGTGAGGGGGAACACAGAGGGAGAGAGAGAATCCCAAGCAGACTCCCCACTGAGCTCGGATCCCAGTGCGGGGCTCAATCCCGTGACCCTGAGATCATGACCTGAGCCAAAACCAAAAGTCGGGGCTCTATCCCGTGACCCTGAGATCATGACCTGAGCCAAAACCAAAAGTCAGACGCTTAACCAACTGAGACACCTGGGCGCCCCTCAGTCAGTGTTTTAAATTGGAGTTTATTTCTTGAAAACTTACTTTATTCAGCCACTTAATATTTATTTACTACTACTTAAAAATGTCAAAATCATCTTTGAAAATGTTACATATGTTTGTTGAATATGTAAAATCAAATACTGTTGGTCCTTGAACAACACAGGTATGAACTGCACAGATCTACTTACATGCTGATTTTCTTGGGTGAAGACAGTACAGTACTATAAATATCTTGTCTTTCCTATGATTTTCTTTTTTTTTTTTTTAAAGATTTTTATTTATTTATCTGACAGACAGAGATCACAAGTAGGCAGAGAGGCAGACAGAGAGAGGAAGAAGCAGGCTCCCTGATGAGCAGAAAGCCCGATGTGGGGCTCGATCCCAGGGTCCTGGGATCATGACCTGAGCTGAAGGCAGAGGCTTTAACCCACTGAGCCACCCAGGCGCCCCTTTCCTATGATTTTCTTAATGACATCTTCTTTTCTCTAGGTTAATTTATTATAAAAATATAGTATGTAATACATGTAACATACAAAATAGGGGCTAGTGGATGGTTTATGTTATCCATAAGGCTTCTGGTCATCAGTAGGCATTTATTAGTAGTTAAGTTCGTGAGGAATCAGGAATTAGACACAGATTTTTGACTGTGTGGTGGTGCCTTTAACCTCTGTGTTTTTTAAGGGTTATCTGTCTTTAATACGGAACTGCTCTAATATATATTTCTCTTAGAGAATATTGTTGACAGGCTAGGGGTATAGGCTAAGACTTTATCTAAATATGACGATGTTTTGACCCAACTTCTTCATTTGCTGCATAGGAAGCCCTCATTGCTCCGGTAACCTTCAGACTGTGGGTAGGAATCCATAGTGTGTTTCGTAAATGCCAGCCTCAGCATGTGAAGGTGGGAATATTAAATTGGGCCAGTAACTATACTAGTAAAGGAACAGAGACTGTACTTGGGCGCAGGGGGTTTTGAAGCAGGAGCATCGGAGCAAGAAGAGAAAAGGCTTGGGGTTGCTGATGACCGTTCAAAGTAGGTTACATCCGTTGCTGTTAATGGGTCCTGTGCCTTAGGTTACCTAGGCCTGGAATAGAATATTGGAACTCTGTTCTATTCTGTTGTAACGTAAAGCCAGGTACAAAGCAAGTCTGTTTCAACCTTCCAGTTTCCTAAGAAAGTAATAACACTCCTCTCTATTATTTTTCTCAGATCTTTTAACATTGTATTTTGGTGAATGGGCGAGATAGGGATGAAGGGCCAAGCTAGTTCTTGGTGAAACCTTCCTCTTTCTGGTAATACTACCTGTGCGACTGGTCCCAAGGAGGAGATCGTAGTACCAGGGGGCAGGCAAAGAGGCATTGGATTTTAGATCGGTTCTCTTCTTGAGAAGACTCTTCCCTGGCACGTTTCAGTTCCTTGCAGCTATAGGACTAAGGTCCTTGTCCCCTAGCCACTGGCTGCACGGAGACTGCCCACATGTCTTACTACATGTTGCCTTTGTCCTCAAGCCAGTGAGGGCCCGTCACATTATTTTCATGCTTTGAATCCCTAATTTTTTTTTCTCCTCTCTTTTTTAAAGGAGTTGTATGATTAAATTAGGTCCAGTGGGCTAATCTCATTTTTACATAATCATGGGAGAGATAGCTCATCATACTCACAGGTACCCCCACAATCCGAGGGGGGCAGATTATGCACGAGCAGGAATCATGTTTAGAGTTCTGCCTGCCACAGATCATGTGGCTGAATAAAAAATTCAAAATTGATGTTCATTTTCCTATAGAATTTTTCAAGGAATTACTCCATTATCTTAGCATTTAGAAACGTAGTTGAAACTTCCTGTGACATTCTGAATCTCAATTATACTAGCGTTTTTTTCTCTAGCAAATTTAGAGTCTTCTCATTATAAGCATATGTTAAAATTTCTCTTTGATTTGCCTTTTCATGGGTCTCTTTTTTTTCTTTTTCTTTGTGCTACTGGGCACTTGGGCTCTCTTGATCCCCTTCTCTGATGAAAAACCCTGTGTCTTGTGCCAGAGTGAAGGAAGAGTTGCCTGGCTGCTTAGTGTTGGTCCCATGGCTGAGTTCTGGTGGGTTCAGCCAGTCCCCCTTTTGTTAGCCCTGTGCCCCCCTTCCCAGGGACCCAGCGCCTCTGACTCACGATCTATCCTGGGCAGCAGTTGGTTACTCATTTACATTTCTCTTAGCAATATTCTTTAAATATTAGCTTTTCCTTTCCCTTCAGAATTAGATACACCGGTGGCTCATTCGCCCCTTTTCCATCTTCTCAAAACATTGACATCACCATCCACTAGGTTCTCCTCTCCTGTTTTCTTTATTGTTGTGGACTTAACACAGTTTTAGGTTCCTTTATTAAGCTTTATTTCTTTTTGGCAGGAGACTTGGATGGGAGCAGAGAGAAATCCCTTACATTCTGGCATGTTGATCCAGAAATTCTCCCTTCTTTGTTTAATGACGATGATTTAATCTTGGGTTCACCATAAAATGCTGTTTTGTGACCTAGAGGACCGAATGACAGCATGATTCCTTTTTAAGTCAACTAACTTTTGAATATCTACTCTGAGTTCTGGGTGTGTTACTTAGGAGGGCACCGGGCAGGAAAGACGTAGTCTGTGTCTTCAGGACCTGTCAGTCCTGCGGTGTTGAAGAAGAGCACAGGGAGACATTAAGGAAAGGAAGGGAGAACCTAAATGCTCACCAATAGCAATGTTACTGAACAAATAATATGTTTATAAGATAAACTTATGAGTGGTCATGAAATAATGTTTTTGAAAACGGATTAGGGGATATGTTCTTTATAATGTGAAGTGAAAGTGGGGTGTAAACTGTTTAGTATGATTTCAGTTATGTAGGGAAAATAGAGGGGGAAATGTAGAAAAACATTAAAAGAAAATGAAAACTCTCGTATTAACAGTCATTTTTTTTTCCAGATTGCAGAATTATGGTGCTTTTTAAAGAAAAGTATCTTTTCATCTCTAACTAAGATTGCCTCTTCCCTCATTTTCTTCACTGCTGTATTAACTAGCATCTACGTGTATCTACTAGGAAATCAGGACTTTGTTATTTGCCTCCCCATTACTTGTCTATTAGAATATCTTGGAAAGGAGTAGATATTTCTGTAATGGTGTGAAGCTTACACCAGTAAAATATACTGACTAGTGTGACTTAGCATGAACTGATTATAACATCACTTTTGCCTTTACCTTAAGGCATTTAATACCATTTAACAACTGCTTTCCTTTTTTTTTTTTTTTTTTTACCGATTATATCTTCTTTCCAAAATAAGTCTTCTATTCTTTAAAAAAAAAAGTCAAGACTTGATGAAGTGTGCAAGTAATCCTTTCTGAGGAATCTCCATACTGTTCTCCAGAGTGAGTGGCTACACCAGCTTGCATTCCCACCAGCCGTGCACGAGGGTTCCCCTTTCTCCACATCCTCGCCAACATCTGTTGTTTCCTATGTTGTTAATTTTAGCCATTCTGACAAGTATAAGGTAGTATCTCATTGTGGTTTTGATTTGCATTTCCTGATGACGAGTGATGATGAGCATCTTTTCATGCGTCGGTTGGCCATCTGCTTGTCTCCTTTGGAAAATGTTCATGTCTTCTACCCATTTCTTAACTGGATCGGTTTTTGGTGGTTGTTTGATAAAGTTCTTTATATATTTTGGGTGCTAACCCTTTGTCAGAGATGTCATTTGCAGATGTTTTCTCCCATTCCAGACGTTTGCCTTTTAGTTTTTTTTTTGTTGATTGTTTCCTTTGCCATGGAGAGGCTTTTTCTCATGATGAGGTCCCAGTCATTCGTTTTTGCTTTTATATATAACTGCTGTGGCCAGGTGGACGGCTGAGCAGTGAGCTGGCCAGCCAACTACTATTTTGTGATTTTTTTTAAAGATTTTATTTATTTATTTGAAAGAGAGAGAGAGCACAAGTGGGGAGGAGGGGCAGAGAGAAAGGGAGAAGCAGATTCCCCACTGAGTAGGGAGCCTGATGCAGGGCTGTAGCCCAGGACCTTGGGATCATGACCTGAGCTGAAGGCAGACACTTAACTGACTAAGCCACCCTATTTTGTGATTCTGAAAAACAAAACAACAAAAAGCAAGCACAAATGTTTTGAAGTGGCATCATTGAAAAGTCATGTACCCCTATCATGTGGACTGTGAAATCCAGTATCAGAAAGTAGAAAGTAGAGGGCTATGAAATGGTATAGATTTTGTGAATTTACTACAACATAAAAACTTATTTTACAAAAAGCATCACCCATGAGATACACTTAAGTAACAATTTCCCCAACTTCCAGGGAGATTGCGTAAGGAAGGTACATCTGTAAATGATAGGATATTGTTTATTTTTAAGTTATACTGTTTCATAAAATTGTTTTCTCTTTAGGATTCATATTAAGAAAATTAAGACTGATTGGAAGTGTGTGAATTTTATCCTAAGTTAGTAACAGCTTATAAAAATTTTTTTTTAAGATTTTGTTTATTTATTTGGTAGAGATTACAAGTAGTCAGAGAAGCAGGCAGAGAGAGAGAAGAGGAAGCAGGTTCCCTGCTGAGGGATCCCAGGACGCTGAGACTATGGCCTGAGCTGAAGGCAGAGCCTTTAACCCACGTAGACACCCAGGCGCCCCTAAAAATTGTTTTAATCAAAAAATTCATCACAAAATGTTCACATCTAGGATGCCATTTAAAAATTTATAAAATAATTTTCAAATTATTTTTTAAAGTCATGCTTCCTAAACTCGTAGTATATATAAATATTTATAATTTCTTTCAGCATGGTTAAGGCAACTTTCCAGATGTTCACTTTTTTTTTTTTTTTTTTTTTAAATAAACCCAGACTCATGATCCCAAAGCCATTGTTTAGGTTACACATTTAAAGTTACTAAGATCTATTGTATTTGATTATAATTTACTTAAGAATGCGTCATATTATAAACCTCTTTTCTTTTATGGGGCTTTATTTAGGCACATAGGATATTATTAAAGCTATTTGTCATGGAGTTTCAATACTATAACACCATAATGTATATTCTTAAGATTAAAAAAATCTTAACAGAAGTAAGATTTTAAAACAAACAAAAACATTCTTGGAGTGTTTCCAAACCTAAGCATAGTCCATGCCACAAAAGTAAGAAGTCTTTCTTGAGTGAAGTTAATTACCCACAGAGAGCATGTTGGTCACTCTTTAAAATTCTTATAAAAACAAAGAAATTAATTACCCAATATAAAAACAAGTCATACTCTTTCTGGCAAACATTCAATTAACTTTTTAGTGCTTGCTATTTAATGTTGTTTTTGACCAACCAACCATTGAAAACTACTTTCCTTTGAATCTGGGCTTGAGTGGAAAGCCATGTTTGTCGCTCTTTAGGTGGTCACTTCCATTCGATCGGCAGCTTCTTGCTTACGGTCTTTGAATTCAGTGGCTCATTGTATTTTAGACTCACTGTGAGGTTTGCACTGAGCGTTTATTCTGTGGGTTTGTGCTTAGCAGTTAATCTCTAGTAAGAAATAAAAATTCTTAAATTAGTACTTAATATTAAAACATTTCAAAATTTGTTAGTAGGACAAAGTTATTTGCCTGATCAACTAAGGCCTGTGATAGTTTAAAAAAAAAAGGGGGGGGGGGTTGGGGGTTCCCGGGTGGTTCAGTTGGTTAAGTGGCCAGCTCTTGATTTTGGCTCAGGTCATGGTGTCAGGGTCCTGGGGTCTGGCTCCTTGCTCAGCAGGGAATTGGCTTGAGGATTCTCTTTCTCTCTCTCTCTCTCCCTTTGCCTCTACCCCCATCCCACGCACACGACCACGAATTCTCTCTCTCTCCCTGAAATAATCAATCTTTTTAAAAACCTCCCCCTCACCCAGAAAATAAGTGCTTGCAGTGTTCTTCTTTTTGACATTTTCACTGATAGATATCTTTTTTTTTTTAAAGATTTTATGTATTTATTTGACAGAGAGAGATCACATGTAGGCAGGCAGGCAGGCAGAGAGAGAGAGAGGAGGAAGCAGGCTTCCTGCTGAGCAGGGAGCCCGATGCGGGACTCGATCCCAGGACCCTGAGATCATGACCTGAGCCGAAGGCAGCGGCTTAACCCACTGAGCCACCCAGGCGCCCCTGATAGATATCTTGTATTTTGGAAGGTGTATTATATTTGAAAGGCATTATTGATATTTTAACAATTTGCTACATTGGCTTTTTTTCTCTTTGAACACACACACACCCCAAATTTTATTTTCTGAACCACTTGAGAGTGATTACAGATGTGGTGACACTTCACCCCTATCTATTTCAGCATATTTTTCCCCAAAAAAGGACACTTCTTCTGTGTAACACTCTTAGGAAACGTAACATTGACACAGTATTCTTGGCCAATATTTAGTTTCCCCCACTTTCCCCAGTGGGGTTATTCACAACTCTCTTTTTTTAACTACTCAGTTCAAGATCTAGTCAAATATCATACACTGCAGGTAAGTTCTGTCTTTCTAGTCTCTAACAATCACTTAGTTTTTTTCCCTGAATCTTTTATTACAGTGATATTATTGAAGACCCCAACCCAATATGGGCATGTGTGATTGTTCCCTCATGATTAAATTCAGGTGAAAATGTGTGGCAGGTATCTTTCATAGGTGATGTTGGTTTCTTTCCAGTGCCTTACATCAGGAGGCACATAATGTCAACTCATCCAGTTTGGGTTTTGGGTAACAATCATTAAGTATTAAGTTAAGGTGGTGTCTACCAGTTTTTTTTTTTTTCATTGCAAACGTACCTTTCTCCCTTTGTTTTTTTGTTTTTAAAGATTTTATTTATTTATTTGACAGATAAAGAGGCAGAGAGGCAGGCAGAGAGAGGGGGGAAAGCAGGCTCCCTGCTGAGCAGAGAACCTGATGCGGGGCTCGATTCACAACCCCGGGATTATGACCAGAGCCGAAGGCAGAGGCTCCAACCCACTGAGCCACCCAGGCACCCCACCTTTCTCCCTTTGTAATTGATGTGCGGTATACCGGGAGGTGAGCCGAGCCTGTGTAAACAGTGTATTCCTCAGCATTCATTCAGCATGAGCTGATGATTCCTGCTTAAATCAATTATTATAATGTTGGCTGTAAAATGTTGATTTCCATTGCTCTCATTTCTTCTCCGTGGAAATTCCTGTTTCTATGCCCCTCCCATCTCCTTTGTGAGCTATTAGACTGGACCCAGGGTTCTTTCTGTATTCAATTTGTAATCTTCTCTTCATGTCATGAAAGTATTACTTATCTTGCTATTCTGATTTCCCTGGAGCGAGCCAATGAGCTCCCTTGGAAGTTGTCCTCTGACGTGCCCCCCTCCGCTTTGCAATACTGTCTCCCTTTCTGGCACCACATTTCCGGGCTCCCTGCACGGTCGTTCCCTTGTCTCAGCCTTGGAAGCAGCCATTTCTCATGAGGCCTCTGTTCCTTTTAGTGGGGAAATGGTAGGCAGCAAAATTTATGTTTTGTAATAAGGTCGGAAGTGTTCAACTGTGTTATAAATGTGTGGTTTAATATGCCTTTATCTTGGGGAGTAATTTCTTATCTAGGAAGCAGGGAGGTGTTATGATTAGTTGGTATTTGAAATTACTTAGATGATCCAGAGTGCAGTACTGTATAATATATATGACATTAGAATTAATTGTTGGGAGCCTGGGTGGCTGAGATGGTTACGCGTCTGTCTTCATCTCAGGTGTTGATCTCCAGATCCTGGGATCGGGCCCCACTGTGTGTCCGGCTCCTGGCTCAGCAGGGAGTCTGCTTCTCCCTCTGCCTCTCCCCCTGCTCCTGCTCTGTTTCTCTCTGTCTCTCTCAAATGCATAAATAAAATCTTTAAAAAAAAATAATTTAAGAAAGAATTAATTGTAAAAGTACAATTTTGAGAGGACTCCTTACATAGTAAACATGACAATATCGGTCTTCTCTTTGAATTTAATTATCTTTTTTCAGAAAGGCGAAATTTTATTTTTATGTAGCATGTGTTTATTTAAGAGGTAGTTATTATTGGACTAGATAGATTCGTATGTATTAAGGTGAGTAGGACACAGATCTTACCCTTGAGGAGCTTATAATCTGAGTTTTCAGAAATTGATCTGTAGTCACTGATTTATGTCATGAGATCTTTCTTCAGAGATCTGTAATGTGAGATAACTACAATAAGCATCACAGAATGTTTTAAGTTCAGATCAGATTCAGATCAGAGGTCAGATCAGATCTGACTTTGTGGATCAGAGGAGTTTCATGGTGTGTTTGAGTTTGAGCAAAGGCCACTCGGCTGAAAGCCACAAAGAGGGAAGTTATAGAAATGGCTAAAAATGACATGGAAACCACCTTTAGGAGGCCTTAAATTTCAGGCTGTATTTGTTCTGAATCCAGTAGACAACGAGGGACTGTTCATTCTTGAGTAGGGATGTTTGCACCTGTTCTTCGGAGAGAGTGGGTAGATCCGTGGAGACCAGTTGGAGTGGAATGATGGAGATCCATGGTAAGGAGCCTTCCCCAACCAGGGAAGAGTAGGCTGCGTCTTAGTTAACACTTTGCAGTCCTCACACAAATGAAATTAAATCGTCTCTGATAACGGTTTTTTCTCTAACGTCTGGAAATTAAATCGTCTCTGATAACGGTTTTTTCTCTAACGTCTGTTGCCCCCATTAGAATGCACGTAAATGCCACATGAAAAGACCATGGCTGCCTCGTTCCTGAATGAGTATTCGCTCCCTAGCATAGTGCCTGACACACAGTTAAGTACGCATCCTGTATTTGTTGCATACTTGAACGAGCTGGAGAGTCAGTAACGAAAAAGTGAAGCGGCGAGCAAAGGAACAGACAGTTGAACTGATGGTGCAACATCGTAGTGGTGGGGAAGCTGAAGAAGAGAGAAGGCCTGAGCGGAGGCTCGGGCAGTGGACTGGGTCGGGTTCGGGTTAGCTTTTAGGGTGGGCCTTCATGATCCTTTTGGGAAATTTGAAATCATTGCCAGCATTTAGAACTCGGGATTTTTCTGGCTTCTCTGGGAAGGCTGGAAGATCTAGTGACACTGGACCAGCCTTAACTGGTGGACACTGACTAGAACCAGGCTTTCCACACTTTGGGGCGCTCAGCCCCCCCCCCCCCCGCCCCAACTCGTAACTCCTCTGGGACTTGCCATTTCTCATTTCACTTCCCTTGCACTTTCCTTTTGCTTTTGCTTTCCTTGGTTTTGTTTTGTTTTGTTTCTTTGGTAGATTTAGGAGAAGAAGAGAAATATTTCTTGTGTCTATGTCTTTTAAAGTGAAGGAAAAAAAAAAAAGAAAGGCTGTGTGTTCCACGAAAGATGAGCACATCTTTCTTTGTGGGTGTGAAGAGTACTCTTGATCTTTAATACACAAATGCAATGGGTCTGTATTGG
Organism: Mustela erminea; assembly: GCF_009829155.1. Taxonomy (NCBI): domain Eukaryota; kingdom Metazoa; phylum Chordata; class Mammalia; order Carnivora; family Mustelidae; genus Mustela; species Mustela erminea. The sequence goes on along the minus strand of NC_045619.1, from coordinate 138,583,996 downwards.
TAGAATGCAAGCCAAGGGCCTATTTACGAAACCGACCCCAGAACTTCCCCTATAAGTACTGGAGTCCGAGGAGCTTGGGACAGAAGCTGACAGATGAAGTGATGGACAGGAGAGGCAACAGTGGGCCGAGTGAGCACAGCCCCTGACAGAAACGGGAGAGTCAAGAGAAGCATGAGCTTTTGGGGAGCCAAAGATTTTTGACTTTTGGATTTTTGCATTTTTCTTAATTTTAATTCAAATGAACGATTGGTTAAGTGTTCTTTCTCTTTTGGGACCCAGTCAGTTTATTTTCATACACCATGACAATGTAAGTAGTGCTGGCGATCTAGCTTTATTTACATTTTGAGTGTGGTTAGCAAGAGTTTAGGTAGCTAGAGATGTCTGTGTTACAGCCAAAAATATTATCAGGCAGTATCATTCCATTAGGAACTTAAAGTTAGGCCAAAATTCTACCTTATATACTTACGTTTCTAAAAAGAGGTGGTAAAGGCACTGATTTGACACAGAGGGTTACATTCCGAAAGCTTTTTGGCAACTGCCAACCAGGCCAAAGGCGAGTTCTAGTGACACTGGACCGGCCTGAACGTGACTTAGTGGCGGTGGTTGAGGTTGAGGTAGGACTTGGTACTCTGAAAACACTTCTTTTGTGGCTTGAGTGCTTTACAATACGTAGGGGAGTTCTCTTGTCTTGTCCCCTCCCTTTCTCCCCTAACCTTTGGCTCAGGGTTTCCTACTGAAGTGACTGCTTCAGAGTGTCCTGTCTTGAATTTCAGTACTGAATGGTAACATTCTGCTTAATCAACGGAACATCATCTGAGTCAAGAAGTAGAACAAATAAGGTAGGTGATAAAGCCCATATTTAAACAGAACGGGATTGTATCATAGAAACATCTCTTCCGACCAAGTTTTCAGAAACTGGTGGTAACTACAGCTACGCGAGTCTTTCTTGAAGGAAGACCCTTCACGTTTGACCAGAGAAGGAGTCAGTTTGCTCACTAAGATTATACGCGGAAGTTCTCTTCTTTCAGAGCTAAACTTCGAATTTGGGGGGGAGGGGGTAAAATATAGAAAGATTTAGAAAGGTGGCTGTTTTTTGAAAGCTTGAAGATTTCCTGTTAATGTGCTCTATGGACCCAGTGTAGGGTGAACAGAGACATCGTAGTCTCTCGGTCCTGTGTAGCCCCTGGACCCCCGAACCTAACAGTATGTTTCTTATCTAAGATTCCGTGTGTGAACAGCTTTTCCATGAGTCTTTCCTTTCTCCCGTGCATTTTGGACTGAGCTAGGAGCCTAATGCTGGGCGAACAGTGTTCTTGCGGCCGGCTGACATAGCTCCCTGTAGGCTTGAGTCACGTGAATAACTTCCAGCACTTTCTGTAGAATCAGGCCCAGGTTCAGGCACATGCAGAACACAGCATCTCTCTGAGTTCAAAGCCCAGGCACACTCACCCCTCCAGTTGTTGCGCTGTTGTCTTTGACCTTCAGAGCACCAGGGAACCAACAGCCCTTCAGGAGGTGTCCTAGAATGGTCATACTTAGTGAGATCGTTTCAATCTACCAGTTTCCAAAATGGGCGATACTGGCAAGTGGGGTGATTTTGGGTGGCAAACAGATGAGCATTTCAGTTTTTTTATTTTAATGTATATTAGAAAAATATAGTTAACACAAGGGTAAGGTGGGTGTCTGAGTTTAAAATTAGGTGAATGTTAAGAGAAATAAAGGAATAATAATTCAGACGTTATGCCAGTACTGCAAAAAAAAAAAAAAATTACAAAGATAATATACAAATGCCAGAAATGTGGGAAATACTGACATAGTTGAATCACAGACCAAAAAAATGGAAAGTTAAATGACTTTCCCCAAGTGAGGTGATTTGTAATCGAGCTTTCGAGTGCTAACCCACCGTCCTGTCCACTCTGTCACGTTGTTTTCTGTTCAGGAAACAAATCTACAGTCAGTCACTTGGTACTGCCTGTTGTTTTAGAGAGCTGCTGTTGGAGACTGCCTGTCAGCTTTCCCTCTGACTCTCTTCATAAAGGGAAGGCTAGTTTTCTGTTCCCTATCCTTGGTACTGTTGTGGTAGCCTGCCCTGCTCTGCTTTTAAAAAAAAGTGGGTAGAACAAGAATCAATGAAACAAGATGGGATTGGGAGGGAGACAAACCATAAGTGACTCTTAATCTCACAAAACAAACTGAGGGTTGCTGGGGGGGAGGGGGGGTTGGGAGAAGGGGGTGGGATTATGGACATTGGGGAGGGTATGTGCTTTGGTGAGTGCTGTGAAGTGTGTAAACCTGGTGATTCACAGACCTGTACCCCTGGGGATAAAAATATATGTTTATAAAAAAAAAAAAAAGTAAAAAAAAAAAAAAAAAGTAAAAAATAGATTACTACCAGCCTGACCCCTAGCACTTAGGAAGGAAAGTTCCTGTGCCTGTCTTCTCCCTACTAACTCCCTTCCTTTGTCCAGAATGTGCAGTTTGTTCATTATTTTTACTAGTGTGGTAACCTCGTAGGTTTTTGTTGTTTTAGGAAGCACCGAATTTTCTCAGAGCTTGGAGCCTTTAGTTTATCACTGGTTTGCTTTCTAAAAGGTTTAAAAGGCTACATGAAAAAAAAAAATAATAAACCAAATTGTATTAATTAAGGGTAAGGTTGAGCTGCAGTAATTAAAAGGCCGAGTAAAACAGTGGCTTAAACAAGACAAGGTCAGAGTCCGCAGCAAGCAGTCCGGCTGGCGTGGGCCTGCAGGAGAGCTGTCTTCCCCAGAGTACTGCAGGGGCCCGTCGTGCCCAGCTGTCCCTAAGAGTGACTGCCAGCTGGGTGTCCCTGAATCCAAAGAAGCTTAGCTGTCACTTGGAGATTCGTTAGCACTAACACGCTGCCCTGCCTCCCGCCTCGAGCCCTACTTAGTCATGTGGCCGTCCGTCACTTCAAGGAGCGCTGTGAATGAAGTCCCTCCCTGGACAGCCACAGGGGCCCAGCGTGGAGGCAAGAAGCGGATTGTAAGGGACAACCTGAGCAGTCCCGTGTGCATCTTTTTAATATATGTACATCCCAGGTGAGTGTTCTCATGAGGGAGAAGGTTCTCTGTCTTTGTTCGAAAGTCCGTGTTATAACAGTGTGCAGCTGTGAAAGGTTTTTGGCCAGAGGGCAGCGTGATCAGATCAGATATGATCAGATACGTCTTTCGGAGCACTCAGAGCAGCGGAGAGCTGGGACCAAAGCCGGGAAGGACTCAGGACTCGAGCTAAGAAAGTCAGTTCTGTGATTATCAGCACAAGTCAGTGCAGACGTCACATCACCGCAGGAGGAACAGAAGGAAGGGGATCCGTTGAAGAGGTATTGAGGCGGGGAAAGAAGAACGCTGCACAGACTAGTCTTGGGATCTGCCCTGTGCCCGCCCCAGAGAGCGAATTCCCCACCAAAATGCGCATCCCTTCTGCATTTCCAGCCTGCTTCCGTCCTGCTGCTCCTTTCTTCTCTGTACCTTCTGTAAAGAGGTAAACAGGTGCTTCCCCTGCCCCCGAAAGCGAAAGCGGGGCCCCAAACTCCAGGGCCTTCCAGAATGAAATGAATGAAAATGATTAAGAGGCCTGAAGGTGGGGGTAGGAACCTCCCACCGAAGAGTGGTATTTCTGTCTAACGCGCACAGCCTGTGCTGCCAGGTTTTTCAGTTTTAAAAATAGAAACTGGAAATTCAGATTATTAATTGAAATCTCCCCGTGTTTAAATGTCGGTTACTTTAAATTCTGACAGTGGTTCTTGCATGGGATGGCTGTGAAGACAAAACGGGCTAGAAAATGCAAAGGTCTCAGAACACTGCCAACATCTTGTAAATGTCACCTGTCCCTAGCCAGGTCATCACCATCTCCGTCCCCACCTCCTAGCCACCTTCTCTCCTTGCACATCTGCATCACTGAGAGCTGCGGGCGGAAGGCACCAGGGCCCTTTCTCGCTAAAGCATCTAGGTTTGTCCACGCTGCCAGAGGCACACAAGCACATAATGAGACGGAAGCCAGCATCAAACATTTTTCAAGCCGCAGAACCCTTTCTTCCACCGGTGCGCACGTGGAAACCCGCCATGTAGGGGAGATTAATTTAGCTCTGCTCTGGTGGAAGTGGTTATGGGGAATTGAGTAGAGCAGCCATTCTCAAACTTTCACTTGCTGCGGAATCACTCAGGGGGCTTAGTAAAGCACAGACGTCGGGGCCCTAACCCTGGAGTTTCTGAGGTAGTGTGGCTCCGGGATGGGCCCAAGAATTTTTATTTCTCACCAGTTCGCAGGCACTGCTATTCCTGCCCCTTCTGGAGGCTGAGTGTAACCACAGTTGACCACTCCTGGGTCAAGAGACTTGCTTTGAAAGAAAAATAACCTGAGTAGGATGGTTACTTCCCAGTGCGAACTGGAGCACTTCCTTCCTCCTTGGAGGCCTGTTGAATGGGTTTGGTGGTCTACGCCAGTGCGACCCGCTGACCAGCAAGTGGCATTGGCATCGCCTGGAGCTTTCCATGTATACAAGTTCCCGAGCCCCTTGCTAGACCACTCTCCTGGACACCCAGGATCTGTCTTTTTAAAAGCTCTCTGGTTGATTCTTAACATGCCAGGGTTTGAGAACCACTGAGCCCACTCAGTGGTTGGGGAGTTGGGGACGGCCTTAGAGACTCCCCATGGCTAGAACTGCTCGCTACTCTCAGGACTTGACCCCACCACCGTCTACCTACGCCCTGCCCCAAGTAGCCCTTCTGTGAAATGAAAGGCCCTGGTTCTAACAAGCTTCCATGGTCTTCCCTCCACCGGTATCATTGGATAACCCGCCACCCCAGCTGACAGCTTAATTTCATGAGTGCTTCAGGTTACAGGAAGTAAGACGGGAGGATGAGCCGTTCTGCAGGAGGGATGATGAATTAGATTTTAGAAATATTGTTTGTGGTTGATGGTCGTAAATCCAGGGCAAAAGCAAACTAACGTTGCCCAGTGTATTGGACCATTAAACACTGTTAATCGGCCGAGTATGCCAAATTCTTTTGTGGGCCCCGTTTAATTCTCATAACAATGAAGAGAGTTACCACTGCGAAGTAAAATTTGCAGAAGAACCAAGAATGGGCAGAGCTAAGATTTGAACCTGGGTTTATGTGACACTAAAACCTATGCCTTCCACTCCATGGTAGTAATTATTTCCTTGAGCTCTTAAGACTCCTTTAATCTCCTCCTTATAGTGAGCACTTACAGTTTGTAAATGCCAGATTTTTCCTGCTTTATTTGGGAAGTGTGTAATAAAAATAATGTAGTATGGTGTATAGCAAATAGGTAACACGAAGTACTGTAGTGTAAAAACTAAATATCAGGGCTTTAGAAATTAATTCTGTATCTTCTAAACTTTAAACAAGTTTAACTATATTATACTAAAATTAATTTTTCAGGGACATTAACTCAACTACTAACCAAAAGCTAGAAATAATTTGGTGAATTCTGAACTGAATTTAAATATTTATTTGTATGCAGAGTCGTGAACCAGGTTAAAATCTCTAAAAAGTATATCAGTAAGTTCAAACCAGAAGTACACATACATTCTTAAGTTGTTGAATGAGAACAAAACTGGGGCAAATAGTGTCTGACCCAAAATGATATTTTACTTATGTAGAGCTCCTGATCTTGATAGGATAGCTGGTTGACTTTAGGTTTACATATCTTTGATTTTTTTTTTTTTTTATCATTTTGCACAGTCTTGGTGCCTTATATGTGATATGTTTAGGGGGTTTGATATGGTATTTTGACTTTGATTCCATGAATTATAAAAAGACAGATGTGAAAGTTTAGTCTTACTGTGTAGATCTTTCTAAGAAAGTGTTTTGATGGAAAATGTGTGTTAATTGTTGATATGATCAAAACACATTTCTACAGAAAATAGAAATTACAACAAGCAAATGTAAGGAAAGGCTTGAATATTCAAATCCATGAGTCATTTTGATTATCTTGAGTTGGTAAGTGAAATCTCGCCTAATCTGGAATGGTAATTTCTCTCATTTAAGGAAGTAAATTTAGATTTTTTTAAAGAAAATACTTAGGTCTCTGAAATTATTTGTAAACAAAAATGATGTTTTCTTGAATTTCACCAAAGATATCGATTCTAAGTTCTTTGCCAATTGGCAGAGAAGTAGATGCAAAATAAAATAATGTATTTTTAAAAATGCCTTTGTTGTACTTAGTATGATAGTACAGGCCTAGCACAGTATTACTCTGTGAAACTACTACACTGTATTGTTCAGCTTGATTTTGTAGATTTCAGGGGCTGGCAACAGCAGGACATTTACCAGAAGTTGCAAATGAGTTAGGGCGTGGGGTGTAATTTTCCTTCATCCCACAAATATGTTTAGTTTGACTCACACAGTGTGTTTTAAAATTTTTTCTTTCATTGCCAACATTTTTAAATTGAATAAATTTTATATACCAAGCAGCTCGTTTTTAGATCTCTCCTTAAAAAAACCAAAAGATTTGGGAACATTCAGCTTCCATTCCAGTAACAAACACAATTATCTAGAGCTGAGACTTCCTCTCTCTAGCTTGCTCCGGGGCCCGGGCTCCTTTCTGTAACATATCAAGCTGGCTGGCCTTCCGGCCCTATTTCTCCTGCCTGCTTCTACTTCTTGACTCCCATGTTTCTGGTCCCTGAGGTCACTGGGGTTGGGACCCATGCTGCAACAAGGAGTCACATTCACCTTAAAAATTTTGTCATCTAGAATTCTGAAATCCTAATTACTGATTTAGTTATGATTTATATCTAAGTTTGGGGACAGATTTTTTTATATTAATAGAAAACATATTGTGTTGATTATCTCATCGTTCAGGAGACACATCTTTGAGGAATTGAAATGGAAAAATAAATAGTAGATACAATAAAATGTGAACTTGGCACTATCTCTGATAACTAAACCAAGTGAATTAGGAGAAAAAAAATTTAAATGGTAATTTTTCTGAGTAAGAAATAACGTGGTGTAGTGAAAGGACACGGTTTAGGATCCTTTTGTTCTGGGACCAGCTATGTGTCTGGCTTTATAATCTCAGTAACTTCAGCTGATCTTGGTTTTAGCTGCGAAATTAAGTCTCAGTGACCTAACCCTTCCACCTACAAATGCTACTGTTCTCTTCATTTCTGGAAATACATAGTGATTCTGAAGGTAGGATCTTTGAGAAATCTTTGGGAATTGGCCCGTCCACCCATCCGACGCTTTAGCAGACGGCAGTGTTCCTACACAGAGATCAGTTACTACCGTCCCCCAAGTCCACGTGCGTCCCACCAGTTCTTGCCGGAGGGGGCATCTGCCAGCTCTGGTCCCTCAGGCTGTGGGAGCACTCTTAGGGGGAGTAAGCCATATCCATGGGCCTTTTCGTTTTCTTTCTGCATTAGGTTTTGGGGTGCCCTCTGCTAGTTGTTTCCCCCCATCAGCTTTTTAGGTAGCAATGAAATCAGAGCAAATGACGGGTTTCTTTTTGAACGTTGGAATAACATGAGAATGTCACACGGCAGCTACTTTACCTCCTTGTCCCTTTTTGCTCCAAGCAATTCCTGGTATCCTGTCTCTACCTCCTTATCTAATAAATAATGGAAATAGAGAAATCAGAAGTATGCTCCCCACTTCTGAAAGGTAGCTGAGCCAGTTAGGCCATAGTATTAGTATTTCAAATCCTTTCTGATGAGGAACCCCCGCCCTGTGTGTCTAAACACATCTTCTCCAGCCTCATTGCTGGCCTTCATCTCCCAGACAGTAGTCCCTCCTGCCACAGGAAACACTTGTCCCCGGCGCGGGCGACATTCTTCAACCCTCTTCTTCGGACTGTCCCACTGGTGAATGATGTCAGTGCTGGAAGAGGGACAGCTGGTGTGGCATGGTGAGAAGTACACTGCATCACCTCGGAACTGTTCTTGCCAAATAAATTGAACTTGAGTGTAATCAAGACTTTAGGTCCAGTTCCAAGCTTCTAGGAAGCATCGAGGATAGAGGAGCAAGTGGAACGCCACCACGAGGACGCAGACAGCTACTTCCGGGATGGGATATTCTGCTAAACAAGTGACCCAGCAAATTGACGGCATGAGAAAGGAGAGGGCAGGGAGCTGTTACTGCTCAAAAGAGACTTATGTGACAGCTGACTGCCACGTGTGGTCCTGTTTTAGATGCGACTCCAAGAAACCAACTAGGAAAGGTTTTTTTGCAGCTTTTGAGGAAACTTGAATATGAACTGTGCATTAAATTTCTTATTAATTTTGCTTAGCGTGATGGTGGCAGTGTGGTTATACATATTCTTTAAAAGTCTTTTAAAGATAGTACAGACGTTTCTGCTGGTGAAATAGTATGACATCTATGATTTCTGTTAAGGTAGGCATGGGGATGGGGGAATTTTCTGCTCCCTCTCAGGGGTCCTTAGCCAGAGTTTGCCCCATCCCATTAATTTCAGTCATGCTTTTTTTCCACAGCATTTGTCGTAAGCTCTAATTAAGCATCTACGTCTATTTACTACTATCTTACTTATGACTCCAGACTCTAGACCTGAGAAGACCAGGAACTACTTCTGGTCCCCGCTGTATACTCAGAACCTCGCACGCCGTATGGCATGGGGTGGGCTTTCAGAGAATATATATTTTTTTAAAAAGTGATGGGACATCTGATTTCGTAAAATGTTTGCATTTCACTGTTTCCGAATTTGGACTTGCACTGTAAGTTGTTAGCATCTGTTGTAAATGCCTGAAGCTTCTTTGCTTTCCTTCATTTCTCACGAGACCCAGGAGACCGTAAATGCTGCCTAAACTTTGGTACTGGAGAACTCAAATATGAGATAAATATGGACATCTGAAGTAGTAGCTTCTTTAATTGTGTTACTTTGTTCTAGTACTGAAGGTAGAGTGAAAACCGTCTTATTAAATCACTGACCCGTTAGGCCTTTCTTTGTGTGCAGGAAACACATACTTAGAACACACACCTGTTGTACCTGTGTGCCAGCACATGCTTTTCCTGCTCTGTAGCGCTTTCCTGAAAAACCTGTTGCTCTTACCTTTGCTCTTATTTTCCTACAGGTGCATGAATCCTTGTTAGAATTTAGGATGAGGACTTTTTTTTTTTTAATAAAGATTTTATTTATGTATTTGACAGAGAGAGATCACAAGTAGGCAGAGAGGCAGGCAGAGAAAGAAGGGGGAAGCAGGCTCCCCGCTGAGCAGGGAGCCCGATGCGGGACTCGATCCCAGGACCCTGGGATCATGACCTGAGCCGAAGGCCCGGGCTTAACCCACTGAGCCACCCAGGTGCCCATAGGATGAGGACTTTTTCGGCTGCTGAAGAACTGTGCCATCCTGAGTTTTTGATTCCATGGAGCTCTTAAAGCCCCAGTCTCCTTAAGAGTCTTCATCGTCTGTCAGTCTGTCCCATCTGTTGTGTCAGAGTGAACGAATGAGGGGCGCCTGAGTGGCTCAGTCGGTTAAGTGTCTGCCTTCAGCTCAGGTCATGATTGTGGGATCCTGGAATCGAGCCCTGCATCAGGCTCCCTGTTCGGCGGAGAGCCTGCTTTTCCCTCTCCCGCTGTCCCTCCTTGCGTGCTCGCTGTCTCTCTCTGTCAAATAGATAAAATCTTTTTTTAAAAAAATGAGTGAATGGTTTATAAATTGTTTCAATATAGTTCTTTCACTTAACCTGAAGCGTTTACTTTGGATGTGGCCCAATAGTAACTGTTAAGGTACTATACAAAGTAGAAACTTTACTTTCAGCCAGCTAGATATTTTCCTTTATAAATGCATTACTGCAATATGCATTTGTCTGAATCTTCTTCAGGTAGTTAATACAGGCATTCCTATTTTGACCATGTTTTTAAGTTGCATACTGATGTAGAAACTAAAGTATGGATTATCCAGATTTCTTAGAAAGTTTTTTTTTTTTATGGAAAACTTCAATCATCTTAAAGAGTAGAATAGTGTAATTAGCTTCACATACCCATCGCTCACCTTCAACCCATCCACTTCATATGTAGATCTTAGATGTAAGATGTGACAAATATAAGAGGTCAATTAATTTTAAGAGTATAAGGACTGGGGGTGCCTGGCTGGCTCAGTCGGTTAGGCATTGGCTTTCAGCTTAGGTCATGATCTCAGGGTCCTGGGATCAAGAGAGTGGTATGATCTCATCCACGTTTTAACAAGATCCAAGATCAGCTTTGGATGCTGTTTGGAGACTAGAAGGTAGCGGTCACATTGGGAAGCTGTTACCGGGCATGTGGAAAAATCTGTTCACACTCAGAAGTGCCAGCGGAAGGGATGACAGGTGGATTTGCTTCTGGATCAGAGATGGGGTATGAGGAAAGGGGCCAACTTGGAAGCCAGCAAGGAGAAAGGCAACTAAGAAGGAAATACTTTTGAGAAGTTATAGAAGGTAAAGACTGAAAATGGCCTGTTGACAAGACCTTGACGAGAGTGATTGTGGTGAAGGGCTGGGGATAAAAGTCTGATTGGAGATGGCTGGAGAGAGAACAGGAAGTGAGGAAGCAGAGACAAGGAGAGGTGATTTCAAAGCATTTAATTAGGCATAATAAAGAGCAGACACATGGGAAAGTAGTTGGGTCAAAGGAAGCTTTTTGTTTGTTTCGTTTTTCTCTTAGGATTAGAGATAGCATAGCAGGGGAGTGCGCTGATGGGAAAGTCCTGCTTGAGAGGAGCCAGGTGATGGTTAAGACAGAACGTCAGTGAAGGAGGAAAGTCTTCAGTAAATTGACAGATCTGGGAACAAGAGGTCGCTCTGGTTGCTTCTCCTGGTAAAATGAGTGAAGTAAGAGGCATTTACAGATTGGAAATGGAGGAAGGAGAAGGGGGTGTTGAAAGTTGGAATAGAGAGGAGAAGGTATAAAATAGTCTTCAAGGAAGATGGTGGGGGCACCTGGGTGGCTCAGTGGGTTAAGCCTCTGCCTTCGGCTCAGGTCATGATCCCAGGGTCCTGGGATGGAGCCCCGCATTGTGCTCCCTGCTCAGTGGAGAGCCTGCTTCCCTCCCTCTCTCTCTGCCTGCCTCTCTGCATACGTGTCATCTCTGTCTGTTAGATAAATAAATAAAAATCTTTAAAAAAAGAAAGAAAGAAAGAAAAAGATGGGAGAGAGGGGCACCTGAGTGGCTCAGTCAGTTAAGCATCCAGCTCTCAATTTCAGCCCAGGCCATGATCACAGGGTTGTGAGATGGAGCCCCATGTTGGGCTCCGTGCTGGACGTAGAACCTGCGTGGGTGTTCTCTCTCTCCTTCTGCCCCTCTTTCCCCTTTTTCTCTCTCTCTCTTTCTTTCTCTCTCTAAAGGAAAGAAGGAAGGAAGGAGGAAGGAGGGAGGGAAAGAGGAAAGGGAAGAAAGAAAGAAAGAAAGATAAGAGAGAGGGTTTCCAGGCAATGCTGGGGGCCGATCTAAAACACATGTTTCTGTGTTCAGAGAGTCCAGCCAGAGTTAGCTGTGTAGAGGCCTAGAATAAGTGAAGAGTGGGGTTTAACTGGCGTTGGGATTGGGCCAGTGGAGTGTGATGACAGGAAAAAAGAGGAGCAAGACATTAAGAGACTGTAAGACTGATTCAGGGTTGGCCTATGGCGTCTAGCTTGGGAAAAGAGGGACCCAAGAACATGAGAGGAGGCTTGGATACTGAGTATGTAGTTAGGCTAGATTCTGTGATTTTTCCTCCCGTTACAGATGAGGAAACAAGCACGGGAGGGAAGGCAGTATGCCCACCAGTAGGAGGGGAAGTGGGAATTCAAAACTTGGCATTTGGCCTTTGAAACCATTACATTGTATGGCCTGAGTTCCCTAGAGTAGAGGAGAGCATAGTAAGCCCGTACTGGCGACGACTGCTACAAGCAAGAGTAGCAAGTGGGATTACCTAGTGGTCTGTGCTCCAGAGGAACTGGGGAAGGGGGTAGTCTAGAAGCAAAACAAGGAGCAAAGAAGGACATCCCTCACCTTGGGACACTTTGGTATGTGGCATTTGGGTGAAAACCGTGCCTCCAGTTGAGGGGGCTATGAAGGAAGTAGTATCCTAAGAGATCTAACAGAAGGCAAAGGAAGCATTTGGAGAAGACCCTGCACACACAGGAGATCCTGCTAGGGGATGGATTGTGAGTTTCAGACGCTCAGAGTCTGGGTGAGATGGCAGAGTGAGTCGCACTAGGGCCTGGAAGACCCTACCGGAGTCCGCATCCCGGGGGGGATGGCTGAGGAACTTGGGTGGTGTAGCCTCTGGGATGACAGATGCCTGGGGTCATAGGCAATGTCAAGTATATGATACCCATCTGGACATTCTCTCAGAGGGAGGTGATGATCTGCTTTTCTCCAGGCCCCTTCTGGTTTGGTCTCCTCTGCAGTGTCTGGCAGTGAGGTGGACAGTGTGGAGCCCATGGGAGCGGCGGCCCCTCGGCAGCCCTTGCTTCCATCTTGCAGAGTGTGCTGTCCTGGTGTGACTTAGATCAACTCTACGTGTGAGCAAGTCACGTGGCCTATCCCAGCCTCCGTGTTTTCACTTGTTAAATAGAAAGTCCGGTCTTGCAGTTTTTGAAGATTTAGAGATAATGTGTGTATAGATCCCCAGTAGGGACTGGGGTTATAGTAGCTGCTTAATGACATTTTCCCCCATGTATGTACTTAGAAAAATATTCTATACGTTTCTAGTCCTTGCTCATATTCTATGATCATTCATTTGTTGCTGTTATCCTCAAAAATAGACACACGCGCGTGTGCGGTTTATTTGTTGGGTTTCCTCCTCAACTAGATGAATGCTGGGTGGGAATTGTGTGATCCCAATCTTTGTTTATAATGTTGAGCTTTTCATGCTGCCCATTTTGTTGTGAGATATAAATGATAAAAATGTATTTCTAGCCATCTTATGCCAAATAAAGTCATATTGATTTTTTGCGTAGCATATAATGAAATAGAAAATAATCTCCTGGTGTCTATTCTGTATTATTCACAGAAACAATTTCTAAAGAACAGGTCTGCGTTTGTACAATATAAATGCCTTATCTTGTTTACTCGATAGAAACTGGCATTTTTGAAGTCAGAATGGAGATAAGAACCTGAGTTAATTGTCCTTCTTTAACATAATGTGACTAAACCTAAAAAGCTTTTTGATTTGCAGGTAAAACATTTTTTAAATAAAGCTTGTCTTTTTACCAAATGTTTTAAGGAGATTTGGTAGCACTGAAATAGGGTGAAATCGTTTTTGCCAACTTAGAAAGTTAATAATTTTGTTAACAGTGATTTATACCTTAGCTAAAAAGCTATCCTGAGTCTCCCAAATCTTAAAGCTGACTGACCTTGCATTTGAACCCAGATGTAATGTAAACATTCTCTTGAGCCGGGGAGTGGTTGGGCTAGTCAGTCTGGAGGATATTAGTGGTGTTCTGTTTGAGGGAAATTGGAATCCCTGGGTAATTCTCAGGAGCTCTTTTTTAGGTCACAATCTGTCTTAAACATTATATATTTCTTAATTCTTCCTTGGCCTTGCTAACAATGCGTATTATTTCTCTTGGAAATCTAATTAGTAAAAGACATAATTATCTTTACTTTGAAGTAGGAAGTAAGAGTAGGGTTTTTTGGGTTTTGTTTTGTTTTGTTTTTGGTTGTTTTTCTACTCTTTCCACATTATATGGACACTGAAAAATTTGATGTGTATTATTCGGAGTCCTCAGCTTGAGCTTATTGCCCTACTGCCATTAAATATTCTTACCTCTCAGTATCCCGTGACTTCTCCAAAATACTGTGTTTAAAACTGAACTAAAGACTGTTTCAGCTCTGTTTGACACCCCTCTCCTAAGAGGTACTGAGTGCTGTTTTCCAAACTTCAGGTCATGACCCATTAATGGTTGTTAAGTCAGTTTAGTGGTTGGAAGTCAACATAAAAAAAAAAAAAATTAAATAGACTACATCAGTCACAGTTAACCATGGACATGGTCTCATGATACTTTTGTATTTGTTACATGTATGTGGTATGTCTGTATGTAAATATAAAAACGTATATATACTTTAGACTGTAGGTTGCCTTCAAAACTTGAAAACCGTTGCTACAAAGAGTATTTCAGGTAAAGGTTCCATTTTTTTTTTTTATTGCGAATTTACGTTGCAAAATATTGAACTTTTAGCTCGATAGCTAATACTGTTGTTAGTTGGATATTTTAGAAGAAAAAGACAGTAAGGCTTTTTTTAACCGTATATTTTTTTAAAAGTGATTTCTAGGGGCGTCTGGGTGGCTCAGTCATTGGCATCTGCCTTTGGCTGAGGTCATGATTCCAGGGTCCTGGAATGGAGCCGGGCATCTGGCTTCCTGCTCAGCGGGGAGCCTGCTTCTCTCCCTCTCCCACTCCCCCTGCTTGTGTTCCCTCGCTCACCGTCTCTCTGTCAAATAAATAAAATCTTAAAAAAAAAAAAAAAAGTGACTCTTAGTTTTTAGTTCCGACATGTCTTATGATCAAAAGCTGAAATGCCAAAACTATCCAAAAGTCAGGCTTCTCTTAACTCAAGAAACATTTATTAAGGCTCTCATGCTAGTTAATAAGTATCTTGAACTATATAAGGTACAATTTCCCATCTCTAATAAGTCACAAATTTTTGTCAGACTCAGGTTGAAATACATACGTTCACATTTGTTTAATTTTTTCTCCTTAAAAATGGTGACCTCTTTAGTTAATAAATTGACTCTCAGTATCCAAAATCAAGGGAATTTTTAAAAGATGTATTTGTCCCTGGAATCCTGTCAGACTTCTTTTTTTTTTTTTTAAAGATTTTATTTATTTATTCAACAGAGAGAGATCACAAGTAGGCAGAGAGGCAGGCAGAGAGAGAGGAGGAAGCAGGCTCCCCGCTGAGCAGAGAGCCCGATGCGGGACTCGATCCCAGGACCCTGAGATCATGACCTGAGCCGAAGGCAGCGGCTTAACCCACTGAGCCACCTAGGCGCCCTCCTGTCAGACTTCTTAAGACTATAATTGAGTAATCGTTCTACTTGAATTTTTTCTGTTCATTAAATAAACGAACTATCATTGAACCAATGTTAATTATTAAAAAGTTTTCTACTTGCTTGTATTTGGGTCCTAATTTAGTGGATATCCTAATTACTCTTTCTAGAATCAGGTGAGGACCAGTTTGTGACTTTTAAACATGGAGGGTTTTTCCACTGGGATATTTTCACTGTCTTAAATCCTATCCCTTAATGTTGCCAAACCTCTCTTTCCCTCTTCTGTAGAACATGGGTGATAATTAACTCAAACTCCAAACATCAAACAAATGCCTCAGGTCCTGTAATGTCCTGAAGACATGACAGATCACAATGTGCTGATTTATAATATGGATCATAATGTTTTGTGGACAGTACTCTGTAGAGAAAAGAATGACATAACTGAGATGACTGCCTGGAGGTTGAGACTTGATTGTTGGCTCAGAACCGTGGTTGTCCTCGGTCCTCACTTAAGTCACTGGTTTCTAAAACAGATGGCTAGTAGTCCCTCTCTCAGAGTTTATTACTTAGTTATTAGTGTTTCAGTGTGTGTTTTGACTACCTAATGCCAGTGGTACATCCTAGAGCATATAGAAGTTACTCGATCTTCAAGCAGTGTTACAGAATAATGATCCTCTTCCTTGGAACATTTAGAAATCACCTCAAGTTCATATATCACTTTAGAGAAAACAAGAGCAGATTACAGTGCATAATTGGAACAGCGCATTGGCCTGTCGTAAATAATAGGTTTATTAGAGAACTTGTATCTCCCAGCCTACACATTTGAACCACTTAGTAACACTAGTTTCTCTGAATGTGTATAAACCTTCAGTGCAAGATTTCTGGTCTGCCCACCGAACAGTTAACTTCCTCATACCATCTTTAGTAAAAGTTTTCCTCTCTGTGTGAGTAAACAGAAGTCGTTAAAATGAGCAACTGTGTTTAAATCCTATTATGATTATGACAGACATCTCCAGTAGCGAAAGGGTTCAACGTGAAAACTGATATTCTGTATCCTTGATTCATGGCGTGTGAACAAAACTGAAGAGTCATAAGAGCAGGGTATCAGATATAATTGAAAATTGCTTTGTGTCACATCTTAAATAATGATGTATAGTTTGGCTTTTTATTAACCTTTTTGTTAGAGGTTTTATATGCATGGTCAGAAAATGGATTTCTATGTACTTGGGGGGGGTTATCTGTAATCTGTAATATTACTTGCATGAAAACTCGTGCTTATTCTTATCATTCTAGTTTTGCCACATCTTTATGTTTAAAATGCTCAAAAGGATCTTAATTATTTTTTCTGACTTTATTTTTGAAGTTAGCATTCTGTGTCTGCTGTATAGCAAAAAAAAGCCCCCCCCCCCAACACCTAGCTGTCACATTAGTTTCTCGTTGCTTTGGTGTTCGTCCTGAATTAAACACAATAGTTGATGCATGATGATAATTTTTTAAAAGAGTACCTTCCTGCTTTAAATGCAATCAAAATATGGACTCCCTTCCCCAGTTTTTTGGATTCCTATACAAACACTGCTGTAGTTGATAGTCTGCAGTTATCTGAATAAATGGGGAAAGAATTGAATTTTTGCACACATGATTGGCTTTTTATATGAAAACCAAGGTAAGATATCTTGAATAAGAAATTTGTATAGAACTAACATTTGATATAAAGTAATAATGAAACTGCTTATTTTCATTTTGAAAATAAAGGGACATCCCAAGGTATAAAGTATGTTTCATACTTGAATTTTATAAATGTTGATAGAAACAGGAAGACGAAGACAGTTGAACTATGCAGTTGACAATATTTAAACGGTAATTTCATTTAAAAAAATGTTGAGTACCCTCATGCCATTAAAAAGAAAGCATTCAGCGTCTTGACTGTCAACATGAATAAGTTTGAATATATCATTCTTAGACGGTGTTTATTATTTACTGTTCTTTATTCAGTGCCAGGGTATTTGAGAGTCGAGGTAGAAACAGAAAGCCAAAGCTGATTTTTTAGTAGAATACACCGAGTTTGTTTTATTTTGTGCTAACCTAATGGGAAAATATATTAGTACGATAACACTGAAAAAAGCTACAGTTCTGTGCTAGCATGTTTCAACTTTGAAGTCCATCTGAGTAGTCTGAGCTTTTTGTCCTGTTAATGTAGCTGGTTTGACTTGGTATCGGTGCTTCATTTATCATTTAGGAGTTTGAAATTCCCTGTGTGCCTTCCTTGGTAAGTCCAGTGGCCTGCCTACCCAACAATAACAAACACAGGAGTCAAGCATGTAGGTCATTTTCACATCTTGATGGGATATGTCTGCCGTTTTCTCTTGAGCCTTTTTCAACACTAAACTCATTTCTCTTGGTCGAAGTTAAGAGTTCACTATCTTGGTGGTAGCCGTATAAGCAAGATCAAGTGTTCTTTAAAAATCTGTTCTTTTATTTCTTTTAAAATATGTAGAACATTATAGAAAAATTGAAAAGTAGAAAAGAAAAACACCCATAACATCCTCATCCCATCACTATCTGTGCTCGCATCTGTGTGTGTGGCAGAGAAGGGCGATCGATTTTAAAATTTAGAGGAAAATCTCGGGTTCTCTAGTTGTCATGTTAGTTTCATTCTATCATAGGACACAAGTGTGTCCAAATCGCATTTAAAAGATAAGCTATTCAGAAATTAGAGGTTGCTGAAGATTCTGCTTTTTGGATAATCATGTCAATTTAGTTTCCTGATACCTTATCTTACTACTGTTTCATGCTTTTGAGAGTTAGAGATACCCTAGAGTCATAATGTTCAAACTGTAATTTTTTTTTTTTCAAAATTCATTTGTTCAAATGCATAGGGCACCAAATTTTAACCCTCAGGAGATCACCGAGATATTAACTACTACTGACAACCCAACATGTTTCCTGTGAACCTTGGGATAAAGCTCTTGTTATTTTTGATTAGTTTTAAACTCTGTAAATGGGCAATTGACTAGAAGTGTAGTCCTTTATTGACCTTTTGAAGAGTTGTGTTCCTTACTTGTTTGCTCCCATAAAAGTGAACCAAGGGTGTGTGTTTCTGGCTTGGGTGTGTGACACCCTCGGTTGCCGGCCAGGCACAGTGCTGGCTTGTCACCTCAGCATAGACTTTCCATCTTGCTCATCTTGGCTTCTTTGTAAAATAGCAAGTAAATGCATCTGAATGTATTTTGTCATGATGACCTTGGAATATGGAGACTTCAGCTTCTTTTGTAAATATGGAATGTTTTTTGCCTGACTTGATTCATATTATGTTGTTTTGAATAATTGTGATAACGAACACAAAGTTTCCTTGAAAATCCAAACTTAATATTATTCCATACCTTGATTAATTGACGAATATCCTGTGTTTACAAAGGAAGCTGTTAAAACTGTTAAATAATGCCTTCTGAAGTTATGTGTAAACTGCTACTTTAAAAAGGTTTTTATTGTTTATAAATATTGAAAATCTTTGATATAAAGAAAGCAGAAATGACAAATATAGATATCCCTTTGATTTAAAACAGTGCTTGTTCTATGCAAATAATATCTTAAATAAACCAACCAAATCAGTGATCAGTATTAGTAATCTGAAGGAGAAACAGTGGTTTAATTTATAGCCATTCTGTGTGTGATCTAAATAATTTTATGGTTTCATCCTTCTTTATTTATGACCTCAATGGGTTATTTATCTTGTAATATTTCAAGGTTTATTTCTTTTATTGAAGCAAGGAAAAAGTGGGTTGGCTACTGTAGCATTGTATATCCTGTGGATGTTCAGTAAGGGCTGTCTTACTTGACTGAGAATTTTGATGATTGTTCTGGGCTGAAGATTACTCTTCCACCATCCTAATTAGGAAAAGTGTTCCTGGGTACATTAAATGACAAACTGAATTTCAGAGTGTTTATATTTTGCCAATTAAAAAAAAAAAACATAAAACAGTTCTGGGGCGCCTAGGTGGCTCAGTGGGTTAAAGCCTCTGCCTTCGGCTCAGGTCATGATCCCATAGTCCTGGGATCGAGCCCCACATCAGGTTCTCTGCTTAGCGGGGAGCCTGCTTCACTCCTCTCTCTCTGCCTGCCTCCCTGCCTACTTGTGATCTCTCCCTTTCTATCAAATAAATAAATAAAAATCTTTAAAAAAAAGTTTTTAAAGACTTTATGATATTAGTTTTTAGTGTGTGAGCAGTCATTGCCGCTTATTATATATGAGTTATTTCTATTTATGAAGTAGGTTCAGCATCACATGTAACTTATATCTTTGAAATTTTGTATAATTACCCTGGTCATTTGAAAATTAAAGCCAACACTGTCTTTAAAATGTATCCTCTGTTAAATTTACTTCACTAATTCTCTGCCTTCTTCCTTTTTAGTTTCTGAATTTGAGCTCATTATACCTAAAATAAAAATTGCAATTCTTTGTGAAGTGAAAGACTGATAAGTGGTATTTTTAAAACTTTACTTCTTTTTAATCACGGGTGCATTAATTTTACTTTGTCAGCTTATTGCAGCATTTTAATATTAACATTCTCATAGAATTAATGATAATGTCCTGTTTGGGTTCAGCGTTATCGATGGCAGAAAGTTAGAAGTTGAGGATCCACAGGTAAAAATGGCCTACCATTGAAAATATTAGAGAGAGAGATAGATGCAGAAAAAGACATGAACATTATGACATGTGTTGAAAGATGAACTGAGGCCTATTAAAATTTTTAAGAGTTCATTCAAAAATTGATTCGAATTGGGCAGCATCTTATCTAGCAAGTAGAAAGGAGCTCACGGAACTGCACAGAATGAAAAACTATTATAGCCAGAAGGGAGTGGGAGCAAATAAATTATACTAGGCAAAAAAACTTGTTGGCTATTGCAAGGTTAACTTCCCTTAAGGGGGAGCAGGGGTCTATCAAGCAGATGACTTAGGTGGTGCTGATCGGAGATCCTTGACTGACTGGTTGAAGATTCCATTTCTGGGAGAGGTGTACTGTCATTAAGTCTCAGCTTGGTGACATGGGGCTTAAGCACAAGCAACTTCATTTTGGACCTATTGTCTTATTTTTTAACAAATGATGACAATGTGGCTTGTCAAAGGATAGAGATGAAATGCGTAGGTCCTTCGTAAGTACTGTAAAGGGGCACTTGTTCAGACTGAAGATTCAAAGGTTTTAATGAGGTCTAGCGTATCAGTGATCTCTGTCGTGTGTCACGCCTTTGGTGTTGTATCTGAAAAGTCATCACTACAGGTTTTCTCGAAACCGTGTGACCTTCTGAGTGGTTATAGTTTTGCGTCTTACAGATAGGTCCATGCGCATTTGAGTTAATTTTTGTGATGCGTGTGAGTCTGTGTCTAATCCACTGCCTGTGGATGTCCAGTCCTTCCAGCACCATCTGTTGAAAAAACTGGCTCTGCTCTGTTGTACTGCTTTTGCTCTCTTATCAAAGACCAATTGACTGTATTTATGGGGCTCTATTTTCAGAGTTAATGGTATATACTTAACCTTTCAAGATTACAAGGTGAACATTAACTTTACATGGTATTATTGAAGGTCCGGGTACCAGGGAGAGGCTCATGAACCAGACGGTGTCTCTGCTGATACACGCCGGCCAGGCGACGCCGGCCATCCGCATTCTCCTCTCCGCTCGCCGCTCGCATTTCCGTTTCTCCGTGTCTTCTTCTGGGCATCTTCAGCATGTCGGTGGGGAAAGTCGTTAAAGCAGTCCTTGCTAGCGGTCTTTCAGTTTTAAGGAATTGTTAGCTCTAGAACCCGTGCCTGGGACGCTTGCGTGGCTCAGTGGGTTAAGCCGCTGCCTTCTGCTCATGTCATGATCCCAGCATCCTGGGATCGAGTCCCGCATCGGGCTCTTTGCTCCACAGGGATCCTGCTTCTCCGTCTGCCTCTGCCTGCCTGTACTCTCTCTCTCTCTCTCTCTCTGACAAATAAATAAATAAGTAATCTTTTTTAAAAAAAAAATGAATAAAACCCATGCATGGAGGTGGAGAGAACAGTTTCTCCACTCTACCTCTCTTTGGGCTCCTTCAAATCGCCCACACACCCCCATACTCTCCCCCCCAACCCCAAGCCACACAACTGACCAGGTTCCTTTTTCCGCTGTCCACCAGTATCCCAGTCCCTCAGTACCGGCTTTAAATAATATGGAATCAGAATCTCTCATGAGTGGACCAGGAACTAATTTACAAAATGGCTGTTCTGAATTTTAACAGCAGATAATGAATGTTCAATCGCTTTAGATTCCTTTTTATAAAAGTCTGTATAATGCCGTCCCTTTTTGGTCAAATTGTGGTACCAAATGAATGTTCATATATGTAGTTGGTCATATAATATATGCCACCTAACCAGTTTTGTAAAAAGATAAGAAACTTATGCTAATGAAATAACAATTACAACAGTGTTTTGCTAACGAAAAGGCCTCGTTTCCTTTTCTTTCATCATGATGAGTAACCAGGGAATTTTGGAAATAGTGGTGTGTGTATCTGTAAAATGTGGCCTGCCTTGCATTCACAGAGAAGGTGTGTCTTCCTCTAACCCTGAACAGTTTTTTTGGCCTTTTCTCTTTGGAATTTGAATTGTTGATGAAGATTTTTTTTTTTTTTTTTACTACTAGCATTTTATTTTGTTTGGTTTTGTTTTTTAGTTGAGGGGAGGAGCAGAGAGAGGGAAAGGGAAAGTGTGTGTGTGGGGTGGGGGGGATCTCAAGTAGACTTCCTGCTGAGTGAGGAGCCCAACATGGGGCTCAATCTCAGGACCCTGAGATCATGACCTGAGCCGAAATCAAGAGTCAGATGCTTAATCAGCTGAGCCACCCAGGAACTCCTAGCATTTATTTTATTTTTTAAAGAGACTGATCAAAACTTGATTTTGAAATAAAGGATTAAGAGCTCAATTCATTCACTCTGTTTGGTTGGGTTTTTTTTTTTTTTAAGATTTTATTTATTTATTTATTTGACAGAGGTCACAAGTAGGCAGAGAGGCAGGCAGAGAGAGAGGAGGAAGCAGGCTCCCCGCCGAGCAGAGAGCCCAATGTGGGGCTCAGTCCCAGGACCGTGGGATCATGACCTGAGCTGAAGGCAGAGGCTCTAACCCACTGAGCCACTCAGGTGCCCTATTCACTCTGTTTATAGATGTATAAAGTGAGTTAAATACCACTGGTGTTTTCTACAGCAAAAGGACTTTAGGGATAAGTAGAAACTACTCATACTGTTTTGTCTATCTGCACTGGGTTGTAAGTTCGACATGGGCAGCCATTTTGTCCGTTTTTCTGCGTGAACTGTGCTGGAAAAGTGCCTCACATAGGAAGCACTCAAGTAATTATTGAATGAGCTCATCGAAAGAATTAAAACACAATAGAAATACATTTATCCTGCATCTTTAGGTAATTGGAGGAGTACATAAATAGATTTTCCATGAAACATTACCTTTTATGTCAAAAATGCCATTTTAATGTATTTTTGGATATTTTCAAATTATATCATATTCTGTACATTTCTTACCTGGCCTCCAAACATACTTCATCTGCTGGCTCGAGTCCGTCATTATGAGTACTAGCTGCTGTGATCCAGGCAGTGGCCTGCGACCGGTTCCCATCCTTTTATCCAAGGAATGCAGGTGGTCGTTTTGGCAGGTGGTTACTATTTTAGTAGCTCTTGTTTTTAGATTCAGAGAACTGTATTCTGGAATATCAAGATTTTTCTATGCCTGACCCATAGAAAAGTAGGCATATTAAAAAATAGGTTACACTGTGTGGTTGTAGGCATGCATTTATGATAAAATTTTCATCTCTAAAGCAGAACTATGTTTTAGTGGTCTGTATTTTTACTGTATGAAATGGCACATTGAGAATATTTACTCTTTGCATAAACTTGAATTTAATGTAGTGACTGTATTTGTTCTGCAATGCGTAGTTATGTTTTAAGGGAGATTTTTTGCCTTCCTGATTGTTTTCTTTCTGCTTTTTCTTCCACTCTGAGGATTTACTTTATAAATGTTTTATAGAGAGACAAGTCTTACTAACTATAATTAGAAATGGCAAGAATCTCTTCACTTGTATTAATGGAGAGGAGTAAAATTTCCCCCCTGTTTATGATAACAGTTTTCCAAAATCTCTGTTGTTGTTATCAATTCAGTCCTTTTCAGTTGAGGATTGTGTGAGTGAAGATGAGCCCTGGAAAGTAGTTCCTCTGGGGGTAGACATCAGGTTTGGTTTTTGTTGGTTTTGTTTGTCCTTTCGTTTGTTGACATTTCACAAACATGTCTGTGTTTTCTACTTTTTAAGAATAATAAGTTTCTGTTATTCAAACAATACGTTACCAATAAATAAGAAAACTGTAGAATACTGTTTATGTTTACTTAACTCTGGGCTTTGATCTGCAGTGTTCTACAGTAGTAAGATGCAAACCACAATGAAACACATCCAGAAGCGCTAAGAAAAGGAAAAAATAAGTCAGAGTGAACAAACCCAAATTAGAAGTTCCGGTGTAAATGTGAAGGACTCGGCTTTAGAGAGGCCCTTAAAGGCTCACAGTTACATAGGCAAGATACATTTTCAGGTAGGAGGTGGGCGGGTAAGGAAGCAGAAAAACATGAGCGAGTATATGTTTACTCCAATCATGTAACTGATTCTTGATCATCCATGAGTAGGTTATTAAGGTCACGTGTTCCCTAAGAGAATGGAGTCCATCTGGAAAAGTCATTTTGAATAGTTAATATTTGTAGTCAGCAGTACTATAAATGTACTTAATGCTGGTGTTCAGTTTTTTCTTACTGCCAGAAGATTAGCGTAGGAAAATACAGGGGCTCGATTTTTGTAGCACATGTAATATGCTAACATCTCTCCAGGAGAAAAGGATCTTGATCTTTAGAAGTCCCACCGTTCTCCCTTTCCAAAATTGGATCTACCAGATCTGTGGGATACACTGTCAGCATAGCAAGAACATTACCAACTAAGTCTATTTCCATCCAGTGCTAGTAAGTGCAGCTAATTTAATTAGTAGCATTGCCTGATTTTTTTCTAGTTGTTTTGATTTTCATTTAGTTTTTGCTTTATTTAATATTATGCTTGATTAATCCATCAAATAACCCATAGAACAGTTAAAATACAGTGAGTGTTTAATACGTACCATGTGTTGTCTCAGTTAAAACCAACTCTTGGGCACTATGAGAAGCAAATCATTATTATCCCCATTTCACTGATAATGAATGGTGGTGTGGAGAAGTCAAGTTACCTGTTCATGTGCTCCTGCTGATCAGTAGAGAAGTTGGACCTTGAATCTCAAGAAAGTGTTCTCAGTCACTGTGTTACATCTCTGTGTCTGTTGTTCCTGAAGGTGGTTTAAGACTGAGCTCCCTTACTTTTTCACCGTGGGGTAGATCTGCCATGGATACTCGAAATTGTGGTTAAGTATGGGCTTGGGTCCCAGGGAACTGAAACCCATAAGTTAAATTCTGGTAGACCACAGGGACAGGCCTTAAGTTATTTCATATTTCTGATACAATATGATTTTGTGAATAAACAGAACACAGATATTCATGAGGGTTCTAAGATATAATTGTAATTGTAACCTGAAGATTTCAAATGGAAGATAAAGAGCCCATATTTTCAAATCTTAGATTGTGATAACATTTTATGTACTGCGGTGTGATTGTGTAAATTAATTCTGGACAGTCGTGTAGTTAAGCCCTAGGTACTCGTTTCTTTGTAGGCAGTTACTGTGCCAGGTATTGGACAGACAGAAATGATGATGATAGTTCCTACCTTCTCGGAGTATTATTGCATTCTCTCTAAAACAAACACATGATTTATCATTCAGGGGATTGTTAATCATACAGTATGAGCAGGCGAAAATCACAGAAGTGCATTGGGTGTTTGAAGAGTACGGGGCGCTATCAAAATGGTGCTCTGCCAGACTGTGTGTTTCATTTGTTATCGTTAGTCAAGAATATTATTGCAAGGGCACCTGGGTGGCTCAGTCGGTTAAGTGTCTGCCTTGGGATCAAACCCTGCATCAGGCTTCCTGCCCAGTAGGGAGTCTGCTTCTCCCTCTCCACCTGCTTTTCCTCCTGCTCACACATACACACACATTCTCTCTCTCTCAAATAAATAAATAGAATCTTATTAAAAAGAAAGAATATTATTGTATTACCCTATGTGAGGATGCAGAAATTTAAAAATCCCATATGGATTTGTGTTTTAGTTACTTTTTAGGGAAAATGAGTATCAGAAAATTAGCTAGGGCCATATTCAATATTGGGAATATAGCCCATTTTTTAAAAAGTAAAACAAGATGAAAAAAAAAAAAGTAAAACAAGATGAACACACAGTTAACTGTGACGTTAACCCAGTTCTTACCTGCTTTTCTTATTGATCTCTTTTCCTTTGACTCTCTATCTCTTGCCTTCCCCCACTTTGTTACGTTCTTAGAAAGGAAAGATGTCCTGTATCAGTCATTGTGACAGCTGCTCCTGTTTGAAATAGCGTGAGGGATAGACCTGTGCACGAAGGGGATACCAGTTTTCACCTGGGCTGATAATTCTCTCTCTTTCCCCCCTTTTCGAAAACACGAAAGCTCAGTGACCATGTTTGCGTTCAGTCCAGTACTGAGAATGGCGTCTCCGCTCGTCCGTACTCCGTCAGATAGCACAGACCCTGGAAGTAGCCGGTCCGAGTTTTCTGCAGTGAATGTTCAGAAGGGCTGGGCGGAGGCTGGGGTGGGGAGGGTGACTGCTGGATGGCTGCGTTGATTATCTGTGAACCAGAATTTAAATGTACAGTCAGAATCACCCGTAAAACTAAAACATCTTTACGTTCTCCAACTTAAAGTAATCCCAAATGTAAACACCAGTTGTGCTAGCTTCTTTCTTAGCCCAAAACACAAATGTTTAACTGATGTTGATTTATGTTATATTTAATATTAGATGAGCGAGCAGTACTTGAAACCCAATTCTGCTTATATCCTTATAGTTTCAGTTTGACAGTCTTGGCTGCTAAAAAGAAAGTTGGGTGCCTGGTGGCTCAGTCAGTTAAGCAACTGCCGTCAGCTCAGGTTATGATCTTGGGGTCCTGCGGCCGAGCCCCATATAAGTGGGGTTGAGGGGCGGTCCCTGCTCAGCAGGGAGTCAGCTTCTCCCTCTGCTCCTCCTCCTGCTCATGCTCTCTCTCTCAAATAAACAAAAATTTTTTTAAAAAGAAATGTTTTTTAAAAAGTCCTACAAAGTAAACCAAAAAAATTGATGGTTACTCTGAAATGAGTAGGTGTTCCATTGTGTTCAAGATTTCCGTCATCTTTCTTGCGAATTTCATATTACTAAAATGCAGTTACTTGAAACATATACAGAAATTTGCTCTAAGAGCACAAACACTGTGACATTTTGCTTTTTTAAAATGTCAGCTCACTGAACATACAGGCGGCTACATGAAACAAATTCCAGATCAGAGTTACACAATGGAAAGTTTATCTCGTCATGCCCACATTATAATGTTCTCAATGCGGCCGCTCTGTGGAACCCAGGTAAGGAATGGAAATCCCCAGTGCAGAGCCACGGGCTGCGCTGCAGGCTCTGATGCAGGCTCAGATGAAACCTGGCTCAGGCCAGCGGAGAGCAGCTCCATTACCGAAAATAACTTTTCCAGTGGTGATAGCATCTCTAAGGGGAATTTCTGTGCTGGGCTCCCTCTCCTCCCTGTCTTGTCCTCTTCACTTCACCTCCTCCTCCTCCGTAAATCCAAGTAGAAAGGAAAGTAGGACACTACTGACAACGATAAAGCGATAGTCAAAACTTCTCGGCATTCTCACACAGGCGCCTGCACACACGCATGCGTGCGCGCACGCACACACACACACACACACACATACACACACACACAGGGACATCAGGGCTACCTTGTAGAGATCTCTAGAGATGAGTCTTTCTGCAATAATCCTCAGGGGGTTGGGGGGAAGGGAAAGAAAAAGATCAATGTGGAGTGAGTATACAAAACGAACGGCACAGCGGTGGAAATAATCCTCTTTCTTTGCTATTACATTTAGGGGGAAAAAAGCATGTTTTCTGGATTCTAAGACACACATCTTTTCGTATTTTAGCATCTCTAGAATCCAGATGCGTTTTATGGTCACTGTGAGCCGGCAGCTCTGCTGATGCGGCTGTCACTGCCTACACATGTACACCTACACATGTACACTTACAGAACGGTGTCCTGGCTCGTGAGGAAATCCCAGAGATGCTCATTGAACATAGAATGCCATATTTCTCACACTCTTAATGGCCTAGAGCTTGATCTTGTGTGGTAAAGCATGGATTTTTTTTTAATTTTATTTTTCAGTGTTCCAAGATTCATTGTTTATGCACCACAGCCAGTGCTCCATGCAATATGTGCCCTCCAAAACACCCACCACCAGGCTCCCCTATCCCTCCACTCCATGCCCCTCTAAAACATTCAGTTTGTTTCTCAGAGTCCACTGTCTCTCATGGCTCATCTCCCCCTCTGAGCTCCCCCAGTTCACTTTTCCTTTCCTTCTCCTAAGGTCTCCGTGTTATTCCTTGTGCTCCACAAGTAAGTGAAACCATATGGTAACTGACTCTCTCTGCTTGACTTATTTCACTCAGCATAATCTCCTCCAATCCCGTCCATGTTGACACAAAAGTTGGGTATTCATCCTTTCTGATGGAGACATAATATTCCATTGTATATATGGACCACATCTTCCTTATCCATTCCTCCATTAAAGGGCATCTTGGTTCTTTCCACAGTTTGGCAACTGTGACCATTACTTAAAGCATAGATTTTGACAACTCAGCATTGAAAAGTAATTCAGAACAATCAGACACTGAACGTAAAGATGTTTTAGAACCACCTTAAACTTATTTCATTCTGTTTTTAACATATGGATGAGTGATATATTGAAGTCCATCTAAATATATCTAGAGCAGCTTGTTCAGTCAATGTAACATAAAATTTCTAAGTGATGAAAATGCAGCCTCATTATTTAATTGCCAGGGTTTTTTTTTTTTTTAAATGGTACATAACGTAAGTGTGTCTTGTAATTGACATCCTACTTTCAAGGAATACAGTAGTTATTCTTTCCTTATAGAAACATCTTTATCTCCTTCCACTTTGTTAATATTGAAAAGTACTATGATTTTTTTGAGAAGTTATAACTTAAACACCAAATCCTAGCAGTTTAAGTGGTCCATTCATTCATTTCAAAAATAGTCATTGCTCCTTTACTATGAGGCAGGCACTGTCCTAGAAGCTGGAAACACAGCAGTGACCAGAACTAAAGTCTGCTGTTGTGAAGCATGTGTTCTAGGGAGTACAATATACATTAAACAGTAAATATTAGTGTCAAATGATAAATACTAAGAAGAAAAATAAAGATAGGCCGAGAGACAGAGAGTGGTGGGGCTTCCTGCTTTAGATGGGGTATTAAAGGGGAGGTCTCTCTAAAAAGTAGTAATCCCGTAAGACTGGAAAGAAGTAAGGGAACAGGCCATGTAGTCACATAGCGGGGACATTGCAAACAGAGGGAACAGCAGATTCAGAGACCCTGTGGCTGAAAAACTTTAGTGTATTCAGGGAACAGAGGGGTGGGAGGGTGATGGGAGACAGTTGTGGCCAGAACTGAGTGAGTGGGAGGGTGTGTATGGGCGGTGACAAGGGGTTGGGGTAGTGTTGTGAGGTCGGAAGTCTGGGGATGCTCTGGACCAGAGGAGGAAAATGATCTGGACTCCCACTCTGGCTGGTAAGGGCACAAGGATGGAGGCACCATGACCCATTCAGAGACCGTGGGAATCATCCGGGAGACACAGTGACATCTAGCACCAGTGAGCTGGCTTTTTTATAGTAAAATAATTAAATTATATATTAAAATATAATTATATAATAAATCATATAATACATTATATATTATATAATTTATATATTATATGTTAATATACACAATATATTATAATTATTACTATATAATTACTATAATAATATAGCTATTATATTAATATATTAACATATTGTATATAATATAATAAGTATTATTATTAAAATAGAGAGGTGATGTGATTCTAACCATGGTTTTAAAGTTGTAAAGCCAAATAATGGACAGTGAATTAAGTAAGATGGATTCTAGTAAACAAAATATAAGTTATGCACTCATTTCTTTGGATACATGGAAAATGAAACTCTGGGTAACAATATTTTCTTGAATAGGGGTGCCTGGGTAGCTAGCTCAGTGCCTAGGCAGAACCCTCTGCCTTCAGCTAGGATCATGATCCTGGGGTCCTGGATCGAGCCCCACATCGGGCTCTCTGCTCAGCAGGGAGCCTGCTTCCTCTTCTCTCTCTCTGCCTGCCTCTGTCTGCTTGTGATCTCTGTCTGTCAAGTAAATGGACAAAATCTTAAAAAAACAAAAAACCCACAATATTTTCTTGAATAAAGAAGCCTTGCATAATTTTTTAGAAGTAATTTACTAAGCATTGTGGGGTCTATCGAAAGTTATAAAATGTCATCTCCGGGAGCTTTTAGTTGAGATAAAACATAGGAGAATTTCAGTAACAGGTCAAAGTAATATGTGCTTAAGGATCGTATGTCAGTGGGTTCTTTTAGAATTGAAATTAAGAAAATTCTGTGAAAAGTTTTACAGAAGCAAAAGACTTGAACTCTACCTTTAAAAAAAAATAGGCTTGATTTCTTAGAACAGTTTTAACTTTACAGCAAAATTGAGCCGAAAGTACCAAGACTATGATACGCTCACTCCCCCCCGTCCCACATAGCCCCCCGTACTGAAGGCATCCCCCAACAGAGTGGCACGTTTGTTAAAATCGAATCTACACGAACATGCCATTATCAGCCAAAGTCTTTGGTTGACATTAGGGTTCGCTCTTGGTGTGTGTTTGTTATACATTCTATAGGTTTTGACAGATGGGTAATATGTATTCATCACCATAGTACCATACAGAATAGTTTCATGTCCTGAAAATCTTTTGTGCTTCTTCTATTCATCCTTCTATCAGGAGGGGTCAGCAGCTGAAGACAAGAGTTATTTCAAAGTCTATAAGGTGCAGTGACCTTAGGTACTCATTCACTACTGGGTGACTGACCACTTCCCCATCATTCTGCATAAGACAAGGAGTTCATTTGCTTGTGTTTGTTAATGGGCCACAGTGAGTGAGTGAACGCAGCAGAGCACCAGGCTGATACTCAGTACTGAAGTGCAGTTGAGATGCAAGTCTGCTTTTCTACATCACACGAAATCAGAGGGGTCTTCCCTGGAGACACTGAGTAGTCCCAGAGAAAATACCTACTGATGATGCCATTTCTGTTAGTGCTGCCTTGTCTTCCAGTGAAGCCCACCAGTCAGCAGAGTCCCAGCCATGCCACACACAGCTTCCAGCAAGCTTTCTATTGACTCTTTAACTCTTTCTGTTGACTCCTAAGCTGACTCTTCAGTCAGCAGAAAGACAGCCAGTAACTATCAGACATCCCAGTATCACTCCTCTCAGGAGGAACAATGAACAGCATGAGAAGGAGAAAACAAAACCATCAAAAGAGAGACAATAAACAGGGGAGAACTCCACATGCCTGTGCGCGTGCGCGCGCGCACACACACACACACACACCCCTTCAGAGAGATAAAAGCAGAAACCGTCAAAGAGGTATAAACAATCACAGAACAGGAGCATGTTGTTGGAAACAAAGTATGGTAATCAGAATAAAACTTGTACAGAGGGATTTTAAGATAAAGTCAAGGAAATCTAAACAGTTAAATTGAGAGAGGAACAATAGAGGAGACAAAAGTGAGGCAACTGTAGAACCCATTGGAAGGTCCTAGACCCCACTGAGAGGAATTCCAGGAAGGGAGAACAATATGAAAACTAAAGAAATGAAATTATCAAAGAAATAATACAAGAAAATTTCCCAAAATTAAGGATATGAATCTCCATATTAAAAGGGCCTAAGTGGTACCTATAACAATGAATAAAAAATGCATACCAAGGGACATTATTATGAAATCAGAGGCCATGAGAGATTAAAAGACAATCATACATGCCTAAAATCACATACAAAGGATTGCAATTCATCGTGGTGTCTGGCTGAAGGAACACTACCTTTCAACCGACAATGGTACATGCCATTGAAATTGAGAGTGAAATCATTTCAGTCTCAGCTTCTATATGCAGCAAGGCAAGCAGATGCTAGGAATAAAACAGAAACATCTTAGACATGCATGGTCCAAAAACATTTACTTCTCACACAGCTATTATCAGGAAATCACCAGATGATTTGGGCTAATTCAATGAAATATAAGTATTTGAGCCCTCACTATGTCTTTTAGCATGATGTCATGCATATAAGTATCTTATGTGTAGTTATAGACTGGCATGAAAAGATTCAAGAAACAAAGATGATTTAAGGCACAGTTTGTATCTTTGACAAACTGAGTTTTCAGACCCTGAGTGACACAGGTAAATAACTATATAAAACATAGTAAGCACAAGTATTCTCAGAAAGAAACTGCTATGGGGATTTGGGAAGTGAAGAGCTCAAATCAGATTGGAAGTAGGGTTTCCTGAAGGAAGTTATTATTTGAGACAGTTCTTGTAAAATAGATGAGATTTTGATAAGCAGGTATGGGGAGGAAAGCTTTCAGATGGAAACAATATAACCAGAAGCACAAAACTGGAAAGCTCCTGACTTGACCTAAGTAGCTCAGAGCTGCGGGAAAGAAGAAAAGTTAGGGGGAGAAAGAGTGAAAGTCAAGGTCAAACCATATTATAGAGAGCCACAGAAATCTGGCTGAAGGCTAAAAGGGTCATCTTCAGTTTAGTAGGCAAATGGGAATCACTGAAAGATTTCCATGTGGAGAGCTATCTTTCAGGACAGTTAATCCAGCCGATTTATCATGTTCTACCTACTAGAGAGAGCTCATTGACAGATTGAGAGTCTTTCTATGTCCAAAACTTTCCTTCCCTCTGGGCATTGACCCAGTATGCAATAAATATTTGTTGAACTAAAGTTTAAGTGAACGTAACAAAAGAGAATTTCAAGAAGGAGCAGGCAGCGGTCCTTACGAGTAGAGGTTGGGCAGGATGGGGATTCTTTGTAAGGAGAAATGAGAAAGCCCCAAGGCACTGTGGGAAAGCATTGCCAGTGGATGGTCTGTCAGTCGGATAGGTAACAGTTCAAGAGTGGATGAGTGGTCAAGGGGAATGCTCAAGTGAAAATGTATTCTTCCGAGCAATTTGACAAAGGACCAAGAACCTCTCTTTTCTTGACTGTCCCCTTGCCTGGCTGTTTTCTGATTCTTTGTGTGTATCTTTCCTGCTATGCTGAATTTCTTGGGGCTAAGAAGTACCTTTCCTACTGGCTGTTTATGTTAGATCTGAAAAGCAGTAAGTTCTTAAGAAATCACAAATAGGTAGAAAACCTTTAACTTGAATTTGGTAGCAGTGTTGAGCAA
Organism: Mustela erminea; assembly: GCF_009829155.1. Classification (NCBI taxonomy): domain Eukaryota; kingdom Metazoa; phylum Chordata; class Mammalia; order Carnivora; family Mustelidae; genus Mustela; species Mustela erminea. Next base: position 138,551,542 of record NC_045619.1, on the reverse strand, counting down.
AAGTAAAAAAGTTGTAAGAGCTGAGTTTTTTGTCTTGGACATCATTGTAGAGAAGCACTGAACCTGTTTGTAACCAGTGAAGGAGAAGGAGAGAAGTATCTATGGGATCTGGTATTACATTCCTACTGTCTTTTTTTTTTAAGATTTTATGTATTTTTTGACAGAGAGAGATCACAAGGAGGCAGAGAGGCAGGCAGAGAGAGAGACTGGTAGGAAGCAGGCTCCCCACTGAGCAGAGAGCCCAAAGTGGGGCTTGATCCCAGGACCCTGAGATCATGACCTGAGCCGAAGGCAGAGGCTTAGTCCAGAGCCATCCAGGTGCCCCAAGTTCCTACTTTCTTAAATAAGATTTTACTTTCAAATGTTGTTTGTTTTTAATAGGCCCATCTCAGTTACTTCTTGTCATTTCTCCCCAAAGAGTCAAATTGACTACAGCTCAAGGAGTCAGGAATATTTTTTGTGAGGTCAGTTTCTTCACAAGTAGGGCTGTGTCCTGTGACTCCGGTTACATTTCAGAAGGTGACAGGTTCACATTTTTACTAAGTTCTGTAATGTTCTATTAGTTATGTTCTTATAACTTGTAATTCTGAATTAGAAGAGAAGACCTCTTGGTCTTTCAGTTACAAGAGGTGAGGGTCTGGGAAAAAGGAGATTCAGTGTGGCAGCCGCCCGTGATAATACCTAAATTGTCTTTTATAGCTCTCAGGAGGTCTTTCCGTATAGAATGAGCGTACTGTATAAATATTACTTACCTGAAAAGATACTTAAGGTAAATATTTTATCAAATATATTTCTAGCCTATCTGTTTTAATTAGATTCCCTTGGTATTGTTCTAGGACTTGTCTCTAGTAGGTCAGGGTTCTTTCCAGCTAGCTAAAAGCTATGATACTTTTTTCTTCCAGCCAGAAACATTTTAAAAATATATCTTCATATTTATATGATACTGCTTCATGGAAGTAATAATACTATAAAGCATTCTTGTTGATGCGCCTGTTTAAAGCCATACATTTGGCCTTTCTTAGTTAAACGAGGTTCCAGAGAAAACATTAGAGGATCTATTCAAGTTCTAAGTCATTGCCAACTGAGAAGATCCCTGGGGGAGGTCCATTTCAGGCTTTCCAGGGGGGCTCGTAAACACAGATTCCCGAGAATCTGTGGAACGTGGGTGTGGAATTCTAGATCTTCTGGCATTTTAGTAAAGGCAGGAAATTTAGGAAGGTTTGGGAGGAAGGGGGATGTTTCTGGATTCTTAAATCTTGGCAGCCAACTAAAAATGTTTAAAAACATCATGCACATACCCCCACAAAAAACAAAAAACAGAAAAACAAACTTCTTTCAGGCGTAAGGGTTGACTGTTCAGATCTTCTAGTCTCAACAGGAATTTGACCACCAATCGTGGTCTCCACTGCCTGGGTTCAAGCCCTGTCACCTCTCTCCTAGGCTGCTGCCGTCACCTCACAGCTTCTCTCTGTGACCAGGTTGGCACCCCAAAAGTCTGTTCTCAACACAGCAGTGCTTGTGATCCTGCCAAAATCAGATGGAAGTCAGTCCTGTCATTCCTTTCTGTTCCGTGAAACTCCTGAGAGCTGCACACAACCTGTCAGCACCTTCTTGTCGTCACCTTGGGATCAAAGCAGGCTCGTGTCAGCCCTGTCCTCTTGGATTCTTCTGGATCCTGGTCCTACAGATGCAGTTTCCTTGGCGGCTCTCTGAGGCCTTCAGAGAGAGATAGAAGAGTGAAGGGGGGAGGGAGAGGGAGTGAGAGCGTTCGCAGAATTTTCTAGCTGTTCTCTGCTTGGGCTTCATCTGGAGCAGCCTGGTCAGCCAGTGCCAGAGGCAGAACTCCTCTCAGGGGCCCGTGTGGTGACAGAAGTCTTCCTTCCATAATCTAGGGACTTTCTGTAGCGGAGAGAACCTGGAAGACTTTGTGGCTATAAGAAACAGCAAAATAAAATGCTGATGTCTAGACCGAAGCAAGCATAAAAGGTATGATAATGAAGGTAAAGAAAAGGTGGTGAGAATTCAAATGTCCTCCCTCCAAAAAAGGAGAGCTAGAAAGTCTGAGAGGGGAGAGGCTTGAAAAGCATACCGGACTGACAAGCATTCAGTGCGAGTATTACATTGTCACATACAGAAGTGCCACTTCATGTCCCTTCTAAAGTGCTCAAATTAACCATAGCGAAGCTATCGCTTACTCAGCAAATAAGATCTCACTGACTTCTTGACGTGGATTGAATATGCCTGGAAATACTTAAGGCATTTCACAGAAAAGACATTTCCTTTGCCTGTGGGCTTGCTGTATAAAGCAGACCGTGTGAGAGAAGAAAATAGCAAATTCAGGGTAGAAGATAGTCAAGCCGTTCGGTGGGCCAGTTGCCTGCCTTCTCTCTCTTTCTCTCTCTCTCTCTGGCTGAATTTTTTACTCTACTGTTTAGCCAAAGCAGTATTGAGAATATTAAGGCCATATGGGAATGATTTTTTGAACATTTTAAAAACATTTTTGAAGTATTTATCATCGAAATTAGTCATAAAATGACAGGAAGAGAAAGTGCACTTTAATTAGTTCGCTGTGTTGGGCTTTGGACTGAAGGATCCATTACGGAGGACGTCTGTCTTGGGATCTCTAGATCCCCATTCTGCATTGCCATCTAATGATTAAAGCACGCACACACAAGGGCACAACACACGAACAGGTGCCGTCAGTCCTTCCCCATTTGATAGTAGCGCCCCCATAGCCCTCTGTCCCTTTATCCGTAGCATATATGTTTGGGATTTTTGTTTTCTATCCCTGTGAAGTGACGAGCTCTGTTTCCATCACTACAGTATCCCCAGTGCCAAGGGGAATGCCAGCCACCCAGCAGACATCCACATGGTCGTTGAGTGAATGATTGTTCTAATAGAACAGCTTCCTTGAGATATAACGCACATACCGTAGAGCTCACCCCTATGAAGTATACACAGCTCACTGGTTTTTCGTATTTTCACAGTCATGCAACCACCACCACAGCCAACTTTAGAACATTTTCATCCTCCCCTCAAATGAATGCCATACCCGTTACCAGTCATTCCGCATCTCCCCCAACTCCTGCCCCTCCCAGGCAGGTGCTAATCTCTTTCCTTTCCGTATAAGATTTGCCTGTACATACATTACATATAAATGGAATCACGTAATATTTGATCTTTTGTGACTGGCTTCTCTCAGTAAGCATAGTGTTTTCAAGGTTCGTCCGTGCTGTAGGATGTATCTGGACCTCATCCCTTTCTGTTGCCAAATAATCTTCCATCGTACGAACAGGCCACATTTTGTTTATCCAGGAGTGAATGAGTTTTTAACAGCCAATGTACTGCTCGCAAATTGGTATCTCCCACCTGCGGGGCGTATTTCTGACCAGTGCACTCCCACTCCGTCCCCAGTCGGCCTTCTAGTGGGAAGTCTCAGCCAAGACCATGTAAGTTTCATGTTCATCTGGAATAAACATGATTAGATGTTGCTCATCCAGGAAAAGCGTGATTCATTTTAATTCAGCAAAGATTTGTTAAACCTTGTGCCTCTCATGTCTTGGGCGCTGTCCTGTATACCAGGGCTTCAGGGTGAGTACGTCAGGTTTTCTGACTCTCGGGCTAAGAGAAACGTGGTAGAAACAAATGTCTCTTACTCACAGCTCAGGGGATTATTTCTGGGGAAGGAAAAGAAGGAAGCTGATCCTCCTCCGTTTGTTAGCTACTGTGTTGGGTTTTCGCAACAACCCTACAAAGTATATGTTAGAGAAGAACGTGCAACTCAGAGAGGTTAAGGGTTTGCCTGAAGTCTCAGAGCAGATCCTCGTTGGAATCCCACTTCTAATCTGGGGTCAGGCTGATTCTAGGGCTCTTGTTCATTTTTGTGCCCTATGGAAAGAAGTTGAAAGTAGTCATTCTCCAAGGAGAGGGTTGAGTCAGGGTTTTTCTGAATTCTTAAGATGTGTGCTAAGTGTCTTCTTTTTTTCAAAAGTCTCCTGTAGCAAGGAGGGCATTGAAATGTGAGCTGAAGAATAGACATGATTAAAGTCCTTGATTTCAAAAGATAATTCTGATGTCAAGAGGTGTCGAGTGGAAGTAGCAAGAATTCAGAAACCAAAAGACCAACTAGTATTTCATTTTAGTCATCCAGGCAAGAGATGGTAAAGATCCGAACTGTTGGACTAATTTTTTTTTTAAGATTTTATGTATTTATTTGACAGAGAGAGATCACAAGTAGGCAGAGAGGCAGGCAGAGAGAGAGGAGGAAGCAGGCTCCCCGCCGAGCAGAGAGCCCGATGCGGACTCGATCCCAGGACCCTGAGATCATGACCCGAGCCGAAGGCAGCGGCCTAACCCACTGAGCCACCCAGGCGCCCCTGTTGGACTAATTTTAACAACTACCTTTTATTGGCTACTTAGTATGTATTAATGGGTGCCACGCCAAGCGCTTTGGTGACATTAACTAACTATATCCTTACACAAATCCTATGGCATAGATATTAATGCAGATCATCCCATTTTAAGACAAGGCTTCGAGACCTCCCCAGGTTCACACAGGTAACAAGCAATGAAGACAGGATATGAGGTCAAGCCATCCAACTCCTAAGCGCACATACTTAACCACTGCCTTCCATTGTGTTCTAGCAACTAGACAGAGGAATGAAGCAAAGGAGCCGATTTGACAAATAGATACATGAGTAGGGGATTTAAAATCTATCTAGGGGAACTACAGATAACGGTTCTAGAGCACCGGATTTCTGCGTAACTCTGACCCCAACATCCCCTCGTTAGTACGGAGTCTACTGTAGGCCATTAATAAGTGTTTGTTCCTTTTTGGCACTTTTTCTTCTTCTTTACAAAGTGCCGTTTTTCTGCAGCTATTTCTAACACCGCCTCTCTGGTTTTCTTTTACTTGCACACAGTCAACCACATATTCAGTCTTTTTCTGTCTGCTTCTCTATCACCTCTTGATTCCTACCTTAAAACCTTCTAGTCTCCCACCCAATTTGTCCTGGTGGAATTCTAGACCTGCAAATCCAGCATGGTGGCTGCTAGCCACAGAGCTCCATAGAGCACTGGAAATGTGGCTCACCTGACCGAGGATTAACGTTTTACTTTTATTTAGTTTTTATTGTATTTTATTTTATATTTAATATTTATTCAGTTTTACTTAAATTTAAAAACTGATCATTTATTCACTATTAAAAAATTTCTAGGTATGTTTGGAACAATTCAGGTATGTGCATCCACTTTTTCAACTGTAAATTTTATGTAATCTACATACAGATCCAGTATTTCCAATGAAAATTTAGCATCTGAGTCGATATGTGCTATAAGTATAAAATACGCCTCATATTGAAAGCTTAGCATGAAAAGAAGCTAAACTAGCTCATTGATAATTTTTTTCATATTGATTACATATCAAAATAATATTTTTGATGTATCGAGTTAAAATAAAGTTGGTTTTACCTGTTCTTTTTGATATTTTAATGTGGCAGCTGAACCATTTTTAATTTCTATTATGTGGCTTGCATTGTATTTCTGTTGGATGGTGCTGTTCCTACTATTTATTTCTGAGATGCCTTAGCACTCTATTTACTTTTCATTATTGCGAACTACCTCATTTTAAATGATACTTGTTTGCAGATTCCATGTGGATGTGCATTTTGAGGGTCTTTTACTGGAGGATTTTTTTTTTTTAAATTTTACTTATTTATCAGAGAGACAGAGAAAGAGAGCACAAGTGAGCACAAACAGGGAGAGGGGCAGAGGGAGAAGCAGGCTCCCCACTGAGCAGGGATCCTGGTGCTGTACTCCGTCCATCCTAGGAACCCCGGGATCGTGACCTGAGCCACAGGCAGATGCTTAACCGACTGAGCCACCCAGGCATTCTTTCTTAGCATATGGTACTAAGCACATGGCAGGTGTATGAAAATGCTTACTGAATGGAAGCCTCTCTTTTGCAGACTTTGTCCACATGGCTTACAAGCCACATACCATTCTTCCCTTTCACTGCCAGTTTCATTCTAGCTGCTAGGGGTGTCTGGGAGCCACCAAATTTGGACAGTGCCAGACACAAAGTTAATATGGCCTTGTAGGATGCTTTTCAGTTTTCTTTGAGTTGAAGGCTTACAGATAGTAGGTGCCCAGAAAACATTAAATGCATGTGTGCCTCTTAGCTTTTGTTCTTCTGTGTCAACTGAAGTTCTAGAAGGAACTAGAGGCAAGCAAGAATTAGTTATGGGGGTTTCAGCCTTCTGAAATTCCACAGCAATTACTAATGAACTTAGAATCTACTGTCCTATCATTTTCATTGATTAGCAGAGATAGTCAAGAGGTAATTATCTGACTTGTTTTCTTTGGAGGATAAGTAATTAAAAACAGCATCACACCTTTGTAGACCATGTTCGAACTTTGTAGACAGAAGTTCTTCATACTTTGAGAATGGGATGGGTTTTCTTGTTCTAACTGCAATTGGTATTAAGAGAAGAATACAAAACCATATGTCTATTCATGAAATATACCTTTAAAATTATTTGTTCATTTTTAAAATGTGTATGTGTTTGTGCACATGTGCATGCATGTGAGGGAGGGAGAAAGAGAGAAAGTAACTTATTTAGGCACAATTGCCAATTTGCTTTTATTTTCTATCTACTTATTGCTTTGGATAAACATACTGGACTACTGCCAAAAATTCAGGTGGCTGAATACTAATTTTGCTGAAATTAGATGGAACAGCCATCCCCTGCCAATTTTCTGTCTAAATTATGCAAAAATTTGACTCTTGCAAGACATAAATCTGGTCAAAAATAGAGTCCTAATTTTCCAGTTAGTCGGTAAGACCTTCAACAGACTCATTGTTCTTGTTTCAGCTTCTATGTTTTATGTAGGAAAAGAAATCAAAGAAAAATGAAATGCAGTAGAAGTTACTAGTCATTTTTCTCATGTGACCCAAATGTAGACTTGCCGCGTTAAAGAACATAACATTCGTTAACTTGTCTGATACAGAGCAGGAGTGAGCCTCAAAAAACAATTAGTGCATCTTTCAAACGTACGATAGTTATTGAATAATTACTCAAATAATGGTCAGTAATGGAATACAAAGGGTTATCTCTTAGCTAATCCTCAAGTAATGGAATTGGTGCATCTCTGATTTTTCCCTTAGCCTTCCAGGGTTTAGAAGAATGAGACAATAGTGATTACAGGAACTAGAGGGAGCCACTGGAGGCCAGCAAGGAAAAGGCGGTCTTATCTTAAGCAATTAATCAAGAAACTCATATTGTGGGACAATTATTCCGAGCTAATTCTAAAATAGCTGTAGAGCCCCAGGTCTTGAAACCTTGTTTCTAGAATTTTGTCAAGGTCATTTAGAGCGCCAGGATGGCCTTTCATCAGAGTAAAGGTTTGGTTAATAATATATATTAATCTGTACCTAGAATGTCTGCAACAAGAAGATGGAGCCTCCAACAACTTAAATGTGGTCGTAGTTTTTTACTTTATTTTCATTTTTGTGGTAGCAAGATATACAGCCTTTCTTAAGTGCACAGGTCTATTTGTTTTATCGTGTAGCAGTTGGATAGCTGTGCTGATCGTGCACGGCTGGTGGGGTTGTTGTTTTTGTATGTATGTTATTTCATGTAATAATTGATTTCCTATTGAGTATGGTTGTTTTCTATCGGCTCGGTCATTATGAGCTTCCTACCACCATTCCTGCCCGCCTCCCACCATTAGTAGAATGTGTTATTTTCTGGTTCTTTTGTATGTCTTATCTGATAGTGGAACTTGTTGATCTTCTGCACAGTGAACATTTGTAACCCTTTCCTTAGCTTTCTTTACCTGCCTTTCTCCATCTTTTCCTTTCTTTTCATCAAGATTCCCTGCTTACAGCTGGCCAGTGGTTTCCCGTCGTGCTCAGACACTCCAGCCCCCTGGGCACTGAAGACAAGGCGGGCCCCGACTCCCGCGTGCCGGCCTCCCCCACGGGCTTCCCCTCCAGCCGCAGTGCCTGGTTTCCAGGTGCTGAACATGCCAGTCTGTTCCCACAGCAGGGCCTTGCCTTGCTGCTCTCTCTCCTTCCCAAAAACGCGCGTGCAAAAGCACATCTCATGGCCACAGTCTTCTTGCGAATCTGGTCTTAACTAAAATGTCCCTTCCTCTCTGACCATTCTTTCTGACGTAGCCCCCCCCTCCAAAAAAAACCACGATCTGTTCTGTTTTATTGTCTTCTTAGCACTTCATCACTATGGATTTCGTTTGTCTGTTTGTTGCCAGCGTGCCCTACCAGCAGGTGAAGTCCACGAGAAGAGAGACCTTGGCTTTGTTTCCTTGCGTCCGTGTTGCCTGTTGTACAGATTGTCGCAGGTGTTTGTGGGGGGAGCAAAAGCGTAAGACTGCTTTAGTGTGTGATCTTCAGTTGGACTCTGGCGTTTGCCCCCACCACCAGACTGAAGCTGTTCGCCCAGGTCACCAGTGACCTACTTCATACTCTTTTCTCAGCAGCTGGAGTGATTTTTCTAAAACAGATCAGGGGTCTGGGGTGGCGCAGGCAGTCGAGCGTCTGACTCTTCAGCTTAGGTCCTGATCTCAGGAGCGTGAGATGGAGCTCCACGTCAGCGCCGTGCTCCGTGTGGAGTCAGCCTGGGATTCTATCTCTCTCTCTCCTTCTCCCACTGGCCCTAATTAAAAAAAAAAAAAAAAGGCAGTTCAAACTTAGAAAGCCAGCTCCTCACCATGGCCCACGAAGCCCCATCTACCTGTCCAGTCCATCGCATTCCCTCGTACTCCCCTATTACAGTGGCCACACTGGTTGCCTTTCAGTGCCTCAAACGTACAGCCTCATTATACATACGGCTCTTCGTGCTGTTCCTTGTGCCGAGAATACTTTTCCTCTGGCGTGTCTCTGCGTAGCTCTTCTAATTATTCAGATTTGTGTCTAGTCGATAATAAGAGAGTTTTTTCATCCTACCAAGAAGATGGCCCTCTTTCTCACTACCGCCTCCATAGTTGCTATCTTCTATGACTTTATCCTGTTTGTTTATTTCATAGCACTTATCATAGGGCATAATAACTTTGGGGGGATGTGCTCTGCTGGGTGCTTTTTGATCTTTGGCACAATTGAATACTCCGTGTTGAAACCCTTTCTTGTACTTGCTTATATTTTCGCTTCTGGTTTTCTTCCAGCTTATTGGCTGTTCACACACTGGATGTTTCCTCAGGTGACCTTTCTTACACTCCCAGCTTCAGCCACCTTTTTGCAAATACTGCATGTCGCTTGCTGTGAGCTTTGCTCGACACGTGTTAAGGGCCTTCTCTGGGTCAGTTGCTGTTTTTGACACTGGGAGTACAATCTGGAAGATACAGGCCCTGCCCTCAGAGGGCTGACCTTTGAGTGTGAGACAAAATTAGCTGAGCAAATGAATAACATAATGTGAAGTGGGAGGGGGGCAAGTAGGTCACAGAGGGTGGGTGATCAGAGAAGACCTTGGAGGACATGACCCTGGGGACTGGATAAAATGAGAGAAGCATCCATGAGAAGACCTGGAGGAAGACTATTCTGGCCATCGGGAGAGTCCTGGGAAGCAGTGCTGCGAGTTTGAGGAGTGCCAGAGAGGACAGTGGGCTTGGAGAGGAGGAGCAGAGGGTCAGGGCGGGGCAAGGTCCTGACAGGACGTTATAAACCATAGTAATCATTGGGATTTTAATCTCTTTCTGACTCAAAGCCATTGGAAGACTTTGAGCAGGAAGACGATGCCATTCTGCATTTGGAACTGGAGAGTCCTCCAACTTCTCCCATCCTGTGGCCTTAATGGGGAATAGGAACAATCATCTTAGCTTTTGGTGGTCAGAACTATTTATTTGCAAAGTCATACAGGTGCTGTATCGAGACATTCATCACTGAAACATTGTGACTTCCGTCAAAGAAAGTTTCATCAGTACTTTGATGAACACTTTCATCAAAGAAAGTTTACATGAAGTTCCAAGTAGTTTATGGTCAAATACAGTACCTTCAGTTCTCATCTTTAAGAATTTTTAACCCGTAGTTGAGGTATATGGTAAGTTTCTATTACTCACAAGTTGATTAACCTCTTAGCTCCCCTCCCCTACCTTTCATCTCTGCCAGGAAAGAGTTGATCGTAATTTCATAGCATTTTTCTAGTAATTTTTATGCCATCGTGATGCCCTTGTTTTTGTGGCTTGTAGTAATTGATGGTTTCTTGGGGTATTTTTTGCTAGTTTTGAATCACCAAATTTGAGAGACCAGCAGCGATTTTGTAAGCTGTCTCCTAAATAGGAGGATCTCTGGGCTTAATGGAATGAGACAATAAAATCCAGAAGCTTCAATACTATTTTCTTTCCCCATCAAATTTATCATTTGGTACTGAACTGATGTTTCTCTTAACGATTTCAAACTGGAGTCATCCTGAATTTGGTCTTCTTGCTAATCTTGCTTTTTAACAGCCATTGTGTAATTATCCTGAGCCTGCCTTTTTCAGGATTTTCTGGAAATCTCTGGTATCGTACCGGTGTAGTTGGGGGAAGAAAGGTAAAAGTGGGCACAGGAGTGGCTCCTCCTTGCAGATGGCTCCTGCTCAGGGCCCGGGGAGTGGAGAGAGTCGTAGCATAGAGACTGCCATTGACAATCCGTGGCCATTGGGACAGTTTTCAACAAGATTTCACGCGGTTTTTACTGACTGTGAAGCAAGTAGAGTCAACAGTATTTGTGTGTGCGTACAGTGGAAGACTCTTGTGCTCATCAACACAAGAACAGAAAAGGGCTGGTTCTAATAAAAAGGTCAGTCTAATAAGAAGGATTGTATAGAAGACCTAACTGGTGAAGAGGTGTCTTATGTAAGTAAGGACAGGAAGGGAAAGGAAACGAAGAACGTAGGACAACAGCCGAATTACCACCTCTCTGAGGTGTTGGCTGAGTCACTGATCGGAAGTCCCCCCTTCTTAGGCCCTTGGGTTGTAGGTTTATCCAGTTTGCTGTGGCTTTAGTAGTTTAAAACAGTTTCTCTGAGTTTTGGACAAGGAATATAGTAAGCATTTAATTATAATTTGGAGCAACTGTCACATTTCATTGACCCTAAGATATCACCCATGGTAAGCAGCACCATTCTTTTCTAAACCACTAAGAAAAAAAACTCCACAACTGCCAATTAGACAAGAAACAGTTCTTTGTTACTTTTTAACTGCATAGAACAAATACTTCTTCCTCACATTTTTCTTTTACATTTTTTTTAGAAGATTGTATTTATTTATTAGACAGGAAGAAATCACAAGTAGGCAGAGAGAGAAAGGGAAGCAGGCTCCCTGCTGAGCAGAGAGCCTGATGCGGGACTCCATCCCAGGACCCTGAGATCATGACCTGAGCTGAAGGCAGAGGCTTTAACCCACTGAGCCACCCAGGTGCCCCTTCCTCACATTTTTAAGTGGTTATTGTCTGAAACATCTAGGAGCTTCAGTGTCTAGTTATTTTACCAAGAAGGATAGGTTCACCCACAACCGGGCAATGAACAACATCACTGTTATTACTTGTCTGACAGAAATAAGATGCTTTGCTTATAAAACATATCCCAACTTCAGAGATAGACACTTTTTACCATATTAAGAACACAGAATCAATAAAATCTGGTGAATAGTAGTATTATCTTTTCCGCCAGTAATACTGCTGGAAAAAAAATTTATTGTCAGCCTGGGATGATTGCTCAGCAGCTACAGGCAAATGTGGTTCCTGTCTGGGTGGGGCTTAGTTGAGGAAACAGATAAAAACTGCCAAGAATCAGTTATGGGTTAAGACTCTTTGTTTTGGAGATAGGGAACAGCCAAAGAATATTCCTTGGAGAAGGCAGCACGTAAGCGTTAAGATTTAAAGGGTGAGAGAGACGAACATGGAAACAACCAAGGGGAGCGTGTTCCTAGCAGAGAGCGACAGAATATGTGGCTATAAAGATGCCGAGAAGGGAAGGAGCTTGGTGGGTTCCAGAGAGTCAGAGAATGGTGGTGTGACATGAGCAGGAAGTTCGCGTAGCTAGTGCTCCGACAGCTTTACACCTAAATACGTCCCGGTTTGGGTTTGGAAAAAATGCCAGATATGGTCACAGTGTTACGGTTCTTAAGGCATATTTAATCTCTTCATTAAATGCCTTCTGAGGACTGGAATTCCTTTCAAATAGAATCTTTTATTGTAAACCCATAGTCCATAAAAGTATTTCATGCTGATGAATTTATAGCCATATAATTACATACAGTTGATCCTCATTACACAAGGATTCCGTATTTGCAGTTTCGCCTGCCCACTAAAATGTATACGTAGCCCCAGATTCCGGTGTGCCTGACGCTTTCACAGGCGCTCACCGACGAGACAAAGTGTGGCAAAGAATTTGAGTTGCCCACCATGTATGTTTCTAGCGGAGTCCAAACAAGGGGATACTCTGCCTTATTGCTTTAGGTCTCATACTCTAAACAAGTGTCATTTCCATAGTCGATTTGTACCATGTTTTTTGTCTTTGTTTTGTTTTTTTCTTTTTTTGGGGGGGGGGCGATTATGTTGTTTAAAACGTCCCTAGGCACATAAGCTAAAGTGCTGGGTAGTGTTCCCGAGTGTCAGAAGGCCAGGCCATGCCTTATGGGAAAAATACCTGTTTCAGATCAGCTTCATTCAGTTGTGAATTACAGTGCTGCTGGCTTTAAAAAACTTCAGTGTTAGAGAATCAACAATAGGTATTAAATGACATAAAACAAGGCTGCGTATTGATCTGCAGACAAAAAATAGTGACGGGAGCCTCACAGGAACCTAGCCTTATATTTCCCCTGGGAGCAGCGGTTCTGTTGCTGCTGATTTAGTGCGCACAGCCCCTTCGTCGAGCGGAACCACTGCAGGTGACACAAGTCCCTTGTACGTGCGTATGTGACTACATGATTAACATGTTGCTCTGTAGCAAACCACCCCAAAGTTGAACGGCTAAAAATGATAGCAACTGTTCATTGGCTCACAAGTCTGTGGGTGGTCCTGTGGGGTTGGCTCAGCTGTGCAGGGCTGACCTTAGTTGTACATTTGCAATCACCTGGTCATTGATGGCCTCACTCGTGTGTCTTGATGATTGGCCTGGGCTTCTAAGGCATGCCCTTCTCCTCTAGCGAACTAACCTTGCCTCAGTCACGTGGGGGTCCTTGCAGGTTTCCCATGAGCAGCAGGAGGGCCAGCGCCCGTGTACGAGTGGTTTTCAGACCTCGGTTTATGTCTCATCACCAACTGTGACCCACTGGCCACAGCAAGCAGGCTCCCCTTCTTGATGAGGAGCCCACAGAAAAGGCATCCATGTGGAGAGGGGAAGAATTTATCTTCTGTTTTTATAACTCTAACTCATTTATTAAGCACTTGGCTGGATTCTTTACATACTTTGTCTTATTGTCACTCAGAAGCCAAAGAGGTAGTACTTTCTGTTAACCCTAATTGGCATGAAAGGAAATTGAAGTTTAGAGAGGTGAAGCGACTGCCTAGCCAGCCATTGGCACAGGCAGGTCACACGTGTCTGAGCGATTGCAAAGTTTTTATTCTTTCTCTACCCATGGCCTTCTGATAGACGAGTGGCTAATTTGCCTAATTTGTTTGGGCCCAGGGAGAAAATAAAAAACAGCAGTAAGATTAGTTTCATCAATATAAGAAAGAAAAAACCTGCCATTGTTTGTCTTGGAAAAGAAACTGTGTCACTGTTATAATATAGTGTACATGGTCTTACTAGTGGAGTGAGTTTGAGAAAAGCAGGGAGCCAGTGATTTGCAAATGTGTGGTGCTTGATTTGCACGAAGGGCCCGCATCCTTGGTAGGGAATCTTAGTTGTAATAGGATGTATTCCGAAAGACTTAAAGGAAGTTGATTAAAATATTAGAGATAGTGACGTTGTCTGAAGAGATCTTGTATTTATTTCTTTTTTTTTTTAAAAAATCCACAATATTACCATAGCTGGGCCCTATTATGCTATTGTAATCATAGTTGAACCAAGAAGGGTGATTAACGATAGCAATTTATTGTACCTGAGGAGGAGAGAAAATAGGAGATGTTGTCGTTATCATAAATCATATCATAAATAACCAAAAAGAAGCACTCCGAATGCTCGTGCGGTGTCAGCAGCCAGCCCCTTCAGGCCCGTTAGCCCAGGATGTAGCCATAGAAACCCCAAAGTCATATTGTTATCTTAGTCTTGCTGCAGTTATGTGATACAACAGCATTAACATATAGATTAGGCCATTTATAATACTCGGTGTCATTTCAGGTTGGCTTGCTTATATAGCATTTTAGTTTTTTATTGTGCAGAATGTTAGGGAAATAGTGCTTTTTTACAGGTCAGTGTGTGTATAAGTATTTATAACACATCATCTTCACTCTGCTATTAATTTATGGTGTTATTGATTGGTTGTACCCTATGAATTGTCACTGCCTAATTGTCTTGTCTTTGCTAGTAATTTCATTTTTTTTTAAGTAAATAGGTTTATTTAAAAATTACCTACCCACTTACACACACTGAGTTGTGTTGTAAGGGTCTAATTTCTGTTGCATTATAGACAGCACAGTTTGAAAAATATTTTATGAGGGGATGTACATGGATTTTTTAAAAATTTTTAGCCTCATTTGGAACTTAAAAAAAGCCATTGCTCTGGATTGTTTTTGTATAGCTACTCTTCCTGTCTTTACCGGCACCCAGGATCCCTCACCATTTCAGCTGCCCCAGACCCCTGCTCCCAGCAGCGTCTTACCCGACTGAGCCTCCCCCACAACCGGCCCTGCCAGTACCCTGTGCTCTAAGCCCTCTTTGTCCCCAGTGTCCCGGCAGGTTACTTCAGTTCTGTTCCATTTTCTCAGGCTCCTTACCTCAAGAAGTAGGGAAGAGTCATTCATTTGTTAGCTTTACAGCCTTATTTTGGCAGCAGCTGGCTGCTGGCTTTATCCAAGACATAAACGAAGTGGTCAGAATGCCAAGGGCTGTTGCATGTAGTCTGTGAAATAATTTAGGGGCAGAAGTAACTGTCCTGCCCTTTAGGTCATCCCACATGTACAGTTGACTCTGTGTGGAGGTGGCCCCAATAAAAAGTTCCTCAACTCTTCCAAGGAGGCGGTCAGATGTCAATACTGAGGTTTTGCAGATGAGAAAACTTAGTCGTGGGAGAGGTAGCGGGTGTCCGAGGTGGACTCATGGCTCTGGTAACAGATGCCACACGTGCTTTCAGTCTGGACCCCCTCCCCCGCCCAGTCCTCATTTCCCCGGATGTGTACCTTATACCGATCCCTGCCGCAGCACTTGAGCTGACGGCCACAAAATGTGGTTGATTCTTAAGGATGAGAAATCACGTCCTGTTGACTTCCTGCAGGATGGACAGAGTGCTTACCCCAGGGACACTCAGAAGACACCCAGTAGGCAAGCGAATGAATGAGCAGTAGCAGGAGTGAGTTCCTATGGGGCACCTGGGTGGTTGAGATGTTTAAACTTCTGCCTTCGGCTCAGGTCATGATCCCAGGGTCCTGGGATCGAGCCGCATGTTGGGCTCCTGGCTCAGTGAGGAGCCTGCTTCTCCCTCTACCTCTCCCTCTGTTCATTCTCTCTGTCCCTCTCTCTCTATCTCTTTCTCAGAAGAATAAATAAAATCTTTAAGAAAAGAAAAGAAAAAGAGTGAGTCCCTTCAAGGAACTTGTGACTGTAGCATCCAAATAAACGGAAAGGTGTTTTTTGAAAAAATATGCATTTTAAACAAATCCTTTCATATTTGTTAATAAAAGAGGAACCTATTATAAAAACAGGAGGATGTGTAAACTAGTAAGAAAATAGGTTAACTTTGGGCCATAATTGCTAGAAATTTCTGCATGTGTATTTCTAAAAAAAAAAAAAAACCCACAAAAAAAATCATATTTTAAATACATTGACTTTTTGGTGAAATACATACAGATAGCTGTTTATTGTCCCTGTATTTAAAGTTTAGAAATGCAGGTGTAGTTTCTGCCTATGTTGAGATCATGCCACTACATTTTAAAGTTGCCTGCATCTGTGTAGTTAATGAGATAAAAAGCTTTCAGTGCCGTATGAAAACAATTTCCTTTTTTCCCCCTAATGTCTAGGAGCTTTTTAGATTATATAGTGTGTTTCTTTAAAGGCATTTGTTGTTCTACTTAAAAGGATGTCTTGTTCTCAGTACTTATGGTAGCTTGGAATTAGCCTATTTAAAAACTCTTTCTCTGTGTTCAGGCCTTACTGCCTTGTTTTATCTTTTGTTCGAGAAGTTTGGCAAAGAAACATGTTTTTCTCATTACTCCCCTGGGAAATGTAGCGAGTGTGGATTATTTATTCGTGTCATTAATGAAGGAAACTCGGAGTGGAGTTTGTAGTGACCCCCCTACCTGCATCAACATCTGCGGGAGCTTTAAAAAGATGGATCTAAGCACGGGCCCGTCTTCTTTCTGATCTGTGAGTAGGAGGGGACTTGCCCATCGCTCTGCAGTCACACGCTGAAGGAAAACATTAGTTTGGTGAAACTGGGTGAAGGGTGTTCGGGAGCTCTTTGTCGCGTTCTTGGAACTTTTCTATAAGTTTGAAATTGTTTCTGATTAAAAAGTTAAAGCATAGTTTTGCAGTCACATGTTGACCTGGAATCGGTGATGGCGGAAACGAGAAGACACCTGCGAGGTCGTCTTCCTTTGTCCATGTCTTAGGGTAAGATACGGAATTGGCTACCAGCTCAGGGACTCTTTTAAATTGGATTTCTGACCATGGTGATGAATTCGCGTGGAGTCATTCACATGATCTCCCAGCATTTCCTTTTTTTTGACAGATGAGGAAGCATAGCACATATGCAAAACTCTGGCAGAATGAAAAGTTACTTTTTAATATGGTGGGTTTTCCTTAAATTGGACTATAGTACTTACATAATTTATAATTATAGATTGAATTATAGCACATATATATCAATTATATATATAAATTCACTAATATATATATGTGTGTGTATATATAGATGTATAAACTTCAGTGAATTTATATGATGAACAGTGTTGTTCAGTAGTGGACTTGAGCCTTCCCCAAAGACATGACATATTTTTGGAAAATAAAGGTTCCTATACTGGTATAAGTGTGGTTCTTAATATGTCACTTTTCTTACTGTCAGTATCTTTTTTTTTTCCTAGAAGTGTAAGAGTTATATCATAATTTATGGTTTTCTGTGATGACTGGCAGCACTAACGATTAGTTATAAAGCTATCACAGTTTTGAATCAGTTCTTACACAAAGGATAATCAAATCAAAAGTCTTATCACCATTAACATTAGCCAAATTTTAACACAGGCAGAATAGAAAATACCAGTTTTGTTAGTAATTCCTTACCGCGCCTTTAGCAGCAAGGAGCTTCGCTTACTAAAATACCTGTTCTCACACGGTGTCCCCAGCATCTCTGCCCTGCTTTCAGTGCGGGATAGAGTTCTTCGGCCACATGTTGGAGGTGAAACCCACTTGACCTGAGTGTTAATTCAGGACTTAGCTGTTATGTAGGGTTTCAGAGATTATGGCAAGGAGAGTTGTTTTGTGTTTTTTATTTGTTACGTTCTCAAAAAGGATTGCAGGGTTGACTTTATAATGTGTATCTATTATGGACCAGTATTATTATTTGGTAGTTTGACTATTGAACTCTAATTAGTTGTTCTAGCTCAGAAAAGCAAAGCACGGGCCTTTCATCGGGAGGAGGTATAGCTAAGTATCTTCCTGTGGGTCCCGGGAGCTCCTTTTCTAGGGATTGCTTCTGCTAGAGTAATCCCTCTGCCCTCCCAGGGGATTCACCCAAGGCCCTCTCGGGAGGACACCCCATCCCAGAGCCGATCTAGCCCAGGGCTCCTCCAGAGGTAGGAGAACAAGACATGCTTGAACACTAAAGGTTCCTCTTTCTGCTTTGGTCGTTAGGATTAGGAACCTGTCGTGTAGGAGGAGGTTCTTTAGAATTTAGAAATAAAACAGTAATAAGTACTGTAAAGTTTTTTATTTGTTGGCTTGGAGACTATCCTAAAGCTCTCTTCCTTCCCATTTTTTCAGATGTTTGCCTATTAGCGGTTGAGCAGAGTCGCGGTCTGTCTTGCCATTCTGATGAAGACAGGGTTGAAAGGGGCTGTTCAGTTTTTCTGAATAGAGTAGATCTAGGACAGGAATCTGAAGACATTTCTGTAAAAGGCCAGATAGTAGATATTCTGGACTTGCTTGTTGTTCATATAACCAGAGTCTGGTAGAGCCCAAAGCGGGAGGGCGCCCATTTCTAGTTGTTATGGAAAGTGTCACAGAAGATGGAACCATGATTGGAGGCTAAGAAGAGACAGTTACCCAAGTGTCGGGGGGCAGAGCCTTCCAGATGGAGGGAGCTGCACGTGCAGAGGCGCAGAAGTGTGTCTTAGGGGAACTGCACACCAGCCCGCGTGGCTGGAAGGGCAGCGCGCTCAGAGCTCAGGGAAAGGGAAGGTGAATTACGAATGGAATCAGGTGATGGCAGGCCCTGTAGGTGGTGCTGGGAACATTGGGTTAATTTTACATTTTAGGCTTTCAACCTGTTTTAGGCTCACAACAAAAAGAGGGCAGAGGGATTACTCTAACGGGAGTTCAGCAGTTAAAATAGGTAACCCTGGGGGTAAGCATTCCACTTGATAGAGAATAGGAGACCCAGTCTGCACAGTGCGGTGCCTCCGAAGGGGTTCCACCGAACCCTTGGGCTCCAAGGAATTCCTTTGGCAAAGTAGTCCCGTAGGGACCTGTGGAAGGTCCTTGAGATGGGGAATCACACGCTCGGATTTGTGGTTTCAGAAGATCAGCGTACGGCAATGTGGAAGTGGCAGCTGGAGGCCGAGAGACTGGTTAGAAGTACAGAGGGCAGTTGCGGGCAAGCAGTAGTGGCGATGGGGAGGGCACGGCACAGGACAGGCAGTGGAGGCTGCGTTCCCAATGCGGAGGTGGAGAAACAAAGGAAAGAAGGAGTCTGGAATGAGGTTTCCACTTAGGTGCCCGGACGGTTGAGAGTGTTATTCTCGAGTCATGCTAACTAACAGTCCTTATGTCTCACATTTGTCCTGTGCTGGTCATCACTCACTGCCCGCCCCGCTCCAGGTCTAGGGCTCGAGCTAATGAATAACCATCTTCCTTCTTTACTTTACGTCTCTTAATGACTGCAACACTCCCTCGCCACGGCGCAGAACCTTGAGATGGTGCTCGACTCCTTTCCCCACTCTTAGAGCTCATCCTGTATTAGAGTCCGTTCGTTCTCTCTTCAAAATCTCATGTATCCCTACTGCTTCTTCCTTGTGTTACCGCTCTTCGAGTTCAGACCCTGCTGTCAATTACCTACGTCATTTCAGTGGCCCCTAATTTGTTACCTCTCCGTTATTGCATTACCTTCCATCCGTCCTGTATGTTCCTGCCAGAAGGATTTGCTGACATACACCCTGCGACTTTTCTTCCTTGTCTAAAAATCTTCTCCAGGTCCAAACTACCAGTAGAATAAAGATCATTCTGTCTTTCTGGAATTCAAAGCTTCTAGGATCTGGATGCAGCCTTAGTAAGCTCACTTCGTACTGTCTCGCAGCCCGCTGGCCGGACGAATTGTTCCCTGGCTCCTGTGTCGCACCTGCCTGTCTTCGCCATCTGCTCCTTCATCCTGTACTTCGCCATTCCTAGTCTCCAAATACCCAAAACGCTACCTAATTAGTGAAACCTTCCCGAGATCTTTGATACTGTGGTAATCGGTTTCTGCTTTGAACTGCTGTAGTTCTTTATCTGTCTTATGGTGCCAATCGCTTTCTCTGTGCTGTACACATAATTGTGTCTTCGTGCTAACCTGTAGCATGCTTCGTTAATATGTGGAGAAAGAAATAATGTGATTTTTTTTTTTAAAGATTTTATTTATTTGACAGAGATTCACAAGCAGGCCGAGAGGCAGGCAGAGAGAGAGAGGAGGAAGCAGGCTCCCTGCGGAGAAGAGAACCTGATGCGGGGCTCGATCCCAGCACCCTGGGATCATGACCTGAACCGAAGGCAGAGGCTTTAACCCACTGAGCCACCCAGGCGCCCTGATCTTAAAGCAACTCAGTCAAGTAGGCGGGCCCAGTAATATTAGCCCTTTTCGAAAGGTCCGGAAACAGGCTCCAGGGGTTAAGAGAGTGCTGAAGGCCTGTTGCTGAAGTGCCAGGTTGCCAGCAGAAACACCATCTCTGTAATGCCAAAGCCTATGTGTTTGCCGTCACACCACACTGTGCCTCAAAGTGTCTGATGTCGAGCAAGCAGAACAGAAGGCTTAAGTGGTATATGAATTATATCCAGGTTGGAGGCTTGCATTTGCTAAACTCCAAGAATTAACATTTGTTATGAGTCCTCAAAAATGTATCCTTTCTTGTCATTTCTGAGGTTGTCGTCCTATAAGAACCCATCTCATGATCTTTAGAGGCATGGGGGGTGCGTGCGTATGCACACCTGTACACAGAGGAAGAAGGAAAAGAAAGGCAGTACTGAGTCAGGTTAGGAACATAATTACGGAAGCACGAGACAAATGGGAAATACTTAGCAGACTCCAGATCCTGAAAATAGGGCCAAACCACATCTGCTGTCCCTGATCGCCACTCTTCAGGAAACAGTGGTGTGCGAGTTTGGACGATCCTTGAGGATCTGCCACTTTCCTTCCCCTCTAAACACTGTCAGTAAATTCCTGTCTTTCCTAGACATCATGTGTGAAGCCATTGCTGTTATTTGTTAGGACTTTCTGTATATCACACTAACAGCTCTTTCCTCTTCCTTTACCAGAAGAAGAAGAGGAGCAGGTGCCCACTGACGGCGGCACGTCCGCAGAAGCCATGCAGGTTCCCTTGGAAGGAGATGATGAACTGGAGGAGGAGGAAATTATTAATGATGAGAATTTCTTGGGTAAGAGACCGCTGGATAGTCCCGAAGCTGAGGAAATGCCCGCCATCAAGCGACCACGGCTGTTAAGCACTAAGGGGGACACTCTGGACGTAGTAGTGTTGGAAGCGCGAGAGCCCCTCAGCTCGATAAATACCCAGAAGATTCCGCCGATGCTCTCTCCGGTCCACGCCCAGGACAGTGCAGACCTAGCCCCTCCGTCGCCGGAGCCACCGATGTTGGCACCGGTCGCAAAATCACAAATGCCAATCACAAAACCGTTAGAAACAAAGTCATTTACACCGAAAACAAAGACTAAAACTAGTTCTCCGGGACAGAAAACTAAATCACCGAAAACGACGCAGTCACCAGCCATGGTCGGAAGTCCTATTCGGTCACCAAAAACTATATCCAAAGAGAAGAAATCTCCTGGTCGCTCCAAGAGCCCCAAAAGCCCCAAGAGTCCCAAGGTGATGACTCATACTCCCCAAGTACCTGTCAGACCGGAAACACCGAACAGGACTCCTTCAGCTATGATAAGTGAAAAACTGAGTAAAGACACCATTCAGGTAAAACAGATACAGACCCTGCCAGATCCTGGGAAACTCAACAACGAGAACCAGCCGAAGAAGGCGGTCGTGACGGATAGAACAATCGACGACTCTATCAACGCCGTGATCGCACGGGCTTGCGCCGAACGGGAGCCAGACCCTTTCGAATTTTCTTCTGGATCAGAATCCGAAGGAGACATTTTTACCAGCCCTAAGAGGATTTCAGGTTCCGAATGTACGACTCCAAAAGCTTCCACCTCCTCCAACAATTTCACGAAGTCAGGATCCACTCCTCTGCCTCTTTCAGGCGGAACTTCAAGTTCTGACAATTCGTGGACCATGGACGCGTCCATTGACGAGGTTGTGCGGAAAGCAAAACTGGGAGCCCCTCCCGCCATGCCTCCTCCCTTTCCCTACATCTCTTCTCCTTCGGTCTCTCCTCCCACCCCCGAACCGCTGCACAAGGTGTACGAGGAGAAAACCAAGCTGCCTTCCTCCGTGGAAGTCAAGAAGAAGTTGAAAAAGGAACTGAAAACCAAAATGAAGAAGAAAGAGAAGCAGCGAGATAAGGAGCGGGAGAGAGACAAAAGCAAAGAGAAGAATAAGGAGAAGGACAAGGGGAAGGACAAGGACAAGGACAGGGACAAGGAGGGCGGCAAGGAGACCAAGTACCCCTGGAAGGAGTTGCTTAAAGACGAAGAGCCAGATCCCTACAAGTTGAAGATAAAAGAATTCGAGGATGTTGATCCAAAAGTGCGATTGAAAGACGGAATGGTGAGGAAGGAGAGAGAGAAGCATAAAGACAAGAAGAAAGACAGAGACCGGGGCCGGAGGGATAAAGATAAGAGAGACCGCGAGAAGGGTAAAGAGAAGGGGCGGGACGAGAGGCCCAGAGTGGCCCCCGGGCCCCTGGTGCTGCCCCCGAAGGATGCACCGCTACCCTTGTTCAGCCCCGCGGCGGCCGCCAGGGTCCCCAGTGCGCTGCCTCCTCTGTCGTCGGTGCTTCCGGAAAAACTGTTCGAAGACAAAGAGAAGCCCAAGGAGAGAGAACGGAAGAAGGACAAAAAGGAGAAGAAGAAAAAGAAGGAGAAAGAGAAGGAGAAGGAGAAGAAAGACAGAGAGAGGGAGCGCGAGAAGAGGGAGCGCGAGAAGAGGGAGCGGGAGAAGGACAAGCACAGGCACGAAAAAGTAAGCCCCGGCGTGTCCGCACCCGGCGGGCGGCAAAACGCAGGCAGACGGAGCCCGAGGGCCTGTCTGTGTTCCGGGCAAGTACTGCCCGCAGGTCAGACGGGAAGATCCTTGTAATGTGGTGATGAGGTTTCATTTTAATTCTGAGACCCACGCATTTGTAACCAAGCACCCCCCAACACACACACACACACACACACACACCCCTCCCGGTACTAATAGCGCAGCTTAACCCTCTAGGGAGCAGACAGACTCAGTAGTCCCTGGCCGTTGAAAACATTGGTCACCTTCAACTGTAAATAATAGTTGTGTAATTATCAAGGGTGCCACACAGTGGTTTGTGCCCAAATTATTAGATACCCCCAAAAAGCATCCATCTTACTCAGGGCATGCAGAACTGTGGCACTGTTTTCAGAGGACGGCTAGGCCTGTGGCGTCCCTCCTGGAAGATTCGTGTCTCTTTTTGGTGAGCCGTGTCTGTTAAGTGTTTAAGGTTAGGACTGTCTACTCCTTTCTGTAGTGTCTCTTATCCTTCTATTTTCTGCTTTAATAAGATTAGGACATGTTTCCGAGTATCTAGGCTGATCGGGCAGCCTGGCTGGTGGGCAGAAAATAATTCCAAATATTTTACAATGTTAGTAAGTCAGGCTCTCCCAGAGTACAGCCGAGGAAGCTGATCTATATCCCGCAGTTTTGTAGAAACGGGGACCTCAAGCCTTGGAGCCCAGATTGTGACCTGTGCTTTTATGGCTTTGCTCTTCAGCTCATGGTTCCTTGGATTATGGTGGTCGACTGGTTGGTTTGAACATTTCTTTTAAACTTTCTGAAAAAGTACCCAAGTATTCATGGTGTCATACACACAGATTCTGAGACCCTTCTGGAAAATAACACACAGTCATTTTTTTCCCACATAGTAAATAGGATGTATTTGATACACGGCACATCTGTTACCAGTACATCTGCAATATTTCGAATTTCAAACTTACCTAGAAAAATTAGTTTAGCTGACAAGCCATAACGGCAACTCTCACATTTTTCTGCCTAACTTTATGCTTTTTCTGTCCCCCTTGGCTATTCTACAATATAAAGAAGTAGAATGGATATCCTGATTTTAATAACTAAACATCAGCAAGTTAACAAGACACGGAACTCCCAACTGTTGTTTCCATTTTTAAAATCATCTTACCATTCTCTTGTGTTTTTGTGCACCTGGCACTAGCACGCTCCTTATTTTCTCCTCCCAACACACCTGTGCCTGACGTCCAACAGGTATTGTTACCGGCATTTGTGGTTGAGGAAGTGAGTCTGAGAGGATGACTTGTCCAAGATCAAGGTCACACAGCCAGGAGAAGCCAGGTCACTGACACGGAGATACTCCTCACAGTTTCGAAATGTTGACTGCTAGAGATCTTGCCCAGCAGCAATTAGCACTTACCCATCACAGACCCAGCACCTTGGCAGCTAGCTGGGCCCTCAGTCTGCAGTAACTCAAACAGGGTATTGTTGCCTTCAACACCATCCTAACTTCGGAAAGTCAAGGGAGTTGTTTCAGCGGCCATTATGAATTTGAGTAAAGCCCATCAGATTAGATTTGTAACAGCAGTCCTCCCCTTCCCCCAGCTTCTACCTGACTTTGGGAAAGGGAATTCCCTCAGACTACCTCGGGCAGAGGGGAAGGCTCAGTTATGAGTTGCCAGATCACACCCAACAGAAAGTCCTTGAACCATGTCTGATGGCTCAGATGAAGGACAAAAGATAAAAATTTATAAAAGCTGGGTATCTTATAATGTCTTCAAAAAGAATAAGCAGTCTTGTCTCTAGAGTTAAACCTGAGTTCACATCCTGACATTTTTAGTTGTACGACACCGGGCAAGTTTTGTGAGTAATAAATGGGATCGCATCTGAGAGGCGCTCAGTGCTGTATTTGGCACATGAGTAAATGCCCAGTAAATGCCAGAGCGTGCTGGATGGAGGCAAGTGTTTAAGTCGCTTTGAATCTGCCCATAAAACATAGAAACCTAGAGTTTGCTGCTTCGTTGGACCAGACTAGCCAACTTACATATGACTGGGTGTGTCATCTGTGCTTATCAATGTCAGAAAAGTATTTCCCCTTCCTTGGCATTCTTTTAAAGTTTAGCTCTTTATGGAGAGAGTAGAGGATGAAGGCCAGTTCAGCCCATGCAGATGCCACTGACAAGGTATCGAAATTGAGATATTAACGTAAACCTTGACTTGGCCTCTTTCGACTCCACTTGTTCCTCCCCGAGCATCAAGCCATACAAGTAAATGAAAGTGTACCTGAAATTGGGTTACATGGGGCTTTAGAATTCCCTCACACATCTGTGGATCACCATAAGGCACATCTTAGCTACCCCGAGAAAAGGTCTTTTGTCACAAAAATGAGGGCCACCGTGTCCTTCTTCCTTCTCATCCTGACCAGCTCACAGGAGCAACTCTCAGAGACATTGACCGAGATCAGCAAGCAAGGGCAGTATTTTAATGAAAGAAAAAAAAAATTGCCCATATTTATTTAACCTGCCTATGAAGTTGTTACCAGCCACACCCACATTTATCAATACAAGAACCAATAAAGATTAGTTTAGATGGTTAGATTAGTTAGATGGGGATCTGCATGGTAGGTTCAAGGAGCCTTGGGCTCGGAAATCCAGCGAATCTGAGTTGAGATCCAGGGCATTTTTTTTTTTTAGTTTCTTTATTCCTTAGGCACTCCATCTTTAAAGTAGGGATGTGGTAACACTCATTGAAAAGCAGGAAACACTAATAGTTAATATTTATTGAGTAATTATGATATGCTCAACACCATGTAAACACTACATTAAGTTTAATTTCTTACCACACCTCTATAAGGTAAATACTATAATTGCTTTTATTTTAAGATGAGAAACTGAGGCTTGGAGAAATGAATAAGGTTGTCCGCAATCACACGCCTTGGAAGTGATTGAGCAGGAGCCGCGATTTCCACCCAGGCTCTCAGATGCCATCACTGATGTTTCTTAGCCACTACACTTGCCTACGTTAAATAAAAAAGGATTAGTTGAAATAATGTATGCCAGGCACCTGACTTAGCGGCTGCATCATCGGGAGGAAAAATATTTTTTCTAGTGGAGGTAATGATCCACTGGTGAGTAATGCACTAGTCAAGGTTAGGAGTCTGGTCTTTTAAATAGAAGCAAACTAACTTTTTATGGACAACACATTAAGAGCAATAATGCTGAACAGGCGCAAACGTGACGTGATCGCTTCAGTGGCGAGAAACCTAGCTGTGCCTTTCAGATCAGTTACACTTTCCCATTTGTGCTTGTGTCGGGCGGTGTATGTACCACGTGACCTAATTTATCAGCGGAGGGTTTTTGAAGTTGAGAGGAATGTTACAGGACTACTTTAATTCACATTGCCTCTCGGTATTTTAAGTGTTTTTTTGGAAGGAGGATTGCTGTGAGAAAATTGAATAAGAAAATATCTTCACTATTTGTTAGTGGAATTGAATCGTTAGATTTGGAGATAGGTTTTTATGCTCTTGAGTATGATCTGGGAAGGCATGGTAGAGTGTCATACCCAAAATGATGATGTCACAACTGTGGATAAATAGGCCTAAAAAGTGCTGGCCCAGGAAGACCATGGGCTTTGGCAGTCAGACTGACTTGGAACTAAATTCTAGCTCTGCCACTTAACGAGTTATTCCTCAGCTTCTTTGGACCTCTCTGACCCGCTGCTCCCTTCCTTCTGTCTCCTTCTTCCCATTCAGTACCGGAAAGAGACAGCATCATCATAAAGGATGGCTAACTCTGCTTAAAAACTATAGTTTAATATCTTCTCCAAGAAAAAGACCAGTTGGTGTCATTTAAGATGACTCTCCAGAATTTGCTTATAACTAAACAATGATATGAATGGTCAACCCACAGATAATTGAGATTTGCTTGTAATGGAAAGGTCATAAATTCTGTAAAGGATTCCCCTAATTTTTATCCTCTTGATCGATGAATGTTATTTTGAGCTAAGGTCCACTGTTGGAGGAACTAACCCAGACAGCAAATGATTCTAGCAGCTGCTACTTAGTGCATACGGGCACCAGACCGGGCCGGAATTCGATTAATTAATCCTCCCGACACCTAAAAAGGTTTGGTGCTGTTGGCTGCTGTTTTGAGTTGAAAAACTGCACAGAAAGTTCGAGTAGCTTGCTGTAGCTGCTGGGTGGTAGAGCTGGGACGTGGCCCCAGCTCCGTCTGAGGGAAGCCTGTGTTCTCTGTCACCCAAAATGGCCTTCTCAGCCAGTCACCTCAGAGCTGATGAGGGGATAAACGTGGTTTGACACTCCGGAGTAAGGTGAACATCATGATTTTAGAAAATTGTAGTTCCTGAGGAGACCTTAGAGAGCTCCTCTTCAGCCGCCGTATTTCAAAGAGCGGGCAATCGTGGTCCTCTGTGCTTTAATGACCAGTTATCAGAACAATTAAAATGTTTCACATTTCTTTAATCTATCCTTAAATCCCTTAGCATTTGCCCTCAGATAATCTTTTATTGAATTTAAACAGTTTGTTCTTTAGAGAATGACGGATAGTTGTACCGGTTTGTGCCTTTAACAAAAGGTTGTCATTGTTTTTCCCTCTGCTTGGAGTCAAGTACTCTCATTCCCAGTCTTTTCTCATCAGCTCTCATAATTAACTAGTGAAATGAAGGGTTTTCAGTCAATACAATAGCCCAGTAGAAAGGGAGAGATACTCTCTTCCTGTTTCTTATTACTGTCTGTTCCAAGAGGAAACCAGTAACGTTTATAGGAGTGTGTTTAAATTCAGAGACATTTGCCAGAGGCCATCTGCAACTCTCCACGAAGATGAACTTAGTGAAAGCCTGCGTTCTGTTCTAGTTGCCCTTGCTGGATTCCACTTGTCATACTTGACCACACCGTAGAACTTCTTCTTCCTTTTTTTTTTTTTTTTTTTTAAGATTTTATTCAATTATTTGACAGACAGAGATCACAGGCAGGCAGAGATGCAGGCAGAGAGAGAGGGAGAAGCTGGCTCCCCGCCGAGTAGAGAGCACAACGCAGGGCTCGATCCCAGGACCCTGAGAGCACGACCCGAGCCGAAGGCAGAGACCTAACCCACTGAACCACCCAGGCGCCCCGGACTATCTTTTTAATGTCTTAAACAGCTTATCAGTATTTAGACCATGTTTCTAAATAGAATTAATGTAAAGACCTTAATTGCTTAGAAAGACAAAAGGTGCTCACTGGTTATCATGATTCCGCATCCAGAATGTTAGCTTATTAAAATTATTAGCTCTTCAGCAGCCCTATTTCGGGAATATTTTGCTGACCCGTTAGCATAGATGGGAATCTGAACTGGCATTTGCTGAACTTGCTGCCACCCTATCAGCCACACATTTTTTTTTTTAAATGAAAGAAGTTTAATGTTAAAAAAATAGAAAATAAAAACTTGGCCAGATTATATTGACAAAGCTGCCCATTACCTTTGCAGAAAGTCCCTGTCAGAAGATAAACTTTAAAGCTGGAATGCATGAGAGAGTTCCAAGATAGAATTTAAATTTAAACTGATTCTTTATAGATAAGCTTTTTAAAAATCCACCTCTTTGCTTCAAGTCAGGATTTTAAAAATAAATTTCCCCTTTAAATCTCTTGAGCGATTTTCATTTTTTGCAAGGCCGCACGGCTGGTGTCCTGGAAAAATGGAGAGTTAGAGCTTTATCAGTTGGTGCCCTGAGGTATGTGGCAAAGAAGCTAAATCCTTGAAGATTAGCAAAAAAAATGCAGCACATGGCAATAAGGGGCTTATATGACTACTAGTATTAGTTCAGGTGAAAGCAGTATTGCTTATACATAAAACTGGACAAATCCACTGACAATGTATTTTTAGTTAGCTACAAAGGAGTCTTCTATTACTGGACTTTGCTCTTTGGTGGATTGGGAAGCTTAGTAATCCACTGTAAATGCTCTGTGCGCCCCAATTCTCAGCTCCCTCTCAAGTGCAGTGCTTTTATTTTAACCCTTAGAAGCTCATGTTGTCCCCAGAGTTTGGCTTCCTGCCATTAAAAGATGGCCTTAGTCGTATGGGTTAAGTAATTCAAATAATAGTCATTTATTTAGTTTATTGGTTTCTGGGAAGGACACATGAGCAGTCGCTTTGTGAATGCAGGACATGTCTTTGTTTTTATTTTGGTAGGCATTTGGATGAAGTTAATGCAAATGGAAGTCTGGTGGGAAATTTTAATTTAGAGATGGTGTTTTCTGTGTCGTTATTATTAGCATCCTCGTTAACCTTTTTTTGTACTTGCTTGAATATTATCCTTAGGTTAAGTCCTATTCAGCTTCTTTAAGAATGAAACTGACGTTTTAAGTATTTGTAGGGAGGGTTGCTATGTGTCCTGGTTGGCCTAGGACAGTCCCCGTGTGCACACTTTTGTGATGTGAATAACAGCTCCCACTTTCACACTCAAAGGTGGCTCTGGATAATATGGTCACCCTAATTGTACCCTAAGGTAAAATTTGGAGCTGAGGTAACGGGTTCTGAATCATTCATTAATTCCACAAGTTCATGAAATATCTTTGTCTTCAGGGCACATATATGCCATTTTTAATTGGACTTACAAAATGTATCTCTATTTTGTTTGCTTATTTTTTTAACATATCATATATACATACATACATAACTTTTTTTAAAAGTAGGACATAAATAAACTGTGCCTTGATTCTTTTATCCTGACGAGGTACTCAAGATGAAGTACTCAACTGAACCCCAGCCAGGTTAGTCGAATGGAGGTGAGGCCGAAGTCAACCATGATGTCCAGCTAGTCAGTCTTACGTGGAGAAAAAGTGTTTTACAACCAATGCTAGGGGCACGTAAGTCCTCAGTCGTTTAAGAATCCAAGTCTTGGTTTTGTCTCAGCTCCTGGTCTCAAGGCCGTGAGATCGAGCCCCACGTCAGGCTCAGTGCTGCATGGAGCCTACTTAACATTCTCTCTCTCTCCCTCTCCCTCTGCCCTCACCTCCCCTGCTCCCCTCTCTCTGCCTCTCTAAAAAACAACCACCACCAACCCTACCCATCTCACTAGTATATGTCATTTACCTTAAGAGACATTTACAGAGAAAGTGAGGAAGCAACCCCTATGTAAGACCCCAGCATTACCAGAACAAAAGACTCAGCAGCATGGTGGGAGGGAGGGTGGGTATAGTGTCGGGGCCTACAGGTCTATCAGTTACTAACTTTTCACTTTTGGCAAGCCACTTAATCCTTCTGGTCCCCAGTATTTGGGAATGATAATACCTCCCACACCCAACTTCCAGAGTTCAAAGAGCAAAGTGCATCCTGTATATGGAACACACTTTGTGCTATGCAGGCGTGAGCTGCAATTCCTGTGTGGTGTGGTGATAGACATGAACCAAACGACGATGAGAAGCATAATAATAGGAGAGATCTTTCTCCAGGGAAAGCAGATTTATTTTTAAATAAAGCTTTAAAAAAGGTTAAATGCAGACTGGAGGAATATGGACTATTACTCATCATTTAGGACCATATAACCCCGAAGTTTTTTAGAATTAAAAAGATAGAGGAACTTTGTGTAGTTTTCCGTTCTCTGAAACAAAACAGCTGAATCCAGTCCTAGTTTTGCTGTTACTGTGACCTTAGAACAGAAAAAGGAAAAGGAAAAATGATTGCTTCCTCTATGATCAGGTTCCCTGTAAAACAGAAACCCTAATGCCTGTTCCACATACTTGTTAAAACACCTACATGAGAACATCTGAGAAATAGCGACCAGAGAGCCTGGCACAAGAAGTAAGTGTTTAAAATGTTTGTTTGTTTTGGATGTATTTGTCTGTTTTTCCGCAGATAATACAGAAAGGTGAGAAAAATAGAGAAATCTTAGTAGTTTACAAAATAGACCAAACTATTGGTTTTCAGATTCATTTAGATCTGGAGCTTTCTGTTGAAAGAGGAAAGGGGGGAAGAGGGTGCAAACCCTAGCTAGTTGTGCATGGATCTTGCCCTGATCCTGCCCCAATGGCCCTTGGTCCTCTAGGGCCTTAAGAGGAACCACCAGACATACTGTCCAGAGAACTGGGCAAATGGAGGAGACCTGCGCCAAAATGAGACCGTTTAGAGGAGCAGGTTTTTGTGGGGAAGTTGATAAGTTAAAGTTTAGATGTGGTGAGATGAAACACAGGATATTGAGTTCAAAATGTTCAGTAGGCAATATTCTATTTTGGTCTTATCTTCAATCAGTGCTAGTCTAGAGACGGAGATTTTGAAGACAGTGACATACCGTAAAAACCTTCCATGGAAACCATGAACATGGATGAGCTCATGGAAGAAAGTGTTGAGGGACAAGGGGCAGGGGCCAAATTAGGACAGGCAAAGGGAGACGACCTGGTAGAGGAGGAAGAAGGAGTGTGATAAGGTCCCCAGTGGAAAAATAGACCAAGACCTCAGGAAACAACCGGAGTCTGGGGAGACTGGTGTTAGTGGCCAGCTTGGGAGAGAACGGAGCTGGAGTGGTTTGGGGAATGATCACCTGAGGAAGGAGACAGAGATGTGAGACTGAAAAACAGAAGAGGTTGTCAGCGAGAGGCTGAAGGGCAGATGGGTTTTTTAAGATCATCGAGCACATTTAAAAGCTAGCGGAAAATTGTGGAACTACAAAGTTGAAGATGCCTATGTGAGGAGGAAGTTTCTTCAAGAGACCAGAGGACACGGCCTCTAGTCTGGTGGCCCATGCGGAGAAGCCCGTGGGTGTGGAGGGGCTGCAGAAGCTCTCCTGCCTGGCCACCTCAGTGGGTTTTCCTGTGGAGTCTGAGGGGCAAAAGAGGAAAGGAAATCACAGGAGATAGGTCTGGAAAGAAGTAAGGGTTTGCAGTCACGGCTTCAGACACCTTCTTTCACTGTGTCTTGCGCACTTAGGACAGCTGGGCACTGCGAAGCAGCAGTAAGCAAACCGGACGTGGTCTCTGCCCTTCCCGAGCCCAGCGGATAATCCAGATAAACAGCCTTGAAGGCAGGGGCAGAACCGAGATTGCTGTTGGTACATGTTTACGCGATCTTGAAAATTTTCTTGGGAATTCCTCGGTGCCCTTAAGGATGATTTCAGATCGGTCCTGGACAGATGGGGAAATAACCACAAGGCAGGGAGTTGAGGGTGCTCTGCTTGAGTTGTTAACTCAGTAAGTACTCGATGCCTCCATGGTGCCAGGCGTTGTTCATGAGAATGGTTGAAACCACAGGTCTTGATGTGACGATGTTTTTAAAAAACAAAAACAAAGAAAACTCCAGGGGGATAGTTAAGAACATAAGAAAAATAGTAAATGTGATTGACGTGCAATAGAGGAATTAGAAGAGATAGTCCATGGAGCATTATGTTACGGAGTCATTCCCCTTTAGAACTACCACACCGCCCTGTTAGGATTTAATTCTTGGGCTTGAAATACGTGAGTCAGTGGTTTGCCACTGGTCATCACAGGGCCTAGCAGGAGGCAGGACCCCAAGGCCAGAGACGCTGAACATCTCCCCGTGCCTGTACCATTTCATTCAACAAAAAAACTGTCCCGCCAGATACACCAGTCAGACACGTGCGGGAGGACTCCGATGCGGGTGATGACGTGAGCTGCGGAGCTTTTTTTCACTTTGTTCATTCAGAACATTGTACCGGAGGGTCTTCACGCCAGCACGTGTGAGGA
Organism: Mustela erminea; assembly: GCF_009829155.1. Taxonomy (NCBI): domain Eukaryota; kingdom Metazoa; phylum Chordata; class Mammalia; order Carnivora; family Mustelidae; genus Mustela; species Mustela erminea. Next base: position 138,519,191 of record NC_045619.1, on the reverse strand, counting down.
GCCCCTTCAAAATCATCCGGGATCGTGTGGTCCCTCTCTGACCATTGGCTCAAATAAGTGTGAAGATCGTCAGCCTGTTCAGCAGCTCTCGCCTTCACTACAAATCCTGAAAAAAATCTCTATTTTTTCTACGGAATTTCAGGTCTACTGACCACTAGCCCCAAAACCAGCAGTTTCATGCTGCCGTTACACTTGGTATTACTGTTTTTCTTGTATGACAGTGCAAACTCAGGACAAGTTTCGTGTTTTTCGGGTCCCATATACGTACATTTTATCTTATAGGTGCAGATATCATTGTACTTTTTTCTGTTTACGTGAAGTCTGGCCGTTACTTAAATGTTCCCCAAATGTTCACCAGACTAGATGAGTTTTTGTGTAGAAATTCTAACAGTAAAATCCAAGAACTTAACCAAAACTAAGAAAATACAGCCATAATTGCCATCACTTACATGAAGTAATTCAAGTTTGTAGAATTTCTCCTGAAGCCGGAGAGCCTGCAGCTGTTGAGAAACAGAATCAAAAATAACCCTGATTGTCCTTGCTGCTAGCATTTTCGCCACATTTTGAGGCTTAAACTGGCTTATCAGGTTTGTGGAGATGAGGGAGGAGGAGAAGAGGTGGGAGGAATTTTGTTGAAAATGCATTTAACTCTGATGTAATGACTTCAACAGATCAAAGTGGAGCCCGTTGTCCCAGCCCCAAGCCCGGTCATCCCCCGACTGACTCTCAGAGTTGGTGCTGGCCAAGACAAGATGTAAGTAGACCCGTTTTCAATTAGAGCAAAATACGTGGAGCTTAACCTTCTCTGCTCTTTCCTAATGGGTTTAGGACTCTAACCTTTTCCAGGTACGAACACGGAGGGTCAAGCTTTACTTTGAGAATTCTTCATTTTCAAATTGTATCGGTTCCTTCCTCAGAGGAAATGCTTACTGCCTTATTTGACATAGAGGACCCCTTCTTTCTTATTCTTCTCTTTTTGAAAGACATGACCTTGTGTCTGCGTAATCCTTAAGGTCCTGGTTGTCTGAAAAGGAAGAAACCATACGCTGAGTGGAGTAACTGGCGTATTCTGCCCGGTGGGTGTGGTATTTGTCCTTCCCAAGTGTGTGTTCTCTGCCTACCGTGACAAAGAATGCAGATGCTCATGGTTTTATTCTGTACCTGAAAACAAAGATATCGCCCAAGGCTGGGTGAAACAGTATGTAATAATAACCGTGGAAGGCTGAATTATCAGCTCATTTGTTTGCTTGTTTGTTGAAGAGCAGACTGGAAATAGAAACCCCACGCTCGCCATTCGTCTTCATTTTCACAGAATCGTCCTATCCGCGCACCTTCTTCAAAGTAAAGTAGTTGGCTTTGTTTCTTTTACTCATTTTTGGGATATGAATTAAGGCCTCCAATAAGTACTCTTACGTGATTTTAATAACGTGATAATAAACCTTGATTTCTTTTCATAAGTTATGTTAAAAATCATTCATTCTTCTTGTTGTAAAAACCATACTGTTTATCATGTAAATGAATTCCGCAAGCTAAAAGTACTAGTTTACAACCTTATTTTTCACCAGTAAGCCTGATAATGGATTTGTTTACTTTGCAAACAACCAAATATTGTGTAGAAAATGGGTTTGAATTTTCATTCCGTTTTTAGCCATCATAATGAAAGTAGGAGCCGTGCACTTACGTAGTGGGGAGAGTAGGCAACAGAAAATATGCTCTGTGTTCTCAGTGGTTCATTCCATCTTAAAAGTTTGTATTTTATGCTCTTGCTTTTGTGAGTTCCAGATGTAATGCAATGGAAGGGTCCAATATCATGACGATGAGTGATGTTGTAGAGGCGAACGTGGTCCTCCTGGAAAGTGTGTGTGCTTCTGAAGATTGAAGGAAGAAGAAAAAATCCAGATAGTTCATCCTTTTCTCACCTAAATTATCCACATAATTTCCACATTACTCTTTTTGGTTCTGTCAGTAGAAACCTAGACAGTGAGTGGTAGTGTTACTCACAAGCTTAGACAGTGTAACAAAAACACTGTAGATTCAGCTCTTAAACCAGATACTCTCTTACCCCATGCCTTCTGTTTTATCTACAAGAATGTGACTAATGTCCTTCTTTCTTGACGGTAGAAGGCTGATTAGCAGGGAGACCCAACCAGAGTAGCTATTGATACTGTCTTTTTGGAAATTCTGTACTTGGGCTCATGCCTCTAAAGGGAAGATACTCTTATTTTTCATTCAACAAGTACTTTTCTCTTATCACATTTATAACTGTTTTCTCAGTAACTGACCATTACTTAATCTTTACTTACACAAAAGATTTGGCTTGCTCATTTCCTTTAGAGGAATAAGGTCCGTGAAAAGACTTTGATAATAATATTCCTCTTAACTTTTTCTCCTCTCAACAAATCACTCATATACCTAAGATACTGGGAAGCATGAGGAATGGATCCTGTTATCCTAGGGTAGACTGTCCAGTATTAGGGAAATTATAATTCTCAGACATTGTAGACAAATTGCCCATGACAGTATAACATTATATAATATGTGAACTTTCAAACATTTAGGTAAATAGCCCCATGTTACATGAATCATTAATTACTTGGCCGAAGTCAGACACAAGGAAATTCTTACAATGAACAAAGGAATAAATTAAGTGAAATAGATTACATTTTAAATTAAAATAAGAGAGAAAAAGAGGCCCAAGTCACATAGTAATAGGATTTTATGTAAAATATTTCTTAATCAGTAAAGAGCTTTTTTTTTTTTTTTTTTTTTTTTAATCTAAATCAAGGATCAGCACACTATGGCCCATGAGCCCAAATATATCCCACTGCCAGTTTTTGGATGGCTCGCAAACCTAGAAATGGTTGGAAAAAATTAAAATAATATTTTATGACACACGTAAATTATATGAAATTAAAAGTGATCTTTTGTTCTTGTAGCATAAGGATAAACGGCCTATGCCATGGCAGTAATAATGGAAAAGGGTAGGTAGATTCTTAGAAATGTGCCTTTACTTAGTTCGTACACACTTGGGGCTACAGCAGTCTTTTGAAGTGACATTAACGAGCAGAGTGGGATTCAGAAAGGGGAGTCTGAATAGTCCGGGTTTGTTTATTGCTGAAGAACAAGCAGAGGATAGTTTTTTGAAATTATGGGGAAAAGGAAACAGCTTTACAGGGTTCAAATTATACCCTCTCACTGGAAGATCTTTAAGACAATACTTAGTTTCTGAATTTTCCGAAATAAAGAAGGTATTCTGCCCTTGATCTGGGAAAGTACTTTGAGGTTAGACTGTTTCCTCTGTTCTCTGATGTTGTTCCTCGTAGCAGGACAGACGCACCTTGTTTTTGCCTTCCTTTAACATGCCTGGAATCCGTGTTCCAGCGGGGCTGTGGGGGAGTCTGGTGCCACCACCAGAGAAGCATCAGAGTTCAAGATGCCTTAGCAAGGACCTCCGATTCCTTTGACATGTCCCCCAGGAATGGGGCTCCGGAGTTGCCCTTAGTCAGTAATGAAGATGAAACTAGAACAGTGACCCTGAAGTTGTAATCCCCACATCTATAAAGTTCTTGAGCAGTACGAGTGGGAAGAGCATTTAAGTAAACTGCAAAGACTCAGCCTGGCCCACCCGTCAGGAGGGTCTCGGCTTGTCCAGGAACAGCCGTGGGCCTGTGCTGATGGGGATCGTGAGGTCGCGCTTGTACTTGGGGGCAAAGAGCAGGTGAGTAGAGTGTCCACCGGCTCAAGATGGGCCAGGGGCAACACAGCGTGGCCATCGTATTCGGCATCCCGGTCTTTACCATTGGCTGAGTTAGTTATGTTGAGCCAATTAGGAAGCATGAGCTAGCTTACGGCATTCACTTATCTCTCCATTTCTATGAAGAAAATTGAGCAAACTCTCATGATGGGAGTATCTTGGGGACAGGGCCTGTTTGACAAGACTGGCAGGAAAGACGGGGCAGAACGGGGCCTGCAGCTCTTCTAGGCTCAAAATGTGTGTGGCTCTATTTTTTAAGTTCAAAATTCTGTTAAAGGAACTTCTCATTAAAAGGAAAGATAATTGTAAATATTGGCAATGTATTCAGAAAAAAATTAAATCTTTGTAAAGATTAGGGTGAACAGTAGCAGCAGATAGGGGGTTAGAGACGCCCCAGCCGCATTTCTGAGTTGCCTCTTCCCTGCTGCCCTCTGCCAGCCCTGAGAACGAGGGGTCTGTCTTTTTCTCCATCCAGAGCCCTGCCCTTCCCCTTGAGCAGACCTCTTTCCTTGTCAGTCCCCTACTAGTCTGTTAGCTCTTTTACTGCGGCTGGTCCATATGGGGGGTTACTGTGGTGGAGAAATTGTGCCCTGGTCCCTCTGCCCTCAGGATGCTGGTGACCTTACACAGTGAGCTCACCAGAGAAGGGATCATGACTTGAGCTTTCCTTGCCAAACATCCAGTAATCGTTGGTCATTTTTCCAATTACTCTAATAATATATTTGATCAAGTGACACAAAATCATTTATGAAGCCTTTCAGAGAATAATGTTATTATCAATGATAATTCTAAATTTTCTTTTGACAAGAGAGATGACAATAGCTTCCCTTTTTATAGATGTAACCCCTTTCCCAAAATAGGCAAATTATATCCTGAAATATTTTACAGTGACCACTTTCCTGCTGGCAATTACAGTTTTCTTTCTGCCAGCGTTTTGGGTTCCACTGTCAGTACAGCCCTGCGTATTACCAGATTCCTTATGATTCTGGAACTTTCATTAATCAGACCTCTCTTAGCAGAGGTGGATGCTTTCCTTTTTGTAATTCTGTTTTTTGTTGCAGTTTATGGGACTTCGCTATTTCTGGGAGGGACTTTTTAATGAATTTCTAAATCATATGTATTATGAAAACGGGAGCTCAGATTTGCTCATTAATCTTGAAAAATATCATAAAGAATTTAATCTTTAAAAAGTAAATATTTATAGATACTTGTTGTCTTTTTTTATGATCCAAACTTTCCTGAATAATGCTTTTTGACAGTACAGCTAGAAGTAGAGAATAATCGTGAGCAATTATAAGAATAATTGTTGAAAATATTTTTAAAGAAAATAAGCATTTTACATTTTAAAATGTAACCAGGTTTAGCTGAAAGACATTTAACAGGGTGAAATGTGTGTTGTGGTTTTTATTGATAAGTTCTTTAGAGAAATAATAACAACTGATTTTTATCCTACTTTCTGCATTTTCCCTCTTTATGTGGAACATTGTTTATTCATATATAATTTTTTTCCAGTCTAAACAAATTTACGGTAGCTTAAAGAGAGAATAATAAAGTTATTAGAAAAAAGGAATAGGAAACTAATACCAAGAAAAGGAAGAAGAAGCGAATGATTGCACAGCAGATGGGATTCTGGCTTCCTAGCAGGAAGGGCAAACAGTGAAATACAATTCCGAAAAGGAAGGTACCTCCGAGCTTCTGAGGAGAGACCAAGTTTTTCAAGGCACCAAATTTAAAACTTTATTTCCATATGGAACCAGCTGACAACCCGTAGCAGCTTTTAACAACAGACACAAAGACAGTTTTGTATTTTTCTTGCAGCAGCCTCCGATCCAAGGGTAGAGCATTGGAGCACACTCACGAGGAAGACTAACGAAACTTCTCCTCTCTCGGTGGAACGCTCGTGTTTGCTTTTGTGTTAATCAAGGCTTTTAGTCTCAAGTAACGGAAGCCCAAATCAAACCAGCTGGAAGGGCAAAGTAAGAGAGGCTTCTTTGACTTTAGATGAGGCGGTATCCAGGGTTCAAGACGTATCGTTAGGACTCTGCTCACTGTCTTTTGCTCCGTCTTGCCACTGTTTGGTGGCAGACATGGTCCAAGTCAGCCGCGGCTGGGATGCTGCCCAGGGCTCCGCATCCCTGGCTCCAGCACCTGCGGCCACGAAGACAGCCTGTCAGGAGCAGCAGTGGTAGTTCCAGAAGGAAAGAGGACTCTGACTAGATAAGGGGCAAGGGGCAGGCAGAAATGACAGATAACGTTTTATTTAAGAAAAGGCAGCCATCGTTCATATTTTTATAAAAGCATGCTGAGGAGGCCAAGCAAAGCTTATTAGTTTCAAAAAATGATCCTTTAGGCAGCTGGGTGGCTCAGTGGTTAAGCATCTGCCTTTGCTCCTCATGATCCCAGGGTTCCCAGGGTTCTCTCTGCTCAGTGGGGAGTCTCCTTCTCCCTCTGCCCCTCCCCCTCCTCATGTTCATGCGCAGGTGCTTGCACACCCTCTCTCTCTCTCTCTCTCTCTCTCTTTCTCTGTTCGCTCACAAAAATAAATAAATCAATCTTGTAAAAAAATAAAAAATGATCCTTTAGAAGTGAAGCTCAGGAACATTTCAGAGCACCGTGCTATCAGACTTAGAAGGCCCTTTGCTGTCCTATTTTTCATTTGTCTCCCTTACAATAAAACTGTCTGCTTTTGATTAAAAGGAAGAAAAGACGGAAGGATGTTGATAGTTTTGTTTTGCCCTGGATGGCTTGCCAGTGAGACTAAAACATTTCATAGGCATTTTGCCTATATTAGAAACCAAGTAACAGGAACAAGTCCCACCCCACCCCAGAAAATCCCTAGCATCACTATATTCTAAAGTGTACGGCAAATGACTGACTTGCAATGCTAGGGACAATCATTACAGATGAAGTTCCCCAGCAGCTGGGACACAAGCTGTGGGCTGTGCACTTTATTCTTGCTGCCTTATTGTGCTTATAAATTCAACAGACCCAAACCCATATGTCTCAGCTGCGATTCCGAGGGGAAGCAGGTAGTTAAAATTTTTCCTGTCCAGGCCTTTGGCCCTTTTCTGCCTTTCGCAGACAACGAGTTCTTGGCCTCCATCTCTGACTCTGTCATTGTTACTGACCTAAACTTATGATGAAATCTCCAAGTTTAATTTCCTCCCCTGGCATGTTGTAGTTTGTTCATTAACACCAAACATGCAGTATGTGTAAGGGAAAAAATAGCAGGCTGTCCGGAAAACTGGCTGTAGGTTTGGGGAAATGCTTTTACTACACAGTAAAACAAGTGGAAAGATTATAATCAAAGCATTTCCATCTTACTTGTAAACAATTACAGCCGTTCTTACACGGATGCCACATTAGAAGACTTGGGGAAATTTACTGGATTCCATTCTAATGCAATTAGAGCTAATTTTGTTCTTTAAATGAATAAAAGGTCAGCTAGTAAATCTAGCTTATCTTGAGTCCAGACTTCAATAAATTGTTTTATTTAATTTGTTGTAAAAGATCTTATCCTTAATGGGTCTAGGTCTTATTAGTTCACTTAGGTTTTAAAATATTTATGACCACCTTTTTAGATATGATTTGAATGATAGTTGGAAAGTTTCTCTCTGCAGTGTTATCAAGGCCCAAGATCACTAATTGAGTGAATATAGGAAGGTACTTAAGATTTGTTATCTAGAAAAAGCTGATGTGAACTTCCAGAATTTAAATGTTCTTTAACCTGTGACAGGCAGAGATAATTTAGCTATATCATGCTAACCTTTTGGATAGTATCGGACTATAATTTCCCCTGCGGTTCAAACGGCTCACACTTCTGGGGTTTGGAAAGAATGCGCCCCTGCCGATGGAAACACAGAGGCACTCCCACTATTGCTGACAACAGCCCGGACAGTTTAAATTATTTGCCTTCTGTTATTTCCTGTCGTTTTATGGGCTGTGATATTAAAGCGCGGACGTAAAGGCTCTAGAAGCACAGTGTGGTGTTTCTTCTTCTCCGCCCCCTCCTGCCTCTGAGGTTGGGAAGACGGACAACAACATCCCTGCAGGACTCCTGTGACTCGGAATCTTGCAACTTTTTTGTAACAACGCGGTTGCCGAAGTCCTAACCCACGGGTTGAAGGTGGTGGCCCTGTGTGGGCCCGACTCCCCGTATTGAAACCGGCTCCCCAGTTCCCTCTCCCCGCTAGATGCCCGAAAACACGACTTCCTCTTCTTGTTTGGATGTCTCCAGATGGACTTCCTGCTGGGGGCTTCCAGATGCTTCATTTCTAAACCCCCTGCATCCTGGCATCTGCCCTTGACGCTTCCCCGGAGCGTGCTCTGCACTGCGGGAGACCCTGCTGTCCCCCCACGCCTGCCCTTTCTGACGCCTTCTAGTCCCTTATGTCTCTTGCTTCTTCACTTCTCTCTCGTCCCTTCTGTTTTTCTCGTGGACGTGCCTCTCCTGCCTGCCCGCAGCCCACGTCACATTGTTCTCTCTCCCCAAAACCTCCTGCTCACTCCTTGGGCTTCAGTTCGGCTGCGGTGGTTTCCAGCTCGGATTTCTGCCCCAGGACGCAGACCAGCCTGCCCAGTCGCTGCTGCCGACTTCCCACTGGGTACACTGAGGCTCTGAAAACAGCGTTCCCAAAATTGAATGCCAGGTTACAAGTCTCCCAGCCTAGTCCTTCTTCTGTCTTTGAATCTGTCGATGAAGAGCCCAGAGCTTCCGTTTTCCAGGGTCACTTGGAAGAAGGCAAAAGGCTGTCTGACTTGTGGACTCAGGAGATTTTATTTGCCCTAATATCAGTCTGGGCATCTTGAAAACTAATCTAAGAGTATCCATCGCTCAGGGGCTATTTTGAACAAAACTTTGGGAAGGAGAGACTGACCAAAGAAGTCTTCTCAGGCTTCATTTGAGCTCTCAGCATCTTAAGAACTTCTGGGCAGACCTACAAGTGAGGCTCTTTTCCTTGGCCAGACGCTAGGGACCCACAGGACCAGAGAAAGGAGAGGAAAGCAGAGACACTGTTAGCTAGGAAACCCAAAAGCCATGAGATGCACACAGATATTTTGCTTCCCAGAGAGATTAGGTGATTGCTTTTGGAGTTTCTTCATTGTTCCAGTAGCCGGCACAGATCTCCTCCTCCTCCTCCTCTGAGATCTGGGTGCCGTCCCCACAGCGCAGAAAGCTCCAGCATTCCCAGCCACACTCCCAGAAGCCTGCAGCTCAAGGAGGAGTGACACCTCTCTCCCTGCCTCAAAGCCTCCCCCACCCAGCAGCCAGCCAGTCCCCAGTGTCTGCCCGTCTGCTAACATTTCTCAGTTCCTTACCCCCTTCTCCGCTCCTGGTGCGCTCAGCCGTTCTCCATGCTTTGCGCTCCAGAGCCATCCAGCTAGAACCCGGGACAGCGCCGGTCGCTTGCTTTGTAGTTTAGCACAACCAACGGGCTTGCGGTTCCCCACACAGAGCAGGGGGGTTTTCATCTTAATTTCTTTTCTCAGGCTGTGCCACCTGCTTGCAGTGCCTTCCGCCTCCTGCCTCTTCTTCGGAGGCATGTTCATACTCATCTTTTAAACTTGTCGTCTGTTCTTGGAAGAGGCGGTCACACCCTGCCTCCCCATCCCTACCCCCAGCCGGTCATCCCTCTTCCAAGGGCCCAGAATGCACTGTTCTCATCCGTGTGGGAGCGCTCGGGATGCTTTGTGTATCTGTCCGGACTGTCTTCTCCCCCGGCCCAGCAGCTTCTTGGAAATTGGCGTGTGTGCCCCATTCACCTTTTTATCTCAACGACCAAGGAGTAGAAGACATAGCAGACTAAAAATAAAGATTTGTGAAGATACATTCAAGGATTGAGACAGTCTTTTAGCTTTTCAACCATGGAGCTGATTTTTACTCTGAGCAAGCTTTCCTAGATTTGACGTAGTATCCGAACAGAATTTAACTGAGCAACTTCTACAGAATTGACTTCACACTAGGAACAACTATGTTTTTATCAAGTAAAAAAACAAAACAAAAAAACCCTTAAGATAAGAGGGCCAAAGGAGCCTGTGGGAAGCTTGCTCTTTTATTTTACTCTTTCATTTGAGTATAGTTGATGAGGAAGCTTACTTTCTCTTAGCCTATAGTAAGATTTTTAAAAAAGACCAAAACTGCATTTGGTGTGGAAGTCTTTTGTCAAAGATTGCTTTTCCTTCCTACCCATTGCTCTTAGTATTTTACTTAATTTTAGAGGTAATTTGAATAATAAGAAGATGCTGAAAATAAGTTGCTTAAAGGCATTGGAAAGTCTTACAGGTGGAGTGACTAAAATTTCCAAATGTGTTTTAAATAATACGAAGTTGGTCCCTCTGTAGTCGATGTAAAAAGGAAATGTGGATCTTTTCAAGACTTGTATTATCTTTATAATAACAGATGTACCACTCTATATAGACAGAAAAAGACACACATCAATTTGAAAGTGAAATTATTAGAGTAGCTTTTCTTCCAGGGTACGCTGTCTGTCCATCTTTGGCTCTGTGTGCCATATATAGTTAGAGTTTTAATAAACAAGGAGTAAATAAGACTGTCTGGGAAGCAAAACTCATAAAACCCTGATCAGGATATAATAGGTCTTTAATATATGTTCGTTATGTGTTTCTTCCTTTTAATAAACTGACTGGACATTTGTTTTAGAGAAAAATACTTTTCACAAAGATGTTACATGTAGACTTTTGCATCCTTTGGGTAAAACCAGGTATAAAAAAGCAGAAGGGCTTTTCAAAAGATATTTTGAACAAGCGCGAACTATGGAAGTACTTGGCTTTGTGTCTTATTGTGTGGGTTTTTATTTTTTTTTCCAATTATAAAGATAATACATGGTTAGTTTTTTTGTTTTGTTTTGTTTTGTTTTTTTAAGATAAACTGTCTAGAAATGTGTAGCTTAGGACAAGAACCCTCCCCTAAACCCATCCTTTCCATAATACTTACTGCTGGCTGTTTGCTGGGGAAAAACACAAGACAGGGTCATCTTACAAGTATGGTTTTACAACTGGCCCCCCTTCAACAAAGCATCCTAGACTTTTCCCCGGGTCCACATGACGTGGTATCTTATTTTACTGTAGTATCATAACTCATTTATCTTTATCTTTTCAGTTTTCAATTCCTGGACATTTCAGTTGTCCCAGATTTTGCTATAACAAATAGCATCCTCATATGGTCCCAAAATATGAACACTTAAGAGATTTTTAAGAAATTATTATTAAATTATCATTATTAAATTAAATTATTAAGATATTTTAAAGAAATTATTAATTTTTAAGAAATTATATTTATCAGCCAAAAGTCCATACCAATTAAAGTCCCCACCATCAGAAATGAGAATGAAATGACTGTATGTAAGAAGGATTGGTTAAACCTCACCGTTCTGAAGTTCAAAGAGACTGTGGGGCAGCAGCTAATGAGTGATTCTTGTGTCCATGCCTAGCCTGATGTCTAGCCCTTTCTTGACATACCTGTGAGGCCAAGTTTTGTGACCTTCCTCTCATCCTTCCAGGCCGTTCTTGATGTGACAGGATGGTAGGTAGAACTTTGAGAAGACCAGAAGACCAAACTCTGAAGTAGTCTTTAAAACTCAAAAAAGTCTATATTCAGGCTTCGAAGTATGTATGATCTGCATGACCTTCTCATTTCTTCCTTAATTCTTTTTCTCTCCTTCTGTTAGAATGATCTTCACTGGGGTGCCTGGGTGTCTTAGTTGGTTAAGCCTCTGCCTTCAGCTCAGGTCATGATGCCAGGGTCCTGGGATCGAGCCTCACATCGGGCTCCTTGCTCTGTGGGGAGCCTCATCTCTCTCTCCCTCTACCTGCCACTCCCATTGCTTGTGCTCTCTCTCTGTCAAATAAATAAATAAAATCTTTACAAATATATACATATAAAATGATACTCACTTTGAATGCAACTCTAAAGTCAGTGGAGTAATTCCACAAGACCTTTTCTGCCGCAGAGAAAATTTTAGAAACATCATTTCATTTTATTTTATTTTGCTTTATTTACTTACTGCTTTAAACTCCCTTGGAGCTTTTTTTTTTTTTAATGGATCTTTTTATTCATAAAAATCCTTTAAATATTAATACAGCCAGAAATGATTGCCCACTAACTGTTTTATCAGTGATCAGTATAAGTCATTTATTTGTTTGGAGTGTGGGAAGACATCTTTTTATCTCATTTCCTGTTTCACAGTTTAACAACTGGACATGTTCTTTTCCAAAAAAGTTGTTGAAATCCCCTTCATTCTCATTTTGGAAGATCATCTTTAGTACTAAAGATCTAAAATCAAAAATCGAAGAGAAGAAGGATCCTGAGTGGTCCAGAGTAGGCTACATAGTATCCTTTGCATACACACAAGCCCAGGTGATACGTACAGTATGTACTGTAACTGTCAGGAATAGGCACCATAGAGTAGGACGTAATCGAGCTGTGCGAGCTATGTATGTGAATGAAAAAATACATGTGCTTGTAACTGTTGCAAGTTAGAATATGTACAGGTATGTGGGCGCCTGGGTGGCTCAGTGGGTTAAGCCGCTGCCTTCGGCTCAGGTCATGATCTCAGGGTCCTGGGATCGAGGCCCGCGTCGGGCTCTCTGCTCAGCGGGGAGCCTGCTTCCCTCTCTCTCTCTCTGCCTGCCTCTCCATCTACTTGTGATTTCTCTCTGTCAAATAAATAAATAAAATCTTTAAAAAAAAAAAAAAAAGAATATGTACAGGTATGTATGTATATGCACCTGTATTTTTCGTGTGTATATATACATTATGCATGATGTATATTCACTTATTTTAGTATATCTATAGATATTTCCCATGCTGTTTACAGAGGAAGATTAAAGTTCATGGGAAACATGGTGATTTTTGGTGAAGACACAGCAGCTATTATCAGATTTTAATATCTTCTAAAGTCGTGGTGTTGGATTTTCCGAGCATGACTGCAGTAATAACTGAGTTTTATAACACTCCAGTGAGATACACATCTCAGTCACAATCTTGTTCATTTTTCAGGTTCACTGAATATCATCTTACTGCTTTCGATGTTTTCAGCTAACTGAGATGTTCTTTAATCCGAAAATGAATGAATGAGTGAATGAATGAGTTTCTTATCTTTTATAGTTAACTTGCAAATTTAGCATATTTTCATGTGAAAGCATGTTCTTCTAAGTAATTAAGCATCCTCCTCATCGAGGAGTTATTAAAAGTAAAGTCTCACTGTGTTGAATGTTAGTTGCATTTGGCTATGTTCTTCCTTTCTGAAGGTACCCTCCTATTTGCTGGAGAGAAGCAGAAGCCTTTCTGAAATCACAAAATCTTTTAAAAGTTCTGACTTCAGAAAATGTAGTTTTTGAAAAGAACCCTGACAGTGCCCTCGAGAACACCTTCATGGGTTTTCCGTTCTTTAAAAATTGATCTATATTCAACAAATATTAATGTTCATGATATACATGGTACCACTGTGTTGAAGGAGATAACGCGTATGCGAGTGGCACATTGGAATCAGATGTTGGCTCTCCTCTCAAGAACATAGAAATAATCACAGCGGAAGGGAGAAAGTGTTAAAGGCCATAAGAGGCACATCCAAAATTAGATAGAAGTTCAAGGTGATTACTTCCAGCTAGGAAGAGTTAGAAAAGCCTTGGGGGAGAGGAGAATTTGAATAGAGCCCTACAGGGTGAGTGAAATTTGGAGATGGGGAAATGTGAAAAGGAGATGGAAAAGCAAAGATGTATTAAGGCAAATAACCAAAGCACATTTACCTTCAGAAATGTTAATTATGCTGTTGATGGAGGAGTGCACACGTGCCCTGGCTTTTTTGTGTTTTATGAACCGAAATCATTCTGCGCTTGATCTGAGCCAAAAGGCCGAGAAGTGATGAACCTAAATCATTCTGGGTAAAACGCGCATGACCATTAGTTCTAAGAAGTTTTTATTGTGAACATTTTCGAACATGACTGAAGAAGCTCACAAACTTTCACGTACCCACCACCTGATAGATCTAACCGTTCTCAAAAGGCTGCCAAACTTGCTGGATTGAATCCTTTTCTGTTTTCCTGCCCAAGTCCTGGCCAAGAAAATCCAAGCCCAGGGTCACGTGACAGCCACGTACTTGAACATGCGGCTCGAAAAATAGGGTGATTTTCTTGTGTAATCACAATGCCATTTTACCACACATGAGGTATGTGAACATTTTCCTGCTGTTTCCTCCCCAGCCCCTATCCAGTTGCCTCCCCTTGTCTCAGACATATCTGTGGGCAGTGGCTCCGTTTGAATCAGGATCCAAACCAGACTAAGTACCTCTGAGCCTAGAGCTCTCACCCTCCGTCCTTCTTTTGGCCACGCCGTTCACTCCTCGAAGAAACCGGGTCATTTGTCCAGTGAGAATGCCTCTCTTTCTAGATTTCTCTGCTTACTCCCTTGTAGCATCATTTCAATAGCTGTTTTATCCCTGTCACAGGCATTTAGCACTAAAGACTTCTAGTTCTAAAGATAGGATTAGATTCAAGTTCAGCTCTTGTTGGACGAGGATATTTTGCTGCTCTGTATTTCTAACTGCCGTCAGCAGGCACGTTTCTAGCTGTCATGACGCCACGAACGCTGGGCCGGTCATTTCATTAGGAGTTGTGAAATGGTAGATTTATTCTAATTAAGTCATTCCTTTCACATTTACTAGCTGAAATCCCTCAATAAAGACAAGTTTTTCTTCATCAACTAGGGGATTTCGGTTACCCTGAAACATAGCTCGTATAAGAGACAGGATAAATCCTTGATTCTTTCTCTTTACTTGCCAAACGTTAGTCTAAAGAGTTGGAGTTCGTGCCGTGGTTAATCTCCTGTGGGGACTGTTGAGTTTTGGTTTTAGAAACCAAAACCCTCTCGCTCCCCTCCTCCCCCCCTTCCTCGTTCCCTCTCCCCTTCCCCTCTTCCTCCCCTTCTCTTTCTTTCTCTCTCCCCTCCCCCCAATTCTTTTAAATATCCGAATGGTCCCAGCTTCACTGATGGGTCTTTGTGCGGTCGTCTGGGATTTATCTCAACCTCATTCATCTTTAATAGCTCTCTCACTTTCTGGTACGAAACGTTCTGATTTATCTTCTGTATTTCCTGACCACAGACCTGCAGTTAGTCATTCCTTCAAGGAACACTGGTTCCTTCTTATGGGGAATGGCTTTTAGGAATCACAGTCTGGTGCTAGAGGTACTTATTGCTACTGGGGATGTCCTTGCTTCTAGGCCTTTACAGTGAAAGCAAATTATAAATCTGTACCATTATTTCCAGCTAAGATTTAACATTACTGTTATTTCTTTGAGTTTATTTCTGCATCTTTTCTTTTACATTAGAAGTCTTGATTGTTAACAGCATTAACATAATTACTTATTTGTTTTATTCTACAAGAACTATATGGAAAAAGTAATGCCCTTTTAATAATGATTACTACTAGAAGCAACAATACCACTATTACTCCTATTAATAAGACTGCTGAATAAAGTTAAAGATTCCTTTTTTCTTCATTCCATATTTTTTTAATTAATTATTTTCTTAATTAACATACAATTTGCTTCAGGGGTACAGGTCTGTGAATCATCAGTCTTACACAATTCATAGCACTCACCATAGCACACACCCTCCCAGTGTCCATAACCCAGCCACCCTCTCCCTCCCCCACCTCCCCTCCAGCAACCCTAGGTTTGTTTCCTGAGATTGAGTCTCTTATGGTTTGTCTCCTTCCTGGTACCATCTTGTTTCATTTTTCCCCTCCCTGCCCCCCATAACTCCCCGCCCTGCCTCTCAAATTCCTCATATCAGAGAGATCATATGATAATTATCTTTCTCTGATCGACTTATTTCGCTCAGCAAGATACTCTGGTTCCATCCACGTCGTTGCAAATGGCAGAATTTTGTGTGTTTTTGGTGGCTGCATAGTTTTCCAGTGTGTGTGTGTGTGTGTGTGTGTATGTTCATATATATATATATATACACACACACACACACATATATATATGTATACACACACACACACACATCTCCTGCACTGTCAGTGGGAACGCAAGCTGGTGCAACCACTCTGGAAAACAGTATGGAGGTTCCTTCAGAAAGTTGAAAGTAGAGCTACCCTATGACCCAACAGTCGCGCTACTGGGTATTTACCCTCAAGATACAAATGTAGTGATCTAAAGGGGCACGTGCACCCAAACGTTTACAGCAGCAATGTCCGCAATAGCCAAACTATGGAAAGAACCCAGATGTCCATCAACAGAAGAATGGGTAAAGATGTGGCATTCCATTTGTTCTGAAGACAAACCCACTCTGGATGTGTAACCAAAATGCTGTCTTCCTACACTCACCTGAAATTATTATTTTTTTTTCTGTGTGGTTTTATACTTGGGGATTCCTTTATTTCCATTTATTTTCAACTTGTAAGCAATTTCATAAATTCAGTCTACTGCACATGTGAAGAAGTAACTTCATTCCAAAGTTGAAGCTCTGATAAGACCTATCCAGAGAGACCCTGCTGTCACGTCTTTCGCCCTGCCCTTCCTATTCCTTTCCCTATAAATAGTGACCACTTTTGTTCCATTTTTTTAAAAATATTGTTCTACTGTATCTTTTTACAAAAATGAAAAAATATGCATTATTTATGACTTATCTGGATATCAATACCCTTTTAGGATATTTTACAGATTTTGAGCATTCGACAATACAAGTATAATCATTTGGGTATCGCCTTTGGAAGTGAAGATTCAACAATGGCTATATTTTCCTCTAATTACTTCATGCAATTTGTTTCATTTTTCAAATAGGTCATGCCTGAATTAAAAGATAAAATGTTTCCTACTTGATATGTTCTTGGGCTATGACAAGATAAAGTATCCGTTTTATGAGATGATGTAAATATTCAAGCGGCAAGCCATGAGCTTGAGGAATTAAATGCATTTACAGTTGTGTTAATTATATGAATGCTAAAAGTTGAGCTGTGAGGATCAAGAAGAGCAAGGAATAATGATTGATGTGAAGAATCAACATAAAACCGATTCTCATAATTGTCTTTCGGTATTTGTTCCTTTTGATCAAATGTGAAATATGGAGATGACGCTCTTACAATTTGGCATTTTAAGCATTGATACTCTAAAACATCATTTATCCTAAATTCTGAATATTTATTTATATACCCTACATGAGATAAACACTTGGTATATTTCTTACTTCCACATAACCAGTGACGCTAAAACTTAGCAACTTAAAGCAATAAACGTTTGTTACTTCCTAGTTGCCTATGGTCCAGGAGTCTGGGTGGTTCTGACTCCGGTCTGGCGTCCGGCTGCTGCGCGGGGCGGCAGTGGAGGCCTCGCCAGGGCTGGAGCAGGGGCTGGGAGCTCACGTGCGTGGCTGTTGGCAGGAGGCTTCCATTGCCGGGCACGTGGGTCTCGTCCAAAGACAGCTTCTGCGTCCCCCCGGCGTAGCAGCTGCCTTCCCCAGAGCAAGTGATCCGAGAGACAGCGAATCAGAAGCTTCAGTGTCTTCTCCCACAGCGCGGATGCTGCCCACCGTTGTTTTCACAGAACCCCGTTAGTCCTACAAGTCGGCCAGCCCGGCCATTCAGGGGACACACAGGGCAGGAGGACTGGGGCATGGGGCCCTCAGAGGCTGATTCGCACTCTTCAAGATAGCATTTCATTTTCTTTCTTTCTTTCTCTCTTCCATCCTTCCTTCCTTCCTTCCTCTCTTCCTCTCTCTCCCTTTCTTTCTTTCTTTCTTTCTTTCTTTCAATTTTATTTATTTATTTGAGAGAGTGTGACCAGGAGGAGGGGCAGAAGGAGGAGGAGCAAAAAGCCCGAGGCGGGTCTCAATCCTGGGACTCCAGGGACGTGATCCTGGGTCACTGACGCCTGGGTGGCTCACGTGCCCTTCGTAGAGTATTTCTAGGACTTTCAGAATGAAGAGAAGAAAACAAAACTGTGATGCTTTATAAAACCACTGTGACCCAAATAGGCAGTTTTATAGTAACACGAAAGTGAAATCTCAGCAGGCTTTCTGTGTGTGTGTTGTGAGGAGTTAGTGTAAAACGCAACACGGGACTTTGTCTTGTATGTTATTTCGGACGGTACGTGGTTTTCTGAGATTGACTAAAATGTCAGAGCTGAAGAGGAAAAGCAAGTTGTGGCTTAAGGAACATTTTTTTTTTTTAAATCATAGTGGTTTTTCTTCCAAGCAGTGAAGAACCTGCCTATCCCAAAGTTTACATTAAATTCCTGGAGGTGATTACAGCAGTTTTTACCTTTATTTTATTTTTGGCTTTATTTTGTTACATTTAAAAAGGCTGTTAGGGTGAATAAGCGAACCACTGAAAGGGAACTTCTGAACTTTGTATGCAGGTTAGAAGCCAGTTATGGGGGCTTTGATAATTCAGATTACTGCCTTCCTAGTGTTTGCACACAATAGCTAAATAATAAGGATCATTAACCCCCCTGGGCAGACTTCTCCAAACTGTGTTTGCCTCTAACCTTGGAGGCTCAGTGTGGCTGGAGAGGTGAGGATTGGCTCTTTACTGACTTGTCAAGCTGTGAGTTTGCATTACAGGCCAAGCAGCCCATGACCCGTTCTGTTTCTTTCACTGTTTTGTGGTGGGGAAACAGGTAAAGAAATCCCACGGAAAATCCCTCCTTCTACACATTTTTATGAATAACGCCAGTGTTTATAGCAGTTAGGGCACTCTGATCCAATCCTCCCCAAGATGTAACGTTAGCAGCATGGAGCCATTGTGGGACACAGCTGTGGGTGGTGTTGGTTACTCTGAGCGACACTGCTTAGTCAACAGAAAGCGCTGGGGGAGAAACTGCCGTGCAGTTAAGTAGGGGAAAAGGTGATACTTGAGGGAGAAAAATAGAGAGAAGCAAAACACTGTTCAGAAGCATGGAACAGTGGAGATTGGCAGTGAAGGCCCGGAGGAATCTGGAGTTATTTTTACAGTGATCTTAATTAGGTTAGGTGATGATAACTTATCTCATAGGCGATGAGAAATTATATCATGGTATACTGTTTATTTTCCCTGGAATGAGCAAAATTGAAGAGATAATGAAAGGATTGTTCTTAAAGCTATGTATCTGGTTACCACAAAAGTCACCTAGCAGCTAAAATCAAAAATAACTTTTCAGACTCTTTTGTGTATTTTCTCATGAAATGCAGAGGAATCGGGAAAAACAAGTCACTTTAGTGACCAGTCTGATCTCTTGGAAACAGACCATTAGGACAGGTTTTGTCTCATCAACACTGAGTACCCACTTGAATGTTTTTCCTTTTGCCACTCAGAAAATTTGAATGGCCCTGCCCAATGAAGTGATGATGGCCAGTCTCTACACCCACTGGCTGTACAGCTAAAACTAAACCATTCTCAGGGGCACTGTCCACAGGCCATATAGGTTAAGAGAGAAATCTAAGAGAAATGGAAGAAATTGGAAGGGCTTGGACTCAAGCAAGGTGGACGATGTTCATTATGTGTTCGGTAGAGCTCAGAGCAACTTAAAAGCACCTCCAGACAATAGTTAGATCGAAACCTTCGAGATGTGCTTGATCTGACGTTGATGTGATCATCATTTCTTGGTCTGAGGGTCAGTTCCCAGGTGAGGAACCCAAATCCATGCTGGCAAATAGAAATCTCAGGGGCTTTGGAACTCTTCGAGTATGATGATAGGAAGGTAGGCAGGAAGGAAGGAAAAGAGGAAATTGACCTCGTCTTAGGTCTTTAAAACCCACAAAAATATTCAAAAGCAAAGTATTTATTTTTAAGAATTCTCGAGGCAACATTAGGCCTTACACTTATTAAAGCTGATGAATGTATATTAAGACACTGTTTTATACTGCAGATAATTGAAAGACAAATATACCCACCTTACTCCCAGGAAATGTCTGCTGAATGTGGGTGATGGACACAGATATACACATACTTGGGACACAAAGTAACTACCCACATTGTCTTCCTTTGAAAAGAAAAGACCCGAGACACTGAACCCATCTTAATATCTCCCAGCTGTACAAATTTATGATTTTAATTGTGTGCCAGAATAGCATAGCTTCATGGGGTTCTCCTCCCTTGACCCTTTTCTTGTTGATCTCTGTTGATGATGGTATACTCTGCTTAGTGCACTCACTTGAGCGGCTTTTGAATTTAGCCTGGGACTTCTGTGACCAGGCTGTGCTCAGCATTTGGCTGGAAGGCTTTAGCCAAGCCATCATGTTTTCCCAAAAGGTTATTAAATAAACTCTAGCATGTGTACAGAAAAGTGGACAGATCAGAAATGTGCAGTTCAAACCATCACTCACAATTCCCAGCATCATTTTGGATGTATATATTGTGGCAAGTGTTTTTAACTTAAATTTTTTATTACATAAGTTACTTGTGATATTTACAGATAAACCAAAAGAAGGAAAAAAAGAAAAAAAACCAAACACCTACCACTATATCAGACACCTGAAACTAATATAACACTGCATGTTAACTCTACCGGAATTGAAATTTTAAAAATTCAAAAATTAAAAAAGAAAGAACCACCTATAGCCCCACATGCAGAGCCAGTTTCAGGGCATTTTGGTGGATATTGTTTTGAACTTCTTTCTAAATACACACTCGTGCATTCTTAACTGCTTTTTTTTTCCTTAGAAAAATTGGGTTTTCTTACGCATACTCTCTGTAAGTTTCCGGGGGGCAAACATCGTGTGTGTGTGTGTGTGTGTGTGTGAGAGAGAGAGAGAGAGAGAGAGACCTCTTCAGATAACAGTGCCATTTTGTTTATCTTCATTTATTTAATTGATCCCCCATTTGGGGGTATTTTATTATTTATTTATTTATTTATTTGACAGACAGAGACCACAAGTAGGTAGAGAGGCAGGCAGAGAGAGGGGGAAGCAGGCTCCCCACTGAGCAGAGAGCCTGATGTGGGGCTCAATCCCAGGACCCTGAGATCATGACCTGAGCCGAAGACAGAGGCTTTAACCCACTGAGCCACCCAGGCACCCCATTTGGGAGTATTTTAAACTATAGTCATTGTAGTATTGGGGACTGTTTGCAGTGATAAACAATGCTATGAATAATATTCTTTACCCGTATCTTTGCATAGTTGTCTGATTATTTCCTCAGGATCGCTTCCTACACATGGAGTTGCTGGTCCGGACTAGTACATTTTTAAGGTTTTGGTAACCATTTAGAAGGGCTGTACAACCATCACTCTCACTCCCCCATCTTGAAATCTTTTTAATCTGTATCCAAAAATGTATTTTATTGTTGTTTTCATATTCATTTCTTTGGTTGTAGATCTTTTTTTTTTTCCTATTGGCAGTTTTTGTTTCTTTCACTGTCACCTGCTTGCGTCTTCTGCTCATGTTTTAGGGAGAATGTTTGTCTTTCTGGTTTTGATTTGAAAGAACTCTTTATATCATAGGAACTGAACTTTCATGTACGTTGCAAATAATTTTCCTCCGTTTTGTCTTTTGCCTTTGCTTAAGATATTTTATGGTATTTTGCATATGATATTTACGATTTTTTACACAATCAAATCAGCGTTTCCTTTTCTACGTTTGTGGAGATACTTAGAAAATCCTCTTCTAGCCCAAGATTAAAAATATATGTTTACTTGTCTGTTAGGGTATTTTAATGGTTTTATGTTTTCTTCTACCAAATATTTAATCCCTTCAGAATTTATGATCTAACATACACCCTGTAATTTGAGTTTTTTTTTTCCAAATTAACTACACCATCTTACAGTTCAAACAAAGCTAACTCTCAGTTTTGTATGATCATTGTCATAGATCACGTTAGACGATCACGTGTTAGATGTTAGATCACGTGAATACCCAAAGAGGAGTTTAGGTAATAGGTTCAGCTGTTACCTCCAGCAAACATTTTTCCACTGGAATAGCTAATAGTGACTTTGAAACAAAGTGGTAATCAGAGGAACAAATTTTCTGCATGTCCTTTTGTAAGTCCCCACCCATCATTCCTGTGAGAAGGTAGGAGACGGAAAATGTCCTTCCCTCCAGTCGCCTCCTCTCGTTGATGTCTTAGATTTCCGGGTGTATTTCCACCTCTGGTCCTCACAGATCACAAAGCTGCTGCCTCTTCCCGTCTTCCTCCTGTTCGCCCCCACCTCCCGCCCGTCGGCTCTGTGGAACCGACAACCACAGGTGCCTGGGTCTCCCCCGCCCTGCTACCCAGTCTGGTATTTCTCTGCATTTTCTCCCTCTGGCTTTACTGACACCTCACGTTTTCCTGTCCTGTCCTTTGTCCGTCTTTCTTCCCACATCGTAGTGCATGTGACTCTGCAGGGTTTTTTCCTGTAATTTTTGTTGGCTAGGAAAATTCCCTGAACGCATCATTTCTAGAAAATCACTACTGCAGGACCAGCTTTTGTTTAATAAATTTAAATATGTTCAGATTTATGAGGTGGTTACAAGTGCCAGTTACCAGGTTAGGTGCTGGGGATACAGAAAGAAAAAGACCCTGCATTTCCTTGAGGAGCCCCTAGCATAGCCAGGGTAACAAGCATGTGTGCACACAGACTATTCAAATTACTCTTCGGCCTTATGGGAATTGTTTGCTCGGGTTTTTTTTTTTTGGAGTGTTTTTGAAAAGAATAAAGAATCTGTATTTGTTGAATACAGAGTTTAAAATGTCGATTGGGTCAGTTTTGTTATTTTTGTTATTTTGTTCAAAACTTATATATATTGTTACTGGGGTTTTTTGTTTCATTTTGTTTTTAGATTTTATTCATTTGAGAGAGACAGTGAGTGAGGAGAGAGGCAGAGGGGTGGGGGGGTCCGGGGGAGGGGCAGAGGGAGAGGGAGGAGCAGACTCCCCACTAAGCAGGGAGAACCATGTGGGGCTCAATCCTAAGACCCCAGGATCATGACCCAAGCCGAAGGCAGATGCTTAACCAACTGAGCCAACCAGGGGCTCCTCTTTACTGTTTTCCTTTTGTTTTGATTTTAAAGATTTTTATGTATTCACTTGTCAGAGAGCGAGAGGGCACAAGCAGGGGGAGCAGCAGGCAGAGGGAGAAGCAGGCTCCCCGCTGAGCAAGGACCTGGTGTGGGACTTGATCCCCGAACCCTGGGATCATGACCTGAGCCAAAAGCAGATGCTTAACTGACAGAGCCACCCAGGTGTCCCTTTACTAGTTTTTTTACTTCCTGCTCTGTCAGTTCCAGATAGATACCCTGAAATCCCCAATTACATTTGTGGATTTGTCTGTTTCTTACAGTTCTGTCAGTTTTGCTTTATAGGTTTTAAGGATACGTTTCTAGGTGCAGTCCAGTTTTAAATTGTCGTATCTTCCTGGCACGTTGGGACCTTTTATCATTATGAGGAAACCTTCATTACCACTGGTAGTTCTTGCCTTGCAGTGTGTTTTGTGTGCTGTCACGTTTCCTATATCCACGTGCCTCATTTGCTGGCCAGTTCCCTCAGCCTTTCCCCTGCTCTGATTTCACATGTGCCTCTTACAAATAGCATCCTGTTCGGTTTCACTGCTTTACCCAGGCTGACAAGTAAATTGTTTAGAGCATTTATGTGATATAATCACTGATCTTTAAAATCCCCCTTATTTTGGATTTTCTATTTGTCTTATTCTAGGTTTTTCCTTTCCTTCTGTCAGATTGGTTATTTTGTTTTAACATTCCATTTTTCTTCCTGCTAGTGTAGAAGTTACACATATACCTTATTCCTAATCTTTACATAGTTATCTAGAAATTACCGCATTTTAAATTTAATACCTTTAGACCTCCTTCCAGATAATAGAAGTGCATTAAAGGGCTTTAGCTCTGTTCATCCCCTGCTGGCTTATGTATTATTGGTTCCGTGTATTTTATGTTTTTTAAATAATGCCATAATATATTATTATTGTTTCCTTTAGTCAGTGTCTACACCAGCATGTTATCACTCTTCCTTGCATCTCAGACTTGGTGGGATCCCCTTCTTTTTCCTGAAGTTCTTCTAGAAAAGAGGTGCTCGGGGTGATGCACAGGCCCTCAGAATATCCAGCTTTTTGGTAGTTTGCGTGTCAGAGTGGATAGCAATGAAGTAGGAAGCCCTAATAACACACTCTTTCTCCACGCTAAATTATGATCATTGTCTTGAGGGAAAGAAAGCATTTATGTGATTACTTAAGTCGCAAGCTCAACCAGCAGCCTTTCTCAAGATGCCATTTTTACTTGAAAGAGCAAATGACGGACGATGGTTATTCCAACTTGGATATTCGGCCAACGTTTCCTCAGAAATGAGCAAAGGAAACCCGTTGCTTCAACGAAGATACCTGTGAATATTTGTCATAAATGATAAAATGGCAACTTTTTTTTTTTTTTAGCATAGAAAAGCAATTTATTCCATTATAAGCACTTACACAGTTAGTCATGGAGAGTAATAGGCCTGCTGGTAAAACAGGTCACCCAAAATAGAGATGGTACCAAACTAGTGGTCAAGGACTAACTCCTTTAAAAAAAAAAAAAAAAAAAAACCCTCTTATCCAGGATTAATTTAATTTTAAAAACAAATACAAGCTATCAATTCACTCTTGTCAACTCAACTGGACAGTCTACCTGTGGTATGACTGTCAGGTAAAAACATACATCTTCACAACTTGGTGGTCCCAAGTTTTTTTAAACATTTCACAGAAAGGAAAGAAATATTAAAACAGCTCAAGAAATACACTAACAAGCAAAAATATATGGGGAAAGAGGAACACATAGTTTTGACTTAACGGAAGAAACCGAGAGGAGACTGGTCTACATCGGGAAATGTGCGTCCTGGAAAATCCGGTGTGAAAACTTGAATCTCCCCCATTTCCTGAATAAAAACGACATCTTGTGGTATTTATACTTCATGCCTCAGACACCTACCTCCCTTGGCTCTGTCCTTCCTCACTTTAGCCTTTACTTAAAAGGAGTCTGTAAAACTTGGGGAGATAGCCTAAGAAGAAAAATAACCACACCCAATATTCCCCCTTTCTGTGTCTACTTTAGACCTTGGTTACTAGAAAATTCCTGAAGAATATTTAAATATAAGTCTGTGGCTTTACTGAATCAAGTCCCCCAGTTAATATTTAGAAAACACCCTCTGTTTGGGCTAGTAACATCGTTGACGGTACCTATCATAGAGGAATAGCCAAACAAAGTCTGTGTCTCAAAACCAGTGTTGAATCAATCTCAGGGTTGAGAGGGAAAGAAAGGGGAGTCTAAAAGCACAGGAAGTGCAGACATATCTAGGACCCTTGTCCTTCTGGATCCACGCTTCCTTCAGGATCTTCATCATTGTAAATGTTCATTTGCCACACTTGGCATGA
This sequence comes from Mustela erminea, assembly GCF_009829155.1. Taxonomy (NCBI): domain Eukaryota; kingdom Metazoa; phylum Chordata; class Mammalia; order Carnivora; family Mustelidae; genus Mustela; species Mustela erminea. Next base: position 138,494,104 of record NC_045619.1, on the reverse strand, counting down.
TACTGTCTTCCGATACAGAACAAATCACCCAAGGTTCATTGGGATTCCAGGAGAAATCAGATATCTCGGCAGTGTGACCACCATGAATAAACAACAGTTCTGGTGGCCCATCTTCTGCATCTCCGGGGACTGTTCCTCTCCAATTTACTTAAATCCCAAACATTCAGTCTGTGATCAGTACCACTGGAAGCCAAAATGGTCTCATTGTGAGGCGACCACTGAACCTGGAATATTTCATCCTTATGTGATTCAAAGGAATGCAACTTCAGTTTCAGATTTCTCAGATCCCACAAGGCAGCAGTCTTGTCGGCTGATCCTGTGGCCAGAATGAACTCACTGTAAGGACTGAAAGGTAGGCAGTTCACGTCAGCAGTGTGAGCATCAACTGAGTGGCTTGGTTTGGAAGTGTTGTTTGAACGAGTATCCCAGATCATAAGTTTCTGATCATCAGCAGCTGACCCAATCAGAGACTCATGGAGCAGATGCCAGCGAGCATCTTCTACTACTGCTGTATACCCTGTAAAGATGGTCTTCGCATCCACAGCTTTTCTCCTTTGGAAGAGCACTGATGTCCCAGAGGCAGATGGTGTGGTCCTCTGAAGCACTAAGTAAGTGCCCACTGAGATTTGGGTTCCAAGAAAGTCCATAGCCTTCCTTCTGATGTCCACGGACTCAAGTCTGAATCGATTGCACTCTCCAGAAGGTCTGGTTTGGAAAAGGATGTTTTGTATAGTCAAAAACAAGAACATCACTGGATGGAGTCTTTGTCACAATGATGCAAGGATTCTGGGGCATATAACGTGCCCTGTTTACTTCTCCTTCATGGTTGATCTTGATTTCTATTTCAATTTTTCCACTAACTGAGCCAAAACCTCCAAATTCTCCTTTCTCACTGTCGTAGTGTGAAGCATCAAACTGAGCATCATCGTTAGGGAGCTGCACACTGGCTATCACAAGATGGTTCTGTTCATCGGACGTGTGTGTTCCCAGGACAAGTCGATGAATGCTGAAGTCTTTCCCTTCTGGTCTGGTTACATCTGGAAGCCACTGCGCAGTTAGGCTAGGCCACTCCAAGGGCATGGGTCATCACCAAATTGTAAAGAAAAGGGGTGTTCTTTTTCCCTATTTTGTACTCTTCGTTGATCACACGTTCTTCTGCTGCGTCATCAAAGGCTGCTTCCTTGTCGGCCATGGCAGGCAGGCAGGCCGGGGCAAAATGGCAACTTCTAAGTAAAAATTAGAGTCTTGGAAAACATATTCCAAGTTGACAGCTCCTCGGTACTCCAGGACATTTTTGATGAGGTGATGGTAACACCAAGTGTGAGATTTTAATATTGTGCAATGAAATGTGTAAATATTTGGAAGATCTGCGTAAGTCTGAACCAGTATTACAAACCAGTGCATGATGTTATAAAACCCTGTGTGGCTAAAAGAACTATTCAGAGCACTAGCTGTTCAGTGAATTTTAATGTAACACAATGTGGAAAGCTTATTAGCGATACAGTTTCAGAGTGTACATAGCAACTAACTTAAGAAACTATCACTCACTGCTTTTTGGTGCGGTATTGAAGAATTTACACAATTATCTGTAAAGGCCATTAACACACTCCTCCCCTCTGAAGTTACGTATGCATACATTCAGGAGATTTGCAAAAGTATAAAGCCTAGTGTTAGTCTTCTCCCAAATTGTTTTTGTAAAAGATGTTCTGTTAACATGTAATGGGTTTGTTATTCTTTCTTTTAAATGAATTACTAAGGGGCGCCTGGGTGGCTCAGTGGGTTAAGCCTCTGCCTTTGGCTCAGGTCATGATCCCAGGGTCCTGGGATCAAGCCCCACATCGGGCTCTCTGCTTGGCGGGGAGCCTGCTTCCCCCTCTCTTACTGCTTGCCTCTCTGCCTACTTGTGATCTCTGTCTGTCAAATAAAAAATAAAATCTTAAATAAATGAATGAATCACTAATTTTTTAAAAATTCTCAGTTTTGATTTTTAATATGGCAAATATTGACAGATACAGTGCGCATAAGTACAAGTTCTTTGAGGTTTTCAGTCATTTTTAAGAATGTAAAGCGGTCCCTAAGACCAAAACATTGGAGAATCTCTAGTTTAGAATTTCCTTTAGTAAAGACCCACTGTTGGCAAGTCCTTAGATTTTGCTTGCCTGAAAATGTCTTTATTTCATCTTATTCCTGAGAGATTTTTTTTTTTAAGATTTTATGTATTTATTTGACAGACAGAGATCACAAGTAGGCAGAGAGGCAGGTAGAGAGAGAGAGGAGGAAGCAGGCTCCCTGCTGAGCAGAGAGCCTGATGTGGGGCTCAATCCCAGGACCCTGGGACCATGACCTGAGCCGAAGGCAGAGGCTTTAACCCATTGAGCCACCCAGGCACCCTATGAGAGATGTTTTCAAAGACAAATTCATTTTTTCCTTAACACACTGAAGATGTTATTCCACGGTCTTCCAGTTTCATTGTTGCTGTGGAGAAGTCAGCCGCCATCTGTTTCTTTGAAAGTAATGTTCTTTTTCCACTCTCACTGCTTTTCAGACTTTACTCTTAATGATGTTTTGTAGTTTCACTCTGATGTGTCTAGGTGCAGATCTCTCTTTCTTAATCTTGCCTGGGACTTGTTGGCCTGCTTAAGTCTGTGGATTGGTATCTGCCATCAGGTCCATAAAAATCCTCAGATACTCTTGTTACAATTTTGAGTCTGCCCTGTTGTTTCTCTAGTATTACGATTAAATGTGTACTAATTACTAAACATGTCATAATTGATTGTATTCTCTCCTTGCCCCTCCAACTTATATTCTAGATCATTTCTTCCGTCTGCTTATTGAGTTTTTAGTTCTCTCATTCCGCTGAGAGTAAATTTGTTACTATATTTTTCATTTCTAGGTCAGTTCATTTCTTTTCAAATCTGCTAGATCACTCTTTATAACTTTCTATTACCTGCACGTAATGTCATGCTTCACCTTTTATTTTTTTTTAATGTTGTAGGCAGAGTTGCTGTATGTTTGATAATTCTAGTCTCTGTAGTCTTTTGGGGTCCCTTTATTCTGTCTGTTATCTTCTAGTTGTCCCTGATGCTATCTCTTATGTTTGGTTTCCTTTGATTATGTGCTCCTTTTTTTTTTTTCTTAGTAACTGTCTGCATCAATAATATAAAGCCTAGGGGTACCTGGGTGACGCAGTTGGTTAAACTGCTGCCTTCAGCTCAGGTCATGATCCCAGCGTACTGGGACCAAGCCCCTCATCAGGCTCCCTACTCGGCAGGGAGCCTGCTTCTCCCTCTCCCTCCATCTGCTGCTCCCCCTACTTGTGCTCTCGCTCTCTCTCTCTGTCAAATAAATAAATAAAATCTTTAAAAATAATAATAATATAAGGCCTAGATTTTAAGTTACTTCCTCTCAGTGTTTAGTGCTGGGTACCAAGGCACATTGCATGTCCGCTTTAAATATAGTGTCCCAGACCAGCAGAGCTAAGAATCCACAAGGCTCTGATTCATTCTTACTTAATCATTGTAGCCCGCTGGGAGTTTTTAATGTGAGATGGGAGTTCTGTTAGACTTTCCACTTTGGCAGTCCTGGGCTTTGAAACCTGTCCTCTTTATCAAAACCAAAGATCAGAATTGCAGTATGCACATACGCCCTCGGGGAGAAACATCTGTGTTCTGCTTACCTCTCTGGGTTCTTACTTTGCCTTTAGTTTTGGTTCCAGCACCTGTATTTCAAACCATTATGGGAAACTGCCTCCAAAAATAGTGTGTAACATTTTAGTCTAGCCATAAAAATAAGGAGTGCTTGCTCTGTGGATATAAATATGCCCAGAGTGAGGTCTTTGAACTCCCACCTTATGTGTAAGGCGAAACGCACTCAGTAAGCAGTGAGAGAGAAGGCATAGTATGTTGTTAGGATCACAGGTTCTGAAATCAGACTGCCGGGGTTTAAATCGTGGCTCCGCCTCACGGTAGTCTATGAGTTTGTACAGGCTTTGTGATCTCTGTGGGCCTTGGTTCATGAAAGGACAACAGTCAGAGTTGTTGTTGTTGTTGTTGTTGTTGTTGTTTTAAAGATTTTATTTATTTATTTGACAGAGAGAGATCACAAGTAGGCAGACAGGGAGGCAGAGGGAGAGGGGGAAGCAGGCTCCTTGCTGAGCGGAGCCCAATGTCACGCTTAATCCCAGGACCCTGAGATCATGACCTGAGCCAAAAGCAGAGGCTTAACCTGCTGGGCCACCCAGGTGCCCCGACAGTCAGTTTTTAACCGCATTTGGTTGTTGTAAGGATCGAGTGAGTAAGGCAAGTAAGTGTTTCGCACGGTGCCTGTCACGCATTGGCTCTCCAGTGCTGAGAACAGTTGGGTACTTAGTAAGTGTTCAGTAACTACTCACTGTTGGTTGTACCAAGCAATACTGAGTGTCTTCTGCACAAACAGCCTCTCTTAAATGTTCTCGGTCTTTGTCTGCATTCAAGTTAAGAGGGCGGTCACACTTGCATGAGACAAATGGAAAGCAATTAGACGGGCATTAATTATTTGCTTACATCATAGAATTTTTAAAATAATTTAATGTTTTATAAACTTCTAACGAGGGGTGCCTGGGTGGCTCAGTCAGTCAACCATCTCCCTTTGGCTCAGGTCACGATCTCAGGGTCTAGGATCAGGCCCCGCATCAGGCTCCCTGCTCAGCAGGAGTCTGCGTCTCCTTCTCCCTCTACCTGCTGCTCCCCCTGCTTGTGCGCGCGCTCTCTCTCAAATAAATAAGATCTTAAAAATAATAATAAAATAAAATTGACATCAGTCTAAAATATCTAGTCATTCATTTAAAAAAAAAAAAACTAATAAGAGTAGTGAAGAATCGGGGCGCCTGGGTGGCTCAGTGGGTTAAAGCCTCTGCCTTCGGCTCAGGTCATGATCTCAGGGTCCTGGGATCGAGTCCCACATCGGGCTCTCTGCTCAGCAGGGAGCCTGCTTCCTCCTCTCTCTCTCTGCCTGCCTCTCTGCCTACTTGTCATCTCTGTCTGTCAAATAAATAAATAAAATCTTTAAAAAAAAAAAAAAAAAGAGTAGTGAAGAATCAATGCTTTTTAGTGGAGGTACTTTCCAAACAGAGACTTTGAGAAGATAGACACTTACAGGCTGGCAGTGGTGACGGCAGCGATCGTCCCGAGCGACCGCCGTCAGCACAGTGCTGCTGTTCACACTTCACACTGGATGGTTGGGGGCATGTTTCTCTCTGTCCAGGCTCTCACTCTAACCCTCAGAGGCAGTTGTCTGTATTGTACTTTGTTGATCAGCAAAGCAGGGCTTGGAATGTTGAGTGTGGGATAGTAGAAAGAGGAGGTTGGTTGGTCAGTCAGTATAGGGGACCAGCTTGGGATTCCTGGTAAAGATGAGAGCGTGCACGTCCTGGGACCCAGCAGCTTAATTTGTGGGACTGTATAGCGTGGGGAAATTCTTGAACATGTTTCCAGTCAGGGTGTTACATTTATAAGATAGTCTGTTTTACCCTCAGCAGGGCAGTAGGCACAAAGCTTTTGACTTATTCATACCACGAATACTGTATAACAATAATGGTTAATGATACAGATCTGTATGCTTCAACAGGGATAAATCAAGACACATAAAACTAAGTGGGCCGCTGGTAGGTAAATAAGTAAATTCTGGAGCTCTAATGCAGAACATAGAGATTATAGTCAACACTACTGCATTATAAACTTCCAAGTTGCAAAGAAGCTAGATCTTAAGTGTTCACAATACAGAAAAGAAGTAATGAGGTGACCTGATAAAGGCATTTGCTGAACCTACTATAAGAATCACATTATTACAATACTATAATCACCGCAATTTGTATCAAATGTATCAAACTAGCACAGTGCACACCTCAAACTTACACAAGGTTATATGTCAACTGTATCTCAATTTAAAAAAACTAGGAAAAGCTAGTTGCAAAGAATAAATATAGTACAATATTCTATTTATATAGTTGGAAAACAAAAAACAGTGGTACAGTACATATTGTTTGCGGGTATCTACAAAAAAGCATCCTTGCCGGCTTGAGGACATTGGTTCCTTGCAGGGCAGGAAGGGATATCAGAAGCCAAGGTGGCGAAGGCACACGTCTGTGTATATCTCTTTTCTAAGCTCTCTGTGATGCTGTCATCTCTCTGCTTGAAATTAATATGTAACTTTTCTTCTTTCAAATAAGGGATCTTTTTTAAAAAATGAAGAAAGAATTTGGAATCGAACAGACTTTGATTCAAAGGCTGCTACCCACGTACCCCCATTCCTTTCTCTAATCCTGTTCCCTTGTCTGTGAAACAGGATCGCGGTAACATCTTCGAAGTTGTTGGGAGGACTGGTTGAGGGGATATATGCCAAGTGCCCAGGATGGTACCCACCTTGGTACAGATGCTCAGGCATAGTATTTTGAAATGACTTCCCCCGGGCTCACGGGGCTAGCCTGTGCCAGATCTAGGGTTTGTGCTGAGTCCACAAGCGCGCAAGTCTAGTATCTGGGGATACACAGAGACCTGCCAGCCAGAAAGGGCAGGAAGGGAGCCCTCCCAGGGTCGCGCCCCTCACTCCTGCTATTAACCCTTCCCTGCAAACCTGACTCTGACCAAGTTGAGAGGGGAATGGGGGGCACCTTGCACCCCAGCTCAATAGCTGTCCCCGTACACTCATGCGGAAGAATGTTTTTGCTCCTCAAAGAAGAAAGTTACTTGTGATAATGTTCTAAACGCCTGGTTTGGTTCCACTAGCCCATTGTGATTTCTCCTCTCTCTCTCTCATCAACAGCGTCATCAGCAAAGTGGTCCCAGCCCCTGAAGCTAAGCCGGCCCCTTCGCTGAGTCGACCCAAGACCCCACCACCCGCCGCAGCCCCCGCCCCTGTCCCCATGCATGTCGCCCCCGCGCCGGTGCCTTCACCGCTCCTCACGCAGTCCACCGTGGCCCCCGCTCTGATGCCAGCCCCGTCCCCAGCCATCTCGGGAGCCGGAACATCCAAAGCGCCGGTCCGAAGTGTGGTCACGGAGACCGTCAGCACTTACGTGGTACGCTGCCTTTTCTTTCTGGAGCAATTGAGAACCCCTAGGAGCTCACTCTTCCACCATGAGCATGTTCTCAGCTAAGAAGCCGTGTCATATGTCATTACGGGATTCCGGAGGAGATTCTTTATGACCAAAAAGATACTTTCCCCTGCATTTTCAAGCTTTGGGCCGTAGAGTATTATATAAGGTGTTTGCAGATTTAGTCTCCATAAATAATGTCAAAGCATTGTTTTTCTTTAGTTTACATTGTTTTATACATATATGCAACAACGTCAGTGCAGAAATATAGGAATGAATGGTGATATTTAAATCCCACATTGAATTTCTTGATCAAGCAATTAAATTATTCACTTCAGAGTGTAAGTTACATCATGAGCACAGATGTTATGGCCCAGATGCTATTTCTGGGTAACATCGCTAATTACGGTATTTGATTGGCAAAGGCTTGGAATATACCAGCGCTCGCATGGCATGGAAACGAGCTTGAGTGCAGAAGCGCGTCTGCAGGTGGTTAAGCTCGGCCTGTTGAATGAATTCACGCTCTTGTCACGGGACTGTTTTCAGGTGTTTTCCCCATACTGAGCAGTATCAGGGCTTAGTCAAACCCTGAAGTCAATCTAGTAATGACACGTTTTTATAAATAGGTCCCTTGGGCACTGTGGAGTGACAGACACACAATGGAGAGATTTTCGGCACATAGAGGCACTCTGTGTGCAATACTGCTGGGACCACCACATGTGTAAACTGTGGTCAGCTTCCGGGTGGCACAGGCCTGTCTGAATAGATAGGATTGGAAGGTAGGACTCAGGGTGGTGGTTATAAATCCAGTAAATATTATATCTCTTTAAGGCATTTTAGAAGGAAGTGTCAATAAATCCTTATACATTTGAGGCACTATGATGATAGAAAGGATAAGAAGAAAATCTCCAAGGTATTGAGAGAGGATATAAAGACATGAAACATTAACAGAAAAATATTAAATTGGCAATTCAAGACAAAATTAGAAGATACGATAAAATCTGTGATCATTGGGGCACCTGGGTGACTTAGTCAGTTAAGATCTGACTTTGATTTCAGCTCAGGTCATGGTCTCAGGGTCGTGAGATCGTGCCCCGCTTCGGGCTCTGCACTGGATGTGGAGACTGCTTAAGATTCTCTCTCCCTCTGTCCCTCTCTGCTCATGCGCACTCTCTCCCTCAAAAAAAAAAAAAAAGGTGTAATCATCAAATTGGCCCATTCAAGGACCAGTTGTTCTAGGTGTTAAAATTGAGGTCACATCACTGCAAGACGGGTTGGTTGATCAGGAAAGAGTTTATATTTTACCTCTTCCCCCTCCATTGCTTCATCGGTAATGAGGGGGTTCATGTTAGACTAGCTGATCAATACAATGTGTTCTACCTAAAATTTCTGATTCTCCAGTGGATTTTGGGGCTAACTCCCTGGAGATGGATCTAATTGGCATAGGCAGCATGGATGGAAAACTTGTACCTCCTCAGAGACATTTTGTAGACAGAGACCAAAATGTGTGATTTGGGGGACAACATGGGCTATCAAGCAAAAATGTCACTGCCTAATAGAGGGACTTTGCTGCTGTCACTTATGTTTCCCGAGCTCCAGTTTCCCCGTTTGTCCCCTATCCGAGGGTTGTTCCACGATGAGTAAACAAAAGTAAGATGTTGGAGAGAATTCAGGACCCCGGCTGGATGTTAGTTGTTAAGGATGCTGGGCCAGTTTGTGTAGCAACAGAGTCACGGCCTTCTCATTTCGAGAGAGGTCACCCAGCAGCCCAGCTGGCCATGCGTGACCACTTCAGGGCCCAGGACGCTGGACCCGTCCTATACCTGGACGGCTGGCACCTGGGAACTGGTGGTCCTCTACCCTTGTACATAGAGGGGGCTAAATCAGAGCCGTAGCGGCCCTGGTTTCTTCGGGAGGCTTTCATATATGAAGCGTCTGTGTCCGCAGTGCGCCCTTACACACAGAGCGGTTCTTTTCTAAGTATCCACTCAGTGTCATGTTTGAAAACATATAAACCGACTGTTCCTTGCCAAATAAACTGAATGAGATTCTTTGCCTTGTTACTGTAGAAACTTTGAAAATCAGCTCATAGTTCTTGCTGTTTTTGGAAGATTCGTTTCTTCCAAATTGGTTTTATTAATGTGGGATTTGAGGAAGCGACCTAATTCGGGATGCTTCTCGCTGGGAGCTGCTGAGTTAAGGAAAGCAAACCCTAGAGCACAGCACGTCCATAACAAATGATGTGAAAACGGGTAGCTCCTTGGTTATCTGCGCCCCTTATTTTATTTGCCCTTTAGTTGATTGTGCTTTAGTTGAAAATGTCATAAAGGGAATGGAAAGTTACTTAGTAACAGCTCTTTCATATCCTTGATCTTATCAGCCAGTTCAGAAGAAGGGCTTGGCTAATAAGTAATAAGGTGATACGTGCACACTGGGCCGCATACATTAATGCCATGCCTGTGGATGTGACCGTGGAGGCTGCCTGTGGCCGCGCTCCGTGGCTGCCGACACACCAGCTGCCACTGCCATGACGGCCCGAGTTGGTACCGTTGCTTACAGTGGTTTTCAGATCAGTGGCTGCAGGTCATATAGTTCATAGAACTGGTTCTAAAATGCTGTGTTTTTATGACTTACAAAAGAGAGTTTGAAAGAGTCATCAGAAATATCTTCTGAGTACTTAGTGACTCTCTTTTTCACGGGGTCCTAGGGTAGTGATGATGGCGATCGTGACTTCAGTAAATTGTTAAAACCGCTGACTCTCTTTTTAGTTTAACTGGTTTATGAGGTTCATGGGATAAAGTGATAAAGTAATCATTCTTATTCTGTCCTCTTTTTGGTTCTTTCTTTCCCACTGCATCTCTGTTTTTGCCTCCTCCTCCCCACCCCCCCGCTGCCTGCTCCCCCATTTAAAAACCTCAGATCCGAGATGAGTGGGGGAATCAGATCTGGATCTGCCCCGGATGCAACAAGCCGGACGATGGGAGTCCCATGATCGGCTGTGACGACTGTGACGACTGGTATCACTGGTGAGCACTGTGGGCGGGGCCGGCGGAGTGGGGGGGTGAGCACTGTAGGCGGGGCCGGCCGAGGGGTGGAGGGGGGTGGCGCTCTTCAGGGCACAGCGGTGACCGCCGTCCGTCCTGGTCATGCTCGCAGTTCCACTGCTGTCCTAGAAGCAGTGCAGGGAGCAGGATCACAGTAAGATTAACATGGGATTAATACTAAGGTTAAAACCAAGAACCTTTGGGCTATTGTTCTTCAGCCTAAATTCTAAATATTTTGTGTAGCCCAAACTGTAGGGCTTCCCTTTCCTTTTTTCCCAGTAATTTTCTATGCTGCAACACTGAACAGGAGCATGGAGGGAACCCCTTGGTAGACGCTTGGCGAGGTGCGGGACGAGATGACTGGTCTGCTCTTCATGCCTCTCCCCACTGCGCCCCAAACTGAAGAATCCCTGCCAGAGTTTACGCAGATAATCTCCTCGGGTTATACTTTAAACATCAGATATAAAAAGATTGAAATCTATTCAGTTGCACGATATAGGACACCTCTAAGACAAAAACCAGGCCACTGCTCGGAAGAACTAGCCCGTTTTGGCTGAAAGGACAAGTGACCGCTAGACCCCTAGCAGGGCCTCCAAAAGGGCCCCCTGCAACCCGGTAACCCACGCGCCCAGCAGCAGCGCTGCCTGCACTGGAGCTCCCCAGCCCAGACGCCACTAAATGGGCCATGGGCCTAGAAATTACTTAATTAAAATTACTGGCACACATAGGGAAAGAATATATACATAAAGCCGGTTGATCCAAAATCTTTTCTCCCCCTGCCCCCGCGTAGGCCCTGTGTCGGAATAATGGCTGCGCCGCCGGAGGAAATGCAGTGGTTCTGCCCCAAGTGTGCCAACAAGAAGAAGGATAAGAAGCACAAAAAGAGAAAGCACCGGGCACACTGACGTGTCCCGCGGCGGGGACGAGCAGCACCGCCTCGGAGGGGAGTTGGGGCCGGTCCGGCATCCTGCCTGCGCCCCACATTCCCGCAGGGAGCGGGTCTCGGAAGCCCAAGGACGAGAACACACCGTCCACCCTGGACCGGGCCCCGTGACAGACCGGCCTGGGCGGCCCTGGCCGTGTGACAGCAGATGGACTCCAGGAGAGCCGTGGCTCAGGACCGCCACGCCCCCTTTCTATGACCAGTGACAAGTATTATTAATAAACAGACCGTCATCTTCCCTTCTGATTTTCTTTATTCTCTCCAGGGCCTTTTCGTTAAGGTGTTAGCTGAGAAGACAATGTGTCAGCCGCCTCGACTGTCACTCCCGGACGCCGCTAGTCTGTACAGTCTGCAGCCTGTCCCCCCCTCTCTAGTAAGATAATCACAATGACAGAAAAGAAACTCCACTGGGAGTACCAGTAAATATTTTTGTGATGAAAATATATGAAGCTTCCCCACCCCCACCCCCGTTTTTAGTACTAACATGTAAAATGTTCAGGCTTTTGTGAAATACCTTCTATTTTTTAAGAAAAAGGTTTCTATCATGTCCTGTTTGCTTTGGCGCAGATTATTTTTGTTGACTCGCACGTGGTTTCTACGTCCGTGGCACCTGACCGTGGCGCTCCTCCCACGGCTTCTACATGTCATCAACTTGTATAAAACCCCCCGTCCCCGACTAGAAGATCTCCCCTCATGTAAATAATAAATATTTATGAAGTAGTTATTTTTTAAATTTTTATCGTGTTTAATTCTGGCTTTCTCTGAAATCCACGGTGATTTCAGCCACATCTGTAATTAACTGCTGTACATACGCGAAGAAGGCTAGAAGCAGAGCCATAGTTCCAAGTAACCTACCTAGAGCTGAGCCCGCGCTGGGCCCCGGATGCCGTGGGGGAGAGGGCCCTCGCAGTCGGAAGGACAACAAGGCAATTTAAGTCTGTACTTGATGATTTGAAATTGTTTTGTTATCTCTTAAGTTTCTTTGACTTAACTTTTACTAAATGGACATGTAGATTCCCCAAAAGTAAAAAAAAAACAAAAAAACAAAAACAGAAACAAAAAATGAAAAAACATATATACTGTAGCATTTTGTGTTTATATTGTTTTATTTCTGCAAATCTGTTCATTGAGATTGTGGTTTAAGGCTGAAATGAAGTATATTATGAATTTTTTTTTAAAGAAAACTCATCAAATTTCAGGGTATCACAAAACTTTATTATATTACTATACTGCCCACTATTTATTATATGTTATAGATGTCTGAGAGATAAACCAAATATTTTATTTTTAATGTAAAACATCAAATTTAACTTTATTAGCATATTTTAGCAACTTTGGAATAAATATGGACTTTTACTTGATTTTGAAATAATCCCAATTTGGGCCAGTGTAATGGATATCTTGAATGCTAGAATATGGGCTTTGAACCTAATACAAATATATTAATAGAAATTGTGAATTTTTTTAATGCCAAGTAAATTGATATTAGTGTATGAATTAGTCATATTTTAAAACTTATTATGTGGTTAGAGAAATGAGGTTTTCTGCCATGAATGTTAAATTGCAAATCAGTGGAAACGGAGCCGACCTTTTCAAGGTGCAGTATTTCACTGCCCTCCTTGTTCTAGAAGCCAAAATGTTTCTGTCCCTACAAAGAAACGAAGCATCTATGTTGAGCTATGTGTTTTTTGTTTTGTTTTAATTCTTTGAGATCATCCTAAATACTTTATACAGTATTTTCACATGCACAGATATACCCATTAGTGCTTTTTGGAGAGGGATGGGGGGTGGGGAAGTGCAAAATAAAGATTATTGGCTATTTCATAGTTTGCTTTTCCATTTTCTTTACTTAGGATTTAGTTCCCTGAGGCACGGTCAGTGGATCTAAAGTTGCCACGTTTAAGTGAGCCGGTCACACTACTGAAATAAGAACGGAGGTGGCTTGTATACCTTTTCCCCCAATCCTACTGTCGGGAGACTTCAGCCCATAATACATTGAAGGAATTTCAATCACTTGTCCCATGCTATTTCATGGTTGCTTTCCTAAATCCAGTTCATGATTTTATAAATGGCCTTTGCAATAATAAAACCAAAGAATCATTTTCAGGGGGCTGGATAGCTCAAGGGATTAGTAATGGAATACAGCGCCTTTCACCTCAAGGTCAGTGAGTTGAATCCAGTCCAGGTCACTCGAAACCCAAAGCTGTTACCATCTTCTGTCCGCCCCATGGCCTGTGTGACTTGGCCTGGCGGTCTCAGTGTCCGCCGGACCGCCGTCCGCGTACCGGCCGAGGGAAGTGCGGCACCTATACGGGGGTTGCCTTCGAGAAGAAAACACCTGTGGTCCAGAGCCCAGTGAGAAGGCTGGGCGTCGCGCTTCTCCATCGGGTCGTATGAAAGACAACAGACACGGAGCTTAGAGCACAGACAGCAAGAGTGTGATGGGATCCGCTTTGCTAGATGAAGCCAAACAAAATGGGCAAAGAGGAGGCCAGTACCGGATGAGAGGGCAGAGGAACACCCGTTGGGAAAGCTGGTGGAATCCGGAAAGAAGCTTTAGGGGACTCGAGCTGTTAAGAAGAAAGCAGGTTCTGACTGTGGACAGAGGTGAACAGAACTGGGCCCGGGGGCGGGGGCAGCAGGGATCTGCCCTCCACTGCAGTGGAAGCCTCCCTGGTGTCCGGGGGTCGGGGGACCCACAACATCCCAGCTAGTGATTTTCTCGGAGGACATGGTATTTAAGAGGCAGAGGGACACCGTCACTCCCTGGACACTAGCTTATGATGAGATCATCGACTTGCCGAGCCCTCGTGGCGGGCAGAGTGCCATTCTCGTGTGGGACCAACACGGGGTCCCTCTTCTGAAGGTGTCCGCAGCCAAGTACAGGGAGGCTCTTTATCCCGCAGCTGATTTGTGGTTCCCGGTGTCCCGAGGAAAATCCGTGGCTGTCAGAGCATTCCGGCTTCGTCAGGGTTTGTTGAGAGAGAAAATACAGTGCCTTACCCCACTCTGTCACCTAGACCGCCTTTGTTCCCTTTTCAATAGGGCGATGAAACAAAGGCGCACGAACCAAACTGAAGTCTAAAATGAACGCGGAGATACGGAAACGTCGCCACTAAGAATGTGCATGAATGAAGTTCACGGACGGCACGCAGGCCAAGTTTTCAAAATAAACAGTTTTACAGCCGATCTCTTTAGATCACAGCAGTTTCCCTTAGAAGGTTTAAGTCTCAAAGTCGACGCCTTCCCCTGACTGAAGAGGAGACAGATCGTGTCCTGAGTGAGGTCTCCAGGGCGCAGTCAGCCGTTCCACAAGGAAAGGATTTCTTTGAGAATCTTGCATTAGTCGTAGCTAAAAAGTATAAAGTAACTACTAATCCGTGCGTGCTGGCTGGTGGATGACACAGGAAATGAGACTTTCAGAGGGACAGCGAAACAGCGCATCCTCAGTGCGACATTCGGTGGGGGTGTGAGTTACTAGAACGCCTGCGACCCGCTACCCTCCAGCCCGGACACGCCGGCTGCCGGCCTCGGGAATGCTCCATCTGTCGGGGAGCATCTGCCAGGCGCCCCCCATGCCGGTGCCGAAAACGGGTGAGAGCCCAGTCCGGCGTCCCCGGCTCCGGCTTGTGAGGCTCTCGAGTTGCTTCTGTCCTCCAGCCTCCTGCGGCGACACGCCACGTGTTACCTACCGTGTATTTCATCGGACCCGAGAACCTTCCATGCTGTTCTTCCGCCCTGGCTCTGTGCACACCCTTATCCACCCCCAAGACTGGCAGGGGGTTTGCATGTGAATAGAGCTGTACGCTTTTTTCTTTTTTTTAAAGATCTTATGTATTTATTTGACAGAGAGAGATCACAAGTAGATGGAGAGGCAGAGAGAGAGAGGGAAGCAGGCTCCCCGCTGAGCAGAGAGCCCAACACGGGACTCGATCCCAGGACCCCAAGATCATGACCCGAGCCAAAGGCAGCAGCTCAACCCACCGAGCCACCCAGGCGCCCCGAGCTTTACGCTTTGAAATGTTTGTGTTTACGACCGACCTAAGGTTTAAAAGCTTAGCAAATGGTTCCATTACCGTAGGAACCGGCAGAGCTGACCTGAGACGAACGCACATACACACGCCACCAGATTTCAATATGTGAGGCTTTCAGAACGGAAGCAGCGTCTGGGGCGCCTGCTGCTGCCTTTGGCCCAGGGGCCTGGGATCGAGCCCCACGTCAGGTTTCCTGCTCAGTGGGGAGCCTGCTTCTCCCTCTCTCTCCCTCCAAAAAAGAACCCACAAAAACAAAAAACAAAAAAACAGCGGCAGCATCTTTTCGGTACCTTGCCCTAAACAATAATTTCCTGTTGTATCCTGGCAACCTCGTCAGTATTTTGGTAAACTTGGGAAGTTTTGTCGGGGTTTTGAGTTGGGTCTTATTTTTCACTAATGGAATGTTTATAATCTTGGGCAAAATGATACAAACCTGAAAAAGACCATTGGTACTGTCCCTTAAGGAGCTAACTCTTACCAAGTTAAGTGCTGTGAAGAAAACATTGAGTTCTCTCTCTCTCTCTCTTAGAACTATCAAAGTACTTACCAGAGGGAGTTCAAATAGTCCGAAAATATTACCAGGTTGTATTCTGATTCTTTCTTTCTTTTCTTTCTTTCCTTTTTTTTTTTTTTTTTTTTTTTTTTTTTTTTTTTTTAAGGCTTCATTCATTTATTTGAGAGAGAGAAAGGGGAAAAGAGAGAGAGCATGAACAGGGTGGCGGCAGAGGGAGAAGCAGGCTCCCCACTGAACAGGGAGCCCGACACGGGGCTCAGTCCCGGGAACCCAGGATCATGACCTGAGCCACAGACAGACGCTTAACCAACTGAGCCACCCAAGGCTCCCTTTTGCTAGCTCTGAGAAAGTGAACGCTCTGTAAATGCATTTCTAAACCCAATTCCTCACCTGTCCTCTCTTCTGTTAGTTTTGACGTAGCTATCCGCGCAACGTGCACGGAAACAAACAACAGGCCCAGGATGTCTTACCCTTACCCGTCCCCGTCCCCTAACACCTGCCACGAAAGTCTCCAGGCAGCACACCACGCTCGCGCTGCGCGGGGTGCACAGGGGAAAGGAGACACGGCCCGGTGCTGTGGCGAGCGGTCACGTGGGAAACGTGTTCTGCACCTCGCAAAGGCTCCCAGCGGGAAGTCCATGGTCAGATGACCAGCCCCGCCCGCCGCTGGCCGACCGTCCCCACCGAGGTGCCTGTGCTGTTTCTGACAAGCTTCACACGTTAAACGGACGCTTTCTGCTCTGCGCATCTTCTCTTCAAATTCTGTTGAGACGTTTAAACTGAATCTTAAGGAATCTAGCATGAGAGCCGCCAAGAGCGCACTTTCTCTTTTCTCTTTTTTTCTATTTTTTTTTAAGTCAGAACCTGGATTTGAATCCTGGCTCTGTCGCTCAACTGCTGAATGGGTTTGAACAAGCCACATCTCTAAATCTCAGTCTCCTTCTCTGTAGAGAAGAGAAGAAGACCCCCTGCTTGGGACAGTTGTGCACGTGAACGAAATCCCGCACCACCGCACACGGTGAGAGCGCGGTAAGCCCGGCTGGGGTACCTGCCGCGGCTTCTCTCTCCAGCTTCCTCCATCAGTGCGTACTGTCTTGCTCTTTCTGTAACTTCTCGGTGCTCTGTAAATTCTGGCTTTCCTACGAGCCTCAGACTGTGGGTTTCGATGCCCCGCCCACCAAAGGAGCGACCTCGATATGACAATCGAGGCTTGGAAAGTTGGACAAAGCAGTAACTAGGCAATTTTCTAATCAAGTGATTTGATTACTGGACGTGGACGATCACCGGGAGACAGAGACCCCCACCCCCCCCCCCAGTGTCCTCCTCCAGAATGGGCATGCGGCTCTACTCTCACGGCACCGCTCCGGGGCACAGAGGCAGAGAGGACGGAGAGCCGTGCCACCGTCCCAGGCCCCAGTGCCTCCAACCACAGGCCTGTCCGAACAACGTCAATATGCCACGAGTCAAAACGCAGCTGTTTTGGCACTGGCATTTTCCAATTCTTCGGCTAAACGATCTCGAGGAACTAACCAGAACAGTAAACCACGGAGGACATGCCGCATTAGCTCACTTACGTTCAGCAGCCTGTTCTTGAACAACCTCAGGCTTCCGCACAGTAAACATGTCAGAGACATGTCAGATAAGGACACCCAACTCACACCTGAAAGGAGAGATTTCTCAAGGGAGCAGGGCGGTCCCGGGGCAGGGATGCACTGATTGCCGGGGCGCTCTCTCGTGGCGGAGCTACCCCTGCAGCCTCCTGGGCTTGTTGCAGAAGCTGCCGAGCAGAATTTTCTGCGACGATGGACACGCTCCATAATTTCTGCACTGTCCAGTACGGCCACCGTGGCCACGGGGACTCTCAGCACTTGAAATGGAGCCACACCAGCCAAGAAACTGGACTCACTTCATTTCGTTTTAACTCCTTGAAAGTTAAGTGACCGCCCGTGGCCGGTACCTGCCGAAGGCACGGGGCAGTTGTAGAACATCCACAGGCGTCACTGTTCACTGTTCCTGGCCCATGCACTGCGGTTCTAGCCTTCCCCGTGTGGTCACAGCCGTGCTCTCTAACTACAGGATGTCCTCACACGTCCGTTTTTGAAACAAAGACGTCCTGTGCAATCTGTATGCGTTTGCCGCTCTAACATGCTCTGCTTGAGATTCGAAGCGTTATAAGGTGTGTCTAAAAGGCGCTGACACGCGAGATCTCTCCAATGCCTGTTAGGATGTCAAATCCAGAGGTGAGGGGAAGTGTGTGTTGTGTAATGGAACCCAACTGGAAACTACTGGTGTGTTTTAAAATCACGAAGAAGAGGGGCGCCTGGGTGGCTCAGTCGGTCAAGCATCTGCCTTCGGCTCAGGTCACGATCTCTGCGTCTGGGGATCGAGTCCTCCTCTCAGCTCGAGCTCTTTCTTGCTATCTCTGTCTCTCCCAGATAAATAAAACCTTTTAAAATAAATAAGTAAAGAAATAAATAATAGAATAGGCCTGAAGTAAAAAGAAGAAATCAAATAAGATACAAAAAGTAGGCGCAGGGGAGGCTGGGTGGCTCAGTGGGTTAAGCACCTGCCTTTGGCTCAAGTCATGATTCCAGGGTCCTGGGATCGAGCCCTGCATTAGGCTCTCTGCTCAGTGTGGAGCCTGCTTCCCACCCCCATCCCCCCTACTTGTGTTCCCGCTCTTGCTGTGTCTCCCTCTGTCAAATTAATAAATAAAATCTTAAAAAAAAAAAAAAGAAAAAAAGAAAAAGGAGGCACAGAAGCTATCCTTTTCAGATTGTCTTGCCTGCAAGAGCAGATTTTACAAAGAACAGCAGAAGGACGCCCCTCCAGCAGGCAGAAGAGCCGCGGCCGGGCCGGGTGGAGGGAGCACACTGACCCCTGCCCAGACAGCATCTTGAATTGCAAAAGTCTGGCTAAAACAAAAAGGAAGCATGGATATTGCTTATTGTGGATAAAATGGAAGCGGACAAGCTGAAGAGTTGGTTCTCAACTTGCTAACAATTCTCCGTTAAGTAATCCTTCATGTCTCTAGGACTCTGAACCTACGTACAGAGTCTCAGTTGTCAGGGGTGTGTATTAGACTTCGGCGAAAGTGTTGTACGACGTCAATTTAACCACTCATAGGAACACGGGGTGTACTCGTCCATGTACACACATTCAGCCTGTGAACAGGGGAGCGGCTTCCATGGGCTTGGTTGCCTCTAGGAGGTGGAGTAGAAACAATATATTTCAGCATCCACTTCATTTCCTGGATGGCAAGTTATTTTTTCAAGCATTTTTAACGTGCAACTCATGGTCACTGAACTTTGTTTCAATCCCTAAAAACAATAGAGTAGGTCCACTCACTGATTGCAAAATGCCAGGGCCCCTCAGAGGGCTCCGGCTTACCAGGCCACCGAAACAGAGCTGGCCCGTGTTTCAGTTTGTGGTCACGGACAATACAGGGATTTAATGCAGCTGAAATCCTGACCGGGTTTGGAAGTCGATGGGATTTCTGCCCTGAGAGGCTGTTCACCACCTTTCCCAAGTCCTGGGTCCCACTGTCCGCTGCCCACTTTGTCTCTGAGAGGCGTATCAAAGTCTGCGTGCAGAGTCTCATCCCAAGGACGTCCGTACAGAAACACACAGTGTCATCATGACGTACACCTGCCAAGGCTTCATACTTACCTCTACACTGGTGTCGAATGTTGGCGATTATGCAGTTTAAAAACACAGAATTCCCACGGAACTGACTACCATGCTGAGCGGGTGCCACGCACTCGGGAGCGAGATGAGAGTCTGCAAACTCTCCTGCTTAGCTGGGCTGCTGTCATCCTCAAAGAGCAGAGGAAAAAGAAGAGGTTTGGAGCTCTAGCAAGGAAAGGTCCAGGTGAGCTGGCTCCCCCAGTCCCTTTTCAGGCCTGATGACAGCTCGTGTCACTAAAACAAACAAACGTCCCTCCTGCCCTTCCCTGGTCTTCGCCCTTCCCGGGTCTGATGCTCCCCACACACACCCCCCGAGAGAAGCTGGGCTTCCGTGGGAAGAGGAGTCACGTCAGCAGTTGGGCGGACGGGGTGTGCAAGGACGAACGGAAGCCGTGCACCTTACGTACAGAAGCCGCGCGGGCTGAAAAGTGCTAGAATTTCAGTAACTTGATTATTTGGACTCAGGTGAGGGCATTAGCTCCTGGAGCCAAAAAAAAGAAAAAAAAGAAGGAAGAAAAGGAAAAGGAAGAAGAAATAAACATGAATCATGTACCTAGGCCAACCCACTAATCGGGAATGCAAATATGGTACTGAAATATTAAGGCGCTATGGAAATGCAGCCAAACGGTGAATTTGAAAGTAAACACTCCAGATTCCTCTGCCCGTCTCACACCTAATCTGATAGAGCCACCCAACGGCTTCACGCAAGCGTAAGCAGAGAAGGCTCCCTGCGCGGCCCATCGCAGGCTTTTAAACGGACTTCTGTTAACGACCCAGTTGAATTATCTCCTGGGATCCCTGTGAGAGTTTCGGGCGGGCCACCTCGCAGTCAAACCCCCCACGGGACATGGGCAGCACCACGTGATCGCCCAGGTCCACCGTGGCTCCGGTTTCAAGGTCTTTCCTGAAAGTTGGCCACGTCGATAACCTGGTTTCCACGCTATTTACTGCCTGGGAAGGAGGAAGGGTTGCGCCCAGCCCCTCCGGGATGTGAACTTGCGGTTCCAGGGAGTCTAGGGAATCAAATCTCTTGCTTTCAGGATGGCGCTGCCCCAGAGAGAGACTCCAGCCAGAGCTTTCTCTTAGAACCAAGATGGGAACTGAATTACAATAGCTCTTTCTTAGTTGTGACACAGTAAAAAAAGAAGAAAAGGGAAAGCTTTGCCTCGTACTTTAGGACACATTGCACCTGTGGCTTTTGCAAATCGCAATTTTTCTACATTAAGAATGAATTCCTTGTAATATTCTTTTTATTAACTGAAACATCATTTCATCCAGGACCTCCATTTACCAGTGGCAAATCTGGTTAACTTCCGAGAGCCAGTATCACTCTGGCCATCAAAATGAATTAGTCCGCAGGTTGGGGAAGATTTGACGCTCAGGTCAAACCCTGCCCCTCCTCCCCAGCATTTTAGCCAAGATAAAATTCAAATGATGTTTTTAGTAAAAATGATTGCCCTCTTTTTAAAAGATTGCATTAAAAATAACAGCGTCAGGATAATTTCTCAGCCACGGCACAAGAGTTCGGTCTCTTTGTAACGGGATTTACGAAACAGCTGCCTTCAATGTACTCGGAGGCTTTGGCTTTGGGTGAGTTCTGGGCAAACCGTGACTTGTGGGCCCATCTAGTTAACACAACGATGAACCCCAGCAGGCGAGGCTTATTTAAAGATGGTGACAAAATGTACCCCCTCGGACTCTGAAAATAAATTCTTAGGCTGCTTTCAGTTTGGGAAAAGATTTCACAACTTCCAATGAATCACAGGCAGGAGCATCTCCGGCCACCATGCTCCTGCTGAGTATGGAAAAGCAGATTTTCACCTGTTCGTAGCTCCTAGAAAAACGTCTGCATCGATCTGCCCTTCTGTGGAAGACACGTCTGAGAAATCCCATTCCTCAGATTTGCTGGGGTTTCAGGGGACCCGAACCCAGCCCCCCCATCACCTGTCAAGGGGCACCTTGCTGTCCAACTCTCGCTGACGCTTGAGCTTTACTTAGAGAAAGTCGAGTACTGACACACGATGACGTATGTGTCCTCATGTGCAGAAAATGCTTCCCCCTCACTCCAAAGAGCTAAAAATTGGTGCCCCACGCCCGGCACTTTAAATAAAGTTGCCTGTTCCGGGATTATTTATCATGGTTAGTGGTCGGCCATCAGTCATGAAAAGTTAACAAAGACCTATTGGGTTTATCTATAGGCAGCTAAACAAACATATCTTGCTCTTCTGTTATCTTCTTGTTAACAAAGCCCTATCAGGATGTTCTAAACATCCGCGTTTACTGCACGGGGGTCCTTTATCTAGGATGATATATGGCGAGCCCATCAATTAGCGGAGGCTTTGTAGATACCTGCCACTGTTCCGGAGCCGGCCTGCTCTTCCCTCTCCCTCCGCCACCCGGGCGCTGTGGGGGCTTCTCCGTGGGGTCACTGCGTCCCTTCTGGCCTTTGGTTCATCCGGGTGGCCGTGCTGAGATGATCAGAGCGCCTCGGGGACCACTGTCCCGAGAAGCTTGCACAGAAGGAAGCAGCACACAGAGAAACAGGAGCTTGTGGCCCAAGCATCTGGAGAAACAAAAGCCACTCAGCTGGTGCGGCTGGAAATCCGGAGGCCGATGCTCTCATTCCGGGGGTGCGTATGGGGGAAGGGAACGGAGGGCCTCCGCAGAGGGGCATGATTTCCTCCCCAATCATCTCAGCTTAAAGACTACCCCCTCCCCTCCCCAGTGCCCGCAGCATAAAGCTTGACCTTCAAGGCCCTTCATGGTCACGCGTCCAGGCCCCTGTCCCTTCTGCCCTCCCCTGGGGGGCGGGCCGCATTTCTTAGTTTATTGATGTTCCTGGTCCCCTTCCTCAACCCTGTGCCACTGAACTTGCCCGTTCCTTTCTGGAATGGCCTTTGCCACGTGCTCCGCTCCACGAGCCCGTAGGCATCCCCTGAGACCCAGTCAAGTGTTGCCAATGTGGCAAGCACTGGGAGACGCTCCCGGGCCTTCCGTCCCCTGGGCTCACACACCAGCGTGTCACACGCTTACCGGAGCGTTTTCCGTTTCTCTAAGGGTCTGTAGGCTTGTCTCTCTTGCTGTTCTGCCCGTCCAAGTTTCTGCCAGGGAAAGTCGCCTACTTTGTAGTCTCAGAGCTCAGCAAGGTGTTCTTTAGAGAACACGATGTCAAAGGAAGGAGTGATACGTGGACGAGAAGACATGCTCACATGTCTGTGGGTCCTCGTCATCCTACGCTGAGGTCTGGCAGGACAGAAGCAAGTCCGCAGAGCGATGACAAGAGCCAGGGTTGGCCAGGCGACCGTGTCACCTATACAGAAGGGACAGATCGATTAGCTTAAAGGCTGTTCTAAGCATTTAATGAGTGTATCTTGGAGCCCCACGGACGTTGGGATGGACGCTATTACTATTATTTAGTATTATTTTATGATAATATTGTTACTGTTTTTAGTACCAGTGCCTAACCCTTAGTCATCGGGGGGACTGTCTCCCAGAACAGACTTTTCAGCAGTTTCCCCCAAGATAGCTCAGCTGGAGGGTGAGTTGTGTGACAGGAGCTGCCTTAAAACCCAAGGGTGGCAGGCTTGTCCGCCCCAATGCAGGCCGTCCCTGAAGGCTCCCGGGGCCCCCGACACTGTGCCCTCCCCACTCACGATAAACTGGCCCACAGCTTGCAGCTCCCGTGAGGCAGCCCCCTGCGCCCCGAGATCTGTGCCTGTTTTCCCACAGCTCCTCACATGCCCGGCTCCCACACTCACCCGGACCGAGTCAGACCCGGGTCTGAGACCGCCCTGCCGTCCTCCCGGCACAGCCCGGATGGTACCCGTGAGCTGACGTCTGACCCTCGCAGTGCAGAGGCCGGACGTCTTTCTGCTTCCTCGGGCCCGCAGCCCCCTCCCCGCAGCTCGAATCGGACGCACATCCACACTCGGGATCTCATCCACACCAGGCCCTCACCCATGCCCCGTGTCCCCTCTCCAGCCCGCTGCCCTGCCTCAGTCAGACTGCTCTAGAGGCCAGCATCCTGATGCCCCTTTGGGAAGGCCTGGCCGGAGGCGGGCCGGAACCAGGGCTCGTGTCTCTAGATTGTGTCCCTGCGGGACGTGTGCGGCTGTGGAGAGGACGGACAGCCGGAAAAGCCTGCCGGCTTGCAGAGAAAGGCGCCCTCCTCTGCTGCTCTCCAGGGTCTCCCATGCACTAGGGGTCCCACCATCCCGAGTGGGGGTGCCTTTGATGGGCTGTGAGGACACCCCCCACCATCGTTCGGTGCTGGTTGGGCTTGAGCCAGAGGCCTTCCAGAGGATCACCACGCTCTAGAAATGGACAGGAGTAGGGCCCCCCCTTCGAAGGGCACCCTCTCTGGCCTTCATCACCGCCTGCTGGTGGACACAGACCGTCAGGCAACCCCAGGCTTGGGGAGAGAGGTTGACCCTTGGAGCCCCGTTGGAGCAGCTTGCACCTGCTGACCTAGGCGCCCAGCCCCTAACCGTTACCCTGGCACACATCTGTCCCCGCCAGCTCTGCCGTGACACCATCCCAACCAGCAGGGGGTGGAGGGCGATGGGAGTGGCCCAGAAAGCCCTCCTTTGAGCGGGCCCCCTGGCTGGGGGCTGGGGGGCAGGCTCAGGGCAGAGGCTCGGGATGGCAGAAGCAGGCGCTCTTGCGGATGTAGGAGCGCACGAAGGCAGTCACTGCGGCAGGAGGCTGGCGGGAACCCCATCTTTCAGGCTGAGTTCACAGAGGCCTCTGGAACCCGAGACTCCCACCCTAGGGCCCCAGTGGGTCCCCTGCTCCCATTACAAGGGAAAAAAAAGAAAAAGACAAAGGCTGGAAGGCTGAAAGCAAAGAAAAAGGAAGGAAGGAAAGGAGAGAGGGAGGAATCGGGAGAAGACGAGGGAAACCGAGGCACTGGCCATCAGTCGCCTTCCTAGACTGCCCTGGGGTGTGGGTTGCCTTCCAGTTTGGGAACAGAAGGTTTGCCATGCTCGCTGGAACCTGCGCCGGTCTCCAGGCTGTGTCCTTGAATGACTGGCCCAGACGCCTCAGTCTTCCGCTCAGCCCACCCACTCGCCCCACCCCAGGCCCCCGCGGGAGAAGACTGAGAACCAAATCCGTGCATTTCCCTGCGCCCTCCGACCGGAGGGATGCCGGGCCAGGAACAGGCGCCACCAGCAGGCCCTTTTCCAGGGTCAAAATGGGAAGAGAAACCCAAGACCCCTGTGCTTCCCGCTCAGGCTCCTCTGGAATCAGGGTGGGCAGGCACCCCAGGGGGAGGCAGCGCCCAGGCTGGAGAAGAGAAAGTTGTGTTGCCCAGAGGAGACACAGGGTGACTGTTCATCAAGGTGCGCGGAGAAGGAGCCTCGGTTCACCAGGGCTGGCGGTAGAGGTGGCCCGCCGGGGAAGCCCGCTCGCCTCCGCACTTAAGATGTTGCTCCTGCCTCTTACCCTCCAGGTCCCGGAGGTGGTGTCTGAGAAGACCCCCGGGGACCGATGGGGATGCGGGGACACCTCTGGCCCCAGCACGGGCAGGCTGGCGAGTGCCGCGCACACGACTGTCCATGTGGGGCCCCTGCTCCCTGGGCAGTCGCTGCCAACGCGGAGCAGGACAATGCCACCCCCGCTACAAGTGCAAACTAGTTTCTGTGTTGGGGGAAAAAGGAGAATAAAAGTTTAATAAACGTGTGCTGTGTCGTGAATGACTTTGTGACGACCTCTGCTGCAAATGGCCTATGCATGCGGAATAATGGTCTTCTTGCAGAGAGGGAAATAGCTTAGCGCTATCGTGGTTGCCTCGGTAACCATCAGAGCCCCCATCTAGCAAGAGAGAAATGAGTTATGAAAAGGCTTGAGTGAAGAAGGGATTAACACATGATCCCAGGGACAGTATGTCAATCAAAATCAACTGAGAAATTACACTGCTCTATTTGAGAATTTCTCCGGAACCCGAACGCTAGTGGAGTCGGGTGCGTATTTTTTTTTCTCTTTTTTTTTTTTTTAATTTGAGAAAGAAGGCGAAAACTAGCATCATGATTAGTCTTCATGACTATCATTGAGAATTACACTAAGGGAAGGGAAACACTCCCCCAAAGAGGGTTATTTAAGAAGACAAGCCCCCCCCCCCAGCCTCAAAGCACCTCGCTCCTGTGTCCTCCTGGACCCCCCCATCTTGTCCCGCACCCCGCTGCGCCTCCGGCCTGGCGCCCGGATCTCCCATCTGCAGTCTCAGGCGCCCCCCTCCCCGACGAGAGGCCCGGGGCCTGGCGCTCGGCCTGGGCGCACCCCCAGCCGCGCGCGAGGATGGGGATCTGGGGCGCTGAGTGCTGGGGGGCGGGTAGGACGGTGCGGACCGGGGGTCCCAGCCCAGGGTCCTGAGCAGCAGCCTTCGAAGCAACCCCTGGCCGGCTGCCTGCTGCCTCCACTCCATCTCTGACTCAGCGTGGGGGGAAATAAGCCGCAGAATCCGCCGCATCCCCCGCCCCACCCGTTAACCCCCACCCCGCCCCTGGGGCAGACCCCGCTGAAACCGCGAGGCACGCAGACCCAGCGCACGTGCGGGCGCACCACCCGCCACCCCAACCCCCTCCCCGCACCCCTCCCCCGCACCAAAACCAGGTCAAAAATAAAGGAAAAAGACACCATAAATGGCACGCAGCGGGCCTCGGTTCGTCGATCTCTGACCCCGCGCGGTCCCCGCTCTCCGCCCAGAGGCTGCTTCTGCGGGGACCTCCGCTCCCGCGCGGGAGTCAGGAATTTGGGGAGCAACCTCAGGCCGCTCCCCACCACCCCTCCCCGTCCCACAAAGATGTTCTCCTTCGGAAACATTTCAGAGCCGCAAGCCCCGGAGGAGGGACCGCGCCGCAGGAGCGCGGGTGGGCTGCAGGAGGGGAAGCTGGACGGTGACCCCAGGAGCGCCACCTCCTCCCGAGCCACCGAGCTCTGGGCCCTGCGGGAGCCCCGCAGTGCTGGAGTCGAGGGTGCGGGCTCCCGCTTCTGGAAGTCTGTCTGGCCAGCGCCTGGGGGCCAAGCTGGGGGCGGTACCAGGGTCCCCAGGGGGGCCTCGGGGCAGCAGAGCCCGTCACTCGCGATGTCACGGAGGCCTCCCCACTCGCGATGAACCGCCCTGGGCCCACAGCCCGCTCTTTTGTTTCCCAGCAGGAAGGGACCTTGGCCATCATCTTGACCAACGTCCCTCAGTCAGCAGGTGGGGAAACCGAGGCCTTGAGCTAATAACAATGACTGAGGTCGCACATTGACAGGGCCGGGACCAGAGCCCAACTTCTCCACTTCGCTTAAGAAAATTGGCCTCTTAGAAAGAAAGAAAGAACACGTTGCAAGGAACTTTTCTCCAACTGAGAGCTTTCTGGGCCCTGCGAGGACGAGGAGGCGGGCGGCAGTGCGCTCAGCCCACCTGGCCTGGAGCTCGCGGTCACCCACGCGTCCCTCCAGCCCTGCGGCCGCCCGCCCAGCCTCCCCCGGCCGCCTCCCTCCCCTGCGCGTCCCACACAAGTTTCCAGCCCCGAGCGCCCGGCGCGGCTAACTAAACCGCCCTGACCCCGGCGCTATTTGATATTTGCCTCTTTGACCCTCCTTTAGGAGCTCGCAGCGGTAACGCAGACATTGGACAAGTCCAGCCTGAAACCGAAGCCCTGCGGACGGGGGGAGATGGGGAGAACCTGATAGCTGGAAACTCGTTTTCTCCAAAGGCTTTCGGGACATTTTAGCCCGGTTCCGGGTCCCCGGAGCGCCAGGGCGCCGCCAGTGCGGGTGTAAACGCTAAATGTCAGCTATTTGTTCCAAGGATTGGCATGAAAACCGACTCTTTCTCGTCTTCTTTTTTTTCCTCCTTCTCCCTCTTTCCTTTCCCTTCTCTCTCAACCCCTCAGGATTCCCACAAATACTCATTCAACCAGTGGCTCCTCTAATCCGCCTTCCCTTCCACCCCGCCGCCCCCCAGGTCAGAAAACCTCACTGGAGAAACGCAGCCCAGCAGTAACCACTGGCAGGAAGGTGGGGGCACTTGGATGGTTTGGCTCCACTTCTGTGTGCCAGGACGGACTGCCCTGTCTTCTCTTTCTAGACCCTTGTGTCTTCCTGCTTTTCCTTTCTCTCTCTCTCTCTCTCTCTCTCTCTCCACTTTCTTTTCCTTCTTTCCTGGGGTGGGGTGGGGAATTATTTCTTATAAACAGCAATGGGCCGAATGCAACGGTGGTAGCCTATTAGAGATTCAGGAGCTCTGTGCTATTAAGGGGAGCCGACCAGATGAGCAGATAAGAGAGTCGCCTGGTTTCAAAAAGTTCCAGTTTCTGCTTCAGGGGAGCTGCCGGACTGAGCGCCTTCCTTAGAGCACCGGCAGGGACCCATTTTTTTCCCCCCCCAAGAAGGGAGGAAGGGCCACCGAGTTGAGGCTGACCACTTGTCACTCTCCCCCAAACCCAGCCATATTCCAGACGTCCAGCCCAGCCCCCTGTAACCCCACTCCCCAATTCTTCCAGTAAGAACCCTCTGACTCCAGACTCTCCCCCTTCCAAGAGGCCGGTCCCACCTCTCCCCCCCCACCCCCGCCCCCAGCCACCATAATTCTCCATTTCTCTTATTCCTTCCGTCGCTCCCTCTAACTTCTTCCGTGATAACCTGTTCAAACTCTGATTAGTGAAGCTTCATTCTCCTCACTCACGCTTTTCCCCAAACACCCTCTCTCCCTTTCTCCCTCCTTCTTAAAAGATTTTGGAGCCGAGAAGATAAGATATGCAATCCTCTATCGGGAATCCCGTAATATTAAAGATCAAATGTGGCATCAGTGGAAGACCAAATGCAGAGAGAGACAAAAGGGGGAGGCTGGGAGATGCTCATCAGCTAATTACAGCTGCAAATATTATGCAAATTTATCTTGGCACAGAAATGGAGCACGCGAGTTTAAGTGTGGAGATAATGCTGGAAAATTGAATGTTCATCTGGGCATGGGAAATGGCCCAGTAGGCTCCATTGGTCTGTTTCATCTAGGGAAGCACCGTTTTTATACTCCTATCAGATCACCCGCACTTCACTGGTTGGGGCCGAGAAATTAATATTACTTATAATTGATACTTGAAATTCTTGGAGTGATGTGTCCTAAAGAGAGGGAAGAGAGGAGGGAGGAAAAAGGAGAAGGGGCAGGGGCGAAGAAGAAGAAAAGGAAGAGAGAGGCGGGAGAGGGAAGTCAAGCGATATTTAACACAGAATTGGAACTAGACGTCTGAAATCCACTGGAGTAAGTAAAGTGAACAGAAAGATAAGAAGAGAGTATTCCCAGAAAATCGTGTCTCTCCTTCTCTACGACCACCTAAAACCTGACGTGTCTTTATCACCAAGATCCAAGTTTTAAAAATCTGTACTGGTCTGGATTCCTACTTTGCTTAGGAGTGTGGGACCCGATCCGGAATTGGCACTAGAACTCCAGGTAGCTGGGAACCTAGCATGATCCCAGGAGAGGAGAGCTGACTGGTGGGAGGGGGTTACTGACCAGAACTCTTGTAGGTCTAAGCGGAGGAGAAGTGGATTTGGCTCTACAGAACCTCGCCCCTGGTTCTGCCCCAACCGCGCAACCCCCCCATCCGCATTCTTGACCCCCCCCCCCCCCCCCGTGTTCAGCATTCTTCAACCCACTCTAGAACTGTCTGGGAAATGACATTCCTGGGAAACAAACCACGTCGTCACACTTCAAAAGGAAAGGTCCCCAAGTTTGGGGAAGAAGGGAGACAATAGGACGTGGGTGAACTGAAAAGAACCTTAAAAAATAAATAAGTGAAATCCTGCCCCGCCCCTCGCCTCCCAGTAGAAAAATCTACTGCAACCTAGAGAAACGTGGAGAATTTCACAGATGAACGTTATTCGGATACAAGCCATCCAATTACCAAGAAATTATGATCTGACGTCAGGAGGAACAATTGGAGAGCGAATATGTATGAATCTCCTCTCACTGGTTTGCATATTTGCAACGATTGTTTAATCCAAGCAACCAGAAAGTAATCAACAAGCTCAAGCTTAAAGAGCAAATTACCAGTGACTCCTGCCCCTTCTACTTCCTGAAGCCGGGAGGTTGCTAGTGTTAGATGTTGGAAAGGGGCTCCGGGTGTAGCCTGGGATTCTGAAATCCATCCTGAAAGAGGCAGAGACTAAAGCCTGTTGCATGTAGATGGCTTTTGTTCCTTTGGCGTTAGGGCAAAATACAAAAGAAACAAAAATGCCAATTATCGTAACTAATTAACCATTAAATGAGATGTGTGCCCTCTTCTTTCCAACTCTAAAATGGAGGGAAGATGATGAGGGTAGGTACAGGGGGGATCTGTGAGAACAGGCAGATCCACCCACCACTCCGCTCTGGGGGGAAAAAAAAACCCTATGCACATTCTGCATGTGTTGACAGACAAAGCCAGAGGGGCTGAATATATAAATACATATAGATGTACTTTTAAAAAGAGAGCAAAGCATAAGAGAAACCTGGAATTGATTTTTTTTTTCTTGTTTACTTGGAATGGGGCTGGAGTGGGCAGCGGTCAGGGTAGGAGCTGTGTGGGGGCAGGAGATGGTGAGGAGGCAGGAAATCTCAAAAAATTAACATTATTGGTATCTTTCTATATAAAGATGCAAATGGCATTTTATCTCGGCTCTGTGCTTTAGTCAGTGTTTATGATTAATTATCTCCTTTTTCATAAAAATAAATCATGTTAAAAATTAGGATCTTGGGGCTGGGGAGAAACTAAGCGCTGGTTTCAGGTCGATCTTGTTAATTTCAGCCTGAAATTGACACACTAATTAAAGAGCCGCGTGGTAAGGCACGAGCAGGCAAGATTATACCCAGCTCTTTTTTTTTTTTTTATCAGATCTACCTTATATTTTCCCAATTAAAAACTGCAAAAAGCAGTTTCATTGCCCCAGGATAAAAAATAAGGGCCCCCTTTTCACAACGCTGGCCATCACTTTCTACCATCAGATTCATTGTGATGTATTAGATGCAATAAATTATCCCATGTAACAAAACATTGGGAGCTGAAAGGCAGATAATCTGGAAAGCAGAGATAAGGATTCATTATTCCAAATCATTATGAATCCAACGTTGCCTCTGACTTCTTTCTTAATCAGCTCCTCTGATCCTGGATATGTGAGCAGTACAGATAAGGAAAGAGTCGTTTATAATTCTCCACCTCGTCTAATATTTTAAAATAAAGTCAGAGGCAAGAAAACGCCATAAAACACTGGTGAGCAGGCAAGCGCCGAATGAAAAATCACTTCCATGTTATTATATCCACAGTAAGATTTAATTAAAATTCTCCACGTCCACGTGCTTTATTTTCAGATAGGATTTTTTCCCATCACGTAATAATTGATAGGAATTTGCAAACGGGGCTATTTATTTAGGGCGCCTGGGTGGAATAGGTCTGATTTTTTTTTTTTTATTTCCAGTCACTGCTTTGTGAAACTTTCATTTGCAGTGTCCGTGGTTCCACACCACCCAGACCTCCACCCTACTATGCAGTCCTGTACCGCCCACCCCCACGCCCCCCAACCAGCGGTCATGGAAACATAGGCAAAGTTACAGACCTAAAAGCTGAGTTTAATAAAAATGTTCTGTTAGAAAAAAAGAAAAGAAAAATGAAAGAAGTGGTTTTTCTCACCCTAGACTCCTTTGTAGCCTTCCAATCCCCCCATCCTGCACATTTGTAATAAAACAACTCCCAGTGGGTGGAATTGAAAGATTAGAACTCTTTTTTTAAAAAAAGATTTTATTTATTTGAGAGAGACAAGGAGAAGGGGGAGGGTCAGAGGGAGAAGCAGACTCCCTGATCAGCAGGGAGCCCGATGGGGGGCTCGATCCCAGAACCCCAAGATCGTGACCCGAGCGGAAAGCAGTCGCTTAACCAACTGAGCCACCCAGGTGCCTGGAAGGTACAGAACTTTAAAACCCAGGTTAGTATCGAGTGTTCTCCTCTGTTAGAGCATGGAAAAGAGCTAAACCAATCTGAGGGACTATCGTGGAAGGTAGAAAAATTGAAAGCGGGATCACTCAGAGGACTCGTGGGCAGAAAAAAAAAATATTACCTGTGTTTTAGGGGAAAGAAATGGGATGTGGAAAACCTGTAAGAATAAACATACAGTCTTGCTCAGAACAACCCTAAGTGGCCACACATTCTTAGAAAGATTGGAGATTCTGCCAGCGATTACTTCTCCCTACAGGGTCTCCTTTTTCTTTATCCAACAGGTGAACTTCCTATCTCTGCGGCCATCTCAGAGATCTGGGACACAGTGTTTCTATTATCATTAGTCATTTACAGATCCATCTTCTATCTCCACAGGCCCAGTGGCTTCCTTTTATATTTAAAATCCAATCAAATGCCTCAGCTGTAGGAATGTGGCCCAACACGCCACAGGATTTAAAGCCGTTGAGGCTGGTGCCAGTTGGGATGTCGTGATTGCCTCCAGGGAGAATCCCAAACCCAGCTCTGTCCCCAGGCCCAGGAGCCTCAGAACATTTCTCTAGCAGCTTCAGCCTCTGAATCCTAGCCCTGGGAAGGATGGATGATCCGCTGGCCCAGGGTTAAGGGGTTAAGAAGGCAGTGGTAGGTGCTGCAGGGAAGGGGGCAGAGAGCTGGGTCTTTGCCTTCTGGCCGGGATGCTCCAGGTGTGACTAATGGAGGGTGTTTCTGTGCTCTGCACACTCGGGTGTACACACACCACGGAGACCTGAACTGCAAATCAGGGAGCGGAGTGGTAGCTTCTGAAATTCAGAAAGCGACTTGTAGCTTCATTAAAGCAACCTCTTTCCAGTGGGCCAGGCCGGTGTCTACGAACCAAGAATAAATCTCCAGCGTCTGACAGAGCGACCAGCGCCTTTCCGCCCACTGTTTGCTTCTCGGGATAAATTCTCTCTTTTCTTTACCCGCACCCAACCCCCACCATCAAGTCGCCCCCAACACTCCTGGAAGAACTGGCCCTTGTATCCCTAATTAGCAGCAGTTTCCCCCCTAAGTCCATCACAACAGCAAGCAATGCCCAGCGGGGATCTCCCTGAATCTTGCTCTGTCTGGCCATTAAACTGAAAACCAGTTACGTTTTCATTAAGTGCTCTGAAGCCCGAGCGTCTTCCGAGCCCGATTTTGCTTAAATTAAGCCTCCCTTTGCTAAAGGTGGTATTGGGGTGATGCGGGAGCGGGCGAGCGATCAGATTTCCCAGTCCCTGACCCGAGCGTCCCTTCGGGCCTGGAGTCGAGCAAGTGCCCGCGTCAGCAGAAAAGAGACGGGGCAGCGGGGCCTCCAGACCGGCCGGAACCGGGCCGCGGGTCGCAGGCGCGCCCGGGGCCAGGCGGCCATCCGGTGGGCGCAGGGATGGCGCAGAGGGACTTGAGGGGCCGGGGCCGGGAGGCACCTTGGGTCCCGGAGTGCCGGGCGGGATGCGGGCGCCGAGGGGCAGAGGCTCCCCCGTGGGCCGCGGAGCGGATGGGGAGGAGAGGCGGGGAGCTCGCCGGGAGACCTGTCGGGGTGCCGCTAACCTCCAGGCCAGGGACACCACGGTCGCCGCGCCCCGGAACCCGCGGTCCTCTTCCCCCACGAGGCCGCGCTCGAGGAGCGGCGAGTTGGCGCGGGAGCCTGCGGGGCTCCGGGGTTCCCAGCCTCCCCTCGCCGCGGGCGGCGGCCCTCCCGGCACAGTCCCCGCCGCCGACCCCCGCGCCACGGGGCCGGGGCAACAGGTTGCGTGAAAGCTGTCGGGCGAGCGACCTCCTCTGCTGCGTCCCGGCGCCCGGGAACTCGGCTCGGCCGCTGGGGGGCGGCCGGCGGGAGGGAGCGGGCAGGGGCGGGGAGGGGCTGACCTGCTGACGCCAGGTGGGCTTCGGGGCTCCCCCGGTGGCAGGGAGACCCCTTCTCGCCTCGGGCCCGGCTGGCAAGTGGGAAGCCCCTCCGCCCCCTCCCCGGGCTGAGACCCGGACCCCGACGGTGCCGAGCGCTGGGCGCGGGCGGCGGTGCAGGGGCTCGGAGCGGCGGAGGCCAGGCCGCGGGCCCTCGGGGAGCCCCGAACCGCGCCCCCCCCATCCATGACTGGGCGTCGCTCTGACCGCGTTTCCCCACCCGCGCTCCAGCATCCCTCGCCTGCCGCACCCCTTGACCCTCCGCACGTCCCTCCTCCGGCCGCGGCCCAGCTCTGCACCCCTCATTCTGCCCATCCCCCCACCCCCACCCGACGGAACGACCACCCCTAATCCCCCGGCGGTGATCACCCCGGGCTGCTCCTCACTGCCGACCTGGGGCCGGAGCAAGAAAGTTCTTAACTTCCTGGCCCAGCGATGGAAAAATTTTGTTTTATTTCTAACCAAAGATGTATTTATTTTTAAAGTCAGTCTCCATATTCGTGTTGTATAAATATTGTGAAGGGAAAACGCTACCTGTCAAAACGAACGGACCCTGACCTTTCTCCCCCAGTGCTGACGGGGTTTCATTTTACTCTTGCAGAAATTTATTCATGACAGATTTCCTCCTCCGTGGATTATTTTGATCTCCCACCAGCAGAAGTAGAGATGGTCCAGGAGCCGGCTGGAGTTTGCTGGGTCTGGTGGGCAGACTAATAGGATAATTTTCCTTCCGACATCTTATCCCCAGAGCTGCCTCTGATTCTCACTCCCTTATCTCACCTCCCTAGATGGTAAATTTCTCTCTTTTCTTCTCCAAAAGAGTTGGGACCCTTAGAGAGTCTCCCTCCCAAACCTCTACTTAGTGTGTGCATGGATATCCCTACCTCCAGATGTTTTTATGCCTATGATGAGCAGGGCTAAGGAGTACCGGCAAGCCCAGAACCTAGTCACCAACCACTGTGCTTTCCCTAACTTGTCCTGGACTGCTGGACCCAAGACAGATGGAGGCAGGGGACAGGCATTTTTGAGGCATCAGCATAAAACAGGAGGAAGAAGCACAAGAGAGAGGGAGAGCCCTGAGGGGCAGAGGCCCTGCTGATGGTGGCTTGGGGTTGTACCTCTAGACGCTCCCACTGGGTCACCACTCGCTCCAAAAAACGGGAGGAAGAGACTCTGCCAAAGCTCTTATATCTACGGTCGGTAACGACCCGGTTGACACCACTGGTGACATTCGCAGTGTTGCTTCCACCCCTGCCAGAGACAGTGGGCTGTGTAGGCGCCAGGGGCTGGTCTCATTTCAGGCCATCTTCCCCACCCCACCCCCCCAACTCTGCCCGGTTCACACACCCCTGATGTGCAGATTGCGTGTCTGCAAGAGGGGGTGAAATCCATTCCTCGCTTCGTCTTCTCTCCTCCCTCCCTTTCCCCCTTCGCAACCCGGAAGAGCTCCGCTCTCTACAGTGAGCAGAAGGCGGAGGGAGGGGGTTCCTAGGAAGGATGCACATTACCCAGGTTTTACCGCTCGCTGCAAGCCCGCGTGAGATGCTGTAAGCAGTTGGGGCGGTTAGGACCGCAGCGACGGCAAGAGGGGCCAAGTCTGCCTGTCATTTGTGCCTTCGGGATCTCCGGCAAGTCAGAAAATAAATAAATAAATAAAACACAGCTGGCCCACGAGAGCAAAAACACCCAGGTCAGTGAATATCGTTATCTTTTCTTGAACTCTGCGCTCGCTTTCCCTGCTCCACGGGGAGAGAATTAAGAGGAGGTCTAGACTGCAAAGGGACAGCTGCCCCTGGAAGAAAGTGAACTAGACCCCAGTCTTGATGGCTTTTTTTTTTTTCTGGTTACTGGTAATCTTTGGCTTTCTGCAATGACCTTGGGCGAGCATGGTGTGTGCATGTGTGTATGCCCTTGTTTGGAGGAAAAGAGCTAGTAGAGCTAAGCATGTGGACGAAAACTAAACAGAAGTATGAGAGGCGGTAGGAATGCTTGGGAAGGGCTGGACACCCGTTTCCCACTTCAGGGAGGGCGGAGGATTGGCAAAAAGAACCGAGGGAGAAGCAGCTCAGCCTTCTCCCAAAGGTGGCTGCTGGTCTGGGTGTCAATTGCGTGTTTATTTCCCTCTGCTTACAAGTGTGTGCTTAGGCTCATTGTCTCTGCATATAATTAAAGAAACAGCTGTGCGCAGTGAGATAAAAGTTGGAGTCCAGATTTGTGGGCGTCTGGTATCCCTGGAGAGCGGGTGGCGGGAGGCACCTTTGCTTCCAGGAGCACCCTGAACCGAGTGAGAAAACCACAACCTGTAAGAGAGGGCGCTGAGGGTTGTGGGGAGCGGCATGGACAGAAGGGGCAAGAATTCGACTTTCTCCTGGAACATTGGACCAACAGGGCTCCAACCAGTCAGTCAGGCGCAGTTCCCAACAAACACAGAAATTGTTAAAACGCTAAGGAAGTTGATGAATCTGAACCGGAGAGTTGCTTTGATATGTCTTTTCTTCCTCTAGGGAGACCTCAGCATGAGGGCAACTGCCTGGGCCGTTCTGTCTAGGGCTGGGGATGGAAAGGAGTCTACCGCCCCCCGCCCCCGGATCTTTCCTCGGTTTGGTTCCATGTTTCTAGGCTATTTTCTCCTCCCCTTGTGGCCCACACTCACTAGGACACTGGGGGTAGTGGAACTTAAAAGCGGCAAATAATAAAGCAGCATTGGCAGTCCTCCACCCCTTAGTGGTAGTGGCAGAAAAGGTGTGTGTGTTGAGGAGAGAGGGGGAGGGAGGCTGCTGGTCCTGTGGCTGGCTTCGGGGGCAGGGGGTCCCAGTCAGGCTGGTGGAGTCCATCCAGGTGGCCAGGGCCCAAGTGGCTGATAGTGGGCAGGAGGCTGGCCAGGAACCCTTTTAAACGTTTGTGTGATTCCGGGGAAAAGGAGAGTTTGCTGCCCGTTTCAGAGGGGAGGGGTATGGCATCCAGGTCAGACCGAGCCCCAGGTGGGTGTCTGGTCCCCGGGGTTCCCATTACTGATTTCCTTGTGGGGGTCAAGGAGGAGGTCCAGCTTGGAGGTTCCAGCAGCAGGCCAGGCCTACGGCTCCTGGCTTGAGAACCCGGCTGGGTTCAGAGGATACGGGGGAGTGGCGCTTGGTACACAGTCCCCGCAGGCCCACCCTCCCTTCCACACAAGCTGGGCTCTGCCAGCCCCGACAGGGGGTTGGGGGGAATCGCTCAGGCTTGGGGTTAGCCAGTCCTGCCAAAAAGCTCAGAGACAGGGGAAGCCGCATTTTCCTTTATTGCCATTTCCACCCTGCCTTTCTGCAGCTGATGTATGAGGTGGGGGTAAGTCGGGGGTGCAGTGAGTGGTTGGGAGTGGGCGCCCCTGGGCACTCATTGGCGGAGCCTCTGTGTCGGGCCGCCCAGCAGCTCAGGGCCACAGAGAGCGAGCTCGCCTCGGGAAGGGGCAGGTATGTGGGAGGCGGGTGGCTGAGAACCCCTCTTTTGGAATTTAAGGCGATTCGTGTCCAGGAACCTTCAGCGGTGGCAGGGAATTAGGAATCCTGATAAAGTGTGCGGGGGCAGAATCCCGAAGCCCGGTGTTCTCTAGCCACAATTATCCTGATCATTTCTGGGCTGGACTGGGATGTTGCCTCCTCCGCCTCTGAGCCTTTGCACACAGAAATGTGCATTCGTTTGTGGTATGTCTTTGCGTGTGGACCGAATATCTCGGATCACCCGCTTCTTCATGGTTGTGGGTAACTGGAACGGGTTTAACAACCGTGGCGATCCGGTCAGGGAAACCCGGAGCTGGAGTGCGAACCCCCCCCCCCCTTTGCTTCTGGTCGCTGGGCAGACTGGACCGGAGGAGGATGAGAAAGAAACCCGGGGCGCGAGGCACTGGAGCGGGGTGTGGGGTGGTCTCCCTGGGTGTCCGTCGCTGCGGGTCTGCGGGCGATGTGTGTGGTTGCTGTTTCGTTTTATGTAACAAATTGCTGGAGGTCCACGAGGTGGCAGACAGCGGAGAGCGGAGCGCGAGCCAGGCGCCTGGCGGGGAGAGGCGGCCGGGTGGACACGGTCCGGGAGGGCGCACGCGGGAGGCCGGCTTCTTCACCTCGGAGCCCCGCGCGCTTGCAGATTTTATTACGGGGTCTCCCGAGCGTCCAAAGGAAGACATTACAATTCGCGCTTTTAGAAGCTCGCCTCTGCGGTCGCCTCATCTGAATGAAATCATCTGCGCCCGTTTTCCCTCTCCCTGAGTGTTATGAACACCCCCCTTTCCCTTGAGGCCCACCGCCGACTGTCCAGGACCAAACACACCCCAGTTTCCCCGGCTAATCCAGAGAGGTAGAAACACCAGAGCTCCCGCAGAAAGCCCGCCTCCTGTAATGTCAAGTTGGAGTGGCCGGAGAGTCGGGTGCGCCAGGGCTTGAGGCTGGGAGCTGGGGCGGGCCAGGGGCAGTGCGGCGCCTGAACGCCGGGAGGCTAAGCCAGCTGGAGCAGGTGGCTCAAGGGCACCCCCTTCCCGCCTGAAAAATGCTGGGGCCTGGAGTCCGAAAGGACTCGCCCAGGAGGAAAGCCTGAGTCTAGACTCAGCGAAGCTCAACCTCAGGGCCCGTGATCCTGCTGGGAGCTATATAAACGGCCTCTGGCCTGGGAGGGCCAGGGCACCCGCTGGAGCCCCTCCATCCTTTCTTCCTCTCTTGGGGTTCCCGTTGTTCCCCAGACCTCCAAGGCCCGGAGGAAGGGACAGCTGGGAGGTGCGCCCTTCTTCTGGGGTGACTCTCATTCTTTCCAAATCATCCTTCAGGGCACTCTTTCTCTCCTACCCAACACCGGGGCTCCCCCCAGTGCCAACCGGGACCTGTGCACCCTTAGGCTCTAAAACAGAAATCCCCTGTCCTCTCCCTCCTTCCTCGCCCTTTCCGCTACACCCCTACCTAATTTTTATCTCTATACAACCAGGGTTTTTCTCACCCAAGGAGAAGAAGGTAGCGGCAGAGGGAGGACCAGCCTCCCCCCCGCAAGCTGGAGAGCCCAACCTGGCGGTGGGGAGCGGAGCAGGAGGGGGTAATCTCAGAAGGCATCTCCTCTCTGACTCTCCTCGTCTCTCGCTGCTCCTCCTGGCCTGGGCGGGTTTCCTTCCGAGTTTTAAACACTGATAGATGAATAAGCAAAAAAAAAAAAAAAAAAAAAAAAAAAAAAGTAGGTAAATCAAACCACCTCCCACCCCCAAAGCGATGGTTCATTTCCCAAGGCAGGTAGACCCTATGCCGAGGCGGGTGGGCGTGGGAACCGGGAGGAGAGCTGCGTGTGCACAACTCTTTTCGCCTGAGTACCCGTGGGTTTCCCCTTTGACGTTTCCACCTCCAGCATGTGCCCTCTGACCGTGAGTTTTGGGGTCCCCCTTTTCTCTTCATTCCCCAAGTCCCCTGCTCGCGGTGTTTCATCTGAAAAAAGAACAGCCGGCATGCCCACTGCCTGTTTCTTTCTCTCCCCACTCTCTGCGTTTCAATTCATGCGGGAAAGAGAACGGGGGTTGGATGGGAACTGCAGAGATCCAGCATAACCTGTGTTTAACCTGCGCTGTCCCGGGGCGCCGCGTCCAAGCGGGCTCCCCCGCCATTTCACCCGTGCCGCGCACGCCCGGCGGTGGCGCCTTGGGCCGTGTCCCCGGCGTCACCCTCCCGCCCCGGCAGCCTGCGAGCTGTTTATACAGCTTTACCTGTGCTATTCTCGTAACCAGTAAAAATCCTCGCCTGCCCAAGGTAACCTAATCCGAGGGCCAAGGCAGAGGAGGGGGAGGTGTGTACGCGCCAGAAGGGGGTTCTTCTCTCTTCCCGATTGGGAAGGAAATTGGGTGATGGAGGTGGGGGCCCAAGGGCCGACGAGGAAGGAGGCCCGCTTTCCACGACCCTGTCCTCTCTGCTTTTCTCCCTCTAACAGGCATCGGGGACCCGCGCAGTGGTCGCAGCCAGGACGCGTGCTGCCAGCAGGCGCGGCGGCCCCGGGGCGCCCAGCCGGGCTAGCGAGGCCCAGGACTGGTTTCCAGGTCAGGACCTGGGTGCTCTCGTCCCGCTTTCCGCTTGCACCATTAGAACTTCCACATTTAAGACCAAAAACCAGCAGAGAGGGGAGCCGGCCTTAACCAGATCCTCCCCGCCGTCCTCTCGTTCCAGAGCGCCCCTGTGCCGCACGCAGCCAGCGCAAGGAATCGAATTAAACGCCTCTTGGCGGTTATTGTCTCTCGCTAATTGCTCCAACAATGGCCACTATTAAAATGGAGACACCCAATTAAAGGCCCCGCCGGGCAGCGCTCGGCTCTGGGCGACGAACTGGCCGCCAGCCTGGAGCTTGCAGACCGCCCCACCGCGAACCGGGCCGGTGTGGGGCGCCGGCGCCGGCCTCGGCACCTCTGGCCCCCACTTCCTCCCCAGACGTACAGCAACCGCGGTCGGTTCACACCATTTTTATTGACCGATCGCAGCCAAGGAAGATTGATCGAGCTGGAGTGGGAAAGGACTTCTCCTCCCCCCAAGCCCCGGCTCGCCAGGGCCTCGGGGCCGCGCTCCAATTTCTGGCCTTCGCTGTAGCTCTGCGCCCTCCCTGCCCCCAGCCCCGCAGGTTCCCGGCTTCATTTCTGTCTTTAACTGCTCGGCCGGGTCCGCCCAGGCCGGCGCCGAGGCTCCGGGGGGAGGGACGCGGCGTCGCGGCCCGGCTCCGCTTCTTTCTCCTGCCTGCAAATATTTGCTGCCTCGCTGGAAATCCGACTATTTCGCGCGCGCTCCGCTTGCAAAGTCCTTAAGTAAACACGCTCAAATGACCGCCCCAGGCGGCCCGAAGCACGCTCACTCCCCCTGCGCGCCGGATTAGTAACTTTATGACTTCGACCCCGAGGCTCGGCTCTCCGGTTGTCCTCCGCGGGCAGCGCGCGGGCGCCCGAGGCCGCCCGAGGCCGCTTCTCCCGGCACCTCGGCCCCGCGGAGCTCGCCTGGATGCGCCGGTCGCCAGGCTCGGGTGGGGCACGCTGGCCGCGTGGATCTCCGCTCTCTGGGTCCTGCGACCCCAGGGGTGAGCCTGGGGGCACGCTCCTCCCCTCTGCGCCGCGGGCTCCGGTTCCTTGGCGGGACTGGGTGTCCCCCTTCCATCGGGAACGGGGCCTGGGCAGCCTCGGGAGGGCGGCTGGGAGGGACCTGCACTTGGGCATGTGTCTAGGGGGGTGTGTGTGGGTCCCAGCTTACCCCGACCGGGGAGAGAAAGTTAGGTTCCATTTCTTACCCTTTCCCCAAGAGGGCACACACACCCCACTCAACTTGACGCCTGCAGCAGCCGCCTCGAGGCCTGGCGTTTCGGATAGGCCGCACTGGCTCCCGCCGCCCCCGCACGGCCCTGGGCCCGGGATCCTGAGCCCTGGCCGGGGTCTGCGCTATGGCTCGCTCGGCTCCGGGACGCTTGCCCCCAGGGTCCCGGGCATCCAGGCCGTTCGACAGCCCCTTACCCTGGTGAGGGAGGCCTCGCGCCCTGCAGGAGCCCAGGGCCCCGCAGCGGCGGCGGCGGCGGCGAGATCCTCCTGGGTCTCCTCGCTTCCTCCACCGGCGCTGCGCCGGCTGCTCCTGGGGAGGCCGGGGGCACTCGCTAGACCGGGCCCGGGCCGGGCTTCCTGGGGAGGGGGCCGTCAGGGCTGCAGGAGGGCGCTGAGGCGTCTCTGCAGGAGGCCAGGATCCCAGCTTTGCGGGCTACGGCGGAGGGGGAGTCTGGACCACCTTTCCCCCCCTTCTCCCAGCATCGAGCCCCCTCCCCTCCCCCCGCCCGCCCGGGGAGGAGGAAGCCCGGCCTGCATTTGCCGGCGAGGCGGGTCAGGCCGGCGCCTGGCCTGGCTCAGACCCCCGCAGCCCGGCTCTCCGCCTCAGGCCACACGCTTCAGCCTCTCTCCGGCCTGGCTCCCTCCCTCCCTGCTTCCCCACGGATCCCGGGACGGACCTCGGCCCTCCCTCCCCTGTATCCCCCTCCCCTCCTTTTCCCTACCCACCCCCCTTCTCTGCGCTCCCGGCTCTGGGGCTGGGCCCGTGACGTCAAACCCAGTGTGGCGTCGGCGAGACTGGCCGGCGCGGGCCATCAAAAGAGCAACGTCCTCTTTCCCAATTACCCACTGTCAGTCCGGGAACAGGGGCGGACCGGCTGGGAATTAAATGTTAAATACCCCCTACAGGCTGGCTCCGAGACACCGGGCATCCAGCCGCAGCCCCCCACGCCTCTCTGCCAGCTTCAAACCATCCAGACCCAGGGCCTTCGAGATCTTTTATTTTTCCAAGGTGTGGGGAGGAGGAGGGGGTGGGGTGGGGGGAGGACTCTCCATCGCTGTGCCGCCCGACTCGGTGCTTTTAATTAAAACGAATAGCGCCCGCCCCCCACGTTCTGTGCCTTATCGGAGACGGGCCGCGCCGCACGGGAAGGCCTCGTCCCCACAAATATTTTCCCTTTGTCTTTTAAAATTGTCCTAAGCTCGCAAGTTAACATTTTCAGGTCCTGGCGTCAGCAGCTTTTTTTCTCCCGGGGACGGCTCCCTTTTTCCTTTTCCCTGGCTTCCAGGTCTCGGGCCCGAAAGCCACGTTTGGGATTCCCCGCGTGACTCTGAACCGGGGTCCGGGTCTAGCGTCGCCTTGTCCCGGGCGGACGCGCC
This sequence comes from Mustela erminea, assembly GCF_009829155.1. Lineage (NCBI taxonomy): Eukaryota > Metazoa > Chordata > Mammalia > Carnivora > Mustelidae > Mustela > Mustela erminea. The sequence continues at coordinate 138,452,277 of NC_045619.1, read as the reverse complement.
ATGAAGCGCTTTTCTTTTTTTTCTTCAACCCCCACTTCCATCCTTCATCTTAATCTCGGGGACTTTTAGCAAAAATGTGTGCGCGCTGGTCCGTCCTTGTTTATGAAGCGGTTTCCGGTGGATGGTAGACAGAAACTAAATAATTAAAAGGTTTGGAGAGCCCCGTGAGCAGCAGGAGAGGCTGGCAGCTTGGCTGGCTCTAGAGAGAAGTGGTCAGAGTGAAAAGAAAAATCGATGCTTCTTTACTGGGCCGCCCTAATAAACGGGAACTAAATGGACTCAGGAGAAACGTGGGGGGAGAGCAGTGCGTGCATGGGTTTAATTTTAGGAATTTTCTTCCTGTCCCGTATCTAGAAACTCAACCCTGATTTCTAACAAACATCAGATTTAAGAAGACGGAGACTCAGGAGAAGCTCCAAATCCAAGATCGGGAGGACCCACGTTGCCACTACTCTGAAATAAATTTTACTAATCTTCCTACAAGGATTGTGTATTAAAACAAGACATCTCTCGCCCCCCCCCAACCCTAACACATACACCAAGTTAGGCTGAATATTGATGATTTTCCTTGAGCGCATGAAAGGAATCCTCCAGAACTTACTTTTAGGGACGGTCTCTTGTATTTCGACTTTTTGAATCTGTAGGGAATTTAATGGGGGAGAGGAGCGAAGAGGGAATGATGGCTTCAATTCCAATGAAACCCTAAATCCAGCTCTTAGTACCGTCCGTGGGATGGCCTGAGAGGGAACCCGCACGCTCCTTGCACACACTGCCCCGGGGTGAGCGGAGGGTGGAACCTGAGTTTTCCCTTCCCGCCTGACCCCTGCTCGCCCCCGCCGCGTTTTCGGGACGGGCGGCTGCAGGAGCCCGGGCGCCGCTAGGGGATGCAGTGGCTCAAAGGACCGAGCGAGGCCGGGGAGGTTGGAGCCCGCGGGGCCGGCCAATCGCGGCCCGGCCACAGCCTCGCCCGCTGATTGGCCCCTTCCCGTCCCCGCCCCGCGGGCCCCGCCCTCTCGCCGGGGCTTCTGGAGCCGCGCCCCCTCCGCCCGGGGCTGCCGGGCCGAGCCGGGCCGAGCGAGTCCCGGGAAGGTCGCCGCCGTCCTGCCCGCCGGCGGGGATGGGGGTAGGTGGAGGGCGCTGGTTCCCCGGCCGGGGAGAAACGCCGGGAGCCAGAGCGAGTAGGTCCCTGGGCGGGGTGGAGGGAAAAGTTGGGTAACTGGAAAGGAGCCCCGAGTGCGTTCTTTGCAAACGCTCCCGCCCTGCTCGGGGGCTGGTGAGCGTCTCTCTCCCCCCTTCGTTTCCTTCCATCCCTGCTGCCCCTCGAGTGACAAGCACGCACCGATGACAGACACCGGGTCCGGAAGGGACAGCTGCGGCGGCGGGAACGTCCCTCCGAGGGGCTCGTGAGCACAAAGGCTGGGGGAAACGTTGACAGCGACCGCCCAAGTCCGGCGGACGCTTCCCTCCTGCCCCAGCCCTCAGTCCCTTAGGCAATTCTCTCCAGAGACAAATCGCAAAAGGACTTTGGCCTTTAAAAAAAAATTTTTTTTTTCTGATCAGTTTTATAGGCACATAGCTCCAAATCAATAACCTCCCCGAGACCCTGGACTGAGTCTAAAAACAGTTTCCTTGTGCTGGTGGTCGTGGAAAGTCTGAAAAAGAAAGGCCGCCTGTAGAAATGGACTTTATGAATGGGGCAGGCCGGTCTCCCCGGCGCGGAATCAGCGCCCGGGCCGGAATGAATTGGCAGGAACAGGAGCCACATTTAAAGGGCCAGAGCGCGAATTCCCTCCTGCCCGCCCCCTCCGCCCCGAACCCCGCGGGCCTCGCCCACCCGCCCCGCCGCCCCTCCGCCCGGGCGGCCCTCCGCGGCGCCCCCCTTCCGGTCAGCGGAGGGGCGGGAGCAGGGGCGGAGGGGTGCAGGGGGGTGAGGTCCTGGAGCGGGTTTGGGTTGCAGTTTCCTTGTGCTGGTGATCCTGTCCCCTCCTCGCCAGCGCCAGGCTCCTCCCCCTCGGCGCGGATGACACTAGAACCTCCTTAAGTTGCGTCGCGCCACAGCTGTCTGCGAACACTGAGCTGCCTGGCGCCGTCTTGATACTTTCAGAAAGAATGCATTCCCTGTAAAAAAAAAAAAAAATACTGAGAGAGGGAGAGAGAGGAAAAGAGAGAGAGACGGAGAGCGCGCGCGACAGAGCGAGCCACGCAATCTGACCGAGCAGTTTCTGCTCTCCCAGGTCGCACGCCTCCTCCTCCTCCTCTCTGCTCCTCGCTACCCAGGTTGGTACTGGCAACTTTTTTTTTTTTTTTTTAAAGTTTGATTTTTTTTTTTTTTTTTTCCCTTGCTCCATTTGGGAGGGCTTTAAAATACTTTCAACTTAGCCCTCCTCTTTGGAGAGCTGCTGGAGGCCTGGAAGGCAGGTCCCGGGATCGCTGTCCCCGGCGGGGGGGCGGGGAGAGGGAGCTGTCGGCCGAGCTGCAACCGCTCAGCCGGTGCAGGGCCCTCGGGAGGGACCGCCCGGCTGCCGGGGATGGACTTGGGAGTCGTTCCCTGGGCGGCCGCGTCCCGGTTGGCCTCGCTCGGGAGGAGGCGTGCGCGTGTGCGCGTGTGTGCGCGTGTCCTGGGTGCGCGGGCGCGGGGCCGGGCGGCTCGCGGGGAGGTGGTGCCACTTCATAAACTCAGGTGCTCAAGTCCTCAGGAGCTCATCCAGGTTTCCCCCTCTCTCCTTCGCAGGTGACCCGAGGAGAGCCTCAGCCTCGGAGCCGCTGAGGGAGCCCCGGTGCAGAAGAGCCTCCCCCGCAGAATTCCAGCCACCTTCGCTCGCCCTCCCCCGTCTTAGGACTTGGTCCCCCTTTATCCTTTCGTACCTATTTTTTTGGAATTTCTTTTTTCTTCTCCTTCTTCTCTTACCTACTGCTTACAGATTTTTTTTTTTTTTAATCTCCTTTGCTTACTTTTCCTTGCCAGCGTTCCCATTTCCCCACTGAAAACAAATCGTTAACCGACCCCCGCCCCTCGGACGGCAGGAGCACCTGCAGAGCCTCGGAGCCCCCCCCGCCCCCCGACCCTCCAGCCCGACCGCCCTCCCTCTCCGCGCGCGGGTTCCGGGCCTGGCGAGAGGGCGCGAGCGCAGCCGGGGCCATGGAGGTGACGGCGGACCAGCCGCGCTGGGTGAGCCACCACCACCCCGCGGTCCTCAACGGGCAGCACCCGGACACGCACCACCCGGGCCTCGGCCACTCCTACATGGACCCGGCGCAGTACCCCCTGCCCGAGGAGGTGGATGTACTTTTTAACATCGACGGTCAAGGCAACCACGTCCCTACCTACTACGGAAACTCAGTGAGGGCCACAGTGCAGAGGTACCCTCCGACCCACCACGGTGAGTCAGCCCGGGGCGCCGGGACCCCCCGCCCAGCTGCCGCCGCTCCCCGCCGGGTCGGGGAGGCGGGGAGGGACGAGGGGGTGGGGAGACCCAGCGAAAGCCCCCAAGTGCCGTTCCTGCTACAATTCAAAAAAAAAAAAAAAAATTGGGGCCCGGAAATGGGCGAGGAAGCAGCCTCGGTCGCCGCGAGAGTGTGTTTTTCAAAAAGTCGCAGCAGGCGTCTCTCCGCGGCGGCTGTGCCCGGGGCCTGGCGCTCACCTGGCAGGCGCCCGACTGCAGCCCTCTCTCCCCGCGCGGCCGCAGGTTCGGGGGGCGGGGGCGCCTCCGGCTCCGGGGCTCCGGGAGCCGAGCCTCTGCTCCTGCGGCTGCGGCTCGGTGGGCCCGCAGGCGGCGCGGGCCGAGCCCGGCTCGGGCTTGGGTCCTTCGGAAAGGGCTTCGCTCCCCCAGTTATCCTGCAGTTCTTTCTCGGGGTGGGGTGGGGGGCTTCTGCCAGCGTGCCTCAGTTTCTTTTCTGGGCACACGTTCAGAAAGGCCGGAGAGAAATGTAATCCACATCCCTGTTTTTTTCTTTTCTTTTCTTTTTTTTTGTTTTGACCTCTCCCCGAAGCTAGTGTATTTGGTTCCTGGGCAGGTCTGGCACCCCTTGGCTCTGAGGAGTGGAATTCTGGTACTTGAAGGGGTTTCGGTGGGGAGGCTACTGTCTTAAACGGGAGATTCCCGGCTGCACAGAATTTTCCTGCGTCTTGGCTTTTAGGTTGCCGCATTCCCTGCTCCCCCAAAACCTTGCCTTACTCTCTCCTCCGGCCTACCACAGTCCCCTTAGGCTCCCAAAGAAGATTTAGGATCCAACGGGGTTTCTTTCTTATGTGGGAGTGATTCCCACATAAGAAAGAAAAGTTGTCTTGTCTTTTCTTTTTTTCCTTTCTCTTTCACCTTTGAATAGTTTCGCCGCTTTCTAAAAGGTTAAGAACTCAGCCTTGTGCAGGAAGGGGGGAAAAAGCTCTAAGATTTCCAGCGTAAGTGAGTTCCTAAAGAAGATATAGAGGCACAATCTCAGGCAGAGAAAATGGGAGTCTCTCCTAGTCTGGGCGACTGAGGTCTTCCTTGGTCCCCCTACTTAGAGCCTGCACTGGCGACGCTGGTGACAGAGCCCCTCGTGGCAGGCGTCCACCGCCCTGCTGTCACCAGGTTTTAAACAATTGTTTCTGCGGATGGGGCGCTCCTTGCCCTTCTTCTCTGCAGATCAGCAGTTAAGTGGAAATGCGGTAGATGCAGACTTAATATTATTTACTATACTACTTCCTGCATAACATTGAATCTTGACCCTTGGCGTTCAGAGCCTCTCCTTCCCCCTCCCCACCCCTTCCTCTCTCAAGATTTTAGTTTCAGTATTGTTCTTCATGGTTAAAGAGAATGTCAGATGCTGAGGTAGGTAGTGGATTAAAAGATCAATAGGTGTGTGGATTTGCACTTAAAGTCTGCATGGGCCCCTCTCAGGGTGAGTGGACGTGCCTGAGTCATGGCCATCCGAAAACTGTGTCTTTTGAATGCTCTGGGAAGTGAAAGATACATGTCAACAGGGATTTTGTGTCGTAGGGGATCAGGTGAAAATTCTCCAGTGGCACTGGTGGCATCCCAACTTTGAGGGCAGATTTGGGGTTTACTTTGTTTTCCTTCTGTAGGATTTGGGAGGGTGAAAAAGGCAGGGTCCAGCCCTGGAAACTTCCTCCAACAGTCTGGGTGATTAAAAGGTCCTCGCAAATCCCAGTTCGGGCCTTGCGCGTTAGGAGCAGGCGCTGAAGTAGGGTTACTGGAAAGTAACCCCCAAATGCTACCTCCCCTCCCTTCCCTGCGAGCACCCTCCTTCCTGCCCTGGGCCTTGGGAGTGGGGCCTCTCTCCAGGTCCCCGTCTTTTCCCATCAGGCCTCATTATTCACAGCCCACTCTTCCCGGCCTGGCTGGGATCAGGTCTGGGGAGGGGGACTCTGGGCCATTGAAGGAAACCAATAAATCAAGTTCCAGAGAGGGATCTCAGGGATGCCACTTAGAAAGGGTATCTAGAGAGACCAGATATGCCCAGAGGCTTTCTCCACTCCCTCCAAGCATCTCTTGGATGTCAGACACAGGCCCCCAATTCTGCTGGATTTGATGGGACCTTCGTGTAGGAGACACGGGTGTAAAGAGCGTGCTGGCCAAGGTGTTCTGGCCAGCCTGGGGGAAGGAGTGAGCCTGCTCTGGGGTCCAAGGTGTGTTTGGGTCTGGCCAGGCAGGGGGAGGACCCCCAAGTGTGTCTGAGGGTCTCCGAATTGGCTCTCACGGGCATTTCTCTGTCCTGTCTCCCCCCCCACCCCAACCCCCTTCCCGCGCAGGGAGCCAGGTGTGCCGCCCGCCCCTGCTGCATGGATCCCTGCCCTGGCTGGATGGCGGCAAGGCTCTGGGCAGCCACCACACCGCTTCGCCCTGGAACCTCAGCCCCTTCTCCAAGACGTCCATCCACCACGGCTCTCCGGGGCCGCTGTCCGTCTACCCGCCGGCCTCGTCGTCCTCGCTGTCGGCGGGCCACTCCAGCCCGCACCTCTTCACCTTCCCGCCCACCCCGCCGAAGGACGTCTCCCCGGACCCGTCCCTGTCCACCCCGGGCTCGGCCGGCTCGGCCCGGCAGGACGAGAAAGAGTGCATCAAGTACCAGGTGCCGCTGCCCGACAGCATGAAGCTCGAGTCCACGCACTCGCGGGGCAGCATGACCACCCTGGGAGGGGCGGCCTCGACGGCGCATCACCCCATCACCACGTACCCGCCCTACGTCCCCGAATACAGCTCCGGACTCTTCCCGCCCAGCAGCCTGCTGGGGGGCTCCCCCACCGGCTTCGGATGCAAGTCGAGGCCCAAGGCGAGATCCAGCACAGGTAGGAGCCTTCTCCACCGCCACCCCCACGCCCCCGAACCCCGGAGCCTTTTCGCCTCTTCCCACCTCTCCCTTCTCCTAAATCCAGGGCAGGGAGGAGGGAGCCCAAGGCTGGCCCCTCAGGGGAGCTGGCTGGTGTTCCAGACCCTTCCGAGATTTGGTTTCTTCCCTTTCTTCCAGCAGGGGGAAAGAATGAGGTGTGTCCTATCTCATTCCAGTCCTCAGAGCCGAGGGGAAGTGGGATCTAATTTACCGCCCCCCCCCCCTCCATGAGCTGGGGAAGGAAAAAGACAAACAAAAACAAATACCCTGTCCTGCCTGCCTGGGGACCTTTGGGTTCTGCCAGTAACCTTTAGTCAGTTTCCAAGACCCAATGGAAAGCCCAGGGAATAAATCTTTAGTGTTTAATGCTAAAACGAAACCTCCTCAAACCTAAACAAACAGGTCCCCCCTTTGACCCCCCTGGCCTCTGTGGCCGTCTGCCTGTTCTTCTGGGCTCAGCTCCGTGGGGGTCATGCAGGCAACAGAGGGACAGCCCTTTACACAGACATGGGTAAATAAAGCATGTGTATATTTGGGGGTGTGTGTGGAAAGCAGGACCCTGGCAAAAGCAGCACACGTATTCTTTGCATGGAAGAGAGGGCTGCCACCCTAAGAGAGGAGGGCTGTGTCCAGGGAAAACTGGAATGAAAATCAAAAGTCCAGGGGGCCAGTCACCTGTGGTGGCAGCACAGGCCCAGGGCAGGAAGGCGTCTCAGGACCTCTTCCTCGACTGATCGGAAGCCAGAGGAGGTAGGAAGAACAGGACGACGTTCCCTAGGTGTGGGTCTCTGCTTCCTCTGCCCATCCTTTCTCAGAAAAGCACCCCCTGTCTAAAAGAGCGGGGTGTCTTGAATCTCTGGCTGTAGACACATGCTGTAAAAAAAAAAAAAAAAAAAAAGGAGGCAACACCAAACCCACACAAAATATTTTGGCTTTCAAAAGAAAATAATCCATTGCCAGTGTTGCTTCTAACCAAAGTAGTCGGGAGGCCTTGGGATTCCTCTCTCAGATGAGGTTTAGCTATAGTTTAAAAGATTATTTTTCAAAGATTGTTCTGTCTCCTTGGGTGGGTCCATTTCAGGGTGGGTCTGTCTGTCCTGGCTCATTCCAGCGTCTCACCTCTGCCCTCTATCTATAGAGATCCTATAGACAAAGAAGTGGTGAAAATCACTTGTCTTTTCTGGGTGGGACGAGCAGTCTTGAAACCGGGCTTGCAAAAACCCGGGTTTGAAAAACTTCCGAGGGCGCGCTCTGGGAGCCCAGTGACCATGAGATCAGTTTTCAGGGTTTTTTTCCAGGGTGACATTCACTCCGACTGCCTGGGCAGGACTGTCTCTATTTAGTTGATATGTTTGAGCTAATCCAATTATTTTCAGACTGCCGCACGCGACAGTTGCATTGTTTATCCCGCGCCAGGAACTTTAATAGAGTCCGGATGCGGTTAGGCTGACAGAAAAACTCAGACCTGCATGTTCAGTACATGAAAGTCGGCAGAGGGAGAGGGAGGTAGGCTCGCTGGTGGAGTCAAAGAGAAAGCAAGAGGCAGGGAGAAGAGGCAGAGGAAAGTGGCCCTGCTGCCTCGCCGGGGGCTGGGCTTGGGCCTGGAGTGGAGGGTTCCGGAGAAGTGGGGTTCACCTTGACTCAGAAAAGCCGGGGTTAGATCAGAGCTTGAGGACTGATAGGACTGCTCTCTTTAGCAAACCGATGCATTTCGAGCTAGCGATGGGATTTTTTTTTTTTTTCAATTTCTCTTTTCTGGTAGCGCAAAGTTTTTTGGGGGGGAAGATCGTGGTATTTGAGGCTGGGGTGGTGGTTTGAGTGGGGGAGGGGACAGAACAACTTTTCCAGAGCCTCTGGTTTCTCTCCCCACTGGGGGCACACCTTTGGCCTTAGGCAGGTCTTTTCTGAACTTTCACTCTTTCCTCAAGCCCCTGAACATTTGGGGCGGGTGGGAGGAAGAGCTGCAGTTACCCCAAACCGGAACCAGGAACACCTTTGGGTCTATTGTACTTTTTTTTTTTTTTTTTTTTTTTTTACTTTTTCTATATTATTATGATTATCTTGGTTGGTGGGGAGAGGAGAGCAGACATTGCAATATGGCCTTTTACTTCCTCCTTTTTATTCCTTTCTCACAGTCAGAAACCCCAAGGCTGCACACCTGGGCAGCCAGGGAGCTGGGACTTTTGGGAGTGTGGGAGTGGGGAGGAGGGTTTCTAGACCTTTCTAGGTAGAGAGGGTGGAAATGGCAGCAGTTCTTCAGGGAGTTCTCTGGGGTTTAGTGGTTGCTTTTTTTTTTCTTTTTTCTTTTTTTTTTTTTTGAACTCTGTGCAAATGCATTTGCCTAAGGTGGAGACAGGAGAGAGGGCTGTTGCATTTTGGAGGAACGGTTGAAGCAGTGGTTAGGGTACCTCGTGCTTTTCTAACGCCAGGGCTGTCAGTGCTGGGTCTCCCTCTGCAAACAAAAGACAAAGGCTTCTAGCGAAGGGCCCCCCCCAAGCCTCCCCTGACTGTGGGCATCTCCCCCACCTTCCCCATTCGCAGACTCGGGTCCAGCTCCTACTCCTTCCAAGCCAGCCCAGGTCTCAGAATTTCAGCTGGAGGCCAGGGGGTTGAGGGTGTGTTTGAAAATGGCTGTCGAATGTCAAGAGGCCTCACAGCTCTGTGGTTCTCGTCCCCTAAGAGAGAGAGGTGTCTGTCTGAGCAGCCCACACCAGGCAGTGAGTGAGGAGAGGGAAAGAAACCAGGAGAGTCAGGGCCTCCATTAGGAAAATTGGTTGTTTGCTGAAGTCACAGACTAGAGGCAACAATGAGACAAGAAAGAAAAAAAAAAAAAAAAAAAGAAAGAAAGAAAAAAAGAAAAAGCCAGACGAGGCAATCGCAAACTTGCGGAGTGAATCAAGACAGAAAATTGCTCTAGTGTGCGGAGCCTGGCTGAAGAGGCAACCGTTGCTAGTCTAGTCTCGAAGGTCCCCCTGAAAAGGAAGCTGTTCATCCTCCTCACTGGCTGACAAAGGAGAGGAAATCAGACTAATCGCGTCAGGCCGGGAGATCCCCCAGCCCCCGGTGCCTAGGAGCAGGGCTGCGGGCTGGCCGCAGCGGGGACTCCACCCGGAGCGGGGGCTCCGGGAGGGGAGGGGATGAGAGGGAGGAGGGGGCCAGCGAAACCTCACCCCAGCCCTCCCTGCCCAGCAGGAAAGGGACAGAAGGACGAGGGATCGGAGAGGACTCTGTCTTGGCCGGATGGGGAGGGGGCCTGCCGCTCCCCAGGGCCAGCAGAAGGGGCTGACCCGGTGCCTGCGTGGGGCACTGGGACTGCGGGGGGCACTGGGACTGCGGGGGAGGGGAGCCTGCCCGCCCCCTCGGCTAGGCTGCAGGAGGCACCTTCTCGCCCACTTGCTTTTTCCTCCTTCCTCCCAGCCTCCCCCTCGGCCCGCCACCCAGGCGGTTGGCTTCCGACTGCAGCAGCGATGTCATAGGGTCCCAAGCCTTTTCAAGGACAGTTAGATCCTGCTGGGTACCCAAACCCGAACGTGGTACCGGGCTCAGCAGCACCGAGTGTGGGGAGAATGCCAGTGGCTCAGTGGCTCGTGGGAGGCTCTCTGTAGACCCTGGGTCGAACAGCTTTCTAGAATTGGTGGAGAAAAAATACGTATATCTATATACTTCGATACAACTCTGTACAGTCTTTTAATTTTTAATTTTTAAAAGGAAAGTGGACAAAAACTAGTCAGCACCACTATGAACTCCAACGTCAGACAAAGTCCTCCATTTCTAAACATCTTTCCTTCCCCAGAGCCTGTCCCTGGAGGAGAAAAACAAAAAAACCCAAGCTTATAGGCGTGAACCCCCCACATCCTTCATACTTGGCCTAGGATTTCCAAAGGCCAGACAGGTCCCCACACCAGCCTTGTGCTCCCGCTGTAGGGAGTCCTCCAGATTCCCAAACAGCCGGCCCGTTCTCTTCCTCCATTCTGTCTTCTGGGTAGTTTAGAATTAGCTGATGAATCTCATAAAACGAAACAACCCTTAGGGGCTCATCTTTGTCCCCTACCAGCCTCCCAAACCTCCCAGCTAGCACCCCCAGAGAAAGTGAAACCCTCTCCCCGACTCCTCCTCTTGGGAGCTCCTGGCTCGTGCAAGGGTCTGGGGTGAGTGGGGAGCAGGGGTGGGGGGGCAGGGGAGGGAGCTCCTCCCAGTCTGGCTGGGTTGGCAGAGATGCCCGTACAGGCCCGCCAGGAGGGGAAGGCCCCCCAAGAGCTGGGCAGGTTCTCCCAGAAACTGTCCTCTCTTCCCTTCTCCCGCAGAAGTTGGAAAGAAATCAGTGAGCCGAAATCCCCCCGCGGTGCTAAAATGGTATTTTGAGGGATTCTCTCCAGGAGCTTCCCCTCCCCTAGAGTTGGGTCTGGGTCATTCTCCTGCCCCCAGAGTGAACCGGCCTGGCCGGTTTTTTGTTTATTTTGTTTGTTTGTTTTTTTGGAAAAAGAGCAACTGCAGGAAAGCCTTGGTTAATGAGCCGGCTGACTTAAGAGGTCGCCCCCCCCCCTTTTTAATTGGCCTGTTCTTCCTTCCCGCCAACATCTCCAAGGGTATTTCCCTCCAACACCTCCGGGCTTGGTCCTGCTGGGGTCCTACTTTGCCTTCAGTGTCTGTCACAGTGGCTGGCAAGTCGTAGAAGACCTTGGCCTTTTCTAGAGAGAAAGAAAATGTGTGGGGGGGGTGACTGGGGCCCCGCCGGGTCTTCATCTTTATTTGCCAGCCAGGGACATTTCCGGTTTTATTGGAAGTCAAATCTAAAACCTTGGGTCTTCAGATCAATCAGCCCATTGACCAGTCTGTTCATCGATTTGTTATCTGTTGGTCTGTCCAGCCGTGCATTCATTCCTCTTTCCTCTCTCCCCATCCTGATCGGCAGGATTTAATCCATCTCTATAGATAGACCCCACGGTGGTGATGGGGACACCTTCGTTTTTCCCTTGAGGGTCCCGAAGGGGAATGTTTTGCTCTGCCGCAGTCCAGGGCTCAGCCTTTTCTCAGGGAACTATTTCAAGTTGCAATCTGCCTTCTTTCTTCCCCATCAAGTCAGGCCGGCCCCGAGCAAGGTTGTGCTGCTGTTTATTCATGAGCTACTTCTTGGGGCGGGAGCTGGACTTGTGGGGAATGGTTAAGCTATGACAGGGCCAGAGGGTGGCTCTTCCCTTGGGCACTTGGGCACTTGGGCACCACCTTAAGGGAGGTGGGGTCATGAGGGGGGTGGGAAAGTTCCCCAATAGGGGGAGCGGGGGTTGGGGGAAGGTCCCAGTTTTACTCTCATTCCTTCCTTCTGAGTGCCCTCAGTGTTCTTCCCGAAGTGACTGCTGTGTGGTCTTGCTTCCAGAAGGCAGGGAGTGCGTGAACTGTGGGGCCACCTCCACCCCCCTGTGGCGGCGGGATGGCACCGGGCATTACCTGTGCAACGCCTGCGGGCTCTACCACAAAATGAACGGACAGAACCGACCCCTTATCAAGCCCAAGCGAAGGCTGGTGAGTTCTCCAGAAACGCGGATCCAACATGAACCATTGTGTGTTTTTAATTTCCTCTCTTCAGGAAGGACAGCGTTCTGCAGGAAATTGGCAGGACAGCTCAAAATCGTGTCCGCTTGCTTGGGATCCTTCCCCCCCCCCCATCGTTTCTTTTCTCAAATTGGAGCTACAGAAAAGCTCACTCTCTCTCCTTTTTCCCCTTCACATTTCCTAAGTCACTTGACAAATTTTTAAGGGTGCTGGCTTTTTGGTTATCGAACCTCTAATGTGTTTGCAAATAGAGAGCGGACCGGAGAAAGTGAGTTCAGATTCATTGATAATTGAAGAAATGTTGTGTGCAGATGCAGGTACCAGGAACCATCTAGAACACATCCCTCAGCGGCAGGCCCCCCGAGGAAGTGAGCAAGGTTCAATGCCACGGAGGGGTCTCGTGTGCCCATGCTTTAAGATTGATGGGGCCAATTAGCTGAGGTTCACTAGCAGCAGCCACTGAGTCTAATTGAGTTTTTCTTCTTTCCTGGTCTTAAGGATTGAGGATTTTCCACCGCTCACGCCTTTGGGGAGAACTGTGGGATTCCTGTCTTGCCTCTTGGTCTCATGTGCCGCTTGGTCCTATTTGCCCCTCGAGTCACTAGGGGGAGGGTGATGGTTTTTATCCCCTTCTTTCTTTCTCAAACGTCTTGACCCCTAGGAGTACTTGAGCAATTTCTAAGGAAGACTAGAAGGAGAAGTCCATTTGTGAACTTGTCTTTGGAACCTCAGGTTCGGGCTGAAAAGCAAGTGTGTGTAACAGGCAAACAAAAGCAGGCTTTTGGCAAAAGATAACCCTAACCACAGTTAAGAGATCAAAATGCTTTTTGTGCTGATGACATTCACCAAGTAGAGAAGAGAGCAGGGGAATTTCCCCATGCAGATTAGTGGATAAAGCTGCATCCATCAGATTGGGAGGGGGGAAGGGGGGGCCCCCGGAAACAAATCCTCTGGATTCCTTTTAAAGAATTATTTGTCATCTCCATCAGATTTGAGTGCAACTCAACACCTTTCACATCCTTTTCAGAAGAAGGAAAAACTTTCTAGGGATGGAATTGCCCACGTGACTTGAATTTCTGGCAATCCTCGGTCTCCCCGGCTTGATTCCTTCTGATCTTTGCCCCCTCCTCCAGCGCTCTCAAACTTCCCTGCTGGTCCCCCTGCACTTGGGTATTTTTTTTTCCTTTCTCTCATGTGCAAAGCTAACTTCCTAGGAAAAAGCTGCCGGATATCTGAGCACTGGAGATAACTCATAAACAACAACTCAGCTTCCCCAACCTAAACATCAAGATGTTTGAACATATCAGAACAAGTGTTTGAAAAAAAAAAAAAAAGAAAAGAAAAGAAATGGCTGGAGGTGTTAGCCCAGAATGAATATGATCGCACCACAAAAGAATGTTCTGAATCACTCAAACCTGGCCTTCGTAAAAAAAAAAAAAAAAAAAATAATGATAATAAATAAATAAGAAAGAAAGAAAGAAAGAAAGAAAGAAAGAAAGAAAGAAAGAAAGAGGCAAAGAAACAGAACTGACAACAAAAACTTTCTTGTTAAAATATGTCTTGGTACCATCCTTATAATTGGAATTTTTTTTAAGGTAAAAAAAAGAGAAAGAGAGAAAAGAGGGTGTAAAGCCTCAGACAATGAGCAAGTGTGTATTTGACATTTTCTTGGGGTTTCTTCTGTCTGGGCAGACTGCATAGGAGGGCTCGACTTGCATTTTACGTAAGTCTGTCTTCATCTACCTTTCATAAGAAATCTCAAAAACTCTGAGTAATATTGCTTTGAGTTCATTGGCTGTCACATTTTCAGCTGTCTTTTCTTTCTTACTCATCCGTCCTGGGCGGTTTTATATTTTTAGTTCCATAGAATTCATAGGCTCCAGAGAGCTGCTGAAAACACATTCAGGATAGTTGTTTATTATTACTATTACTGCTGTTACTATTATTATTATTACTATTATTTAGCCCTTCGATATGTTTGCTTTCTGAGTACCTGGAACTTTCTTGGTTTCTTCCCTGTATTTCCTCTTCCTTCCGGCCACCCCTGCCTCCCGCCTGGCTATTTTGCCTGGGCCCATTGGCTCCTTTGCTGCAGACCACCCAGCCCACAATGTAGCCCGCCCCTCCAGAAGATGCCTGTCTACCCTCAAGAAACTCACCCAGGAAACCGAAGACATACCGGAGAGGAGATCCCTAGAATATTTTTTTCCGAGTCTTGCCCGGGTTTCCGTCTGTCCAACAGCTAGCCGTGTCGAGCTTGCTTTATGAATGTGCTCTGTCTCCTGCTCGTGAGACAGACAGTGTGGCTTGGAGAGGTTGTGTCAATTTGCATCGAGTCTGTGGACCGGAGACGTACTCTGAGGCCGCTCGTATTTACGTTACTGTCAATATACTGAGAAGGGCTGCACCGGGGACCCCCTTTCTTGGAGCTTGACTTTTACCGGCTGGCATTATGCGCTTGTAGCCTGTGTTTGAAGTTGCTGAGCTGGGAAATCCATGGGCCACGTAGATATTAACGGACTCTATCTCAGTATCTGTTTTCAAGAGAAAAGTGCAGGAAGATAATAATAATGACACGATAACATCGTTGTCGGAATCTTCAAGCACTGATTCTCGGTATCGTTATCCTCCCAAGTGCATGCAAGGGAAAGTTAGTCTGGTCTCTGCTCCAGGGTTCCGAAGGCAGGTGGGCACGGGCGTGTGGGGGTCAGAGGGGGCACCCCCTGGGCTCTGGGGAACGGTTTCCAAGATGGACAGCCAGAAAGTTCGACTTGGTCAATGATGACACAGAAGAGCTGTTTTAACTGCCCAGTTTTGTTTTTTTTTTTAGAACACAGAGAATGAAGAATACCACCCCCAGCCTAAATAAATAAAAGCCATAGCTTAGCTCTTTAAGCTTGTAGGAATCAGGAGACTATCAGTGGCACAGTTTAGTGGTTTGGTTTGAAGGGAAGGGAATCAGCTTCATTCCGAATGGCCACGAGTTTGCCCAATGTCCGGCAGCTTCGGGTGGATGGCCTAACATTTTTGGCTTGATGAAATATTGACAGCAAAGCATACGACGATCCCTCTAGTTTGATCTCAGACTTGTATAAACATGGTGGAATTTTCTAGATCACACGTAGCTGACTTCTGGCTTCTCCCTCTCACCTTTGATAATAATATCTGAGCCCAGAGTCGGGGAATTCGTCTTGAGCAGTAAAAATGGTCTTTACAGGTTGGGGAGAGAGGGGAGGTGTTCATAGAGGTATAGGTTAAAAGGGACCCAACTTCATTTTCTTCGGAAAGTGCTTGAATTTACCTTTTTCTCCCCCTTAAAGCGTGACGTAGAGAACAGCACCTTCGTAAGTTGAAGTGCATCAAAAAGTGAAAGAAAAAATCTCCCTCTTAAAGGAAATGAAGTCAGTGACACAATCAAATAATTAGAATTCAAGCTGAGCCTGACATCTGACCTACCACTCTCGGGCTCTGTGAACGGCAAATAGGAAATACCTAATTTCACGAAGGTGAAATGAGATGTGAGCAGGCGTGGGGGAGGGGCGGGTTCCTGTTGATTAGCAGAATTCTCCCTGCTTTTCAGCTGGGCTCATGACCTGAAAGCCACCCAAGGAGGACGGTGGCGTTCACCAGGATGTACCAAGCCTGTAAGGGCTGGGCCCTTAGTTTAGGGCTGCGGCAGATTTCCTGGGAGTCTAGCTCACGAAGGATGTCCTGCTTGGTGCTTCCTAAGAGGCCTGTCCTGTGGCGCACGATCCCCCCTCCCCCCACTTACGCACACAGGTTCGGACACTCTTCCGCCAGGTGGGCTCCCTGATCTTTTGCGAATCCAGCAGTTTGTTATGTGGGAGCTGTCGAATGCTCTGGGGGTTTGGGTTTGCTCTCCCTCTGCTGTCAGTGTGTCCTGGCGGCCAGCGGCCTCGTTGAGCCTTGATGTTCTTGGCAGTTGCCCTTGCAAAAGGCCTCCTGGGAGTCTGGTGCCTAGGGGTACCGAGAGCCGGCTACCGGGGGTAATTCAGAGTTGCGACCCGTTCAAGTTAAACATCCGGCCAAGTCTGCTGGCCGGGGCTCGGGGGACCATTCGCTCAGGGCGGTGGCGGTGGCTCTCTGAGCCTCCTGATTCTGCCCCATCAAGTGGCAGGCGAAATTCCAGCCCCTTGACGACCGAGTGACATGCTCCTATGCTAGGGAATCAGCTGCATGTTTCTTCTGGAGGCAGCTTTTGGGAATCTTGATTACTTTCATGTGGGCCACTTGCTAGTTTTGATTTCAATGCTGATTTTTTTCTTTTTCTTTTTGTAAGTGTGTCTCTGTGGTTCTGAAAAACCCATTTCACAATTGTTTTGATTTTGACCCCCTCTCGCTCTCTCTCTCTCCCCCCCGACTCCCAGTCGGCAGCAAGAAGGGCAGGTACGTCCTGTGCGAACTGTCAAACCACCACCACGACACTCTGGAGAAGAAATGCCAACGGAGACCCCGTCTGTAATGCGTGTGGGCTCTACTACAAGCTTCACAATGTAAGTGTCCCAGACCGGACCTGCTTCCTTTCTGGGGGTGCCTGTGAGACGGGGTCCCCGGCTCTGGGTCCCCTTCTCCATTGGATCGTGCTCCCTTAGGCTAGATAACAGGTCTCAGAGCAGCAGCATCCGAGGGGACCTACCCTGTCCCCCGTGGCGGTGCCGAGACGGGACAGTGTGGGGCCGAGGATGACCCTGCGCCCCAGGTCGGTGTGGACAATGCCGTGATGCGGAGGTCCAGCGCCTCAGGGGGGCCTCGCCGGGGCTTTCCAGTCTTCCCTTTGGGAAACCCTTATAGTTCCATGTTTCCCTGCAGTTGGAAATTTTTTTGCAAAAGAGGGAATGAGAGCAGGCAGGGGAGGGGAGGTGAGATGTGGAGAGAATTGAGTGGAATGGTGTGTGCGGCCCACGCCGTGCTGAGATGGGGCAGGTCTGTCACCGAGGGGAGCAGTCTCACCTGACCTGACCTGAGAAAGTGAAATGGACTCTCTGGATAAAAGATGGGAAATGAAATGTCTGGCAGATGTCCTCCAGTGTCTCTGTCCTCACCAGCCGAGACCAGAGGGGAGCAGCCAAATGAGGTTCTCGTACCAGAGAAGAGAAACTCTTGTTGTGTCCTTTTCTGCGTCATCTTTGCAGAATGACGATCGCCAGCCCGTCTCCTGGGCGTAGCCGTGTTGTTTCTAATCTTTTCATGGGGGGGGGGGGTGCGTTTTGTCATATCTTTACGTTCAAAACAAAAAAGATCGGATGTTTTTTTGTTTGCCTCAAATAACTGCAGCCGACAGGTCTTGACCTAATGAGGCCTGAAGTTTAATTCATCCCAAAGAAGAAAATGGCCATTTCTCCCTCCCTCTCTCTCTCTCTCTCTGTCTCTCACTCGTGTCTTTTCTCAGGTTCTGCTGGAGTCCCTTGGCCAATCTGCCTTTGGCAAAGTCTGGGGCCGAATGGGGAAGAGGCTCTTTGCTGGGGGCTGTTCTGGCAGGAACTCGGCTCACCCAGGAATACCTGGGAATTGGGAGGAGGCTTTTCTGGGTAGATTTTTTGAGTCTCAAGAGAACATCTTTAGGGTGATCCCAGCAAACTCCTCCTTCTTTGCCTTTTGGGACTAAGTTGCTGCCATGTCCAGGGACCCCGTGACACTCCTGTCTCTGCTTTCCATGTCATTCCCTCTTGCCGTGGTCCCTGTGTGATGCCCAGCCTAAGGGAACCGGTCTTCCTCATCACCGTCTCTTGATTCTCGGACTGTAGCGTCTCCCTGTTTATCAGCAGGGAACCCCGGGTTACATTTTTGCTTTGGGGAATTTACTTGCTCCCTGCAGTGGAGAGGAACAGATCCGTGATTACAGTCCGGAAGACTTGGGCCATCAGCGTTTTGGGGCTACCCAGCCATTGGCGCAGTCTCTCCTGATTGTTTTTGGCTGTAATTTAAGGTTTTCAAAGAACTTTCAAGTTACTTGATTACATTCGAGCCTCGGATAGTCCCACGATGCCGACAGAGCAGAAATTATTTTACTTCCGTTGTACTTGAAGGCGGTATGACTCAGAGCATCGACGAGCTCGTGCTAGCGGACGTGCTGTTGGAGTGGAAGAGCCGGGCCTGACTTCAGAGCAGCCCAGGCCTTCCGAGGAGGTCAGGCAGGAGCGTGAGGACCCATAGGGACCGGGGGAAAGTAAACACTTTGTCATCTCAGCATGTCCCAGAGTTCAGTTCAAAGTCACGAGCCGGCCGCATATAGACGTTTCGTTCCGCTTCCCACAGAAGCACAGGAACGCGGGGAAGTTCACCAGCCCTAAATCTCTCAGACTGCTTAGCCATGATGAGATGCGGTCTCGACTGTTTGATCTGAGGATGGTTCGGAAGGATGTCGATTTCTCATCAGATCTTCACTGCTCCCTCCTACCCTGTTCTTCACTTGCTCCTAACTCGGTAGCTGGGCTCCAGCGACTGGGGAAGGACCTGCTTCCCAGTAGGAGCAGTTTTCTTGTCTTCTCTGGTTTACCGAGACTTCACAAAAGGAGGCAGTTTAGGTGTATCTACCCACGGGAGATCATCCTCGATGAACATTCTCATTGCGTCGTGTTTGCTTGTGCCCATCTGGAGACCTGTATGTGTGTGCTATGAGTTGGTTCCTTTCTTCTTATCTGGGTGTTTCGATAACTACCTATCTCCGGATCAGTGTAGCTAGGTGGTGTTGAGACTAGCTATCTGGGTTCTCGCTGCTATCTGTGTAACTAGATATTATATTCAGATATCTGGCTGTGTGTATCTGGATCTCCGTGTAAAGAGCTGTGTGTCTAGACATTATCTTGGGGGAAGATTTGATGTGACAGTAGATTCCTATCACCTTTGCAGGCTGCCTCTTTATCTTGATTGTCACTTTGAAGAAGGAACCCGGAGATGTTCTTTTGGCAGTGACCTTTCAGACCTTCTACCTTCCTGGCATAAGAGGGAATTGGGTCTCAGCCCTGGCATGTGGTTCTGTACCCCTCTTTGCGGTGACCTCTCCCAACCCAACCCCAGGAAGCCATGTGTCTGCTGTTCCCAGAAGTGTTGTTGGCAGCCCTTTTGCTCTTGGGTACTGGCTTCTGTCTTCCTCAGCTGTGCTTTTCTGTCCTGGGGAGCAGACAGGTAGATCCTGGAGCCAGGAGAGCTGCTTCTCTTCCTCCACTCTCAAGGATGTGGGTGGCAGAGGATGCTCTTCCCCAAGGAGTCGGGAATGATCGGGACCCTGACATTCCCTCCTTGAGCTGGTTTGCCACATTTCCCTGAAGCGTGGCCAGATGCGTGGTTTGTCGTATGGGGCAGCTGTCGGCCATCAGGGTGCCTCCCATTCTGACTCATTGTGGGGAGTGATCAAGGCTTGCTTTGTAAAATCCCCCACTTGATTCTACTCACCCTCTGCACCCCTAGCAAATGCAGTTTAAAAACAACACAGACAGGGGCTTCTCAAAAAGAGAGAGAGATGCTGTGCTGTCTCGGGTGCGGAAGACTAGTTCAAGACGTTCAGAGTCCGGCCCTTGCTTGTCTGTTTCCTGAGCTCCCAACTGCTCTCTGATTTTCAGGATGAGGGTGCTGTCGTACTAGCTCCATTCTGCGTACCTCTGAGTGCTTAGCAAGTACTCGGCGACGGGTCAGTGGGCCTTTTGGCTGGTTAGGGGTGCAGAGTCAGAACTAGGCAGAGATCGCAACTTTCAGTCATTGCTCGGTTGCTGTGACAGGGGCGAGGGACCACCTTCTGCAGAGGCACACTGCATTAAAACACGGCCCTAGAATATATGCTTTCCAGGGGAGGATTTTCACAGCACCCATTACTGCGAGAAAGCCGGGCAGAAGGCCGATACTTTGGAGAAGGATGGAGCCCTAGTCTCTCCAGGCCCAGGGACTTCAACGCTTGAGGCTGATTGCATTGGCAGTGTTTCCTTGGTCCTAGCCCTGATTTCCAATGAGGGGACACAGTGTTACCTCCCTCTTAAAGACGCCTTCCTTGCCTCCATTCTCATGAAATATTCGAAGGAGATTCTAATGGAATCAGACCAGTTATGACATCTTAGTTACTGGAGAAATGCGGTCGTATGGGGTGGGTCTCTAGCATATGGTCCTTGGGAACGCAGAGTTTCCTGAGGCACATCTTCCCCAAAGTGATTGACGTAGATGGACATTATTAACACCCTCTGTGTTGGAACACCTCACTGGTGATCTCTCGGCGGCTGTGACCGAGAGCGATCAGAACTCGGCTGCAGAACCTGCAGGCCACGGGGTCCCTGGGAAGGAGACAGGAAGGGGTGGGGGCGGGGAGGAAGGGGCTTCTGAAAACAGATCCCCAGTGTGGGGCTGTCAGAGCAGCCGTGCTGAGGGGGTAAAAGCCTGTGCCCTTTCGGAGCTGGCCAAAAAAGTAAAAAAAAAAAAAAATTGATCTTTGTTTAGATTAACAGACCCCTGACCATGAAGAAGGAAGGCATCCAGACCCGGAACCGAAAAATGTCTAGCAAATCCAAAAAGTGCAAAAAGGTGCACGACACGCTGGAGGACTTCCCCAAGGGCAGCTCGTTCAACCCGGCCGCCCTCTCCAGACATATGTCCTCTCTCAGCCACATCTCCCCCTTCAGCCACTCCAGCCACATGCTGACCACTCCGACGCCGATGCACCCCCCGTCCAGCCTCTCCTTCGGACCTCACCACCCTTCCAGTATGGTCACCGCCATGGGTTAGAGCCCCTGCTCGACGCTTCCAGGCCTCCCAGCGAGAGTCCCTCCAGACCCTCCCATGTGCATTTTTGCAGGAGCAGTATCATGAAGCCGAAGTCCCACGGATCTATGTTTCTGAAGGCAGAAAGCGAAACGACGGTTGCCACTTTCGCAGAAGAGCTCACTGTGCTGTGTTCTTGATCACCGAATCTGGATCCCATTTGTGAATAAGCCATTCAGACTCATGTTCCCTATTTATCAGGGTCTCTCTAGTGCTGTGAAAAAAAAAAAAAAAGAAAAAAAAAGAAAAGAAAGAAAATAAACCACGCCGAACATTGCATATAACTTATATTGTAAGAAAATACTGTACATTAGACGAAGACGTTATCGCATCTGGGTAGCTGTAAGAAAGGCATGAAAGACGCCAAGAATTTTAAGGAACACGGGGGAAATAAAGTGCGGAAATTAAGAAGAAACTAGGTCTGCTCCTCTCATGGACGAACCGCCAGTGTCAATTCCTTGCACTGGTCGTGGTCCTTGGATGGATTAAAAGGAAAAAAAAAAAAAAAAAAGCAAGAAAAAAAGAAAAAAGTCGTAGGCAAATCATTTGTTCAAAGCGGTGGGCCTCTGTCTGGAAAATTCTGTCGGTTCTGGGCAGTCAGTGTGGCCACTCACGCACGCACGCATTGGCATCGAGGGGGTCCGAGAGCCTCGCTCAGGCCTCCCCGCTTTGTGAACAAGTCCCTGTAATTGTTGTTTGTATGTATAATTCAAAGCACCAAAATAAGAAGAGATGTAGATTTATTTCATCCTATTATACAGACTGAACGGTTGTACAAATTTATTTACTGCTAGTGTTAAGAACTACTTTCTGTTTTCTTATTTTCCTTCTTTCTCGATTTTTTGGTTGAATAAACTAGATGACCTTCAGTTGACCTAAGGTGGTCTGTGCTCCGGAGGGCTTCTTTTCCATTTTGTTTTTTGATGATATTTATTAACTAGCTTCTAAGGGTACAGCAGCATCTGTCTTTTCCCTCACGCCTCCCACAGCCCGGGCTTTGGGGAAGCAAATGTTTGAGCGCCCGCCGTGCATGCCAGGGACCTCGGCCAAACAGACGGGGTCCTGAGAGCCATCCGCCGATTGTCAGCGCCTGTCGTGTTCTGTGTTAGTGATCACCGCCTCCCATGCAGTCTGTTGGAATACTAGTGTAAAAATTAAGCGCAGATATCTTCAAACAGCCAAATAACATCGTTATCAAAACGGGGTGGGGGGGCAGGCTCTTAGAGAATCTGGTAGCTCCCGCTAATTTAAAAACAAAACCCAAATGGGAAGTTATTCACTAGGAGATAATGCAAACATTTATTCCTTTGGGAAGCCGGGCATCTTTGGAGCGCTGTCTGCAGCCCGGGGAGCAGGGAGACCGGGGAGGGGGGAGTAACTTCTGGGCCCCCTTCTGTGTCCCCTCGTGAGCTGTAGCCCCTGTCCTGCGGGGCCCGAGCAGCCACGTCTCCTTGCAGGGGCGAGGGGACCATTCCCTCGCAGAGATCCCGGGCGGACTGCGGATGATGGATTCCCCGCGCTTCTCTCTGCAAGAGGTCAAGGAGCTGGGCTGGTGCCTGAGTTCATCTCTGTGCTGCTTTTCTACTGTCGAATTGAATATCACCGCAGTGGAGGGTTTGTTGGCATGTTTGCGACACACGAAATAACCGTTTTTGTAACTTATGCTGTATAGTTTCCTTTTACTCTGTTGACAGAACGTGTAACCCATGGCGCACATTTTAAAATCTCTGTTAAATCGCCTCTCTGCTTTCTTAGCAAATATTTTAAACCTAAAGCTAAATGTTGAAATAAAGGAGTTAGAGACTGAACTGAGATGCAGACGGAGATCTTACTGGCTCCTGATTCATGCTCTGCCCTGGGAATGTCAGTTTCCCGCCACTTCTGAAGCACTGAAGGAACTCTTCATCTGCTGCCGTATTAAATCTGGGCGATTTTCTCGTGTAGCCCCCATGTCTTGGGATCTGCCACCTCCTTTCTTTGCGAACAGAGTTGATTCCCTGTTCTTTCACCTTAAGACCAGGGAGTTCAAATTCTTGACATTCTTGGGAGAGGGATGATGGTGGTGGTGGGGGGGTGCACGTAGAAAGATCCCAAACTCAGTATTACATTTTGTCTGAGGGACCGTGGCCAAGCTGGCATCTGGGACCCCACTCCTTCAGAGAAGGGTCGTTCTGTCATCCTGTCCATGGATGTGGCATTCTAAGATATTTCTAGAAGATGGTGCAGAAGATCTAAAATACCCACGATAACGATGATTCAGTTTCTTCGTTAGAGAGTTACCACGTGTTTCCGTGGTTTTGTTCTTTTTTTGTTTTTTGTTTTTTCTTTTGACTTCACTTAAGCAGAAGACAGGAGAGGGTTTAATCTAGAAAACGCAGAACAAGATTGTAGATCTAAAATACTGCTCAAATATTTTTGAGGAAATCTTAGCGCTATTCATTTTCAACCCCCCCTTCCTTTTTTTTTAAAGAGATTTTATTTATTTATTTGAGAGAAAGGGAGGGGGCAGACGGAGAGAGAGAAGGAGGCTCCCCACTGAGCAGGAACCCCCCCCAATCTGGGACTCGATCCCAGGACCCCAAAATCATGACCCAAGCCAAAGGCAGATGCTGAACCAATGGAGCCGCCCAGACGCCCTGATCTTCAACCTGTTTGGCCTCACTTTTAGATAGTTGCATTAGCTTAGCCCTAGGAGGTTAGCATGATAATATGTGCAAATCTGAATGATTTCTTTAAAACATTTAAAAAACCAACCTCATAGAAAAAAATAAATGGTATAGTCATGGGATGCTTTTGCTATTTACAAGCCCCTCTTATATATGACGGTAGAAATTCATGAAGTAAGAATTTAGATTTTTTTTAAAAGATTTTATTTGTTTATTTGACAGATGGAGATCAAAGTAGGCAGAGAGGCAGGCAGAGAGAGAGGGGGAAGCAGGCTCCCTGCTGAGCAGAGAGCCCGATGCGGGGCTCGATCCCAGGACGCCGGGATCATGACTTGAGCCGAAAGCAGAGGCTTACCCCACTGAGCCACCCAGGCGCCCCAAGAATTTAGATTTTGAGTGCTTCTATTATGTAGTCAGCACATACCTAGGGAGTGTCTAGACTGAAGTCCGCTTCAAAGCACTTTTTTTTTTTTTTTAAAAAAAACAGACCAGGAAATTGAGAAACCCAGACTCCAGTGTCTTACTCTTACTGTGTGACATTTACATGTGATTCCCCTTCATCGGAGACGGGCCCCGTGGTGAGACTCCCAGCTGGGCCCCTGGGTTAGTCGCAGACGTGGGGACATCCAGAGCCCACTTTCTGAGATCCGTGTCTACTTTCTGAAACTGCTTTTGGTTTTAGAGTCATTTTTCAAGGTTTGTCCTCATCCCAGGACTTTATTTTAGGGTGGCCTAGCCAAGAACTGGGTGAATGAAGGAAGCAAAGCCTTCCCAGGTGCGGCGTGCCTGACCCGAATTTAGCAAAAAAAAAAAAAAAAGAACTCGTCCCCAAATTCAAACTCAGGAACTCATATGCCATCTCACCCCCCATATTTTCCTCACGATGGCAACTTGTCCCATGTACATTTCAGACATCTCGAAGCATTGTGATTCCATGCCGTCTTTCACTCCACACCCTCCTCCGTCCTCAACTTCAGATCCACCCCCAAATCCGGAATAATTTTTGTGATCCTGGACAGTAGTCGTGATTAACTCCTCTAGAAAAATTCCCTTCGATTTCCAGGCTAAGCTGAGATTAGAAATAATAATAATAATAATAATAATAATAATAATAATAATAATGGAATGATCACATCTTCTATATAGTTTTCACCACGAAACAAACAAAGTTACTATTCTCTGAAACACTTGAGCAACACACCGACCCCTTTCCTGCCCTTTCAAATGAACTTCTGGGACACATTTCGTTTCTTCTGTTCCCTCTTGCTCAAACGGGGTCCATCTGCCCTCAGATTGGTTGTGTCCACTCCCTCTGCAGAAATGCAAAAGAGTGGGAAGTTGGGACGTCAGAGAAACTCAGTGGTTATTTGAACGTGGGACCACAAGCGTTCTGGAGTTTGGAAGCTTGGGTTTCTTTCGTCTCTGGCTGATCTGCCAGTGAATGGAGTGCTGTGAGGCCATTGGTGGGATTTCTCCGGGAATCGGCTCTTGATCTGTGTAGTTGGAAGGAATGATCTGTAAGACCCACTGGGGAAGATGAATATTATTCCACTGGGTTTTTTTTTGGGGGGGGGTATATCCTTTATTAGAAAAGGTATTATCACACCCACATCAGAGTTCAGAGAAGGCTCTTCTCAAAGCCTAGAGTGATCTGATCATAGGTCATAAGACTGCAGATGGGCCGGGGGTAATCAGTCCTTGGTACTATTTTGCAAAACACAAATGACCTTGTATGTTGCGACTGCTCACCCAGGACCGGAGTTCCTGTCCCGGTCTGCAGGTCTCCCTCCTCTGAAGCGTGGCCCCTCTTGAGTGGAACACACAGGACTTGCTTGGCCTGCTGATGTTGGCAGAAAGGTTCGTCTTTCAGTCACCCATTGTCTAAAGAAATTGTGCCTGAATTGCTTACAGGCTATTCTAGGGAGATCGCCAGAGCCCAGTGCTTCATTTTCCTGGTGTCCCCCGCCTTCTCTTTGCAGAAGGGGATAAGCAGAGGAAGTGGATCCGTGTCCACCCGGCCGCTGTTCCTTTTAGGGTGCTCTGGGCAGGTCCTGGTGTCTCCAGGCTTTTCTTTGCACCCCCAGCTCCTTTGCAGGGGATCCCTGTGCCCTAGCCTCATTGTTTGGGCTGCGCTTTTCCAATCCCTGTCATGTCTGTGCTCAGCTTGGCAGGCTGTACACTGGAGTGGGGATTTGGAGAGCTGGCCCACGGCCCCTCCCTCCCCGCCCTCCGCTCCCCCCCACCCCCCAGGTCTCAGGCTGAACACAAGGCCGGCATTATAAAGCCCCATCCGTACGGCCTGCGCCCCAGTCCCAGCCTAAAGACGTGCAAACACCTGGAGGGGAGCGTGTGCTCTGAAGGAGGCAGCTTTGTGCTTGGGAATGTGCGTGGACACGGGCAAGGCCTTCGGCTCCTGGAAGAGGATCTTAATTCTTCATAGGATCTGAAGGGGACCCTCCGCAGAAGGACTGGGACCGTGTCCGCAGGTTGCCGAAACCACGAGGTGGGCCACGAACCAATCAGCCAATCTGGTTTTCTTTTGTTTTTGGCCTTGGGGCACAAAAACGTTCTAGGAAATGAAAGTTTTGTTCCTTCCTTTGCTTTCTTTTTCTGACGTTAAATTAGGGAAGACAGGAGTGAGCAAATTTGTCAAGTATCCAAAAAAAAATTTTTTTTTAAAAAGAAAATTAGTGGAAGAAATTGAGGATTTGGGGGTTGCTGTCGAATGGGTCCCGTGCGGTCGGGTCTTCCCATTCTTTGGCTCTCATACGCCGTAAGGAATCTGCTGGGCCCTGGGTGGGGGAGATGGGAGGGGCTTGGGTAGAATATTTGCTCTTTGAGGGTCATTAAAACTCCATTTCATGCACTAGATGGGATCATGAAGTAAGTTCCACCTTGTAAAAAGTGGCTGCCCTCACCTCTCGTGATCAGGGGTGAGACCTCTCCCCTGGATCGGGACCGCATTTCAGGCCAAAGCGAACAGAGCCTGTGTGCTGCTCTGAACACACCGGGGGCTCCAGCCGTGGCCCCTGGCCACAGTCACCGTGGTTTCAGCTGCCATGGTCTGGGATTCCCTCCAGCGACAGTCCCATAACACCAAGTCCGAAATTTGAGTTTTCTACGACAGGCCAGCCCTTCCTGTGCTAGGCTTGTAAGCTGACCCGCCCTGGATGAACTTGAGAACCAAGTGCGTGAAACTACTCCATCCTCCGCTTCGAGTGTCTGCAAAGCTCCCTTCTGGCAGCAAGCGGGGCCTCCCTTGGAGAATTCCAAATTTCCCAGCAGTCCACTGGTTGGGTTCCTTTTTCTGAGGACCTCACGGCTCCTGACACCTGCCTGGACCCATGGGGACCTCCTGGAAGATGAGGGGGTGGGTCATGTGTTCGGTCTGACCCTTGGGACAGGGACACTGAACAACTCGAGAAATCGGAGTGGGAAAGCGGGCAGGGAGGCAGCCTTTCGGTGACATACCCGCAAAGCTCCTACCCCATAAACCCCTAAGTGGATCCTCACACTTAATTCCCAGAAAAGCTCTGTTAAGTGGGCAGGTTATTATCCTCCTTCTGTGCATCAGAACACTGTGGGGTAGAGAAACACTCAGTGTTTCGTCAGAAACACGAATGACTACGTTATGCTGCTTTGAACAGGTACAGGTCCCTTTCTCAGAGGAGCGAGTGGGATCCCTCATGAGGCATGGCGGCTGCCAGTCCATCAGACCACATTCTGGGCAGGTAGGAGGACTGGGGCATGTGTGAGACAGACGGGATGTGCTGGGAGTTCTTCGGGCACCTGGTCATAGATCCACTGGAACACCGACATCTGGTTTCCTGGCAAACACTTACTGTGAGTGTCAACGTCAATGCCTCCATGAAGCCAAAATCTGTATCAGTTTCCTGTTGCTGCTGTAACAGATGACCCCAAATGTGATGGCACCAACTCATTCTCTTTACATGTCTGGAGGACCTGAGGGAGAATCTGTCTTCTCACCTTTTCGAGCTTCAGGAGCTCCCCCGCCCCAGCCCCCGCATCCTTGGCGTGTGGCCCTTCCCATGTCACACCAGCCTCACATCTCCTATTCCTTGTGTATCAGAGGGAGTAGCTGTCCCTCCCCCTGGAGAAGGAAGTGGCTTGGGGGACTCCATCTCCTCCCCATCCTGGGCTGGGCATGCAACGGGAAGCCAGGAAGTTTTTCTGCCCCACATATTGAACCCACCCAGAGCCCGGGGCACCATCTTGCCTTTCTCAGCTCCGAGCATTCATCTGCTGAAGTTGGTTCCACTGGAGGCTGCCCACTCTGATGCCAAGGTACTGGTGACATAAATACCAGAAAGGAAGGAATTCCCGTATCCAACCCTGGGGCAGTTTTGTCCCCCACCTGTCATCTCACAGGGCGACTCACATTCCTCGGACCCCAAGGGGAGGAGAGAGTGTGACCTTTTTCATGTCACGTGAACATCTTGAGACGTATTGAGGGCACTGCATTATGCAGGCAAGGCAGGGAGGAAGCCCTCTTTCTGTGTCTTCTCACTGCTCAGGATTTTTCCACAATGACGAGTGTAATGGAATGATCGAGACCCCTGTCATTCTGTGTTCTTAACTGTGTATCAGTGAAGGTGTTTCGCCCACTGGAAGTGCTTTTAGAATGGAACTTCAGAGACTCTGGTGGGCAAGGGGCAGGACATATCTAGGCAACAGCCTACTCTCGGCCCCTAATAAATCATACACGTAAGAGGGCATCCTACCCAACTACGTATGAGTTCTATCCCTCCCTTAGAGGCTTCCTATCTCTGTGCCTGCGAACAGCCTGTGACTGTGGATTGGGCTTATGGGCCACGTTCTGGTGTTCAATACCCTGCTTACAATTGAGGAGACCATTAATGGCCTCGGGGCCTGGAGCTTCCCCTCGGGCTCCCCCTGAGTGTGACTGGTGGTGGCCCAAAGGGGCTGGGCTGGAAGCCTGACTCTGGGCGCGGCTGTGCTGCCCACACCACACCCTCCGGGGCCGACAGAGGCTGACCCTCCACTGTGTGGATTAGACAAGCCCTTTACCTCATCGGGTTTTCCTTCTAGACTCCATTCCAGCCCATCCCTCTGCTGCTTAGCATGTCCATTCAAAGAAGGGGAGGAAAGACAGCGATGTCTATGTGGACCTCCTTTTCTAACCACCAATGGCTCTGGTGAAGGTAGAGGTTTTCAGCGACAGCAGTGTCCAAGACGAAGCTTGGGGATTAGGTGTCGCTGCTTTCCATTACTGCAGATAGAAGAGCTGGCGGGGTGTCCGCCCCCATAGCCAGCTGCTGGACAAAGGTGAAAGGGGAGGAGGAAAGAGAGAGGCATGTATCAATCCGTTTTTTCCATTGCCCTGGTCCTCTAAGGTATGCTGATGGCTTGTGTTCCCTCTCTGTTGTGACCTAGGAAACTGAAGCTCTTAGAAGCGTATCTGAGTTACCCAAAGACACAGAAAGGCGTGTCCCCAAGGGCCTGCCCTGGACTGCGGGGGAGCTGGTGTGAACAGTATAGAAGAGAAGTCTATGGTGTCACTCTTCAACTTCAGGGAAATGCCGCTGAGCCTGACCATGGAGAAAAAGATGTTTGATATCAAGATAAAAATATCCCTAATGAAAGACGTCACCTTGACTTCACGTCCTAAAAAAGAAAAGTCCCATTTATGTCCATGGATGTCCCATTTGATGACTTGGAACTGTGCTTTGTACCCATCAGCCACTGAATTTGATGTCTGTGACGATGTGACAAGAGAGTCCCAGTTTGATCGTGGAGTCTCCATGGATTTTCAGTGAAGACAGACAGCCATAATGTAGCAAGAAAAGATACTCAGGACAGGCTGGTGTTTGCAAATCAGTACAATATGTGGGCTTGCTCGGAACTTCCCCATTTTGTTAAGGATTACATTTCTACACAGTTCGCAGACTAGATGTTAATCAGTGGCTGTTGGCCAGAGAGGGCCAACCCTCCCAGCAAATAAATGCGTGTGCGGCGTCAGAGAGGAGGAAGAAGGAGAAATCCGCAGAAGCCTGAAGAATATGACACCAGTTAAGGACTCAAAGGTCATTTTGTTCGGGGCAAAATTCTTGTGCCTGGTGCTGACAGTTTGCCCTCTGGTGTTTTCAGAGCTTAAAGGATCAAACTCGTCCACATGAAATATGGAATGTCTGGTACAGAAGCCCCATGAACAGTCCTGCCTATAGCCACAGCATCGGCGTGGCCTCGCTGAACCTATGGACTGGTACCTCTAGGGGATGTTTAGAGAAGGCTTCTAGGTAATAAAACAAAATGGAATGCTCGACAGTCTGTAGCTTATTAGGCTGTGTGTAGGAGGGAGCATTACCTTACCCTTCTGCGTGTCTAAGTCAGTTCCCAGGGGCAATGGAGTTTTTGGCCACCATGTAGAAATCCCACTGAAGCTGACCTGAGAATGTCATTGTGAAAAATGACTGCCATCTAAGGGAGGGGTCAACTATGATCTTCCATTAAAAAAAAAAAAAAAGCTTATTTTCCTGGAGGTTGATAAGGTAGAGTAAGTATTTATTTTGTGGGGCATTGACTTTTAAGATCCATGAGTTATGCCGAGAGACGGATCATGGGTAGGGAATACGTGACTGATTCAGGAAGGTCAAGTTTGCCTTGGATGTGCTTCCATCTGCCCAAGCTGAAGCCCACCTACCGTTTTTGGGTGTCTGTCACCAAGAGGCTGAGCTCCTCGGATTGTCCACATTAAGCACCACATTAAGCACCTTGGGCCACATCATTAACCACCCTGGACCAATCTTCCCTCTGGACTCTGAGCTCGAGCTCGTAGCTAGTCAGAGCTGACACAGTCTTTTCGACTATGGTGTGGATGGCTCTTAAAGGCTTAAAATCATCCTTTTTTGTTGAGCTTTGCATGCAAAAGAAGACTTTATTTTATTTTTTATTTTTTTAATTTTTAAAGATTTTACTTATTTATTTGACAGACATAGATCACAAGTAGGCAGAGAGGCAGGCAGAGAGAGAGGAAGGGAAGCAGGCTCCCCGCTGAGCAGAGAGCCCGATGTGGGGCTCGATCCCAGGACCCTGGGATCATGACCTGAGCCGAAGGCAGAGGCTTTAACCCACAGAGCCACCCAGGTGCCTCCAAAAGAAGACTTTAACACCTTAAAACTTAAAGCAAGTATATGAGTCCCATGGGAATCCTAAGGGCTATTGATAATGTAATATTTTTGGGCAAAGGGACCTCTTTGTGTCTTTCAACATCTGACAGTGCATTTTATTGACTAATGATATCAGCTAACGCATACGGTGGCCTCCAAGTCTAGAAATGTAGCAATTATTTCATCAGGTCAGGAAATTAATATCAGGAAATCACTGATGTGTTTGATTTTCACAGAGTTTCTAGACTCTGTGAATGCCCTCCATATTGCACACCCACTACGCGCTTCCCATGCTTCTTCCTTAATCATCCCAACGGCCCTGAGGGTGGAGATATTTTTATTTACAGTCCCCAGTTTACAGAGGAGGACACAGAGGCTTCCTTAGAGAAGCCTCATTGAGAAACCAAACTCAGAGCTGGTCAGACCCAGAGCTGGGTTGCTGTCTTCTGGTCTCCCCTGTGAGCAGCCAGCTCTCCTCAACACAAATCAGGAGCTGAGGGAAGGACTCTGCTTTCCTATGACCTCGGGCTCTCTTTCCCTGAGCACCTTGGAGTCTTTTGCCCTGAGTGTGTTTGCATTGGTTCTTTGGGTTGAGCTACTATCTTGTCGTTTCTCCCTCATCAGGGAAGACTAATCAGTTGACCCTCTCTCCCAAAAGGGGAAGTGCCTCCTGGCAGGCGATGGTCAAGGCTGGAGTAAAGGCTCACAGGAGGGGTGCTTGGGGACCACGTCCTGCAGGGCAATGTTCTTGGCAGAATTGTGCTTAGATCCCATTGTTGGTAGTCATCGGTAGTCTGCAGGCCCAGCATCTTCTCCAACATGGAAGCTCTGGGTTTATAGCCCCCTTCCATGACAGAAGGAGGACACACTTTCTTACCGGGTGACCTGGGAAGAGTGGTCATTTTCTTCTCAAATGGCTTGCTTGCCCTCACACTTGCATGGATAACGGGTTTTCAGGCACCACTTGGAGACTTGCCGTCTTTAATTATACATGGCTGGTAAAAGGCAACCAAACTAATCACAAAACACTCAGTCCAATAAAAGAGCCCACTTTTTATAATGAAGAAATTAACCAGTGTTGAGCAGTAAAGGTTAGAGAAACTGCCATAAAATATAATTATAATAATAATATTATTAATAGTGGTACGCTGCACAGGGCCTCTTGCCTTTCATCCTGGATTCTGAGAGCGACTGGCTAATGTTAATTAGTATGACTTGCTCTGTCGGAACTATGTATGGATCTGGAAAAAGTAGCGGGGATTCTATTTGTTTGTTTTTACAAATGGTACTCCTTGGCGTGTTCAAAATGAAGATGGAGATGCAACACGGGAGACTTTGTGCAAGGACCAGAAGGGCATTCCAAGGCTGTGTATTGAAGGAAAGTGGTAAATAACCAGGAATGAGAGTCCAGAAGCCCCCCAGATTGTCAGGCCTCCTTGTCACAGACTTCCTGTGATATATGGGTCCAGTCTTGCTTTCTTTTGGGGAGTGTTGGGGGAAGGAGATGGTGGGCTTTCCATGGTGCCCCTTCCCCTCTGGGGTTTGAACAGAATTACCATAAGGACAGAATTTCAGAAGCCTGTTCTCAACTTGTGGTGCTGCGTACTTCGCCTCTGGGTGTGTTTGGTTTCTATTCCCAGGCTTGCCGGGCTTGGCCAAGAAGCAGGTTTGGTTAGTGATTGAAAATGGTTCCCAAGGACCTGGATCGTAGATGCTGTTGCTTTGGAAGAAGGAATGAAGGTGAGAGGGAGGACCCAGAATGTGTGGCCAACTTTCCAAAGGTGGTGTGTCAGGTGTGAGTTTCCCTGGGAGTCTGGGGGGCAAGGGGACAGCCTGGGGGACATCAGACCCCCCAGAGCCACCCATTGGATGAAGATCTGGGAAAAGCCAGGGATAGAAGGGCCTAGACAAATTCCTTGATTTGCAGGCTGGAATGCCAGGGCCAGGGTTGGCCCTGGGACAGGCTACTCTCTGTCCCATTCTTTGTCTAGCAATGGCAGAGTGGTAAAAAGAAGATTCTGGAGCCAGATGGCCTCGATGTACATTTTGGCTCTGTCACCTAGAAGCAAACTACTTAATCTCTCTAGGGCTAGTTGCTATGTCTGTCATTAGAGGATAATACTCTATGTATTTAGTGGCGGTTGAAGGAAATACTGTATATAATGTCCTTAGAACTACATTGGGCACCAGTTCAGCCTATAATGTTGAAGGTTATTATTATCTCTTTAACCACTGAAGTCTTTACAGAGTTTGGTTACCCGTGGAATACTGGGCAAGGATTAGGTAGTGACAGGGTCACAGGAGAGGTATTCTAGATAATCAGGGATCATTCGGATAGGGGGAGCAGAGGACTATAGAGGAATACTTTCCTTGTTCTATCTCTGCCATTCAGAAGCCTGCTTGGGACCTTCCAATCGTCCTTGAGCAGTGGGCTTAAAACTGCCTTTCTAGAACATTCATGGGCAAAGGTGGGCCTGGGGTGGGTGAGATTCTAAGTGGCCCCAAACCCAATGCTTTGGGAAATGATTCCAAATAATTTACTTAAGATAAACACCCCAGATTGGGAGAATCTTTTGGAGTCAGCATGGAAGATGGAATCATGGAGGATGGGTGGACGTGTGTGAGAGGGACCCTTGAGGAGTCCCCAGAATTGGGATGACGCTATTGGGAAGGACTGCTTTAGTGCATTTCTGTTTCTAAATATGTTTAAGACAACAAGACTTGTACAACCATTATATTGGGGGGGGGGCTTTGAAGGTGCCTAGTTACTATCTGTGATATCCAGGATAAGGCTGGGACCGTGATTCACTCTTATGCATTATTCCTGAGACCAGAGCACCCCGGAAACCAAACAATTCCATGTTGCATTGACTAGGTAAGTCAACATTGGCATACCTCAAGTGATATCCATCAGAGACCGGTAGAATAAATGTGAGCATTTATAATGAGCCAGAACTAAATGAAAATCAAAATGACTTACTTTCCAAGAGTTGGCTACCGAGCTTTGAAAAGGCAGCTGTTGGATAATGAAAGACTATGCTCTACAAAGACAATAAGCAGGGATAGGGAGGCTGCCATTCACCAAGAATTGCTCAACAAAGTAAAATTTCTAAATGTCTGTCTGAAATTCCTTTTTTTAAAAAAACTCCAAGAATTTGAAGGATTAGTTTAGCAAGCGTAAGTACAGTTCAGGTTCTCATTTTTTTTTCCTTTCAGTTTGATATAAAGGCAAGAACTCAAGTCATTGGTATGGAGAGAAATGGGTGTCCGCTGAGGGCTCAGGGCGGGTTCTTCAACTTCCCTCTTCTTCCTCTTAGAATCAGTAGATTTATGAGAGCAAGTCATGCAAAGCACCCAGAATGCTAGCAATCCTTGGTTTTTGCCTTAATTTTCACCTGTTATGTGATACTTGGCAAGAGTCTTACTTTCCTCATGCTTTTAGTTCTCCCACTTCAAGACCACGAGGTGTCATGGTAATTATAGCTTCAGTGAGTCCTTTGGTGAAGGGCAAATCAATAAGAAATTGTTGTCAGCTCTACTGTAGCCCATACTGTTACCTCCAAGGGTTGCTAGTCTAACCAAGGGAAGGCCAAGTAGTTGGACAACATTGAAAAATGTTACAACGCCACATGCTATTGAACCCAATGTATAAAATGTTCTCGGCCTCTCGAGTGAAATGTCGGCAACGTTGGTGTCAGTTGGAACATCAGCCCCACGTGTGTTCAGGGGAATCCTCAGAAAACAGAAAAAGTTAATAAGACTTAACCCTATGGCGACATTGACCTCCGATCATAGGGTCAGATTCAAGTCAGACTGAGAGAGGTCACAAGAGTGGCTGCTTCTGTCTGGGAGTGTGTGTACGTGTTTCTCCATGGATGTGCAAGCAGTTTCCTGTTTGTGTGTCCAGCTTGTTATTCCCAATCCAGACATAAATTAGTTTAGGTTTATTCATTCTCTCGAAGTGACCACGTTCCCCCTTCTCCCCATCAGAGCAGATAGCAGAGGCTCATATTTGGGTGGGAAAGAAGATACTTTGCAGGGCTGCCTTCTCTTTAAGTCGGGCTAAATTTACTGGGAAAAAAAAAATTGGTGAGATCCACTCTGATTCTCTGAGGCTGAGCTTGGCCAGCGACTTGTCAAGAGCTCAGAGGCTCTGTGCTTCCTCGGGAGACAGGGACGGGGCGTGCGCAGGCCTCTCTGTAGACTGGCTTCTCTTCTGTGTGTAGGGGCTGACTTTGTGCTTCTCATGGAACACAGAAAGGGAGGGAAGAGTCCCTGGACTTTCTTTAACGTTATTCAACGATCTGAATTCTTATCTAAACCCGTTTCTTTCTTTTTTAAAAATATTTTTAAATTTATTTGACAGAGAGAGAGAGAGACACAGAGAGAGTGAGAACACAAACAGGGTAGTGGGAGAGGGAGAATCAGGCTTCCCGCTGAGCAGGGATCCCGATGCAGGGCTCGATCCCAGGACCCCGAAATCACGACCTGAGCCAAAGGCAGACGCTTAACAACTGAGCCACCCAGGCGCCCCTTAAGAAAGTAAACCTGTTTCTTAAGACATTCATGCTAGGTCTGCAATCAGCTGTTATAGACCCAGGTGTCTCATGCTCCCAAATAGGGAAGAGTCTTAGAACCCTAGAGGCGATGAGGAAGCATGTTCTTTCTCCTTTGTGCTTTTGGAAGATGTGTTTCCATGTGAACAAGGCACACTTGTCTGGTTATGTCTTATGGTGGTGCATACCCAATGATTCGATCACATTCTAAAAAGGAAAAGAACATTTTAATAAAGGTATTAGGTGCCCACGAGGTCCCAGATATTGGGCTCTGCCTTCAGTGGCGATCCAGTCATACAAGAGATGCATAGAAGTTCAAAACTGAAAAAGAAATGATCCAGACACATTAAGACAAACAGGTTTGACTGCTTCTTCTGCCTCTGGTATCCTACTGACTCGTGGCTAGGACTGATTAACAGCAGAGGCAATTTCCAAATGAGTAGCTCTTCATAAAGAGAATTAGTGGCTCTGCAGACTCACATATTCTTACAATGAGGCACCAAGGCAAAGTCCCAGTTACCTGCCCAGGTTCCGGAGCTTAAATAGAGTTCACGGAGGCCGAATCACTGACTTGTGCATTTATAGGTTGTAGAAAATACACTCTCTCATCTGTGAAATGGGGAATTCTGTGCAGATGGGATGAGATAACATAGGTCGAATGTTCAGTCTAGGGCATGGCATAGAAGACTATGCAACAGATGGTGGCCAGTAGTTTTACTAGAAGGGTCCAGCCATTGATATGTTTAATGCCTTTGAAAATGATGCTAAAGGGAACACGTGTTGATGAAGATGTACAGAAACTGGAATTTTTGTACATCAAAAAATTGAAACTAGAACTATCATCTGATCCACTTCTGGGGTCTTCTTCCAAAAGAACCGAACTCAGGATTTGGAAAGACATTAGCACTCTATGTTCACTGCAGCATTGTTCACAATAACCAAGGTGTAAAGACAACTTAAATGTCCATTGACAGAAGCATGGATGAGGAAAAGGGGGGATACCTATACAGGGGGATACTACTCAGCTTTAAAAGGCAAGGCAATCCTTCAATATATGAGAAGGGGAATGAGAGAGGATGCTGTGCTAAGTGAAAGAAGCCATCATAGAAAGACTGCTCAAGTCCACTTACAGGAGGCATCCGGAAGAGTCAGATCCCTAGAGTCACACAGTGGAATGACGGCTGTGAAGAGCTGGGGGAGGGAAACATTGGGAGGGGTGTGTGTGACGAATCCATGGGATATCATTTCAGTTGAGCAAGATGAGCGAGCTCTGCTCGTCAGCCCGGGGCCTGCAGTCAGCAGTGTCGCATGAGGTGGGTTGCAAAGAGTGAGATGGAGGAGGGTTTGGAGAGTGAGAGTCCTCTGAGCTGAGTTGGAGGGGTGGTAGGATTTCATCAGGCACAGAGGTCAGAAGAGCAAAGGCAACCTGTCCGTAGGACATGATGATGACCATGTCCGCATAGAGGTGGGAGCAGAGGAGACCCTCACCTGGAGTTGCCTGGGGTTTTAAGAGTACAGAGGACGTAAAAAACTTGAAAAGGGAAGTTGGGGCCAGATTATGACTGGCAGGTCAGAGAGGCGGGGCTCTCTTCAGTACTCAGTATGGAGGCAAAAGGTGTTTCAGCAGAGAAGTGGTCCCAGCATACTCACACACGTGCCAGCGAGTAGAGGAAGGCTTGGGGACGGAGAGATGAGCCGAGGAGAAGCCAGCCAGGAAGCACGGCGGGCTCCCAAGCAGAAGGTAGTAGACGGCATCTAATTCAGAGTCACATCTCGAAAGGTGGCGTTCGATGGGAGGGGAATTCTGAAGGAAAAAATCAGTAGAACTTAGGAATGGGTTGGATGAGGTGGGCTGAGGTCCAGGGAGCCTACCCTTGACACCAGGTGTCAGTGAAAACGGACCCACTGCTTCACTGGCTGTGCCTCCCAAACACCCCACTGACTCTTAGAAGAGTCCCAGCCTGGCCCCGGCTTGTGCACACTTTCTCCCTCTCTCTCTACAAAGAAGAGGAAGAGGGAGAAGAAGAAAAGCCAGGTTTTGCAGAAATCAAGGGTTAAGAACGGCGAAGGGGCCACTAGCTTTTGAGTCAGGTAACGACGCTGACCTGGAAAACGAGTTCTCTAGATGGCGGTGGGGGCTGCAGGACTGTTAGGGGTAAAAAAGATGAGGAGGTAGAACAGGACTAAGCCCCTCAGACTCCTCCCTGGAGATCGCTGACCCGGAAAAGATGGGAGCTGAGACGTTGACAGTGCAATCAGGCTGCGGAGCAGAAGGAAGGAGAAATTCGAGAAAAGCCAAGATTCCAGATGCACGACGTGGGGTGGGGGGTGGGGGGCACACGGCAAAAAAATCCTACAGGAGATGGGAGAGAAAGGGGTCAGCAGCACAGGCCTTGAAAAAAAGAGGCAGAATCAATCTTCTAGTGAAGAAAAGAGAGAGATGGAAAGAGATTCCGAGGTTGCGGAGCAGGAGTGAAGGGGATCCCCGCGCGCATGTCAGGCCTCCGGTTGGTTGAGGCTGGTGGGGGTCCTGGAGAGCCGGCATGACGATGACCATGTCCGCAGCGGGCCAGGAGGCCAGGCCGTGGGCAGAGAGGTCGGTGGGGGGCGGCAGCTAAGGACTGTGGCAGGGAGTCGGCGCCCGGTCACTGAAGGATTCCCAAGCCGCCGGGCCGGGCCCACGACGTCTGGACATTTCTGCAGCAATTCTCAGAGGTCTGGGGACCAGAGTGGGGAGATCCGGCGGAGGCTCTGAGTGGGCTGGCCTGCCAGGCCATCCGTCCCAAGACCCAGTGGGTCCCACACCAAGGGGGGTAAATAATGCAGATGGGGGGGGTGGCTAGACATTGAGGATTCAGAAGAAACAAAATTACTTTCTACTCAGCTGGACAGAGGAACGTGGGCCACAGCAGGTCTGGGTGGACCCCTGTCCGGGCTACCTCTCCTGACCCTTGGGCCTCCTTTAAGGGACTCTTGCACAAATTGTTTTTTTTTTTTTTCCTGAAAGATGAGAGCAGCTCCCCTGAGAGACAGGAAAATCTGGCTCATTGTTTGTGGCCCGCTCTGCTCATCTGTGCAGGATGTCTGGCTTCTTTATGGCCCCTTGAACAGGCCATGTTTAATCGCCGCTGTCAGGCGCTGAGGGGCAGGCTTCAGCAGCAATGGCCTGGTGGTCCTTTATAGTCTCAGGGCCATATGTCCTAGGGTGCCATTCAGGGTCGCAGTTCCATCATGACAAAGAGCCGCGGCCGCAACCACAGCACGAACCACGACTCGTGGGAATCTGCGGCGAACTTTGCGTCCCCCTGGAGAAGACGATGTGGGGTTGGGTGTTTGCACTCAAGGTCAGACGGAAAGCCGTGTTCGGCATCTCGTGTCTCGAGTCGCCCTTAGGAAGTCCGCCTGGCCCTCTGAGGGATCCCTGTCGGTGAGGAGAAAAGGGACTGGCAAGTATGCATCACAAGCACGAGGGGCGGACTCGGAAGACCCGGGTTCACGTCCACAAGCGTCCGAGACCAGCTAGTGACCTCTGGACCTCTTAGCCTCATCAGGTGTAACACGGGCGCCCTGATGTGGGCCTTGTGGCTTGATGGGGACGAAAGGATGTTTGTCACACGCGCCTCACAGGGTTTGTCGTGTGACTTCATGGTTGTTGATTTGCACACTTGTCTCCCCACTGGACGATGGCGTCCTCAAAGGCAGAAACCACACGTCCTCAGAGGCATGCCGGTGGTCATTAAATCATTGCGGAGCCAGCGAGTTGCTGGACGTCAACAACAGTGGTCACTGTCCCTGGACCAGATTCTGCCCACACGTTCTCTCACGGAATCGCCACCGCAACTTTATGAGGGAAATACTATTATTATGCTCCAGACAGGGTGGGGTTGTGGGGCAGAGGCTCACAGAGGCTCAGTGACCGGCTTGAGTTGGCACCAGCCGTCAGCGGGGGAGTGACCTCTTCGCCACTATTCTGAGCTGTCTCAGGAGAGACACGGGGGCAGGAAAATGCTGACGTCAAGGAGTTGAGTCTCAGGGGTGTATCAGCCTCCGGGAACCCGAGATGGGGAGATAGCTGGTCGGGAGCTCCCATCGGACGGCCTTCAAGTTGTGTCTCCTCTGGGAGCTGCGCCAGGAGATAAGGCCACTGTCCAGCCACCCACCTCATGTCTTAGGGGAAAGCCATTGACAGACTTGGCCCGCCAGTGAACGGGCATGAAGGGGGACCCGATGGGAGGTGACTCAGCGAGAGAATGGCGAGCGGTGGTGGGGCTGGGCGGACCCTCAGACCTGGAATGCTGGCCATAATGTTCCCTTCTCCCAGGCTGCAGTTCTTGTGATTAATGGGGCAGTGGAAAATTCCTCTCTGAGTCTATTTTTTTCCTTGAACTGAGAACTTGATTAAGGAGCCGTCAGTGCCCCAGGGAGGCGCTTCCCCATTCGTCAGGACGGCGAGCGCTCCGCCCTCACCTGGACGGGCGTCTGGCATCGCAGATGGGCCAGGTGGGGTTCGGGCCAGGCTCAGGTTCCCGGGCGCAGGGCGCGAGGAAGGCGCCCTGGGAGTGTCATTCTCCAGACCCCCAAGCCTTAGCAGCCTTGTGCCATGGATCTTGGTCTTCCGTGGCAGGAATTTGCAGCCACAACGTGAGATTAAAATGTTCTGCCCTCAGAGAGGCCTCCTTTATGTAGAAAGCAGATGATGTTCTGTCTTCAGAAGGCTCCAGAACCATGCCTCAGGATGGACAGGGGTTGCCCGTGTGGTTGGCACGGGGGGTGTTCCTACTTCTCTGGGCCTTATCTTCCCGATTGTCCACGACGAGCATGCATTGCTTTAATGGTCAGAAGACATGAGGCAAACTCGAGCAGAACGTCAGCTGTCCTTGGATTGCATCCCGATTTCACACTGTACTTCTTTGGGGGAAGTGGACAAACCAACCAACCCCTCGCTCTGAGGGGACCCCACCTTGGTTTACCCTTGAAGAGCCTTCCATTTTTTTCTTATAGTTTCCATGAATAAACACAACTACCAATCAACCTAAAACTATTTATGGGGCATCCGTGATGGGCTTAAGCCCTTCATCAAGTTCTTTCTTTTCCTGTTTTCTGCATCTGTCCCAGACAGACATGCCCTCTTGGGTCCACCCTTTGGACCAGTGTTGCTGAGAATCAGTGAATAGTTGTATATATTTTTAAAAGATTTTATTTATTTATTTATTTTTCAGAGAGAGAGAGAGAGAGAGAGAGACAGCATACAGCAGGCAGAGGCGAAGAGGGAAGCAGGCTCCCCGGCGATCAAGGAGCCCGATGTGGGACTCCATCCCAGGATGCTGGGATCATGGCCCGAGCTGAAGGCAGCGGTTCAACCGACTGAGCCCCCCAGGCGCCCCAACATTTGTCTTATGATACTATTTATTCTTCACTCCAAAATAAGCTTCTTCGTCTATACTGTTACTGATAGTTTTTCTTTCATAGAACTCCCCCAAAACCTTGATTCAGGGCCAAAGCTCCGGGCTTTACTCGGGCGATGAAGAAGGGAGAAGTTAGGAAAGAAGCAGATCTTGTATGAATTATCTCCAGGGTCCACTCCCACTCAAGCACTTTCTTCCCAAGCTGCTCCCAAAGTAACGTTCTTTATGGGATCCGAGCTGTGCTTGGACTAACACGGGGATTAGCTTTCCGTACAGATACACACCCTTCAGTTTAAGTAAAACTGACGTATGAACATCAAGAGGAATTATTTGCCTTGCACAAGATGCTTTGGCTAATAGGACGGATTCCCCGTAGGATTACTTCCGATCGCCATCTTGCCGGCGCAGTCAAAGGCTCTCAGTCCAAAAATTCAATACAAATGCGACAGTGTAGAATTTTGGGGAAGCAGGACATACCCACCTGTACTTTTCTATATTATTATAAACCCTGGTCTCATGGTTTTTCTTTCCTTTAGTTTTTTTTTTTTTTTTTTTTTTAAGATTTTGGGACCATTGTCTTTTAACCCCAAAGGTGATATTGCTGATAGTATTTGTAATTCAAATTGTGGGAAGGAGCAAAGTTAAACTAGCAAACAAATTGCTCAGGGCAGTGTCTGTATAGAGGCTAATTCGGTGAGGGGGGAGGAGGCGGGGGTGGGAGGCCGCCTAACTTGGGTAATGCTAAGTCCTTCTTGTCCTTACTGAGTGGAGGTCAGAAGACCAGGATTCGAGGGCCCCGATTAGCCAGTTCCTAACGTGTTCTTGGGCAAGCCACACAGCCCTTTGAGTGTGGCCTGGATGTAGTCTCCGTAGACCCCTCTAGGTCTAGTTCATTTAGTTTTTCCTCCTGCTGAGCCGTGCGGATGGGCAGATCGGACTCTCTTCGGCAGTTACACATGTGACCTGGGGATCCTGTTCTATCTGGTTGCGGTTCTAGTGTTCTTAAGGAATTCCATGGGAAGGAAGGAGACACGTCCCATTTCTAGAAGAAGGTGGTGTTTGTCACATACTTTTGGAAAGGTGTTCAAAGCTCCTCTTGGACTGACTCAGCATCAGGGACATTCCCATTCTCCTTGTGGGAACAACAGGGAAGTTGAGGTCATCATACCACAAGCACTGGGCTTTCAAGACCTTGTATCTGGTGCAGGCTGCTGGAGACGGGGGGCTTCTTTGCTACGGCACCATCACCCCCGAGACTCAACACTTCCCTGTGCAGTGCCTCAGTTTCCCTGTCTGTCAAACGGTGCATCTGTCAGTTCTCAGCTTGGCCCATGGAACATTCGGGAGAAATAGAAGACTGCTAATCAAAGGCACGGGGCTGAGCAAGATGCTTCAGATGAGAACAAGAGAAATACCCAGGAACCTTCCACCTTTATGATGCAGAAATTCTCGCAGCTGTTCCCTGCAGATCTTGGAAGAAGGAGTGCAGCCGGGCACTTACAAAGGAAGGATTGTCATCAGGCATAACCCCCCGATCCTGGTTGACTGCTTCTGGGAGAATGTTCCCTCGACCCACGCGTCCAGTGCCTGGATTTTTAGCAGAAAGGCGGAGGGGGCTTGACTGGGGTCTGAGCTCGTCCTTGTCCAGAACAGAATGGACGCAGGCCCTCCGAGGGGCGTGAGGACAACAGATGATGAGCAGTCGAAGAGCTCCCATCTCTTACCACATCTCCTGCTCATTTTGGGGGGTTCCGTATTTCTTCTCCATTGTACGTTATGCACCAACCCATCCTGTCCCTGTCGCTTGGTTTCTTTTCCACGGCTCTGTCTTTCTGTTTTGTGCCCAGTGATTAAGGTGAAAAGAAGTCCCTGATCCCTGGGTTGGGACAATGAATGCTTGTTCATTATTGGTCAAAATTACAATAGCGTTTAAACCTTGGGACCTTTCTGGGGTGGATTTTTGTCCTCCCTACCATCCTGTCATTCCTCTTTGACCTGCGTGTCCCTGCTGGCCTCTAGCAGGGCTTCCTTGGAGCTCCTTCTCCCTTCTGCTTGCCTTTCTCTCTTCTGGAAGGCCAACATGGTGGGTTCAGATTTTTGGGCGTCTCATTATTTCCTTCGCATAGAACGTGAAGCCCTAGTAGCTCCCCACCAGGTTGGGGGACGTGTTGTGAAGCAGCTGCCCTTCTCTGGAGGGGTAGGGATGGATTGGGGGCAGTGAAATGTCCTGTGTTGGGTTAACTCAGCAGCCCCGAATGCAGGCAAGGACAAGGCTGGGCCAGATGTACACTCAGTGGCCCTTTCCTGGAAGGACTCTCCACGCTTCTTCCAATCTCCAGTGTGCTCTTCCACCGCCACGTGTGTCTATTGTGGGCCTGCGGGTCTGCCTGGAGAGCGTCTAGAGAAGATCTCCTTACCATCCGACACTTTCAACTTTCCTGTTCTTGAAGAATTCTCTTTCCCCCTCCTTTCCATGGTAGGAATCAGATATGGGGGAGACGAGGTCTGCGCTCCCAGAGTCTCCTTGCGCCAGGGGTCAGATGAGATACAGGAGTAGGGACAGAGAGATTTTATCCAACCAGAGCTTGAAGTAGGATGGGTGTGCGAATCTCGGTGGCCAAACCGCGGGCTCCAACCCGACTCTGAACTCCCGCAGGCCAGGCCTACTTTTCACATTTCTGCGGAGTTGCCCCGGGCAGCCGCTCGGGCCTGGGACAGCACCAGGGAATGACGGCAGGTTTGAGTAAGAGTCTCAGATCAAGTAAAAAGCAGAATCCATGAGTCCTTAAAGCTGCTGGGAGGAGGTAGGGTTGGTGGGAAAGAAGTGGGGGAGGGGGTGGTTTGGCTCCTGGGCTCCAGCCTGCTGCTCTGAGAAAGGAGTTGGTAGCCGAGTACCTCCCTGAACCACCAGCCCTGGGGGGCCGGAGGGAGTGGCTGGGACACCTCCCTAGCCGCCCACGCCCACTAGGAGGAAAGAGGGAGTGGCGGGAGGCACCTGCATGTGCCTCTTGCCCCGGGAGAAAAGGCGAGGCAGAGACACCTGCTGGGACTTCAGCCTGGCTCCCTCCCTCCCTGGGGGAGAAGGAGGGGGTCTGCTCTCTCTCGGGCTGCGTGCCTGGAGGGAGAGACCTGAGAGCAGGGAGATGTTTGGTTGGGGGGGTTGTTGGGGGAGGTTTGGAGAAGTAGGAAGCCGATCTCAGGATGGTGGGATTTCCTTGCAGAGCCTTGTCCAGAATTTTGTAGGCCATGGGAGTTGTCCCCTAGCTTAGAAGTTCTGGAATGATTCCATTCTGGAAGGAGGGACTGGGGACAGAAGATCAGCCTTGGCAGGGACCATCTTTGGTGCTGGGTTCAGACCCGTCAGAGTTTGGAGGTTCCCCAGTTCTGTTGCGGGGAGGACAGCCCAGCTCCACAGGATGGTTTCTGTGCGGGTTCCTGATGTCCCATCTCTGCAATGTACGGCATCTCGGGTCATCAGACCCTGTGATCTGATCTTGTTTTCATGTGCAAGCTCTCAGTTCTTCCTGGGGGTGTGCATGTGTGTACGTGGAGCGCATGTGAATTCGATGAAGAAGGGAATGTTTCTCCAGGCCAGAAGCTAAGACCTTGGAATAAAGCCCTTCCCACCCCACGACAATGATGGTGCAGTGGACCAGTCTCAAATACCAGTCCGAGAGGCAACAGGTTAACTCCCCTAAGGTCTAGTTTCTTAGAGCTCCAGCTCATGCTGACAGTTTGGGGATTTTCAGTGACTCGATTGGCAGCATGACAGGCCTGGGGAAGCAGAGCTTCCCAAGTTGGGGCTCAGCCCCACCAGCAATCACCGTCCTCCCCAGGAGGCCTAGCT
This sequence comes from Mustela erminea, assembly GCF_009829155.1. NCBI lineage: Eukaryota > Metazoa > Chordata > Mammalia > Carnivora > Mustelidae > Mustela > Mustela erminea. The sequence goes on along the minus strand of NC_045619.1, from coordinate 138,408,012 downwards.
AGCTCCCACTCACCGTCCAAAGAGGGTCATGGAGGCCCCCGAGCTGGCGGTCTTCCAGATATTTTTGATCCAGTGTGAAACACAGCACTGAGTTTGCCCCCTAGGCCACCCAATGCCCACCTGACCCCCACCAAGAAACCCCATTCAGTAATAGATATGAGTGAGAGCCCACAGGGCTCTGCTTAAGTCAGAATCTTAACTGCTTCACTTTGATTTCTTCTAACAATGGACTCCGATGGGCTGGCAGAGACTCATGCCCTTAGCCCATAAAAAGAGAAAGTTTTTTCTTGATGTTTGTTTTTAAAAAATGGCAGGTGAGCTTCTCTGCAGTCCCTGGGAAGCAGGTACCGGGTATGGAAGCCTCGGGCAGGGGAGTCATTCCCAAGAGCTGGAGGGAAGTCGCCACTGAGTCAGGCCAGGAGCAGGTAGTCAAGCCCCTTATCCCAAGGAGAATCACAGACATCAAAGAGATCTCTTACTGGGATCAGATACTGGAAGAGGCTCCAGCCCAGGTAGCCGAAACTTATCATCTGAGCCATTATCTGATGGTAGCAGAGGGGAGCCGAGCTGACTTACCTGAAAATGACCAGGGGGCATTCCCCACGTTCTGGGCATTTACAACCCTGCTGAATGCGCAGCTTGGCTTTCTGCAAATAATAATCATAACGATGAGCAGTGCCGGCCATATCGCTGGGTCGTGAAATGTGTTCTTGCTCCAACCCCGGATTTGTACCAGGCAGAGGAAGGAAGCAGAACTTTGATCAATTCCCTAAAACCCCAGTCTCATGAGACAACAGCATAGGTTCATCATGCCCAGGGGTGACCTGAAAGGAATCAAAGCTGGGACAGAAGGCGTTTGTTGGAATGGCAGCTTTCAGATACCCGTGTGGTCACTGTAGCTTTGTCGGTCCCAGGCTTGTTTGTTCCAGAAGCATCAGCTTGCAAACACCCAGGCACAAAACAAGGCCAAGTCTTCTCTCCTGACTTTGAACTGCATGGAGGTGTGTGATGGGTGATTTGGGAGGGCAGCCCTTCCTCACTTGCTGGCCACGGTTCTGCCCTGTCCCCCAGCACCTCACTCTCCAGTGGAAAAACAGCAGGTGCATGGCGTGTCGTGCTTTCTGATGTTTTCCAAACCGGCCTTAAAGAGTCCCATGACAGCTCTCGGAGGACACTTGGACCCCTGTATCTATGGCCCGAGGCATGCAGGGCAGAAAGAAGCCCAGTCTGGGGCTGAGCCTTGCAGAAAGGGTACAGAGTAGGCACTCTCTTCCTGGGCGGGCTCTCTGAAACCTCTAAGATACAGCACGGGGATTCTGGGCTGTCCGAAGCCCAACCGGCTCCAGTCCCATGATGACAGGGGCCAGTGCTGGAACTGGAGGAGTTAGAGTGCTGGGTCCTTCTCTGTGGCACCTGTGATTTAGGCGATCATGAGGAGCTTGGGCTCCTGGAGTCCCAGGCGGGGCTGTGGCCAGAGTCTTGCCGCCAGCATCACACCTCCAAAAGGATGTAGTAGGGTTTTGGAGATTGGACAGGTGGGGTGCAGGGTTTGGGGATTGGACGGGTCTGCATTCCAATCCCAGCTGCCCAACGTGCCAGCCCGGTGATCCCTGGCAAGGAGAGATCAGTCAGCTTCAATGCCTCGTCAGAACGTGAGCAGAACAATGTCTCTGAGTTGCCAGAAGGATGGAAGGTGATCATGTAGTTTGGTTCTTACTGCAGGGGCTGGCATTTAGTAAGCGCTCAAGACTTAGTAGCTCAAGCCTTAGTCCTTACTCCCATCACAACAAAACCCACCGGTCTCCCACCTCCTTTGTCCGCCAGCCCTGAGAGCTACCCAGGGGGCCAGGAGCAGGGTTCTCTAGCCAATGACTGTGGGGAGGACCACGGGACCAGAGACATTCTGCGTCTCCCTTTTTATTTTAATTTTTTTGCCTTTTTTCTCATATGTCCTCGAAACTTGGTGACTCCATGTATCCATTTTTTTTAGAAGATGGAAAAAGGGATTTAAAATAAAATCGTCAGCAATCCCTTCCTTTTCTAAACAAAATTTTAATTTTTGTTAAGGTTATACAAGGGCACGGATGAAAATCCAAACACTACTGCTAAGGCCTAAGAAAAACAGCAATCCCTGACCTGAATGTTCCCTGCTCTCAACTTCTGTTTCCCGGAGGAAACCACTTAAACTCTTTTTGCTGTTTCTTGGGAGTAGCTCGAAACAATGTGCTTACATCCATTCCCCTTTCCTGATCTTTCGCTTTTATACATGGCCAACTTCTTCCTGTTGTTAGCGTTGCCAGATCCAACAAACAAAAATATGGAATGCCCCCTTTAATGTGAATTTCAGGGAAATTAAAATGAGTACTCCAAGAGTAGAAGTATGTCCCTGGAGATATTTGGGACATACACTAAATGGTGATTTGTTGCTTATGTGAAATTCTGAGTTTAACTGGGTGTTCTGTGTGTTACCTGCTGACCCTAGCTAGGGTAGAGAACACATTGACTTTTACACAGCTAGCTGACCATTCCTGCTGTGCTCAGCTATAGTGGGAGAATCCCACAGTTTCTTCTATATTTCTCCTCTGTCCCATCACCTTGAACTCCTGGTCTCACCTCCTTTTATCTTTCCTCGGGGGTTTTAGGATAAGAAAGGCCAAGTGCAGGGATCAGAAACGTACACGTGTGGCCAGAGTCCTTTTGCTGGGAAAGGGCCGTATCTTCCTCTTTTTCAAGTCACCTGGGATTAATTCCTTAGCTCCTTTTACCTCTGCAAGAAATGAAACCGAGTTTAAGGCCAAAAAAAAAAAAAAAAAAAAAAAAAAGTGGGCTCTGAAATCCACCTTGTGAGTCTACCTAGCTCAAGACTGTTAAGCTAATAGCACTTAATTACTTTAATTCCAATAGTTAATTCCATAAAAACAAAACAAACAAGCACCCCCCCCCAACTCCTGATTCTGCATGAACGCCTCTCATTTATGCCTTAGGAGAATATTCGTGAGTTGAATATTTATGATTTTATTTTTTTCCTGGCACTTGCTTTGGGAACCAAGTTATCCCATTCCCTCATAGGAAGACTGTAATTTCGTCCTGGGATTTTTTTTTCTGTTTGGAGTTTTCAGCCATGCTGCTTATGAACAGGGGATGAACTTGGTTTGACTTCTCACGGAGTTCTAAATGGAAGTATTTGGAAGGTCTGTGTTCACTTTTAAGAGTTTCTTGCTGCACAAAATGAACGTTCTCTGTTCTGGAACGCAAGAGATCTGTACTTCACAGGGTTTAGTTTGGGACTGCCTGCTGTTATCCTAGAGTTCCCCTTCCTCCAAAGAGCCATGTATGAGCACTGTGATTCAGAACAACGGAAAATTCTATCACTTAAAAGTCGGTAAGTGCTTTTCAACTCCTGTCCTTTTCCTTGGGTCAGGCCCCCGACTCTTTCCTCTTTCTTATCTCTGTGACTTCATGCATGCTAAGCATGGAATGCCCTCACCACACCCTCCCACTGACCCATCCCTGTGGTCCTTCCAGACCCTGGGCAGCCATACCTTCCAGAAGGTGTCTTTCAGGACCTCCCCCCACATCTTTCTTGCACTCTGGCTGTCCTTGGCTTTGGTATTCATTCTATATCCATAGGCCCGAGGGCCTGGAGATAGGGAACCCATTCTAATAAGAATCTCAAATATTCGGTTCCAGCCCTGCCCTGATTGACTACAGTTACAATTCCCACTTTATAGATGGGGAAACTGAGGCAGGTTTTAAGGGAGCTGCCGTAGGCCAGAGTCAGCGTCTGAGCCAGGATCCGAAGTTGCAGTACTTAGTTCTGTGTCAGAGCCGATATACCCCCTACCCCCATTCTCAATAAAGGGCTCCCGAGTAAGCCGCAAACATGTCATGTGGGATGAGATGCATGGTTCTATTCTGCGCTAGTAGTTGGAATCTGTGTTCAGTAGTTAAGAGTCTTGGGTTCTCGTTGGGAGAGCTAGAGTCATTTAGCTTGCTGCCAAACAAATCCGTCACGATTTCTGACTGAGCACCTTAACATCTGAGACCGGAAGTTCTAATCCCCTCTAATCATATGCTACCTTCTTTCACTTGACCGTGACCAGTTGTTTTTATTTCTGTCACCCACTGAGGATTCCTACAGCTTCTAGTGTCCTCGTGTCTCATTTCGAAAGAGAAATGAGAGAAATTTCTCTCTCTGAGAAATCTCATTCTAGGAGGAAGCTGGCGGGAAAGCCAGAAGTGGGTAAGAGTGTTCAGCCCTCAGCCGCCATATGCAATTTACATGGACTAGGAATGCCATGCATGGTAGCAAAGGGTTCTGAAGAACATGAAACCCATGGCGGGTCCTTTGTCTGTCCTTGTTGGTTATCCCAGCAGGAAGCTGAACTGGAGCCTGGAGAGTTAAAGAGTATTTTTTTTTTTTTATAAGATTTTATTTATTTATTTGACAGACAGAGATCGCAAGTAGGCAGAGAGGCAGGCAGAGAGAGAGAGAGAGGAAGAAGCAGGCTCCCCGCTGAGCAAAGAGCCCGATGTGGGGCTCCATCCCAGGACCCTGAGATCATGACCTGAGCCGAAGGCAGAGGCTTAACCCACTGAGCCACCCAGGTGCTTGCTCAGAGTTACAAGAGTATTGAAAGAACGAGTCAGACAGAGTCAGACTCATGCCTCCATGAGGTATGAGTGGACACAAGTCTGATGGAGAGGCCTGTCCACTCACTTCCCCAGGAGCCCTCTTTATTTAGAATGAGCAGGGTCGGGGGTATGTCAGCCTCACACAGAATTTAGGTATCTACAACTTCAAATCCTGGCTCAGATGAGGACTCTGGCCCACGGTAGCTCCCTTAAAACCTGCCTCAGTTTCCCCATCTGTAAAGTGGGAATTATAACTGTAGTCACCAGGGCAGGGCTATGCCTTAATTAGCTAATGATCGTAAAAGGCTTTGAAGAGACTCGTAGAAGCCGCGGTTTAAGCGTTAAGTATTATTATTAAATGGATCACACAATCGGGCAGCCAGCCCTGGGGAGACTAACCACGGGTTAGGAGTCATCCCTTGACATTGGAAGAGGCTGTTCTCTGAGTACTGGGGCCCCAGGTGAGTGACGAAGGATGGCCGCTGGTCAGACGGAGATCAGCAGAAGGCCTCCGTGTATTTCTGGAACAATAAGGAATGCAGCTGCCTCCTGGCCAGGGCAGGGGACACGAGGGAGATGCTGGGGCCAGGCACATGGCCAGGAATGGACTGCGGATGGACAGGGAGAGACCACGTAGATGCGAGTCAACCTCTATCGTTTGGGGAATGTTTATGCAATTCCTTCCTTTGTGCTACATACCAAGGGTGCTTGAAAGAGGGACAAGACAGAGTTTCTGCCCTCAAGGAATTTACAGTCTGGTTTGATGTTACAGGCACAAACACCGACCAAAAAAAAAAAAAAAAAAAAAAAAAAAAGAAAGAAAGAAAGAAAGAAAGAAAGAAAGAAAAAAGGGGGTAAAAAGACAGAAGAAGAATTTTTCAGAGGCAGAAAATTCCTGAGGGTGTTAAACAAAACAAAACAACAAAGCCCTAGGGTGGTTTTGCAAATGTTGCAAACTCTGGGAAGCTCTCAGAAGTCAGGGACTGGAGGGCTGGGGAGGGTGGAGGGGGCATATGAGGAGATATCACCGAGATGTTTCCCTCTGGCTTCTCTGTCACCTGCTGGGCAGTTCCTATCCCGAACTTTTTGGCACTGATGGGGGGTGGGGGGCTGACTGGGAATCTGGAGAAGACTCAAATTCTGTATTGGTAGGAAAAAATTTTTTTTACCTAACTTTGTTTCTTATCACCAGAGTAGTATGGGTTTCTTTGAGAAATTTAAAAAATACAGAGGGAAAAAAAAAAAAAAAAAAAAAAAAATAAAATCACCCATAATTTTTACCCCTCTGCTAGAATTATTGTCGAGATTTGGGTATCTTGCCTCCCAGTTTGTTTTTTTGCCATCAGGTCGGAAGTTTTGAGTGTGAGGAGATGTTTCCCCCCTTCCACGGCCACACCTCCTGTCCCCATGGCAGCTTTTGTGGCATGCCTGTCCCGTGGCCCGTGGCTGCCGCAGGTCTGGGAGAAGAGCGCTGGCTTCCCGAAGTTCTGTCCGCCCCACTGTGCTGCCTTTCTCTCCAGTCCAGGGGAGAGGGGCCCCCTCCCCCATTTTTTAAATTGTGGTAAACTATACAGAACAGAAAATTATCATCTTGACCGTTCTTCAGTGGTATTGAAGACATGTTGAACGTTGTGCAACCTTCAGCACCATCCAGTTCCAGAACCCCTTCCATAGCCTTCTGCCCATGCCTTTGTCCCTTGAGAGCGGATTCTTTGGAACCTTGTCATTTGCCCCAAGAACATTCATCGACAGCTGTGCCCTGTGCCAGGAGGGTGCCCCCCCACACGGGAAGAGTGCTTCTTAGGGGCAGTGTTACTCGTCCATCCCTGCCCCGCCGAATGTTCCCTGACATAGGCCTCCGTCCTCCAGAGCTGGTTCTAGAAACGAAGCCTGATCTACCCTCCTTAGGCGTATACTTCAACCTCAGTGGGGCGAGGGTTCTTCCATTCCCTTATCTCCCAATGCCACTTTCTTGCCCTCGATTCTATTCATCGTGCTCAGAGTCCTTTCCCCTTGTCTTTCCTATTTGTCTTTCTTGCTGTCTTCAAGCTGGCGCCGTCTGGCCCCCGTCCCCGCAGACTTTGCCTTTCTTAAATGCTCAGTGCTGATGCGGTCATGTCTGTACAAACTCTGACCTACTTATTTGAGGGATGCTCGGGTACATGTTTCCGTGGAGCTATTAACAGCGGGTTTTCCGAGGGTGTTACAGCTGTTGTTGGTTAAGCGTCTGCTCTCACCACGAAATGTGTTGACCCAAGTCACGGACGTGCACAAACATATCTTCTTCCTTCAGTGGAAATTTATTTCTACCCAACGTGCTTGTTCAGTTCCACTTAGAGATTGGAAACCCACTGAGGACAGGGACCTCTCTCCTTTCTCTCACCTTGGTCCTCGTACTCAGTGTTCAGGGTGTTAACATATTTACTCCCCCACCCTTCCCTGATTCCTAGGAGGTAGATATTTTTGTCATCTCGTTTTATAAAAGATCGCCAAGGTTATGCAACTGTTAGGGGATGGAGACAGCACTTGATCCAGGTCCAGGTCTAGGACCCCACAGCCCATGGCCTTGGCCACCACTAACTTTGGAATAGATAAAGCCACTTTGGCCCAGCCTCATCATTGTTTGGACGAAGCCACCAGGGCCCCAAGAAACGAGCATCTTTTCCAGGTTCATGGCAGATTTTCTACCTCGTTGGGAGGGCCTGACTCCTATTCTTTGGTTTTGATGATAGAAAAATCCATGTTGGGGGGTGCCTGGGTGGTGCAGTCGGTGAAGCATCTAGCTCTTGGTTTTGGCTCAGGTCATGATCTTGGGGTCCTGGGATCCAGCCCTGCATCGGGCTTCCCACTCAGCGTGGAGTCAGCTTCAGATTCTTTCTCCCTCTGCCCCTCCCACGCATGCTGTCTTTCTCTCTCTCTCTCTCTAAAATAAACAAATAAAATCGTAAAAAAAAAAAAAAAAAAAAAGAAAAGAAAAAAATAGAAAAATCCATTTTGCTTGCCTCCTACTGGGAACAGGCCCTGGGTCTTTCTGATGCTCTGTGACACATCCTGGGGTCAGGGGCCGCAAGTTTGCTGCACTGAGTCCCCAGTCTAATTACTTTTAGTCATTGCTCCGTGTTCCAGGCATTCTTTTTAAGGTGACATGGTGTAACAGATAATGACCTCTCTTCCTAACTTAATGATATGATCCTCTAATCCATTATCTTTAATGATAGACAGTCATACAGACAAGACAGCTTCAAAGTATAGAGAACATTTGCTCTTCAGGCTTTTCTTTCCTTCGAGTTCCCAAAGGGGAAGCCCTTGAATTCATTAAAGGGTGAGTCTTCAGTGGGACCCTGTCTGGGGCTCCTGAAGACTCAACATGAGGCCCGCTGACGGTGACCTTCCTTTCTGCATTTTGCTCCTTTCTTTGGGCTATTGCTTGACCCGAGATAGAATAGGCTGTTCATGAAGGTTGACGCTATCAACAAAAAGACCCTGATAGGACACCATGTTTCTGGTTTGGGTGTTGGGTGGTGGCAGCTTAAGCATCAGCCAATATGGTACCAATGGTCCCCGGGCCTCTCTCTGGTGTGTTTCTTGTTTTTTTTTTTGTTTGTTTGTTTTTTGGTTTTTGTTTTTGTTTTTTTTTTTTTGTTTTTTCCATTCTGCTTCCTTTTGTGCGGGATGACAAACAAATGACTTTGAAGGCAAGTATGAGCCTTGGGTCCTCTGGCTTGTCTGCCTCATCTGGTCTAGATAGTGATCCTTGTTTTCTTCCGGGCCTTCCGTGCATATGGTTCTTCCTGCCTCGCTGTTGTTATTAGCACGTGGAGAAGACCTTGTCGCTCCGTGAGTTAACTCCCTTCATTCCTGAAGTTCTTTTCGGTCCTGGTCTTTCCTTCCCTCCCGCCAGAGTCCGTGTCGACCCTTGGCAAACAGAATGTGGCCCCCTTCTGCTCCCAAGTCTTCCCTGAGCAATAAAAATTCCTCCTAAGAAAAGCTTAGGTAGGTAATTGGGGTCCACCTCCCAGGCCAATGCAAGCTTATTTTTAAGCATATTTTAGGCATTTGTCGAAGCGGCTCCTGATATCCGCAATCCCTTCGCTGAAAGCTACAGTTTGTGGGGTTTCTGGTATGTACCGGGCTCTGGGCATCGTGTCCTAGGTGTTATGTCGCTTAATCTTTCCATCATTCTGAAAGGGCCTTATCATGAGCTACACAAGGAAGCTCGGGTGTAGTGAGATGAAGGAACTTACTCAAAATCACACTGTCAGTGGAACACCGGGCCTCAGAACCAAGACTGCCGGGTTTAGAGTCAATGTCTCCCCCTACACTCTGGCGCTGTGACCCTGTGTGGCGGAGTTGGTGGCATCCGTATCCTCTTCTAAATTTGCGGGAAGCCCTTAGTAGGGTGAGCAGGGGCTCTGAGTTGGTGTCTTCTGGGAATGTCACGAAGGGCTGGCCTGTCCACGAGTCCACCTCCTTTTGTTTCTGGGTCCAGCAAGTGACATTCTGGTTTCACACATAGATGTCAAGGCCAAGGTTTTTGTTTGTTTGTTTTTAAGGTTTTATTTGTTTATTTGATACAGAGAGAGAGAGAGCACAAGCTGGGGGAGTAGCAGGCAGCGGAAAAGCAGGCACCTCACTGAGCAAGGAGCCTGACATGGGACTTGATCCCAGGGTCCTGAGATCACCACCTGAGCCCCAAGGCCAAGTTTTGACTCTGGCCTTCTTATTTGGTCAAAGAGGAGACTCTTTTTCAAAGAACTGGCACTAGATTGACTTAAACCAGCTTGCTTTTTCAGGGGCTTTGACTCTGGTAAATTCTGTAAGGTCTTCAGATGGTGTGGACTGTCAGGACCACACTTATTCTGGAGGATTTATCTCTTGAATGTATGTTGAGAATCCTGGATTGGAAAGAGCTTCAGGGGTCCCTAGTCTAATGTGCTCATTTCACAGACGAGAAAACTGAGAGCCAAAGCAGTCAAGTGACTCACTGAAATCCGTATGGGTAAGAAGCATTAATGACAGGAGAGCCTTGTGGACGCCCAGAGGACTGTTGATCCACACTGCTTCCTGGGGCTCGCTTTTTCCATTTTTCTTCCTTGGACAGTTCCTTATGACTTTAAGATTATTTGATAAGGGACACCTGGGTGGCTCAGTGGGTTAAAGCCTCTGCCTTTGGCTCAGGTCATGATCCCAGGGTTGTAGGATCAAGCCCCCCATCAGGCTCTCTGCTCAGTGGGGAGCCTGCTTCTCCCTCTCCCTCTGCCACTCCCCTGCTTGTGCACACACTCTCTTTTGTCAAAAAAAAAAAAAAAATCTTAAAAAAAAGATTATTTGAAAAAAAAAAAAAGATTATTTGATAAAAAAATCAATACTATTTTTAGTAGTACCCTCAACCCCAAAGCATTAGAAATCGTCAACACACAAAACCCAAACCAGCATGTTCATTTCACCCTGGTGACCTGCTAAAATGTGACCAGCACAGGGACTCCGTGCAGGATGGGAAGGCCAGGGAGTGGCAGCTACACTTCCTGTGGCTTTTGGCAAAACAACATTAATTCTCCATCTCCATGGACTCTAAATGGTGACCTGCATACAAACCGAATCCATTTATAAGAGGGGGAGCAAGAGAAGAGATAAGAGGGAAAGCTCCCCCGGCAACAGGAATAAAGCCATGCAGACCAGCATTTTTAGGTGACCAGCAGCTACTCCCCCGACTAGTCTGATAACAAAGCTTTTACTGTCATGGGCATCCTTTGTGACAGATGATGATTGCTCTGCTGTTCATTTAATTTTATTAAAAAAAAAAATCCAATTGTAGGATGGAGCTCGATTTCTGGGTTTCTCAAGCAGCCTCGCGCGGCCTCTTCTGTGCCATGGCTGTCCCGAACCAGGACACGTTAAGTGCTGCGTCCAGTTTCTCATGCTCTGCACTGTGCTTCCAGGTCAGGAGAACCTTCTGTCTTGAGCTGAATTCTGACTCCAGGTTTGGGGCCATCTTTAGGGGGAATGCAATGGCCAGAGGAAGGTATGTGGTGCCCTGATCCTTTATACCAAGTCACTCTTAAAGGCAAACTCATGTTGAAAGGAACCCAGAGGAAGGTTGAAGGGCATAAACTTAGCAGAGGCAAGGCACGAAGGCTGTGCTGCTTTCTGGCAGGGAGAGTGTGAGTGGAGGTGGAAGCCGGGTGTGTGAAAGCGCCTCCGATGGTTTTTAGCACAACAGGCCAATCCTTGCCCCCATGTTCCATGTTCCAGGTTCTTCTGGAGCCTTCCTCAGCAAGTGAAGCATCATGGGCTTCATAAAAGACCAGGTCACCAGAGGGGAAACAAGGTGACCAGGCCCTTTGTTTTAACTTGGAGATGTGTCTACCATGAGTCAAAACTAAACCTCAGGTGTTTTCTTTTGAGACAGATAGAGGCATGACATAGAGTGTCACGAAAGCCCCAGTGACATTTCCTGAAGTAAGGTCTCTTTAGAAATGGTCACCTCTGGGAGAGCGGCCTAAGGCTTGGTTGGGTTTGGCTTAGGTTTGGAAAGACCTACGTAATGGGAGCCGAGTTGCACTCTTTCCTGCTCCTTTAGTTACCGGCACCATCAAGGAAATCTGAAAAGATGTACTAGTTATTCTATGATTATTGCTGTCCTTTATTTTACTTTTAATATATTTTTGAAAATTTTATTTTTAAGTGATCTCTACACTCACTGTGGCACTTGAACCTACAACCCCCAAATCAAGAGTCACATGGTCCACTGGCTGAGCCAGCCAGGCTCCCCCACCGTTTAATTCTTATCTGCCAATTTAGGAACCCGAAACTCTAGCTCAACTGAAGATATGGTGGGTTGGGGTCTTAATCTCCTTCTTTGATCGTCAATAATATGAGTCGTTATGGAGAAAAGGAAGAATGGAGAAGGAAGATTAGTACTTTGCTCAGATCCGGGAAAAACAAATCATTAGAGAAGGAGTCAGTTCTCCTCCATTAGACTTGGGGCACCTTAGTCTCCAGATGGGCCACAGCTCTGAAGTCTCTTCCTAACCTGGGATGTGTATACACTTGACCAAATGGGGCAATGAGTTGGGTACTGGTTGATAACTTCTGGCTGAGTTGCAAAGTGAAATAGTGCCTATATTAGGACTTAAATGGGACACCTTGATTCCCCCTTGAACCTTTGGATTATGAAAGCAACTTCTTGGAAAATGAAGCTAAGCCACATGTCCAGCTCAACATCCAAACACTTGCTTGCCTATTCGTTCCTAAGAGACACAGAAACAAGAGAAATAAAATGAGTGTTTCAGCACTGCTTCCAAATAGATTGAAAAGCAAATGATTTAGCCCATCCAGAGCTTGGACTTATTTACTTATTTATCTGTGTGTTGACTTTACTTTCAAAGAAATGGTTGATTTGGCTGTTGTGATCCTACAGCCTAAATCATAACACCTCAAGTCAATATTCAACTTAGCAGGATAATCATGGCTGAGTGGGAAATTGTCGTGTTTGAAATTGCTGGAAAAAACAACCGTGTTAGTAGAAGACCACACTTCAATTTTATGTCCTTTTCAAAGTTTCTGGATGAGAGTTCACTTATATGGAGAAAAGTTCTTTAGTGAAACATTCAAAATAACAAACATCAATTAAAGGCTGTGCTCATGGGACGTCTTTCATCTTCAGGCCTGGGAGTGCTCTACAAACACTCATTAAATCCTTCCAAATGCCACTGCCAGTGAGGTGCTTGTATCTTCCAGCAAGGTGCTAGTACCTTCCTTCCCACTGAGAAGGAAGTGGTGGTGTCAGGAAAGAGTTCTTTGTGGGGGCTGCGGTCATTACTTCAAAGGCACAATTCCCAAACGGGGGTAGAACGTAGGAGTGCATCTAGACATTTCAAAAAAGTGATTACAAAAAGGGCCACCATTCCTTAGTAGAAAACAAACTAATGAGTGGAAACCTTGGAAGAGTTTGTACCCTCAACTAGCCAAACCATTCTCCGGGTGAGATATGCTATATTTTTTAAGGTGTATATAACTTTTCATCGAATACATTTATTTCATGGCCTGTCTTCTTTTAATTATATACTCCCTGCCTCTATATCTAGTGGAAAGACACCACTTTGGCTTCATCTCTGCAAAGACATTAGTGAATTTGGAATCCAACCTCTATAAACATTCGCATCCTCAGAATGAGGGCAGATATCTCCATAGTAAAACCTTCCTTCTGTCAGTGTCTTGTGTTGCTTTAGTTTTGAAGGTTGGCTTGATCCACCTGGAAGACAGTCTGGTGGGTTGGTTGACTTGCCTCTTCCACTTCCAACATCTTCCTGGTTCCCACCTTCTGGAGAAAGAAATGGATCCACATTGCCAGAGAGGAGTGGGCTGGAGTGAGCTACTGAGGCAGAATTGCCCTATGGCTCGCTGAGGCTGGGAGAAATGGGGTCATCCAGAAGTCAGCAAGAGCCGTGGGAGAAACGAGGGAACCGTGCGTGTCTCCTTATTTTGGCGAAGGGCACTGGGAGCCACCCTGCTACCCGAACTAGAGCCTGGCAGTTGTCCACAATTCCTCCTCGTTCACCTCTAATTGGTCATAAAATCCTGTTGATATGCATATTTCCTGCAGAAATATGCTGATGGCGTTAGTTCAAACCCTCCTCATTTTGTCACCCTGGATTTTTCCAATGGCGTCCTAACAGGTCTCTTAGTCTCTCATGGGTCCACCTGACGGTTACCCCCACGCTGCTACCAGCGGGAGTTTTCTGCAGCCCCAGTATAACGGCATCTGTCCCCTGTCATGCTCTCGCTGTCCTTCCCCACTGTCTTCCTGACAGCGTCCGGGTTCACAAGAAGCCACGGCGCCCCGGGGGGCGGTTCTTTGGCCTGGGTCACTGTCCTCAACAATGACTGTCATCACTCCTCCTATGGCCTGTTTTTCAGCCCCTCCGGCTCTCCCATGTGATCATGTGGCTTTGCCGATGTCTCTGCCTGATTTGGATGTCATCTCCTCCAGAAAACTTGCCCTAAAACTGCCGCCTCCACCCAGACCTGGCTGAAGAAAGACCCTTTGCATCTGCCCCAGCAGCTCCCTGTGCTCACCTGTGTCCAAGCATTTGTCAAACTCAGTCATTGCGTCTTTGCCCCACCGAGACCGTCATCTCTTTTTTTTTTTTTTTTTAAAGATTTTGTTTACTTGAGAGAGAGAGTGAGAGAGCACGAGCACACGTGGGGGAGGGGCACAGGGAGAGGGAGAAGCAGACTCCCCTGAGAGCACAGAGCCCGATGTGACATGGGGCTCGATCCCAGGACCCTGAGATCATGACCTGAGCCAAAGGCAGACGCTTAACCAGTTGAGCCACCCAGGTGCCCTAGACCTCAAGCTCTTTGAGGGCAAAGATTGTCTTTCATCGCTCAAGCCTCCCATATAGCAAGGAGTATAATGGTGATGGATAAAAGTTAGCAAAATTAGTGAATTAAGAATTTAGCGTTGGGGGATGCCTGGGTGGCTCAGTGGGTTAAACATCTGCCTTCGGCTCAGGTCATGATCTCAGGGTCCTGGGATCGAACCCCAAGTTGTGCTCCTGCTCAGCGGGGATCCTGCTTCCCTCTCTCTCTGCCTGCCTCTCTGCCTACTTGTGATCTCTGTCCGTCAAATAAATAAATAAAAATCTTAAAAAAAATGAATTTAGCATTGGATTTTATTGTTTGTAGAAAAGTGTTCAGAAATGCTTCTCATGTTGTATTTTGTTGACTGCTCTACGGTGCATATGTTTGTATATAGCTCGGCATTCACAAACCTATTCCCAAGTGTTGTGCCACTGGGTTGCATGACTCATCTTCATGGGACCCTTGAAAGCAAGGTTTCATTTGCACCTTGAATCAGTATCCACAGATGTTGTTGAGGAGAAGAGTGATTTTAAGAGGATCCAGTAGACTTTTTCCCCGAGAAGAAAAAAAAAAAGTCTTGCTTTGCATTTGGAATCAGCATTATCTGAATTGCTTCCTCTCTTTTTTGATTGAAGTGCTTCTCCTTTAGTCCCCTCTTCACAGGCTTCTAAGTGTGTCTGGTTTGTATCACCAGCATCTCGGAAAGAACTCATTCAAATCCATCTTACTCTTTTCCTCGTCTGGTTAATGGGCAGAAATGTGCGCTTTCCTTGCTCCCCCTGGGGCTGTGCAACAGATGAACATGCTCCTTTAGCTCCTACCCCACTGCTAGTCAGTGCTTGGACTAATATTTCTGTGGTCACTAACTGAGATTTCAAAATGGTGAGAAGGTCTCCAGAGGCAAACGGTATAAAGGAGCCAATGACAGTTATTAAATACGGGCATGGAGTGCATGATTTTTTAATGGAAACAATGTCTTTTTATGGTATTTGCATGTTATTTAAGGTTGTTTTAGGGTGTCTTAATGGCTCCCCATTCCAGATGGCCCTTCACATCTGTGTCTCTGTGTCTCCCAGCCTGCCCCAGCCTCAAGATGATTGCTTTCCTTTGCAGTGTTTTGCATGAACAACATTCACTAAGAAGACAGTTCAAGCATTTCTTGCTCATGTTTCCATAAGCATGAGCCCAGCTAGGTCATGAGCACAGAAAATATGCATTTTCTATGGTGTATCATTCAACCCAAGTCTTTAATACAAAGCTGCGGGATAGCCAATGGGTTTGCCTTCAAAGTTCCTGCCAGCAAGAGGATACTTGGTTAAAGGTAGAGCTATGATTCCCCAGGAAAATCTTGAGGAGTCCCCTTTTGCTCCTAGGTGATCTCCTGCTCTGAAATCCTAATACGGAAAAAAGTGAAAAGGAGATAAAATCTCATGTCATTTTTGTTTTTCTGTAGTAACATACATGTAAGTGGGTGAAGGTGAGTTTTACTCTAGTTTTACTTCAGTGAACCTTGGAAGTTAATTCAGACTAATAGCTAGGATGCGGCCAAGTCTTAGTTAAGTTAGTTGTTTTAGTGATTGAATCAACTGGTCCCATGTGATAGGATTGTTGGACTGGTTGTCAGTCTGGAGAATGTCAGTCCCATAGAGATACAGGGATTGTGGGAAGAGATAAACCAAATAGATACAATATTTCACATAAAGAGTTTGAGTATTGGGCGCCTGGGTGGCTCAGTGGGTTAAAGCCTCTGCCTTCAGCTCAGGTCATGATCCCAGGGTCCTGGGATCGAGTCCCGCATCGGGCTCTCTGCTCAGCAGGGAGCCTGCTTCCTCCTCTCTCTCTGCCTGCCTCTCTGCCTACTTGTGATGTCTCTCTCTGTCAAATAAATAAAATCTTAAAAAAAAAAAAAGAGTTTGAATATTACAACCCGGTTTTTTCCTAAGATCTACCAAGGAAGGTCATATAATAATTTTTAAAAATCATGGACCCAGAATGAAATTTTAAATATTTAATTTTTAAAAAGGACCCAGAATGAAATACAAAGTTTATTTGCCTAAGATGCAAATTCTCTTCTGTATTACACGAGAGGCTGGAAGGTTTTTGAAGGAAACAAATAGGACACATGTGTGACTTTGTATCTTATATACTTGAAAATATGAGCGTTTATTCTATTTGATTTGAGATTTTAGTCTAATAGTCTTGCTCAAACTTTCTGGATATCATGCTTTCCTTCAAGAGGCTGGTACTATACCTATAAAAGGAAAGAGACCACGAGGTCAAAGCAATCTACCTCCCAGTTTCAATTTTCCATTTTCCCATTTTTAGAAAATATTTCAGACAAGCTTATTTTGTTTTTAAAGTTTTAGCTAATTGCCTCAATTCCTTTTAGCTTATAGGTACAGAAAAAAATAATCTAGACGATCACTGAATAACATGATCAAGGACAGTGTTTGTGTATTCTATGTGCACCATGGCTCTGAGCTAATTTATGGACATGCCTCTGCTCGTTCAAGCCTCAAAACCCCCAGAAGACTGACATTGGAGGAGCTGGAGATCTGCCCAAGGCTGCCAGCTATAGCGACAAAGTCAAGACTCGATCCCAGGCCTCTTCTGCTGTGATGTACATCCTCTTACTGCTTCTTCACCACTACCAGTCCCATCCTGATGCAAAGAGAACTTGGAGATGCTGAGATGAGAAGTGAGTGGCCAGAAAGGTGATGCAGCTGGTTAGTCCTTCAGCACTGCACCTGGAGCCCAGGCTCCCGGCTCCCAGTTTGGGTAGAAAAGTCCTTTCCATTTTCCTACTGGTGTGGGTCCGCATCTCAAAGCTGTGCAAGGTACACATTGATCTAATCGAATGGGGCTGATAAAGAAGAAGAAAGGATGGGGGTGGGGGATCCTGAGCACTCACTGGGACACTGCAGATGATGCTTAAAGTTTTCTACCAAGTTTCTGGCATAAAGTTAACATCGTAACACAACCCGGATAAAAGCTCTACATTTTCCCGAGAACTATCATAGGAAGAGGAATATAGATGTTCAGTGGTGCTGACCTAAGTGGTAGAGGGGGTCTGCCTGTGGCCACTGAGCCCTTGAAATGTGGCTGGTCTGAATTGAGCTGTGCTGTGAGTGTAAAATGCACCCCACCTTTGGATGTGGAACAACAAAAAGAATGCAAAATGGCTCATTAATAACTTTATGTTGATTACGTGTTGAAATGTTAAAACTTGGCATAACTGGGTTAAGTAAAACATGTTATTTTTAAAGAAAATATACTACGAAAAATAATCTCACCTGCTTCTTTTCTCCTTTTTCAAAAAAATTTGACTCAAACAAATTTTATGTTATGTATGTGACCAGTATTATATCCACTGGCCAGTACTGTTCTGGGAGTATAATATTTGGGTTTGAATTCTGGCTCTGTCACTTCCAGGCTGGATGACTTTGGGCAAGTTGTGAAATCCCCCATGCCTCAGTTTCCCCATTTAAAAAAACAGGGATTAAAAAAAAAAGCATGTCATAAGGACTAAATGAGCTAGTGTCTTTGCAGTATGCTTGGGACTCAGAGGGCTCATGATAAACACCACATACATATTTGTTTAACAAAATAAAGTCATTTTTAGGGGAGAAGATGACTGCTTTCAAGTCCTACACTCAGTGATTGTTGTTAGGGGCAAATATTTTTCTGGGACTTCTATGTCCAATAGTCATTTCCATACCTCACAGGCTGGGTAAATCTATAATAAGGACAAGAATTTCTACTAGCAAGTAAGCCTGGCATCCTTCTCAAAGTAGAATCCAATTCTGGCTAATCTAGACTGACTTGAAAGGTTGAGATAAATTATTGGTCAAGGGAGAAGCAATGCATGTAATTATTTAGCTTAAAAATTCCATATCTAGGGGCGCCTGGGTGGCTCAGTAGGTTGGGCATCTGAATTGGTTTTGGCTTAAGTCATGATCTCAGGGTCATGGAATTGAGCCCTGCATTGGACTTCTCTCTCTCTCCTTTTTTTCCAAAATAAATAAATAAAATCCTTAAAAAAAATCCATATCCATGTTTAAAATAATTAGGCAGCTGAAGACTTGGGTGTGTGTGGTGGGTGGTTGTTGACAGTGTATTGGGAAATGGTTCAGAGATCGGAAACTAAGAGCCAGAGCATTGCTGTGGACAATAATGCCAAGCTATATGCCTGTCAGAATTTTCTTCAGGAGAGAACCCTTATTAGCAGAGGATCATGAACTTGAGTCTCAGAGAGTCAGGGAGCTTAGCTCAAAGCAGCCTCAGCAAATAGGGACTTTCCTTGCAGTCTCATGTTTTCTCTTAACATTTTGTACAGCCTCCTCCTTAATACACCCATGTTTATTTTAATATGGAAATAAAATATTAAATTACTCATTTTCAAGTAAAATTTACACTCTAGGGAATTCTCCACGAATATGCAATAGCCAATATTTATCTGCTGGGCATCTAATCTAGGCTGTGGGATATTACAGTGAATACGACAACATTCTTGTTCTGATAGTATTGGCATTCTACTGCAAAATCGGGGCAATAAATGCATATGCAGATAAGGGGATTTCAGGATGACACAATGAGAGAGAGTGATGTGATAGATATTTGGGGAAAAGGGCTGTGTTTGGTACAGAAAGAACGGAGGACTCTCTGAGGAGGTGTTACTTGAACTAAGATCTGGTGTTGAGAAGGGGTCAAGTGCAAGAGCTTCTGGGGGAGGAACATGTCAGGCAGAGGGTCAACAAGTGCAAACGTCCTGTAGGCTAGAAGGCTGGGGTGTATGTGCTTGAAATTTATTTGTTCATCGAACTCATTCTGCTGCAAGCCGGTGGGTTACAGTGAGAGAGTGGGAGAAGGGAGAGTAGACTGATCATGGAGGGTTTTGTAGGCCAAGGATGGTTGGATTTTCATTTGAAGTGCCATGGAACATGACTGGGGATTGACACAGGGGACGGACAAAACCTGATAGATATTGTTAAGCTTACTTTGGCTGTTGTGAAGACAAGGCATGAGAGTGGAAGAAGCACGTTCAGTTACAGGGTTCTTGCGGTAATCCAAGCCAAGAAAAATGGTGGCATACATGGGGGAGAAAAGAGGGCAGGGAATTGGGATTTTTGAGAAATCAAGTTGATGCTCGCCTATGAATTGGCAGAGGTGTATGGGTTGGATGTGGCGCAGGCACTGCTTATGAACTGGATATGAATGAGAGGGATCTAGGCAAATGCCTAGATTTCTCACTTGGGCAAATGGGTGAATGGTGGTTTCCTGTACAAGACGGCCAGGGATCTTTGAGACATCCAAGTGGAAATGTTAAGTTTCTGTTGGATGTATGGGTCTGGAGCTCAGGGAAAACCCAGGGTTAGAGATCTGAATTTGGAGATGATCACTACATAGATGATATTTAAACTATAGTTCTGTGTGAAGACACCTGGGAAGAAATGCAGACAAGAGGAGAGCACCCAGAACATCCCTGATTACGATTTTCTTCTTTGAGTAATTTAATGGTTTCCACTCTTGTGACTGCAGGACACTGCTCTGACACTGGAGCTGCACTAGTCTTCTATAAACTCTTCAGAACCCGCCTGTCAGCACAAACACACAATAAAGTCTCCAGGTTTTGTTGATGATGATTGGCTCTTTTGGATAGCAAAATGCTATGGGAAGACAGAGCAGGGAGAGCCCAAAAGAATGTAAACAGGCAGAAAAGTAGCAGGCTGTACTTCTGTGTGGGCAAGAGGAAGTTAATGAACCAGGGAAAACAATCCAAGGCATACTGACAGAAACCTTGACCCTGAGCTCTCACTTGCCAGCCTGGAAGTGATTTAGTTCCATGGCAGGAGTCATGAGTCATCAAATAATCAACCCACAGATACTTATTGAGTAACTGGTAGATGTTCAGGTGTTGAGACTTTTCAGGCTCCACCAGAAGACTCTTGAGAACAAAAAAATTACAATTATCCACACTTTGCCAAAAAAGAGATATTTTGTCATTCAAGTTATTCTAAAATCGGAGAATGTCTGAGTTGAAAAAAACACAAGCGTTAAGGTGGAATTTTGGTTGTATCTGCCCCATTAATTACGGGGATTTTAAAATGTCATTCAGAATATCAACACTTGACTCTTTGGGCTATGTTTTGGATAGTTCTGATGTGACTGTGTAGATATATTGCTTTTTTCCCCCATTTTAAAAGTGGGGAAATAATTTGCAATTTATTTATTTATTTATTTAAAGATTATTTATTTATTTATTTGACAGACAGACATCACAAATAGGCAGAGAGACAGGCAGAGAGACAGAGAAAGAGAGGAGGAAGCAGGATCCCCGATGAGGAGAGAGCCCGATGTAGGGCTCCATCTCAGGACCCTGGGATCATGACCTGAGCTGAAGGCAGAGGCTTTAACCCACTGAGCCACCTAGGTGCCCCATATTTGTTATTTAAAAGGAGTATAGAATGCTATACAACTACAGACCATTATTAGAAATCAAATCGTTACGCATTCTGCTAGCTTCTTTCACGTGTCTCGTAAGTATTCAGTAAATGCTTGTTGAATTAACTACACTGGTCAAAAGGTTTTGTCTGGAGAAGGTCTTTGCCTGAAAATATTAGAAAATATAATAGTGTAAGAGAATGATACAAAGGAAATGCAGAAAATGGCACAAATATGTCTAAAAAATACATCAAATAAATGGAAATTTTTTAAAACAAAGCATTCACATTCAGGAAATGCAAATTGTATCATGGTGGGTTCTGGAAGAACCCCCAGAACAGACAGGGTGGGTGGGGGCCATTTACGAGCTTTTGCCTAAATTCTTCCTTGAGGAATTGGGTGTTTTAGCAGCTTTTGGAATAAACATCCAGTTCACGTTACTTTGATTCCTGATTTGGTAACTGATTTCCAAGAATTGGGTCAGGTTGTCTTGCCATCAACTTTTTCTCTTCAGCTAGGCACGTGTCTTCCTTGTCTGAGCTCTCCCGGTGACCAGCTGGGAGTCTTCTCTCTCCACTTGGCTCGTTCATCTTGGGTTTCTGCTCTCCTCGGGCTGCACCCTGCTCTCTGTTTTTGCCTTGTGATCACCAGTTCTTTATTGGTCAGTGGCCATTCCGGTTTCATGTGTGCCCAAATGCGGTAATGACAGCACTTGAAATGTACAGAGCGCCCTATCTTGGAGGAGATCAAAGCACTTTTACAGAGAATATCTTGCTCATCTTCCATACCTTGTTGTAGAGTAAATAGGACACAGCTATTATTATTCCTATTTACACATGAGGAAATGCGACCTCAAGGAGGCTAAATGATTGGCTTCATTTTACAAGTACGCAGTGGGCTAGGAGTGGACTCATGGGTATTTTTGGTTCAATTGTGAGGCTCTTTTGACTTAAGGTGGATAGTCTTTTTTGGTAAAGCTATGTCAAGAAACAGGAATGTCAGAGTTTGTTTTGCCTTTCCCCCCCCAGTAGATTTATACTGAATTTTTGGTCGTATTTGGCCTGTTGCCGTATGTGGTGTTTATTTTTCAGGAGAGTTGTTTATAGGATGACCTTGGACTTGGATCCTGTTGGGATTTGAGTGAATTGCATGTCAGAGGAGAATAAATAGCTAAGGCTACTTTTGGGTTTGGGAGATCTCTGAGAAAAGAGATCTCCCTAACCAGGAAGTGATTCGGAGATGGATGGAAGGGTGTCCCGTGGTTCCTCACATCTTTATGCTCCTTGGACCTGTGGTAGTACTTTCTTTGGATGAGTGGGTGGATGGGGGTGGATTTCAAGGGGGAAAACCCACATGGCTGAGATACTTTGTGGAAATCCATGTTCCTGAGATTTCTGTTGACAGTAGGCTGTAGTTTATGAAACCACGGTCTTGTTGGCTATGGGTACTAAATTAATGCTTTGGGAAAAATTTAGGGCTCGGGAAAAAAACAGTGCTTGGAGTCCAAGGAGCTTTATCTTGAAATGTTTTATTGCACTCCCTTGTGCAAGAATGATGAAGCCCAGGTATGTGTAGCATAAGGTGTGGTCTTCCTACAGTTGCCAAGCGAGACTTGCTTTTTTTTTTTAAAGTTTTGTTGAGACTTGGGCAATCCTAATATGGGTTTTTCCCAGGCTGATCTACAATATACTCCTTACAGAATTTGGTAGGCTCTTCGGGCTGTGTTGAATCACTTGGGCCTTGTGGACCTGACAACACATTCTCTCAAGTTCACAGGGCAAAATAGTGCATCTCCAAGAGGTCTGTGTGGGGGTACTCCTTGTTTGCTGCTCCTAGAATGGGGAAGCTCATGCCAAGGCTGGCATGAGCTGTTTGGAAGCTGCTGCTATCAATTTGGGTTTCCGACGCTGGGTTTCAGATAACCAGATTGATAGCCAGTCACGTGGGTAACAGGCAAACTCAAGCTGGGGAGGAAGTCAGTGTCTGGATCTGTACAGTTCTGGGCACCAGGCTACCAACAGAAAGGAAAACTCACCATGCCCCTGAACTTGAAAAGTTCCTTACATTCCCAAACCTCAGGTTCTTCTTCCATAAAATAAGGATTCCTGCACCCACTGACTGCGTAGGAATGTGAGGATTAAGGTGATGGAGTGTCGGGGGAAAGTCCTTCCTCTATGGGTAAAGCTCTATGGAAATCGCCGCAGCGGTGAAGAAGACACCCAACTGGTAGGATTGTCACCCAGATGAAAGTAGGTACCTTACGTAAGGCTCATAAGGTGTTCCTTCATACACGGCAATAAACAAAAGTAAATAAAAATAAAATAAATCAATAAAATGAATGCAGTCGCCTTCCTCTGCCTCCTTCCCCCAACGCGACTTTTTTCTACCCAAGACTCTGATGTTACTCTCACTACCTGCCTTTGCTCCACCTTTTGACCCATAAGTGAAGTTGGAATTTGCAGTGAGGTCCCCAGCTGGGCTTCTTCTTTATGTGGCCTCAGTCCCTTGGGTTGCACACAACAAGGCCTGGGTCTCCATGCCTTTGTTCCCAGGCTCATAATGTCCTACCTGGGTTTCCTGACCAGGCTCAACCTCCCCCTGCAGTCTCACCAGCTCTCTGTTGGGGTCGGGCTGTCTGCAATTCCTCAACGCATACAGATGCTTTAAAAAACCTCTATATATCCCTTATGGTATCCCGCCTAATTCACATTGATCTCTCATTTTATATTGGGAAGCTATGCTGGCAGGGACTGTATTTATTTATTTTTATTTATTTTTTATTTTTTAAAAAGATTTGATTTATTTATTTGTTAGGGAGAGAGAGAGAAAGACAGAGAGAGAGAGAGAGAGCACAAGCAGGGGGAACATTGGGCAGAAGGAGAAGAAGACTCCCTGCTGAACAGGAAGCCTGCTGCGGGGGCTCGATCCCAGGACCCGGGGATCATGCCCTGAGCTGAAGGCAGACACTTAACTGACTGAGCCACCCAGTCACTCTTATTTTTGAATACTAATCTGGCACTCGGTAGGTGTGCATCAAGAGTAAGTGAGTAAATGTGTGAACGAATGAAGCTAACACATATCAATGTTCTCTTTGCAATTGCTTATAGATCTCCCTTTCCAGGATATTCCCCTAAAACTGGTTCTAGATCCCGTTTCTGTTTTTCAGTCATGTAATGTATTGGCAGCTAAGCTAGGGTCCAGCTATAACGATCTCTTGAAACTGAAACGTTCTGGTCATCTGCCACGTGGAGTGTTGTCCTATGACTCCCGTTCCAATGACTCAGAATGAATTTGTCTCTACAGTGCCAAAAAAGTTAGGCTGTTGAGTTTCATGAGTTGAAAAAAAAAGAAAAAATCAGTCCATTGGACTGACTCAAGGCAGTCAAAATAGTTGCTTGGATGGAAAGCGATGAAGTACACTGGTTCGTTGAGGTTTTCTTTTCTGAGCGGACTGTTTTTATTTTCACCATACAGGTGGCTCTACGTGACTTTGAGTGGCATCAGGATGGCTGACACTGTCTGACTGTCAGAGGCAGGAGTTGAAGGGAGCCAGGAGAATGCCCAAGTTGTGTGTCCGGCTCAGCCCCCTGGGTGGCCTTAGGCAAGTTACGCAAATTTCCCTGTCAGATAGTTCCTGAAATAAAAAAAGGAAGTTGTGATGGGATAGCAGCGATAATTCTGAGAATCTGTGCCCCACTGTGGGTATAATGTGTACCTGTTGGTCGGGGAGGTGGGGACACACTTTGAAAGGCCTGAGCACTGGGGGAGGGAATAGTGTTCTGTTTAACTACATCTTTTCTCCTGGACTTGCTCTTGTTTTGTCCTCTCTACCTGTCGTTTCTTTTCTTTTCTTTTTTAAATATTTTATTTATTTACTCTAGAAAGAGAGAGAGGGAGAGGAAGTGAGCTGGGAGAGGAGCAGAGGGAGACGGACAAGTAGACTCCATCCTGAGCGAGGAGCCCGACTTGGGGCTTGATCCCATGACCCTGAGATCATGACCTGAGGCCAAATCAGGAGTTGGCTGCTCAATCCACTGAGCCATCAAGGTGCCCCATCTGCTCCTGGGTTCTGGGACCACTGAGATGTGTCATGCACTTAAACATAAACTTTATTTGAAAGATAATAGATGCAACAGAGTGGTCTTATGATTCGGGAAACTAAAGAAAAGTCATTATTTAAAATCCCCACCTCCAGTTTTATTAAGAAATAATTGAGATGCATGACTGTATAAGTTTATGGTGTGCAGCATGATCGTCTGACTTACCTATGTTGTGAAATTATCATGATGACAGGCTAGGCTCATATCCATCTTCTCATACGTAAGAGAAAGAAGAAAAGAATAAGGAAAAAAAAATGTTCTCCTTGTGCTGAGAGCTCTTAGGATCTATTCTCATCACACCTTCCTGGTATAGCACACAGCAGTGCTAGCAGTAGCCGCCATCTTGTACATTCCATTCCCAGGACTTTTTTTTATCTTATAACTGGAAGTTGGCATCTTTTGACCACCTTCCTCCTAACTCCCCCAGCCTCCCAACCCCCGGCCTCTGGGAACCATAAGTCTGATCTCTTTTTCTGTGAGTTTGTTTTGTTTGTTCAAGATTCCACATGTACGTGAGATCGTATGGTATGTGTCTTTCTCTGTCTGCCTTGTTTCATTTATCATAATGCCTTCAAGGTTTATCCTGTCGCCAAAGGCAGGATTTCCTAGCTTTTTAAAATGGCTGAATAATATTCCATTGTATATGTATCTACATAGATATATCTCTATCTCTACATCTCTATCTATCATCTACCTATCTATATCTTGCTTTTTTTAAAAAAAGATTTTATTTATTTATTTGACAGACAGAGATCATAAGTAGGCAGAGAGGCAGGCAGAGAGAGAGGGGGAAACACGTTCTCTGTTGAGCAGAGAGCCCGATGTGGGTCTCGATCCCAGGACACTGAGATCATGACCTGAGCTGAAGGCAGCGGCTTAACCCACTGAGCCATCCAGGTGCCCTATATATCTCATTTCTTTATTTGTTCTTCCATTGATGGACACTTGTGTCTTGGTTATTATAAATAATGTTGCCGTGAACATGGGGGTGCAGATATCTTTCTGAGTTTGTGTTTTCATTTCCGTTGGATATTTCCCTTAAAGTGGAATTGCTGGATCATGTGGTGGCTCTGCTTTTAATTTTCTGAGAATTTCTTATATTATTTGAAAGTTTTGCTTTTCAAATATGCCACCGTTATAGCAAGTGCACCAGGATCCCATGCACACAAAACATAGTTTCATGTAATAGTATTGCTGATGAAGACCCCATTTTGAATGTTCAGACACTAACTTAATGAACAATATTGACTGGTGATTGTCATTTAAAATTTCGTAGCTGGGGGAAGGCTCAGTTAATTGAACATCTGACTCTTGGTTTTGGCTCAGGTCATGGTCTCCAGGTCCTGGGTTTGAGCCCCACATCAGGGTTCTCTCTTTCTCAAATAAATAAATAAATCTGAAAAAAAATAGAATTTCATAGTTTCATAGTTGGTAGATAGATTGGGGAAGAAAGGAAAGAAACGAAGCAAAAATGAAGCAAAGCTCTCATTCTTTGGAACTTGGGCCCTGAGCTTCTGTTTCTGAGATGAGAAACCTGTCCAGGGCTTCCTTTGAGCTTCCCCTCCCCCTTCCCTTCCCTGTCTCTTCCTTTTTCTCCCTTCTGTTTTATTTCTTTTATTCTACTCCTGTTCTCTTTCTGTTCTCGCCTCTTGGGGGTAATTGGAGAGGGAGGATGTGGTCAGAATTGATGAGGTGAGAGTTATTGCAGTTCCCCTTTTTCTCCACCTCAAACCCTTAGCAGATGTGAAGCTTAATCAGACCATTGCAGCCCAGACCACGGGTGGAAACTCCAGAAACCTCAGCTCAGGGACATTAGGCCACAACCACACTCTCAGTGGCAGACTCATTCTAGAAAGCATTCTGACCATGACTTCCAGTCACACTGCTTAGAAGTCCATCTACTTGGCCACAGGGAAGGCACCACAAGAATTTGTCAGTGTTCATTGGTCACATCTGTGTGTGAGTGGCCATCTTGATTGGCGGGGAGCAAGGTGTGGAGACGGAATCCTCAAAGGGTGGTCTCTCTGCATGCTGTTCAATCACTACTGCCTACCCTCATCCCTGTCTTTGTACTTGAGTGCCATTCCCCAGAAGGGAAACTTTCTACTGGAAAATATATCAGTCTTGTGAATAGTGGATTTCCCCTAACTCATCATAACTTGGGTGGTATCTTTGATCTGACCATCTTGAAGAAGAAGATTATTAATATTTTTACACTCAATTCTCTTATTAATTAAAAGACAAGAAGATGGTAAGGATAGAAGCTGTAGGATGCTCCCATGTAATATACTAGATTATAACTGAGTTGGGGCCCATTTTCAATGCTTCTGCCCCATGAAAATTTATACTGGTTTCCAAACCCAAGCGAGTTTACCCTCCTTTCCAAGAGGGAAAAATTCTTTCACCATTGTTATGTCTAAAATCAAGAATTTGGTACAAACTTTCTCACCAAAATTCAACAATCAGAAAATTATTTTTGGTAGGGGCTGCTTTGGGCATTGAAAATATCTAGATCTGGATCAGAGAACCAAAGTGTATTTCCTGAGAGGCCTCAGGTGACCATCTCACCAAAGAATATCCTTTAGGATGACTTGGTGTTCTGTTCCTGAAAGTAATCTTGAACTTGATGGTCAGGATTCTGATTTTGTAAAACAAGAAATTTGTAATAGGTCAGGTTGTTTCTAACTGTGGATGGTGAATAGCATAGAACATAAAATATCAGAATGCATCACGTGGACTAGAGCTACGTATCCTTCCTTAAACTTTGTCACTCAGTTATATGTATATGCATATATACATTGGGTTGATGTACACTTTCTTACTATGGCAAAAAATTTGTTGATTGCTTCATTCCTCCCCCAATTATGAGAGCCATGATGAAGGTGATTTCAATTAGAGGAGGATACTTTGTCCTTGATTTATTTAGCACACATGTTTCTTTGCATAGAAGGAATGAAACATCGTTTTTTATATTATATTTTATTTTATTTTTATTTATTTTTAAAAGATTTCTTTTATTTTTAGAGAATTTTTTTTTAAGGTTTTTCTTATTTATTTGACAGAGAGATCACAAGTAGGCAGAGAGGCAGGCAGAGAGAGAGGGGGAAGCAGGCTCCCTGCCGAGCAGAGAGCCCGATGCGGGGCTCGATCCCAGGACCCTGGGATCATGACCCGAGCCGAAGGCAGAGGCTTAACATACTGGGCCACCCAGGCGCCCCAAAACACCGTTTTTTAAAATAAAATTTTATTTATTTATTTGAGAAAGAGAGCATGAATGGTGGGGAGGGGCAGAGAGAAAAGGAGAGGCAGACTCCCTACTGAGTGGGAAGCCTGACACAGGGCTTGATTCCAGAACCTTGGGATCATGACCTGAGCTGAAGGCAGACTCTTAAATGACTGAGCCACCCAGACACCCCAAAACAGCATTTTAAAATGAATTTCCTTCCTTTTTCCAAAATAAAGGTGTGCTTATTTTAGAAACAATAGAAAATAGAGATAGGCACAAAAAGTAAATTAAATTTTGTTCTCACTACCTTGATATAACTTCAATATTTTGATGTATAGTATATTTCCTATCTTTAGGATATGTGTGTGTAGGACGTGTGTATGTCTGTGTGGGGTGTGTCTGTGTGTGTTAAAGGGGATTGTTACTACATATAATTTTGTAACCTGCTCTTTCCAAATCACCATAGCATTAACCAATATTTAAAAATGCTGCTAAAATGACAAAACTTCATTCAGTGTAAGCACTTTTATTTATTTTTATTTATGTATTTGAGAAAGAGCACGCGCATGTGAGCGAGAGAGCACAAGCGAGGTGGGTCAGGGCAGAGGCAGAGGGAGAAGCTCCCTGCTGAGCAGAGAGGGCCACATAGGGCCCGATCCCAGGATCCTAAGATCATGACCTGAACAGAAGGCAGACGCTTAACCGATTGAACCACCCAGGTGCCCCAGATGTAAGAACTTTTAGAAAGCAAATGGATACATGGATAAATGAAGCTTGAAATGTCAAGGACAGCATTAGCCATCTTGGCACCTGATACTGGGAAGACAATTGTCAAAATAAGTCTGGAGAGGAAGAGAAGCCATGACCTGGGTGCTCTTAGTGAAAGAGAAATACATCAAGTGAACAAAAAATCAAGATGCTATTATTGCAGCTAAGGAAAGAATTCTTACTGCCAAATTATGATGTCAAAGGACCCACAGGTGGCAAAAAGTGCCCAGAAATTTATTTTCATTTGGGATGGACACAAAGGGTTCACTCTAGGGTGTTAACAATTTACTTCCAAAGGGTTAAAAAGTTGTGCTGGTTGTAGAGAACATTCTTGGGTTATTCGTCACATGCTCATGTTCCACAGGGGCTTAAAATTTTTCAAAGCTCTTCTGAGGGAACAGTCCCATGTGAACCTGACTATAGCCCCGTGTGGAGAAGAAGGATCACTACTGTTACCCGATTTTCTAGACCAGGAACCGAAGATGGAGCCAGATGAAGTGGTTCTTCCAAGGTCATGTTGTCGGGAAGGCTATTCGGAGCACACAGTCTTCTGACCCCCGCTAGGTCACGCACCGTCGGGCTTTGGGGCTGGAACTCTTCCTTATAGGAGATGAAGAGCCACGCAGCCTGGACTGGGCTTGTCGCTTATGTTGGAACATGTTTCCCGGCTTCAGACTCAGTGTCAGCTCCTTTGTTCTGCTTAAAGTCTTTGACACCTGGGGGGCTCCGCTGTTACAGCTGAGAGGAGGGGACAGCGGCCTTCTGGGGCAGCACAAGAAGACTGCATGTGGACTGGCCATGGGGTGACCAATGCTTATGATGAGGGTAACCTTGCCCTGTCCTGTCTTGGTGAGGAAATCGTGTTTCCATCCAGTCCTTGGTGACCCCCGCACCAAGACGCAGTGGGAGCCGAGGGCTCTGATTCCCACTCATGGGAAGGGGCAACAGGGGCTCTGACTTGAACTAGGGGTGCTGCTCCCATCACCACCTGGAGGCCACAGCTTCTGGGTCGTGACTTGGTGTCCTTTGTGGGGGATCATGAGGTCCATTTTCATTGTCATCTGTGAAGGTCATGTTGGTCTCAATGTAGGTCTGGGCTGGCATGGAAAACAATGGGACTTACTGGGATGAGACCATGACCTCTTATTGCTAGGAGCTTCTGATCTAAGACTAGGCAATGTTATGATTATGTAGAGAAGAGCCAAGGAGGCTTTCTTAACTGAGCCAAGGGCAAACGAACGCGAACGAAATTTCCTCCTAAGACCGTGGAGCTGGTGAGCTTGCAGGGTTGAAACTTCCTGATGATGACAAACGGCCAACACGTCATCAGTGCCCCAGTGGGAAGGGTTCAGGCTGGATCTACCTTCTGAGGAACGTCACTTTCTAAAGAGAGGGGCTGATCCTATGGTGACCTTTCGTGCTCCCATGCCTAGCTGCTTCATCTACTTGAGGGCCTTCTGCAGCGCATCTGTAGAAATGAGCAGAACACTGAAACCCTATCAGAGGATTAACCTCTGCTTTTCTCAGGCTTACAGTGTGCTGACTTGCTTTTCTTGGTTCTCAAACGATGCAATCTGATAGCTCAGCAGCTTCCTGTTTGAGGGTTAATTATTTCTTTTTATGCCTATATTTAAGATGCTTAAATTTGTGATTCACTCCCTATAATTAGATATAATGCTTAGAATATATCCATGTATATCACGTTAACGTTGCTCGTTGGAGGGCCATTAATTTCCCCCTCTGAGCAATTGCCAGTGGGCTTAGATCCTGAAAAGATGAGGATAAATGCAGCCGTCTTGAACGCAGCCTTGAATTTGCAGGCTGCATGTGGACTGTGAGGCAGGGAGGCAGGAGGTCCTTGGCTGTGTCCCCGTGGTCGCGGCATCTCCCCAAGCCTGGTGCACACGAGAGCCCCCGGGATGTGTGTACCTTTGTCGTTGGAACTGTGGGTCTTTTTAGCTGAGCGGCCCCATCTTTTGAGCTTCTTTGCCCCTTGAGAGTGAAACCAAGAAATGACTTTCAGCGTGGAAGACAAGTCAGTGAGAGGGAGGGGAGTGAAAATAAGAGCTCTCGGAGTGAGGGAAGGGTGGGGAAGAGTTTGAAGTTCATCTGAGGTGGCAAAAACGGTCTTCCCCCTCTCCCCTACCTTGGCTCTGTTTAGGTCAATGGAAGCTTCACCCAGTTCTGAGAACTGAGCCCATTTCTCCTCCATCAGAGCCTCTCCCTCTCAGAATAAGGGCTTGATTCAAATTGAGAGCAGGGCCTTTCTCTGCCCCGGCAGACACCCCCCGGGTGGGGGAAGGAACAGAGAGAAGACCAGGAAAGAAGCGCGCCTTCGGGGGACAAAAGATGAGGAAGGCAGAGGTAGGGGGAAGGAAGAGAACCAGAGGAAGAGGAGAGAGTCGACGTGCCTCGGAAAGAACAACTTGCCTTCTCAGGTTTGCCAACCGCTTAATGGCTGTCATTTTAGCACCTGGGACTTCCTCTTTCTCCAGACACACTGAGCTGGTGTTTCACCGGTAACAATAAGTTAATTGAATAGCCTGTCGACAGATGGGCACGGTGTGACTCCGAGCTTTGGGCTCCTTTGTTATATTTCTATGTGAAAGAGTCTGAAATAGCACCTATCCACTAAAAGAACACACGGACACACACACACACACACACACACACACACACACACACACACAACCCCTTCTTTCATCCCTACTTCCCCTACCCCTCCTAAGCCTCGCCTTTCTATAATTCTGCCTTTTTAATGATTTTCCAGAAGTTCTAGGGGATTTCTACTTTTGGGCTTGTAACCTACTACATCAGGGACAAGTTTGTGCCAAGGAGGATCCGGTCATAAAAGAGGGAAATGTACGTCGTCTACTACAAAGGTTAAGTAAATGGTTAAATTAGGTCCTGAAGCTTCAACCTATTTCTTTTCACCTCTTTTCATGTACCTCCCCCACTGAGACAGAGCCACACGGGAAAGTCGTGGTCCTTCCTGGGTGTCTGTGTGGCCCTTGTAGCACTTCCCATTCTCACCACGAAATGTTTTGCGGGCGAGTTTCATGCTTGTGCAAGCGGATCTACGAGTCGCTTTCCGGTATGAGTCGCAGAGACGTCTACCCCTTGTCACCAAGCACCTTAGCCTAGGCTGGCTCTGCGGGCCTTCCCACGTTGTCTGATTTTCCTGAATGGAGTAGTCCTCTTTGGGTGAATAAAAGTGGACCAAATGGTCTGTCCCACGGAAAGCACGACAATCAACAGATCGTTAACGTGGAGTGAACTGGTTTGGGTCCTACAGCACCCTTTTTCTTACCCTTAACGTGACTGGAAGATGGGAGCCATGTGGCCCAGTATGGGGCACTGTCCCCCCACCTGAATGTGGGCCAGGGACTCCACTGGGCTCTTGCTGCGGCCTCAGGTAGAAAACAAATGGAAGATGTGATGGGAGATGCCTTTTTATTTGCCTCTGGGTGACCAATTTATAAAGGCTGGGCAGGTGAGCAGAGAGGATCAAGGTCCTGAGTTAGTGGGGTCCTTGATGTACACAGATGTCTATTGTTGCTAAAGACACAAACACGCATAGTCCTCCTTAATCAAAAGTCGCCTTCTCTCCTCCCTAGAAATGTCTTGAGGTAGTTAAAATAGAGTTGAATTGGCGGCTCATAACTCCAGTGTGTGGAAGACTCGTGAAAAAATGCAGATTCCCAGATCCACCCCGACACCGAGTCAGCAGGTGGTGAACGGAGCTGAGGAATCTGGATTTTTGTGCTGCGCCTGCAGGATGCGGGCACTGGTGGACACAAGACCTCATCCTGAGATACACTGCCAAGGGGACTCGCTCCCAGCATCTGCATTTCCCGAATGCTTCCCTTTGAAACTCCGCAAATAGGTGCAACAATCCCCAGCCATTGCTGTGTTAGGTCTTGATGACGGAAAGGCAGAGAAATCTGAACTCTGTTCTTTGTTCTCCTGGAGGCCACTTTAAAGGGTCTGGGCAGCCTTCTCAGGGAAGCAGAAGATGAAAGAAGATTCTCCTGGTAGGGAGGGGAAGAGTTGAAGGCCATGAGAATGCCTCATTGATCCCAACCTGTTGAGCTCCGATGTTGGATTCAGTGCTAAGCTCTGATTTGCTTGATACCATTTATAGGGTGAATAATGGAATCATTATTTGGTGACTCACTGGTCACTGTCTAGAGAGCCTTATCTCCTCCCAAACTGAAGATACCACAGACTCCTTAGGAAAAATTGGATTTTCTGGGCTGACGTCTGGTTGAAATGGTGGATGAGAGGGCGGGGCTTGGGACCCTGCCCCTCCAGAGCGAGTATGGGAAATCCTTTAAGGCAGATCCCCCTTTGAGTGGGAGCCGATGGTGCTGGGGTTTTGCCAGTTGCTGTACCGAAGTTGACCCTGAAGTCTTGGGTCAGAGGGAACTCAGGTGGGTGCCACTGAGTGGAAGTGAGGAAGGAGAGAGGCTGGGGTGGGGAAGAGGCAAAAGAAGGGGAGTCTGTGAGTGGGAGAGCACTGGAGGGCAACCAAAGCCAAGTTCTCACTTTGGAGCTGGGGTGGGTGGGAAAGCAGGTCAGCTCTGGCAGGGAGGTGTGGGAGGCCGGGTGTGTCCTGGAGGCCAGGATGCTGGGAGAGCACGTCCACAGAGGGGCGAGGCTGCTGCTGCTCTTTGGGTTCCAGTGTGTGCTGGAGAAAGCCCCTGGAAGGGAAGAGGAAGGGCTGGACGAGTGAAGGGTGGGCAAGAGACAAGAGCAATCCTACTCCAAAGACCTCGTTAGGAGGTGTGGTTTGCAAGAGGGGAGCCCGAGTCCCAAAGCCAGAGCTCACCCTATTTCCCTAGACTTAAAACTAAGCTGCACCTCTATGGGGGAGTCTGGTTGTCTCCCTCCCAGGTCGGTGCCCGAGCTCAGGGGCCAAGAGGCAGAGGGGCAGAGGATCCATGTGATGGGACTAGGTCATAGCAGAGCCTGGGTTGGGCTGACAGGTGCTTCTAGGGTCCCAGAGCTTGTGGGGCAGGGGCCAAGGGGCAAGTAAAAGACAAGCAGGCAAGTCGCTTCTTGAATCAGGAATCAGCTGGGACTGGTGGGGGAGCCCAGCCTCTCCTTTGGGTACCTGAGGTTTTTGGAGAGCACCATCACCTTTCCTTCGTCTCTCCTAGAGCCTGTTACCAAATGATAGAAAGAGTCCATGCCAGTTTTTAGACGCAGATTCCCCACTCACTGTACCTGGCCCAAGTGAGGGCCACCTGTGCACGGGAGGTGCTTTCTTAAAGAAACAGACACAAACTAGGTCAGTTTCAGGGGTGGAGTGTTGCAACGCTTTAAGGCAGAAGCAAATGGGTGTTGCAACCAGGGATGGGCAAACAAGTTCTGAAAAAATGCCCCCTGCCCCCGCCCCCACTCTGCCAAACTTTCTCTTGTTTCAGATCAGAGCCAAGTTGATTATTTTTTTATGCACCTATTGCCATTTGGTTCCCAGGAGTGACTTGAGACGGAGCAGCAGAGATCTCTCAGCTTTGTGGGATCTCCGGCCCGCAGCATCCTTTGGGTGGTAATTCCACGTAAACGAAACACAAGAGATCTTGTGCGCTCCAAAAGGTTCAAACTGGAGAGGCTCAGTCGCTGGGGAAGCTGAGACCCAGGTTTGCCCTCAGTCTGCGGACAAGGTCCCAGTTTCTCTGTGAAGCCCTTTACGAACAGTGACTACAGACACTTTTTTTGGGAAAACCTTCAGAAAGGCAGGTTCCATCATTTGCTGTGACAACATCCTTCTACCACTGTGATTTAGCTATTTTGAAATCTCTTCGCATAGGAAAGGTCATAAAAAAAAAAAGAATAGAAATGCGTGGGTAACGTCTTCTCTTGAGACTTTGTTTTTGGAAGGAATGTTGCAAGAGGCCATTTTAATAGGTGACTCTCCTCCAGATCATGTTAATATCAGGATGGGTTTCATGATCATAAGAGAACACAGGTATTGGCTTATGGGGAATTTGCCCCCATCCCTTGACCCCTGAGGTCTGTCCTAAGTGTGTGGCATGGAGGGATTGTGAGGATGGGAAGCCAGTGCAGAACTTCATTTGGCTGGTGATGTGGTCACCTCTGGGGCACATTCCCATGGGTGCATGGAGCTTCCATCCACCCGCAGGGGTGGCCATGTTGGTTTGAACCTACTTGGGTGCTGGCAGAAGCATGACGTATCGACATCTCCTCCCGACCCTCGACTTTCCTCTGATGTTCTGTTGTAAGCTAGGAAACCTGCAAGTCGAATTTTCCAACGTCCTTTCGGAAGAGGAGCTACCATTTGCATGAGAAGTGAACCCTTTCTGAGCTTACCAGCAGCCTTTCACCAGAGTCCAGACTCAGAAAGTCACCCCAGGCCTGGGCCTTCATTTTTAAAGGAATCACGGGGCTACCCTGCGGGCTCTTTCACAGCTCGGGGGCCCTGAGTCGAGGGATCAGGATTCGAGCAAACAGGTCCTAGTGAGGATGCGTAGTTGGCTAGGGGCAAAACACTCAAATCGGCCTCCAGCCTGATGATGCTTCTGGCTTTTGGGATCTGAACTGATGGTAACAGGTGTTGGAAATGGCTCATCGTTGACCATACCTGGCCCTTCAGCATCATGGCCTCCAACTGCATACCTGTTTGCTTGTCTGTTTTGATAGATGAAATTGATTCAGAGAGGGTGGTTGGGGGGAAAAAAAGAACAAGAGGATAATTTTCCCTTCAATTCCTAATATAATAAGTATTTGGGGGTGAATTGATGTGGCGAACCACCAAATATTCTAAAATCCTAAAGCAATAGGGTTTCTTGAAAGATCGTTAAAGCCACATTTATTCTGCTATGGAGAAAGGGATTATGAACGAATGCCCATTTGTACCCTTCCAGAGGCTGAGGGATATTTAGAAGTTACTCAGAGGTGCATGGGGATTACAAATGCAGCCAATCAGAGCCTTGCCAAGGGTTTCCCGCTGAGACATCCGGCTGAGATCTCCAGCTCTGTGTTTTCAGGAGGTCTTGTCACTGGTTGGCAGATGCTGCATTAGTTCTATCCTGATTTGAACCAAAGGGAAAAGGAGCAAGCCGATTGTCTTTGGAGCAGGACAAGAATGACAGCTGCTAAATCGTTTCTAGTCATCGAGTGCCCTGTGCATTCTGGACCCAACGCGGCCATCCCGGGTGTGATTCCTTCTATGACTCAAACTGCTCCCAGACATTTGCACATTGGGTCCCCACAATGCTCTGGTGGCCCAAAGAGGTGGGGGAAATATCCAGCACAGAGGTTTTCTCGTTCACTGATGGCAATGGGAATGTCCCTAAAGCTTGACTGGTATGTACAAGATCATAGACTCCCTCCCTCCTTCTTCTTAGGTGCCCTTATTACAAAAGAGAGCGTTTTCTTCAGCAGCGCTAATGAAGGAATATAGTAGGTAGAATGTTGCTACTCCAAACCATTTCTCAGTCCTGAGTTTTCTCTTAAGGACCCCCATTCTCTGTCATCCAATTCTCCTTCCGCCTCCCACAAGAATAAGTAAATCCAACAAATATTTGTCAGGTTCCAGACTGTACAGAGTTGTGCTGTGTTAAAGTCAGGGGTCAGGGGGACATGGCGGGAGGACACAGAGAAGGAGAGAGCAAGGTCCAAGCCCTCCAGTGCCTTATAGGAAGTAAGGTTCTCACACGAGGAGAAGGTAACAGAAAAAGGGAGTCCAGAGAGCAACACGTGTACTGGGCACCCATGAAATGGCACAGGCAGAAAGTTCCGTCCGGGTTCAGCAGAGACAAAAATGGCAGTGCTACAGGATCAATTGCCCCAGAAGCCTTGATGGGGAGGTAAGCTGGTCCCCATTAACTAATTAGGGCTACTACAGGTGGAATCTTGTCCCTCAGTTCTTTTCTTCCCTTCTTTGAGTTCATAGGCAAAACAGTGATTTTCCCCATAACCCTGCGTTTACTTGCAGTACATGCTGGAAAAGGGAATTATTTGCCCTGACCACACTTGAGTCAATGTCAACTTAGCTACACAATAGACAATTCTTAGGGATTGCTAAGGGGAAATCAGAAATTGTACGTGGAAAGTCCGTATTCTTCAGCATGGAAGTTGGGGGTCGTAAGGCTAGTGGCTAACGCCCACCGCCTTCCACTTGTCCCTGTCACTTCCTGGAAGTTTAACTTCAAGCAAATTAAATCATCTGAATTTAAATGATTAGGTTTTAAGGATTAATTTAATCATCTCAACTGAAATTAAGCAAAGGATAATCTTTCAAGAAGAGCAACCCTGACCATGGCAGTGGACAACAACAGAAGACTAAATAACATATTACCTTGTTGAGGATGTTGTCAAACTGGGAGGAGTGCCATTCTCACCCTCCTAGATGCACTTCTAGATTTTTCCTATTGAATCTTCAACCATGTCCCATCGCTGTTGCCATCAGTCCTTTTTTGGTGTGTCCGAAGGGCAGAGGGGCCTTGGAATGAGGCTGAGTTTGCATCCTGTCTCTGCGTGGACCTAGGGAAGCTTCTTATCCTCTGGGAATTTCACTTCCCGCATCTGGACGTGGCCGAGATATTACCCACTTCTTCGGATTGCTGGAAGATGAAAGGAGACATTGCCTGTGAAATGCTTAGCAGATCCCTGGTATGTGTTAAGGACTCAATAAATAGGGTTAAGGATCTGGTTCTTGTTTAAGGGGGATTCACCCAGGAGGTCTGCTATTACGAAGAGAGGTGGGAGCATCTTTCCCGGCGTCTGCAAGGTTGGGGCAAAACTGGCTTGCCGTAGGGGTCAAGGAGGGTGAGTCTGTTTTAGATCCATTGCACGATAGGTGTCCCATCTTCAGCCAGTCGTCTCCCCTCTCTTGTGCCCCCGTTTTTCTTATCTTGAAAAGGAGGAGGAAAATCATACCTACTCTGTAAATTCGCTATGAGGAAGAGAGGACTCAATATATACAAAGCAACGAGTGGTTCCTGGCACGCAGGTATGCACTCAATAAATGTTAATTGTGGTAATTCAGTAAACAACTGACTTCACGTCTTCCAGTGGAATTCCAATCTGAGTTCTCAGAGAAAGGTGGTTTCTTGTCTGCCCCATGGTTTTGGGTTATCACACATTTTAATAAGATACAACCCCTACTGTAGCAGTAGACTTCATGTCATTACAGCTTCTTGCCATGGACATGTTGCTGACATTAGTAGGTGTAGGAAAAATGTTGTGGTCTGGTCTATGTAGCAAAAATGTTTGTGGGAGGCCCCTCTGATTAGCTTTATTATTGCTTTTAATGTGTTGCACATGGGCAGTCAAACATGTTGGAAAGGGGCCATATTGGTTTTAAAGACAGATGATCTAAAACTCGCTTTCATTCAATTGTGGATTCGAGGAATTCCACAATTCGTGTTTCTAGGAGCTGCCACCAAATTTTCAGTGGTATTCTCCCTGTGACTACTAGTGTTTTTTTTTGATTCTTTCCCCACTCGACGCATTCTGCGCTTGGTCTCTAAATGATGGAGATATAAAATAACATCTGAGTTTTAATATTTTAGATATTTTTTTTAAAAAAGATTTTATTTATTTATTTGACAGAATGAGAGAGATTACAAGTAGAGAGAGAGGGGAAGAAGGGTCCCTGCCGAGCAGACAGCCTGATGCGGGGCTTGATCCCAGGACCCTGAGATCATGACCCGAGCCGAAGACAGAGGCTTTAACCCACTGAGCCACCCAGGCACCCATTTGGATCCTATTTTTTATCGGAGTTACACATGGACATAGTTTTAAAGAGTCACATTACAAGATTTATTATGAAAATGACAGCCCCTTCCCCAGTACTCCCTGCCGTGATCTGAATGTTTATGTCTCCCCAAATTCAGGCGTTGAAGCCCTAATTCGCAATGTGATGGTATTAGGAGATGAGGCCATTGGGAGGTATTGAGGTCATGAAAGTGGAGCCCTCAGGAAAGGGATTTGTGCTTTTCTAAAAGAGGCCCCAGAGAGCTCCTTAGACTCCTTGCCCCATGTGAGAACACAAGAAGTCTGCAACCTTGAATTGGGCCTTTCCCGACCATGCTGGCACTCTGATTTCAGAATTCCAGCTTCCAGAACTGTGAGATGTAAATTTCTGTTGTTTATAAGCCTCCTAGTCTACAGTATTTTGTAAGTAGCCTGAGGAGGTTGGGCCACCCCCCCTTACTAAACAGGAAACCACTTTCAATTGTTTTAACCATCTTTTTTAGTATTAAACACCATTATCTCTAAATAATGTTTTTAGGGCTCTTTCTTGAATTCAATATCAGGGATTTTCTATTCGCTTTCCACTCTTGAAGATGAAAACTTTCTTTTCCCCCAAACCTATGTCTGACCTACTTTCTAATATCTCTTTCAACTTTTACTTCTTACCTTCCTCATTCTACCAATAGAATTAGGTAGTAAATGCAGTTATGTTATTTTGACTATGTAAATACTGATCACAATGGGATATTTGTTATACTATGTTTACCTTGCTTTCTTATAAAGACTTTCTATTTTCCTGGAGTTAATGCTTGTCTTGTGTTCACTCAGTGTTTTTTGTTTTTCGTTATCACTGATCTCCAAACTTCCTGCAACTTGTTGTAATCTCTCTTCAGTATACTCAGATTTGTCAGGTATGCTCTTTATTTTTTGCAAAGTTGTCTCCTGATAACCAATTTAGTGATGGCTCTCTAGCCTTGACATCTCCCTTCACCTCATCTTAGGGATCCATTTGCCCCTTTATGGGGCTGAAACCCCCTTTCCTTGTTCCTGTGTCTTCATGTCTTCCTTTCTTTCCTCACTTCATTTTTGGAGAGCCTCCTCTGGTAGTTTCCTTAGGAAGTACAATGGGCAATGAATATTTGAGACCAGAGATGTCTGAAAATGTACTTAGACTAGCCTCACACTGAATCAACAGGCTTAGTGCAAAACTCTCAGTTGTAAATTGTTCTGAAGCATTGTTAAGACATTACCCCACTGGCTCCAACCTTTCAACACTGATGTTGAGAAGCCTGAGTCCATTCTGACTCTCACTCTTTTGTATGTGAGTTTCTTTTTCCTCTCCTCAATATTTTAGTATCTTTTCTTTGTCTCCAGTGATTGAAGCTTCACAAAGATGTGCCTTTTCACCCACTCTGCTGGGCATGGGGGCTTTTAAAATCTGGAAACTCATGATCCTAAATTCTGGGAAATTTACTTGAATAATTAATTTGATAATTACACTCTAACATTCCTTTAGTCTTTTCTGGAATTCCAGAACAGATCTCTAATTTTTTTGACTTTTTTTCTTTTCTATTTTCCATCTCTTTGTACTGTATACCAGGGCATTTTCTGACCTTAACTGACAACACTTACTGAAGTTTCTATTTTTGGTATCATTTCTTTATTGAAGAATAATTGACATATCATATAACATCAAGGAATCTTTCCTAGTTTTCCCTAATTTTCTTTTTTGAAAAGAATGCTAATATATAGATGATGATTTTTTGACGTATTCATCTTTCTGCACGGTTTTTCTTTCCTTTTGGTGCTTTCCTCTGTTTGTTTTGGTTCTATTTTTTTCTTTTAAAGGCTTTTCCCTTGAGTGTCTGCTGATACTTCAAGGGTGGGAAGCTGAACGTGGTTAATTGGATGCTCTGTGTTCACAAGGAGGAGGTGTTGACTGTAGTAGACTTCTCTATAAGGTGATCTGGCCGGACCATTTGTTTGGGAAACCCCACACCAATTTTCAAAGTTCCTTTTTTGATAGGCTTCTTAACATAGTTAGAGGATACTATTCTTGTCTTTAGTCTGCATGTAGAATCCCAGATGTCAATGTTCTGGGTTAGTGGGAGAAAGGGCTAAGGATCTCAATTGGCAGAAAGTAAACTTGAATTTTTGTCCATTTGTTTTCTTGTGGCACCACTCATTTCAACGGTGCCTTCGGTACTTCAGTTGAGAGACCTTCTGTTTTAGCTTCTGTGGAGAATAAAACTTCAGATTTCTCTGAGGGTGAGGAAAGGAGAGTTACTTGGCAAAATGGGGCTCCCCTTCCAAAGCAACGTCAACACACCTTGCTATCTGGAGCCCTGTCTTCACTCCCACTGCCAGAGATAGGGCAGCACCTGTGCCTTTTGGGGATTAGGGTGGTAAAAATTTGTTTCTTGGCTTTCCCGACTATGGTTTAGGATGAGTTTACTCATAATTGCTAATCCCACACCCATCCTTCTTTTATTTTCTAGCCTCCAAAATTTTTCTCTTGGCCCACATTTTGTCCCTGTGGATTTATTCCTTAAAATAAACCTTTCTACTGTTATTATTATTATTTTTTT
This sequence comes from Mustela erminea, assembly GCF_009829155.1. Classification (NCBI taxonomy): domain Eukaryota; kingdom Metazoa; phylum Chordata; class Mammalia; order Carnivora; family Mustelidae; genus Mustela; species Mustela erminea. Next base: position 138,367,162 of record NC_045619.1, on the reverse strand, counting down.
TAAATTGGGGTTTCAGGAGAGAGTGGAGAGAGCTGCATGTTTTCAACCCATTTATAACTGGAAACCATGATTGAGGATTTTTTTGAGAAACAAAATCTGGAATGTTGACATGAGTGAATATTGTTTTAGGTGGTTGCATAAGTGGGCCGTATTTTTATTGTAACTCAACTGCCATTGGCAAGCGCAGTTTTCTCAATCTTCTGTAGTTGCCTTCACAACCCAAGCCATATTCCTTTGAACTTATGCAAAGGTAAAGACATATTATGTTTTGATGGATTTAATTTTTACAAGTCCCAAAATGTTACCTGGAAACTAGGCTTGAAAAAGGAGGATGATAAATCTTGACTTTCATTAAAAAAAATCTTGCTGATTCTGTACTGGCCACAATCAAGTCAAAAACTGATTTTTTTTGAGGATGGTATAGAGTGGGGAAGACATTTTTTTTTCTTCAATTGCTTGAGACTCAAGTTTTGATTGGCAGTATTTTGAGTCAGGATGTCATTATCGAAATAATTCATAATCTCCTAATAGCAACATCAAGTTGTATCTGTAAGCACAGGCGTTTTTATTTCTCTTTTTCCCCCAGTTTTATTGAGATGTAATTGACACATAACATTGTATGTGTTTAAGGTGCACAACAGAATGACTTGATATATGTATATATTGCAAAATGATCACCACAAAGTTTAGTTTCCATCCATCACCTCATGTAGATAGACCTTTTTTTTCCTTTAATGAGAACTTTTAGAATTTACTCTCTTAGCAACTTGCAAATAGACAGTATAGTATTGTTAACTGTAGTCCTCATGTTATACCTCATATTCTTGAAGTTATTTATCTTATAACTGGAAGTCTGTACCTTTTGGCCACCTTCACTTACCTCCCACTTCTGCCTCTGGCCATAACCAATTTGATATCAGTTTCTATAAATTTGGGTATTTATTTATATATTTACTTAGGTTGTAAGTTTGGGTTTTTTTTTTTTTTTTTTAAGATTTTACCTATAAGTGAGATCATAAAGTTTTTATCTTTCTTGGACTTATTTCACTTAGTATAATGCCCTCAAGGTCTAGCCATGTTCTACATAAAGAAAATGTAGATCATAGATAGATAGATAGAGTTCCTTCTTTTTTATGGCTGAATAGTATCTCATTGTGTTTATCTATCTACATTTTCTATCTATCTATTTATCTATCTACCTATCTTCTACATTATCTTTATTCATTCACCTTTTGATGGACCCTTAGGTTTTTTCAATGTCTTAGTTATTGTGAATGAGGCTGTAGTGAACATGGGGCACAGATATCTTTATGGGATATCGATTTCCGGTTTTGGGGCTAAATATTCAAAGTGGAATTGCTAAGTAATACAGTAGTTGCGTTTTTCATTTTTGACAAACCTCCATACTGTCTTCGACGGTGGCTGCACTAGTTTACATGCCCATCAGTGCAAAGGCTTCTATTTCTCCACATCCTTATTAACATTTGTTCTCTCTTGTCCCTTTGATGGTAACCCTTTAAACAGTCATGCCTCTATCTCATTGTGGTTTTTATTTGCATTTTCCTGGTTAGTGATGCTGAACATTCTTCATGTACCTATTGGCCAGTTGAAAATTTTGTTTGGAAAAAAGCCTATTCAGGTCCTTTGCCCATTTAAAAAATTGGATTGTTTGGAGGTTCTTGTTTGTCTGTTTTTTGTTTTGTTTTGTTTTTGCTATTGAGTCCTATGAGTTCCTTATATGTGTTGGCTACCATTATCAGATACGTAGTTTGCAGCCCCTTTCTCCAATTCTGTAGTTATGTTCTTATTTTGTTGATGTTTCTTTGGCTCTGCAGAAGGCATGGGTTTCCCTTCCTCTTTTTTTTTTCAAGGAGAGCTTTTGTAATTTAGTCACAACTCATGGTCATTCTAGATTATATTCCTCCAGTTAGAATGCCATGGATATGTTTCAAAATTAAACAAAAATTCTTGCTTAGAAGTTCAAAACTTTCTCTTAAAAACCTGGATCAACATGAGGCCATTGCTTTTATGGGTCTGGGTTTATATTTCCAGCTCCTTAGAACACAGCACTCCATTCTTACTCAAGAGTAACTTTTAATGAGGGGTCTAATCTAAATCTCTTAAAAGCGAAGTTGATGACTAATTGGACTAGTAATTCTGTGGTACCATCCACACCTTTATATGATGCTATCTCTTGAGTGTCTCTTGAGTGCTAAGCATAGTTCTACATATAAGCAACCTCTGCAAGTTGACTCGTCTTCAAGATATGAACTTGCAGCGTGCAATTGAGGGATAGCAATGATCACTCTCCTCTCTACCTCTTTGCCCCATGTATTAATTCAAGCTCCTGTTAATTCAACAAACAGTTCAAGACTGCTGGCATTCCCTAGGTAGTGATTCTCTTTGCAAACCCTATATTGGCCAAACCTCTTAAACTCTTAAATAAAAGTAATACTAAAAATCCACCTTCAGCTTAGAATCTTAGAGCTGAAAATGTCTATAAAGATGGCTCCCTTCCCACTTATAGATGAAGACACAAAGGCCAAAACTGTGAATGGACTTGCCCCAGTTCACCCACGAGAACCCAGGATATTGATTCCAGTTGGAAAAGGAAGTGAAAAAGTTTTGCTTTTCTTATTTTTTCTCATTTCTTCTTATTTTTAAGAACAGTTTTCGCGGAGAGTCAATTGATCAAAATCTTCATGAGAAAAGCATTTAGATCCTATTTTTCTCTTTCCATGCTATGGAGATCTCCCCCCCCCCCAACAGAAAACGGTAAAGATGTGAAAAAGATTATATTGTAGGGGGCCTAATTTTGTAGCAAAGGAAAAATACATAGAAAAAAATGACAAGAGAAATACAGAAATACAGAATACAGAAATACAGATATACAGAGACCATTTTTTCTGGCTGATTTTTAGCTGAAATCTCTCCCAGTGAGACACACCTCTAGGAAGTAGATCAAATGCAAAGGGCTGAAAATGGGCTCCCTACTATGTGGAACAGCAGCCCAGATTTGGGGACTAGAAAGAAAAGCCTTGATTGAAAAAGTCGTGTTTTTTGAAATGAGAACCATTCCTGTTTTCTTTCGGCTTCAGCTAGGTGACATCACATGTTCTCCAATTATGGAAAGAGGAGAAAACCCACATCGGCCTCCTTCATAAATAGCAGAGTGCGTGAGCACGGCTTTTCCCTGGGGGCTTAGGACACCCTTGCCTCCTCCGGAGGCACCAGACACAACTTTTGACTGAAGTGGCTCATGACGTTGGTTGACCACACAGCCCGTTTGGTTGGGAAACAGAAGTTAAGTTCGATTGACTTGAACGGTTCTTTAATGGGCTTGGAGCCTGTGGGGTTATGGCCCAGCCACACCATTTCTGGTTTCTATCTCAGGCTGCACTTAGCGGCAGGGATTGCTTTGATTTGCACAACAGAAGAAGAAAGAAGCCGGACCAAATGCTCTTGGTTCTGTGTCTCTCCATGAGCAGTTAACAAATTAGCACAGGGGAAGCTTTTGCAAATGAGAGATTAAATTTCCTTGTTTATGTTGGAAATCTCCCTTGGTCTCTGTCAGCAAATGTGCAATAACATTCTTTCCGTGTTGGGCTGGCTTTCAGTTCGTTTGTTTTTTTTGTTTCTTTTGTTCTTGCTATGGGCCTTCAGAGTGACCATCTCTCTCAGGGTAGAGAGAAGCTCTTGTTGGGGTTAGGGGAGGTTTCCTGGGGGAGGGGTGGGAGTGGACGGGAGGTGGGGTTGTCAGATAAAATATAGGACCCCCAGTTTAATTGAATTTCAGACAAACAATGATGAGTTGTTTGTTTGTTTGTTTTTTATAGTGTAAGTATGCCCCAAATATTGCATGGGACATACTTATACTGAAAAAGTATTTCTTGCTTTCCTGAAATTCACACTGAATTGGGCATCCTGCATTTTTATTAGGCAAACTTGGCATACCTAGAGTTACCTCTGGGAGGAAGGGCAGAGCTTCTGTGCCTGAGACAGTCTTAGGACTGGAGGAGAAGTCCACTTTTCTCTCCCCCTTCCTTTTTGCCCTGAACAGACCAGATTTCAACTTGCACCTGAGGCTTGGTTTCCTTTAGGGCTGAAACCTGGGTGAGGAGAGTGAAGCTGTCATCTTCGTAGGCACAAACCCGATAACTGAGATAAAGAATACTTCAATGCAAAATTTAAAAAAGATAGAAATTAAAAAATGAATGGCCCAATTTTTATTAAAAAAATCGTGTGAAAATATTCTTTATCTTGATTATTGAGGTTTCTTTTTTTTTTCTGTTTTTTTTTTTTTTTTTGCAGCCCCTATAAAATTTGTTCCTGGGGTGGGAGGAATGTTTAATGCAACTTGTGGTCTCACTAAGAACCATGCTAGAATTCTGCATTTAGAATGAAGATAGGGGTTTTTCACTTTGATGGGTCTCAGTCACATCTAGATTTGAAGAAGCCTGTGGTCTTCCCTCATCGGTGTTAATACACTGGTTACCTTGAACTTGAGTGAAGTTTCTTGCCCCCTTTGCCGCCCCCTCCTCCCTGCTCTGTCCACGCAGGTACTTTCAGGTCCCGGCTTTCTTCTTTGAAGGCATCAGGGATTCCTGGCTCTTTCATCGCTTTAGGCCCGAGGATGACATTTGAGGACAAAACCGTGGTTGGGTGGCAGGATCTTCCGGAAGAAACTTAGAGAAACCAGTGGGCTTAGATGCATGGATGCAGGACTGATGACTAGTGAGCTTTAATATCATCTTCTTGAATATTTAAAATATTTGCAGGTTACTATTCAAAAAATGTTTCAACATTATATCTAGTTGATTGCCGTATATTCATGAAATAAATGCTATTTAGCAATACAAATTGGCATCCTTAGTGCGATAGTTTTGTTAGTATTTGTATTCTGTGGTATCTAGGAATCCTAAATGACCACGGGTTATGCAACCCATGGTTGTGTCTGTTTTAGACTTTAGACTCACCACATGGAATGAAAGTCTGCAAATGTTAGTCAGTTCTATCACCCGTTGGACTAGGAAAGACATGCAGTGTTCACACGGTAATCACATGTGCTTGGGCACACTCATGCTTTCATGCACACACATACAAACATGCACGCATACACACCTACTCCTCCTTTTTCTCCCCAATGAGTAAAAATTTAGAAGCAGAGATTATCAGAAGACAAAAAGTATGGAAGACGAAGAGGTTGAGGCAGTGCTGACTTTTGTTTCAGGGATGACTGACTGACTGGTGAGGGAGGTGACGTGGTAGACACACAGGGCGGGGCTGGTGGTGGGGGGAGATTCGGGAAGATCCCAGCTGCCGAGGGACCACAATGGCTCCTCCGTCTCTCCTGGGTTTGGTCATGGCTGATGGTGTTCCAACTCCAAGTCCATTAACAGTCTTGTAGTGGTGAATAATTCAGATTTTAGTTACTGCCTCTCAATACTCAACCACTGCTTTTGGTTTTACCTCCTTTAATATCTTCTTTGTATTCTGAAGAAGAGTGAATTGGTTGGCCTGTTCAGAAAAGAGAGAGAGTCTCAAAAATAAATCTGATACACAGCATTTTAACAGAGGATATGCACTCAATTTACAAGTTTTTAAATGAACCACAAGAATAGAGTAACACTCTGATTAAATACTTTTTATATTCTGAGGTTTATCCTAGGAAACCTAATCTTGAATTTGAGCAGGAGTAATTGACAAGATCTTAGAGTTGTTTATGACAGCAAAAACTGGCACACTACCCAAGGACAATAATATAACACTGTGTGCAGTCATTAAAAAATCATGCTGTAAAAGAATATTTAACCTTATGGGGGAATGTGTATTTCTTTACATAGTTAGATAAAAAGATTACAAAGCATGAATGAAGCAATTATCACATTAAAAAATATATGACTCTATCATCTATCTGTCTAATCCATTCATATAAAGGTGGGGAGAACCTAGGGACTATAACAAAATGTTGATAGTAACAGTTTTCATTCAGTGGTAGGGTTACAGATAGTTTTATTTGTCTTCTTTACCGTTTTTCACCATTTTTGATTTTTTATGTTCCGTTAGTCCTTGTACAGTATATCATTAGTTTTTGATGTAATGTTTAATGATTCATTAGTTATGTGTAACACCCCGTGTTCATCACAGCACATGTCCTCCTCAGTACCCAACACCCTGTGTAACCCCTCCCCTCTGAAATCCTCAGTTTGTATCCCGGGGTCCACAGTCTCTCATGGTTCATCGCCCTTTCTGATTTCTCCCCTTCAGATTTTCTTGGTTTCCCCTAGGGTCTTCTGTGCTATTCCTTATATTCCACATATGAATGAAACCATATGATAATTGACTTATTTCACTTAACATAATCCCCTCCAGTTCTACCCATGTTGATACAAATGGTAGGTATTCATTCTTTCTATTGGCTGCATAATATTCCATCGTATATATGGAGCACATTTTCTTTCTTTTTTTTTTTTAATAAACATATAATGTATTTTTATCCCCAGGGGTACAGGTCTGTGAATTGCCAGGTTTACACACTTCACAGCACTCACCATAGCACATACCCTCCCCAACTGGACCACATTTTCTTTATCCATTCATTTCTTGAAGGGCATCTTGGCTCCTTCCATAGTCTGGCTATTGACTGCTATTCAAGAACATTGAAGGGCTGCGTGTGTGTGCCCCTTCTTTTCACTATATCTATATCTTTGCATTCCCACCAACAGTGGTAAGAGGGTTCCCCTTTCTCCACACCCTTGCCAATATTTGTTGTTTCCTGTTTTGTTAATTTTTGCCATTCTAACTGGTGTAAGGTGGTATCTCATGAGGGTTTTGATTTGTATTTCCCTGATGGCTAGTGATATTGAGCATTTTTTCATGTGCCTGTTAGCCATTTGTATGTCTTCTATGGAGAAGTGTCTGTTCATGTCTTCTGCCCTTTTTTTTGACTGGTTTATTTTGTTATTTTGGGTGTTGAGTTTGAGAAGATATTTATAGACATTGGATATCAGCCCTATATTTGTAATAAGCATATATTACTTTTATAATTAAAGAAAAATTAAAGCAGTTTTGTTTTCAAAGAAAAAAAAATCCAGATTTCAAAATAGGTATCTGGAAAGTGATCTGAAAATGTGTGTGTGTGTTTGTGTCTTTAGAGAATACAGAACATAAAAATATGTTTATATTTTCTACATGTGATATAACTTTAGAAGGGTAAAGTGTTTTTTGGTCTCCTTGCACATTTTCCACAGTAAATGTATTATTTTTGAAATCAGAATGCAAATTACACTAAGCTGAAGCTAACGGTAACTACGGGAAAAAGGAATGTATTTAAATTATATATAATAATATTTTTTCTCACTATGTCTTTTCATCAAAATCTCTTAGGACAACAATGATACCAGACAGTTACATATAAAAGACAGTGCAAACTCTCCATTATCTTGTGGCTGGATCACTGCAGAGACTTCTCTTAGCTTTTCTACATCCTCTAAGTAGTGGGGAGATGAATTTTCCAAAGCACACAGATAGGCTCCTGTCGAATCTCTGTTACAAAGCCTATACGTTCCTGTTACCATCAGGATAAAGACCAACATTTCCGCCTATATTGAAGGCTCTTTGCTGTCTTGTAGCAATTTAGTATTCTTATTTCAGACTTTGCAAAATTCACTTATTCATCCACAAATATTTAATGAGTTGGTACTTAATTGTAGGATATCACACACTAGGTGCTGACAGACCGAGGTGGTTCCGGTCAGACCAGACAATTCAGCTTTTTCATTTGGGATCTGTGATGACTCATGACTGTGTTTGCCCTTATGCCACTTTCTTTTTATGGCTCTTCTTTCTTCCATTTCTGCTTTTCAAATCCCCTCATCCTTCAATTCCAACCCTCTATGCCACCTCCTAGTTCCAGTTGGTGATTTTTTTTTCCCTGTGAGTAATTCTTGTGTGTACATTTCATACAGTTCTTATCAGACTCTGTGTCCTTCTACGGCTGGCATAGACTTTCTGTGTCACAGTGATCATCATGCTGGGGCAAGGCTGGGGTAGAGGAGCTGGGGCGGGTGGGTGTGGGGGCAGGGAAGCACCTTAGAAGGGGACGTTAGAATCTCTGGTGGGCCAGGTCTGTGGTGGTTCAAAATAACATGCTAAAAATAACTGTGGCTTCTGTTTAGTGTTAGCTTTCGTATGAAATTTGTTTGGAATCTAAAAGTCAGATTATCAAAATCATTATGAGTTTATGAATTAAATATACCACTTTATGAGATTGTATGGATGTCTTCAGAGCTGTTGAATGAATGAATGTGAAAGAATGAGTGAACCATTTTTCCCCCCTTAGTTTGCATTAAGGTTCACTCTCTGTGTTGTACATTCTATGGGTTTGGACAAGTGTATCATGACTTGTATCTGCCATTATAGAATCATACAGATCATGGTCACTGCCCTAAGGATCCTCTGTGCCCCGTCCATTCATCTCTCTCTCTTTCCCACACCCTAAAACCCACCCATCTCTCTGCTGTCTCCATTGCTTTGCTTTTCTGGAATGCCATAGAGTTGGGATCATACAGTATGGAGCCCTTTCAGATCGGCTTCTTCCACTAATTAATAGTCATTTAAGGTTCCTCATGCTTTTTCATGGCTTGGGAGCTCATCTCCTTTTAGGGCCAAATAACACTACAGTGTCTGGATGAGCCACAGTTTATTTATCCCTTTGCCTGCTAAAGGACATCTTAGTGGCTTCCAGTTGTTGGCAATTATAAATAAAACTATCATAAACATTCATGTGTAGATTTTTGTGTGGGCATATGTTTTCAGCTTATTTGGGTCAATACCAGAGAGCATGAGTGTATGGTTTGTTTTGTACAAAACGGCCAGACTGCCTTCCAGCATGGCTGTACCCTTTTGCATTCTCACCAGCAGTGAGAGAGTTCCTGGTACTTCACCTCCTCGTCAGCTTTTTATACTGTCGCTTAAAAATGTTTAGCCTTCCTAGGGGAGCCTGGGTGGCTCAGTCAGTTAAATGTCTGCCTTCAGCTCAGGTCATAATCTCAGGGTCCTGGGATCAAGCCCCACATCGGGTTCCCTGCTTAGCAGGGAGTCTGCTAGTGGGGAGTCTGCTTCTCCCTCTCTCTCTGCCCCTCCCCCCAATTCATGCTCTCTCTTAAATAAATAAATAAAATCTTAAAAAAGTGGTTAGCCATCCTAATAGGTGTTTAGTGCATTTCATTCTTGTTTTAGTTTGTAATTCCCCAATGACCTATGATGTGGAATATCTTCCATTACACTTCTTTTCTCTCTCTCTCTCTCTCTCTCTTTTTTAAGATTTTATTTATTTGACAGAGAGAGACAGTAAGATAGGGAACACAAGCAGGGGGACAGGAGAAGGAGAAGCAGGCTTCCTGCAGAGCAGGGAGCCCGACATGGGGCTTGATCCCATGTCCCTGGGATTATGAACTGACCCAAAGGCAGATGCTTAATAACTGAGCCACCTAGGCTCATTTTCTAGCCAACCATACCCTTATTTTCTACCTCTACATCTTCTTTGATGAAATGTCCAGATCTTTTGCCCATTTTTTAATCTGTTATTTGTTTTTTTATTAAAGAACTGCTTTTGATCACACTGTGCCCATGCATGAGTTCCAGTGCCTCTGAGTTTTGGTGATCTAAAGGTGACACTGTCCATTGTTGATACAGGAAAAGGTGACTCTGTCCATCACTGATTACTAAAAAATGACAAATTCCTCGGCAGGGTTTTTGAGAACTTAGTTTTTGGTTTTCCGCTGCAATCTGGTTTTCTTTACCCTGCCCCCTGCCCCCCCCCCCCCCCCCCCCGCTTTCCGTGTGACCTTGTAAGTGAGGCTGATTATAACCCAAAGACATCTGCTTTGAGCTACTTCACGTCCCAGGCTTTCTTATGTCTTGGCTTTTGTACCTGTTGCTCCTTTGGCCTCCAAGCCCTCGTTCTTTTTCTCCCTCACAGGCTCACTTGCCCTAACTTGCTTTTCTGGCTAATTCATACTCATTCTCCAGGGCAACCTTCCAGAAACTCTCTTCCCCAAACCAGAGCAGGGACTTCTTTGGAACTTTATGCAAGGTTGTTCTCTGTCATAGCACATGACCACAGGCTTGCTTTCCTTCCCTGCAGATCCAGGTCAGCAGCGAGCAGGCTGGATTTGGGCACTGCACTTTGCTTATTTTTGAAATCTTAATGCCTCAGAGACATGGAGGAAAAAGGAGTTAAATGAATTCACTCATCCAATGCATACTTAGTGAGCACCTGCTATGTGCTAGCATTTATTTTATTTGCTCTAGTATAGCCACAACAAAACAAAGATTCCTTTTCAGTGGCAATATACAATCTCCCAGTAAGGAATGTCCAATAGATGAGTGTAGACTCATGTTCCCGGAGGGTGGGAAGGATCCTTAAATTCACTCCTTCACGGTGTTATTGTGAACTTGCAAGACTGTATGCACCCACATTTCTACATCTCTTCATGGCTTGAGAGCTTGTTGCTTTTTAGCAGGGAGATTTCTTCCCACATTATGAGCTCTGCCTCTCCAAGACAGAGTCTAGTGTTGCCCTCTGAACCTGTTTCTCATCTAAGATTCTGTCCGTCAGCCACATGGGAGGCTCAGATTCAGAGAAAAGCTTCAGGCAGCTGGAGATGAGGCACCGAGCTGGTTTTGGGGTGAAGGATGATCGCAGAGACATGAGGACCCAGGGACTGGTGCAGCTGGTGGGAAGTTGGCCTCTGTAGATGCATGCATTGGTCCAGGGTTCTGGAACTATAGCTGCAGGATTTTGGAGGGGCAACTTGGCTGGATAACTTTTGAGTCTCATTCTCTGACACTCTGGCAGCTCCTACCAGCTACCTAATAGGCTTTAATACATTTTCTGTCCAGGTTAGTTAGAATGGGTTTGCAGCTTGCAACAAAGAGCCCCAGTGGATGCAAACCTCTCTCCTGGGTATACCAGCAGCCTCGTCCTGCCACCCATGCAGTACTGAGTCAGGTGTAACTACACAGAGCTGAGTGACTTCAACCAGCAATGGATCCTGCTAGGGCTGTCTCTCAATTGGGAATTAGAGATCTCCCAGCCCCAAGGGGTAGCAGCTGCAGTAAGAGGGTAACTTACACATTGGGCTGAAATCCAAATTTTTATGCATGTGATTACGCCAGAATTCAGGTCAATCTAGGCTGGGTTGACTCATATTCCATGATCCATAGGAAGGAAAACACCATTTGAGCTGCCATTGTGGCATCTCCCCCCCGCCCCCAGCCCCACCTTGAAAGGTTGTTTAATTATTTGGACTCTTCTATTTAACTGCAAATTACTTGACTCTTTCATATATCACGCTTTACCTGCTTGAAAAATAAATACCCCAAATGACTAGGAGTGAAGGACTATAATTAAATTATAGAATGTTGTAATGGACACTTTGAGGATGGCGGGAGTTGGTGCTTTTCCAAAAGAAACTCAAAGGTTTAAACTACTAAAATGTTGGACGTGGCCAAATTTGTCTACTACGCCTCAAGATTATCGAACAAGATCATGGCACCGTCCTAGCCAGAAAAACACTGACTTTAGTGTTTGTGTTGGTTCTGTGTTTTCAACACTGCAAACTCCCCTGCCCCCTTTTCCTTCTCTTTTCCCAGTGCCTGTAGGACTCTCTGAGACCTTGGACACAGGGTGGCTACCCCAATTCTCTTGTCAGTTACCTTGTTAGAAACACCTACTAGAGGAACAAAAAAGTATGCAAAATTAACATAAAGTCAGGAAATGACACACGGAAGCTAAAATTCCCTCTGCCTTGAACTCCCCTTTTTCATTGGTTGTCTTGCTCATGGTAGATGAAGACACGGGAAGCCTCTTGGTTTAGCTTTTCTGCTCTCTGGTCTCAGTTGCCAGCAATTACATTTGCAGGTCTCACTGTCCTGAGTTTTCCTTCTGTTATTCTCACTTTTAGTCCTTCTGAATGTTACCATTCATGCTTCTGTCTCTGGCACAACCTCAGGGGCACTCAAGGCTCTCTGGGTTCCTTTGAAAACTTGAACTCATACTTTATAACTTAAAGGAGAGAGAGTGGAAAACATCACAGGCAATAGTCTGAAATTTTCCCGACACCATCTTTCACTCATATTTTCTTTTCATCACTTTTCACACATTGTTTACTCATCTTTGTTTCTTTGAAGTCCTTCATCCCAGCCAGTCAAATGTCCTTTCCTGTCCCCCCTCTGCTGACACTTCTTGCATCACCTAGAATCTTTGGCCAGGGATGAACTATGGCCCAGTTGTCAATGAGTTCATGATGGCCGATCTTAACGATGACTGGATTACATGAGCCATGAAGTGCTCCAGGGTCAGTGGGCTTGCATAGACTTTCTGAGGGTCCACTTTACAAGTTGGTTTTTGAGGCATAAATACGAATTTTCCCATGTAAGCTTGAAGAAGTGATGCCTTGGGTACCTTCCCTTCTTATGCTTTTGGTCCCCTCACCCATGTGAGGAGTGGGCTCGGGATGAGATAGTAAGAGCTTGCACCTTGTAGAAGTCCATCCTTGAGTGTGTGATGGGTGAGCATTACGGAACAGTAGGACCCACCAAATACACGCTCAGAGAAACAATGAAGACACACAGGAAACTCCTCAAATATTTGTCAAATGAATTTTATTGAGGAATGCAGGTGACTTTACTATAAGGTGAACCTGGTCACCTCTTGAATATGCACACTTTCCTAGATCAGGAGACCTAGCTTCTTCCATCATTGAGGATGCCGACCTCTCGGCCATCAGGATAAACATGTTCCTACTGCACCCTGTACAGATTGTATGAATACAATCTAAATGTCCATGGGCTGTCATATTTTTTTAAAAAAAATTATGATTTCATGTTTTGCAGAGAAGTCTTAGGTTCACAGCAGAACTGAGTGGAAGGTACAGAGATTTTCTGTATATCCCCTGTTGCCCCCACACATGCAGAACCTCCCTATCAATAGCCCCACCAGCATGGTACATTTGTTACAACCAATGAACCTACATTGACTCATCTTTTCACCCAGAGTTCAGAATTTACGTAGGGTTTCGCTTTTGCTGTACAGACTATGGGTTTGGCGGAATGTAGAATGACATGTACCCATCCTTATGGTATCCTATAGGATATATACACTGCCCTACACATCCGTACTTCATTTATTCACCCTTCCTCCCCTCCACCCCCAATCTCTGGCAACCGCTGATCTTCTTACTGTCTCCATGGTTTTGTTTTTTCCAGCTGGAATCACACAGTATGTGGCCTTCTCAGACTGGTTTCTTTCACTTAAATATGCATTTAAGGTTCTTACATGGTTTTCTTTTGGCTTGAAACCTCATTTCTTTTGAGTATCAAACAGTAATCCATGGTCTGGATGGACCTGCTTGTTTCTAAGTTTTGGCAATTATGAATAAAGGTGCTGTGATACCTGTGTGTAGGTTATGGTGTATATCTAAGTTTTCAACTCCTTTGGGTGAATACCAAGGAGCACGATTGCTGGATGGTATGTTAAGAGTATGTTTAGTTTGGGACACCTGGATGACTCAGCCAGTTAAACATCTGCCTTCAGCTCAGGTCATGATCCCAGGGTCCTGGGATCAAGTACCACATCGGGCTCCCTGCTCAGCATGGAGTCTGCTTCTCCTTCTGCTGGCTGTTCCCCCTGCTTGTTCTCTCTCTCTGTCAAAAAAAAAAAAAAAAAAAAAAAAGACCCTTTTAGCAGTGAAAGAGAGTTCTTGTGGCTCCATAACCTTGCCAGCATTTGGTGTTGTCAGTGTTTAAGATTTTGGCCATCCTGAAAGTGAGTAGTGGTACCTCACTGTTGTTTTAGTTTGCACTTCTCTGATGTCATACTATGTGAGGCATCTTGCCATGTGCTCATCTGTTGTCTGTCTTCTATGCTGAGGTGTCTCATGAGGTCTTGGTCGCACGTTTAAATCAGGTTGTTTCTTGTCTCATTGCTCAATTTTAACTTTCCTGCAAATATTTTTTCCCAGGCAGTGGCTTGTCTTCTCATTTGCTTAAAGATTTCTTTTCTTTTCTTCTCTTTTTTACTTTCCTTTCCTTTTCTTTTTTTCTTTTCTTTTCTTTTTCCTTCTTTCCTTCCTTCCTTTCCTCCTTCCTCCCCTCCTCCCCCTCCTCCTCCTTTTTCTTCTTTTTAACAGAAAGATATTGTGGTTTTGGCATATTTTATCTATTGGCTATGCTGGACTAGGAATTGTAATACTTACTTAGGAAAGGTAAAATTATTATGTTTCAGATAAGGTATAAATATAAAATAATAAAAACAAAATAAATAAAACTTTGGTCCCTTTTCCTGGAAGTATAGTTATTATAAGCTGTATTCCTCCGATTGGGCACTTGTACTCTCAGACTAATTGAGCCATACGCACATCTAAAAACTCAGAAAACAGAGCTACCTTGATTATTCGTGTCCCTCAGAAGCTTGTTTATGCATCTGTCCGAACCCAGTAAACAGATTGTGGAGACTTGACTTAACACTGTACCAACTACATGTATTGGTGCTTTATTAACACTCTTGATCTAGGACTCTCTTTAGTGTGCTGTTAATAACTCATGCTTTTCCATCTCTGTTACCCTTCCACAGCCTTGACTTTGTTGTTGTTGAGCTTCTGAACTTCAGGATGGGCGATATAAACCAACGGGGTGATCCAAATGGTGAAAGTGAATTGGTTACCAGTGAGCAATAGTAATACTGTAATATCGTGCCTACTGCAAAAGCATACTAGGTCATGCCCAAAGGATAAAAACAGGTGGCTTGAGAAAGGTGACTTCCCTCCTGGAAGGTCCTTTCCCTGGAGCCGTGCCAGCTCCTGATCTGCTTGGGTGGCATTTCTTTTCCCCCTTAGTCTCCAAAGGGTGCTGCTCCAAGCTCTGGATAAGAAAGGGAGATGCATTAGGGTGAAGGTCAGAGAGAGCTAGGAAAGAGAAGGGGAGTCCTTTCAAGTACTCACATAATGGGTCTACGCACAAAGGAAATCAAGGCTCCCCATGACCATTAAAAAGATTATTTCACACCACGCTTCACCACTAAAAGAGGCTGTGTAAAAGCTGCTATTGAGGCAGTTCTGAGTTGGCTCTGCTTTTATTTATACGAATTCTACTCCTTCCCTTCGTATTTTCTCCTCCAGAGTTAGCCGTCAGGAATGTACTGTGTGGGTGACCTCGATATTACTCTAAGCCAGCAGTGTTTCTGTTTTTGACATTTTCTCTGAAGCAGTGGGATTGCCCATGTTGGAAACACAAATACAGATCAATCACAGTTGGTATTTGCTTATTGACTTTTCATTATTATCTGTCAAGAATCCTTTGGGCAATGAATGGAAGTAAGTGTTTTTTGGGGTTCTGTGAGATTTTCTCATTATGCCTGCTCCAGTTAGGGGTATAGCCATGCTTCCGAGTATCTCAAACTCTCTCCTGGCATGTTAGTTGTAGACCATCTCTTTCTCTCCTCTGTTGTTATTCCATCGCCTCGATTTTTTTTACTTCTTCCTTAGAAACTGCAGGACAGCCAAAGGGGTTATGCAAGGTCTCAGCTTACTACCTTTTTGTTTGTTTGTCTTCAAAGGATTATCCTTGCAATCTTCTAACAAACCCATCGCCCAACCCAGTGGAAGGTAAGTGCCAGGTGGTACACAAGGGGAGCTGAATATCCCAAACCTCTCCATGTTCTTATAAATCTGGTGGCTGGATATGAGAAGACTGGTGCCTTTCTGTTCACTGGTCTTAAATAGAGAGCTGTCCCCTCTGTGGCCATGGGGAGTGGACTTGAGAGGATTTTAAGTAAATACCATCGTGAGGCCAGTGTGTGCGAACTGTCAATTTGTATTTATATGATGTGTGACCGTGCTGAAGCAGGCATCGTGAATCATTCAGGATTACCCTTCTGGAGAGCCTCTAATTCTGCCTGAAGGATTAGGGAAACAGGGTTCAAATGCCATTCATCAGCCTTGTCTTTCAGGGAGCACCGGTAAAGTCATCCACTGCCTGACCTACAGTTGAAACTCTCCATTTCCAAGTCTCAGAGAAAGGTCACCCAAAGGTCATGGAATATTTTTGTCAAGGTGGCATTGCCGTGCTCCCTTAGCTGGTCTGAGAAAGTACTTTCTGGAAATAGGAGCCTCGTGGAGCAGGAAAGAAGGGCATGGTCCAATGCCTTAGGCACTTCTAGAAGATGTCTTCCTGAATGATGGATATTAATGCCACTTTTAAGAATAATCCTACTAAAATGCAGTGTTGAAGTCTTCGCTAAGTAGGGTACTAAGTTCACCATCAAGTGCTTGCTAAACAGGTAAGCCAGGAGGAAACTTTTCAACAGCTTCTTTGGACCTCCTCCCTTTTCTTCTCATTTCAGAGTCTTTGAATAATTTTGGGAGCGTTGTGGTGCTCAGCCATCTCATCTTTATTCTCTGCCAATCACTCTGGATGTTTCAGTTGACCTAAAACGTATTTAAGTATCGAACAAAACATTTACAAGGAGGAGACTTCATGGAAACATCAAGAATTCAAATGAGAATAATGAAGCCCGACATAAAGAATAAACTAGCCTAGAGTTAGGACTTTATATCTGAAGCCCAATTTCAGTCCGATTCAGCCCGATTTCCAACTATTCTTCAACCTTTGTGAAGACACTTTCATCATTGTTGAAACTTTCAAGTCCCATGGCCAAAGAACCACGGGCATCAAGGAATGTGAATGTTGGTACTGGTGAAGTCTCACAAGTTTTAATACGGAAGAATAACTGAGTAGAACACAGGAAAAATGGTAGCTGGGGAAGAGAGCAAAGCGGGATTCAATTCAAGAAGTGGGTTTTGAAGTTCAAGGATAGGAAGAATCCGTAGCTGCAAATAACGAATGACTGTGTATATTCTATTACAGATTACGTATTACATGTTAGTATAGGCAGGAGTTATTACATACCTCCTTCTATTATGCTCCCTCTTTTAGTGCTTGGCAGATCCTGAGATAGTGGGCTTTTTTTTTTTTTTTTTTTTTTAACAAATTGAAGGTTTGTGGCAGTGCACCTCAAGCAAATCTATCAATGTAATTTTCCCAACAGCATTTGTTCATTTTGTGTCTCTGTGGCACATTTGGCCTACTCGAGCAATGTCTTAAGCTTTTCCATTATTTTTATATCTGTTATAGTGATCTGTGATAGGTGATGTTTCATGTTACTGTTGTAATTGTCTTGGGCTGCCACAGACTGTACCCATATGAGACAGTGTACTTAATTGAAAAATATTGTGTATATTCTGATGATCCCCTGACTGGCTCTTCCCTCATCTCTCTCCCTCTCCAAAATAGGAAAATATCAACACAAACAGGAGTTTGGAACAAGTTGATTCTATCATGGATGACTTTGAGGGGTTCAAGACCTCAGTGGAACAAGTCACTGCAAATGAGGTGGAAACAGCCTGAGACCCAGAATGAGAAGTGGAGCCTGATGGTTGGACTGAACTGCTACGATCTCATGATAATCATGAAGAGATGAGGAGTCTTGTCTTCTGGAGAAGGAAAGAAAGTGACTTCTTGAGACGGAACCTACTCCTGGTGAAGATGCTATGAAAACATTGAAGTGACAACAAAGGATTTAGAATATGACATGAACTCAGCTGATAGAGCAGCAGCAGGGTTTGAGAAGATTCACTTCAATTTTGAAAGAAGTTCTGTGGGCAAAAGGCTATCAAACAGCACTACACGCTCCAGAGAAATCGTTCATGAAAGGAAGAGTCTGACCATGTGGCAAACTTCATTAATCTTATTTTAAGAAATGGCTACAGCCACCCCCACCTTCAGTAACCACCACCCTGATCAGTCAACAGCCATCAACATAGAGGCAAGACCCCCCACCAGAAAAGAGATTATAAGTTTTTGGAAACTCAAAAAATGGTTAGCATTTTTAGCAATAAAGTACTTTTTAATTAAGGCGGGTCTATTACTTC
Source organism: Mustela erminea (assembly GCF_009829155.1). Lineage (NCBI taxonomy): Eukaryota > Metazoa > Chordata > Mammalia > Carnivora > Mustelidae > Mustela > Mustela erminea. The sequence goes on along the minus strand of NC_045619.1, from coordinate 138,349,169 downwards.
TTTTTAAACATAATGCTATCGCATACTTAGTTGACTACAGTGTAGTGTAAACGTAACTTTTCTATGCACTGGGAAACCCCAAAATTCATTTGACTCACTCTATTGTGGTATTTGCTTTACTGTTGTGGCCCGAACCCAAATCCACAGTATCTTCAAGCACTGCCTGTATGATGTAGGAAATTAAAACTAAGCTGGCATTGACAAAGGCTCCAAGAAGAGGAACGGGAATGGAAAAGTTAAGTGATCTTGGAAAGTGTTGGCATTTGGGGGCATCGTATTAAAGTTAGCCACTATCCCTTTTTTTGTTGAAATATTGCTAAGAGGTTGAAAAATCCCCAACCAAGTCATATTTCCAGGTATTTTAACTGGAAATACCAGTTTTTAAAGGGTAAAAAAAAAAAAAAAAAATCACTGCCTTCCTTATCATCCCCAGCCCCATGAGACGCCTTACCCAGGATTCTTCATATTTTTGTTTGCATAACCCCAAAAGAATTTGGAGAAACTATGTATGCCCACACACATTTTAAAGTTAGTATTCAAAATTTCACACTGCAATTTCCACATGGTTGCAAAGAATATGACTCCTGGCCTATTGTAAATCTTGATTCTTAAATGAAGCTATTACATGACTTGAAAAAAAACAGAACTAAAGTTCAAGTTCAGTCAGTTTGGCACGTATCTTTAGGGCAAAAGCCAGGCTCATTGTTCCACTTGTCTCCTGGTTCCCTAATTCACTCAGTCCCCGGCTTGGTTATTGTTCAAATTTTTGCCAGCTCATTGATGTTTTTAAGGAGATTACATTTCTTTTTACCCAGAATTTTGGTTGTTTTTCCACAGGAATGCCATTTTATGAGACCAGCACACCAAGTTTCCAGAGTGTGTGCCATTCTGTTTTTGAATAGTGGCAAATAGAGCGGCTGTTCTATTATTTTAAAAACATTTTTTAGCATAGCCAACATAGTTAATATATATTAACTAAAAATATTAGTTATATAGTATTAATTATATTAATATTATATTATATTATATTATATTAATATTTATTAGCTAAAATATTTTTATTTAATTTTTTATTTAATATATATTAACTATGTTGGCTATGCTAAAAATATTTTTTATTATAAATATTATATCTATAATATATATCATAGTTTATATACTTGTGTGTGTGTGTGTGTGTGTGTGTTTATTTTCCTTATTCTTGGTATAGTGAGATGTGATTATATAAGATAGGAACATCTTCTGAAAATCTTTTGAAAATGGATGAGGAATTCAGGTCAGCTCTCTGAGTCCCAGCAAGCAAAGTGCTCTACTGGTAACTGGGATAAGCAGGGAAGAGCTTAATGGCATAATCCCACTGTCCACAAGCTCTTAGTCTAGTATTGGAGATAATTTTTATACCAGATAACCGAATGATAAGTGTTACAGTGAAGGATGTATGTGAGTGTGTGTGTGTGTGTATAATATATTATAATATATATATATTATATTATATTATATTATATTATATATTTTATATATATATATATTATAGGAGGGGGACAGATTGGGTGGGGATAGGAGAGAGAGTGCATTTAAAAGAGAAGTCACAGGTAGCTGTTTGAACAAAGGCATGGAGATGGGAAATTGGAGCCTGTTTGCGGAGTTGCCCAGAGTGGATGGGTCAAAATATGGATGTGTATGCATGTGTGCACATAGTATGTGAGCACGAGGGAGATGGGGACAGGGGCCATGATGATAAAATGGGCTCGAAAGGCAATGTAGTCACCAGGCTTCTCCAGGGAAATGGAACTGATAGGACATGATGTGTGTGGATCACCCACATGTCGATGAAGCCCTAAGGCCTTCTGGTGGAGAACTCCCTCTTGCTCAGACACCAACCTTCTGTTCTCTTGAGATTCCAACTGAATGGATAAGATGTGCCCACATTAGGGAGGGCAGTTTGCTTTACCCACCCATAAACACCTTCACAGAAACATCCAGAATGACATTTCGCCAAATTCCTAGGCCCACGTCCCAGCCAAGTTGACACATAAACTTAACCATCACTGGCAGGTTGCAGCAAGACTAGGAGTTTAAATGCCTTGGTGGGGAGATGGGGTTCTCTCTTTTATTCAGTGGAAAGTAAGTTGGAGACACTTGGAGAAGGAATGTAAGTGATAAATGTGTAAAACATGGATTGCAGGGCAGAGAAAATACTGTGAACATCAAATAGTTAGACCTTGCAGTGGGGGAGAGGCTGAAGGGGAGTCTGTGTCCTGCTGGTTTTTTGACTGTAGGTGAATTGCTTCATCTCCCTAAAGCTCAGCTTTCTCATCTTCAAAATGAGAGCAAAAAGCAGGATCTGCTTGAGGGCATTTTGAACATCTAGCTCGACATTGAAAGCACATGTCCTTCTCTGGAGCGCTGGTGGACGTTGACCCGAAGGCTGTGTCTGCAGGCACCAACCTTCATGATGCGGTAGGAACAGGTCCTGGGTGGTCCCCACCCCTCAGTTGCTTGGTCTGTTATGATGAGCAAGGTGTAGCAGAAGTGCCATCACTTCCAAGAGGGGTCAAAAAAGACTGCAGTTTCCATCTTGGGCACGTTTGCACTCATTGGCTCTCTGTTGCCCCTGGATCACTAGGTTTGGGGACAGTGTGCTGCAATATGGCCTGTGGGAGACCTTTAAGAGGAAGAACTGAGGCTCCAACCAACGAAGCAACCATCAGAGGGGAGCTGAGGCCTGCCGGTGGCCAAGTGCATGAGCCCAGGTGGGCTCTGCCGGATTTTGCCCAGGTTGGTCACCACTTCATAAGTGACCTGCTGAAGCCATTCCTGGATTTTGTACCCACAGAGGACATGTTGGTTGAGAGAAGATGGTTTGTTGTTTTCAGCCACTGAGTTTTGACTACCTTGTGGTGTATCAGCCAAAACAAGCAAACACCTTGTCATTCAGGACATTCCTGTGATTTTAGAATCTGTAAAATGTGAGGAAGGAATGGGGTGTTGGTACTTGATGAGTCTCTAGGGAAGATTGGTACACCTTGGGGAGGAGCAGACAAGGGAAGAATGAGTCTGGTGGGCTTTAAAGGAGAGAAAGGGAAGGAGATTTAGGGAGTGGATATTCTCTGGTGACCTACAGAACAGGTGAGTGAGACAGCAAAGCAGGGGCAAAGGGAGGGGAGCTGCCCCCTTTGTGACCACGAAGGAAGGAAGTAGTCAGACCCGCATGTAGTGGCCTTTGTGGCAGCCCGGCCCTCCTGCCTCAGGACACAAACCCATGCACACACACCACATACTTTTGGATAGTCATCTGGGGCTTCCACTGGCCTGCACGTAACCTTGCTGTGAACCTCTTCGAATGTGCCACCTGTGGACATCCTCAGGCCTATAGACATGTTGCTTGGCAAGCAGACTATGCCTTTGTGCAAAAGAAAATATACCTCTTCTTCCACATGGACAGAAGCCAGTGCCAGGGCTCAGGGCTTGGCAAGTGAAACATGAGCTGGATATCAGCCTGCACCTTCCCCTGGCTCAGCGGTCTTGTGCAATGTACAAATCGCACAACTGTCCTGGTCCTTGCCATTACCTGAACCCTTCTGGAAAAAGCTGCTTAAATATTTATGCCTTGAATTTGGCTCAGGGAAGGCAAGAGATCTGGAAGTTTCCAGAATCAGTCAGTAAGGGGTAATTCCATTTCATGGAGTGGTGGCTTCGTGGTGAGGAATACTTATGCACCGACAGTCACCCATTTGGAGCCATGGTGCTGATTCCCATGATTTCCCTTCCCCTGAAGACAGAAAGCAAGATATTGTGCATGTCAAACACACCTGCCACCCTGGGTGCATACGTTTAGTAGTAAAATATTCATTTCAGTGCTGCAACTTTCCACAAAGGAATCCAAGCTTCCTTCTATTTGTTGTTGTTGTTTAAACCAAAAATCCAACTTTCTGTTCTTTCTTTTAGCAATCCATTGGTTTCATACGATGCTTAGGCAAGGGAGCTCTTAATGGCTCTACGGTTTAAAACCCAACCAACCAACTCATAAATATAGGGGCCAAAGATCATGATAGGATGACCCCAAGTCACTCAAAGGTCAAGTGTCTGGTTCGAGGTTACATAACATTCAATGGCTGCCATGGGACTGTAATCCGAGAGTCCAGCCTTGACTCAATCTGGTGTAGACCATGGCCAGTCATGTGCCATGCCTTGTGCTGAAGATGGACATGTGAACAGATTTTTCTCATAGTCTAGAGAAGTTTTCTGCTGTGTCTTGGCCACTGGAAAAACATGGTGAGTCAAAAAAAAATTCTTTCAAAGGATAAAATTCTACTGTATTTGTAATCATTTGGCAGCTTGTATCCAGGCTGAGACCAGCTGCTATAGGTAAGATGAGCAAGAGAAGAAATGTATTAAAAGGAATGCATGCAGATTTCACTTTGTAGTGAGGGGTAACAGAAAAAAAATATAAATACCAGTAAAAACCTTGGGACTCAAACCTTATTTTTAGAGTCTTCTGAACTAATCTACAGATAAATGAGTTTGTAAGAAAGGTGGGGGGGGGCAGTGAAATGTCGAAATTGGCAAAAGGAGACTCAGGCCTTTCACAGATCGGGAGCCCCACCAAATGTGGAGTACCTTTGAGAATTTTGCAAGGAAATATAAAGTTGCTGCCCAAGGACAGGATTAAACATAATAATACAAAGATTTGTGAAAGGGTAAACAGCAAACACATAACCTAGTCAGGAGAGACTACACGATTTCCCCTAGAGTGCACATCAGTGGAAGTGATATTCACAAGCCAGGAAAGCTGGGTGATGAGTCTTGGAAGGGGAAATGTACAAAGTCCTGAACCCACAGCACCTGAAGCTGTCATGTGGAATCAATGCACCGTGACAAATGGAGAGATGTGGTAGTTCCTAACGAGATTGTTAGAACATGTGGGCAGTTAGGAAGCAGAACTGTTTCCCCCATGTGAATTAGCAGCTTTCCGGTGTCGTCCGGAACCTGCATTCTTGGCTCGGACACCAGTGGGTGGGGAGGGAGAGGCCTGGTGTCAGGAGCTTTTTTGCTCTACCTGGCAGATAGTTTACACCTCCTTACCTGAGAAAAATGCTCTGTCTTGTGCCAATTCATTCTTTGCACTTTAAAAGGTGGGAACCATAAGGAGACCACTCTCACCTTTATTTTGGTTGCTTTTGTAAATTTTGGTAAATTCAGTATTTGTGGATGCCCTTGCCTGTGACAAATTTGGAAGGTCACCGGGGTGTAGCGATGCTCTTGATCACGTGCTTCTGCTTTGGGGAGATACTCCTCATGCCTCTAGGTCTGGGTTATTCTGGATTTAAGCTACGACTTCCGTTCCTTCTTTAAAAAGTACATATACACATGATATGTCATGATTCTGCAGAATAGGCTTTAGAGAAAACCAAATTTTCTCATCAGCCACAAAGTTTTATCACTCACGCTGTAATCTTATCTTCAGATTTGACAAGAACAGTCCTTTTCTCTCTCAACTCCAGGTTCTTTTTCTGGAAGTGGATGCCAGCAGGGAAACTTGGCATCTAAAGCCCCGTGGGGATTTGCTGTCTGCTTCCTGGCATGTATCTGCCCCGGGCTGAGACTCTCCACTGCTCTGGCGTTTCCATCCAGTTAAGTGACCAGCGTTGGTTAGCCTGACTTTCTAGTATCTTCGCCAGGGATGAAAGTCTACCTCCTTTTGATTTCCCGGCATCGTCTCTCCCAAAGCATCTACAGCAGCAAGGCCCACGGTGTGATTTTTAACTCCATACGTCTTGTAACCTCCTCCTGAATAGTGTTTCTGCAAATGGAAACTTTCTTGGCCAGACGGAATCTATGTCATTTCATTTTCTCCCCCATGATCTTCAATGGGTTATGGAGAGAGCAGCTATTGATGCCATCATTTAAAAACTATGGAACTGAAACAAACTATAAGAGACTCTTAGAGAACTAACTAAGGGTTGATGGAGGGGTTGGGTGGGGGATGGGCCGACGGGAGATGGGGATTAAGGAAGACACTTGTCGTGATGAGCACTGGGTGTTATAGGTAAGTGATGAGTCACTGAATTCCACTCCTGACACCAATATTGCACTGTGTGTGAAATAACTAGAATTTAAGTAAAAAATTAAAAAAAATGTGGAGCTGAGTTATAGAGATGATAATTGAAATATAGACATGCTCCCTGATATTCCAGTAGGGGATATTTTTAGGAAAAAAAGCCCAGAGAGCTTGCTCCATTGAATGATCCTTTGAAAACATAAAAGACCAAACTAACTTTATATTACTCTTATAATACGGTACCCTCCAGATCAGTGGTTCTCAGCACTGGCTGTACATTGGTATTTACCTGGGAAGCTTTTGAAGGTATTAATGCTCAGGTCTTGTCCAGATCAATTGAATCAGGTGTGACTTTCTTTATATTTGTCCTTTTTTGGAATTTGCTGAGCCTTTTGTATCTATGGATCAACATCTTTCATCAGTTTTAGGAACTTCTCAGCCATCGTTTGTTCAAATATTGTTTCTTCCCCATTCCTTCTTCTCCTGGGATTATAATTATATATTTGTTAGATGAGTTTGAGTGTGGTTTACATGTTTTTGTTGTTGTTCTGCTTTTTTTTTCCTGTCTCTGCATTTTATTTTGAATATATTAAATTTGACTCTTCTTGAGTTCCCTAACCCTAGCTTCTGACTTGCTTGTTTGATGTTAAACCCACCCCATACACTCTTACTTTCAGATATTTAAATTTTTCAGTTCTACAGTGTGCTTTATTCCATTGTATAGATTTCAATTCTCTGTTGAAATCCCTCATGTTTTGACCATCTGTCCACCTTTCCTTTTATTTTGTTTAACATATTAACAACAGTTGTTTAAAGACCTTGTCTGCGAATTTCAGCATGTAAGTCATCTTTCTGCTTGCTTCAAAGGGCTGTGTTTTTTTTTTTTTTTCTCTTCTTCTTATGTCTTGTAACTTTTTATTTTATGCTGGACATTGTATGTAAAGAAGCACAGAAACTAAAATTTATATTATTTTGACCTAGAATTTGTCCTTTGATGATTTAATTAGGAATGGGGCTTTAGTCAAATTCAGTCTGTCTCTGGTTTCTAATGTTTACAAGTGGAGGAGATTCTGCTGTGGTGTTCAACGACTAACCTAGCAGGTCTCTGCCTCTCTTGTTCTGCCTACAGAGCTTGCAAGGCAGTTGATCTGTTTTTCAGCAGTTTTAAACTTGCTTTATAGTTTCTACCCCAAATTTGGCAAGTATCTTAAGGAGTACATGGTTGTCTGTTTGAAGCAGATGCCCCTCCTTGAGACAGACTTTGTCTCCCCACTACTGCAAGACTACAGTATTTTAGTATGCTATTTTATTTTTATTTATTTTATTTTTTAAGGCTTAAAAAAAAGATTTTATGTATTTATTTGAGGCAGAGAAAGCATGCACAAGCAATGGGAGTGTCAGAGGTGTGGGAGGATTCCTTCTGAGCAGGGAGCCAGACAACATGGGGCTTGATCTCAGGACCCTGGGATCATGACCTGAGCTGAAGGCAGACACTTAACTGACTGAGCCACCAAGGTGCCCCAAGTATGTTATTTTAAAGGAGTTTTCTAACCTTCCAAGTTCCCTTTGACTTGGCAAATGAACCATAAGGGAAAATGACCTTTGTGCTTATAGGGCTCCTGAGGTTTCCAAATTGTCATTCCAGCTCCTTACAACCTCCACAAACCATGGTAGCTTTTCTTTCTTACACTACTCAGCTTGCGTTGAAGCCTTATCATGTACTTAGAAATGGCAAACATTCCCAGGGTAGAAAGCAGCCATTGACTGCCTACTCATGTTGGAAGGGTTCTCTTGCCTTCGGTTGAATTTGATTAGTTGTATTTGCTTTTCAGCTTTATCGTGTCTTGGTTAAATAATTTTAGCAATTTTGCTGGCTTTTTAAAATTATTGTAGCTAGAACAGTGTCCTGTCGCTTTCTACTACATTTTACCTGGAACCACAGTTCAATTAGACCATATTTTCTTGATGGTTAAACATTGACTTTGGTAGATGGATCTTAAACAAATTGGAGGGGGCAAATAAGAAATAAATAAAAGATGCTATGATTTGGGGAGTATATTATTTAAAAGAATGAACTACTTTGTTGCAAAGTCTCAAATATACATATATATGTACTCAGATATACATATATATATATATATATATGTCAAATAAATAAATAAAATCTTAAAATATTTACTTACTCAGATATGTATATATCTGAGTAAGACCTTTCTTTAGAAGGTAAGACTTTGCAAAAAAGGAGTTAAATATCTTAAAATATTTAAGATTTTAGATCTAAAAGATTAAATAAGATTAAATAAGATTTAAGATTTTATTTATTTATTTGACAGAGAGAGAGAGAGATATCTCACGTAGGCAGAGCAGAAGGCAGAGAGAGAGGGGGAAGCAGGCTCCCCGCTGAGCAGAGAGCCCAATGTGCGGCTTGATCCCAGGACCCTGAGATTGTGACCTGAGCCGAAGGCAGAGGCTTAACCCACTGAGCCACCCAGGTGCCCCTCAGATATATTCTTATTCTTTGTTGATATTCACTAAGCTGTTGAGAGAGACTCCTTCATTCCAAAGTAACTAATTATCCACTTTAAAAGTCTTAAAGTACTTAGAACATAAAGCAGGAGAATCATCACTGAAAAGTTTATAAGTGAGATCTCTGAAAACATACAACCATATTTAACATAGGATAAGAAGTCTCCATGATGTGAATACACATTATGTGGTCTTTTTTCACACATATTTATCCTTTTCTCCTTCTGACCTTTTGCAATCTATGTCACCGATGTATACAATAATGAGTAGAATGTGTGTAATTTTTTTCTTATATGATAATCCTGTGTCCCCAAACAGATAATAAGCTTCCTGCCATCATCATAAATTTGACAGTACTCAGAACAGTGCTGAACAGACACATTTTGGTTAATTGATTGACGTTTTCCTGTGGCATTCGATAATACCTTTGGACAGGGGAAAATACAATACTGGGTTTGCAGATCCTAGAATATATGTAGTGAATTTAGAGCAAAGACATACACAAACCTTACAATTATTCACCATTTATGGGAAATAATTGTATAAAAGATGCAGGAAATTTGCTAATCTCCAAAATTGCTTAAAATTGGAGGAGTAGGTAATAGAATCTCTTCCCAGGTAGTGGTTGGGTATGAGATAAATGTCTACGTGTTTTGAATTATTTACTGGAAGTTGTGGAAGGTTATATTGGTTATATTGGAAGGCAGTGGTATTGACTGATTTGTCCTACAAAGAATCTTCTCTATCTAGCATCCTTACTTTCTTGTTTACTCAAGTTATACAAAGGAGAACTAAGAACAGTGCGACATAAAGCATAGAATGGGCTTTGGTATGATTTCCTTGACCTTTGAATCAGATTCAATCCAATAATATGCCAACATGTAGAAAAGATAGTTTACAGAATCAGAGGCTTGGAAAGACTAAGAACCCATAGATTAAAGTCTTTTGGAGTAATTTACATCAAATATATACATTTGTTACACAAAACATGCTTACATTTTTTTGATCATTCAGATTTACATTAGGCTGAAGAGCATAATCTCTCTAGAATCTTATACCTGGGCAGGGGATCCTTTTTGTTTTGAAGTCATAATACTTGTCATTCTGATTTGAATTAAAGGATAGCACTTTTCTCTCTTTGAGGGTGCATGAGTATGAAGATAAGTCAAAAGACCTCGTGCATGATTTCAAGTCTATCCATTAATTTGTGATTTACTGGAGAATGCTCCCTCTTTGTCCAATAGAGTAAAAAAGGGAGCTTTGACTCTGACTTGCTCTCTATAATATTAAGTACTACCCAGTGTAGACAGAACACACTTACACATCTACAGATCTGTAGGTTGTCTGTAGATCACTTGGGCAAAATGCATATCATACATTAATGAAAGTAGTATCAAACCACAGCATATGTTGTATCTTAGGAGACCGAATTCTCCTCTGTAAATCAACGTCAACTGTATAATTCCTCATGCTTTTACATTTCATCTCTCCTTTCAGCTGGAATTTTTCTGGGCCATTTGATGCTGTTTTTAAAAGAAAGCAATTCCCTGTCTACCTGTGCTGCATCTTCACTTATCCTTTGTGGGTCCTTATTACTCGAAGTTATCTTTGTGTTGGTTCTTTTTGGAGGCAATGGGGTTGGTCCACTTTTTGATAGGGATCCAGCTGTCATTTGATCGTCTCAATGAGTGTTGGACACGAAGAGTCCTTCTATGGCTTTAACGGAGTGCCCTTATTTACAAATACCAAAACACACTCGGCGAAACCATGCAAGTACCTCAGTGCCCCAACAGCTCATTGGTGACGGGATCAAGTTGACAGTCAAGGTCTTGGTGCTCTGGCTGTGCTATATTCCTGCAGGGTTTACTCTACCACTTTGCGATTTTGACTCAGTCTTGCTGTCTGATAACCGAATATACTGACGTTGATGTGATTATTCACGCAGTTAGTTCTGGAAAATCCTGCGTCTGTGCATAATAATAATAACCACCTTCTTTGAAGAAGGTCACTCTTCCTGTGTCATCAGAGCAGGTGGGACAAGTCCTTCAAAAATTTCCTCCTTAGACTTTCCAGAGGGCAAATGACACTCTGGCTGTTTTACTTGCTTTAAACTGTTGAGCTAAAATCTTGACCTGTGAACATATTATATATCAAGTGGCTAGAAACCCAGCAGGGGGAAAGTCAGCTTTATTGCATTTTCTGTTAGGAGAACATCCTTAAATTATATCGAATTCTTGCCTTATAAAGCACCACATGGCTCTTTGCTGCTGCTTTAGCCATGCAGGCTACTTGGAAAGTAATTAAATTGAACAGACACTGCCCTTGATTTAAAGTCAGAGGGGGAAGCAGTTAATTGAATAGAAATGACAGTTCTTCTCTTTCTTCTTCTTCTTCTTTTTTTTAAAAAACTAAGCCAAGCTTACAGACAATGTAAATATTAAAGGGAAACTGCCCTAAACAATCAAGAGGAATCATTTGCTTGGTGAGGATGATTTATTTTATTTCATGTGATAAGCCACAAAAACAACTGGAGTCCTTTGTGGTTCTCTGCACACCTTTCCTCTCCAGATAAATAACAGTTGGACTTTGTGATTCCTTGTCACCTTGGTGCAGAGGCTTTCAAAACTTTTCTCACTGGATCTTTCTGGTCTGTTTTCAGGCGGAAGGGGCATGTGTGACACAGCTGGGAAATAAAAGATGGGATTGTTTTCTTGTCATCCTGTACCCTTGCCACCTGGCTGCCGTGATTCTGATGAGTGGAGATACATAATGGCCATCTCAATGCAACGCGTTCCTTTATTTCCTGGGGGTCAGGCACCAGGAGGACCAGGAGGGGCATAAGATCTGTTGAAATGTGACCCTCTTTGGAGCAGGGGTAGGAGTCCCCCCGTATGTAGATGGTTGAAGGAAATGGCTTGAAGGGAGAGTTCAGAGAGTTCTGAAATCAATAGTTAAAAGTAAAAATGCTCATGTTCAAGAACAAAGTATAATCAAAAGGTCCCCAGGGGTGAGTGAGGAGAAGAAATTTCCTTATCAAGCAACAGATACACAAGGAAAGTCCAAAGTGAAAGAAAAAATCACATTTCAACTCTAAATTCTGCTGCCGTATAGAGAGTTGTAGCTCTTGGGCCATTTCTGTTGCAAGTCTTTATAGCTTGCCCTATTCAGTTCTCTTTTCCTTTTACATTTCTTATTCATCTCCAGCCAAGTTCTTAACCTTCTGCACACTCCAGGAGAGATCACCCGGAACCTGATGGGTCTGCGTAGAAGAGAAGACAGAGAAAAACCAGCGTTTCCCCATGTTCCCATGGTTCTTCTGGAACAATTAGAGGTGGAAATCTTTTCACCTTTGCACTGCGACGAAAGCCACACAGCATTAACAATACATTGGCGTCTGCAAACTGTTTGGTAAGCAAGTACTTCTGCCACTGAGCCCAGTTTTCTAGTCTGAAGGTCATGGGAAGGCTTGTGTAACCCTAGGGAAGGGGAAAGTGGGGATGAAAGTGAGCTTCTGGCTCTGTCACTATCTAACTACCCTTAGACAATGCCAACTTCTCTCTTTGGGCCACAATTCCCTATGGCTGCAAAGTGATGGGATCCATGAAATGACTCCAAACTTCTCTTAGCTCTGACAATTCTTTGTGCCAACTGCCCCTTGGCACCCCCACTGTCTCCTCTCCGGGACATTCAAATGGTGGAATCAGATATAAATTCAGACAACAGGACTGGAGGTCATGAGCTGGGTTGGAACTGAGTGTGGCCTGGGAACTTGTGCATCCAACACAGGTGAGATTTTTTTGTCGTTTAAGAGAGAGAGAGAGTACGCACACACGACAGTGGGGGAGGGGTAGAATCTTAAGCAAGTTCCAAGCCCAGTGCAGAGCCCAAAGCCGTGCTCTATCCCATGACCCTGAGATTGTGACCTGAGCTGAAACCGAGTCAGATGCTAAAGTGACTCAGCCACCAGGGCCACCCCATAGGTGAACTATTTTTTAAAAAACAGCCTTTCAAGAAAGGCTTGATTTGCAATTCACGAACGATAAGAAAATGTTGATTTTTAGTTGGAGGTAGAGTTTACAACCTCCCATTTAAGAATTTTGCAAGTTGCTGCCTTTCTAGAATCTTTGAGCGTAGAAGAAAGAGATTGAATTGGTGATCTCCAGCAGAAACCTTCACCGTGTATTTCACAGAAAAGTTTCCAGGACAAATAATAAGTGTTTGGTCGAAGGGGCAAAAGACTCTGCTTAAAAATGAGATTAAGCCAGTATCATTACTACTGGACTTTTCAAAATTGTTAACATGCTAATAGCACATTTTGAGTGTATAAGGTAGGTTTATAGAATATACCATTTAATGAACTTATTTAGTTATAGAATTCATTTTCCCCCCTCAAACTCATGATTATTATTGTTATTGTTATTATTATTATCTTAAGCAACTAGCGTCTGAGGAGGACATTTTGGGGAACACTGCCATAAGGAGTCAATGCTTTCATATCCACTGACTCGCCAGAAGAGATGTCCCATTTGTATGGCTGCGAGGGGGGTGTTAGATGTACTGGAGAATTTTCCACCTAGAACCCTGTAGTAGGTACTGACGACAATTGTGGGATTTCCCGAGCCAGACTTGGCTCTGTCAGCCCACGGACCATTGTTTGGGTTCCGGTGCAACCAAGGCTTTCTTAAGCAGTTAAACACTCTGTTTTGTGAATGAAAAAAAAAAAAAGTCATCAACCTTTAAAATAAAGAGCCAACAATTAGAAAAAGTGAAATAAACACTTGTGTGACATCGGTCGTGGTTTTAGGTAACCATTGGGGGTCCTATTTTGAAGTTCAGTTGTGTGGCGTTCCCTTGCCTTGTTAGTTCGCACTGTGGCCAGGAACTCACTATTAACATTTACATGAGATCTGTGGGTGTTGTTGCTTATCTCGACTGTTATGTAATCTTTATTACTCATTAAGATGTGGTGTTCTTGTTGTGGAGCTTCCAACATTTCTCAGGCAACTTAATTACACAGGAGACTTAGTGGGAGAGTAGTCAAACTTACAGGAGAAGGATTCCCAGTGGCACGTTTAAAAAAAAAACACAGAAAACATACACTGCTTTAAAGGAGTTGTGTTACCACGTTTCTTCTGTTGTTGCAGGTTTCAGTTCGAAAAGAACATAATGGTTTGACAAATGTAGGTTACGTACCACCTAGGAAAGTCCCTCTCTGAGACACAGTAGACGGCGGAGCAGGAAGTCGGAGGTGACCCGCTGAGATTGCTGCTGTCTGCTCACTGCACCCAGCGCTGGCCTCTCTTCCCACTGGTGTGAGAAGCAAAGAGAACAATGAGGAAAGAGAAGTGGTCCTGTCCATGCCCGCCTTGGGTTTCCAGATCTGGATGACTGCAATGGGCCATCGCACATTTCTGATGAGTACAGTTTTGCATTCCCCTGTGGTCATCACTCTAGGCAGAGAAGGGGTGTCCAAGACCTAGTTTTGAATGAAAGAATGAATGGATTATAAAAGCTTGGGGTGGGAGAAGATGAGCACACAGATGCTGCTTCCAGCGACAGCCAGCTGCCCGATGGCCACAGAGCATGGCCTTTCTTGGCTGTTTTTTTTTTTTTTCTTTTTTCACTGACTTACACTGGGGCTCCTCACCCCAAAAGTAGGCTCTATTTCTAGCTAAACACAGTAGAGTCTTCTACTAGTGTTATGAGTCGGGTTTTTTTTTTTTTTTCCTTTTTGCCATTTCTGCCAGTTTTTGCCCCTTTCTTTTGTTGGATTTGTCCGAATTCGTAGCACCAAGGGGGAATGAAGTTCATTTTGTCAACTTCTCTCTGTTCCGGACACTTCATTTTTAGCTCCAACACTTCTCTCTCTGGTTACCATGTGCCTCATCCCTCCCCCACCCAGGCATAAGTAGATCTCAGCTTTCCGTGACAAAATAAATAAGTCCCGGGGTATAATACACAGCACAGTGATGCTCGTTCATAATACTGCAGTGTCTGTTTGAGAGTTGCTAAGAGAGGAGATCTTAATTAACATTTCTCATCACTGGGGAAAAAAAAATCTGTGACTATGTGGGGTGATGGATGGCAACCAAACTACTGTGTTGGCCATTTCCCGAAATGAACATCTGTCAGAGGGTTATGCTACACACATTGAACTAATACAATGCAATCTGTCAATTATCTCTCATAAAACTAGACAAAGATCTCCGATCATAAAAAGATAAACTAATAACAAAATCATAAAGATAATAGTCACTTGTTAAAATCTTGCTACATTCCAAAGGATTTTCATACCCTATTTTATTTAATTCATGTACCAGTTGTGCTGGAATCATTACTATTCCTATTTTGGAAAGGAGATATTGAGGCTTTAAGAGGTTGTCCTTGATGCAGTGTGTCACCATTACAACTACAAAATGTCTGAGCTAGGGTTTGAACCCTAGAGTCTCCATCTGTAAAACCTGTGCTATCTCCTCATAAAAATTGGTGGGGACCCTTGGACCAGATGATGCCTATGGGTCCTCGAAGCTCTATAGATCTCTGAGACTACATCACCACTGTCTTTCCTATCTAGTGTCCCATTCCTTGTGCTTGTCTAACTGAACAGCCGGAACAACCACAGCAACTCTTTGTTCTAGGGTGGCCATTGTTGAGAAGCTTTGTTAGGCCTGGGCTGGAGATTTCACCCTGTGACCGCCGTCAAGTTGGGCGCCATGTTTTACTCATCTTTTCATATCTAGAATAACCCATGAGGTCAGTTTTTTTTTTAATTACTGTTATTTTGTAGGCAAAGAAACTAAAAAGCAAAAAGTGAAGAGCAGGTTCTTTAGATAGTACATCATAAAGTCAGACTGAAATCTGGGCTTCTTGTCTAGAAGTCAGGCGCTATTTTTATTCAATACTGGTACATGGTAGGCACTTATATAGTCATTGGATGAATTACTGATAGCATAATACCTCAACTAGTGTGGTGTGCTGTTAAAATACAGGTGTTGGGGGTGCCCAGGTGGCTCAGTCAATTAAGCGTCCTCTGACTCCTGGTTTCAGCTCACGTTATGATCTCAGTGTCATGGGATCAAGCCCTGCATTCAGCTCCTTGCTCAGCACGACTCTGCTTGAGACTCTCT
Source organism: Mustela erminea (assembly GCF_009829155.1). Classification (NCBI taxonomy): domain Eukaryota; kingdom Metazoa; phylum Chordata; class Mammalia; order Carnivora; family Mustelidae; genus Mustela; species Mustela erminea. Next base: position 138,333,455 of record NC_045619.1, on the reverse strand, counting down.
CTCCTTTTCCCTCTGTCCCTCCCTCCTGCTCCTCCTGCTCTCTCTTTCAAATAAAAATAAATCTTAAAAAAATAAAATAAAATACAGCTGTCAAATGGCTCATGTGCAAACCATCTGCTGTATTGAGAGGCCCAGATGTTTGCAAGAGAATCCAGGACACAGCCAGAGAACAAAAATGAAGACTGTGGCATCCGCCAGCCAGTGAGCACCTGCCTGTTTTGGTTCTGTGGAGCACCTGGGGGTCTGAAGCTAGGAGATGAGCTGTTGCCACTAGTCACAGTGATGCTGAAGGACCAGAAAAAAGAAAATGGGGACATCACTAAAGTTTGCTAAAAAGGTCAGCAGCCCTTGGGATAAGTTTTCACTACTCAAAGAAGAATATTGTGCTCAAACAGAAAGATGCCTCAGGAGATCAGACTCCTTAAGAAGGATCTCTCTCTCCTTGCTCGCTCTCACACCCAGCTCCTAGGTCTTTGACCAAGACTTTGCAGGGAGGGTGGTCTTCATATAAGAAGGGAAGTGTGGGCTCAGAGTGATTAGGTGACATTAACTGAAGCAGTGAGTTTTCTGTCATTTCCAAGAGAAAAACGATCCTTAGACAATGGTTAAGAAAGAAAAAGGTCTTCACGGAAGGATTTCAGGTCAGCACTTGGATATCTTTTCAGATATTAATTTCATTTCATTTCATTTAATCTCAGGCGTGGGGATTTTTGATGTGGCTCTGTGCTTCTTGTCCTTAAAATCTGTCTTACCGGAACATGCTTGCCTCAGCTTAAGACTCATTTCTCCATGAGTATTTATTTGGCTTTTTTTCCTTTTCTTTTTTTAAATTTTAAATTCAATTTAGTTAACATAGAGTGTATTATTAGTTTCAGAGGTAGAATTGAGAGATTCATTAGGTGCAAAGAAGACACAATGCGCATTCCATCATGTGCCTTCCTTCTTGCCCATCACCCCCTACCTACCCTCCAGCAACATTCAGTTTGTTCCCTAGAGGGAAGAACCTCTTATGCTTTGGCTCCCTCCATGTTTTTGACCTTATTTTATTTTTCTCTCCCTTCTCCTAGGTTCATACTTAAATTCTACATATGAGTGAAATCCTATGGTATTTGTCTTTCTCTGACTTAAAGACATGTCTTCAGTGATGGATTTCCTTTTCCTACAGGTCTGTGCCAATAGAAATACATTTCTCTCCCTTCTTTAAGGCCTCTTGGAAATCACAAGAAAGCCACCTAATTCTTCTGCTCTTCACTTGTCTTGGAAGAAATGGGGAAAATGACAGTAGCCATCATGTAAGATAATGTGTGTAGGCTCTAGAACAACCGCGTGTGTTTCCTCTCCTTAATGGTGTCCATTCTGCTCTCATAATAAGGAACACATGCTTCTTCCTCTGTAGTCATTACCACCGCCATCATCATCATCACCATCACCAACATCATCATCACTATCATCAACATTTATTGAGCACTTATCACTAGTTGGACAATTGTCAGACCCTGGGGAGACAAGTAAGCACAAGGCATCTTTGGAGCAGAGAGATTTGTAATCTAATTGGGAAGACCACATATGCTCCTAAATTAAATAATATTGCAAAGCACCCTAAGATCAACGTTGACTGAATATGGTGGCTACTAAAACTTAGGAGAAGGCAGATGGAGGGACCTTACAGAGGATGGTACACTGGGGCAGTGCTTGAGCTGGCCTTGAAGGATGGGTAGGGAGCACTTGGTAGTTGGTGGTCCAGTATCACATCTGTTGGCAAGGACTAAGGAACAGTTAGCTATGGAACAGAGAGGTGATAGAAGCTCCAGGTAGGCACAGTGCCTATCGACCCTCTACCCTGGCCATTGAACTAACCAGTGACAAGGCCTTATCTCTCTGGGTATTCTATTCCTCTGCCTTTCTTGGATCTGAAAGACCTTGCTAGCACTAAGTACTAAGGACAGTTTGTTGATCTGGTAAGTTGCTTCTTGCAATATTTATTGTAGTTATTGAGATTAGGCTATGTACTTGAGATATGTACATCTTTGTATAAACAGAGGTTGAAGAGAGAATTAGTTTGGGGTTTTGTAATCTTGAAAAATGGCAGCCACTAAAATGAGATTTGTATATCATCTCCCAAATTGTTTATATCTAACTTTCATTTCACAACACGCAACACGCCCTGTATCTCAACCTACCTGTTGTTCTTCGTGATGAACAACTCACCCACTTTGTGCTTCTGGCAAACAGCCTTCTTCTTCAGGTGCAAATGGACCGTTCTGCATAGGTTCTCAGGAATGTGGCTCTGTGGATGAGGTGTATCTCAGCTACACAGTCAATGAACTTTGGGACTTTCTGTCTGTGGGTCTCAGTCTCCTCATTTTGATCATAAAATAGCTGATCTGGCCACATGGTATTTCAAACCACTTTATTATTTATTATTTTTTAAATTTATTTTAATTTTATTTAAATTCAGTCAACTTACAGTGTATTATTAGTTTCAGAGGTAGAGATCAGTGATTCATCAGTTGCATAGAACACCCAGTTCTCATTCCAACACGTGCCCTCTTCATGCCCATTGTCCAGTTACTCCAACCCCCCAGGCTCATATCCTCTGGAACAACCTTCTAGGAATGGTAATTTATCACAGTAAGAGTTCCCTAGTGAAGACAGAGATGAAGCAGAGATAAGGAGCCCTCAGTCTTGGTGATGGGCCTCTTGTCCCCTGGCTTTAATCACTAGGGCACTATGGAAACCTGGCTGAATAACGTTGAATTAAAGACTCTTTACTGTCTCTTCCAGTGATGATATTTGGTTATTCTAATTTTCTGTATGAAAAAAAAATAATGAGAGCAGGTCTGGGATCCTGGTGCATCATGGAAAGGGAATGCCACGTAGGTTCCATTTGGGGGGGGGGGATATTCCATGTCTCACAGAGAAGTTGCCAAGCCAATGGGATTCTATATCTGGGTTTATAGAATGCTGCATGACTGCATTCAGGGGAAAGAGTTTCCGTCTTGTTTCATTTACTTGTGGACTGCTCGAACTGGATATGGGAGACAGGTTTAGAATTTCTGTACCAACTGGGGTGCTCGAATCAATTGATTTTTGGAAACCATCATTTGTATTTGAAGAATGTCCAATTTCTACTATTCATAATAATGGCAAATCATCAAATGGTATATAATTGACACTCTTGCCTATTCTAATCTTCAAACCATCAGTGAAAAAGCCAACTCAAATCTTATATTCATGTTGAATTGCATATGGATGTAACATATATTTATCTCCCATGTATCTGGGTAATAAACGTTTATCTAACAAAAACATAACATAAAGATATCTATCATATTTTTGTACATTTGATAAGTTTAAAAGCAGCAAGGAGATAAAACATTTTGGTGTCGAGTTGATAGCAATTATATTTTAGAATGAGTACTGGCTCTCCTCTGGGAGATCATATCATCTAAGGCTTCCCTGAGGAAATGATCTTCAAGCTGTGGTTTGATTGGAAGTATTTGCTTAGGAGCTGAAGGTAGGTTGTGGTTAGGAAAGACCTTTAGGGGGGTACAGCTGAGGCCAGAGGGTGTTTGGAGGTTACGGGAACTTGGGGCAGGGAAGAGGCTGAGGGAAGCTGGGACTCAGGGACCCAGCCTGGGGGGTGAGAGGCAGGCGCTGCAGAATGAATCTGCCTGTGGGTTTTGAGGCCAATCTGCCTGTCATTCTGAAGTTTTGGGTCTTTATGCTCAGAGCGACAGGAAGACGTGGGAAGGCTCAAGGAGGATGTCTGAGTTGTAAGATCAGGTTGTGGTTTCCAGTGTGGAGCATGAATTGGAGTGGGGAGAGCTGGCAGGGGTGTGTGTGGAGAGTGGGTAGTTCAGGGAATACCTGTGAAGAGGACGGGACACACCTGAAGGGCAATGATGGTGATAGGGCTCCGGGAAGGAGTGGAAAGGGAGAGAAAGACCAAAATTGGTCCTCACTTTCCCACTTCAGCAATCTTTTGGAGGTTTTTTTTTTTGCTATTTTCACGGGGACAGGGAGGACCATTAGATATTTGGGGTACAGATGCTGGGGACATTAAGGTAATGGGGGTAACAGCTGGATGTGTGGGTCTAGAACCTAAAGAGGGGTCTGGGCTGCAGATGTAATTTTGGGAACCATGGACCTATCGGTGATTCAGCTAGTTAACAACTCACTGGTTAGGGGTCAGCTTGCTTAGGGAAAGAGCCAAGGAGAAGAAGAGAAAGGGTCTTCAGCCAAACCTTCCAGAATCGTTACCATTTGATCCCTTGGCAGAGTGGGCTACCCTGGCCAGGGAGAGCAGCAGGAGGCCAGCAGCGGGGAGCAAGATTGGAGAGGGTGGAACGGCCATGAGGGAAACAGAGGAAGAACAAGGGGAGGCGATCCAGGGATTTTGCCTTTGGACTCAAGGCAGAAGCCAGGCTGGGAGACTTCTGTTCCAGGGGAGTGATGGGACAGGAGGCCAGAAGGAATGGGCTGGAAGGAGTGACTGTCAAGGAACGCAGGCAGTAGGGAAGGAGAGGGAAAAGGGAGGAGTAGCAGAGCGAGGGGGAGAAGAGGAAGACACTGGGGCTGGTAGAAGGGCATGGCCAGGTACAGAAGACCGACAGCAGGGAGGAGACACCCTTCACACCAAGCCTCTCGAGGGGGCGGAGACAAGGCATCCAAAGGTCACCCAGAAAGGTGAAGGAAAGCAGCAGACCCTCTGACCCCCAAACAGCGCTGGGGCAGAATTGGGGCTTGGCAGTTGAGGTTTGCATTCCACCAACAGGGGACGAAGCCCTGGGGGGTGCGACCCTCGTGGTGCATCACGTATTAGCAACGGGCCCGCAGAGGTGGGCTCGACTCAGGAACCTCCGCAAAGCACGGACTCGAAAGGTCCGTTGTAAAGAGCTGAACATTTATCCTAAAATACAGGAGGAAAGTGAGGAGAGTCTCCAGTTTTCTTTTCTTTTATTCAATTATTCATTCATCAAACATCGTTTATTGAACTGACAATGCCAAACAATTCTCTGAATTCTTAGTGCTCAGGAATCTGGGCCCAAATAGTTACGCACCCCCTTTGTAAAAGGATTTTATTTATTTATTTGTTTGTCAGAGAAAGAGAGAAAGCACACAAACAGGGGGAGCGGCAGGCAGAGGAGCAGCAGACTCCCCGCTGAGCAGGGAGCCCGATGAGGGACTCCATCCGAGGACGCTGGGATCACAGCCTGAGCCAAAGGCTGACGCTTAACCGACTGAGCCCCCCAGGCATCCTGACCCTTCTCCCCTTTTTAAAGCGCTGTTTGTACAACTCAGAAAGAGAGGAAGGAGCCTTAACATTTGCTTATACATCCCATTAGCTAATTAAAGCTGATAAATCTGTTTGGTCAAATGGACATTAGCAACTCTGTATTTACACATTACTGAACAAGTCTGAGAGAGAGCGAGAGCTGTTTTCCTGAGGGCTGACTTACTACAGGCTCTGTCACTTCAGCATCTCATCTCGTTCAGCACCCATACCCTTTGGGATGGGCTTCCTCGTCCCCATTTTACAGATCACCAAATTGAGCCTTTGGGAGGTGAAGAAATTTGCATATTTAGTAAGAAGTGAGACTGACCTATAGACCCAATTCTGTCTGTTTCCAGAAGTTCTTCTCCAGGTTTGATTCTCTACCACGTCTCAGAAAGTTAGAATCTGTGCTTCCTTTCCCCTCTGTGTAAACAAAACTTTTGCGGATGTTTATTTGAATGCTGGGTTCCTGTTTTGTTCAAGGAATAAATCAGTGAAACAGCATTTAGCAACTTACTGGAGCCCAAAACTGTTCTAAGACAAAGGATAACTTATGCGAGCTTTAGGAATCTATTTGTATTAAGGGATTATTGGTAAATTTTTATGGGTGAGATGAATATTGTGGTTATGCTTTATTAAAAAAAGACTCCTTGGGGTGCCTGGCTGGCTCAGTCATTTAGCGCCTGCCTTTGGCTCAGGTCATTATCCCAGGGTCCTGGGATTAAGCCCTCATCAGGCTCCCTGCTCAGCCATGAGTCTGCTTTTTCCCTTCCCTCTGTCCCTCTCCCTGCTTGTGCTCTCTCTCAAATAAATAAATAAAATCTTGGGGAAAAAAGAGTCCTTATCTTTTGTAAGCACACTCTGCAATGTTTACAGATGAAATGACATAATGTCTGATGTCCGCTTCAGAAATAGTGAGGTGAAGGATGGGTCCCAGATCGACGATGAGTGACGGCCCTGGATGTGTACACTGGATGGTTGTTTTATGAGTATTTTTTGTTTTTGTATACATTTAAGATTTTTCATAATGAAAAGTTTAAAAATTACTTAGTTTCATAGAATAAGAACCAAAAAATAAAAAAAAAAAAAAAAAAAGAAAAGGGGAGAGGGGAGTAAAAGTCCATTGAAGGGACGTCTACTTTAGTTTTTTGGGTTTTTTTTTGTTTTTTTTTTTAAATAGCAATTTCCTGATTTTCACCAAACTAATCACAAAATACATGTCTCTAACAGGGCTCCTTTAGGGCAGACCATTTTAAAATCTGATCTGCCTTTCACTTTCTTAATATAGAACTAAGGATCGATTTCCCTCATTTACTGTGTGAACCTGAGTTAGTCTGAGCCTTTGAATGTCGGTTTCTCATCTGCAAACAAAATCATCAGTCTAGACAATATCTTAAATTCTTTCCATTTCTAAAATTCTGTAATTCTGACTAGCCAGTGGAATGCTATAAGCATCATTATTTTGCTATTTTATCGTGAGCGCCCACATTGGCGGACAAAAACAGCCTCAGAATCCTGACACACCCCGAATTCAGGAAGTAAGACGGTGAAATCTCACACTGCTTTTGGGGCAGAGCCCACTCCTAGGTCCTTCTCCAGAACACGAGCTGTCCTGTATGCAGCCAGGGTTCTTCACCAAGGGTGGCAAGTTCAGTATGCAGAGAATTGGTTATCTTCGAGAAAGTTCCTCCTTCCTGAGAGATGGAATTAAACCAGCCTACAATGGGAATAAAAAGCCCTTCCTTCCATACAGTGGAACAGCTAAGGTATGTTACCCATTACCTTTCTGTAGCCTTCTCCAGTAGGTAGATGTCAGTCAGAATTGCTTAGTCATAAGGGCATTTTAGTAACTCAAGTAAATGCTGGGAGTTGATAGACCACTTGTACAAGATCTACAATCCAATTAAAGCCAATCTGTTTTAAGGAAGGTGCAAGGGTTTGTGTTTGAGCAATACTGTTCTCCGGCGAACTCATCAGCTAACAGACCCACCTATTAGTCGATGTGATTTGGCAAGCTGTGTCCTAAAGTGTACTTATTTGCACATGTTTCAGCTTCTGTATCTGCCCAGGTAGGAACTCCAAGGGCCCGAAAAGACTCACCTTGGAAAATTTCAATGTATTTTTAAAAAATGCTTAAAATGCTGTCAGGTAGCATTGGAGAAATTTGGCTCCCAAGTGTTAGGGGAATCAGGATTTCTGTTGTTTATGTACTTCAGATCTACTTGGGAGAATAGGTCTTACTATTACTATAATTTACCACAGAGTTAATACTAAAATTAATATGAGTTATAATACTTACAGAGCAGAACTTTTCCAACTTAGTTTCCTTTCCTGTGTGCTTGAATGCTGAAATGTTGACCTTTAGGTTCACTGCAAATTAGAGATAAAATATGATACTTTCCTAAAACCTTTAGAAGCCTGCTTTATTGAGTAAATTATTTCAATTCACACAGTGTTCTCCAGAGTCAAAGTTTCTTGGCTCCTAAAGATGGTTTTTATTGGCTCTTAAATCTGGACTTAAGATTCAAATTGCCTGTCTTTTGACTGAAAGAGTGGAGCCAAAGGTAAGAGTTAAGTTCTGATGAAAGAGAAGGAGTGACGTGAGAGAATGAGCAAACTCTTGGAGGTTCCCCATTTTGCTCACAGCATTCCTGGGGTTCAGTTGGAAGGAAAAGTGTTATATCCCAGGTCCCCTTGACTTCCAACATATATCAGAAAGGAAGAGTGGAAGATGAGATGGGAAGGAAAACATAAAACTGGTTGAAGGTTGGGAAGAAAGAGAGGGAATGAGTAGTCAGTGTGAGTAGCGACTAAGTCAAGAGAAAGAACACCCAGAGCAGTGATAGCTCTAAGCGGTTAGTGTTGGCCACCGGTTGCCACATGGAGAGTGGTGGGCAGTTAAGTGAGGGGGAGAGGGAAGGAGTCCCTGTGATGTCAGGCCAGGGAATGGAGGAGAGGAGAGCAGAAGAGCTAGAAACTCTTCCAGTGGATTGTGTGCCCGCGTAGGAAAGACTTCCTCTCTTGGCAGCTATTAGGCGGCTTAGGCAATGTCGGTAATGTGGGACCATCGACCACCCAGACATGTCTTTCTGAGATGTAGTTAAAAAGAAATAGTTTTAAAAAAATGTTCGTATAAGTTTACAGTATAAAAATTGGAGACTACAGGTGAAATAAAGGAAAGTTAAAAGAAAGGTCATCCTATGGAGAAACAACCCTTCGGTATTTATTGTGTGTATATGTAGATTGCGTAACTCATGTTATGGTCCCTACAGAACTAACATTGAATTACCGGTTGATTTACATAAAACCACAGGCATGTTACTTAGCACATAGTAGATCTTGATAAACTTCTTTTCTTTTTTACTTTCAAGGTTTTCTTTCTCAACCTTAACCTCACAGATCTTCCATCTTGAATTATTCCTCCCAGTGGAGTTGCCAGTCCAATGCTAGGCCATATCCAGTAGCTAAACTGGGAAGGAGACTTATTTTTCATACTTTTTTTTGGAGCTTATGAAAACACTAAACGAGTAGAGAACATTTCTACTGGAAACATGGTCAACCTTTGCTCTTTTATATTGGAAACCAAGAATGACAATAAAGGGATTGGTAAACACTCATTAAAATGATAATGGCGGACTGTCTTCCTTGTAGGGAAGATGGGGAACTTCCTTCTTAGGAGTAAGCTGGACCACACCTGTAAAGACACAAAATTCTTCTTAACAATTAAGGCAGGGGATTGCGGAGGGAGAATTCTGCACCAGTGCCAAGCACCTGTTAGCAGTGCCTTGAAGACAGACTTTGGCAGGTCTTGAAGAGACAAAAGAAATGGAAAGAACTCACTTTCCAAGAAATGCAGTAAAAATTATGGGGATTCATTATTTTAGCTGCAAGTAAGATACAGTCCACTTGGAAAAGAACGGGCAAATCGTAATAATGCGAATGAAGGAAATCACTATTATGACGACAGTTTGAAAACCATCATGGTACCACTACTGTCCACTATTCATTTCTTCTCTCTTATTTTCTTTCTTGTTCCTCCTCTGATATAAGCCTATGAGAGGGTATTTATGAATTGGCATGAAAGATACCTATAAGAGGATAACCTCCATAAAATTATCTAAAAGAGGACTTTAAGAGAGCATGTGATCTGAAGGATGGATTTGGATGTGCATGAAGGTAATAAAAGGCAACCCCCCCACCCCTCTTGCAGCAGTTTGCCTTTGTCTGATACAGATCTCTATCTATTGGCATCCGTATAATCTATATTTTATATGTGTATCAGTAATATAAATTTAATTATTTACAATCTGTACTTATAAGATTTAAGTTATTTCTGATTTTAGTAACAATAGGCATTATTTCCCCCATTTCTCTCTGATACCTGAAATTCCAATGTCCCACATGATTTTTCCATTTTAGACTTTTAAGTCTTCTTTGGAGGTGTATTAACTCCAAAAATGCATTCAATGATTTAGTTATACCAATTTCTGTAGTCAAGAACTGAATGTAAATGGAAACAACAATGGGACAGCCCTGCTCCCCTGCACAATTGGCAAAGCTTAAAGAAATAATCATATTATATTGTGAAGGATGGGGAAAATCAAGCACTATTATTTGCTGTCGATGGGAGTGTGAATTTACACCACTTTTTGGTCAAGCAAGTTGGCACTAAGATTCCAAAGTCTTAAAAGTGCTCATAAGCACAGACCTCTCGATTCTGTTTCAGAGAATATGTTCTCAGGAAATAGAGATGCTAATATGATAAATATACAAATAGCACGTTCATACTTTTGAAGCCCTAGAAACAACCCAAATGTCTACAAAGAACACTAGTGAGATAAATTCTGGTGTCTTCATACAGAGGGACTACTTGTAGCTAGTAGAAATAATTTGGAGAATATTTCCAAACTGAAAAACGATTCATGATACACACTGTGTGAATATAACAGACTACAACATACTATGCCCTCTATGATTAAAATTTTATACCAAAAATTTATATAAAAATGGAAAATCTTAACTATGGTTAGGGTATCACAAGCAATATTTCCTTTTTTCTTTTTGTTTTTCTATATTTTCTGAAATTTCTCCAATAAGGAGGTATCACTTTAAGGAAAACAGGGGGCGCCTGGGTGGCTTCGTTGGTTAAATATCCAACACTTGGTTTTGGTTCAGGTCATGATCTCAGGGTTGAGAGATTGAGCCTCAAGCCATCGGGCTCTGTGCTTACTGGGGAGTCTACTTGAGATTCTTTCCCTCCTGATCCCTCTGCCCTCCCCCCTGCTCACTCTCTCTCTCTCTCTAAAATAAATAAATCTTAAAAAAAAACAAAACAAAACAAAGCAAGGAAAACGTAAGACATGTTACGGAAGTGAAATTTTATCTGGAATTGAAATCTGTTACTATTTTATAAGCTTTATTGATTAAATTAATCTTTGGCAACATGATTCACACTTGTGACATAGCGTTAATAGTGAGTCAGCCTTACTATTAGTATAATTATAAATATAGTTTCCGATATCCTATTGAGACATATATATGGTGCTTTAATGCTTTATAGGTTATAAAGCATCTATCCAGAGAGGACCTTAATTCGTTCTTAGATGACCATATGTTCAATGGTATTATCTTCCATTTTATGGGAGGAAAAGAAATTTTGATAATCTGCTTAAGGTCTCAGAGCTGGCCAGTCTGGCCCCCGACTTCTGTACCCTCAGGGCTATGCCCATGTTGCCCCGTTGGGTTTGCTCTCTAAGGTGTTGGGGGTATCTCAGTCTGCTGTATATCATGTCGTGAGGGTATTCTAGAATATGAGAACTGACCGTTTTTTCAGGCAGGACGTGGAGTGGGTTGTTATCTGCCTTTGGTTGAAGTTAACTACAGGATGAGCGCGTTGCTTTGCAAATTTTGTGTCCTATCCTTTTTTCATTTTTAAGTCTTTGTTCTTTGAATTTAGAGACATTTCTGAAAATCATAGCCTATGTCAGCTAAACTAATGGAAATTGCCATCGGTTAGAGTTTTTTATTTATTTATTTATTTTATTTTAAAGAATTTTATTTATTTATTTGACAGAGAGAGATCACAAGTAGGCAGAGAGGCAGGCAGAAAGAGAGGAAGGGAAGCAGGCCCCCGCTAAGCAGAGAGCCCGATGCGGGACTCGATCCCAGGACCCCGAGACCACGACCCGAGCCGAAGGCAGTGGCCCAACCCACTGAGCCACCCAGGTTAGAGTTTTAAAGGGAGATGCGTGTTGGTAGCAGGTGGGGGGAGAGACAGAATCCCAAGGACAAGTTTAAGGTCAGGGGAAAGGGCTTAGCGTCCTCTCAAGGCTCCATTTCCCCACCTTGGGATTTTCCTGTCAGAGATAAAGTCTAAATTTTGGCAGGCATTGGAATTACCTGGGGGGCTTGTTAAAATCCCACATTGTTGTCCCTTCCCCACTCACCCCCTCCCTACCTGCATCAGAATTATTGATTCAAGGAGGTGTTTGGGTGGAGCCTGAAAATTTGCATGTCTTCTAAGTTCCCAGGTGGTATCAGATGAATCCGGTGATGCCGCTGGCCTCAGGACCCCAATGTGCAAACCAGTACCCTACAGGTTTAGAAAGGTTCCTCTTACCGCAGAAGGCGTGTCCCTCAGTCAAGGATACGAAGATGAATAAGGAAATTGTACTGTGAAAGGAGGGAAGACAATGCACAGATAATTATAGAACAATGTGGCAAAGGTTATCGTAAATATGTGTGCTCAGGAGAGTTTATAATTGACACTGACTTGAGGGAATCAAAGAATATTTTACAGGAGCAATATTTGTGTTGCCTTTGAAGGGAGAGTAGGGGGTTCACCAGGTGGGAAAGAGAATTCTGAGTAGAGAAAACAGGACAAGCAAAGGCACAGAGCCGGAACATACGCAGTACATTCAGCAGTAGATACTCACAGGATTTGGGTAGGATTCTTTAATATTACCTCTGTGTTTGTTGAATATTTTCAGCAAATTTACCCAAGACTGTTGATCTTCTCCTCCTGGTACAACACCATCATCTTTCCCCACTCTATTTGAATCTCAGTTTGTTCCTCCTGGAAGGCAGGAGAAAAGTCATGAGCATAAATGGTCTTGATCTCAAACCTGGAATGATTAATTAGAATCTTTAATATGCATTACGCATTCCTTGTCAAACTAGCACATGTCTAAATGCTACCCAAATAACTAATTGAAAAGTTCAATGAATTCAGTCACTTGGCACCATCTAATTAAAAAAAAAAGCCTATGATTTTCAAAATTCTCTCTTTTTAAGCTGTATTTCATCAAATTTAGACAGAAACAGTGCTAATGATTTTTGTGTGTGTGTGTGACTTTCAAAGCACTGAGGTTTTTAGAATAAATACTGCCTTTGGGCAAAATAGGTTATTGTGATTTGAACTCTGAAACAATGCTCAGAAGTAAATATTCTCTATGTAACGTCTTTCTGTAAATACCAGACTCATACTTTAATTTATAATAATAATGAAATACCCAGTAACCTGTCTCCTGAGTATTCCAGGTTACTTGCCTGATTGTAAAAACTGCCTTTTTTTGTTGTTGTTGTTTGTTTTGTTTTGTTTAGTCAACTGAGAGGAAGATGCGATGGCTTTCTGAGGAAACACACCTGGTGGGTGCCCAAGATTTCGGCAGAGCTGCTCGGAAAGTTTGAGCACCACTGCCAAGAAAATCCAATGTGAGTAATTCAATACTTGGTTCCTGGCTAATGAGTTTATGTACACATTTTAAAATATGGGCTTCAGGGACTGTATACTTTGTTCTGAAGACTCTCAGAAGGTCACTAGTAAGATATTTCTACAGCTCAGTTACAATCTTATAATTGGAAAATAGCATTGAGGTACGTCTGGTCTACACATCTGTGGAAATAATTGGGTAACTTTACTTTGTCAAACAGAGTGTAGACTACGTGATATTTAAGGTCCATTTCAGCTTGAAGATTTTTATCATTTTTATGACTAATAAAGCATTTTGAAGATTTAAAGCATTTTAAAGACTTATTTTTTGAATAAGTTTTGACAAGCTTTTTAAACAAGAAGGGATGAACTTCTGTATAAAAGATCTAAGCGACCATTGTGCTTCATGTCACAGACGGCACATAGTAGGCGCTCAAGTAAATATTTACTGCTTGGCTGGTTGAGTTTTCTTCATAGCATGCTTATGACATTGATGTTTCTGATGACCTCAAACATGAACATTTCAGAGATGTTCCTACGTGAGCGAACAAATCGAACTTCTCATTTAAATGATTTGGAGAGTAAACAATTTCCCCCATATAATATAGACTATATATAATTCAGGCCCTAAAATGATTTTCTTCCTGAGCTCTTTATAAAATTGATTCAATTCTTTTTGTGAAAAAAAGTTTCAGAAAAATAAGCTTGGGTTCTAAGTTCTACAAAAGTTTTCTCTCACAAGTGACAAGTGCCACACGTGTTGTGTCTGTTATGACGTTGTAATGAATAAATGGAAAGGTGTTCACTTTATTGACTTTTGATTTGACTTTTCAAAATTTATTTTTTTGACAGATTTAATCTCATGGTTTCACTTGCTTCCCTACAGATGGTTTAAAGGGCTTGACTGATTTTTACCTATGTATTCATTGGTGAGCTTTTATGAACAGGAGGGAAATCTCAGCATTTTGAGAGCTGAGACAAAGTTCTCAAAAAGTATAAAAGTTTGTGCTGTCCTCATTGGTTCATCCAAGCATAATCCTACCTTCTGTTGGCAGTGTTCCAGAACTGAAAATCGTTTTTCCCTTTTCTGACTGCCGCCATCAATGACATGAGATATTTTATGACGTCACACTAACGTGCAAGGGTGGTAAGGGGTATTTTGTTGGACATAAGAAGTGAGTTTCTCTTTCTGCCAGTCTTTGTCTGCGATTGAGCCTGGTCAAATGCTAAGGGTTTCTCTTCCCTCTGTAAATGTGGCACATGGACCCATTTCCTACTTGGGAAGCACAGGGAACAGCTTATGGGTTTCATAATGAGACAAAGCATACTCATTCACCAATATTACTTAATGGTAAACACAAGAGGACACAGTGAAGGATAAGGAGGAAAAGAGGAGGAAGAAGAAAGGGAGTCAATTGAATTTCCTCCCATATTCCCAAGATTAAGCATGATTTCTATGGAAAACCACCTTAGATAACAAAGGTGGCCTTGTCCAGGAGGTATGAATGGGGCTTATTGTGTCATTGTAATTTCTTTTCATCTTAACATCTGCGGCATTAAAATGCAGATAATGAATAAAGTAGTTACCAATAAATTTTTAGCACCAAGTCAAGTGTTGCACCTAATACATTGAAAATATTTATTACTTAATGAATTATATTTGTTTATTTGTTTATTTATTTATTTATTTTAAAGTAGACTCTACATCCAGCACTGAGCCCGATGTGGGGCTTGAACCATGACCCTGAGGTCAAAACCTGAGCTGAGTTCAGGAGTTGAACACTTAACCCACTGAACCACCACTAATGAATTATGTTTGTTAAATAGTTACATTTAATGAACAATAAGTCATTTTTATGTGAAAAGTTTGTAATACCTGCTTTTTCCTTGATTCTATCCAAAGTATGCTATCTGAAATGATTTCAAATAGTGTAATTATGTTGGAGAAGTTTGCAGTCTCAGGGAAATATTGATAGACTGTTCCTTTAACAAAATGAAATACACAAATCCATACAGAAGCATGGGCAGAACTTATTTCACTAATAATTTAAAACAAGATGGCAGTTGTAACCAACTGGTTAGAACTTATTAATTGCCCATAATTTGTTTTAAAAAATCATCAGCCATCTCTTTATGTATTTAAAGAGACGTGAAGGGCTTATTGGGAGGATATATTGGTACAAAGGTTTTCTGATTAGGTAGACTCCTTAATGCAATATTTTTGGTGTTGTGGTAATGAATTGGCAAATACACACTGTGCTTTAGTTGAATTATTTGAAATCCTCTAAACCAGACCTGAGAAGGATATAACCCTAAAGACATTGGACAACGTGGTTTAAAGGCCCAATGATGAAATTTTGTTCCCAGAGTGCTATTTGTCATATTTCCTGTTTGTTTTATGCATAGCTACTTTCTGATCTTCCTAATACCCTTGCAGTAAGACAACTGGTTACGCCTATCTGTAAGCATGATGTGCAATAGAATGTCACAAGCCATATGTAATGGCCAACTTCGTGTGAAGTGTGCTGATATTATTTGAAATTTGAAATCAGTGTTCCAGGTTGTTCTGTTATGATTAAAAAGAGCATTAGTTGCCATGGTCAGGAACAAACAGCCATGCATTTTACAAAACCATGGAGAGTAAGAATCAGTTTCTTAATATTCAACCGAAGAGTCAATTGCCCTAGGAAAGTTCAACCTTTCTCTTGGATGATTTCAAAGACAAACACTTCCACCCTATAATCCCAAATTGTGAGAGTATATTTTGTACGATATACTGTAGATTTAGTGTAGCTCAAATATCTTTGGGGAGGGATCAATAGAAGGAATATCTCTCTTGGTCTTTGTGTATTTCCATACCATTTTGCATGCAGTAGGTTCTCAATCATTGTTCATTTGTTGTGACTTAATCTGCCACATTAGTAAGATTCCTCTATGCTTTTTTACTACTCATCGAACTGATGAAATATAAAATCACAAAGAAAGAAAATAGACTTAAGAAATATTAGGGTGTGTCGACTAACACTGAAAAACTTAACTGGAATGTATATATCAGTGGTTCTCAAACATTTTGTTGTCAAGACTCATCGACCCTCTTAAAAATTACGAAGGATCCCCAAATCCTTTTTTTTTTCTTTAATGTGTTGTATCTGTGATATTTATTTGACTAGAAACTAAGAATGGAGTATTAAAAATAACCACAATGAATCTATGATATGTTAAAAAATGTTTTATGAAAAATAATTATTTTCCAAGGCAAAATTAGTGAGAAGAGAGATCTTTTTTTATATTTTTACATACCTCTTTAAGGAAACTATCTAGCATCTCATGTTTGCTTCTGAGTTCAGCACACACATGTGGTGGGCGAAAGGGAAAATCTCTGATCTCCCCAAAAGGATCGTGGGGACTCTGGAGTTCATCAGACCACACTTGGACAACTGCTGGCATACATAATGACAGAATTAGAAGTGTGAACTCTGTATTGAGAAATTATTCAAAACTTGCTCTACCTGTCCACAGAAGTGTTACTGACTTCATAGGACAATAGACTTTTGTACAATTAATTATATGATTTTGATTCTCCTGGTTAGCTCCTGGAAGTTTTGTCTTTACCTAGAGTTGCATTCCGAAAACATAGGTTCATTTTGCCAATCACTTGTCTTCCAGCTAAGGAAACAGAGTGATCCTTAGAGGATACTGAGATCTCTACTTACCGTTGGGTTAATTATCGCCCTGCAATCTCCAGAAATGTTTGTTGGTTTATCATTCAAGCAAATAACACAGCTATGTTGTCTCCACAGCTAGGGATTTCCTCCCCACTAAGACTGACATCTCTGCCCTGATGAACTGGAGAAGATTTGTCTCACTCTTCACCTAACTGTTGGGATCGACCGTGATGAGTGGGTTGATACATAGATGAGTCTGGTTACATGTGATGGAGATAGTGAAATCCCAGCGATAACTATCTAGTGTATAGACAGTTTTATGAAGATACTCTTCAGACTCCTGTCTATTGCCTTGAAATGGAAGCATCAAAAAATGTCAGCAGTGCATGTGGATTAAAAGTCCCAGGGCTGGGCGCCTGGGTGGCTCAGTGGTTAAGCCGCTGCCTTCGGCTCAGGTCATGATCTCAGGGTCCTGGGATCGAGTCCAGCATCGGGCTCTCTGCTCAGCAGGGAGCCTGCTTCCTCCTCTCTCTCTCTCTCTCTGCCTGCCTCTCTGCCTACTTGTGATTTCTCTCTGTCAAATAAATAAATAAAATCTTTAAAAAAAAAAAAAAAGTCCCAGGGCTTGCCACAGATGCATAGGTTGCCAATCTTATAATGATTTTGCCAACATTTACTGATGCAAATTATTTTCTTTAATTTGCCTACTTCTCAGCTTCCTATAATGCAAAAGTCCCTAGAGAACAGATATACATACACACAGTTTTTGGTATTGGAGATTCTAAAAAGGATTTGGAAAGCCTTAAAGTGTGAAAGAAAGAAGAGAAATGCTAGATCGTATATATTACATTTGGTCAACCGAATTTCTTTTATCCAGTAGAATTCAGAACTAAACTCAATTTTGAGTGGCAATCAGCTTTTTGAGATAAGGAGTTGAATCTTAGGTACTCAGTACATACTTCTTGAACAAATGAATGTATTAGTTAATTAGCTACAAAGTGAAATTTCCTTGTGCTATGGAGTCCATAAGGTGGAAATCAGACCGTACCTTGTGTAGTTCCCCGGGGAGATGTTTGTGTTTAGCCTACCATTTTTAAATCAGAAGATATTTAGTGGTGATTCTATGAAAAGCTATTGCTTTCTCTGAATATTTCATAATGGCAGTTGCATTATCTGTCAGACCTCTGCTGAATATCTACTCTACCTTTCATGTACCAGCCATGCCTTGGAGCTAGCAAAGCAAAGATGAGGGACAGTCCAGTCCCACGTTTTCTAGATTCCAGAGGCTCATGGGTCTATGAGAGAGGTCAGGAATGGGAGAAGAGCTGTGAAAGAGGCAGGCATAAAACAGATTGGGAAAATAAAGAAGAATATGCTTGTCTTCCCAGGAAGGTCAAGGAAGGCTTTCTAGAGGGAGAAACATGATAACTGAATCTTGGCCAGGAGAAGCCAGGCAATAAAACCCTAGATATATATAACCCTATACAAGGTTCACTCTTGGATCCATCTGTCAGAATAAACAATGGGCTTAGGGTGAAGAAATGTCCTTGGAGCATCAGTCAGAACTCAGTTGTAAATGGCAGGAACCCAACACCACCTCGCTCATGCAAAAAGAGAATGTATTGGCTCATAGAGTGGGAAGTCTGGTTCCAGGGAAACTTCATTCAAAGACTTAAAGGTCTTCGGTGGGCTCTTCTTTCTCCTTTTGGCTCTCCTTTTGCTTTTTATTTTTTTCTACTTCAGATAGATTTTCTGCTCATAATAGAGGAGATAACCACCAACAGTCTCTAATTCACATATATCTACCTCTTGATCAGAAGGCTTCAGTTCAAACAATCTCAGAGATAGACCCCTACTGTCATCGGCCCATTCTCATGGTGGGGAGCTCTGAGCATTTGATTAGCAGTTTGAGCAAAGTTATATTAGAGCAGGGGAGGAGCAGTTCCCTGAGGAAAAGGCTGGGGTACATGTAGGGGTGCAGGAGGTGGGGGAGCTAACCACACAGACAGCAACTGTCCACAACACTAGACAAATCTGACTCCATTGCCTTGAATTTGACAAGGCTCTTTCTTTGCATTAGGCCTGATTTTTCCCAAGGTTCATTTACACATCTACCTAAGTGGTTTTATACTTCTCCAGATTTTTTAGAAGCTTTTGTTTTATTTTGGGGAGTGTAGCCTTCTCAAGGAAAGTAAAAGCAAGGAAAGGACTTACACAGATCATGACTTAACTCAAAGATTTTCCGGCAGCTAAGGTCTGGTCGAGCAAACAAGAGGAAAAGAAAGGCCAGCAGGCAGGATATGTGTGAAAGAGAGAGCCAGGGGTTCCTCTCACTCCCTCTTCTGCCGTGGTGATGATGGCAAGGACCATTCTTGTGGATATTTGATGATCAGATGTTGCGATCTCTTTACCCTTCGTCAGTAACTGTCCTGTCTCACACAAAGCCTGGTTGTGGGTCATTCCCCAAGTGGTGGAACGTTCAGAGAGAGAGAGAGATCAAGGAACAGGCTGAGCTGGGAACCCAGGATCTAACTAAAGAGGAAGTCGACAATCACTGGAAATGTGATCAGCTGGAGATGACTGGAGACGCTAGAATTCTTCTCACGGAGAATGCGCTATTGGTTAGACGCTGCTTGAGGTGAGTGCAAGGCTTAGGTAGTGGCTCAACAAGGATCTGGTTAGCTGTAGAGCTTTGCACTTGCTGAATGGGGACGCAAGTTTGTCACAGTACTCCACTCTCACTTAAATAAGTACTGACTAAACGGGGGTGCCTGGGTGGCTCATTTGGTTAGGTGTCTGTCTTCCCCTCAGGTTATGATCCCAGGGTCCTGGGTATGAGCCCCACACTGGGCTCCTTGTTCAGCGTGGAGCCTACTTCTCCCCCTCCCTCTCCCTTTGCCAGCCACTCCCTCTGCTTGTGCTCTCTCTGTCTGTCAAATAAATAAATAAAATCTTGAAAAAAAAATACCAACCAAATGTTTACAGAATATTGGTTTGAGACACCAGGTCATTACCCTTTCTGAAGCACTCACATGGCTCAGGTAAACCACGTAGAGTTTGGATCAAGGGCCTCTTCCGGTTTGGGTGCCATTTGTAAAATTATCAGGACCACTGCTGGTCATGGAGCCCTTGTTTACTGGGCATTCATTCCCACAGTAAACTCCAGAAAACAAACCAAGCCTACCATTACCTGGCATTTGCATTAAAAGTTACTGACAGTGTTCTTTAACTTGTGACTTTAGAAAACAACAAAAGTAATTACCTGCAAATAATAAAAACAACAGAGGGTTGGGACTGTTAATTTAGACCTATAAACACAACTAATTACATGTGACTTTTGCAAGCACAATCTTGTTTCACTGCTGATGCTTTCTCTCTAACGTGGCACCTTTCGTCCATGGTTGGTCACAATCAGTCTTACTGCTTTATCTGAAGTCCTTTCAGATTGGTATCTTTCCCTTCTTGGGTGCCATCTGGTCTTTGTCCCTTGTTCCCAAGTGCAATGTCTTTTCTAACTCATCACAAGCTAAAATAACTGTAACAGGATAAAGATTTGCCACCCTTGGGGTGCCTGGGTGGCTAAGTGGATTAAGCTTCTGCCTTCAGCTCAGGTCATGACATGATCTCAGGGTGTTGGGATCGAGCCCCACACTGGGTTCTCTACTCAGGGGGAGTCTGCTTCCCCCCTCTCTCTCTGCCTGCCTCTCTGCCAACTTGTGATCTCTCTCTCTGTGTCAAATAAATAAAATCTTAAAAAAAAAAAAAAAGATTTGCTACTTTTTTTTTTTTTTTTACAGATACCCCCGTCACCCCCCATCATTGCCATTCCTGCAGGTTTTTTTTAATGCATTCCACAGATCTGGAGGTGGCATTACTCTACATTTGACTTTAATTTTCTTAGGTGCATTTCTTGTTTTGAGTTCTCGTGCTGTTTTTAAGGCTGTATTTTCTTTTTGGTGATCTGTTAATGGAGGCTCTTAGGTGTTCTGAAACTGCTAAGATAGTGGCTTTTCAAACTTGTTTGACCACAACCCACAGAAATTCGTTTTACATTGTGCCCAGTACACACATTCACATATGACTGAACCAGAAGTTTCTTAGAACAATACCACCCTTATTGCAAATGATGTAGTCTTCTTCTATTATTCTGTTCTGTTCTGTTCTATTCTATTCTATTCTACTCTATTTCATCCCATCTCTAAGGACACATCTCATAAAGCCCCAAGTTGAGTGACTGGATGGGTGATGTCATTTCCTCTTGGTAGGCTGACAATATTAGTGATCTCTCAGTGATTCAACAGACTCCTTTCTACTCTCCATACTGGAAGGGATTTTTTATATATTCCTTGGGAGAAGGCGGTTAATCAGTTAGAGATTCCATTTGGAAGACAGTTTTGCAGAGAAATGGGACTCAAATAGGTTATTTCTCCTTACTCTTGTTTTCAAATTGTTTTCTTCACCGCTAAGCTCATAGGTGACCTTTTAGAGTCAAAGGCGCTATTTGCTCAGTATTATTCTGATAGCCATCGGGAGCAGCCCATTATTATTCAAATATAGTTGTACCAATGTACCTACTGTTTACAAAAACATCATTATAATAAACAAAAATTGGTTTCAAGTGGTTAGTCAACAAATAGTTCTCAGTCCTATTTGCCTCTGGTCAGATTTATAAACGTGATAGCTTCTTGAAAGTTTGTATGCTTTTCTTCAGCTTTTTCATGCTTGTCAAAGGTCAATGTTATCAGTTGTTTGAGTTTCATTATGTCTAAGGTGATGAGAGAAACTCCAGATCCCTCCGTGGCAGGGACTGCTAAATGCCCACCCAAAGCGCATCCCCCTTTTCCTTAGTAAAAGAATTTTGATTTTGTCCAGAGTAGCAACGAGTCCAGCCAAAAACACTCACTTCCTCAGCGTCCCTTGCAACTGGGTTGGTCACGAGACATACTTCTGTCCAATGAGACAAGACTGAGGGTTTCTGGGAAGGGTTTTTGCTTTCCTGAGACAGGAACTGCTGCCTCATGCTCTTCTTCTCCGGAAGAGCACGGAAATTCCCGGATGTTTAGCAGCCATCTTGCAACCACAAGGGAACAAATAGAAGGATGAAGCTCTGCAGGCTAAATGTCATTGAGCAGATCTATAGATTGAGCAGTCGGGATCCCTAATGGCAGCACTGAGCTGTGATTTTATCTGTGAGTGGTCCTCTTGCAGATTTCTGGTTATGTGAGGAAAAGATTAAGGCCCTAATTTTTTATGAATGTAAAAAAGTTTCTTGGCTTTATTTTGTAGAGCAATTTTAAGTTCACAGCATTTTCCCATATGCTGCCTACCCCTGCACATATACAACCCCCGACACTATCAGCAGCCCCCACCAGGTGGTACATTTGTTGTAGCTGATGAACCTACCCTGATACAGTCGTCATCACCCAGTTTACATTAGGGTCACTCTCAGTGTCTGTCGTACGTTCTGCTGGTTTGCACAGATTTACAATAACATGTATCCACCATTACAGTTTTCTACAAAGTGGTTTCACTGCCCTAAACTCCCAAACTTTTTGTGCCAGATTTTTCTGTGGCCTGTAATCAAGTGAATGCATAACCAGTTCTTTTTCTGAGTTTTAGATTTCTGTATTAGTCTTATTCTTTGATGGAAATTTGATAACTACAAATGACTATGATGACCATTTCAAATGTCACTAATTAGAGCCAAAGCTACTTTACAGCTTTTCCAGAATAATTACTAGTGAAAGTGCATTGATGTCTTTCTCCATAACATTAAAGAGAAAGAAACTCCCTTTCCAAACTATCCCAACAGGGTTAAAAGTGCTTTGAGAGTTATTAGTCTGTCATTTATTTGATGTACCTCCAAAGATTGAATAGCAATGAGGACACAGAGAATAGCACTAAACTAAGTGATTCCCAGATCTAGAAATAGCATTTTCAATCTTTAGTGAGTCATTTTGGATAGACAGCCCAATGTCAAGTTCAGATAGTTGTTGGAATGTCCTGGATCTGAACAGGTAAGCTAATAATTCTCTAAGGGTTGAGGTTATCTCAAGATTTGGGGTTTTTATTCAGGGCAAGAGAAGCCATTTTGACAACAGCTTTCCTTAGAACACTCAAGAGGCTATTTCCCTTTGGGAGGAAAAATAAAAAAAAAGAATGGGTGAGTGCCAGTGAAAGAAACCTTAGTCAAACCTTTGTTTCTGTCGTTTGCCCTTTGGGACCTCTCAGTCAAGATAGAACTTTCCAGAGAAATGTGTCTTATTTTTTCTACTGCTCAGATGCATTAGCTTTGTTTTTAAGATGGGTAAGGATAAGCCAAGTTAAATAGTCTGTAACAGTGATGTCCAAAAGAATTATAATGTGAGCCACACATGCAATTTAAATTTTCTAATAGTCACATTAAAAAGGCAACATAAAACAGGTGAAATTAATTTGAATAATATATTTTATTTAACAACATAACCAACATATCATTTTAACATGTAATATAATCACCATAAAAATTATTGATAGATAATTACATTTGTTTGGATATTGAACCCTCCATATATTTTACAGTTCCAGCACATCTTGTTTTGGACTAACCACATTCTGAAAACTCTGATCCATGTGGCTAGTGGCCACCATATTGGATGATGCAATCATCCAATTTTGCCCACCCTTCCACAAGGGCAGTCACTGTTCTCCTTTCAGCCTGGTCCTATCTGCTTTCCCCACCCTTCCAGAACTGTAGCTACCATCAGAAGAACAGGCTCTTGGTAACTAGCTCCTCTGGGTGGATCTATACCTGTTCCCATGGCAGGAGATATTTCAACACAGTATCAAGATATCCTGAAGGTCTATTTGGATAGCCCTTTCCCTGCTCTGTCTCCATTCTTTTGTTTTGTTTGTATCAGAAAGATAGCAGTGAAAACAGGAGATGCTATGAATCAGATGTTGAAAGTCCTCGTGGCCAGAATCAGAAAGGGCACAAAAGCGTGAAGTGTACATTCCACAATTACAAGTATAAGAGAAACTAGAGGCTATAAGCATGCCTTTAGAGTGACCACACAATTGATAAGCAGGTCATTTTTTTTTTTTTCCCCAAAAGGAATTCCCATTTAAGCTATAGGAAAGCTTATGCATTTGGGAGCCCCTGACTTGGGAAGGTAATTGTTCCCTCTTGAAAGTTCCTGTTTCTTAATGCATTCTTGTGACAGAGTAGCTTATAGGACATGGGGGTTTCCTTCCTGTTCCTGTAACCCTATCTCTATTTTCTTTGCAGTACAATTAAGATTGAGCCTATTAGTCTTACTCAAATTAATGAGATGTTCGCTTCACCCCTTGATTAGATATGAATCTTTTCTTGGACAATCATTTTGTGGCCAGATGAAAGAGCAAGTTGCTTCCTCCTCTCTCTCCACCACCTTAAAAATAAATATTTTGGGGCATATGACAATGGCTATCATACTTACCCTTGTGAGTAAATATTTGAAAGTCACATAAGGAATCAACGTCTGCAAGTAAGATAATGTCCCCTGCCTATTAAAATCTACACAATTAAGGCGGAAACACGATTTTATTACATTTTCCTCCACATTCATGGTGGACCAAATCTTGAAAGAACCTTAAAACCTTTTACACTTAGCACACAGCTTACAGTGCCTTGAGCCTTACTGAAATTTGGAGCATAAACATGACAAACATTTTTTTGTGGAAGAAACTTCCATTTTGCCGAATCTCTATTAAGTTACCACCTTTTTTAAAATAAAGATTTTATTTATTTATCTGTTTTTATTTATTTATTTATTTATTTATGGGAAAGGGGAGAGAGAATCTCAAGCAGTCTCTACGTGGAGTGTGGAACCAGAGGTCGGGTTTGATCTCATGACCCCGAGATCATGACCTGAGCCAAAATCAAGGATGGGGCACACAACTGACTGCAGCATGCAGGCATGTCAGGTTCCTATCATTGTTTAGTCTAGATGCAAAAGGTCTCCATCAGAGAGAGGCAGAGAGAGTCCCTCCACTAAGGCAGTGTTCTAGAAGATAATGAACATGGTACTGCTGAAGAAGTACCATGGACTGTTGCTTTCTAGCTCTGTGACTTCAGGCAAGGCCCTTCACCTCCTTGTGTAAAACAATGGATAGGATAACAATAGGCTATGTGCCACAAAGGTGAACTGTAAACACTTTGAAGACAGACACCACCTTTCTTTTTGGAATCCCCAGCGTCCCACAATAGTCCTTGCAATGCAATGGTTGAGTAGATACTTTGTGCATGAACATGCCAAGTGACCTGTTCTGTGAAATTATAGTTGACTTTCAACAACACTAGTTTGAACTGTAGGGGCCTATTTATACAAGGATTTTTTGTTTTTGTTTTTTGATAACTAAAGTACATTACTGTAAATGCATTTTCTCTTCCTTATGATTGTTTTAACTGACATTTTATTTTCTGTAGCTTACTCTATTGTGAGAATCTAGTGTGTAATACATATCACATTCCAGCTATGTGTCAATCAACTGTTTTTGTCATCAGTCATGCTTCTGGTGACCAATAGGTTATTAATAGTTAAGCTTGGGGGAGTCAAAAATTACTGGCAGATTTTTGACCGTGTGTGGGTGGTTGGTGCCCCCAACCCCCACTTTGTTCAAGAATCAACTGTACCTGTAAACTTCAAAATGTTATACTATCCTAAAATATTTTCCTTTGTTTCTCTCTGACATTACACCAGTGAGGCAAGTTGAAAACAACAAATAGGGTTTTTTTCTTTTCCTCTTAAGAGAGAACAAAACTTCAAGGGAGGAACACAGAAAAAGAAAATGGTTTTGAAATTGGGGTTATTTTACTACCTAAGCCTTTGATAGTGATAGTGTGGAGAGAAATCTGGGGGAAGGAATATGGCTTACGGTCATATTTCATAGAGTGTGGCAAAATGGTTTGCTTCTTGGAGTATGTATGCTTTCATTTAAAACTACATGAAAAAGAGACTTATTGGAATAAATGCCTTTTTATAACATTCATTTAACAACCGAATTAGTAACCCAACCTAAGTTGGCAATATGGACTCTTAGAAATCCTTGGGGGACCCACATTAATGAGTAGATAAGAGTGATTTGTTGTTAGCACATTCATTGTTTCCATTCTACACTGGACATCAGTCATTTGGCCCATTTTTCAAAGACCCATTTGAATTGTCTGAACCTATGAACTTCCTGAAAGTCTAGCCACCCAACTCCATTAGGAGAGTCAATGAGTGCTCAGCTAAACGGTATTTATTTTATTCCTTCCCTCAGTGCAAGTCTCCTCCAACCAAGACTAACAGATGTATTTCCTTTCAAGAGACCACGAACAAGAAAGTTTCATGCCACTTGTGAGATAATTATTCTAATTGGTGAAAATCACTTTGGAATTTGCTTGTCTTCTTAGTACAGAGACCAGACTAGAGCTTCATTAAGAAAAATTGTGTTAAAATTCAGACAGGCATCAGGATGGACTGTGTCTTTGTAGAGCAAACTCCTTGCAAATAATGCAAATAATAGTGCACATGAGAAAACAGACTTGTTTCAAGAACCTGAAGTATTATGCAAGGGGACCCATACAGAGATGCAATGACAGATTAACTACACATCTCTCCCTTTATTGATCAAAAGGGGTTCCCTAAGGACTTACAACAGAAATTATCCCAGCTTAGTTGATTGCCTTGTGAACTTGAAATTAATAAAATGGCACTTCAAAAAAAAAAAAAGTCACCCTTGGGGACATCCATAACTAATGACTTATTTCCCGACGTACTACAGAATTTATCCAAAGTAAGCCTTTATTGTGATGTTTTAGTGTAAAGTGCCAGGGATATAGGTCAGAGACAAAGAGCTCATCTTAACTTAATTGTATATATGGACCTGTTCTAGAAAGAAAGGTCGCCAACATAGGCTTCTCATTGTGTAAGCAGGAGTGCAACAGCTGCTGGCTAGGGCCTATTTTTGGCATGCTTGACAGTTTACTTGTCACTTTCTGTATGTGATGACGATGTAGATGAGGTAGTTATTGATTGACTATATTCTAAGTATCAGTATTTTACTAAAAACTACAGGAGCCATTTAAGGTAGGGATTATTATTCCCCTTTTACATATGAGGAGAGAGACTTAAAAATTCTCTGCTCGAGGTCAAAATCTAACGAATGATTGAACTGAAATTTGTATCAAAGTGAACCATCACACTGCAGAGATATCACACTAGGTCCATTTCTGTCCCTGAATTCATATTTCATGTATATTACTTAAGTATAACTCCAATCCTTCATCTCCTTGTTCTCATTTTGAGATGAACTTGACTTTAACTTGGAAATGACACTGTATTTACAATGATAACTGGCTGCCTAAACGATGTTTGACCCATAGTAGATGCACAAGAAGTATTTGTTAAGTGACTATTTGGCCCCTTTTTGGGGAAGTGACCAGCCATTGGTGGGAAAAATGTGGACTGAAGACTGTCAGGAACAAGTATCACAATTAAAAGTTAACTTTTTCCATTATTTTGAATAATCCATTGCATTTCCTGGGGAAGGCCTGCTTAAGCAAGGGGCAAATTGCAAATATCATTAGGAAATTATTCATAGTAAGCAAAGGAATATACTTAAGGAATGAGACACTGTGTGTTTTCCCATTCGGTGATAGACAAAAATCAGTATTTACGCTTCTCATTTAGAATTCACTGAAATGAAAACATAATCCCAGTTAATTACTGTTCCCTAAGGTATCTGGTTCCACAATGTTTTATAAAATTAAAACCTGTTAAGAACACAAGAAAAAAACCCAAAACTTACTTTTGATGCAAAACATTAAAAATAAAATGAAAAGAAAATAAAGAAAAAAAAAGAAAAAACCTAAACCAGTTAGTACCTTTCATTCTCATCGTGTATGCTTCAGTGATCTGGGATGACAGAGTGTAGGAGAGTTTTGGGCTATTGGAAGGTTTCTTTGGTCTGATTTCCACTTAAAAGACTGCATTGGACAGGAAGACCCCAAGAAGTGACTCTGAGGGTGAGTTTGCCCTTTTGACCTGTCAACTTTCCCTTTTTCAGGCTGATTCTGAAATTAGGAAGAGATACCCCACGGAGGCACAATCGAGTTTCACTCAGAACAGGTCGACCCTTGTAGGGCTTCTTATTTCATGGTTATTTCTCTGAGAAAGGAATGTATGTGTTTTGGATTCATTAAGGTGGGTTAACGATCCTAACAGGAAGGACCTTCGAATCCTTAGGAAGTCAAACATTCAGTTCATCTTTTCGGGATGTGTATGTCCGCACACCAGTCTTTCTTATTTGTGTTCAGTCTATTTCAGGATGGAGTCCTAGGGGGATGAGCACGGATTTGGGATGGGGATGTCTGATCCAAGTCTTGTCTGAGTAGTTCAGAAGCCGGCCAATTTGATTAATCTAGTCAAGAAGCAACTCAGTCCAGGGGAAGAAAATCAATGCAACAGAGCAGGACTGGATTTATTCTACATCTCTATTGGATGTAGGTGACATTTTGAAGGTATCGCTCTAGGTTTGGTCTAGTTTATGCTCATCCTAAGAGGTGGCAGAGAGTTGTGGAGTCCCAGAGCCTAGATTTGTGCTACAGTTGTGCTATTGGCACAACTTTGCTGAAGCAAACTTTGGTTTGGTGCAACTTCACACAAAGCACGGGCTTTGTCACCTTGGGTGAGTCACTTGGCCTGTCTTAGCCAGTTTTCTCTTTTGTAGAGCATGTGGAGCTGGCTGAGCTCCAGGATCACTTCCCCCTTCCTGTGTGTAATGGCTCTGGGTGGCTGGGATTCTGTGGAAAGAAACTGAAAACTTGATAGGATCCATGAGGCTCATGAAATGCCATGGTTCACTCGTGAGAAGTGAAGACAGAAAAGCTACCATTTATCTAAATTACCTCATTTGGGAGTATTTTGCTGTATATTTTCACTCATAGAACTGGGATCTGAAGAGGAACCGTATGTGATGGAAGGAAACAGTTTCGGACATACGTATTCACCCAGAATTTGTGATGATTAGGAATTTTAACTCATTTAGCATTTAGACATGTGTGAATTTGGTAAGACTAAAACTCCGAGTACCCACCACCTCCACTGCCAGCAAGAAAACATCCTATCATGGATGTCACAAAACAGAAACAAGATCACAGCTTCCTTGAGTTCATTCTGGAATGTGAAGGCTCATACTAGGTGTTCCTCTTTCCATGGGCTGTAGAGCAAAGGCCCCAGGCTTTGTGGCCATGAACATTTGCTGGATTCCTGACTCCATCTTTTGTTAATGTTTGTTCTCATCTAAAATATGCATATGGCTATGCCTCGCGGATTCAGTAGGAGGATCAAGTGAAATAAAATATGTAAGCCCCCTATCAAGTGGAAGAGAGTGAACGCATTTCAGTTCTTGCCTTCATCTCCTCCCCACGAAATCTTCCTTTTGGATTTTTCCAGTCTCCATGAGTTTTCAAGAGACAGTCTCGATCCCAGTTGAACAAATCTGTTTTCTCACCTCTGGATACCACGTACTATGCCCTCCCCAACGCTGTCCCATTCCCAAATGTTTTCCACACTTTTCTCTGTGAATCTCATAGAGTATATTTGATCACAAGTCTTCTTTGTTAAGAAGATTTCTGTGGTTTGAATCCTTTGGTAACCCCTTGGCCCAATATTTATAGCTATTACCATATCAATTGGCATTTGACTGTTATCACTTTGCAATGCTTTCAGAGTAGTTTTTACCTACGTGTGTTCTGTATTCCTGATGATTTTGCAAGAAAATGCTCTGTGCTCTTATAGCCAGACTGAATAGGGAATGTTGAATTAGGTCAGGGCACTTTCACGGAGAGGAATATATACAGTCAGGTGCATTAGAAAGAGACCTGTTAAGATCATGAGGGACCTTGATATGATTTCCACATAGAAAATGTTGAAGAGCTGGGGCCACCTCTCCCGGAAAAGACAAAGTTTGATGGGAGGATAGGAGAAACTGTCTGTCTACAAAGAGTTAAACAATTACCACATAGAAGAGGGATTAAAATTTTTCCAAATTAAGGCCAATGATATCAAGTTATAAGAAAGAACTTTTTGGCAGGTGCAGCTATCCAAAGATGCATCCTATGCCTTGGCAAGTATTCAGATATGGGCTGAGAAGTCATTTGTTTGGAATATTGTATAGAACACTGAAGCATCAGATCGGTGACAGGACTGGAGGGACACGTTGGGGAATGTCAAAGTGCCCCCTAAGTCTGGTTTTGTTTTTCATTTCAGACAGAAAGTGCTTCTCAGCCACGTTGTCATTGTTGAGAAGATGTACCAATATTCCTCTCACTGTGAATGAGCACTTGGCAAATGTTCTCCATCTGACATGTCCTGGGAACCTTCAAGAAACATTCAATATTGCTGAAAATATTTTAAACAAATACAAATCCTTTTCATATATATGTAAAAAGCTACGCTTAACTGCTTGGTAAACAGGACCCTCGAGGACTACTTCTTATATACTCGAGAGATACTATTGGCATTCCTGAATGTGTCCTGGGGAAAAAAATTATACTCAACCCTAACCTCAACTTTCTTAGCAAGGTAAAAAACAGAAACTAGATTATATGGAAATCAAAGAAGCATACGAAGAGATGGGTTGTACTGGAATGCTTATTTCCTCTTAACATTCGTGTGACCCTCAGGGACATACTATCCACATGAACTCCGGTTTCTTCGTTTGTGAACACAGAGATAGTAATAACAGCACTCTTGAAAGGTCATTCAGGGACAGACCCATCAGAAATGATTTCTGACCAATTGTACTGGATACCAACCAGTATATTGTGTTGGGGCAGACCAGATGAATGTCAGCTCTGGTTGTGGGGATTAAGAACAAGTTAAAATGCCTGTACAGTGTTTAGCACATGTAAGATTCTGAATAAATGTTCATTTCCTCCCACCACTGAAGCCGCGATTGCTGGGATGTGTGATAGAATTATCCACAACTTCCCGTGGGATTCAGAATCAGTTTGAATAGCTATGAAAATATTATTCCTAGTCCCATTAGTTTAGGTTCAATTGGCCTTAAATTGTTATTCTGAAAACATATTTATTTTCCTACAGTATTCACTTGGCTTTGGGTGTGTAGGACAACAGAAGAAGGCACAGGTCTGAGATTCTCCTTCTGGTGAAAATAGGCCAATGTTTCCCTTTGCTCCCCTGATTTTCCAGATTAATCTGTTGAGTCAGATGAAGTTGAAATAGTTCAACTTAGGGGTGAGAATTTCACTAATCTGTAGGGGTAAAAACACTGAGGAAGGATTACTTTAGGATGACTATTTTCTGGATACGATCTTTATGTTGAATGTGGCTATTGAGCACGACCTCTCTAACTCTCATCCAGTTAGTGCGGTGACATAGCTCCTTCCACACCACACGCCTAGTGGGAATCCATGCCTGTCTTAGAACTAATTTGGGGGTCTATCCCGGGATTCTATCCCATGTAATTCAATTATCTAAGTAGCTTTGTTTCTTCAAAGAAAGGCAATCAATTTAAAGTAAGCAGTTCCGTAACACTATTAATCACCCAGGTTATGATTTCCTTTTTTTCTTTTAAAGATTTAATTTATTTGTTTGTCGGAAGGGGAAAGAGAGAGAACACAAGCAGGGCGAACATTGGGCAGAGGGAGAAGACTCCCTGCTGAACAGGGAGCTGATGTGGGTCTTGATCCCAGGACCCTGGGATCATGACCTGAGCCAAAAGCAGTTGCTTAACCAACTGAGCCACCCAGGCATCCCCAGGTTATGATTTCTTGAGGAATCACGTCCATGCTTGACTTCTGGGGGTGGGGGGAAGGCAGCAGGACCATGCAATTCAGCATGTCATGGTCAAGAACTTCACTCTTTTCTGCTTGAGAAGAGCTGCTATTTCTGCTTCTCATCAGCCCCACTGAAACGCTGGCATTCCCTAATGTTCTCTCTAAGTTGTCCCTCCTCAACTAAAAACAAAAACAGAAACAAGTTTTAACCTGTTGAGCTTGTAAGAAGTGAGATACTGAGACCTTTTCTCAAGAAACGCAAGAGTATTGAAGTCAGAGGGGAAAATCCCACCGAAACCAGAATGTAGCCTCACAAATTAATAAAGTCTATTCCTAACTAGGTCTGTTGTGGCTTGCCAAAAATATGACCCAGGTGCTAAGATGAACACAGTCATCATTATTTTCTCTGAGCTGGTATACATTGGGCTTCTCCAAATGAGTGGGAGAGACATGATTTCTGATGCTCTTTTAATCTTTAGCGATAAGACACATCAGAGGTGCTCCCCAATCATCCAGGGGCCGGGCAACCAGCCCTGGAGAACTCTTCTCTGCTCCTGTAATTCTTGAGGAATGCGTCTTCAAGGACGTGCAAAGGCCATCTTTTAAATGTTTGCAAAACTCTGATGGAACCCCTGAGAGATAAGAGTCAGTTACCTCGCTCTCGTGACCCTAAAATTCATGTGATTGGTTACTCTAATTTTTGTAAGTCCATTGCTCCATTCCTTGTGTGTGTGTCATCAGGAGTCCCAGCAGAACAACCACTGGGAAAGTTACCTCTGCTTCAGAGTTGTTAGTGGAGAATTCGCCTTTGGGAGAAGGGTTGGTGCTGACACTTCCACCAAAGCGACACACGCATGCACACAGACACACACACGCCTGCTCCCACAGGCGCGCACACTCCTTCCTTCCAGCCTTCGGTGCGCTGCTTGGAGAGAACCTTTAATAAATCAACGTTTTAGGGCCGAATTCCTCAAAGGCCTTCGGAAGAGCTTTGACCCTGCGTGTTGTGATAGTGTGTGAATGGCCTGGATTGAATCAATGGTATCTAGCCCACAAATCATGCCATCCTGCGAGTGTTCGGGGGCTTAAGCCAAAGGAATTGGTTTTTTATCATCTCACTAATTGCCATTCACAGAGAAAGCTGCAGGATTGTAAACGGGTTAGCAGATCTTCTGACTGAGGGTCCGTAAAGGGATTTCTGTAAGAAGAGTTAAGGTACAATACGGGAACATAGGCTTAGCGTGTATCAAGCAGGCAGCCCGCAGACCAGGACACAACCCTTTCTTTGGCTGGTTCGATAGTGGGGCGAGGAAGAAAGAGGGCCTTGGAGGCCTTCGCTCTGCATTAAGGATACCCTGACCAAGCACACCTCGGGGAGGCCAACTCATCTGCCATCCCAAACCCAGGCAGGGAGCTGCTCGGGCCTTTCTAGCCCCGGCATTCGGTTGTTTATACTCCTCAGCTCCTGTGGGGGGGAGCGGCTGCTGAGCTCCAGGGTGCAGGCAGCAACGTGTAGTCAGTCACCCCGGGGCAGGGACAGAGGTCAGATCTGGTGGCCAGCAAGCCCAAGCTGTTGTTTTCTAGTCCTCAGTGAGATGGTTCAGGCAGACGTGGCCTGGGGTCCTTCCCGCGGCTAGACCTCGGCTAAAGCAGAGCCTGTGGTTGACCTCTTAGGGTTCGCTCGCGCCCGCTCCCTTGGGGTTCCCCTGCTCTGCTCACTGGGCTGTTCCGATTCCCTTTCAAAGGAATCCGCGGGTTGGTGTGAGTCCCCGCAGGGGCTGATGAATCACATAGGCCGAAACGAGGTGTCTACTCCCTTCAAAGGGTTTTGTCTGATGAAACGCGATGACAAACTGTTTACTGTATGCTGTTTTCCATCACCGTGAGTTCCTTGCAAGATCACTTACCTATTAATATGATGTATCTGTTTATCATTTATCCATCAGGCTATCTATCTGTTCCCAAAGGCCTCATCAGATAGGACCCGTGCGCTCTGAACTTGGGCCCACAGGCGTGCTGGAACTTGCCCTGGGCTCTGAGACTCGTTCTTGATCAAGTTTTATGGGGAGCAATTAGCATAGAGGGAACAGGTTTATAGGTAGCTCTCAAACTTTAAAATGTTTCATATGTATCATAATCAAGCTCTTAAATAAAACCCAAACAATTCTGGAGGAAGCTGTTAAATCTCTCTTCTCAGCCTGCCCCTGTATGAAGTAGGGGAGACCCTTTCTCCAGGAAAACGAAGTCCTTCTCCTAATGGTGTACATACGACTGTCCCGTCGAATTGTGCCTCTCCCCGTCCCCCAGCCCCCCATGCCGCGGGTGTGTGCCAAGCCGCACGGGTGGTGTGATCTTAAACCACGGCCGGAACACGGTCGCAGGAAGCATTTTCCTGAAGCCAGTCCAACTCTACACATTGTGTTTCTCCCGTCTGCTGAAGCCAGTGAGCTGCAGAAAAGGGGCCGGGCGTGGAAGCCAGTCTGGGACAGAACAAACAGAGAGACGAGGGCCAGCTTTCCCAAGCAGGGGAGAGTACGTTTGTTGCTAAAAGCAAAGAACCGAATTTCCCTCATTTTCACATATGCTGAGCTCTCTGGGAAAATACTCATCTCCAAATCAGGAAGGAGCTCATCGAGAATGGTGCATGGGAATGAGGCACTTGGAAAAGTTGGCTCCATGGGATTTGGAGGCTTCTCTGCAGCATAAAATCCAGTCAGATGGGGTTCAGAACAATGTCCCCGGTTTGCTTGGCTTGGCTTTAGGAAAAGGCCAACATCTGGCATTCTCCTGCTGGACCCTTGCTCTGGGTCACCCAGACACACACTCACCTTTCTGCTTCACTGCCTCTTTGTCCCCATCAGCTGCACCTTTGGCCGTGGCCCCTTGGAGGACCTGTCCCCTCCCGGAATTCCTCAGGGAGACCTTTCCTCGCTCTGAATTCCCTTGGTAATGACATGGATGTATGGAATCATTTTTCCAGTCTTGTGTTCATTCAACTACGTGTAACTTTCTTACCTATGGCTTTCAGAATGGTCTCACGTTTGTTCATAAAAACTTTTGTCCCGGGTCCCTCCCACCTGGTGATGAGTTTGAGGCAGTTGCTCTTGGTCTTCACGGCTTGATCACTGTCACTGTCACTGTTTCCAGCAGGGACGAATAATCCGGTCGGACAGCGAATGACACCCCAAACTATGTTTTGCATCTCTGGTTGTCCCTCTTGAAATTCTGAATGTCCTTGGGACGTTATCAAACAAGGACACCCCCAGAGTTTGTTGGAGAGGAGAAACGTGCCTTGCTATCGTGGAGGAATCTATTTTGTGGTGGGAAAGCAAGAGACTAAGGTGATGCCATTTCCTTTTCTTGGTATCTCTGGCTGGGGAGAATCAGAAGGCAGGGCTGCTTCCTGTAAGTTTCCTGCTTCTCCTTCTGCTTCAACTTTTCTCATTCTAACTCAGACTTTAAAATCACTTTTGAGCTCTCTTTCCCTCTTGATGGGGTATTTTGGATCATTCGTCAAAGACCTAAATACAAAATCCTGCAGTGTTTAAACCCTTTCACATGAAATTGACATGACACCTACCTATCTTGTTATAACACTTTGGTAACAGACCCTAGTGTTACAGTAATTGAGTTATAATAACTAAGGGAAATTGAGGCAAGGCTGGGAGATGTTGTTTTATGACACAGTAAATCACCGGTTAGGCCTGGTCATATTGGTTGAACTTCTCCCATTGAATAAAATTATTACTTTACTTTAGGAAATTGCTGTTGTACTTCTGGCAGAGCAATGAACAAGACGGCACAGGCTGGTAGTAATTTTTGACAGAGAGGTTAATTTTATTACATGCTTTATATATTTTCAATAAAATATATAGGTAATTAAACATAGAACTGTGGTGCTTTTTTTGGATTTATAATAATTAGCACATACATCGCACTTTATATTTTCAAAAGCTTTACACATCGTTAATTAACTGTTCCATGCTACATGAGTGAGGTAGCATGATTATACCCATTTTACAGATGAACAAGCTGAACTATGGGGTGCTTAAGTTAATTGCTGCCAGGCTCCCAGCAAATCAGGGCAGGAGGATGGGTGGTTGAATTGGAGAGCCCATGAGACCAGCGTTGTCTGTCCCATAGCCACAAACAGGGTGTTGTGCCTTTACTCAGGGGTTGAAGACAGGTGTAGTAATGAAGCCTGATCTTCTTTTTTCCCTCTTGGGGGATTTTTGTTGTTGTTGTTACATTTTGTTTTAATGCCAAAACCTCATTGTTCTTAATTATATTGGGTTGTCACATCCCTTGGAGGAAGGGGAAGTATGTGTTATTTCATATCTTGCATAAGTGGGTGAATAGAAACAGAGAGACTGCTTAAGATGTCAGTGAATCAGTTGTATTCTACAGCCGGTAGATATTGAAAGAACCACAGACTGAAATCCCTGTTCTCTGAGCCCATCCCTCCTCTAACAGGAGGAGAAATTTAGTTCTTGCTTGCTTCCTTGATTTTTTAATTTTTTAAGGTTTTATTTTTATTTATTTGAGAGAGAGAAAGAGAATGAGAAAGAGTGAGCATTACAGGGGGAAGGTCAGAAGGAGAAGCAGAACCCTGCCAAGCAGGAACCCCGACACAGGACTCGATCCCAGGACTCCAGGATCATGACCCGAGCTGAAGGCGGACGTCCAACCAACTGAGCCACCCAGGCACCTGCTTCCTTGATTTTTGAGAGCCCATGCATCTAGATCTCAACATCCTCCATCCGGATCACCGTTGTGAAGGCTTCCAAAATTGGAAGATAACCACAGTCCTACCCATTGTTCTTCCTTTGGCAAGAAGAATTAAGAAATATTATTTTCGGGTACCTGGGTGGCTCAGTGGGTTAAGCCGCTGCCTTTGGCTCAGGTCATGATCTCAGGGTCCTGGGATCGAGTCCCGCATCGGGCTCTCTGCTCAGCAGGGAGCCTGCTTCCTCCTCTCTCTCTCTCTCTCTGCCTGCCTCTCTGCCTACTTGTGATCTCTCTGTGACAGATAAATAAATAAAATCTTTAAAAAAAAAAAAAGAAATATTATTTTCTCTCCATGATAAATTCCCCTCACTACACTCTTCCCCCTTCTCTGCCTACATAGGAACACTGAATATATGAGTTTTATTCTCCTTTTAAGCACAACATGTGTCCACCAAGTTTTTACTCCTTCCTTTTGCTTTGAGTGTTCAACAGAGACCAAGAGCTCACTTTCATAGAATTCACATTTTTCTTTTTTTTTAATTTAAATTCAATCAGCCAACATATAGTATATCAGTAGTTCCAGATATAGTGTTCAATAATTTATCAGTTGCATATAACAGAAATCACATTTTTCTATGCTTATTCCTCATGGAGGGGTACCAAGGAGTAGAAGTAAGTGGGAGACAACTAAATATTCCATAGGCCAATAGTCAACTTCTCCTGCTTCTAGGAAATGGGTTTAGTCACGGGCAGAATTCTAGAGAGAACCAAGTTATCAGCATGAACAACCCAACCTCGCTTGGTGTGTTTAGTCTTACATATTCCTTGGATGATGGGGCCACCACCGTCTTTAGGGAATCTGAGACCACAGCCCAAGCCTGATGTTTTCACCAAGAGAATGCTTTCATTTTAATATTTAAAAATAGGAAAAGCAGCCCTTTCTGTGTCACTTTCTCGTTGAGGAGGCAGTCTTTGATTGGATTTAGGAAACACAATAACGTTTCAAGTGAAATTAAAAATGGCAATGAGCCCAGAACAAGGCTGTGTGGCCTCCGTTCTAACTGTGGGAATGTACCATGGAAGGTCAGCTCTTGGTACTTTGGAATAGCGAGGCAGTCACAATGGAAATAAGATGGTAATTCAGAGATTACATCATCAAGCCAAGGAAAGGACTTCTTGGCTGCCCCTTCTCTCTGGTATTTGGCAACAGGCATAAAGTAATCTGCCCACCAGCAGAAGTTTGAGCGTGAAAGGGCCTGAAGAGCCCACGGCTGGTAGCAGGGGTCCCTGCCATGGGCATGCACAGGGAGCTAAAGGAGTCACCTCGAGGAGTACCTGAGCTGAACTTGGGCTTGAGGAAGACAAGCCATTCCTTAGTCTTTCCTTCTGCTTCTCAGGAAAGCAGGGGGGCTTGTATGTATTTGACCAAAGGATTATTCTGTCTAACTCAGAAAGGTTCCTGGACAAAGAGCAAAACACTACCTGGGGCTAGTGAAGGAGGGAGACAACCTCTCCGTAGCCCAGCCAAGAAGCTGCACTCTCCCTGGTGATCCATAAGATGACAATTACACTCTTGAAGTTTCAATTTTTCAGGTAAAAAGATCATACTTGCTGTTTTTGGAAAGATACTGTGCTCTCAGTGTTAATTTACTTCGTAAGCATAAGCCAGAAGCAACTACAAACAATAAAATCAAAAGTAAATGGCACTTAGACACCTTGTTCTTTCTACACATTGGTCCCCTTCATCCTGACACAATCTCTGTGAGGCATCCGCCATGATTATCTGTGCTTTTTGTGATGAGGTTGGTTACCCAACATCACACAACCGCTGAGTGAGGGAACCTCACCTGGATCCCCTGGTCCATTTGGTTCTGATTCTTTTATTACCAAGCTTACAAAGTTTTGAGGGGGTGGATGATATCAGACAATGCACATCCACACGTACTGCGGTGTCCGACACTGTATAAATGCTCAGTCACTGTGAGTTGTTACGGGTAGTCATTGTTGACTATTATGCTATAGTAGCTAGGATCTGGTGAGTTTGTTGCATTGATTAAGGCCAATTATATCATAAAAGCGGGTGATCCCAACTTTCTCTACACTCAGGATAAGCCACCCTGAGCATGATCTATCCATGCCATGATGACTTACCATTCCCTGATGATTTCTGTCGTGCGAGGAAGTTATGACTTCCGTACACACTCACCCTTCTTTAACCAACCTCCCTGCCCACCCTCGATCTTGAGTCCATGACACAGGAAAGAACTCGGAGGTTCTGCCTCAGGCCAACGTTTCCAACCTCTTCACTGTGTTTTCCTCTGGCTTTTCTTCGGAGGGTTTAGTTGGGGCAGGTGACACAAGCAACATTTGTCACTAACCAGCCTGTGTTTTTTGTGCCCGAAGGCAGACTGTACCAAATGACATAAGCAAGGCAATTCTAAATTACTCATTTTGGAAATGCATATGCAAACAAACACAGATTTTAGGACTCCTCTGGGAGACAAGAACACCGAGATTCACATTCTCTTTGATTTTATCAGTAATTTATCAGATTGAGAAAATTAGTGAGGCTTATTTAGCAATGGATGAGAGAAGGTGAAGCTGGAGGTTCTTTAGACTGAATAAATCATTTTACATCTTTCTGCCTAATTTTTCATATCTGTAAAGCCAGCCTGCCTTAGGACATGGTTTGTAAGGCTTGTCTTTGCCTGCTTCGCCTGCACGGTACCGGGTGATAAAGAGATCCCCGTCCTTCGCGTAAGTGAAAGGTGAGCTGTTAAACTTTGGACCAGTCTTTGGACTAGGTCCTTGACCAGCTGGTAGTGATGTCTCTGCTGCTTTCTAGTTTATAGGGTCTTGAGGCAGTGGATGGGAAGCTTTGGAAGGAACAACCCATATGTATCTGTTAAATAGCTTTTGCGTGCCCACAGTTTCTCCACCAACAGCCACGCTCTACAACTCCCATTAGAGCAAGAAGGACAGGAAAGGAAGAAGAACCAATAATAGGTAGGTCTGTAGAGCCTCATTATTTCAAAAAATGCATAACTCAGATTCTAGCCTGTGTGGTGCGCCTGGGGGGCTCAGTTGGTTAAACATTTGCCTTCTGCTCAGGTCATGATCCCAGGGTCCTGGGACTGAGTCCCACATCAGGTTCCTTGCTCAGCGGAGACCCTGCTTCTCCCTCTGCTGGCTGCTCCCCTGGCTTGTGATCTCTCTCTCTCTCTGACAAATATATGAATAAAATCTTTAAAAAAAATATTCTAACCTGTGCACTTGCACCAATTTTGCTTCTGGAATTCAACTCCATGGACTGGGAATTACCTGTCAAGACAAGTTTCAAATGTGGCTACAAGTATTTTCTTCCTATTAGTGCTCAAAATCAAAGGAGCTTCAAGGGCTGTGTTATCTGTGCATGAAGGGAGAGAGATTTGCTTCTTGGGGGTGATGGTTTTTCTTGGGGGTGATAGATATGCATTTATGTACTGAAAGATCGTTATAAAACAAGATGATGCTTATTACACTGTAATGTGGGTTCTGTTATTTGATGGGAAGATATATAATGATCTGGGTTTAAAATCCCTGCCTGGCTCCAAAGTCTAGGTCCCAAAGTGCTATTTGGAAACTGGCCAACCACTAACTGCACCGACTCCTAACTCTTGAGATCGAAATTGGGACGAAACCCAATGAAAAAAGGCAAGAATGCTAACAGAAAATCAAGGATGATAATAATGGACTTTCCCAAGCATAGAACAGGTGTTTCACTTCTTTGTGGTATAAAGTCTCAACTTGGGGTGTGATTTTTGAGTAAACAAGTCATCAACCCATGGACATTGTTTTGTTGGGCATCGTGGTCCGCTTCGTCATGGGGCATTTAATCAGCAGTGGCAAAGGATGTCTCACAGGAATAATGCATAAACAAAACTTTCTTGAGACTTGTACTCATTTCTCTTGATAACTTGGAATTGGACTCCAAGTCAAGCAAACTGTTCTAGAAGCCTAAGCACCATTGGAGAAAGTGAGTTGAGCACTGCGGTCCATGAAGTAAACCGGCAACAACACAGACTCAGAATTGAGAAAGTCAGGACGCACCCCCCTCCCCCACCCGCAGCTTTTGGCCGAGCTTCTGGACTCTATTTTGAGCCAGACGTTGCAACACTTAGCATGGGAGAGCTTGTTTTTTTGCTGCATTGGAAGATCCCAGAGCAACCGGGAAGCTGTTGCCAGTCGTACGGGTAAACGCCTCTCCACTGCCTTGGTTGGAGGCTACCATAAAAAAAAAAAAAAAAAAGAAGTGAAAAGTTAATTGTACCCGTTGAAGAGATTGTGCTGCGTCAGCAGCATTCAGAGCAGGTTTTGGCCAGGTTCCTGCGAACCATTAATTAATATCATGAGTTAGCTGTCAGTGGGTCAACATGGGTGCTTGATTTCCCCATTGCTCCCTAACGTTAACCCGTGGATTTAAAAGTATGTTCCCAATGAAGATCATTACGATGTGTCTTTCCTTTGGGGACGCGTAGCTGTCTCAGTGACACTGATGTCTAAGGCTATTTCTGGAACTTGGAAAGAATCTAAGTCCCTATCCAGGGGGGTCCTGAAGAGGTTGACTTGCTGGGCATTGAATTGAGGTGCTGCAAGGCTCACGTCTTTTAGTTTCTGGACCTAACCTCACTGTCTCCTGCCTTTGAGGGCTGCTTTAATGCTTGCTGGGATCTGCGTCAGGTGCATTGGGAAATCAGTAATTTCTTTTCATAAAGTCCCTATGACTTGCTTGAAATCCTCTGCTGGTGGAGAGTGTAAAAAACTGTCAAAAACATGCAAAAAAGCATTATTTTTTCCCCCTCTTAGGGAATTTCAAAGTCAAAGTTTCAAGACTACGCTCAAATCTAAATTCACATCCTAAATTCTTTCATTGATGCCTTTCCCTGCCTGGTGCATAAAACAGAGATGATTTTAGATTGGGGGCGGAAATCAGGGTTCCCCCCCCCCCATTAAACTTTAGCACTGAAACCTCTATTGTTTCCTCTACGTCTCCCGTTTATGGGGCTGACATCACCCAGAGATGAGAGAGAAGCTTTCATGGCACCGTTTCAAAAAGCCAAACACCTCTCAGTTAGTCACTAAGTTAATAACAACACGGGAACTGTTGATGCACCAGGCTCGCTGGAACTGGAATTACAACAGAGCAACTTCTGGCTGTGCCCAGGGGGAAAAGCAGAACAAACAAGCACTTCCAGCCGGGTCAGAACTGGGGAGAGACACCACCTGCTGCAGCTGGAAACCGGCTTCGGGAGACCCGGACCCAAGGGCGACCGCGAAGGATAGGACGGCCAACGTCTTTTGTGCTAACAAACCTGTCCCAGCTCAGCACCGCTCTGGGGGGCAGGGGCCTGTGTCTTACACCTGGCTTTGGAAGAGCCCAGAATGTTCCACCTACTTCCAGCCCCATACCCTACCTCGCCACCAGCCCTCATCACGAGCTCCTCCCCCCTCCCTCCCCTCCTGGGGGGTTTGTAGTGTTCATCTGCGCCCCCGACGACGTCGGCTTGGCACCCAGAAGAGAAATACCCACGGTACCAAGTCGAAAACACTCTCATTTTTACCAGTAACACTTCAAAAAAGTCATTGTATTTAGACTCACTAACTGGCCTTTTTCTGAAGCCGGTGCCCGACAAACCCGAGATATATTTTATGTTTTTGCAGCTGTATGGCTTTAATATGGGCTCAAAATCATTTATTGGCATTTCTGACCCAACTTTCTGTTTTTATAGGTGTGTAAATATGTTATCGAAGATATTTTGGCATTTGCCAAAGACCTGAGTTTGTAGCTTCAGTTAAAGAGACCCGCTGCACTTTTTTTTTTTTTCCCTTTTGCTTTCTTGAAAGAAAAGAAACGGTTTATTTGACAGGTGCTCTGGATTTGGGGCTAAGTTTTTGACTGAATTTATTTTGCTTGAGGTTATTTGTACTAAAACTCTAAAATTCCATTGTTCATGAAAAAAATTTTTTTTTTTTTCCCTCTTTCCCCTCTGCGAGGGCACGGCTTGTCCAGTGTTTTACATGGATGTGACGATTTCATGTCCGTGTCTCCTGCAGCATCATTTTGACATCATGGCCGATTTCTCGGACCAGATTTTAGCGGTGATCCCAAACCCTGGAGGGCATAACTGAGTTATGTGGAGGAACATTTCTGGGATCTCCGTGCGAGGGCGCAGGAACCTCAGCAGGGGATCCAGGTGGTCATTTGCTGGACGTAGAGAGCCGGTGGGTATGGAAGACAGTGGCGGGGACAGGGCCGGGGTGGGGGTGGTGCCCTGGTCACTCCCCTCTTGATACAAGGCAGTGTCTAACCAATCAGTTGTTCAGTTTTGCTGAGGTTAAACAAACATTTACCAAATACCTACTATGTGTGGGGGCGACGCCAGGTGTCAGAGGCCAAGATGAATAAGACCCCGCTCTACACTAAATGAGCTCATAGTCTGGTGAAGGGGACAGATACGCCAAGAGACACTTTCCATGTAATGGGGTTAGGCACAGTGTGTGGGGGGACACGTGGCTGAGTTGAGGGTTAACAGAAGATTTCCAGAAGAAGAACCCACTGCAGATGGACGGGGAGAGGCAGCAGGGGTCCGTCGGTGGGAGCAGGTGTGGTGTGGGAGGGCAGGTGGCCAGGAGTGAGGCTGGCTGTGCGGGCTCCTGAGGGGCGCTGGTCCTCCAAACCGGCCGTGGGAAATCGGGGCTCCCCGTAATGTGTCCTATTGGGACTGAGGTTCTCCCTACCCCCCTACCCGCCCCCCATCCCCATTCCAAGACTTGGAGCCCTCAACAACTTCAGCAGAAGAGAAGAAACGAAACTTTACTCTTTCCATCTATTACCGGGCACATTTCAAAGACCAATTCACCCAGGGAAAGCTTCAAAACTTGTTACCTTTTCTTGGGGGGAACTCTAAGAGATACTTTTGGATTTAATGAGGGGAAATAGAAATAATTTTATTAAATCCAAAGTACAGTAGAACCCACCAGTGCTCTTGGGGCATTGCCCATATGCTCTGAATGAGGTCCATGTAGTGGCACAGATTTTTTTAGAACTTAAAAAAAAACTATAAATTAGAGCAGAACCGGAGAAAACTGCAGAAGCCCATATTACATAGTGATTAATGAATGGTAATGCGAACACTCGTGTAACCACACCCCCCCGTTAAGAGAGAAGTCTTTGCTGGGCACCCCAGAGGCCCTCCCCATGCCCCTTACTCAGAGCCCTTCCACAC
This sequence comes from Mustela erminea, assembly GCF_009829155.1. NCBI lineage: Eukaryota > Metazoa > Chordata > Mammalia > Carnivora > Mustelidae > Mustela > Mustela erminea. Next base: position 138,290,002 of record NC_045619.1, on the reverse strand, counting down.
CCTAAGAAGTAACCAGTAACCTGTTTCATATGGTAATCATTTCTGGGCTTCTCTTTATGGTTTTATCACACAAATGGGTGTCCCTAATCACTAAAGTCTGACATTGCAGTTTTTTTTTTCCCCCCTCAAATTTGCAGATGTCTTTTACACCGTGTGGGGGATTTAACAGCTCCTAGAGATGACTTTCACATGAACCCACAAGACAGAAAATCACCAGTGGACATGCTTACAAACGGTGATGTGGTTCACACAGCAAGACGAGGTGAAGCTGGCAGGGCAGAATCAAGGGCGGGGTGGGGGGACCCGGGGTGCAGGGTGGGGGGTCTCCACCAGGCCAGGAGCGGAGCCGAACTGCTTTCAGTCCCGCCCACCCCAGACTCCCCCTGCACACTGTGGGCGTGCAACCAAGGGGGGAAAGGCTCCTACCGCAAGGACCCAGCAGGAAGGGGCCCCTGGAAGCCCCGGGCTCAGAAGGAACCCGTCACACGGTGACACGGGGCACTTTTAGTCTGAGACCTTTCCTGAACAACCGCGGAAGCTGTAGACTGTGGGCAGAGACTTAGAGAGTGCCCGCGCTCAGACCCAAGCCGTCGCCTTTCTTGCTAAAGAGAGGATTTGGAAGCAGGAGGGCCAGCGAGGGAACAGGAGACCAAAGAGAAGGAAAACACCAGGCGGGCGCCCATGGTGGGCCGCCGGCTCTGACCTAAGTCCCGGGGATGGAAGTGAGGAGAAAGTTGGTAAAAGGGCAATTAGAAGCAAGTTCCGCTCTTTGGGAGCCTGGGAAGTCTCGATGCACGTTTTCTTTCCCTTAAAAAAAAAGTTCCTGGCTGCAGCTGAGCGACAGGGCCCAGAAACGGGGCTGCTGCAGAAGGAGAGAGAGAAAGCGGGAGGCCCGGCACCGGGCCTGTATTCTCTCTGTGTGGGCAGGAGGGTTTCTCTTTTTTTAAAATTTCATACATCATTAAAAAGCTTTGGCATTTCCCCCTGAGTCAGTATGGCTTTATAAAGTTAATGAGGAAGGAAAACACTCAAGAAAAATAAAATTCTGATTATTTGTAGCAAGGTGCCATGCAGAGCCAGGGTCCAGGGGCTTTCTCTATCCATCCCTTTTTTGGGGGGGAGGCATGGTTCCTTCTAGAAGCTTCTTTTTCCCCAGCAGTGAGACCTTCCCAGGGTCTGATAAAAAAAAAAGTCAGAGAAGTCCCATGACTCTGAGAGCACATCCGACCCTTTCTGTGGCCCTGGGCGAGGGGCTTCCCTGTGGGTGCCTCAGTTTCCCTCTCTGTAAAATGGGATAATAATACTTAATTACTTCACCATGCTGAGGTAAGGATTAATTAGTTGATGTTTATAAATGGCTTTGAAGACAGAAAATGCTACAACAGAGCTAAGCATTATTATTAATAATACATTTCGACTGAGTTAATAATCGCATTTGCCATCTCAAATTTCCCTGACAGTTTCAACTGGTGAACTTATTTTTCAGCTTCGCTCATTAAAAAGAAATAAAACGTAGTGCCGCTGGCAGAAATCGCCCTGGTCTTCTTTGCAAAGAGGAACATGTATCTGACATGGACGAAAGAATCTGGGTTCTACCCGGACTCTGTAGGACATTCTGAAAACCTCAGATGCATTCTCAGGGGCCATGCGTGGTAAACAGCTTTAAAAATGAAGAAAATGCCAGTTAAAAATGTGCCAGATCTGGGGCGGGGGGCGGCGGAGAGGGGGGTTTGACCACTTTCCAGAGTTGATTCAATTCCTAGGCTTTGGACCTGACCACAGACGAGTTTATCTGCTGTCTGCCTTGGGTTGTTTTTTTCTCTCTGGTCCCTTTTGCTGGCCTCCACCCCTTCCTGTGCAAGGTCACTTCAGGGTGTGTGTGTGGGTGTGGTTGTGTGTGTGTGTGTGTGTGTGTGTGTGTCTTGAAATCTCTTGTTAGATCCCTGGTCTATCTCCTCTTTTTCTTTACGGTAACCCACAGAAGCATTTTTGCATCAGTTAACTCTGACCCCCCAAACCGGGACGAAAAATGTCAGTGAGATGATGTCATTGCAAAGACCCTGGTCCATGGCAGGGGTTCAAGAAATGTTTGTTGAACAGAGCCAGGCCTTTGAGCCTTCCTGAGTTCTTGATGTTGGACCTCCGATAACATGACGTCATCCCGGCACAGGCCGTGATGGACAGCTTCCCCAAAGAGGTCTTGTATTTGCTCGAAGGGGTCCACACTCTCCTTCAACCGTTTTCCAAATAAAGTTCCGAGCAGCCACGGCAGCATGGCCTGGGGCCTGGATGGAAATGCAGACTCTCAGGTCCCAGCCCTGAGTCAGAAGCTCTTGGTGGGGGCCCCAGGAGCCGTGTCGCACCAAGCCCTCTAGCTGATAGGATGCAGGTTCCAGTGTGAGAACCCCAGGTCTGCTTCGGTCCCCTCTCAATCGGGGAAAAGCTCTAGTTTATGGCCGAGTCACCAAGCAATGGAACATCCAACTCAGCCAGACCAAGGGCTGGAGGTAAAATTTTGCCTGGAACAATCAGAGCGATCACTTTGCAGTGGGCAGGGGAGTGAGAAGAGCCAAGCAGGCAGGCTGTCTTTTTTTTAAGCATTGCCTTCCGGAGCTCCTACTTTGCTTTCAGGCCCTCTTAAATCCCCCAGATCCAAGAAGCCCACCCAGGCCTCTCCGGGAGGGTCTTTCCCTCTGCATTTTCCTCGAGCCCTTATAAATCATGCTAGTCACTCGAACCCGTCTGCATGCCTGGCAGGGTGAGCTGGCTGTAATTCGACGCTGCCTTGACTTCTCAGGTCAGCTGGACATTCCACGATGACAGACACACGCCCTCCTCTTTTCAGAGTCTCAGGGCGGCTCTCACGGGGCTGATTTATGTAGCGTGTGCCCCGTGGAGGTCCGCAGGTTCATTCCCCCGGCTCTGTGAATGTGAGGGCCGCCGTCATTTCTGCACAGAGATGCTCGGGATCCGGGAGCGGGGCCTCGAGGAAAAGAGGCTCAGAGGATCGTCCTCTCTCAGGCCAAGGGGTTTGGGTGGTGAACCCCATCAGGTGACCGGCGGCATGGCCGCAACTTTGTGAGGGACTGAGGACACTTCGGTCCTCCAGCGGACTTTGAAGTATAAACTTTTTTAAAGGGCGGTGCTTAATATACGTGAGGCATTGGAATAGTTTTTAAAAATGGTGTATGGGGGTGCGCCTGGTTGGCTCAGTCGGTGAAGCGTCTGCCTGCGGCTCAGTTCGTGATCCGGGGGTCCTGGGATCGAACCCCCCTCATTGAGATCCCTGCTCAGTGGGGAGTCTGCTTCTCCCATTTCCTCCTGCTCATTTTCTCTCTCTCTCTCTCCCCCTCACATAAATAAATAAAATCTTAAAAAAAAAATAAAGATAATGTGTGTGATCCTCATGGCTTCAGATCCTCAGAAATTTACGTGTTAATATCTCCAATTTGGTTCTACATTTGATGTGAATTATGCCTCAAGCTAGCAATCAACCAAGATCTATTGAATCCTTGCCACATGCGAAGACTTTCTGAATCTTGCTTGCTGGCAAGTAGAAGTCCTTGACTTTGGGAAAGGCTGTGATTTAATTGTGAGAACCCTTGGTTTCTTTCAGTAGATTCTAAAGTTGATTTGAGTAATTCGGCTTTGAGTAATTCAAGCCTAAGGGCTTGATACTGCCCTCCGAGAGGGATACGCGGGAACAGCAGCGACAGGACGAGCTCTTTTGCTCAGTATCCCATCTGCAGGACTCCCAGGAGCTGTACAGCCTTGAACTGATAACCGGGGATAACAGTAATTAAAATCTTCAAAGTACTCGGCACACCTTCATTAGCCGCTCTCAGGAAGGAAGACAGAGGGAAGGCGAATCTTTGACATCGGAGCGTTCCCGTTTCGCACACCTGCAAAACCGAGGCAGAAAAGTCAGATGCTCTGCCTAACACCAGACTCTGGAAACCGAATTTTAAATGGGGGTGGCTTGCTTTTCCATAAATTCAACGAGTCCCCAGAGAGATACAACTTTTCATTGTGTGTCCCGGTTTCTCAACCTCCATTCCACCGACATTTTCGGGGAGATAATTTTTGGTGTGTGTGTGTGTGTGTGTGTGTGTGTGTGTGACTGAGGGAGGCTCTCCTCAGGACTGTGGGGGGCTTAGTAGCATCGTGGTCTCTACCTACCAGAGGCCATTAGCTCCCCCCACTTCCAGGGCTGACAGTCCAAAATGTCCCCAGACATTGGGAAAATCTCTCCAGTTGTGAGCTATGCTTTTATACTAAATATAGGAACTTAGCATTTTGTAAGAAACCGCTCGTGGTCATTATATTCTAGTGGACATCGGTGCACAAACAGTGCAATCTCAGAGGTGTTAAAGGTTTAAACAGAAAAGTCTATGGAATCTCCAGTAGTTGTGCTTTGATTTAGGACTGACTGGAAATGATATGCCCGCAACTCCCCTTTAGAAATTAGCTTCAGAGTCCTCGAAATGCAGGAGACGTCATGAATGTTTGCCCTATGGGCATCACGTGCCCTTCCCCCACCCCTGCCCCGCCCACCCCCAAACACCAGCTCAGTTTGGAACCTTGTGGTCCAAGAAGGGTATGCATCCTGGAGGGGCACCCGCAGCTTGTTCCCTTCATCTCGGATAGGACCCGTATCCAAGACTCATCTCATGATAGTGGACATGCAGAAATAAGCAGCTGGGTTTGTGGGGGGTGACCTGGGTGGGAGCCATTAAGAGCAACAGGGGCAGAGTAAGAGGTTATCGCCGCAACACCTGATGGGCGGCTAGGGGAGTCATCTAGCTCTCAGATGGGGGCCCTGTGAGGAGGCTTGGTGCTTGTTGTTGCTGGTGAACGACTTTAGTTGAGTGTGTAAACTGAGGGAAGGCAGCTTACTGCAACCTGCAGCTTCGCACGGCGTGGCATCTTCCTGGTCAGCATCTGTTTGCGGGTGCGAGGCTGCTTGGAGAAGCAGGGGGCTTTCCTCTGAGGTCAGGAAGGACAAAGGGTCTCCCCCGAGGTCAGGGCCCTGCGGGAAATGTTTCTACCCAGGTGATTTTCCCCTCTCTCACTTTTCTGTGTTTTCCGAGATCAGATCTAGACTCAACCCACTCAAAAGGCCCCTATCCCCAGGTCAAGGTAAATTGCTGCTGGTGGCTGGTTTCTGTGGCGTGCATGGGGTCCCGGGCATCCGGCGACTTGACCTCTCACCTTGGGTTTGTCCCCTTCTTTGATTTCATGGAAAGGAAAGGAAGAGTGGCCCTTGTCAGCTCTTTCCTGTCCTGGAGAGAAGACATCAGAGAAGTCTATGACCGTGGAATCACAGACGGAGAGTTCTTCTGGGGCACAGCTGGGTTTGGGGTGGGGATGGGGGGAATCCAGAGTGAGGAGGACGACATGTCTCAGCGGAAAGCCTGATGCTGTTGCTAAAAGTGATCCCTGATCTGACTTCTCCAAGCACTTAGCGAAGGGACGGTACATACCCAGTTTGCATCGTATCTGGGCTCTGCAGTGAAAAGAAGGTAGGAATCCAACCAGGAAAAAACAAACAAAAAAAAAAACAAAATCATAGTGATGTAGCTACGCTTGACACGCAGTGGGCTGTTCCTGTGTCAAGTGTACAGCCCGGTGCGTTTTGACATGTGTGTGAAGCCATGAAACGGTCTCCACACTCCAACTAGTGAATGTACCCCCTCGAGTTTCCTAATGTTCCTTTGAAGTCCTCCCTCCTCCCGCCCCCAACCTTAGGCAACCACGATCGACTTCCTGTCTCTGTCAATTAGCTTGAAATTTCTGCAGTTTGATGTAAATGGAATAACACAGCGTTCTTTCCCTTAGCACAATGATGCTGAGAACCCAAAGAAGACAGAATTCTTCTGGGGCACCTGGGTGGCTCAGTGGTTTAAAGCCTCTGCCTTCAGCTCAGATCATGATCCCAGGGTCCTGGGATCGAGCCCCACATCCGGCTCTCTGCTCAGCGGGGAGCCTGCTTCCTCCTTTCTCTCTCTCTGCCTGCCTCTCTGCATACTTGTAATCTGTCTCTCTGTCAAATAAATAAAAAAATAAAATCTTTAAAAAAAAAAAAAAAAGAAGGAGAAGACAGAATTCTTCTACCCTGAACCAACAGTTCAGCTTAGATTAGAGGCAGATTTGAAAAAGAGTCTAATAATTTGACACACGTTTCCTTGTTCGAGACTTGGAAATTGATCAAACTGGATTATGTGTGCCCTGGTCCACATATTGGCTAATCAATAGCCCCCTCCCCCACTCCCTGGTTCCATACAGAGCATTAGAGCCCTGACACCAGAGGGAAAAAGTCAAATAGCAGGTAAAAGAGAAGCAGGTTTCCTCAAGTGGTACCCTTTGGAGCTGTTCACACTCCCAAGGAAATAGATGATCCCAAAACCTTGATTTGTCTTCCTAATCATATCCATCTGGCCTCAAAGTGAACTGATAGGGCGGTTGGATCTTGTTGGTTTGACGAAAACCCAGCATCGTTGAAGGTTGCTTGAGGGCACCAGGACCGAGTCTGAACGCAAAACCCTGGTTCACCGCTCCCTGGTCTGCCCTCGCAGCAGACATACCTGCCGAACACACAGAAGGGTCAGCTTGGATGGGTGAGCGGAGCAGGAGTGGGGCCGAGGGCTTCACGGGGAATGAATGGAAAATGATTTTTTCTCCTCTTTCATGCATAGAGACAAGATAGGGGACTCCACTCTAGTTCTGTGTTTTTCAAGGAAAAGAAGAAACAGAATTCTTCTGCCAACCCTGATTCTGAGTGGCACAGGGACCAGATTATAGATAAAGAGGAGACGTTTCTGTTACCTCGCAGGGCAGGAAATGGGTTTTTGGTCCTGGGATTCCTCTTCTGAGTGTGTGGGCGTCATCATTTCCTGTCTCTCTCTCTCTCTTTTTTTTTTTTTTTCTTTAAGCCCTTACCTTTAGAAAATAGATTTAATGCCCTGAATTTGTGTTGTTACTTTGGTCAGTTTGAATATCTAAGTCAAAATTAGACTTTATGGACTGGGTCTGGGAAGGAGCATTTTTGAACCTGCTTTTGTTTCAGCGTATGGCAAGTATAGGACGCAAAACAGTCTCTCCTTGGAGGAGGTTGGCACTGTCAGGGCGTACAATGCAGAGGACATTTCTAACTGACAGCTAAAGTAAACACACATTTTGACAGCTGTGGGTTTGTTTGTTTTTTTTTCTAATTCCACAAAGGGAGATAAATGATAGCGATCAAGAAATCATATTATGAAAAAAAAAAGAAATCATATTATGAGTACCTATTATCACCTTCATTTCTCATTCTAATCAAGGAACATTGGATTACATCCTTTGAAAATACCCCCCTTTTTGTGGGCATCATTTTTATCTGCCTTCTTCTTTTTTTTTTTTTTTTTAAAGAGTAAAACTATTTTTACCACGTTTTCAATGCAAGGATGTGAGCTGGGAGAATGATGTAGTGCTATGGTTCCCATCCGTGATGTGGACAGCTTGTGAAAACACAGACTGTCCACCCCAATAACTTCTGATTCAGGGGGTCTGGGGTAAGGCCTGGTAATGTGCATTCTAGCCAGTTTCTGGGTGGTGCTGATGCTGCTGATGCTGGGCCTGGGACCATCCTTTGAGATGCCAACTGTATAGATTGTCATCCTGGTGTCAGGGGTTCCGGGTTCTAGAAGCCTACATTGCGCAGTCTGAATACTTGATTCCTTGGAGACTGTTGAGTCCAGGGGTCAGCAAGCAAACTTTTTCTCATATAGAGCCAGAGAGTAAATATTAGAAGCTCTGTGGGCCATATGGCTTCTGTCACAGCCACTCGACTCCAGCCTTGCGGTAGGGATCTAGGGGAAGACATAAGTAAACATATGAGCATGGCCGTGTTCTAATGAAACTTTGTTACACAGACAGGCAGCAAGGCCAGGTTTGGCCCATGCCATTTGCCACCCGTGGGCTAGTCTACGTGCCACCTGTTAAGAAAAAGAAAGTGTGCTAATTATCTATATTGGTTTGGTAGGGCTGACAGAAAATTACCAAAGACCAAGAGCTTAAACCGCAGGGATTTATTCCTCATAGTTCCAGAGGGGGAAAGACCACGATGATAGTGTCAGCGGGTGTGGTTTTCCTTGAGGCCTATCTCGGTGGCTGGAAGATGGCTGCCTTCTCCCTGTGTCCTCATATGCAGTCTTTCTCTGTGTGTGTGCCTCTCTGGCCTCTCTTTCTCTTCTTGCAAGGACACCAAACCACAATAGAACTCATCCTTATGGCCTCATTCTAACTCAGTGACCTCTTTCAAGGTCCTGTCCCCAAATACAGTCACACTCTGGGGTCCTGGGGGTAGAGGGCGTGAGGATACGCGTTCTGAGGGACATGGTTCCCTCCGTAACATTATCTATTTCTATAAAACAAATTATCCCCAAACAATAAACCTGTGGAACCTCACTGTCTCTGTGGGGCGTCAATCCAGGAGCAACAAGGCGGAGGGCTTTCCTCTCAAGAGTTTATTACAGTGAAGCCAACATCGGAGAATGACCTCACCGAAAGGCTCCATCAGGGAAGGAGCCAAGTTTCCTCACTTGGTTCTTGGAAGGATTCTGTTCCTTGTGCAAGACTGGACTGAGAAGCCCGGTTCCCTGTTGGTTGTGGAAGCCTCCCTCATTTCCCAACATCCTGGGCCTCTTCACAGAGCAGTTCAGAACATGGCGGCTGCTTCCCGCAGGACAAGCAAGAGAGGACACAGAACCTAATTTTGGGAGTGGCATTCCATCATTTTTGCCCTAAACTACTGGGTAGAAGCAGCTACCAGATGTCCGGATCTCCCACTCAAGGGGAGGGGATTGCCCAGGGAACATCTTTAGGTGTCCTTGTGAACACCTTTAGGGAACACAGGGTTCATCCTGGAGGTTGCTTTCCAAAGAAAGCTGGGCATGTGATCTCTGATGTTACCCTGCTCTTAAAATTTCAAAAGGTATCCCTTTTCAGGTTCTTTCCAGCTCTTTGCTATCTTTTTTTGTCATTATTGTTCTTTTTTGGACGATTCTGTTTAAGTTTAGAGAACTTAATGGTATTTGCAGTATCTGAAGAGCCCGTGGAAAAGGGCGGATATTTTGGGTAGTTCTGAAGAGTTGGCGTTTAATGGATTTGTGGCTCTCACCAATGTGGATATGAATTTGAAGAAACTTTAATATTTACATTGCTCTGTAAGTAAGATCATTAGCTAGATCAACTATTTTTAAGAGAAGGCATTATTTAAATGTAAATAATGTATTTGCTAATAACATATATATAACTTATTAAAGTCGGTTCCTTGATTTCTAGTTGGCAAACCTGCTCAACTTTGCAGCAAACCCAGGATGTTTTTTAAAGAAAAAAAAAAAAGAAGTTTATTTCTTTAAAAATTCTGGAAATCAGTCTTTTTGTAAACATGGTAGAACTTTTATTTAGACTGGGTAGGCATGATCTGATGAGAACTTTTTATTATTTATTTATTTTTAAAAAGATTTTATTTATTTGAGAGAGAGAGAGAGAGAGAGAGCATGAGTCAGGTGAGGGGCAGAGGAAGAAGGACCCTCCCCAGTGAATAGGGAGCCTGATGTGGGGCTCGATCCTGGGACACTGGGATCATGACCTGAGCTGAAGGCAGATGCTTAACTGACTGAGCCACCGAGGCACACCATGACTGTAGGTTTTTAAAAATGAGAACTATAGAGCACCTGGGCAGCTCAGTCAGTTGTGTCTGACTCTTGGTTTAGCCTCAGGTTGTGATCTCATGGGTCATGAGATCGAGCCCAGCATTGGACTCTGTGCTCAGTGAGGAGTCTGCTTGGGATTCTCTCTCTCCCTCTTCTCCCCCTATCACCCCACTCATGCTCGCTTTCTTTCTTTTTTTTTTTTTTAAAGATTTTATTTATTTATTTGACAGACAGAGATCACAAGCAGGCAGAGAGGCAGGCAGAGAGAGGAGGAAGGGAAGCAGGCTCCCCGCTGAGCAGAGAGTCCAATGCGGGGCTTGATCCCAGGACGCTGGGGTCATGACCTGAGCCGAAGGCAGAGGCTTCGGGCACCCCACTCATGCTCTCTTTCTAAAACAAATAAATACAATCTTTAAAAAAATGAGAACTATAGAAGCAAATACTTTTGGTTTTGCTCTTGCTACTTGCTTAGTGGAAGGGATCTCTGGTCAGTGAGTGTGCTTGATTTTGGAGGTGACTCCCACATGTGTATTTAGTCACCTCATCCACAGCAACCTTCCGCTGATTTCTTGAATTATCTGGGCAAGCCTCATTCTTTCTTCCTTTCATCTTTCCTTTCTCTCCCTCCCTCTCCTTCCTTTCTTTCTTCATAATTGGCAAGCAAATAACCAATTTTGCTCATTAATTTGAAGAACGAGTTCTCAACCAGGGGTGATTTTGTGCTCTGGGGTCATTTGGAAATGTCTGGAGGTTTTTTTTTTTTTTTTTTTTTTACGCGTTTGGGATAGGAGTGGGTGTTGGAACTGGCATCTAGTGGGAGGAATTCTAGCAGAGCAATTCTCTACAACAAAAAACTATCCAGCCCAAAATGTCAATGAGGCTGAGGTTGAGAAATCCTGGTTTAGGGAAGGAGACCCTTCAAGTGTCTTCAACTGCACAAACATTGGGCTCAAATGCTGGGTAAACGGGGTTAATAATGTCTTTGTAGCAGACTAGTCCAGAGCCTTTAAAATGTTTCCATGCATGTTATCTCCCTCAGGGATAAGATCTAGGAGGGAAAGGTTTTCAATCATATGGAACATTTTTTTCTGTTTGTTTGTTTTGTTTTTCTGAGCACCAAGCATTCCTTAAATCAGAACCTTCTCTGGGAAGGTTAGCTTAGTGCATACATAATGAATGAGTTAAACTCTTGGATAAGGGGATCTCAGAATCTAAACTTTGCTAGTAATAAAGGCTTCTTATGGGAAAAGTGATTACATTCCCATTGCTGCCCCTCACTCCCACCAAATATATGATAGAGCAATGATTATGAGAGTAAAGCATGCCAATTGTTAAGATTTGGAAAAACAGATAGAAAAAAGTAGATAAGCCATTATCAGGACACTGAAGAAAAATCAGAACATTTTGGTATATCTACTCTCTGTTTTTTCCTCTGTGTGGTGGAGTGTATTCTAGAAATGGTCACCTCAAAGCATACTCCATCCTACATGCTCTTTTTGCAAGGTAACATTGATACTCTTCTATTGGGAAATCTTGGGAGTGATGCTGTGTGGTTTCAAAGGTGAGGGTAGAGAATGCAATCCAGCTACTTCCTGGCTGACTCGCTCTTGCTGGTGGGATGCTCGCTCTTCAATCCAGCCACCATTCTGTGAGGGAGTCCAAACTATCCTTTATAGGAAGACTGAAAGGAGAGACCCACAAGGCTGTAGTCAACAGCCACCATCAACCACGACTTATGTGACTGGACAAAACTTTGGATGACTCTGGGTCCAGGCTTCAGGTTGTCCCAATCAACACTGAGTGGAGGAGAAAGGAGCTGTCTCCACCGACCTCGGACCCCATTACAGATTCATGGACAAACTAAATGCCCTGTTGGGTTAAGCTACTAAGTTTTAGAGAAGTTTGTTACGCAGTGTTAGATGACGCATTGCAAACACATTTTAGAGTTTTTGTACAGCTGGGATCATATAGCTCTTTTCCATGTCCCAATTTATTTCGAAGAGTTTTTCATGATATTAACTGTCTTTTAAATCTTGGTTTTTAATCAGAATGTCACTTTTCTTTTCATTTATATCAGCTCTTGTTGCCAAATACCTAATGAGCATTTATGATGTGATGGCAGGTGTAATCTTGAATCTTAATGCAATTAATACTGGCAGTATTTTTCTCTTTATTTGCTTCCAGGTGTCTCTTGAAAACTTGGACAGTTGTGTGCCCTGTACAACTGGTAGTCCAGGAGCTGGTCGACTTCTCCTTGTTTTATTAAGTTTGGCCAAACTCCCATGGTTCTTTGAGCCTTAAGATGTTACTCTTAGAAATGGAAATCAAGTTCACTGTTTTATTTGGAGTTGGTTGATTGACACAGGCGCTCTCTCTCTCTCTCCAGTGGTCATTTAAGGGAGGACTTGTTTCAAGCCAGAAAGTGAAAATCATATGCATTCATGAAACTCATGACAAGAGATAATAGTAGTGTTAGTGGTCAGCAAAGGTGAATTTTAAAGCAGATCTGAAGGAAAGAGAGACATTCTATTTCCGGTTTGAGACATTCTATTTCTTTCTTAATAAGGCCATCAACTTTCAAATCAATGAGGTGTGGTCTGTTGTTATCACTCAACAGAGGGAATGCCAACAACTCCCCTTCGTTTCTGTAAATAGTGCAACCTTCAGGGAGGTGCTGTGCTCCATATCGATAACCCATTCACATGAGCATTCCCCTTATTTGTGTCATTGTGAAGATCCGTGCAGAGCCACTCATTTTGGGCATACAAGGCTTTGTTGATCGTCCATTGCCAGGTGTTGCTATGCACTGTGGAGAGAAATGAATCCACACAACACTTGTCTTCACGGAGTCCACGCTTTGTAGAAGACCATGTTTCTCTTAGGGTTCTTGCGTATTTCCCACAGTATGACCATTGCCTCATCCCTACAGATTGTTCCAGTGTCCCCAATTTCTTTCAGGGAACTTTGGTTTTCCACGTGCAATGTATTTGTTGATAACTGATCCTGAATTCCAGATCATTCAAGTGGCAGTTACTAATGTTGCCTTCAGGATGGCATTTTTATCAAATAGTGCCTTCAGAGTTTGACAGAATAAGAATAAAGAATAAGAAACTCTAGACTATAGTTCTGGCTTCATCATTTTCTAACTGTGCCATTTTGGGTAAGTTACTTTGGCCTGTGATTCTTTACTTGCATAATGAGGCTACTTGAAGGAACATTTATAGCTCAAGATTTTGTTTCCAGGTCTGATATCTGAAAAGCAAATCCACAGGATTGGATCAAGGAGTGCTAGGATAGTAGACAAATAGGGTATATGTAATACCTCCTGCTGCAAAACTCAACCGGTTACCAAGAATGGTCTCTAGTCATTTGATACGTCACCTATTGTCTCACATGAGGACCATTTTCTGCTGGGCCTTACCGCCCTTCAACTGGAAATTTGAACTGTGTGAAAGTTGGCACCATATGTGGCAGGGGAAGGATTTATTGACCACAGACTACAAAGTGATTAGTCAGAGAGAGATGTAACGTAGCTCTTAAGTAGGTTGCAGTGTACTAGGGAAAGCGTGTGTGATCGCCAATTCTGATATAAATTATTCTTAGTTCAAAGTTGTTGAGATGAAAAAATAATTTATTGTTATCCGACTGTAGATACCAGGCGTAAGAGTAATCAGTGATTACTGCAGTATCAGTACTCCGTATCTTTACTAGTTCTCTCATGTCTCTTCACTGATATATCATGGCTTTGACTTTGGAATACAACCCCTAGCTATCCTTTGTGAGAATACTTTAGGTATGATCTACACAGTGATGACTCAAAGAAGGCAGTTTAGGGAAAGTCATTCCTCTTTGCTTTGATAGTCCTTAGTAGATACCCCTGCGTGTCATCTTTCATCTTGTTCTTTTAGTTCTCTGTTGACTCGTCTATCTTGTGTACCAGGCTCTGGACTTCTCTGGCTAGGAATAAGTGCTTACTCATTTTTATGTTCTCAAAGGAGCTTAGTCTACAAAAAGTACTCAACCATGTATATTGGTTAAATGAATTAACAAACATCAGTATTGCAATGACTCATTTCAAACTATCTGTTGAAAAACAAAATGTAACTCTAACAAGCATTTGTTGTATACCTACTGTATTTATGGCCCTGCTGCCAATCTGTAACTTGTAGTTAATGATTATGGTGTGTAATTTTATCTGAAGTCATTGTCACAACATCATCTGTACCTGCAAAGCAAATGAAAATCATGATTATTTGCTGCCTACTTCAAAAGAGGTCAAATGCTCTTGCAGATTAAATGTATGTGATGCAACTTCCTTGCAGTGAGGTGCTCCTTTCTTCCAAAGCCAGCTTCCTTTTTTGAAAGCAGGGAGTGCCCGTGATTTATGCTCTGCTCCCTTCCCCAGTGTATGTGGGACATCAAGTAATGAAGTAGGTCAGTAGCTCTTTGAGGCATTGACATTTTCTTGATTTCAAAAGAGAAGATTGGGTGGAACTTGAGGGGGGGAGGGCAATCTGTTATTTTTCAGGTATTTAAGAAATCCATCTATTTTTTTTTAAATTGTAGCACTAAGGTATTATAATAGATTTTGGAAGCATGTTTGGAGCTAGCATCTTTTGCATTTAAGAAATATACTTAAATGGTATGACAATACATCAAGAATGGTAGCAGATAGAATAAGACTGAACCTAGAATATTTAATTTGTTCACTAGTCATGTGTTTGTTATCTTCTTCGTAACATTATGAAATGGAGAGGGATAGTTATAAACACTCTGATAGGGAAAGATACTACAAGAAGTAAAAAAATAATCTGACGGTTTTGAAGGGGCAGTGCGGGGAGGTTGGGGGAACCAGTGGTGGGTATTGGAGAGGGCATGGATTGCATAGAGCACTGGGTGTGGTGCAAAAACAATGAATACTGTTACGCTGAAAATAAATTAAAAAAAAAAGTTGGTCATAGAAAAAAATTAATAAATTGGATTTCATCAAAATCAAGAAGTTTTGTACTATTAAGGGAATGAAAAGACAAACCACAGATGGGGGAAATATTTGCAAATCACATACTTAATTTTTAATTGAAAAATTAAAAACTATCTATGTATATATGTATATACTCTCAGAACCTAATTAGAAAACAAACAACTCATTAAAAAATAAGCAAAAGATATGAATAAACACTTCACATAAGATATAAAGAAAAAAAAAGAAGTCAAAAAATTGTGTTGGTATAGGGCTTTTTACCTATGATGTTAATTTTATGTGTCAGTTTGCTTAGGGTACAAGGTACCTAGATATTTGATTAAGCATTAGTCTGGGTCTTCCAGTGAGAGTGTTTTTAAAGAGATGAACATTTAAATTGGTGAACTTTGGGGCATCTGGGTGGTTCAGTGGGTTAAAGCCTCTGCTTTGGCTCTAGTCATGGTTCCAGGGTCCTTGAATCGAGCTCCGTGTCGGGCTCTCTGCTCAGCGGGGAGCCTGCTTCTCCCTCTCTCTCTGCCTGCCTCTCTGCTTACTTGTGATCTCTCTCTGTCAAATAAATAAATAAAATCTTAAAAAAAAAATAAAGAAAAAAAATGGAGAACTTTGAGTAAAGCAGATTGTGCTCCATAATGTGAGTCGGCCTTATCTAATCAGCTGAAGACAAAAAGGCTGACCTTCACAAAATAAGAGAGAATTCTCCAGCAGACAGCCAACTTTACCTATAATACCGGCTCTTCCTGGTTCTATAGCAGACAGCCTTTGGACTCAAACTGGCAGACTGGCTTTGCTGGGTCTCCAGCTTACCAGCCCACCCTGAAAATTTGGACTTGCTAGCCTCCATAATAATGTGAGTCAATTCCTGATTTCATATATATATATATACATATATACACATGTATATATAAACATATATATATGCCATATATACAGCCAATCAGAAACATATATACATATGTTTCTGATTGGCTGTGGTTCCCTGGAGAACCCTGACTGATACATTACTTTAGCTTGTCTGTTTTCAACACTCAAAAGATTGTTATTGGTGAGTTCCAATACACATTACATGAAAAATAGAAAGCCAATAAGAATATAGGAAATAACAGGGAGAGTGAGGAGATTTTGTCTATAAGGTGACCTGGAGGTTAGTGTAGTATAAAAAGGGATCCTAATATATCCAGAAAGGAAGGATACCTTACAAAAAACAGACAGCACCAACCAAACCTAATGACATTCAGCCATTTTCTCCCTTTTGTTACTTTGTTGAGTTTAAAAAATCCCTGACCGAGACCATCTCCATCATATAAGACTTAATAACTACATTCCTATCTATCCTGCTGTGTAAGTGGTTTAGGAACCCATTTTCAGCTAGTCCAATACACCAACGATCTGTCTGCTTTGTCTTCGTGTCCCCATGTGCTCTGAAACATGGTGCTCATCACTCCAAGGGAACCCCATAAATATGTGTTAAATAGATGACTGAACAAATGTAGGTTTGACTTTACCCAGCCATCTTCCCTGAAAGAAAATCCTGCAGTCTTGTTATGCTCACAGCAAAGATGGTACTGTTGTCCATTGACATGAGATGAAGGCCAGTTGGAGGGCTTAAAATTAATTAATTGACTCTTAAAATTAATTAATTGCCATTAATTGACTCTTCAGGAAGTAACTAATGGGAAGATGGTCAGGATTGGTAAAGGTTTTGACTGATTCTTTTGAGAAGTTAGTGTAAAGGATTATCTTCCTGACCTCGGAAGCTTCATTCCATCCATGTTGCACTGAGTTTCAGCATGGCTGTGACCCTGGGGAGACCTACTGATGCATGGAGAGGAGAGATGGATGAAGAAGCCGACATGGTAGAGTGAAGTCGTGTTTGCGAAGCGGATTTGTCCTCTCCTGAAGCTGTTAATTACATCACGCTCTTTGGTGTTTTACTCTCACTTTTCATTTTCTGTTGGTTATACTGCTTCCTCCTGTAGCATGGTCATTTGCTCACAAGTTAAAAAGACAGAGAAAGAGAGAGGAAAAGGAGAGAGAGAGAGAGAGAAAGCATCAGTCACAGAGGAAGCCTATTCTCATCAGCTTGACATTTCTCATGCCCTAGAGGAGGAGTTTGCCAAGTATTCTGACATGGAGTCACATTTAATAGTAATAATTTCCACCTGCTGTCATGCAGTCTCAGTTCTGCATATAGGTGGTGGTTTTATTTTTTTCCATCCAAGAGTCTCTGGGCACCCTAGAGACATTAATTAGGCCCTGGACCTCTTTGAAGTTGATCTTATACCCATACACGCATGATGAAATGCAGAAGAGGAGAGGTTAATTGAGTAAGACCAAGACCACACAGAAATTCCATGAAAGAGCCAGGAAGGCCATGGCTTCCCGGTCTGGGGCAAAAACAAGGAAACACCGAGAAAAGATGCCTGCTTGCCAGGGGCTTTCAGTTCACCTGAAATTTCCATCCCCCATAAAAAGTCAGCTACCCTCTTCCCTCCTTCCCTCGACATCCTACACAAAGGAAGCCTCAACAACTACCGAGTAATTACCATCCATTTCAGGGTGTGTTAGCCGGCAGCTTACAGAGCCCAAAGTTTCTCTGGGGATGTTTGTAATGGGGGAACCTGACTCTGTCCTCTGTGTTCAGGTCCTTCCTTGTTCAGATTGTTTCTCCTTCCTTCCTTTCTCCCCCCATCTCGCTCGCCCCCGTCCTCTTTTTGAGTGGTGATCTTCCAGTTACCTTCCCATGATGAAATCCAGGTAGGAGAATATAAAGTTTACTAAAATTACTCAAGGCAAAGGTTTCACTTTCCTCCCACTGAAATTGTGCAGAGATTAGTCACTCCGAGGAAGCAAAAACAGTAGGTCTCTGGGTGACGAAAAGGAAGAACTGGAGGGTTGAGTCAATGAACATGGGGGAAGAGACTTTCAATAAAAGTAAATACCTTTTGTATCTTCGAGTTTCTATCACGCTCTGCAGCTGTGTCTCTTCCCTCCAAACCATCCTGGCAGGGTCACTGAGGAAGAGACTTGGGAAGGAGCCCCGTACCTTGGCCTGCTGGCCCCCCATGGTGGGAGAGAGGATTTTTTTTGTTTTTGTTTTTGTTTTTTTGGACCCTTAACCAAAAAGCAAGCAAGTGAGGCTGCCTCCAGGATGCCCAAGACAGGGAGGGTTGCCCACAAAAGACAGGAACCTCGACGAGCATTTGTTGGAAGAGTCGCCATTCAAAGCCACAGTTTTGTGCGCACTCACAAGGGAGTGGTATGGTTTTGAAGGCAGGGGAGCGTCAGACTCTAGGTCGTTCTGGGACGTGGCAGGGGAGTGCAGATGGGGCAATGAAAAAATCCAAGCAGAAGCAAATCCCTTTTAGGGCGAGGGAAGGTTTCCATGAATAAATAGCACGAAGGAGAAATGGAAGAAAGCAGACCAGACTGAGCACAAAGACACAAAAGAACTAATTCTTTTTTAATGGAGCCGGAGCAAAAAAACGTGCCATCCACAGATGAAAAGCTCTCCTTCTCAGAGAAAAGCCCTCAGTGATCCAGGTACCAGCTTTCCTGGCAAGGGCACAGCTAATACTTATTTGAAGACTGATGTTGAGGAGAGCAGACAACAGAGACCCTAAAATACACCAGGTTTCGAGCTGGTGGATCGTGTGGCGCTCCTCTGCCCCACGCCGCCCTGTCCCTCCTCCTGGGAGTTGGGAGCTGCCCGCAGCCTCCCGGGTGCCCCATGCCTTGCATCCTTCTGTGCACACAAAGAAAGGCAAGAACTGCCGCCCGCAGCCACACAGCTGCTTTAGGGAGGACAGAATGCCATTTTGGCTGGAGCCTGGGGAAGTTGCTGCCAATTTCCTCAAAGTTTGCCCTCTCTTTCAAAATTCAGAATAACAGCACACAAACAATCTCAGGTCCTCCTGGCTGCGTTCCCTTTCTGGAGTAATTAGTTGAAATGCACATTATGTTCTCACCTCAGCCCGAGTTTCCATGGTGTTGCTGCTGCTTCCCTGGAGCAGAACCTGCCATGGGCTTCTTGCAAGGGACTGGGGGCCTTGTTCCCTCGGGTGGGCGATGGGCATTCTCAGGAAGCTTGTGGAGAAGGGGAATGGTCATTGGTTTCCAGCTGGGATCTGTCAAAGGCTTGGACCTGGCCAGCTTTTCTCTGGACGTGCTCCCAGTCCCCTGGGTTATAAAATAAGAGAAATGTTGCTTCCTCTCCCTTCAGAGGGATGGCTGGTTGGGGGTAGGTAAGGAGAGAGGGCCGGGGATTGTGAGTCTGAAAAGTCCCGCAGAGGGATTTGGAGTTCATCGAATAAAGAGTAGGAAGCTATCAGGGTTTTGAAACAGTAAGAAGATGTGGGGAAGCAAAATTAGTTAGGTTGGGGGGTGGTGTCCATAAGCTGGGACCCCAGGGACAAGGTGGCCAACTATATGACATTCCAGTACGTGGTCACGAGGGCTGGATTTTGGCTCTGGGTCTGGCCATGGAAGAGGAAGAGGAGTTAGCCGAGTTTGGTCCAGCGGTAGCGTATTCTCAAAGTTTGGTCCCTTGGCCCTACCCCAGGCTGCTGAGTCAGAAACTCTAGGGTGGGGCTCAGCCATTTGTGTTTTAACAAGCCTTCCTGATGGTTCCAATGCAAGCTAAAGTTTGAGAATCACTGCTGTGCAGGCTGGACAAATCATAAACACGGGGGTTGGGAGAGCTTGGGCTCTTCTCATTCTGAATATTGGTTTAATGGCATTAAATAAAACATCTCTCAGTCTTCAGGGATTTCTCTCTCTTTTTCTCTCTCTCTTTTTAGAGAGGCAGAGAGATAAAAGGGAAGGGCAGAGAGAAAGGAGGAGAGAGCATCTTAAGCAGGCACGGGGCTCAGTCTCACAACCCTGAGATCATGACCTGAGCCGAAATCAAGAGTTAGACACTTAAATGACTGAGCCACCCAGACGCCCCAGGGATCTGAATCTCTAATCTCTAAAATGTAGTGCATCAGCCAGGAGTTGTTTTTGGCTACATATAAAAGAAAGCCCCAAATAACTGTGGGTTAAACACAAAAGGCATTACTCTTTCACATAAAAGGAGCCTGGAGTTAGGTCACCCAGGGCTGGGATGACAGCTCTCCAGAGTCATGCGGACACAGGGCCATCTCTCTTTTGCTCTACTGTCCTCAGTACTAGTGTATGAGTTTCTGGTAGCTGCTATAACAAATGACTGCAAACCCAGGAGCTTAAAACAGCACAGATTTATTGACCTTGCAGTTCTGGAGGTCAAGATTTCAAAATCTTCCTGGACTATGAGCAGGTGGTCGGCGTTCCTTTGGGATGCACTAAAGAAAATTCTGTTTCCTTGCCTTTTGCAAGGAAAGGCTGCTCGCATTCCTTGGCTCATGGTCTCCTGCTCTATCCATCAAAGCCAGCAGCATCATCCTTACTCAGCCATCTCTCAGGTTTTCTTCTGTTTCCCACTTCTCCTATTAAGGATTCTTGTGATTACTTGGGACTGGCCTGGGTAATTCATGATAATCTCTCTACTTGGAGGTCAGTTGATCAGTAATGTTTATCCCATTTATCTGCAACCCTGATTCCCCTTTGCCATGACACATCACTTATTTATAGTTCCAAGGATTTGGACATAGACAGCGTTGTTGAAGGCATTATTTTGCCTTTCATCCTCGAGTTCTGCTCATGGTCCTAAATCACTACTATAATTTCTACTGTTGGGTTAAATTTCCAGGCAAAAGGAAAGAGGAAGCAGTGGGAAGGATAGAAGAGATGCTTGCCAACTGACTTAGCTCCTGCAGAACTTCACTGCCAGCTTCTTCTTAGCCAGAACTTAGTCATATGGCCACACCTACCTTCAAGGTAGGCTGGAAACGTGGTCTTGTTTTCCTAGTGGCAAAGTGCCCCACTAAAATTAAGATTCTGTTGTATGGAAGAAGGGAGAATAGCTAGTGAGTAGGTAACTAGCAGCTTCTAAGATATCGAAGCAGAGGGAGGGAGGGTCTTGATTTTATCCTAAGTTTCTTCCTCCTCTCATGATTACAAGACCCTACAGAACTAAGGAATGACAGTTTTTTTTTAAAAAAGACTTTTTATTATTTATTTATTTATTTATTTGAGAGAGTGAGAGAGAAAGAGAGGGCATTCACAATTGGAGGGAGGGACAGAGGGGCAGGGAGAGGGAGAAGCAGACTCCTTGTCAAGCTCAGAGCCCAGTGAGGGACCCAATCTCAGGACCCTGAGATCATGACTTGAGTCGAAGGGAGATGCTTCACTGAGCCACCCAGGCACCCCAGGAATGACTTTTTTAAGTTGAGAAATGAGACACTACAGTAGAAGAGGAAAGGAAGTTCTTCTTTGACATCTTTTTCTTTTTTTCAGGGACAATTGCATTCATTTATATATTATCGGGCATCTTTAAGGAGTCAGATACATTACATACATTTGTCTTTACATATGTGCCATGCAAAAAGGAATTTTATGGAGTCTCATTCCTCTTTTAGCCCTGTAGAAAAATGTTTTCTTTGTTGAGCAAGTAAATTGCCATTTTTGATTGCAACTAAAGATGGGGACTGGAGATTTACCCTAGGGAATGTGTCACCTTTCCTTTCCAGAGGTATAGCTGCTTTTGAAACAGTGCTCTATTCTCCCGACCAGATCACGTTCAGGTGACTCATATGATACCTTTCAACAACCATCTTCTTAAGGATAGAGACCCTGTCTTGTTCAACAGTGTTCAGGATAGGCCTATGTGTAGGGAACAAGCAGGTTTGCAATGCTTTTCTTTAAGAAAATGAATAAACAAGTGTTATATGACAATCCATTGATTGATTACCTTTATGTGCTTTTTGTTTTGAGCAAGCTATTCTATGAGCCTTGTTTAAACATTTTAAAGAATTCTCTACTGATTTGGTGAGTAATCTACAGGATTTGTCTTCAGACTCTCGATTTTAGAAGATATTTACACTGTCAGTATATTTCTCATCTGGGCCATGAAACTACTTACTACTTTCCTTATGGTTTAGCTAAGAGTATGGAATGAAGTCTAGCAGGCAAGAGGGACCCAGGCAGCGGCCGACAATGATCTTGCTTGCCATTTCTTTCTTGAAATGGGGCCTTCTTGCCTGATGTGACTGCTCCTGGAGCCAGGGGGGCTGTTATTAGAGAAGCGGTTGTGCTTTATGATGGGAACGTATGGATGACAGGGAAGGAAAGCCTTCCACAGGAATGGTCTAATATAAACAACAATAACCATAATAATAATCTGGGCTTTTATGGGAGCTTTCATCAAGGAACCAAAAACACATTACGAGCATTAACTCATTAATCTTCACAGCGCCCCTGTGAGGGAGAATTAAGTGTAAGTAATCATAATTATTACTGTCATTATCCTTCAAACAATTCCCAGATGTGCTGTGGCTGAACAGGCGTACTTCGGGCATTTTTTTTTTTTTTTAATAGAGACCCTAGACTTGGCAGGATTCATCTCTCTCTCTCTCTCTCCCCCATTCTTCTCTCTCTCTTTTTCTCACTCACTCTGACTTACCAAATAAATACAGAATTTTTAAATTGGTGGGACCCCTGGAAGAAATGGCTGGAAAATAATTTCCAGTCCATGGCAGTTCCCTTGGCTTGCCAATGGCCCATTGGAAACTTCTAGGGTTGCAGGGGATCCAGACCCAGGCCTCCAGAGCTGATCCCAGATTTCATTTCTGCACTCTGTCTGATGTTTATGACTTCAGCCTTATCTCGTCAGGTAAAGGCTTGAGAAGTTTCATTTTACATGTAGCATCCTGTTTCCTCTTAACCATTTAAATGAGGATGGTATCCTGAGCACCAAGCAGGAGCAGCTTCAGCTCAGTTGGCAGCATGTGACCGCAGGCCCCGTGTCTGCCCCACAGGTGCAGTCCTACCTGTGCACCCATGCAACCGCTGAGTTCCTGGGGAAACAACTCACCCCGGTGTTCCAAGATAATTGTAAAGGACGAAGGAGACTTCAGAGAAAGAGCACGCGATTACTTTCAGGATGAAAAACGGATGAACCCGCTGATGAGAAATAACAAATGCCAAGAGGCAAAGAGGCAAAGATGTTTCGTAGCTTCTGTCTATTTTCAAATCGTGCGTTGGCTTTGTGATTACGTAAGTAGCGCGCATGACAGAAGAGTTGGAAAATGTCAGAAAGGCTGAAGAAAAGTGTCTGGTAGTGAGAGTTAAGTATTGTAACATTTGGGTGTATTTCCTTAGTTTCTTTTGATGTCGATGTGAAAGTGGGAAGACACTGATGTCTGGCCTTGTTCTTTGGTCTCTGGGATTGGATAAAATGTGGAATGTGTTTGTAGAAATTTGGGTACTCGGTTATGGAACCTGGAAGACGCCATGTTTAGTGCCGGGAGGGCTGAAGTCGATGGACATAGGCCACAGTGGTGATCCAGTCCAA
This sequence comes from Mustela erminea, assembly GCF_009829155.1. NCBI lineage: Eukaryota > Metazoa > Chordata > Mammalia > Carnivora > Mustelidae > Mustela > Mustela erminea. The sequence goes on along the minus strand of NC_045619.1, from coordinate 138,266,898 downwards.
GCCTGTACGTGGTATGCAGCTGGCAATGTCTACCTGGGCAGTCTTCTCCTGCTCCCCCAGGGGCTCACAAAGCTCCCACACTTCCCCTTTTCCTTTTGTTCCTTGAATAACTCAAGCGTGTTCCAACCACCAGGATTTGGAATTTTCCATGCCTGCTTTCTGGAATATTCTTCCTCCAGGTCCTTTATGGCTTTGTGGTCACATGGTCGACTTCTTCCCATTACTCAATGTTGACTTATATGTCACTTCTTCAGATAAGTCTCCCCTGCACATGGCATCTAAAGTGGCTGTTCTCTTCTCTGGTCACTCTCTATGGCATTACCCACTTTGATTTTCTTCTCTGAATGTGTAATATTCTTTATTTTTTATGATTACTATTTTCCCTTATATAGTTTTTATTGTCAGCTTCTCCCTACTTGCAAGCTCCATGAGAATGGGGATCTTGACTACGTTGCTGTTCTCTCTAGCCTTTGGGTCTAGAACAGTGTCTGACACACAGCAGGTACTTAATAAAAACTATTGCATTTGCAAAAGGAGAAGTCTTGAGAAGACGTGGGAGAGATGTCTAAAGAGATCTCTGAAGGTAGAGGTGAACATTTGCATCAGAATACAAAAACTGCATGGCAGGAAAAGAAAGGAAGATGTAAAAGACCTAGTTAGCAGTTGCTAAAAACAGCCTCAAAAGGGAGAGACTAGGTCCCATTTTAATGGAGAAAAATAAAAGTAATGAAGGTCCAATATATTTGTAGGAGTTTGTAGGGGAAGCTAAAAGAAAGAGATGAAGTGTTGGAAACAAAGGTACCTTGGAGCTTTCACTCTAATTCAATTTAGGAAATGGTGACAGTTTAGGAAACATGTATGTTGGATAGCTGGGAATAGGAACAGAACAACAGCAAAATACCGAAGAGCACGGGAGAAAAAAGAGGTCAAATTACTGAGCAGCCTTGATGGGGACGAAATGACGCAGTTAGTGCTTTAGATGTCTAGAACTTTGAGGGAGATAAGGAGCAGTGAAGAGAGGGATTTGGGTGAGGAGAAAAGTAAGGGAGGGGTGAGAACTATTGCCTTAAAAAGCCAGTTTTCCCTTTGAAGATAGTGACAAGATCTCGGGTAAAGATGGAGAAGAAGAAAGATGGATAAGGACGATATGAAAGGTCTCAAGCAGAAAGAGTCGTCTTGGGCTGTAGGCGTAGGATTCCATCAGAGAGATTATTTAGCAAGGAGAAAGGCAGAATTAAAGAGAGAAGTTCATGGAGGTTAGTAATTATAGGACAAACTGGAGGAGATAAATATCTTCTCCGTATATTACATCATTGTAAAATCTCAATAATTTAAAATATAATTAACCCTTAATAACGCCTTAGATTTAATAATAGAGTTATTGCATGGGAATTGTCTACAAATCATTATACATCCATTTGTTTAGGTTTACCGTCCAGGTAATAAAGGCTAGGCAGTGTGGTATGGAGTCTAGAGTGTGCCTGTTAAGTGTCTCATGCAATGTAATTGATTGTAAAATCCACTTTGAATCACACCAAATAAAGAACATTATACAACAAATTAATTAAAATGAAAATTTCCCTTTGAGTTGTCATTTCTTGATTTTTCTCCTTCTTCTCTCCAAATGTCCAGTAGGAGAAAGCTGAAGTTTCACTACTTCAGGAATTATAAAATGGGATCTGTTGTAGTAATCCTGTTCTGTCTCTGGAACCCAGAATACTGGGATACAATTTATCCAGAAGACAAAAAAATGTTCACCCTAAGGGGAAACGCTCATTTTCTTGGCATCTAGATTTTTGGGGGACTAGACAAGGGCTTCCCAGTTATCAAAGTAATGCCCCTTCCCAAATATATTTTTGACCCAATACCTGCGAACATGAAGGTATGTTTAGGTGACAATACCAGCAGATCTATACTCTTCTTCTCTGCTGCCATTGTTTGATTGATTGATTGATTCTAGAGAGAAAGTGAGCAGGAGGAGGAGCAGACGGAGAGAGACAAGCCGAGTCCGCGCTGAGCCTGGAACCAGATGTGGAGATCGACCCCACGACCCTGAGATCATGCCCTGAGCTGAAATCAAGAGTCAGAAGCTTAACCGACTGAGCCACCCTGGTGCCCCCTCCCCCCCAGTTATTGTATTTTTTAAAATTACACAGCTTTGCCTCCACTTATGATGGGTTAAAATATTTCTATATTCACTGCACAAACAAAATGGCCAAGCAGAGAGAACTTTAAAGACTGGGAAAGAAGGAAGTGCATGTTTAAGTGATGGTGTGCTAATTATTTTGTCTTCAGAAGGCTTTGGTATGTTATTGCAAGCGTGGAAGTCAGAGCTGAAGCAAATAATCTCAACTTACCTAGGACCTGAATAGAAGGGCAGAAATCACATTCTTACTTCGTACATTAGGGAAATTCTGGAACAATGTAGATCTTAGCATGTGCAGCTCACATAAGAATACGAGCCCCATTGGTCAAATGACTCCATGCCTATTCAGTCTTAAATTCCCAAAGTCTGGTTTCCTTGGTATATGGTGGGTGTTCTATAATGACTTCACAAATAAATGAATACATAACAACAGCCTTACAATTTTGCTTTGTGACCCATAGAAGCAAAGTGTAATAATCTGGTTGAGATGTATTTTTTTTTTTTTAAAGATTTTATTTATTTACTTGAGAGAGAGAGAGCACAGAGGGAGAGGAAGAAGCAGACTCCCCACTGAGTTGGAAGCCTGACGCAGGACTTGATCCAGGGACGTTGGGATCCCGATATGAGCCAAAGGCAGGCACTTAACCAACTGAGCCGCCCAGGCCCCCAGGTCAGGTTGAGACACATTCTTGTCACCAACATATATGTACTGAACACAAGTTTGGGTGGACGTGTCTCTTTTTCTCTGTCTCTCTTAATCACATATGCACAAACACATCACGATACGCCACCACCAAAAACTGAAACAACTAAACCCAGCAACACAAGATTCCCTCCTACCTCTTGTAGTCATCCCAATACTTACTCCTGTTCTAGATTATTTCCCATTTCTCCTTTCTTCCAGCCCCCAGTTCTCTTCCCAGCTCCCACCCTCGCTCTCGTGATGGCTGTGTTCACTCCTGGGAACATGGGATGTTCACAGACGGTCACCTCCTCACCACCCCCCTGGATCCTCAATCCTGTGCTTTCCTTTCATGCTTGCTAGTGGTTTCAACAGGAGGCCTGGATCCCATGGGACCTCAGGAGGTCCACGAGGTGAGAATTATTTTCATAATAGTCTTAAAACATTTTCACCTCTCATGCTCTTTCTCTCACCAGTGCAGAGTGGAGGCTCCCAGAAGCTACACAATGTGTGATGGCTTCATCCCTCCAGTGGCTAAAGCAAAATGAGCTTGTGCACTTTTGTGTTCTAATCATTCCTCACTTCAGATTTCTAATAGAGGAGTGTCGATAAGTGTAGCGCATACCATCAAAAAGCACACTGGGATCCTCAAGAATGGTTAGGAGTGTAAAGGGGTCCTGAGACTAGAAAGTTTGAGAATTGTTGCTCTAGAGGAACTAATTACCTTTTCTTTTGTCTAACCAGACCCACTGTGTCCCTTTCTTTGCTTCTGCCTTTCTGTAATGGCTGCTCTTATCAAGATGCCCCATGACCTCCATGCCTGCCCCTCAGGCCTTCCCACTCCCCAGAAGACTTCACTCTGTCACTTAGCTTTCAGGACACCACATTGGTTTCCCTTCTGTCTCATTATTGCTCCTTCCTGCTCTCCTTGGATGGCTTCCCTTCTTCACCCCAAAATTTCAACTGTGGTGCATCCCAGAGATCATTCCTTAGTCCCCTTTCTTCTGTCTCGACACTCCCTTCATATGAATCCCAAGCAGTCCCATGGTTTTAAATATGATGTAAATGCTGATGACACCCATATCTATATGTTCCACACAGACGTCTCTTCTGAACTTTAGATTCAAGTTCAACTACCAATTTGACTTCTGCCTGTGGATGTGTGTAGAGATATATCAAGTGTAGCATTTCTTTAATTAAACTTCTAGTCATTTCCCTAACCCCCACCCAAACTGAATCTTCTCAACACAAAAAGCTGCTGATCCTTTCCATTGCTCAAGTCAAAAATGCGTATTCATTCTTGGCTCTCCTCTCTCTTCAGACTCAATGGTTGGTATGTGAGATCACCCTGCCATGAAAACATATTTGGAATCCAAGTACTTCTCACTCCCCCAGTGTAACATCCTGGTGCAAGTCCTTTCTACTTCTTGCTTAGTTTACTGTAATAGTCTTCTAAGTGGTCTTCCTGCTTCAAGTTTTGCTCCCTAGAGTCTACTCTCAACATAGTAATTAAATGATCTTTGCAACATTATCATCTAGGTCATGTCATTTTCTGTTCCACAGCTCCCCATTTCACTCAGAGTAGAATGTAGAAATCCCAGTGGTGTTCTTTAAGACTCTACAAGATCCACCCCAATCCTCCTTACCAGCTTGGCTTCATCTCCTCCTCAGTGTCTCACACTCTGCTGTAGCCAATCAAGTGTTCCTGGGATTCCTCAAACATGCCAGGCATGTTTCTATCTTTGGGCCTTTGCACTAGCTGTTCTGTTTGCTTAGGACATTTAAAACATTCTCCCTTAGGTATCTACATGGTCAACTTTAACACCTCCATCTTATGTCATCTTCTCAATGAGGTCCATCCTGAATCCCCTGTTTAAACTTCCAACTCTCTTTCCCCAACACACACATCCTCTGACTGTCTCAATCCCCTGAACTCCAGAGCACTCGTCATCTTCTAAAACACCATATTATTTTTTTTTTCTAAATATTTTATTTATTTATTTGACAGAGATCACAAGTAGGCAGAGAGGCAGGCAGAGAGAGAGAGGAGGAAGCAGGCTCCCTGCTGAGCAAGGAGCCCCATGCGGGCTCCTGGTATCATGACCTGAGCCGAAGGCAGAGGCTTTAACCCACTGAGCCACCCAGGCACCCCCATATTCTTATTTATTTACCAGGTTTATCATTTGTCACTAGAATATACATTCTTTGAAGACACATATTTTTGTATCTGTAGTTGGGTGCTCTATCCCATTTGCCTAGAATGGTCCCTGATACCTACTAAGTACTTAGTAAATATTTTTTTGAACAAATGGGTGATAAACCATCTCTTGAGGGTAAATAAACAAATTCATTTATGAAACTGTGTGAATGTTGAGAATGGTTAATTTTTTCTTGAACTATGGGCAAGTGAGAAACACAATGGGCACTTAAGTACTAATACTATATTTACATGACCAGTTCCAGCCACTGGTCAATGAAGACACATGTAAACTTACCTTGAGAGGATAAGCATAAAAAGTTCAAACTGATAGGATTATCTCAACATGGCTGAATCTTCCCTTTTAAGATAAAAATAAAAATAGACAACTTAATAATGTTAGAATGCATGGGTGTAGACCAATAATGAAATGAATATTTTGGCTTGTTGACCATGACTTTAGAGCAGGACGGGGACTTTGTACAACAAACTCCTCCTCCCCCTCCCCCTCGCCTTCTTCCTCCTCCTCCTCCTCCTCCTCCTTCTCTTTAAGATTTTATTTATTTATTTGACAGACAGAGATCATAAGTAGGCAGAGAGGCAGGCAGAGAGAGGAGGAACAGGCTCCCTGCTGAGCAGAGAGCCAGATGTGGGACTCAATCCCAGGACCCTGGGATCATGACGGGAGCCAAAGGCAGAGGCTTTAACCCATTGAGGCACCCAGGTGCCCCTACAACCTGCTTCTTAATGTTCTGCTGGCTCTTCTATTTTCTGTCCTCAAACCATTTGATCTAAAAAAGACTGGATTCATGGACACAAAGAGTAGACTGTTGGTTGCCAGGGATGGGAGAAGAGGGGGAAATAAGTATAACTTTTTCAAAGGGTACAAATTTGTAGTTGGAAGATGAATAAACTCTGGAGACCCAATGTTCAGCATGGTGACTACAGTTAACAATGTGACATATACCGGAAAGTTGTTAAGAGAGAGATCTTTAATGTTCATATTACTACACACACACAAACGGTAATTATGTGAGGTAATCGTAGTGTTAGTTTACCCTATTGTCATGATCTTTTCAGAATAAATACATGTATCAAATCATCATGTTGGAACCTTATATGTACACAATGGCATATGTCAAGTATATCTCAATAAAAGCAGAAACAAAGGGAAAATATTGCACTTGAGAAAATATGAGAATCTGTGTTTTGATTTTTAATGCTTGGGAGAAATGATTAACCTTTAGTAATTAGCCTTAAAGTAAAGTTATTTTTAAAGAAGCCAGGTATTTTAGAAAATTGAAAAGGCCCCCTTCTATATAAAAGGAAACTTTTGACACAATTTCACCAAATATGAAGTCTGTGCTAAAAATGATAAATAAAAAAGATTTATTTATTTGTTTGAGACAGAAAGAGAGAGAAATATGTGAGTTTTGGGAGGGGACCAAGGAGAGGGAGAGAAGCCCAAGCAGACTCCCAGTTGAGTGCAGAGCCCCGTGAGGGGCTCAATCTTACAACCCTGAAATCATGACCTGAGGCGAAACCAAGAGTCGGCTACTCAGCGGACAGAGCCACCCAGGCATCCCAAAGTCTGCACTTTTAGGTTAGTTTGACAGTGTTATTTGACATTTTTATTAATCTGGAATAACCTTTATGTTCAATAGTTTACTAAATCATTAGTGTGGATCATATTTGACAAAAAGAATTTTAGGTGCCATGCTCTTATTGAATCTTTTCCTTTAGGACACTTGGATACATAGTAAATTCAATGAGTAAGACTAAGAAGTTTATATAGTAATTCTTACTGTGATTTAAGATCTGGTGAGGCACCTTCCCTTGGGTTCCCCATTGATACTTGTCCCTGGAATGCAGGTGGTGATTTGGAAGCTTACATATCACCAATTTTGTCTGTCCATCAGCTAGACTTTATCCCTGTTGAATTGCACAAGGTAGTTTTATGCCAGAAAACCACTGACTTCCTTATTTATTGAGGCATGCCCATTGACTTTCAAACCCGTGAAAGTTTCATTGAATCTCTTCTTCAATGTCACTTACCAGTTTCTACCTGCTGGTGAGTTTATATAAAACAAATCTGTTCTTTGAACCAAATACGAACAGAAAATAAAAACTAGAAAAATGTCATGGCAGGGTAGTCGTCATCTTTTTTGCTGAGTGGTTTTAAAAAAAAGTATTTATTCTTTTAAATAAAGTCATACATTGAGAAAACCATAAAGCTAATTATATGATCTGTGCACTAACCCTCTTCAGACAACTGAGTGCAACTAATTGTGGTCATGTGGTCAACTTGGTGTTGTTCTCACCAAAGATTTGCTGTGTGAAAATCTATTTTAAAACCCTGGTTGGCATCATCACTTGCTCACCACTATCTCCATACTCTGTCCCCCATAGTTAGCCTCCAATGCCAGGAAGAGCTATAAAAGGTAAAATCTTTTTATTTTTTTCTTTTTAATAGTTGTGTACCTTTACTTGACAAACAATTGTGGGTTTTTTGTTTGTTTGTTTGTCTGTTTTTTGTTTTTTGGGGGTAGTATAGACATTTTTTTAATGAAAAAAATTTTTTTATTAACATACAATGTATTATTAGCCCCAGGGGTACAGGTCTGTGAATGGCCAGGTTTACACACTTCACAGCACTCACCATAGCACATACCCTCCCTAATGTCCATAACCCAACCACCCTCTCCCACCTCCCCGCCCCCTCCCCAGCAATCCTCAGTTTGTTTTGTGAGAGTCTTTTATGGTGTGTAAAAGGTAACATCTTTTAAATCCAAACAAATCATCACCATCCTGGTCCCTGGAGAAGAAAATTCAAAGAAGCATAAATAGCAATTTTTGTATGAGGGTGAAAAAGCGAACGAAACCACAAGATACAATGGAAATCCCCCTGGGTTGAACGCTGCGCACCCTCTTTTCAGATAGCCATGAGGTCTTGGGCGAGGCGTCTTATTTCTCTGGGCCCTGTTTTCATAATATTTGGGTTAGACAAGTTGATTTCTTTTTTCTCTTGCATCTGTGTGATTTCTTTTCTCATACCTGCTTCTCAGGTGTCCCCTTTTCTCTTGTGTAAATGGTTCCCTCTCAGGTCCACTGGCTGGCGCGGTTTTGGAGTTGGGGTCTCTACTGACTTCGCTCCGTTCTCTCCTGACTGTCCTCCTTATACCTCATTACCTATTCTCTCTGTCCTGCTTCGTGGAAAGACAGGGAATTGGATGTTTGTTCTGGGCCATAGCCCAGCTTCCTTAAGCGACTCCCTTCCTTCTTCAGAGATAAGGGAAAGCCGGCTGTGTGAATCAGTTCTGCCACTGGTGATGGATTTCTTAGTCAGTTTTAGAAGTTGTAGAATCAAAATCAGGCGAGAGATGTCAACACGTCGAACCACTCATCCTATGTGTGTAATCGCTCTATCTCTGGAGGCTTGGTTATCCTGTGACCAGCCTGGTGTGTCCCTCCCACTTCAGCCTCTCACTAACTCATTCTCTGGGATTCAGGTCAGGCCCCATCTCCCCAGGAAGCCTTCTGTCTCATTTCCCCGCTGTTCCCCTCATCCTTTAACTTTGAGCTGCAGTCTTGACCATTCTTTGTGTTCTCTGAATGCCTCGTCTAGGTCCCTATTATCTCAACATACCACAACAAATTCTTCAATTCTCACTGTACGCTCATTTGTATCTACTTCATCCTATTACCAGCGCTTGGCAAAGTCCTTAAGCACTTAATTTATCTTTGTTGAGTAATTATTATTTAATACAATTCAGCATCAGTGTGGATACCTCTAGTGACTTGAGCTCTCTTCTTGGGGCCATACAACACAAAGAGAATCCCTTTGGCACATGGCAGTTGGAAAGACATTTTAAGACACGGTCAGATCTTCCTGGAGTCGGGCCAAACATCCTCATTTCCTTTTAACCATACTTTGTCAGAGTTTAATCTCTCTGTACCTCTTAGGAACTCAAGCACACTGGTATACGGGCCCCGAGCTATTTAGGATAGGGGTGGACGGGCATTTCCTGTATCGTAGGATGTGAATGAAGGACTTTGGTTCTGTTAACTCATCAGCTTTCCAGAATAGTCATTGTACTACGAAGATTAAATGCAATTGTGCAGGTGCATAGTATGCTGACTAGCACTAAATCTGTAGCCCCTAAATGTTAATCATGATCATATCATAGTCCACGAGACCTGAGCAGACATCAACTTTCAAGTCGGTAGGCACTTGAAAAGTCTTCTGGTCATTCTCTTTCCAGCTTTTGAATCAACAAGAGCTTTGGATCGACTCACAGTAATTAGAGATACAATGTTGTGATGCAGTTTATTCTCCAAAGTGACTTACACGTATGAACTTCCACAAGTGAAAGAGCACACAGAGGGACGTGTTCTGAAATGTGTTTTTCCCTCCTCTAGCTGTGATGGGTGCAAGGCTTCCGATGATCTTCTCATTCACCCTCTGCTTATAACCAAAGGACACACAGTTTTGCAATGTTTGCTGGGATTGTGGATTCAGTTTGTGGGTGCCAAACAAAAGACCTTTCCCTCTAAAAAGTTTCCCGCATTCTGATCAGTCTTCTTGACTCTGCTATCACCCGTGGAGACAACTGGCTTAGTCAGAAACTCTTTTGGGTATGGATTAATTTTGCTCCCTAACAATGCAATTCTGTATTCAACTTTAAACTATTGTTTCTTGTTCTCACCTCGCAATCTCTATAAGAAAACCTTAGAAGGTGAATGAGTTTGGAAGGGACCCTCAAATAAAACGTTAATGCATTGGAAATGATAATTGCATGAAAGCAAACAACCACGAGAACGTGAAAGCCTAGGAAGGAAAGGCCTTTCCCTGGAGGAAATGACAGTCAATGTCTTTGAGACACTGTGAAGGTCTGGACCAAGTCTGAGGAGAAGCCAAAGCTCTGTGGTTAAGAGAAGTTACATGTGAACATCTTACAGGAACCTAGAGAGAAAGGCAAGGTAAGTTAATGTACTTGGTGGCAGGAGTGAAGTAGACAGAGTTAACCTTGATGCTTGACCTTTTATTTTTATTTATTTTATTTTTTTGATGCTTGACCTTTTAAAGGAAGAGGCCCCATAGCAAAGCCATGATGCTCCAGCTTGCCCCTGAGCCTATGGGTGGCCTAGAATCACAAAGGAAAAGATGAAGGGATAGAAAGTAGTGTAGGGAGTTGACACAGAAGAGTAGAAAAAAGAGAAAAACTGAACTTGGGCTGAGTAGCTTATAGTGAAAATTCATTTATAAGTTTTAAAAAGTTCTCACTGAGAAGCTGTCAGCACTGCCCTCAATTTTCTGCAAGGATTTGTGGCATTGCTGTAGGTAAGTGGGGAGAAGTGTTTACCGAAATGTTCAAAGCTGTGGAAGTTTGAATCTCGCATAATTCAATTAAAATGTGTATTTTAGTGATAACCGAATCAGGGGAAAAAAAATACAGAGAAAACGCGAGGAAGGGTGTGGGGAATTAAGGACTTCATGCCCACGGTGAGTGGATTTGTTAGGTAATAAGCAGGGTGTTGATGCCAGTGCACTGTTCCTGGTGGGTCTCTTCTGGGCGGTTCCTGGTGGATCTTTTCTGGGTGCCTTTAACCTTGTATCATTATGAAGAACGGATGACCTGTGGAAGGGTAAATGTGACGCCATCTCACCTCACTGGGCAAAGCAAATAGTCTATGTCAGGAAATGCTTTGGTTCTAGTAATGGCTGGTGAGGAGTAAGTTTTGGTGGCTCACTTCAGGCAGCCCCGTATTGTGGTTCCTGGGGATTAGCAATTTCTCCCTCTAGCTTGTAGCATTCTCGATCATTCCCGTTTTCCTACTGTTGGGCTCTTTCAATGTAGCTCTAACTTAAAAGCTTTTTTCTTGTTTCCAGTCATAAGCTGTCACCCCTCGTAGGGTAACACTGAGACCCTGGGATCTGAAGAATCAGATTTGAAGAACAGGGTTTCCTACCATCTGGATTGTTTTTCCCAGAAAGTAATTGATTACATGGTAAAGCAATGTTTACCAAAGCTCTTGGGTTTCATTTGGCAACTAAAACCCCAGGAGAATGTGAACCTCGTGAGCAATTGTGGGGTCCAGCAGCTTCCCACGATGGGCAACCTTTAGTGTCAAGTCCAATCACATCGACCCCTCCCCCTTCTTATCCATCTTTAAATTGGATTTATAATGGTATGGGTCTTATGAAGTGCTGGGAGTATTTGAAAAGCTCTTTGAAGATAAGAAAATTCTTTTAATTAAAATGAAGATATCATCATCTCCAATTATGTCCCTTTGATCTGTGTGGACCAGTGCATGCTGGGACTTGTAGTTTCTGGCAGTGGCTTCTGCCTCTTTCACAAGCCAACAAGAGTCCTCTAGTGTCTGGCAAAGACCAAGGCAGATGACAATCTGTTCTAGTATGTGATGGTCAACCAATGAACCATTTGGCAGATTTTAAAAAATTTTTCTTTTAGTCACTACTTATCTTGTTTTTGTACGATGTTGAGTGGGTGGGTGATGAAGGAACCTGAAAATTAAGACTGTCGCCAAAGAGACTATTTACACTGGCATAGGTGACAATTAGTTTGTGAACCTAAAGTTCTTCTCTACCCTTCTGCCGACGTGCAACTTCTCAAAAACAATTATACTCTGCATTCATGGGAATGTGTGAAGAAACTGTCTCTTAATGGGGAGAACAATGAAAAGAAGAATGTTTTTTATGAAAAAGAACACTGTTAAAAAAAATAAATAACCCAGTGATTTCCTCTGTCTACAATTTAAGGAGGTGAAGGAAATGGAAAAACGTATTAGATAAAGTAGAGTAAGTTCAGGGAATAAGATTTTGGAGAAAGGCACTCATCTTCTTGAGCTCTTTTTCCTAACTACTTGGGATGGTATTCATAATCTTTTTAGCTTAAGAATTTGGTTTGGTTCTTAGTTTATAAAAGCGATGTCTTTTATTTCTCAGTTGTTTACTACTTAATGCATAATAAAAGATTTAAGTGAGGGTTCTGGGATGTGTATATAGGGGCCACTGGCCCACCAGAGAAGTGGGGATGTTCTGCCCATGATGGAGCCATGAGAGGGCTTAGAACCAGAGTGGAGAGTGGGAACCTCCTTCCTAGGTGTTGATGCCATGTGGTGTTTGGATTTTGTGCTGTAATGGATTTGTCTTTCCATTCACCCAAAATTCTCCACCAAAAAGAGCAGCAATTTGAGATTCTGTGTAACTTGAATCTTGCCATGGAAACAATAGCTTGCCTGAGGGGCTCAAGAGATTATCTAGTTTCATTCCTTTACTTTTCAGAGAAAAGAACAACGTACTCTAGGTCAGAATGTTTGTGGCTGAGCCTGAGTTCGAGATGCAGGTCTTCCCAGGCTGCCCTCTGCCCACAGTTCACTCACTTATGCAGAGTGTGGACACTCCAGTGTCACTGTGGGTGTGGGCTCTGGGCCTGTCCACATTGTGCAGTTGGGACTATGGAGGGACACCTTCTTCTAGGAACACAGGAAGCCGGGAGCAGGGCTCCTGCTTGGCCAGATTCTCACTGAGAGGTTAGCTGAACTGCTTGGTAGGCAGAGAATATGGTTCCGAAGTGAGTGGACATTTAGAATAGACACCATGTAAGTCCATGGTTTCAGTGTGGGCGGGAGGTAGAAGAGTTTGTAGAAGTATCTAGCAAGAGTCCATACCTCAAAAATCTTGGAAATATTAGTGGACCAGAACATTTGTAATATCATGTAATATCATGTAATATCATACCCCTTGAATGCATTTCACTGGAGAGAGGGTATTCCTTAGAAGAATGCCAAAAATGGATTGACCTTCTATTTTAAGATTTATTTCTCCCATGTATCATATAATGTTTTTGAGGTAAGTTCTAGAACTTGCCTGAGCGAAAAGCTGATCGTAGGTTTTCAGTCATCGGGTAGATAATTAGATATGATTATGTGTGAGCTCTCTGCCTTCAGTCCTATATCTGCAAATTATAAATAATTTAAAGGCCCAAACCAGGATTTTTAAGATTCTGCATAGGGAGTCGATGGAAAGTAGGAAGGGTTGAAGAAGGACAAGGAATGAGAAAGACTTTCCTCTATAGGAAAAATTCTCAGATAGTCTCTGCATGAAGACAGAGTAGTGTTTTGACAGAAAACACTGGGCCTTTTCATTCTGAAAGGAACAAGGGTCATTTTTTTACTCTAAAGGTCAATATTAAAACAATACCTGACACTTCCTGGGTGCTTACTAGCTCCTGGGCATTGAGTATTATCTCATGGGGAGTATTATCTCATTTAACCCCAGAAGGTCAGTAGAAGCCATGTATGATGACCATTTCTAGTTTGCTAAGGGGTGAACACACTTAGAGCACTTAGGTGATAAATACCAAGATAGCTAAGCTGGTGGTGGTATTTGTGCTTGAACTCAGGCAGCCTGACTTTAGAGCTTGTCTCTCCCCCAAAACAAAAGCAAAAAGAACTTTCTGAGGGAAACTTCTTAAACCTTCAAACTGGCAGCCACGTGTCAGTGTTCAACAGAACTCTGTCGTGACGAAATCATTCTCCATCTCCATTGTCCAACATGGTAGCAAGTGGCCAGTTGGGTCTTTTTAATATAGGTACTCAAGGTGTGGCTAGTACACCGAGGAACTCGATTTAACATTCTAAGCTAATTTTCATTGGTTTAAATATAAATATAAATGCCCATGTGTGGCCAGGGGCTACCATACTGAATAGCATCACAGACAGTGAGAGTCTCATGTTGGTTCTGGGTGATTTTATCTCTGATCTTTTGCCTGTATGAGCTTATGGACTTAAATACACCAATGTTAAGGAAAAAAAGCGGGGTGAGGGGAGGAGGAAAAAAGGAAAGAGAGAGGGAGGGAGGAAGGAAGGAAAGCAGGAGAGAATATTTACCTTGAACATTAGCACTTTGCTCTCTTGGGGTTGCTAACCCGAAGGCCTGGTTGGGTTCTGTATTTGGAGCCCTTCAATCTTTCACTCCAAAGTTATATTTACTGACATGATTTTACAAATGTTCTGGTCCACATAAAATTCACCAAACTCAGTTCCTCAGCCTAGTTTGGATTTTATTAAAAAGAACCTTGTCCCAGTGTATGATCTGGGGACTTGGAGTTTAAAAAACCCATTTAAAAATGGTTTGATATTGCAGCTGAAACTTTGCCTAATTGCCTAGAGGGAACTAAAATCTCTCTGAAATGAATTACTCATGTCCCCTTTATGAATATCTTGTTCTCTGGAAGCTTTATTCATAACAGTCTCTTTTCGAGCCAGAAAAGATCTCAACGATTATGGTCTTTAGGGCTGTTATCAGGAAGATTAAGTAAAGCCAAGGGAAATCGAGTGACAAGCCCATGGTGGCTCAGCTCTTGATGGCAGAGTCAGTCTCTCCTCGACTCTCCAGTGGAGATTTGCTAGGTTTCTTGGAACAATCTTTGAATACTGATGCCGATACGTCCGCTCTTAGGGTTCCATAATGTCTACGCGGTGGTTCTCAGGTGAAGCTTACCTAGAAATCTTCTTGTTGGTGATCTTCCCAAACAGTTGATGCCCTTTCTCCTTTGTCTCAGTGCCCCGTCGCTCACCTGAGCTATGATAAGCCACAGACAGAAAAGGAGGAGAGGTTGTCCGATGTAATCTCCAGGACAATGTAATGTTTTCTGCAATCTGCGTGCACAGATTTGGTGATAACCCTTGTAGGTTTCAGTTCAGGATTGGAAAACAACAAAAACAAACTTGTTTGGAAAGCCGACCTGGTAGCTGGTCACTAACACTGACTGTCACTGAGACCCTATGAAAGCAGGAAAGCAATATTCTCTAGGAACTTGTTTTTAGGGGAGAGGGAAGAAAAATCCTCTAAGCGTTCACATAAATGAGAGCCCACTGTGACTTTTAAATGAAAAACACCATTGCTACTGGGATGATTTCGAAGACCTACCATTAGAAGTTCTGGGTAATACAATCCACT
Organism: Mustela erminea; assembly: GCF_009829155.1. Lineage (NCBI taxonomy): Eukaryota > Metazoa > Chordata > Mammalia > Carnivora > Mustelidae > Mustela > Mustela erminea. Next base: position 138,251,888 of record NC_045619.1, on the reverse strand, counting down.
GAGGAAAAACGTAAAATTAGAGTAATTTAAGGAGATTAAAGGAAAAGTAACCAGGGATTATATAATTTAAGGATTTTTGAATTGCTTTAACAACATTACCTAATTAGTCTGCAAATGTCTCTGTGAGGAAGAAGCTTTCCAAGCTGGATGCACGCTGAAATGAGCCTCATTTTAGGTTTCGGATATGTCAGTGCAGAAAGAAGCAAAGAATCAAGCAAAATGTTTGGTGATCGTTGGGACAGGGTTGGGTAGGGGTTGGAGACTGCAGTTGGGCCAGTGGGGGAATGTTCAGGATTTTTCTTGGGTGTTTAATGTTAGGTTAAATGGGGTTTAATTGAAAGGAGTAAGTAAGAGGCAATTATACTATGAATGTGGCTATTGAGGGACAATAAGCTCAGAGGCATTTTTCTCCTAAAATTCCAGAGTTACTTTTTATGTTTTATCTCCCTACCTAAATTCCTTCAGGGCACCGCTCTCCCTCTCCCCTTGTCTTACACTCTGTTATTTTCCCTAGAGCCCAATATTCAGAATTACACAAGGAGCATTGCTGAGCGGCTGAGTTGTTTAGAAATTGGAATTACAGGACAATTTTCAGCTGTGACTTACCAGGAAGGAAATAGGGACTTGGAGACGAGGGAGAGACATTTCAAGGGAAAGAAAGAGGGAAGAAGGGAAGAAGGAAAGTAGGGTCTGGGGGGACTGGTTGCCTGAAGGGGGTGTGGAGAATATTGTCAGGGGTTAAGAGCATTCCAAATTCAAAACGAGTGCTGTCCAGGTACGTCACACTAATCATAAGCCAACCCTAAATCCAGAAACTAACTGAAATTGTGGCCATGTTTTGTCAGAAATAGTAACATCTGACCTGGGGCACCATGTCCAGGGGTTTGACCGGCTTGCATGGAGGGTCCAGTGGGCAGAAGCGTTAAGAGGAGCAAGCAAACTTCAGGACGTCTCAAGCTGAGGAAGAAAATGCTCTTGTCTCCCAGCCTCTGTGTGGGCATCTTTGTGCCGTCATCCCGTGAGGCACTGGGAGCTCGAGCTCCCTCTGGTACCACCTCCATGCCAACACCCCTCACAATTCCTGTCTCTATTTTTGCTTCAGAGCTCTTTTCAGCTCCCCTTCCTCTTCCTCCTCACTTCATACCTTCTCTTCTGTCTCTGCCTTTGGATTAAAATCAAATTTGCTCCCCCCCCACACCGCCCTACCACAGCTTTCCTGTGTATTTTTCGTCTAGAGGCTGCCATTTTGTTGGGGTCATTTTTCTCTAGAGAATGAGAGTATGAGTGAAAAGCTGTTCTGTTTTGTTTTGTTTTTTTAACCCATCACTTGAACCAAATTGTGTCGGCCTATAATATTTTTAAGTAAATGCTTGTGTAATACACGAGTGAAAGTACTGGGTGCTGGAACAAGGCAGCTTAGCAACAATGGTGATGCCCACATTTTCTGGCTTCAACCCCCTGAGCGTCAGCCAAGGAACCTCATGATGGTGTTGCCTTCCTGTGGTCCTTGTGATGATCCAAGGAGCTACTTTATACAAGAACTTAGCCCCAGTGCCTGCTGTGTTATTACTCTTGTCATTATCATTACGTTAGGTCAGAGCTTTGGGCTCAGAGAGTGAGAGGGTGACCAACGGCCAAGTTTTGAGTCTAATTTTTCTATCTCTACAGTAGAAATAAAACACCCATTTCTTCTCCACTTTGTAGAGATGTGGTGAAGATACCTGCTAATACATTTGTTAGGACTCTGAATCTTTAGAAGTTATCATGCAACTCATTGTGGAGTCAAATGTCCTTACTATTTTAGGATCTGAACCATTTTTATGTGAAGTAGACTATCCTTCCCACTAGCAACATCATTGAAAGGGGGCAAGATGGAACCCTTTGAAGTAATAGGCCTGCAGGGATTGTCCAGAAAGGAATGAGCCTCAGGCCAAGGCTTCCTTTGCCATGAGTCACTCTAGATAGCAGACTTTGTTTACCTTTGTTTGTCTGCCTGACCAGGTACATTAGGACATGAAGTTTTGAGCTACAAGGAATGGTAGGAGGAAAGATCGTTTTCAGCCAAAAATGACCATTGCTAGAAGTTTCTATTCATGGAGAGTAAGAAAAGTTAAAGGTAACTAGGGAAGAGCAATGCTGTCATTAATAGGAATAACTCAGATATCACCAAAGATGAGACTCCTACTTCAACTACTTCAAATATCCTGATTCCTGACCTTTCCTGTGGTCAGTACTGCAAAGCCGCCGCCGCCATGATGGAGAACGAGCTGGGTCTCTGGATGCCATGCGATTGCGGGCGCTACCTCACGGATAGAGACAGGCACTATGGGAATTCGCGGAGCCGTGCCTGGTTTTCAGCTTGGGCTTCCTGTTCCCTACCCCATAGTTTCTGTTTTCTAGCACAGAGAGGAAATGGACTCCTTCCTCACCAGCAGAAGGCTTCTGGGGTGCCTTTTGGAAAGAATACAATTTTCTTTTCCTCTCTTCCCCTCAAACCTTTTTTTTTGTTTGTTTATTTGTTTTTAAAGAAGCCTCTTTTATGACCACCCTCTTTTTTCTCTCTGGTGTCCCTCCATCACAACAGGCTTAGTCAGCCCATTTTAGGTACTTGAGTTCAGGGAAACAAATGTCTGTGAGCCAACGCTAAGGGGTTGATTCGTTCCCATGTTGGGTCCCCCCCACCCCCGCCCCTTTGCGGTGGTCCTGGCATTCCAGATCATTCCTTTCTTGCCTCTCCCCACCCTCCTCACCGGTTGGTTGCAGATGGAAACAGTCACCTGAGCCAAGAATGAGAGGCTGCCTCTTCCCCGGGATTCTTGCCCAACTCCTCTTTATCAAATCTTTCCTCTGCAGGTTCTGGAAAAATTCTCCCTAAGGTGCCGTTTGTTCTTTCTTTTCTAACCGACTCCTTCTGGTCAGCTGGCATTCCTCTCGGCTACTCCTGCAATTCCACAACCGCTATCGCCTCATCTGTTGTCTGCTCCTGTTTTGGGATCGCTTCACATCAGGCACTTCCCCTTTACCGCACTCAGTTCTTTTGAAGGAACCATGAACCCGTGGGAATCTGGGACCAGTGTGCGTGCCACACTGGACCAAAACCTCTATGGAGGGAGGCACTGGCTTTCCTGGGGGTCTCCATCATTTGCCATCTGGGCATGTCTGAGGGCAGTGATTTCTGGGTGTTGTGTTTCCTCCTCTTTTCCCGGGGATGGAATCAGTATTGAGCGTCTAGAAGGGACTCATGTGTTTGTCAAACAATACATGTATAACTTGTCTCTGAAACCAGGTGCCAGACCTCAGCGACTGGCCCGCAGGGGTCACGTTCATTTTCATCAGTGGGAATATTAGCATATGTAAGACCACATTCACACTTCAGCCCTTTTATCTACTCTCAACACACTTGGGTGTGTTGCCTGTAACCCCCCATTCCCACTCCTGCCTCCCCTGTTCAAGCGTGTCTTAAGGTCTGTGAAGGGAACACTCGAGATTTCCCTGGCTAGTGCGCACAGTTGGCATCTCAGGTTCTGCGGAAGCCAGCCGGCCACACGCTCCTGAGTGAGGACGAGGGAGTGCCTCCCCCGTGATGGATGGCCCGTCAGAGGCTGGCGACGCCGATGGGCGGTGATGAATTTGCTTTAGTGGTTGGAAGGCAAGAAATCACAGTCTTGCCGCGGTATCCTGGGATCACCCTTCTCGTCCCTGAAAAGGGGGTTCAGGGTTCACATGTAAATCCTTTATGCAACTCGCTGTACCTCTCTCCTGGAGGGAGCAGAGGTAGGAGAACCAGACTGCGGTAATCCCCAGAACGCTCCATTCTGTTGGCTGCATGGCTTTTCCCGTTCCAGTTAAGTGAGAGACTTTCAAAATGTTTCTTAAACACTGCCACCTGAGTCCGTCACCACCCTCACCTTCACAACTGGATGTCATAGTTGCTGGGGTGAGTGGTTCTGACCTATAATTAGTAAAGGAGCGTAGGAAATTTGTAATAGCACTTTGGTACCCTTCAGGATGAAAGGTGCTCCGCACATGTAAGCCATGATTATTTTTGACAGCTAAATATAAAATTTCCACTAAATACCACTTAGCTTTGTTGCTCTAAAGATATTAATTGGAGCTTTTAACCATACAATGCAATTATAAGTCTAATTGAAAATAATTGGTCAACACGGAGGAGGAAAAATACCTAAAACAACCGGTAAGCAAGACAGTAAGATTGTTAAGGCTTCACTGGTTAAAAGTTTACTTTAGTCGAAAAAAGCCAATCAGCCAGCCCCGTCCTGGTGGGTAAACATTCTCGTGCAGTGTGAGATTCCAGCAAACCTATAATTAATCCGGAACACAATGGTGGGGAAGGCCGAGAAACTTTGTGAGTTAGCTTACACCTCCCTACCGGAGCTCTCCGTCAAAAATCTTTACTCTGGCTTTGCAAAAGCTATTTTGACATTATTTCTGAGGAATAAATCAAATGCTTCAACCGGCCGGCCCCCTTGTTGTGTGTGTGGGAGAGGCTAGAGCTTTGTAAATACTTGGTGGTGGTGTTGTCATTGTAGGCTCTCGGGCTCACAAAGCTTAGGGGAAAAAAAATTATTTTTTTTTAAAGAAAAAGAACAAAAAGGGGGGGAAAACGTGAGCTGGAGATTGTGGTACGCTTTACAAATTGGCACAGCCTTATCAACAGCATTTCATGCTTTTCTGGAATCCATTCAAAGGAGAGTTTCCTTTGTAAGAGACGGTTTAAGCGTTTGATTCTTTAGAGCTATATTTGCGAGGTGATGAAAATTGCTTTTTGGTGTTCCAGACTCTCAGAGCAGCGACACTGACGGCTCACTTCTCGAGAACGGATCTCCTTGCGAGCGGGACCTGCTCTGGGTTGTGGCGGTGCCTTTTCCCTTTTCTCTTCCCTCTGTTCTTCCTTCCCCTTCCTTCCGGACGCATTTAGGGAACATTAGGTGTGTCACTCAAGGCTCCTAACAATCTCCCCTGGCCATCAGGGAGGGACCGAATGCCAATCCCTCATGGTCAGGGGCAGACTTTTGTCTGGTAAGGTGACTGTCGATTTCACCCAGGGGACACCAGGGATGGAGATAGGCTTGTTGATTTCCATGCTCAAGGCTCCTGCTCTTTCCTATAAGCCCTTTGAGGGCAAAGACCACATCTCTCACATATTGTTTTCTGCCCTGGGCACACCGGGACACCTGCTATTATTTTAGCACCCACATGACAAATGCTGTGAAAGAATATAATTAAAGGGAACATTCTTTCTAATTAAAAAAAAAAAAACCCAAACAATATCCAGCTCCAGCCAGTGACTCACTTATTAAAACAGTATTTGGCAATGCAGAATTCCCTCCCCAAGGAATTTGGAAACCGTCGGCGTTCTTAGTATAGGACCTGACCTGTTGAGTCATGCTTCTGTCCCTAAAGATAGAAAGTGAAACACATTTCAAACATGTGTTTGCTGTTAAGGCTCACCATGATACTAAATAGGTTTAGAAGTCTTTGAAAGAACAGCGTCTGTGGCAGAAAATGTGCTAGTTCGGGTTCTTGCTCTGCTTTCAGCAAGTTGAGAGATCTTGGGTAAATCGATTAATTTTGATACAATTTCCTTTTCCTGAGTCTGTGAACTCTCATTCCTGAAGCGCTGGTGAGCGTGGCTATTGTACAACTTCTTGCACCAGAGTCCCGAGCTGTATGTGTAGATATATAAAATATACACGTATCGCAGGGCTTCTGGGTGGCTCAGTCGGTTAAGCCTCTGGCTTCGGCTCAGGTCATGATCTCAGGGTCCTGGGATCCAGCCCCGCATCGGGCTCTCTGCTCAGCAGGGAGCCTGCTTCCTTCTCTCTCTCTCTGCCTGTCTCTCTGCCTACTTGTGATCTCTGTCAAATAAATAAATAAAATCTTAAAAAAAAAATCATCTCAGTGACATGTCTGAGGGACCTGTGCAATAACCCACCCTAGCTACGAAAGAAGAATGAGTGAAAGGGGCAATGTTTTAAGAGGGACTGAAAAGCAGTGACTCAAAGACAGGACAGAAGGTTGAGGGAAGAACCAAAGGGAAGTGAGTGTTCCATAAAGTGCAGGAATGCCTTTTTTTTTTTTTAATTTTTAAGATTTTTATTTATTTGGGGGGAAGATGGGGGAGAGGGACAAGCAGACAACGCACTCAGCAGGAAGCCTGAAGGGAGACTCGATCCCAGGACACTGAGATCGTGACCTAAGCCAAAGTCCGATGCTTAACCAACAGCACCCCCTAGGCACCCCCCAGGCCCCCCCCCCCCAGCAATGACTTTCTTGATAGGAGAGGGTATGGTGCATGAGAGGCGATATTTTTTAAAAAATGAAAGTATTTGCTAAATATGGCATTAAGATAGATGTGTGTGCCAATGAACAAACTTTTTTAATTATGAGAGAAATTAGTTACTGCTTTAATTACTCAGCGAGTGATTATACTGAAGCTTCGCGCGACCCCCCTCCCCTTTTGGGTTGCTTGAGCAGCTTACTGTGATCAAGAACGGAGTCCTAGAGAAGGGGGTGTTTAAACACAAAACTCGGGTTCAGTAACACGAAATTCCTACTCCCGCCTTGCGTGGCCGGTTCCCATTTCAGTCCGTGGAAGGCTCGCCTGGACCTCGCCTGAACCTGTTGTGATGAAAAAGGGATTTCGATATTCGCGTGAAGTTCCGGGGAAGGCCGAGGGCATAATCAATACTAACCAGGATTTGCTTCTGCTATTGTTTGAGTTTTTCAGCAGGGACATTTGAGACATCTACGGACTTAATTGAAATCTGACGTGCTAAAAAAAACTTGTTAGAAATCATGGAAATACAGAACGTGAATTATGAAGTGATGCTCCCATGACTTCCAAAGAAGGACAGAGAAATCCGTCCTTAGGCATAGATGCATGGACCGTAGAGGAAAATCATGTCAGTCATGGGGTCATGTCAACCATGTTGTCTTCAATGCCATGAACGGTTGCTCCTGTGTCTCTGGGCTTCTGAATTGTTTGTTTCCTATAGATTCCTCCCATAAATGGTCCTATGGATAGGCTTCTAAAATCATCCTGAAAATTCCAGCCCACCCACTGCCCCTGATCTTGCCTGGTGTGTGTGTGTGTGTGTGTGTGTGTGTGTGTGTGTGTGTGTGTTGGGGGAGGCGAAGGGCCTTTATTGCAAGACAATGAGACTATAAAGGAACAGAGGTAATTCCTTGCAAATTCCAAGCAACACCCCTCCTCAGGAGTGTAGGAGCCCAACATGTAAATCAGAAATCACTCAATTAGCTCATTAAATATTTTGGGACTGAAGCCTGACCCCTTGAGAGGCACCAACCACAATGGGAAGTGTTCTGGCCATTTGATATTCAGGAGACTGGGAAGATTTAAGACTCAATAGAGGGGGTTGGCTTTCTAATGTAAACACCATTATCATTTGGAAATCAATTAGCTCCTTGCACGGAGGGAGCTGGAAGACCAGGCTGGCCTTCTGAACTACCATTGTGACCTGGGACTATTTGCTTTAATTAAGAGGCGACTGAGTGGATTATTGTCTCAAACCGAGGAGTTAGGAAGAGTCAGAAAAGGACACTTTACCTTGGCTAACAACAAAGCCCAAGGAGGGGATAGGCTCCTCATGGCTGGTCTAAAGCAAATTAGCTGTTAATCTGGAAACTTTCTGAATAAGGGAGCAGCCCCAAACAATGGGTCGAAAATGCAAAGCAGAGGCTATGCTAAAGTGTTTGCGCTCTCAGATCAGGAAGATCTGTGTGATAAGTATTTTCCTTTGCTGTCTTCTTGTCTGAGATTTAGAATTCATTGCAAAAAATAACTTCAATTTGGAACTTTAGGAAAATGTTAGTAGCGTTTAACGTGTCATCATTGCCCTAAACCCTGAATCAAATATGTAGCCCATTCCTGGACTGATTGGGGGGAAAAATGTTTGGTGACTTGTAATCTTCTCTGTCATCTGCCTGGGTGCCTACAATCTTTTCTTTTGCTGGGATTCACGTCAAATCAAGCCCCTGAAGAGAGCTGCAATGATCTTTCTCATCCATTCGTCCCATAAGTAAATGTCAAGGGCCAGCCATGTGTCATAGTCCTCGGTCTGGGGAGACCCATAGGAATAAGGTGTACTGTTTCTTTGGGGAGAGAGGGAAGGAGACCCTACTTGCTAGGAGCATGTAGGAGTGCCTTGTCTTTGGGGGTTGGAGAAGATTCTGAAGCCTGAAGGGGAGGCGGACATGGCTGGCCTAGAAGCCAACACAAATGAAGGCAAAAGGTGAGGGAGGTTCAGGCTCTGGGGGGCCGACAGTGGAGAGCGGGGTGTGACGTGTGTGAGGCATGTGAGGGGCAAGCGGGAGCCAGGCCCAGGAGGATTTCTGCTGGCAGGCCAACCCATTATCCTAAGGGCAAAGGGAACCATCAAACAAGGGAGCGTGCTGATTAGGTAAATGTACATGTTTTTAGAAAGATCATTCTGATAGCAAGGTAGAAACTGGTTTGGAGAGGGCCAGATTGGACCTACACGGATTCCAGGCTTGTTCTGATCATCCCTGTGAGAGAGGCTGGAGGCCAGGACCAGGGTGTAAACAGTGGGGACAAAAGAAAGACCCGTATTGAGAAGGAGGAATCTATACAACTTCATGAGATGGGTGCGGGTGAAGAGGATGGAGAGACAGAGACTCTTCTGAGTGTCTGAAGGGGGCGTGGAGGTGTCCCCCATGCACTGAGAGCTTGGCTAGGGTCCCACACTCAGGGAGACGCATTCTTAGTGTTCTGGAGGTAGCATGAGTTTGTGTTGCAAACAGTCTTACAAGCGGATAGAATGGGAGCAACTTCAAGGGACTATAAGAAGCTCAATTATTTTTTTTTTAAGACTTTATTTGTTTATTTGACAGAGATTACAAGTAGGTAGAGAGGCAGGTGGAGGGGGGTGTGGGAAGCAGGCTCCCTGCTGAGCAGAGAGCCCCATGCGGGACTCGATCCCAGGACCCTGAGATCCTGACCTGAGCTGAAATCAGAGGCTTAACCCACTGAGCCACCCAGGTGCCCAAGAAGCTCAATTATTATCCTAATGTCACTATAACCTCGGTCAGTCCTTGATTTTTGAGTGGGTGAGATTTTTACACGTCTGTATTACCATTTGGCATTAAATGTGTTGAATAAGGGTATCTCTGAAGGACTTTCTAGAGTCTAGGAAGCACTGTTAGATAGACGATATTCCCCAAACACGAACAAACATGATTCCACAGGGGGGTCATTTGCTTTAAAAATAGCTCCTCTTCCTCTAGCTGCCCTCACATACTGACATATGAGGTTCTCAGTGCCTTACGTATTACATTTTATAATTTTATACATATATAACAATAGCTAATATTTGTTGGACGTTGTGTAAATGTTTTACAAATATTAATTCACGTAATCCCTTTAACAGCCGAATGAGGTTATCTTATATTATTATTATCCCCTTGCGACCGATAAGGATACCTCAGCACTGGGAGTACCGGAAGCACGCCCAAGATCCTACGGCTCGTCAGGGAAATGGTGGGATTCGAACTCAGTCTGGCTTCAAAGCCCACACGCTTTCCTGACGTGTTAACCGAGCTCTCACGCGACAGCACTGTTAATGGAAACTCTACAGAGATCATCCTTCCGCATCCCACCCCCCAGGGCATCAGATCATTTCGCTTTTCCACGACCTTTGACATGTACTTACCCACTCTGTGGGGTTACCACTTTTCATCAGTAGGTTTTTAAACGTGTGTCTCATGTTTCTAACTCCAGTTACTCTACATCCTACTACAGAGTGGAGTGTGTTTCACTTATACTATACGATGATTACGCCTCCTGACGATGTTATAAATAATTAGGTCTCCTGATTTCCTAGAATTCCCCAAGTACTCTTATTCTCAGAGAAAGTCCTGGCAGGAAACAATCGAGACTCGATTGATGGGAAGCGTAACCAGGTTGGCTCTAAGGAGAGGTGTAAATCTTAAAACACTGGGATGTCCGTGAGCTGGGCAGTGAGCTGTTTTATTTAATCCTCCCACCAACCCGATTATAAAATTGGGGTTGTAGATATTATTATCAGCCCCTCTCACAGATAGGGACGCTGAGGCACCAAAACGTTAAATACATCCCCCAAGGTCGCCCAATCAATGAACAGAGTAGTTGGAATTTTAACCCAAGTGGGTTAGACCTCAAAACCGAGTGTGTGTTCCTGGGCATCTGCTCAGAGCCAGAGCAGAGGGTCCGGTGCTCTCGGTGTGGAAGACCCCACCAGAACTAGCGGCCACACAGGATCTGGAATAAATGTTCCCATCCCCCAGCTGTGGCTGCGTTGCCACTGCCCTCAGCAGTGCTGGTACAGGACAAAAGCCAGGTAGGACAAACGTCAGAGCACCGTCTGGAGCGCTTTGTATCTGTCTGTTCTTTACTGCTAACTCAGTGCGTAACCTCACCTTGACCCAGATGAACCCCCGATGAATAGGGCGCCCTGACCGTGGGCTCCCGAGGCACCCGGCCACTCTGCGCTAAACTTCGCAGCTCTCGGCTCTAAGCAATTCCATCCAGCCCCTTGGCCAGATTGGGTATCTTGTCACAAAAACGGGAGACTTCTTCAATACGTAACCCAAGTTACTGAGCAACAAACAGGATTAAATAAGGAGATTTTAGTCCCCCGTATATCACCCAATTCCTCAACGTACTTATGTCAGCTAAAGAACATAACTTTCCCTAACTAATTAAGGCGAATCCTTCCATTGATACTTATGGTAATCTTGGAATGTGGAATAATCTGATAACAAGGGACTTCACCGCCCATAGAATACTGAGTACTATAAACTAGGAGTCTGGGGTGCATTGTTCAGTCTTAGCTGCTTATTTTTTGTTTGTTTGTTTTGTTTTGAATTCTTGACGTATATTACATCACTCTGGCCAATGGCATGGGCAAATTTAAGATCCTTCTTCCGGATGCGTTGTGATAGCCCAACTATCCTTGGTGAAAGATTATTTCCCCCTCCCCCAATCCACTGTAGACAAATAGTTTGGTAAATATAATACAAGTTTGGTTGCAATGTCAAATTGCTTGCTTTTAATTTTCCTACTTTCCTGGCTGCCAACTGGATACAAGCCCATAAATGGGTCCCACGCTGAGAAGGACTAGACACATGACCTCTCAATGTCTTTTTAGGTTATGCACATGGGCCCTCGGTGATTTTCTGGTTGTCTTATGAGAGACTGACAGAGATCTCATCATCGTACACTTTTGTTTTTTTCTTCTAAGGCATCCAAGTTCCATGACAGTCCGGAAGGGGACACCAACTTCTGGGAAGGAGTTCTTCATCTGATATTTGCTTCAGGCTCTTGGCTGTTTCCAAGAAGCAAGGATGAGCTTTCATTTTCGTTCAAGAAAAACACTAGACTAAATAATATTCTAGTCACATCCAAGGGAAGTCAGCCATCCTTTGCAAAGTTAATCAGAGCCCTCTTCAGCATCTGACAAGTCTCAGTCGACGTTTCGCCACAGCCGTTGCGATTTTTATAAAATCCGATAGATTTTATAAAAGTGCTGGAATGTCTCCTTTGTCTTCAGAAAGACGAGTCCTTATGTGCCTGTACCTTTTTGCAGTCATTTTGTTTTGTTAGTCGGAAGCGCTGCGGAAAGCAGTAAGGTCAAAACTGATGCCCGAATACAGGTATCTGTTGACATAAGAATGTTGAAATATTTTTTAATCTGACCATCATAATCTTGGGGAATTTACTCCAAGAATATTTCTGGAAAGAAAAAAAAAACCCTAAACAAATGTAGGTCTTAATTTGAATTCTCCCTTCAAAAATAATAATAATAAAGAATTGGAAACGACCCAAAGATACCACTGTATGGAAATGATGCCATCCAGCAGCGTTGAGATAATTGTAGAACGATGCAGAGAAACTTAAAAGGATGATAGAAACGATGTAGAATGCAGATTTTCATACAAATGTTAAGTGAAGAAATAGAATTCGGCATCACGCTTTAGCCTGATGTATGTGTTGGTCCTTGGTCTTGCTGCCCTGGCCTCCCCACTCTGCTCTGAGTGACATGGGGTGCTGACTGCTGCTGGTTCCCCCATCGGCGACCTTCCGGCTGCATTCTGTCAGTGCAGGCATGGCAGAAACCTGGGGAGCAGGAGGAAGGGGATTTCTCCTCCCCTTTGTCTCTAGCTCTACCAGTAGCATCTCAGGGACTCCTGCTCCCACCCATGCACACACCCACTATGGTTCTGCTTCTGCCGGAAATGGCCACTCCCTTTGGTAACATTGTTTCCGGTCTTGTGTTTCCAATCTGAGGATGGGAGTGGGTGCCTCCCAGGCCTCTGGCTTTTAATTTCTATCACTTGTGTAACCAATTCTCTATATTGTCTTCAGCATATTTTAAATATGTGTGAGAGTTTTCCTTCCTTCCTTCCTTCTTTCCTGTTTTGCTTGAATCTGAAAAAAATACATGAGGCTTTTATTCCAGCAGGGCTCTTTGGAAGGGCTTCCCAGAGGACAGGGCTGCACAGTGGAAGACTGTTGTTTTGGGGGAGTGAGGAAGCCAGGGAATCAGGATTTTGTGATAGGGGGTGTGGAATTAGAAGACCACTCTAGGCTTTTTTTAAAAAAGATTTTATTTATTTATTTGGCAGACAGAGATCACAAGTAGACAGAGAGGCAGGCAGGGGGCGGGGAGCAGCCTCCCCACTGAGCAGAGAGTCTGATGCGGGGTTCGATCCGAGGACCCTGAGATCATGAGCTGAGCTGAAGGCAGAGACTTTAAGCCACTGAGCCACCCAGGCACCCCAGGAGGGAAACATATTTAATGATATAGATCCCCTGTTCCTCCTCTGGATCAAAGAATATGTGTGAAAATGTGGTGGAGAATGAGAGCTGTAGTTGGGCTCTTACCAGGGAGGCTGGTATATCTGTGTGATTGTATAATATATACGGGGGGCAGTCAGCCTCCAAGCGGGCGATTCCTGGAGTTTGTGTCCTTATGCGCTTCCCTTCCACTTTCCCTTCCTTAATTAGGGCTGACTGTGTAGCTGGGAGATCCTGTGGAAATGTCAGTGTGTGACTTCTGGAGCTAGGCACAAGAGACATTGTGCTTCCATGCACTTTGATCCCCTCGGGTCACCTGCTCTGAGACACAGCCAGCTGCCATGTCGTCAACCACTGTCTCCCTCTAAGGAGATCCACGTGGTGAGAAACAGACCTGCTGCTGACCACCAAAACTAACTGGCCACCGATGAGGGGGGAAGGCACCGGGCAGTGAGTCGTCCAGCCTCACTCCAGCCTTCAGATGACACCATTCTGGCTGGCCCTTATGAGAATCCTGAGCTAGAACTACCCAGTGTAGGGGCTCCTGAATTCCTGACCCACAGGCGCTGTGGGAGATATCAAATGCCCAGGGTTGCCTTAAGTCACTATGATTTGGGGGTAATTTTTTGGCAAACTGTGATAGATAACAAATATGTATTCAGGATGTTTGGCACATTGCTACTTAGTAATTCAGATATTAAAACTCAGGTGTCATGTTACACCATGTTTTATACCCTTCCCCATGTGACTTGTGATGCCTTAAAAAAAAAAAAATCTGCCTTTTGCTGGGTGGTTTAAAGGTACAGTGTCCTAGGGCAGTTCCTTTCTCATCCCCAAATTTCATCCTATAGAGCAAATCATAGGAGGACCAGGGATCCAAGACTAGTTGCTTAAATGAAAGTTCTATTTCAAACTTCTTGGCATGTAAATCGTTAATCTTCCTATAGCTACAGGTTAAACTAGTTTTTAGATTTTTCAGAGATATTACTGATTCATTTTGGCTGTTGCGCGCTTTAATTTCAATCAGAGCATCGTTAAGACTCGGTTGCAGCAGGACTGACTTTAAAGCAGGAATCAATTCCCAGCATTCACAAAAACCATTCTGAGGTATGAGAGAGACTGTTCAGGGCTGACAGGCAAGAGTTTTCTCATGCGCCATCAATGCAGGGTGGGTTTTTTTTTTTTTGATTAACTACCTCTGTGTTTCCTCCCCATCCCAACAACGGCTCCCTCTGCTCATCTGTCCTGTGGTCCCCATCGGATAATCCATACCCACAACCTTTCCCACCCTTTAATCTGCCCCTGGAGAATCAGAGAAGCCAGGGGAGCATTGTTTGTTTGGCAACTGTGCCTTTGTTCAGTGTCCAGAAGCGTGGTGGGCGTCGTTGACCGCAGGAGCGTGTGAGAAGGGAAGCCGTAGGTATTGTGCCTCGTGCCACAGGTTAGAGGCTGCGCCTCCCTCGAGAGGCTTGGCTTGGGATCCCTTCTGTTTTGCGGTACTGTGTGTAACCTTGGCATGCAATCAGCAGCGAAAATATTCATTATTGCCTGACTGTCTGCCGAAGACAATTTCAATTATTCTGGCATTTCAATGGATGAAGAAGCCCTTTAGGCTGGCCCGGGAGATTAGACTTACAGGCTCCGTAAATTAGGAAAGTTACAATCAGTATATTATCTAGCGAGCAGCTGTGGGATACACCACAGCGGGCAAAGAGAGACAAATTGCTATATTCCGGTTGTGGTTTTGATATATCAATTTACAAGTTTAGCATCCACATTGGTGAAAGAATGATTTTGCATTTCTTAAATCACTTTTAACTGCCTGCACTCGAAGTTTCTGGACCCGTAACTTGAACGGTCGGCTCGCATAGCTGACGTTTTGTTTTAAAGCCCAATTTCAGCTTGGAAAAAATATTGCAGAGGACAGAGCTTGGGAATTAATCTTTCCTAAAGTTATTCAAATAATATAATATATGGCAGTTAATCAGAATATTCCATTTGCAGAAAAGTGAATAATGTCTCATATAAAGGCTTTTTTCTTTAATGGGATGTTTTTCCTGTCTTTTTCCTCCCCTAGGTTCACTCTGTTGTGATAATTTTTTTTTTAAAGATTTTATTTATTTGTCAGAGAGAGAGAGAGTTAGCACATGAGCAAGGGGAGCGGCAGGTGGAGGGGGAAGCAGACTCCCTGCTGAGCAGGGAGCCTGGATACTGGACTCGATCCCAGGACCCTGGGATCATGACCTGAGCTGAAAGCAGATGCTTAACCAACTGAGTCACCCAGAGACCCCTGTTGTGATTATTACATCTATGTATTTAAGATATATTGTTTCACCATACCTGTCTGATGGGATACATTTGAAAATAGAATTAGTTACTGTAATAACCCATCACAATGCTTTATAAACAGTTGCGTAAGTGAAGTCTATCGGTAAATAGGTTTCTCATGATTGATTAAGTTCTTTCTAAACATTTTGATATCTCGGTGCTCACTCAGCTATCATTTGAACAACTGACTTGTTTTTTACCTTTGTAAGAAATCCTTTAAAAAAATGCTTTTTGATGCTGATGAATGCTTATAGCTACTCCTGAAGCAGAGTTAACATTTCCTGGCTGAGTTCAGGCTCTTTTTCATTCTCAGATTTTAAGAAAACTTGTTTGACTTTCCTTTAATAAGAAAAAAATATATATCTATATGTAAAAATATATTTAAATATCTATATATACATATTTATTTATTTATTTATTTTTGAGCTAGAGGGTTATAGTGAAAACAGCGTTCATTTTTACGTGTGCGCAAGTCCCATATCAAACAAGTCAGGAGGCATAAATAATTATTAAAATATAGATTATTTTTAAGGAAGCCTTGTAAACAGCATGTGGCTCCATTAGCCCCCAAATGACTTCTATTTTCTAATACTCATCTCTGAAATTCAAAACAAGTACACAAAACCCCAGAGGAAGCTTCTTAGCTCTGGAAATATTTACACATCCTGGGAAAAGCAGATGGGCTGGTTTGGGTAGATCTTCAAACTCAGTTTTATTTTAAAAAGAGTTTTAGAAATTTAACTTAAAAAAAAATTATATCGGAGATCTGTGGGAAGGACGAGGGACACATGTCCAAACAGCATTTGACCGGGGCCCTCGCACAGTCCATGTCGCATTCAATCGTACCTTTGTGGGGCCGTCCCTCTGCACCTTGTAGGAAAGGGGCTTATCAATCAATAACATGGATTTCATTTTTTTCCCTCCTTGTTTACAGAACCGGATTCCCCACGAGGGACAGTTCTCGTCTTGTACAATACCCAGGAAGTGCCCTTCATCGCAAACACCGCAGGCTGACTGTGGCCTTGCTCAGTACATTGTACGGGTGTATTTTCTCATGGGAACCGTTGGGCCAGTCCGGGCAAGCATCTGCAATTCTTAAACGGACAGTTTCAGGCTGGAGAATTTAAGAGACAACCGAATAGAGTTTTAATGCCCTGTTAGATAATAATGAAAGACATTTATGAAAAAAAAAAAAATTCCAGTTAGTTTGAAAGCCAGGGGCCCACACTCCGTATTTTGACAGCAGATGGATGGCTAGCTCGACTAATCCTGGTTTACTTTCTGACTTGGATTTGTCTCGCTGGTCCGGTGAGATTGTGAGGGCTTCTTCCAATCTGGTTAATGTTCAGAACCCGTGTTTGAGTTTTAGACTAATTAAGGGCCAACAACTGACATTTTTTCTATAATGTGAGGACTGGAGCCAGCAGTAACTCGGTGAGATTTAACATAAAAGCAAGATAAAACAATTAAAGTGGAAGAATATTTGATTAAGTGGATTGCTGATTTATAGTGGGGTAAATTGAAATTGAAAGGAGAGTGAACTTTTTATGGCAATCGTATATTACGTTCATTATCGGAGACTCTGGGTCCTTTGTGCTTTTGTGATTTTAAAAGGAAATAAACCTGTTTCAGGAGAGTCACCCTGGCAGGCATCATTTTGGTCTTCTCTTGAGTTATAGATCCTTTTTGTTGCAGAAGTCAAGCAAATCATATTCAAGTGAACTTGTTGCAAACCATGGACTCAAGATTTAGATAGACAAAAAAGTGTAGTAACAAGGTCGCACACGGCCAAACTCACACAAACACTTTTGTTTTGGTGACAGAGGTTGACATACACTTCAATCAATATTTATTTGGTATTTGCAAAAATTGTAGCCATGGCAACGTCCCTTAAGGGGTCCCGGGCCGGGTGTCGAGAGTAGCAGAATGCCACGAGATTCGGTATCAGCGCCGGGACATTGTGAAACAGCGATGGGCCACATGCCTCTTCTTGTCCCGTGACTGGCTCGGCTGCAAGGCTCTTCTTCACCTGGAATTAAATTATTTCTGAAGCTTGCGTTAGCAGGTGCTCACGGCACGTTCTGAACATTCTGTTCACCGTATCTGGCCTTTTCCTACTGTAAATTAAAATTGCTTTTGTGGGGACGGTGGTGTGGGTGCCGCATCAGACAGGACGGTGTGACAGCGGACCAGCCGACAGACAGGGCCGGTCCGCAGAGGTGAGGCAAAGGAAGAATGGCAGAGAGTGATGATTGTGGGGTGGGAATTCAAAGAGCTCTTGAAAGAGGAAAAGAAAAGAGCCAATAGTCCATTTTGTTTCAGTGATAGCCTTGATTCTCTTCTGACAGGTTTGAATTGCAGTCATTTTTTTTTTTTTTCCTGGCACCACAGTGTTATTTTATTGCTATTTAAAACTTGTTTGTCTGGGAAGAAGCCATTACAACAACTAAGGACTCAAAGAGAGAACTCTGACGTGAGTTCGGGTCCTGACACTGCGCAACTCCCCTTCCCCACCCCCCCAAGGTGTGTGGCCCTGGGTGACCTTGCTCCTCTGGTCCCCAGCTTCCTTATGTGTCAAAGGTGGGGATGTTCCCGGTGATGGGTGAGGTTTTTCAGGCTGTGGCAGATTAAGACTCTGTGACGGCCATTTAAAGTGGAAGAAAGAACATTCATCCTGTCAGCTACAACTGGATTTTAAATTTCCATCCCCCCGCCTTACCCCCAAGAAAATTAGTTGGGCAGTTAGTCTAAATTGGGGAAAATACTTTCCACTTTTCAAAGGAAGCAGTTGTTGAGATTCCTGGAGCCAAGGCATAAACAGATACACAATGGAGATCTTGGTTTTGTTGTCATCGTCAAAGGAGGGAGCAGCAAAACCAGCTCCAATTTTGTCAGCGTACTTGTTGTTGCCAAGCGTCCTCACCATGGAGTTAAGGGACACTCGGTGCCATCTGTTCATCCTTTCAGAGATGCGCTTTTGTATGGCTGCTCTGTGACATTTCTTCCCCTTGGTACCTTTGCTCAGGACATCTGCTTTCAAGTCATTCTAAACCAGAGCATTGATTCAGGCATGAGAAATCAAAAAAAGCAGGACAGAAGTGGGGGGCTCTGACGACAGGGTGGGGGGCAGTGGGACAGGAAGATTGGCGTGGACTGTATCGTCATCACTGATCCCATAATTTGCTCACAAAACTGCCTTTTCCTAAACACTTTTGCCTCAATGCTGTTGGACCATGAACATTTTTAAGCATATGAGACCAAATTTAATTCTATACACCATCACATTGCTGGTAAAGTCTTATAAAGAAATGTATAATGTACTGGTTAGCAGGTGCCTTCTTAACGAATTGATTAAATTCATGCACTCTGTTAGCATCCGCCGTGTGTTCCCCAAATTTGAGCTTCCTTTGGCTGTTCCCGGAGGTGTTGGCAGAGACAACTCTCCTCACAGACGAGCGATGGGGTCTGGGGAGTCGTTTTACCTCTCTCAGGGGGCAAAACGAAATGGGAAGATTGTGTGGAGCTACGGTGAGGACGAAATGAAGTGATCGTCTGGAAGGGTCTTTCTCAGTGGTAAATTGGAATGTGCAAATATTACAGAGATATTTTCAGAGAGGCAGGTTCTCAAAAGTGTTACTCTCCACCCCCCATAGTGTTCCTGGAGCAGGTGTTCAGCAAACAAAGTGAGGATACCTCAAGAGACAAAGGCCTGGGAACCAGGAAAGGGGGACCAACCCAAGAGGGGGAGGAAACCCCCAGGGGACTCATGAGTCTGTCAGCTGTGGGGAAGTCAAAAGAGTCTTCAGATAAGATCAGGAAGACTGTGTACCCCAAGAGGGATGTCTCCCCACCCCCAAAATTAAGTTCTTATGAGTTTGAAGATTATGAGAGAAATTTTGGTATTCTCTGGGACAGATCAGAGTTAGAGCAGGTTCACAGAAAACTAAACACCTGAAATACAAGGCAACAATTAACTCTAGGAAAAAGAAAAACTTGAATAAGAAAAAAAAAAATGCAATTGTAGTGCATTCCTGTGGTTCAGCTTTGAACATTTTTGCATTAGAATGAGGTAGACACTAAATTCTGATGGAACCAAAATTATAATGTGACTTTCTTGGAAGGAGGGGGGGGGAAGAGGGTGAATTTGGAAGGAAAAATCTTTTCAGAATAGGATGTCAAAACAGGTGATGACTAAAAACGGAAAATCTAGAGATGACAATGTTTTATGAAATGAAGGTGAATGCTAGAACTAAGAGCAGAAGAATTGCACAATTTTAAGCGGTTGCCTCCAGGAAATGGAACTCAGCCTTGAAAGGATTGGGGCAAAGGGTAATGTTTCTTTTTCTAGGGTTTGTAGTTACATTTAACTTTTGAAACAATGGGTATATACCACTTTGGTAAGACATTATAAAATTTTAAAACCTACTGCACAGAAGTGTAATACTTTAAAGAAATGATAATTTAGTTTTGGCAACTGTGAATTCACGGGAGGTGGCCCTAGGTTATGTTGTAATGCAGAGGAAAATCCAGAAGTTTGAGGACCATTCTCAATTTCATTGACAAGGTAACGTGGCGCATCAGTGGCAAGTACCAGTGGATATGTGCCTGGAATCTTACTTCTCCTTTCCCTCTTTAAATCATGTAAAATCCTCCCTGTGCCTGCGAGCTTGGACTCCATGCAAGGGTTTTGGACCAGAGAACCCTACCCAACTCTTCCTTTTTCTGATCTAATAATTCTGTACATGCACTACTGGGGTAAATGGAATATTCTTTAAAGTTAAACTGCATCAGGTTGAACTTCTGCTTTTGTGCACAGGCCTAGTGCAATGTCTGGCACATAGTAAGTGCTCAATAAAAATACAGAGAATGAATAGGGGAATCAAGGGCACACGAAGCAGCAAAGAAACCACCATAACCTCTTAAGACCATTTATTACAGCTAAGATTCCTTCTGCTTTCTCTTTCTATCCTTTTCTATATTGGGGCCAGAACAATGTTCTCCAAACCTAACTCCAATCGGGCTACAACTGTGTGTGAAACTTTCAGTGGTTTTCCACTGGTCTTTACATAAAGGACAAACAGATGAGACCATCAGGCCCTACGTGGTCTGCACTCACCCCTTCAACTTCATCTCCTATCACTTTCCCCTTTTCTCTTTCCCTCCTTCCCACTCTTGTTCCTGTCCTGGAGCCTTTGCTGTGGTCATCTTCCCATCTCCCTCATTTAACCCCTACTCGTCTTTCAGGCAAGAATCAAATCCTCAAGGGAGTCATCATCAACCTTCCTTAGCCAAAGCCTTCTTTTTAAGTTACCATAGCAACACCAACACCTCTGCTTGGCTCTGTTACAATTGCAGTGCGATACCTACATGCCTGATAATTTGGTTAGTAACCGTCTGGTCCAATGGGACAAAAGCACCTGGAGGGGAGGAACCACGTTTGAAAGAGCATCCCCCATCCCTAGCCCACCCAGCACCCGACCTCAGGTAGTTGCTTGATGATAAAGAGATGAGTGAAGAAAAGGCCAGTGTGCATCCTTAGAAATGGGATCAAAGCTGGGGGCTGTCTTCAGTCACTGATAATGATGATAAGGATGCTTGTGGTGGTTTGTGGGCTGATGATATGTGCAGAATACTTAGATATTTTTAGAAGAAGCTGGTAAGTGGCCGTTTTCCCTCTTTGCCTCTCTGAGTCACTTTCCACTACAAGCATCTCTGAGTCTGTGCTCACACGTACAACACACACACACACACACACACACACACACACCCCCATGTACATTCCGAAGCTCCCGGTGATGACTCAGCAGCCCACCACGTCAAGCATCCCTGTCAAAATTAGTTCTCTGTGACAACTGATTTGTAGAAATTTGCCAGGGTAGGAGGTTGGTGGGGGTTTAAGGTGTGTGGGGAGGGAGAGGAGAGGTGCCCGAGAGACCCAGGAGCAAGTACTTTTAAAACCTCTGAAATGTTCCGGTATTTAAATGTGTGTTTCAAGTTTTTGAGTTAATTAGCTGTAAACTTACAAAGGTGATCAGTCTTGAAAGTTGGGTACCCGGCTTTTGAGTTCCTAGCTGCTCCTTAAAAGCTGCCCACTGGTTTTGAAATGTGGCTATTGTGGGTGAAATACTGACTCATACTTTTAACATGACAAAAAAACCATTCCATCTGAGCAGGCCTGAGAACAGCAACTGACTTCCTTATAAGAAGGAACACCAGTCTCTGAAAAATTGAGTTATTGAATAGGCTTGGCTATAAATACAGACTTTTCCTATCCCTTGCCATTGGGCTGAAACATCTTCTTTTCAGAGGAAAACTGTTTTCGGCTGCTTTGCTTTTAGGGCTGGTCATGGTCAAGGTGCATGATTAAATGTTAACTTGCTCAGTGTGATTAATACGGAAACTAAGTAATTCATCCGTACCGAAAATGTGTGATTAGTTTTCTCAAAGTTATATTTAGAAATCCAGAGGCTCATGTAGGTGAGAGGTTTGGGTGTAGAACAAGAAGGAACCTGTCAAAACTCCACCTCCTCTTTTGCCCAACATCCAACGAATGGTGAGACCTTTATTTAAGGAGGACTCTCAAACCTTTTATTCTTTGGCTTTTATGCCAAGCCCGTACTGATGCAGGAGCTAACAGGTCTGTAACCTCCAGACTTCCAAGGTTTTTTTGGGTCAGTCCTCTGTGGTCAAACAGTCACGGTTAAAGAGATGACTCCTCTCCTTAGCAATAGCACATAGCTCAAGGGTACGCTGTAATGTCAAGTCTCTCCTTCTGGATCTTTCTAGGGTAATCACGCTAATAATAATATCATCCATGACAACAATAATAATATACATGCCAACAAATAGTGAGTTCTTGTCCTGCTTCGGACAGTGAAGCAAACCTATATGTATTATTAACATCCCATTTTACAGATGAGAAAACAAGGCTCAGGAAGACTGTGCCTCTTGGAAATAAGTGCAGAAGGTAAGACTTAGGTGTCTCACAGTTCACCATCGATTCAGAACTGTCCTGTCCATCATAATACTGCTCACCATGTTTCCAAGTCACTCACGGAGGGGCCTCTCCTAGTCCAAGGACAAGCGCCTTGAAGGTTGGAAGTTTGTTTGTATCTTTAAGGGACATCATCATGATTCAATCACTTGAGCTCTCTGACTCAAGGACAAGCGATAGCAGAGAAAATCTTGAAACTATGGGAAAAACAAGCAAGCAAACCCCGTTTCATCACGATTGCTCTGCGGGCTAGGTCTCCCCTGGTCTGCACGGACAATCCATGAGCAGAGATGGAGACGGTTCACGGGTCGACAGGTTCCACATACACTTACGTGCGATCATCACATCCTGCCTTTATCCATTCCCAAAGTTTTGAATATTTGTCTTTGAAGCATTGATGTGTGTACTTAAAAGTAGCCTTAACGTTTAGAAAGAAGCGCAAAACCACGTATTTAGTTCTAACCCGGTTTAGCTCTCTTTTTGCCTTTTTAAAAAATTTTTTCTATTTTAGAGAGAGAAGGAGGGAGGAAGGGAGAGTGAGCAGCAGGGGAGGAGCAGAGGGAGAGGGAGAGGGAGAGGGAGAGAATCCCAAGCAGGCTCTGTACCCAGTGCAGAGCCTGACGTGGGGCTCGAACTCACGACTCTGAGATCACAACCTGAGCCAAAACCAATCATCAGATGCTCAACCTACTGAGCCACCCGGGCACTCCTAACCCAATTTAGTACTAACAGAGGAGTCTCTGGTCTTGTAATTATTTTCCTTTAGAAATTATGGTAAAGCCAGTCACAGGAAGATTGATTAGGCTGTAGGGAATGTCCCCTTTCTTCGACCACACACATATGAAAATTTCTGAGCTTTGATATAAAGACGAAGGGATTGGTTCAAATCTTTTTCTGCTTTAAAAGAAGTTTTAATATATATGAGAAATAATTTCTTCCAGGTCGTTATGGTTTCTATTCTGCCTTGCTTGGGTCCTTTGAACTTTGTTGCTGCTGTCATTTTCTGGGCCTTCTGGCCCGCCTTGTTGCATAGCCTGGGCTCATTACTTTCTTGGAGGCACTAACCCCTCAAGCCCATCACATATATCCATTTCATAGACAATGAACCACAATCAGAGAGGTTGAATGACTTGCCCAAAGTCACAGAGCAAGTCTGTGGGAAGGCCAAGGCCAGGACTCAGGTCAGACTCAAGTCCATAATTGTTTCACTGTTGAACCAACGTCACTAATGACTAAGTCTGCCTCTTTCCCATTTTCTTTACATTTGTATTTTCTTCCAATTATTCTAAACTCTCACTATAAAAGGAAGACTTTTGTTTGTACTTCAATTCTTAGCTGCAATAATCGGAAAATGAGAATATGCCACAGTGATGCAATGATATACACCCATGGTTTATATATTACTTTCTATATGTATACATTATTAATCATTTATATATATACATTATTTATCACCAAATTCTCCTGGCATTAACTTTGAAATAAACATACGTTTAATATTTTAAGAAAAAAGTTTTAGATATTAGCTCTTCACATATTCAATACTGGTGGCAGAGGTTGCTGTTGTCTTTTTAAAAAATGGTTTTATTTTTATATCTGCAAATCAGAATGCCCTGTTTTAGCCTTATATGTGGTCATCCACTATAAAGATGATGTTTCCCAGCTCCCCTTGCAACTTTGTGTGGCTATCTGTCCAAATCCTAGATAATGAGTCCTGAGAAGGAATCCAGGGGTCCATTCTCCTAGTTCCTTGTGTCTTCTGGCTGGGATGCAGATGTAAGGGCTGGTGCTTGACAGCCACTTTAGGCCACTTGGCAAAATGCTAAAATTGGTAGAGAAGCAAAATAGAAGGAGCTTGGGACACTGATGGTTGTAGAGTACCAGCCTCTGTTCTGCTTACTTTTGGACCTGGTTCTAGGTGAGAGAAAAATAAATTGTGTCTCATTAAAAATCAGTATTATTTATGAATTAACTTGTTAAATGCAGCCTAACTAAACCTAAGTAATACATTGAGCTCTATGACTTTAGAAATCATTGACTTTGAATTAGAAAGTCCAGAGAATTCATTAATAAACCAATATACAAATGGGGAAAGTGAGAACCTGAACTCATCAGAGAAGGTGAGTATCTAGACTTTTCAAATTTCTAAAAACTCTCAGTCACATTATATAATGGCTTCAGTGCGTAAAATTTGAAATTTTTATTTTACATTTTAAACACGTATATGTATTTATACATGTATATACACATAAGCATTTATTTATCCGGAAGATTTGAAACCTGTCTACAAGCCAAATTTTAAAAATATATTATCTTCGGATTTCTAGATTTCTGAGTTATGGACAAGTTTTTAGTTTAAGTTTCTTATAAATTTTGTGCCATAAGAAATCATGGAGAGGAAGCATGTTTAAAAACTAAACTGTGTTGGGGCACCTGGGTGGCTCAGGAGGTTAAAGCCTCTGCCTTTGGCTCGGGTCATGATCCCAGGGTCCTGGGATCAAGCCCCGCATGGCAGAGCCTGCTTCCTCTCTCTCTCTCTCTCTCTTTGCCTGCCTCTCTCTGCCTACTTGTGATCTCTATCAAGTAAATAAATAAAATCTTAAAAAAAAAAAACAAAACTACAGTTTTTTTTTTTAACTCTAATTTTGGAATTTGATGCAGGAAAACACTTTGGTTGCATCCATGAAACCACCGTAACGGTGCTGCAGCAGGACCATGAAAATAGATGCTACGCAGTGGGGGTGTGTGTATTTCTGGGGTCTTGCCCAAGATGATGGACCCTTGCAGCCGCTTTATCTGTAAGACAGGACATGGGGCAATGAACGTCCCTGAAAAAAAGTGAGGAAGTGCAAAGCAATTCTACAGGTGTGATTATGGATTCCCGAAAGTCCCATGGGTTCCAGTCTGCCTCTTTGCTTCTAGAATGGGTGGGGTGTTTGAAGCATTGCTGTCATCTTCACTCATTTGATACCCGAACTTCCAAGCAAATTCTGTCTTGCTAGATTGGCGACTCAAGTTTCCAGGCCTGTTTTATAAATTCTTTAGAAGCCTGTGGACTCTAAATTGATTTGTCCAGATCACTAAAATCCTTCCTCTGAATGACCTTTTCCTAGATTCTTAGCGGAGTGTGTGTGTGAGTGTGTGTGTGTGTGTGTGTGTGTGTGTGTGTGTTGTTGGATGGGAACTATAAAATTTTCAGGCCCCCCCTTTTTTAAGATTTTATTTATTTATTTGATAGTCAGAAATCTCAAGTAGGTGGAGGGGAAGGCAGAGAGAGAGAGAGAGAAGGAAGCAGGCTTCCCACTGAGCAGAAAACCTGATGTGGGGCTTGATCCCAGGACCACGGGACCATGACCTGAGCGGAAGGCAGAGGCTTTAACCCACTGAGCCACCCAGGGGCCCTTTTTCAGGCCCTTTAAAAGAACTAAAGTGATTTGCGAACTTTGGAACATTTGCTCATTACCTTTCCATGTTATTTATGCAAGCTTGGGGGTAACTCTCATTAGAAAAATACTAACCCAGGATTTGACATGAAAATTCACTTCCTCCCTTGGACTGATCTGAGTAGTTTTTGTTTAAATGACCTCAAGAATCAAGGTAAAAACCCCACCTCCTTTCCTGGCTTTATCAAAATGGAAAATGACACAGTTCTTTGGAAAATTTTCAAGAAATGTGTGGTGCATGCCTGCCATGTTCAAATATTTTTCGGAGGAATGAAGAAGCAAGTCTCCTCTTAATGCTTTATAGTTTCCTAATTTTGCAAAGCAGGGAGGAAACCGTAGTAAACACATATCAGTTTGCTATTTTAACACTTGTCATGTTCCGCTTTCGGAAGCTGTATGGTTAGTCATCACAGAGAAGCAATTCATGTATCAGGAGTAGTTGTTACCCAACAACCAAGTCTACATAACCAACCCACACCTGCCAGTCAACCGTTTAAAGCTGACGGACTAAAGCGTTTCACCTGCTGCAGCGAGACCCAGCCTGGCCCCGGGATGTTCTTCCGGGCTACCCGCACGAATTCTTCCAAGTCATTTCTGGACTGTTTCCATCAGTTGAACTCTTTTTGTTAAAGGGTTATGAAGATGGACATCTATGGCATTCTTCTTTCTGCTGGGAGAGAATCTGCATGCGGCTCGCCTGGATTTACTTGATCTAGCAATCAGATATGTTCAGTGGGGTTGCCGGCTGGAGGCTGGGGGTGGTAAAAGGTACCCGAGGAGGACAAGGTCCCACCTGATCAGTCCTGAACATCTGTGACTACGTGGTCACAATCTTGTTTATTCTCTTGGAGGCACAGTGAGGACTGTTTTTTGTTTTTTGTTGTTTTTTTTGTTTGTTTGTTTTTGTTTTTGTTTTTTTTTACTCCTCTTGACTCAGCATCAAAGGGAGGGCTTGTCATGTGCTTGTGATCTGGCCATAACGGTCAGACCCGTGAATGCGGCCTCGTGTGGAGGTGCAGGACTTCCCTCAGCTGCTCTTACATAAAATGTGTCGCGAAGCTGGCAGCGAGGCATCCAGGCGGTCTCCATGCTGTTGCTATGGAGGCCACATTAAATATCCCAATGCTCTGTGCTCAGAACGAGGAAAAATTGACATTCTTGACTTCCCATACAAGAGTGGAATACGTGATTCACAGTCCTCCTGCAGCATTAATCAAGCCATGTTTACATGGAAAGAAGCCAGTAGAGCCAGAGCGAAAGAGGTGCGCTGGGGAAAGCCAAGTGATGATGTCATCTGGGCAGAACAACTCCGGCAAGCCACTTAGCTGGCTTAGGTGCTTTGTGTTTAGCCATGGAGCAAATCCCAGTTAAGTGTTGGAGGAACACCATGGTGTTGGGCCCTGTTCTTGGGATTTACATGGTTTATTAGGGTTTGTTTATTAAATAGCATCACATCGTTTTTTGTTATTATCTCAAGTGAGAAAGTGCCCGGATCTATCAGTAACATGGCCACAAGAGAGTGCCAACCCTTTGGAGGGAGAAAGTGCACACACACATACCTCCATACCCTCAAAACGTAAAGGAAAAGTGCCGTTGGTCCCAGCGAGATGGTGTGTGGTTAGTTATTCCAATCCCATTTCTTCCGAGATACGCATTCACATAGCCACAGGCTTGTCCTAAGATGGGCTGTCTTTACAGTACCACCAAAGAATTTCAGAAGAGAACTTTGGTGTCAGGTGTCCAGGCCACAGGGCGGTGGTGAATGCAATCAACATGGTTCTTTTTTTTTTTTTTTTTTTTGAGGAAGTTTGGTTATGTCAACCAGTCAGCATGGTGGCATTTCTCTGAGAAGCACAGTGGAATTTGGCCATTTTAGTGTAGTGATGATTAATGCCTGACTCACAGCATTGCCTTTTTTTAGGAGATTCCTAAATTTGCTGTTCTGGCTTAGCATCAAATGCTTTCAAGTTAGAGTTTTTGCCCATTTTTAAAGGATTCTTAAAATAACCCAAAAAGGTAAATACCACTACCACCACCAATAAAACCAAAAACAAAAAGCCCCAAAGGGTCAGCTTAATCTAGAAATTGACAAATAGCTTTTGAATAATTCACAGATTTTATTGTATACTGTATACAGAGACTAGTGATATTTTATTAAAATAAGCAAAGAATGGATTTGAAATTTTTAGTTAGCCCATAACTCAATCCAAAAGGAGAAATTGCACTGTTTTATCTAGAGTGGTGTGAAATGACTTTAACAGTTTCCTCATGGTGCTGGTGGGGTTGCACTAGGGTAGTCAATAGAGTAAGGACTTAAGTAAAATAATGAAATAGTCTGAAAAGAATAAGTACAAGAGTTCTCAAAAGATAATTCTTAGAGAAAAGTTTGCTTTCAGGGTTGGACACACAGCAAGGCAATGGCAGCAGGCTTGAAATAACCTGACTTCTTGGAAGTAGAGATTCTACTTTGCGATAGGAACTGACACAACGCTTAATCTTCCGAGGCAGGAAAAAATGGGGTTTCAGGCGATTTAGGAGACTTCCAGAACACTGCTTTAAAACTAAGGTGCTCTCTGCTTTGGCTTTGGATGTCAAGCTATGGCCGGTTTGGGCTGCATTTTGGTCTTTCCAGGCTAGGATTTGATCTTGACTTCTATGAGGATTAAAAAGTTGCGCAGCAGGACGCACTTCTCCCCTCCACTTCCTAGTTACACAGCATGGCAATTTAGCCTTATTTCTTTAAGAAGAAAAGCAGGCAGTTTTGTTATATCTTGAAAGCGTGTTTGCTACCTACCAACCCGAAAGGTCTCTGGCATTTTGGTCGGGAAAGAGGTGATTGGTTGAAGAAGATTGACGGTAAACCTGTCTCGTAAAGGACCAGATCACTGTATGAAAATAGAGTCCTCCTTGCCTGGTTTTGTCAGAGAATATTAATTGTAAGCCAGTGTAGATTGAGAAAAGTCATGAACTGTGGTTGCTAACCACTCAAGCCTCAAACACTTTTTTTTTTTTCCAAGTGTATATATTTCATTCTCCCCTTATCAACATTAAAAAAATGAGTCTACGTTTCCCAAACTGAAGTGGAGTTTGGTAATTAGCCACATAAATTAATCAACAAGAATAATAAAACCATTCACAAGTAGGAGGCAATGGGAAAGTGTTTGGAATCTGTGTAAAAATCGAGAGAATGCTGCTAAGTATCTTCCAGTTTGGGCCACTGTAGGCAATGCTGCAATGCTGCATAACATTCTTTTAGGGAAAATGCTTTCACTTTGGAAAAAACTGTAATAGGAACACGATCAGTAGTCAGAAATGCTGAATCCCACTGTATAGCTGTAAATGGCAGAAAGAGGCTGTCTTTCTTAGACGTAATGATGGAGTAGGCAGTTTATGTAACTTTGAAATCCTTTTCCTGTCACTATGGAAGTGTTTGACTGACCATTATGGAGTCTTTCAAACTGGGCCATGGGACTTCTTCAAAGAGCTACCGCACATCATATATCCCGAAGGTGCTGGTTTCATAGAGTTGGAACATAACATTGGTTTTTGCCATGGCTTAGACGTTGCTCAGCCTGGCAATCTGTGAACAATGGACGGATTCAAAATAACACTGAAGGGAGTTAGAATTCCCCCAACTACCCATCAGTCCTGCTGGGAACTGCTAGGTTTACCCTTTCCCATAAACAGAAATCCACGGCCCCTCCTATTGCTTGGGACACCGTACAGCAGAAGCAAAAGGTATCTGATGGGGGCGGGAGTGGGGCAGAAGAGGAGTCCTCATTCCGGACCACAAATTGCCATGAAATCTCAACCCAGATTCCTCTCCTCACGTCTACTTTCTTGAAGAGAGTCTTCCCCCAGATTCTTACCAGCTCCCCTTACAAGGGTTGGCTTACACATGCCAGTGTGGGAGAAGGTGACACTAGACAGGGTTTGAGGTCAACTCTTTGGCCCCGTTGTCCTGTGGAGTGAGGGTGACAATATTCTTAATTGGCTGAATGCTTCATATTAGAAACAAAGCCAGAAAGAAAATAATTAGGAGGGCCATGTCTAGGCATAACAAATGGTGATGATATGAATAACCAGAGGAAAAGTCATCTGCCCTATAAGGTTTGGATCTGTTCAGAGACAGCTCATTCTACAGTAATAAGAAACTACTGGTAAAGCATGAAGTAGGCAGCCCAGCTCTTTCTCTTCTGGTGTGGGTGGCAGAAACAGACTGTGGCTAAGGTCGACAGTGGGTTGCGTCTCACTCTGTTTTGTAGACTTCCCCTGCTTTCCCTTTTTGTGTCCTTTTGTCTTTGGGGAGCTAGTCTTACTGCCATCATGCCTATTAAGGCATTTGAATCAAGTTGGCTGAGCCTTGACATCTCCAGCACAGGAAGATTCAGGAAGAGGAAGAAAGGGGGAGACAGCTTTTTAGAGGGCAGTGGCTTTCTCAGACTCAAAATCGTACCACAAATGCCACGGAAAGTGTGTGTGGGAGCTCTCCACTGGAGAGCCACTCATTTGGAAAGTATAGGTCAGAGGGTCAATTTCTTGGAGCTTATTTTTCTTTTGGGGCCCCCAAATGTGAGCTTAGGATACACGTTGGGATGATCTTTCACATAGGTTAGAGCCTCTCTTATTTTTTGTGGAATATATTAGGCCAATGTCCAAAGTGAATGGAAAAGACTGAATGGAATGGAAAGGAGGAATGCAAAACTCAAGGATGCTTCACAATGTTCATCTTTGCAGCATTTAAAAAAAAGATTTATTTATTTATTTGATGGACAGAGATCACAAGTAGGCAGAGAGGTAGGCAGAGAGAGAGGAGGAAGCAGGTTCCCCGCCCAGCAGAGAGCCCGATGTGGGGATTGATCCCAGGACCCTGGGATCGTGACCTGAGCCGAAGGCAGAGGCTTAACCCACTGAACCACCCAGGTGCCCCTGCAGCATTTTCATAGAATTCATAAATCACGTTATCAAGGTTGCAAAACATCTTGTAGGGCTTTTCAAATTGCTTTTATTTAGAATCCATGGATTCATTAATTTGAAGAGAAATAACATTGCTACAGTACTGAGACTTCCAATTTTTGAGTGTAGTATATTCATCCATTATTTTAAGCCTCCAAAATTCTTTTTAATGATATCTTGCATATATATGCACATGTAAACACATTTCTGCATACATATATGCATATGTGTATTTGATTTATTTCTAGATATTTTATGTTTTCCTGCTGTTATAAGTAGTGTCTTCTGAAAAATTTTCAATTTCCTAGTTGTTTTTGGCATAAGGAAATATAATTGATTTTGTGTATTGATCTTTTACAGAATAATCTTGCTCTATTAATAATTCTAATAATTGATCAGCCGATTGTTCCTATTTTCTACAAACCGAATCCGATTGTAAACAATGGCAACTTAGTTTTTATCTTTCTGATAATCCGATTTTTATTAATTTTCCTTGCCCTATTGCATTGGTTAAAATATTCAGTGCAAGATGTAACAGAAGTAGTAATACTGGACACTTCTAGCTTGTGTGTGATTACAAGGAGAAAGATTTTGTCTTCCATGTTTTTTTTTTTTTTTTTGTAGAATTGTTTTATCAGTTTGAGAAAGTTTCCCTTTTTCCCTTTTTCCTGAGAGTTTTTCTTTATTTAAATTCAATTAATTAGCATACAGTGTATTATTAGTTCCGGAAATAGAGTTCAGTAATTCATCATTCTTACATAATACCCAATGCTCATTACATCCTGTGCTTTCTTAATGCCCATCACCCAGTTACCCAACCCCCAACTCCAATCCCCTCCAGCAACCCTCAGTTTTTTTCCTATCATTTAGAATCTCTATGGTTTATCTCCATCTCTGATTTTATCTCGTTTGATTTTTTCCCTCAATTCCCCTATGATCCTCTGTTTTGTTCCTTAAATTTCCCATATGAGTGAAATCATATGATCATTGTCTTTCTCTGATTGACTTATTTCACTTGGCGTAATACCCTTTTGTTCCAGCTACGTCATGGCAAATGGTAAGGTTCCATTTTTTGATGGCTGCATAGTATTCCATAATATACATATATATGCATGCATATATGTATATATGTATATAATGGAATACTATGCAGCCATCAAAAATGGAACCTTACCATTTGCATATATATATATGCATATATATATATGCATGTGTATATATGGACCACATCTTTATCCATTTGTCTATTGATGGACATCTGGCCTTTTCCCATAGTTTGGCTACTGTAGACATTGCTGTTAAAAACACTGGGGTGCACATGCCCCTTCAGATCTCTATGTTTGTATCCTTTGGGTGAATACCCAGTAATGAAATTGCTGGGTCACAGCGTAGCTTTATTTTCAACTTTGTGAGGAACCTCCATACTGTTTTCCAGAATTTACTAAGAGTTTAAAACTACAAATGGATATTGGCTTTTATGAAACACTTTTTTTTTTTTTCTGTAAATGTGAAGAATTAACCATGGTTGACTTTGAATGTTAAACCAATTTTCCATTCTTAAAATAATCTTATTTGGTTGTGTTGTATTATTTTCTCAAAATAGCTCTGGAGTTTCTTCGCTAATCTTCTGTTTGAGATTTTTATATCTTGACCAGGACTAGATTGGCTCTCAAATTTCCTTCTTGCAAATGTCCTTGATGTGCTTTGATATCAACATCATGTTAGGTTCAAGGGTGAGTTTGGGGATATTGCCTCTTCTACTGTCATGTAGCATTTAAAAAGAGTGATAAGATCTCTTCCTTTCAAGTGGCACTCTCTGGGTCTGGGATTTCCTTAAATTATAGATTCTTTTTTGTAATGGAATCATTCACATTTTCTCTTCCTTTTTGGTCAGTTTTGGAAAGTTGTGTTTCTCTAGGAATTTATTTTATCTAGATTTTAAGTTTTATTGTCATAAAGCTGTTCATAATGTCTTATTATCCTTGCAATGTCTGCAGAATCTGTTATGGGCTCTCTTTTATATTTATGACATATTTTTGTCACTCCTCTCTCAATCTCTTCTGATCACTTTTGCCAGAATTTATTAGTCTTTTCAAAGGACTAAGTTTTGGCTTTGCTGGTCTTTTCTATTATACAATTGTTTCCATTTCACTATTCTCTTCTGTGATCTTTATTGTTTTATTTTATGTTCTTTGAATTTTACTTGCTTTTCTTATTCTAACTTTGACTTATCATTCTAATTCTCAAGCAGCTTTCAATGTAACTGTGGAGCTAAGACATGAAATCACACCTACATATGTAACATATGAGTGACCTTGACCTCAGCTGTCAATATGAAAGCCATCAGCTATCTGTTAATATTGAGCACTTGAAACTGGTTAGTTCAAATTGAGGTGGGCTGTAAATATAAAATCACATCAGATTTTGAAGATCTGACACGAAAATAATGTAAAATTAATATTTTTTATATCGATTACAGAGCTTTGCTATGAACTGAGAGACTGCGAAGCAATGGCTCGAATAACTTGGCCTTGTGGGGTTGAGTTGGGATTGCTTAGATAAACTTCGCCATTTGAATGATGCTATATTTCCCCCAAACACATCAACTCTCTCTGAACTCTCTTTCCTTGTACTTGTTGTTCCC
This sequence comes from Mustela erminea, assembly GCF_009829155.1. Lineage (NCBI taxonomy): Eukaryota > Metazoa > Chordata > Mammalia > Carnivora > Mustelidae > Mustela > Mustela erminea. The sequence continues at coordinate 138,218,685 of NC_045619.1, read as the reverse complement.
TGTTCCTAAGATGTCTTTCTATGTATGCCTGGTGAGCCCTTTAAAATCAGTCACTTGGATCTCTTCTAGATAGGCTTCCCTCACACTTTTCCCTATTCTAGAGGAATAAGCCTTCCATGGCCTCCTGTGTTGGGGGCTTCTCACTCTGTATTCTAAGAATTTGTTTATTTTTCTGTCTTCACCATTGGACTATAAGCACAGTGACTTGTCTAGATATCTTTATATCTCCTGTATCTGGCATGTGTCTGGCATATTAGAGGCAGTCAATAAATTCTTGAGTGAATGACTACTTTGTCATTCACAATAGGCCATAAACAAGCTCCGTAAACTCATACTGTTAGTGCAAGAAGTAGAGCCAAGTGATCAGAAGTTTTGCCTGGTCTCACCACCGTAGCTGTGTAACTCTAGACCGTGTTTCACTCATCTCTGAAAGCGATTATTAACGACAACTCCCCCTAAGTTATCATAAAGATTAAGTGAAACAATTCAGATAAAGCAGTTAGCAGAGGGCCTAGCGCATGCTTAGCACTCAAAAATATTAACCATTATTTGTGATGAAGCAAGAACTCCAGCTTCCCATGAGGTTGTCCTAATATTTCTGTTTTTTGTTTTTTGCTTGTTTGTTTATATAAATAGTTGTCTAGAATGGAGTGGGATTATAGGATTATAGTAGATGTCACAAGGGTATTATTTTTTCTTTCTTCTCTTCAAACATGCAAAAGCTGCTCATCATTGTTCACACTCGACAAAGCTTTCTGATCATCCTGACCCCTGGATTCCTCTTTCTTTCTTGAATTTCTACAGGACTTCTGGCCAACCTTGTCATTTGGTGCTTAGCATTCATTACCTTTGGCTCAAATAATGATCACTTCTTGGGCAGCTGTCTTACATTTTATATCAAAGACTCCTGTGGGCTGTAATTACATCTCACACATCATTGTATCCTCAGTTAACATAGCATTTTGCTTACAGTGAATTCAATACATATTCGCTGATTGATTATTTGTGAGGACTGGGGAGTGAACTGTAGTCTTATGAAGATCAACCATTTAATTGATCCCTAATAAGCACATGATAAGCACTAATGCTTTTATAGTTTTAGCTTAATGGATTGATCAATTTGCATTAATTGATATGGATCATGAAAGCTGTTTATGTATAAATATTCAAGGGAAAACGCACGTGTAATATGGTCTTTAAATCAGTCTTGTGTCTGTGTCTATAGGCAGTGACTACACCATGATCATTCTGAATTAAAATAAGACCTTTATTTTTAAAGTCAAAATCAGATAAAGTTGATTCAATTTGAACTTGTAATGATCTCTACACAGTGTCTTTACCAAGCACGGCGTTCGTGTGCGAAGATGCCCGTGTATATGAAGTAATATGGGGTGTAAAGCTTTCATGCAGGTGGGACCAAAAAGCTCTGTGTAGTTCCCAGCTGCTGTTTTCACCCTATACCCGTGTGAGGATTTTTCCTCTGGTTTGTGGTTATAACCAAAGAGCATAGAGTGTGTGGTGTTTATCTTATGGACTGCACGTTGCATGAGCTCTAAATAGCCACTCGTCTTCATGGCTGCTTCTTAACTTGGTCGACCGGTTGTTTCGACTCTTTCCTAGTATCCTGTGGCTCAGCCATAGGCCTTGTAGTTATGAGGCAGTGTTCTTGGGCCCTCTTTCAAAAGATAATTAGTTTGAGTAATACTATGCAAATGCCTATGGGGTGTCAGGTCATTTTGTAAAATATATTTCGTTACTTCCCCATTCTACAGACAAGAACACTGAGGCTCAACCTGCCTAAATGTGTCATCAGAAGTAGCAAAGCTAGAAGGTGGAAGAGCCAGGACTCACACTCAAGCTCTCTGACTTCTGTGTTCTCATTTCTCTCACAGGGCAGCACGGACTCTCACCGTCAGTGGCACTTCTGCCTCAGTTTTAGAAACAAAACAGTAAAAAATATCACATCATTTATCTGTGTACACATTACTTTCGTGTGGTGGCATCCGGTCAGTGAGCAGATCACAATGTACTTCGTTCCAGCCTCTCCTCTCTGGTCCCACTGCCATAGCTGTATTTCAGAATCGTGTCGTGTGTTACCTGCACCTCAATGGGGTCAACCAGCACCATCCTCTCTCTACCCAGTGCTGGTACAGGGTCGTTTACTAACAACTATCTGATCACTCTTGTTCCTCAACTTAAAACCCTTTCACGACTCTCTGTGGACTACTGGAAGAAGTCTAGATTTCCTAGCGGAACGCACCAGGCAGACCCTTCGTAAGGCCTCTTTCCTATCCAAACCACCACTGGGACCCACCTTGCAGCTTTGTATCTCTGGGTTCTTCACCCCGTCTTCCACTCTGCTTGGTGATCCCTACTCAACCCTCAAGATCCCTTCAGCCATTTGGAAATCGTTTTCTAATACCGTTATGAAAAGTATTTGCTCCAGCTCTATGTCTCTCCCCCATTCTCTTTAGAATATCATGAAAGCACCCAGGACATGGGATATTTTATTTATTTACCATAAGTATCTCTCTCTGTCTTTTGGACTTTAACCTCCTTGAGAACACAAATGATGCCGTAAATGTCTTCCTGGGGTTGGTGCCCAGCAAGATACCTGCACCTTCCCTTTTAATAAAATTTTGCTGAAATATTTAATTAACTCTCTCAAAAGATTTTACAAAGGCAGGAAACACTTCTTCGCATCCCAGAGCACATGCTTGGGGACGAGATAAGACAAAGCAAAAGCAAATAGCGTTCTTGTGTATTTGGTATTTTGAAATTTAGTACTTTCAGGTTGCTGTGCGTTGAAAGAGGAGAAGGGGAAGAGAAATGGGAGCTGGGTGAAGGTTAACCAGCAGGCGACGAAAAGCTCGCAAGGGCTGAATTCAAGGCGGAGGAAGAGACGGTAAATGACGAGGTCTGCCTGGGGAGTGATGTTGAATCGAACACAAGGGTCGTGTATTAAAACAGTAGTTCCTTTATTTTAATGTTGGTCACTTCTACTATATAAAGAGAGGATGCAAAGCTGTGGGTATTAGTCCTGGTGTGGGAAACTTCAGGATGTGAGCAGAAGGAGAGAGGGATGCATGCCCACCAGGGAAAGAGCAAGAGAAGCGTGCTAAAGGGAATTCATCTTCCAATGAACGCTGGGAAGTTTTAGAATATTAACACTGTCCAGGGGGATTTTCTTCTGTCCAGGTAGGTGTTTAATCCTAAGAATGAGAGGCACGAGGATGGCTCAGTCATTTAAGCGTCTCCATTCGGCTCAGATCATGATCCCGGGGTCCTGGGATCGAGCCCTCGTCAGGATCCCTGCTCAGCGGGGAGTCTGCTTCTCCCTCTCCCTCTGGCCCGCGCCCTGTTCACGCTCCCTCTCTCTCTCTCAAATAAATAAATAAAATCTTAAAAAAAAAAAAACCCACTAAGAATGAAACTACATCTCACAACCCTTCTCTTAGCCTTTTTTCTGATCTAATCAATGTTTTAGTGAATTTACTAATTATTTATTTCATAGGAAATCCAGTAACATTTCTACCGCTCTCTGGACTTTCTTGTGCTGCATTTGGCTTTCATGAAATATTCTACACATTCACCACAATTAACTTAATTAATTGTATTTTATGACTTTGGGTCAGAATGCCAGAATTTCTGTGCCAGGTTCATTGTCCTCATTGAAACCTCAAGAGTATCTTTCAGATATTGGCTTTCAGACCTTCCTTTTTGAATACGTTGCTATTTACTTACTATGTGCCAAAGCCACCATGTCAATGTAATTGAAAACAAGCAAGAAAGAGACTGGATGGCTCAGATGAATGGAAATGTGATACAGACCCTTCCACCCACAGCCCACTGGCTGGCATCCAGGCCGGGCTGATGGGGACTAAAAGTAATTACCATCTGATGGCTGGACAATGGTCTGTGTGAAATGAGCTGGTTATCTCAAGTCTGGTTCCTCCTGGACAGGTGTTCACGCTGCAGTCCCCTCCTTCAGTGACAGCAGCCCAGGGACTGAATGAGTCACAGAGACCTGACCTATCTTCGCTCACTTGAGACTAGATGCCTCCTTGGGACTCAAGGAAACTTCTGACTCCTGCTGTAAACTTTTCAACAGACAGGCAGAGACTGTAAATGTGAATGTCTAATCTGGTTCTTTTTCTTACCTGCCCCCACCCCGGGGCAAGTGTATAAGTCACACGCAAAACAAGGACCAATGTTAGGCATTTTTCGTTTGTCTATTTCATGAACATTTAGGCTGTATTACCAAAGGAAAGAAGGCGATATTAGCCAAATGAGAACAACATGACTTTTTTTTTTAGCACTATAATAATGTGCCATGAACCCTTAAAATTCCAGCCTTGCCTTACAAACCACTGAAGAATGATAATGAGGACGCACTCCCCACATCTGTTATGAAAGTCATAGGAAACAACCAAATTTAGTATCAATATTATTACCCATTCTGCCAAAGCCAAAGATCGTTTCCCCCATTCGTTGAAAGCAAAAGATTTTCCAAACTTTATAAATATTGTTATGTCTCTCAAATGCATTACCTCACAGGTCTCTTCTGAAAGGTATCCAAATTCTACATTAAGGCACTTGTGGGAAAAGTAGAAAAAATAAATGGTTTACTTTAAGTGGGGTTTGGAAAGAGTATGATTACGGTCTGAAATGTATCGCACTGACATCGTAAGGCTGAACTTCCTAATGGATTCTTAAATTTTGAGTAAGCATTAAATCCATTTATTGAACTCCTTTCTGTATGTCTAAAAGTTACAATAAATACATATATTTTCTCCCTGATGGATTTCCCGCAGTGAAGGACGCCCTACGTCGGTTGGCAGGCTGCTCTAGGAGAAGGCGAAGGGCACGTAGCCGGATACTCAACCTGAGTGTGAAAAGAGAGCCAGAATCTTTCCTGAGCGAACAATTCAGTATGGGGGGGGGAGAGGCTTGTTTCACCACATAAAGAAAGCTCGCGAAAAGAGGCAAAGCGAAATGTCCTTCGTTAGACTTACAAATGGACACCAGCTCTGTCCCCCGCCACGCTGCCCCCGTCCCCCCCTGCCCCCGCCGCCCTGTGTTTTTTTGCCATCAGGTAACCAGAGCTGAACCGTGTCCAGAAACACATTAGATCTCGCACTTTGGTGGTGCCAGGCAGACACATACACAGGAGGACACACAATGGCCAGATTCAAACATGAATAGAGAGCCGGACTGTCATTGTTCGCTCACAATACCTCTTGGGTGGAAGGAAGGAAATAAGCTGTGTTGCCTAATAACTTGAAATGCCCCAGAGAAGGCAAAGCAGACAGATTCCCATTTCGGTGGTGCCCTCGCCCCCGCGGCCGGCAGTTCCCGGTGATCAAGTTTGTCGGGGGCTGTTTTGTAGATCCTGCTCCAAGTCGAAAGCCATAAACCATCCGTGTAGTCAACGAGTCTGCCCACCGCGAGGGATACGAGGGTAGGATTTACAGCTTCCGCCAGAGAAATCTATATGGGAACGTTGGCTAAAACGCCGCGTGTGAAAGAGACCCACGGATGGACGGAGGGGGACAAGCGATCGCTTTCCCGCTTGATGAGTTTCATAGAAAAATGTTTTTGAGCTTGTAAAAGTTATGTTTGTACTCTTGGCACAAATTCTAAGACGAATAAATTTCCATTTTGGCATTTGGGTAATAAGAGCACTAAAACCAGAGCTGCAGGGTAAAGGAACCCAAAAAGTCGTGGAACCCAAAAGCACGCAGACGTGCAGACAGAGGCCAACCGACAGCAAGAGGGCGAAACACTGCCTTAGGAGCCGTCCACTGCCTGGATTTGATGACAGACCCAAACGAGGCCCCACTTGAAGATCTTCTAGGAGTCGTCGTATGGGATTTTTCTAGGGCTCCACAGGAACCCATAATATCGCCATCGGTACAGTCGAGTTCATTGCTGTTCAAACCATAACCCCAATTCGGATTTTTAGTTTTTACTCTGGATTCTCCCACTCGCCTCCCCGCACAGTGATTCCATGCGACAGACAGAGGGATGGATGCAGGTCTAGTGTCGCTCCCCAGGTTTTTTCTGGGGGGGGGGGTAGGGCGAGCTGATAGGGGACACAGGAATGGTGGTGGTTAAGCTCCTCGGACCCAAAGTTAAATTAATCATCTGGAAATCAGCATTGTTTGCTAAGGTGACTTTTCTCCCCCTCATTGAAGCACAAAGTTTTTAAATGAAAAGGTCTGCTGAATAACGTGCTAGGTGAGACTACGCACATTAAAACGGATGATACGTGTATGTATGTAAAACACGCCCAGAGCTTTCCTTGAATCCTCATTCAATTTTAAAATGCTAACCCCCCAAGAGGTAGGGAAAGTACAGGAAATTGTTCACCACAAAGTCACAAATAAGAATATTTTGCGTACTCTTTGGTAACGAGCTGTTTTTAAAATCCTAAATGTCATTTATACACGTTGTGTCCTAATTAAATCGTAAGCAACTGATTTTTAAAAAAATATTCAAGGCCCTCTGTGGACTGTTTATATCAGGGTTTTGAAATATGCATGTACGTGAGGTCCTGAGATACAGGTGACAGATGACAGGCAAGCAATCTTTTGTAACTATGTACATTTTGTGTAGGTATGTGTACACATGTCAGATATTGGTTTATGGACACTAAAAGAAACACCAGGGACACCTGGATGCTTCACTCTGTGCGACTCCTCATCTCAGGGTCGTGAGTTCAAGCTCCACGTCAGGTATAGAGTTTACTTAAAAAATAAACTAAGTTTTTAAAAATTAGAAAGGAAAACCTAAAAAGTGAAACAAAAAGCAGAGACAGTCTTTAAAAAAAAAAAGAAACACCATCCATTTGATGGTAGACTCCAGAAAAATCAGTTGGCTCCACCATTTCACCTACTAAAAGAAATCTTTTTCATTTGCTCATTTTCTTCCATCATTTCTGTCCTCATGAAAGGATCCTGCTTTCCTTCACTGCCTTGAGGGTGATACTTTGAACAGGAAAAATGAGTGAGTCATGGCGCCATCACTCTTAGGCAGAAGTCAAATGGAGCTCTTCTGAGGAAAGACATTGTATTATTCTCAAAATGAGTAAGTCTTGAATCCTTCATTTAAATTACCCTTCTTTTATATACACCTCCCAAAATACCTTCCCGTCCACGCCTCCCCTCTGCGCGTTTCCAGCTCGAATTGGATTTCTTCAGTTTATGAACATTTAGGAAAATGGTAAGCTACCCTAAAATGGGAGAAACTATAAAGTTTCCCATCTCCCAGCAGAGGGGTATCCTTGCAAACCTTGGATGTTTCATGCTCTAAATCAGCTTTCGAACTTTTGCATAGTTGAGGTGGATTGCCTCTTTGACCATATTTTATTGCTTTAGGAGAAAGCATCAGCTGGATTCCGATTAAATAAAATGGGTCAAAGAAATTCGTAAACGATCTGAGAAAACCCCGGAAGTGTACTTGGCGACATTTCACACACTTTCAGACTTGGGTTGGAAAAACCTCTACTTGTATATATCTTGCCAAAGTGGCCTCTGTGGCCTTATAAATATTGTTAGATACAGCTCTTCCACGAAATCATAACACCTTTTTGATGTAATCAGGAAAGGAAGCATTAGAAATGTCTGTTAAAAACACTGACCTTTTCGTAACCTCACGAAAATAGTGGGCTCCTTCTAGCTGGAAACCAGAGTTAGAAGGGCATTGTTTCCATATGCTTTAAAAGCTATTCTTCAAATTTTTCAGGTTTTCCTGGTGAATTAGATTCTTTCACTTCTTGACCTTCATTCACTTTCCACCTGACCCTGCGCTGTTCCTAGAGTAGGAAAAGGAGGCTTAACCCCCCTGAATCTGCTTTTTGGAGGCGAGGGATCCCAGGGGTTTTTGGTGGATGATGGGGAAAAAGCAGAAAACCAGGTAAGTCCTAATGCCCCATCAAGGAAGGAATGGGGGAACGGGTAACACGGTTGCCTACAGGGCAAGTTTCCACAGTCATTTCAGGTACATAGAACAGTGTATGGCTAGAAGGGGTCCTAACTGCTTAAAAGCTGGGAGTGTGGCTTCCAGAGGTGCCAAGATCCTTCCTACGTGTGGACAGTTATAAAAGGGACCACCACAGAGGAGCACTGGTGACAAGGTGTCTGTGGCCTACTTTCTTAGAAGTCTGATCTAATGGCTGTTATCACCTGGTTCTCAATACGCCTTAGGACCGAACAATGGCTCATGATTCACGGTGCGTCCCGTCCTGAATCCTCCTGCCTCCTCTGTGGTTCACCGTCGCCTCCCTCCACCCCACTCCCCATTAGAGAAAACCCATGTCGGATAAAAATCTAGCCTAGTGTTCATAAGCTCTTTTTCTATTGGTGCCAATCTTGAAAAACGAGAATCAGAAGCTGCTAGATGAGAACCCAATGCCTTAGGGAGAGAGATGAGGGAGGGGGGAGGGGCGAGAAGCCAGAAGAAACAGACACCGCTCAGGTGTCCCCCATTTTTCCATATTCAGGAGAGAGCCTGGGGTTTGGAGCTGGAAAGGGTGGTATTGTGATTAAGGGAAAAAACAACAGATAGTACTGGGTGTATGAAAGCAGCTTTGTGCTTAGGTGAAATTTAAAAAAACAAAAACAAAAACAAAAACAAAAAAAACCCAAAACAACAAAAAAAACCCACAATCAAACAAATGAGTTTACAATGGAGTTTTCCCACCTTTCAAGTCATTGATCCAAGGAATGTAAAAGGCCCACAGGTTGAAGGGAGTAGCACTGAACTACAATTAGAGGTGGTGATCGTGTTAAATAAAAATATGATGGAGGCCAGAAAAAATAATAGGAAATGTAATCACTCACTTCATCAGAAGTTTGCATAATAAATAAACGAAACAGGAAGTGATTAAGGGCAATATCTCCAAAGGATGTCCCCTGGATGCTGTGTCACAGAAAAAACACAGTCATCCTATGAAAGTTATAAAGTGTATGGTTATAATGATTTACTATAAAGTCATGAATATAGCTCTGTCTATGATTTTCTGTGTATCCACCTCAAACTTGTCTCCAAGCCAAGAGTTCCCGGTCCATCCCCACTAACTTCCGGTCTTTCCAAAGGCAATGACTTATAGCCTCTCCATCCTTATTGCTTCCATCCCAAATGACCGTGAAGGCAGATGCCCCGCGACCCTCAGAGACTGAGGGTCTCAGATCCCAGTCCGGCCCTTCCTAGGGGCTGTTGGCTACTCTGGCCTCATTTTCTCGTCATGACTCCGCATCATTCTCCAGGAGGGTCTTAGATTGAGAAAAACAGAACCAAGAACACAGAACTTAGCGTATTTGATCTGAGACATTAAGACAGCTTTGATATCCTAGCCAAGCCTTTTAAAAAACTCAAAAGTTTAACAAAAATGGTAACTTAGGGAAAAAAAAAGTCAGCTTCAAATTTTGTCTTGGATGAGACCTTTTGGGGTAACCCCATTGGACAGCAGTTAAAATTTTAATTTTTAGAATACTTTCCTTTTCCGTCGAGTGAACTACACATAGTGAGGTTAGATTTGTGGCTGGTGCTAGGAGCCGGACAGATTCTGCTTTTTCGTGCGTAGGAGATTGAAATCTCCCCCCAGCCCTCATTTGCCTTGGGCTTCTCTGTTTCTTGCTGTTCATCCTAGCAGTCCTAACATTAAAAAAAATAATAATAATGTTTTATCTTCCAGCACTGAAGAGATGACTATTCCAATGTGACTTTGTGGACAGGTAAGGGAAAAAAATGAAGAACTCACCTACGAATTCATAAAGGCTACCCAAAGCACAGCTCCCTACAAGGCAGGAAAATAATGCGCTATCATCCTGGGGCCATTTTGCACTGTGTTTGTGTTGAGATGTCAGATCGCATTCTTATATTTGGCTCTGCATTTGGGAGGACATTTCAATGTCAGAGGATTTAAGTATAATGTCTCCGAGGGACGTTGCCTTCTTGTGGCTAAGCACATTCACAGATCACACATAATCGAACAATACGGCCTCTTACCAAACAGGAATCTTTCTAGATGCTGTGAAGCAATAATCTGTCCTGTCATTGTTCCCTCAGAGCAATGACTTCCTGTGGCAACTCGATCGTCCTGAAAGGTGTTTTGAACAGTCTGGACTGTGGCGTTCACGTAAGGAGTGCAAGCATTAGCACAATTTAGGAATAACGTGGAAAGAGACAGAGAATGGAATCCAAGCTACAGAAGGACAGGAAGCCATACATCACCACCAGAGTCACGTTGCGACTGTGACACAGTCGGTGGCCTGAACAGGGCCTTCTACAATGCCGTGAGCTGCTGCCAAAAATACTTGAGGAGCCCGAACTTCGAAACTGACTGTAAACTTGTCTTGAACAGCCCCCAGACACCTTGGCCTTTGTTTATAGAAGTCTTTGTTTTCCTCTGACAGCAGTACCAGGAACCTAACATTTTCCTAGTCGAGGATCGTTCTGCATTCATTGTCCCCGCAATGCCAGATTAAGTTGACAGCCTGGCAGCTTGGCTGGAGAAACGAAAGATCCTTTACTGACCATCTTCCGTGTCCTTATTCTCTGCCTATTAAGTTCAATTGAATTCTATTTTTCCTGGCCAGCCTGCTCCCAGGCTACTCCCTCTAGGAAGTCGCAGAGAGCTGAACCTGGTCTAGGCAACCGGACTGAATTTTGTGGCGAGTCAGGAAGATTTCCTCTGGACGAGAGTTACGGGGGTTCTGCTGGAGGAGGAAGTCACCCGGTACCCATCCCGGCCCTTTTGTGAGCTTGCTGTGTGACTTTTGGTAAGTCATAACCTTTCTGTTTTTAGTTTCCTGCGAAGTGGAGATAAAGCCATGGTGCCTTCATCCGTCCACCTCAGAGGAGTTTTGTGAAGGTTAGTTAATTAATTGTCAAGACGTCTGCACATGGGATGTGTTAAGGGAATGTCAAATAATGGGTCAAGCCAGGCAAGAGGGAGGAAAAGCGAGCAATTGTGGAATAATTGCTAATTTTTCAGCATCTTCCAGTTTCTGGGGCGGTTGTCAGGCAAAGTTCCCAGATGTGATCCCCGTAAAACACATTTAGACATCAGGAGAGTTATTTCTAGCTTCACTTCCTTCTAGAGGATTCTATGTGGGAGTCTGTTTGATTAATAATTGTCTTTGAACCCAGGTAAAGTAGAACAAATTTTGGAGTGGCTTTTACCTAGAAATGTGAGCTTCATTGGACCATATCTTTAAGGATATTTTCCAGTGATAACCCCGCAGAGGAAAAGATGAAGCACTTTCCTTGAGAATCTGATGGCCCTGGCCAGGCTGGTGAAGGCTGGAGGAGTTGAAGGCTTAGGATAGTAAAAGCTACCACTTTCCAAGCACTTAATATACTCTAGGAACTTTCCATACATGGTCTTTTTTGTCCAAATGATGGCTTCTGGCCCCTAATTCCTCTCTCCCTGTATTTCCGTGGCTCTCAACATATACCTCTCCAAGACTGTAGCCACGGGTAGTGACGTGTGTGGTCATGGCCTTGAGAGGCAGGCACTGGCTTGTAGTGCTCAGACCTGTGAACCATCCCTGACCACATCAGTGTCAGGCCCCGAGCAGCTGTGCTAACTGATAATGGACTTGAAACAAAGAATCAAGCATGAAGTTCAACATGAATGGCCAAAATATCAGAGGCCAAGAGGTTCTAGAACCTCATGAGAAGAGAGCCATGGATTGGCCTATATACTTCAGTTTTGAGCATTTGACTCTTCTTCAAACTGGAGATGTATGGGGGGAAGGGGAGGAGAGGCGGTGGACAAAATTATAGGACAGCCAGAGCAATTGGTATTTCATTGGTAGATTTGGTGGAATTAGAAAAAAAGGTAAGAAAAAAAAAGTGTGTGTGTGTGTGTGTGTGTGTGTGCGCGTGCGCACGTGTGAGCATGTGTGTGTCTGTGTTGATGAGGGCATGTGATACCCAGACTGCCATCCACAACAAGAAAATAATTTTCTCCACCAAATGAGGGGAATAAAGGCAGTTTGGAGAACATGCATGAGGGCAGGTCCATGCCGTCCAGTCCTATCAGGTCGGTTTGAAGAACACCAAGTGAATCGTTGCACAACATGAAAGTCGGTGTATTTTTGGACACGGGGAGAAGGAACACACCAGACCATAAGGTTTTCTTCCTTCAACAAACACTATCTCTTCGAGGCACCCAGGAGGAGGAGGAGGCCTGGCTCCCCAAGTTGGCCGTGTGGGTGGAAGACATCTAGAACTCAAAGCTCAAACAAAAATAACAACAAAACGCACACTCGCCATTTCTTCTTGTCACACACGTGTTGTGGAAAATGTCCGGGCGGGGGCTGTGAGTCGAGATAGTCATGTGGGAGTTGGAGCCGCCTGGATTGTGAGGTTGGAGGCCAGTGTAGGTAACTTAGCCAGAAAGCCGCACACACGCCCGTCTATTTATAGCTCCCCGTGGTGAAAAGTAAAACCAAACTGCAGCTTTCTACCTGCTGTTCCCAACTGAAGCGAACGCGAAACGGATAAGACCTCCTTTTGGTCGCCTTTGTAGTTTCAACTGCCACACACACAAAAGTGATGACTTAGGTTGTCCTCTTCCCAACCCCCTCGAACAGGTGAGGAAGTCAGGCGGCCCCTCCAACGCCGCGTCTCCCCCTGCCGGGTCCGGAGAGGCGGCGTCTGTTCCATGGCCAGCCCCGTGAAACGCTGGAGTTTTGTGTTTTAGGGCAAATTGTATTCCCTCTTTCAGTGAATTTACTTTTTCCATTTCAGAGTCTTCTCTTTGAAATTCCTCCCAGTTAGGGCCAAAACACTAACTACAATGTATCTTCCAGAAGATCTTTTTTCCCCCCTCCAGCTTGTGTGAGACACACACATGCAACACACACGCACACACACACACCAAAGTGTAATTCTTCACCAAAGAGCCACAGACATATCTAGTGGAGAGGTCAGCACCACACCTTACACACCAGACCTCACTATTGGCCGGATGAAGCCAGCCCCTTCCTGAAGCTCACATGCCTTTGGCCTTCCTGGATCCGGGCAGCCCGGCCTGAATGCCCTTGGTATGGGCACAAGGTCAAATGCTCTGCTTTCTTAAAGAGGGCTGCGCGCCCCCGGCCCTGTTAGAAACTGGTGACAAGGGGCTTCTGATGATCATTTTAAAAAGAAACAGCTCTCGGGAGTCAGGCCGCTGGGCGGTGGAGGTGGGGTGGGGTGGGGTGGGGTGGCATCGCCCCCTAACCGCGTGGTCCCCGCGGGGCGGGGGGAGCAGGGGGGGCTGGCAGCGCCCCAGGAGCGCAGGGTAAGCAGGAAGCTGCGGCGAGGCCGAGTCGCTGAAAAGCTACTGGAGCTAATAGATTGTGGTCATGAGGAGAGCGGCAGCATCTCGGTAGTGATGGGAACACTCAAAAGCATCGTCAAAACAGTTGCAGAAACCTGCTGAGCTCTGCACTCCTGAGCCGCGGCCTGCTGCAGCCCGCTTGGAGCGTGCTGGAAGCCGCAGGCTGGGCTCCGCTGCAGCCCCGGCCCCGCGCTCCCAGCTCCGTCCTCCCCCGGCCTGGGGCGCACCGAGCGCCGGGCCCCGCGGGGTGCCGCCCCCACGCGCCGCGCGGCGCCCCGCTCCCTCCCCGCCGCAGCCCGGCTGCACGGCCGCCGCCCCCGCGGACGCGGCCCGAAGGTGCCCCCGCAGAAGGACTCGCTCCTGCAGCTCTCGGCCGCAGGGGGACGTCTCTTTCCCCCTCCGCACTGTGGGTGCGGGAATGGGGAGGGATGCCTCAAGTCCGGAGGTGGTCCCCTTTTTTTCTGAAAAAAGGGATAGAAGGCAGTCAGCCGAGTTCCAGTGTGTGAGTTTGAATTTCTGCGCGGAGATCTCTACCTACAGTAAAATCGCCTGCTTCTTAACAGCTGGAGAGGGCCTTAGCGACCCCCTGGTCCAGACTCGTTCGGGTTATAGAGTACTGGCGGGGTCCCGGACAGGTGCACTAGCCAGGGGCCGGGGCTGGGCTCCCCACGGCTGCAGGGAATCTTCATCCTTTCTGCTCCTGTTTCTCCAGCACTTCCTGGGTCGGCCATTCTCACGGCCATGGCCACGGAGCAGTGGGGGGGGCGGGGGCTGCCCTCCTCCGGTTTACCGAGGGCCAGACTCTGTTCTCCCGGCTTTGCCCAGTCCCGCAGCTCCCCTGCCAGCCTGTAAGGTGTGTGAGGTCATGATCCACACTTTGCAAGGAGGAGGCGGAGGCACAGGAAGGACGTGGCAAAGCTTGGATTCAAATTCTGACCGTCTGACTCAGGAGCTCATGCTCTTGGCCATGCCTCAACCTGGCGTTTCTGTGTCTCTGTGGGGTGTGTCGGTGTGTGTGTGTTCATTCTTACAGCGACATTCCAATACAGGCCTCTTAAAACTGGGTCCAAACTCTTCACATAGTGGGATACCACCTCACGTGCCCTGGAGATGAAAATCGGTATGGAAAAGGGTAGACGTCTTCCGCTATTTGCTTCTTATTGGAAATGTATCCTCAAGGCCCCATCATCACTGCACAGGTGTATGGTAGCCTTCAAGGGGGTGTTCCCGTCACCTGCCTCCTTGGAGCCCCAGCACAGCCCTGGGAGACTGCCGGCCCTGCCTCTTCTGTCACTCAGCAAAGCTGGGAGCCCTGCCGGGACCTTCTACCCCCAAGTCGAGAGGCTCATCTCCTGGTGGGAACACAGGTTGGTCAGTTCAGAGAGAAACAAACTGGTCCTTCACGGATGAGGGAAGAAGGGGACTGGCCAGGATGGAGGCTGTGAGATATTTAATGGGTGAGGACGGTGCATTGTTATCCCACAGTCAATTCCCAGTGCTTTTCTTTAACCCCCGCTAAAATAATTTTTAAAATGTACCCAGTTGAAGATTTATGAAGATTCCTTGTTGTGGAAGGTGACCAAAAGGAAGGACTCTTCTCAGGCCATGTCAGACGGATGACTTCTTGCCTACACAGAACTGGAGAGTTTTGGAGAGAAGGGCCAGCGTGAGCCTGATGGTGCTTTCCTACATTTAAACAGACTTACAGACGACATGTGGTAGGAAAATGATGAGATTGGTTCCCTCGTTCAAAAAACTCCAATGCCAAACTACAAGCAACCATCAGCTTCCTGGAAATGTATCTGTTAACTTCTGCACAGATGAGTTGTGAATGGCCCTGCCTGCCTTCCTCTCTCTCTGCCTTCCTGCCAATTATCCTCTCTCACCCATCTTAGGACCACGGCAGAAAAAAATGAAAACGTTTGATGGTCTTTCCTTTGTTTTTCCCCATCCAACATAAAAAGAACTTTATTAAATCTCATGGGGGTGAAAATGCGTTCTTAGGACTATTTTATTGAAAAAGGGACCATCAGTGAGAAATGTAAATGTCCTTTTAGCCACTGGAACTATTCCTATCAGGCGTGGGCCAGAGATGGAGAAATAAAGCCAGAAACCTCTTGTTCTAAAAGGGAAGCGGGGAGCACACAGCTTATTCATCCCATGTATTAATGGCCCACAGGGGACGCGTTGCCCACAGACCAGACTCGGGCGTGATGGTCTTCCGGTAATGGTACGTTGGACGCATGATGGGGAGATAATCTAGGTTCGGTCTCTGACCGACTAGGTCTGCATTCTCCGATTTCTGCTGGGCGTCCCCAGTGTTGACTTTTAGTTATAGTGCAAGTGTAGAAATAGCTCCACCTGTGACCTCACAGCAGAAAACCATACCTCTTAGAGAACCATCTAGAACACTTCAGAGCAACAAGAGCTATGGCCTTTGACATTAAGTAAACAGACTAAACAAGCTTTTCCTTGTGTGAATTTGACTTCAGATTCCTTTCTGAATGCTTCAAACTAACTGAGCCAAGTTCTCAAAACACGAATGCCCCCAAGTACCTTCAAATAGGTTTCCTTGTTTTATTTACTGCACTTATCCCTGGTTCAAGTAATTTCGGGTTTTTGTGTGTGATAAAAAAATACACAACATGAGATCTACCTTCCTAACAAATTTTTAAATGTACAATACAGTATTATTCACCATAAGCATGATTCCGTACAGCAGTTATCCGAAACTTTTTCATCTTTCGTAACTGAAACTTTATACCCACTGAATGGGAAGCCCCCGTTTCCTCTTGTCCCCCAGATCCTGGCAGCCACCATTTTTGCTTTTATGGATCTGATTACGTTAGATACCTCATGGCAAACAGTATGGAGATTTCTCAAGAAATTAGATACTGAACTACCGTCTGGTCCAACAATCCTCACCTCTTGGGCACAAGTGATTCAACATCTTTATTTTTTAACCCTCTGATAAAAAATTGTGTTCACTTTCAGTGTCTTTGGAGCGACCTATTGGGCCAAGCTGATGGGTCCATTCGCAGGGAGATAAATAGTTTCATGGCTTGGACTCTAGGATGTAAAACTCCCTTTAAATCCTTTTATGAGAGGTTTCTTTTAATGGGAAAGGAAAGTACTGTTTCATCATGAACACGTTACAACACAACACACGAGAGAGTGGGAAATAATGAGGGAATGTCTGTGGTCTGGCTCCTCACTGAGGAAAAACGAACCAGAAATCAAACGTTAAAACCTTATACTATTTTCAGCGTCATTCAACAATGATTTCAGTAGGTTTTTGATGGATTTGTAAGTGATGTCTCCGGGTAGCCCATCCGTATGTATTAAAAATCACGCACAACAGGTCTGTTTTGAGGAGGGAATGGCCCTCAGGTTCATCACCCTAGAGAATTTTTTAAACATTTATTTAAACAGAAAGACTCTTCCTCCTCCTCTTCCTTTGAAGAGGAAAAAAAAAAAAGTATGAGTCCCATTTGTGGGAGTAAAGAAAAAGGCATTTTATTTTCCCCTTTCGGACCATTTTCCACAGATAAAAATGGAATATTTACCTTAGCCTGAACACCTGGCTTGCCACAATCATATTAACACTCATCACCTTTACATTTTTGTTTCTTATGGGTATCGTGTCAGGAAGAGAGACTTAACTTTTGCTGGTGCTTTCCATTTGTAAGTTTTCTCTTTAATTTCCTTAGAGTCATTTTCAGAGTCATAAATTACTCTTCGACCCTTTCCTGCTCATCTGCTACTCTCTGTTCAGAACATATGTCTCCTTCAATAGCATGTAACAGTTTCTGGTCTGGGTTCTTGTCCATTTCAGCTGCTAATCAGCCCTGTGGCCGTGGACGCATCGTTGTCTCCTTCCGGGTCTCTGTTTTTTCATTTCTGATGGGTGTTAGGCTAGAAGGACAATGTCTAAGTTCCTTTGAAGTCTCAAAGTTGTTAGGATGTTGGTGGGGCCAGGCCTTCACTAGAGCTGCTTGCCCATCTGCACCATGGTACCAAGGACACATCATCATGGGATCTTTGCTTCAACAGCTGGAACTCCTGGGTAAGTTTGCTGGAGAAAAACTTAGAGAGGGGCATGACTAATGGATTTCTGGAGAGAAGAATTCAATCTTAACTCTTCAAGCTTGAGACAGTCTCTCCACACCATCACTTAAAGCAAGTAGTTCCCACCTTCGATTTTCTCTAAGTTTGTAACAGTAGCAATCATGTTTCATTCTAGATGCGTCTAAGTCAAAACACACTGAAGGGACAATCCCTTAGGCAGCGCTAGCATTTGAGAGTCCTCTCCTTAATTAAAAAGGTGCTCACAAACACGGTACATCACCACGATCCATCCAGGGACTCTCTTGTGTCATTTCTCAGTCCCCCAGAGGTCACTGTACCCTTGGATGGCCAGAATGGGGAGCACAAGTGAAAATGCTTTTTGACCTATATCAATGTAGTCACGGCTGTTTTCCTAAAAACCTCCCACAAGGGCTATGGTTCCCCTTTGTTTGGGGAGGAGCGTGGGGGGTCGTGATGGGAGGGGGAGGAGAGGGGCAATTCACTGTTTTTATGAAGCTTTAGCTTATGAAGTTATCATAGCAATGAATTCTGTAATACTCTGTGAAAGTGAATGGAAAGTTTTGCATCTTGGAGAGAGATCGGTTAGTATTTGGGAAACGATTGGACAGAATTCAGTTCAGAGACCCTTCTGGGGGAAAGAAGATAGTGTCAGGGATACAGTGAAGTTTGATTAATTCCTTAGTCTTAAGAAGAGCCTACCTGCTAGCATGCCATTAAGGTGGAAACTTAGATAACTTCCGGATGCAGCTGGTTTGACATTTCTTTGGGATTGGAGGTGTGATTAAATCCACACACGGTTTCACTTTGTTTTGAAACAGCATGGCAGTGTGGAAAAAGCGTGGGCTTTGGCTCTGAATTTACACGGTTCTCTCCAAGACTCATCTTCTATCTTCTCTTGTAAAATGGATGTAGGACTTAACTGCACATGGTGGCTGTGAGAATTGGGTTGTTAGCAGATGTCCCCGCTCAAAATATGTCATTCTCCTCCACTCTGCCTTTAAGTGGGAAAGGAGCTTGGGCAAAATATCTAGGGACTGGACATCTGGCGATTAGATATTCTCATTTTGTCTCTGCTGGTCACTTTGTTTGGGACCTTGTTCTCCAGTGTTGCAGCAGAAAGGAAAGAATGGGCCAGACTGATGGCATGGTAAGTGAGGGTCCCTAACCTCAGATGGACTGTCACCGTTCTGCCACCTGGTTATGTTTCCTGGGTCAGCTTGTTGTCCCACTTCTCGTAATAATTATTTCAAGTCTTCTTCCCTCTTAGAGGGGACACGCAGTGCTCATTACATCACGTGCCCTCTTGCTCTGGTCATCCTTGCTCTCCCCGCCCCATCTCTAGCTGCTCCTTCTCCTCAACTGGAAACCTTGATCCCTGCTTCATAGATACGGTGGAAGCTATCAAATGGCAATTTCTCCATTGTCCTGGTACTCAAAGGTGAAAAGTTCCTCTACTTGCATTTATTTGTCTTCCTTCCCTCCAGTTCAACAGATTTTAGCCCATTTTCCAGCTAAAACGAACCTCCCCGACTTTGCTTTGTATCCCATCCCTTTGCATCTTCTTAGGAAACTTCTACTATTGATGATCCCTACTTTCTCCTATATGTTCAACATCTTCCCCTCTAACAGGATCTGACGTTGAATTATACTCAGTTCTCCAAAAATTCACCATCACTTAAAAAAATTATTTTATTTAAATTCACTTAATTAACATATAATGTATTATTAGTTTCAGAAGTTCAGTGATACATTAGTTGCATAGAACATCTAGTGCCCATTACATCACATGCCCTCCTTAATGCCCATCACCTCACCCACCTCCTCTCAAGCAACCCTCAATTTGTTTCCTAGAGTTAAGGGTCTCTTATGGTTTGTCTCCATTTCTGATTTCCTCTTGTTTTATTTTTTCCCTCCCATTCCCCTATGATCCTCCATTTGGTTTCTTAATTTCCACATATGAGTAAAATCATGATCATTGTCTTTCTTTAACTGATTTATTTTGCTTAGCATAATACCTTCTCATTCCATCCACGTCATTGCAAATGGTAAGATTTCATCTTTTTTTGGTGGCTGAGTAATATTCCATTATGTATATATGTACCACATCTTTGTTATCGATTCACCTGTTGATGGACCTCTTGGCTCTTTTCATAGTTTGGCAATTGTGGATATTGCTGCTATAAACTTTGTGATGTAGGTGCCCCTTCGGATCACTACATTTGTATCCTTTGGGTAAATACCCAGTAGTGCAATTGCTGAGTCCTAGGGTAGCTCTATTTTCAACTTTTTGAGGAACCTTCATACTGTATTCCAGAGTGGCTACACTAGCTTGCATTCCCACCAACAGTGTAAGCATGTTCTCCTTTCTCTGCATTCTTGTCAACATTTGTTGTTTCCTTATTTGTTCATTTCAGCCATTCTGACTGGTGTGAGGTGGTATCTCATTGTGGTTTTGATTTGTGTTTCCCTAATGCTGAGGGGTGCTAAGCAGTTTTTCCTGTGTCTGTTGACCATTTGGATGTCTTCTTTGGAGAAATGTCTGTTCCTGTCTTCTGCCCATTTCTTGACTGGATTATTTGTTTTATGGGTGTTGAGTTTGAGAAGTTCTTTATAGATCTTTGATACTATCCCTTTATCTGATAAGACATTCACAAATATCTTCTCCCATTCTGTCAGTTGTCTTTTGGTTTTGCCAATTGTTTCCTTTGCTGGGCAAAAACTTTTTATCTTCATGAAGTCTCAATAGTTCACTTTTTCCTTTGTTTCACTGGCCTTTAGAGATGTGTCAAGGAAGAAGTTGCTGAGGCCGAGGTTGAAAAGGTTGCTGCCTGTGTTCTCCTCTAGCATTTTGAAGGATTCCTGTCTCACATTTAGGTCTTTCATCCATTTGGAGTCTATTTTTGTGTATGGTGTAAGAAAGTGGTTCAGTTTCATTCTTCTACCCATAGCTGTCCAATCTTCCCAGCACAATTTTTTGAAGAGACTGTCTTTTTTCCATTGGATATTCTTTCCTGCTTTGTTGAAGATTAGTTAACCATAGAGTTGAGGGTCTATTTCCGGGCTCTCTGTTCTGTTCCATTGATCTATGTGTCTGTTTTTGTGCCAGTACCATACTGCACTGATGATTATAGCTTTGTAATATAAAAATTCACCATCACTTCTTTCTCTTCCACCTACTTCTTTTAAAGTGTTCCTTATACTCAATGTCCATGGATCCTCACCTTCTCTCCATCTCCTCAAACAAATCTCATCATTTCACTGAGTAAGCTTTCCCTAAAACACTTTGCCAGTGATATTCATGTTGCTAAAGCCAACGGTCACTTTTCTGTCTCCTCTACCTGAATATCTCAAAGGTGCATCTAACACCACGTGTCCAAAACTGAACCCTGGTCTTCTCCCCCAGACCTGCTTCTCTCCTGAACTTACTTGTTCTTAGCATATGGCACCAGTTTCCCTTAATTCTTCTCCTTCCCTCACTCTTGCATATGGAATGATCCATACTTTTGATCTCACCTTCCTAATATCTTTGGATCCATCCACTTTTTCCGTCTCCACAGCCACCTTATTATCTCATCACCTCCACCAGAAACTTTTATAATGTCCCCTAACTGGACTCTGTGCAGTCCCCAAGCTATTTTCAACAGTGGAGCCAAAGTGGCCTTTCTGATATATGTTTCAACATGATACCCTCTTGCGTAATGCACAAAACCAAAACGAAAGTTGGTTACCACTGCTCTTAGCTTTGGTTGTTCATGTTGGTGTGATTATTGGATTTCTTTGGACAATATTATTCCCTAAGAGTGGGGTGTTCATGAGTCTTGGGCTCATCACTGAGTCTCCATGAAAGAATACATAAATGAATGAATAATATAGTTCACGAAAACTGTACACATTCTTAGAACAAAAAGAGAAGAGGAAATAGAAACATCCACTTAGGACTGTTTTATTAAAATGGAGAAATTGCCCTCCTGTCACAAGACAACTAGCTCCTACCACAAATCCATGTTTCCCTGGTAATATGGTGTGATGGTTGAGGGGGGCTATTGCTTTGCCAGAGGTTACATTTCCTAGACCCCTTGCATCAGCTGTGGCTCATACAGTGAATTCTTGGAAATGAGATACCAGTGGCAGTTTCATGTTTGATTTCCAGGGCAAAGATTTTTGGAAGCAGCTGCCTCTTTTTCCCTTGCCAACAGCCGGAAAAGGAGAACTTTAGATGCCAGGGAAAGGTAGAGCCACAGAACTGAAGCAACATGACTCCAAACTACCCCAAGGAGGAAAGATGCCCACTAAGCAATGACACTACACTGTACTGATGATGACATGAGTAAGAACTGATCAACTCTTGTGAGGAAGTGGGATAGAAATTTGGCCCTCTACTTGTTTTCGTAAATAAAGTTCTATTGGAACACACAGTGTGCCCATTTGTTTATTGTCTATGGTTGATTTTGCACTATGACAGTAAAGTGTTTGCCACAGAGACCCTATCACCCTCAGTGACTACAATATTTACCATCTGGTCCTTTATCCAAAAAGTTGGCCAATACCTGGTGTGTTGTATTAGGTGATTGTAATTCGGGGCTTAATTGTTATAGCAAGAAGCCTTGCCCTAACTAATATATTTTCCTAAGCATAAATATTATACCTTTAATTAATTGACACATTCTTTCAAAAGTATTTCTTGAGCACCTAATATGCTCTTGGTCTTGGAGATACAAATATAAATGAGGTATGCTTCCTGTTCTCAAGAAGCTGATGGTTTTGATAAGGAGACAGAGGGATCAATTTGCAGTTAAAATATGAGCACAGTGACTGGTAAACATAGGGAACTAATGACATGTAGGAGGGATACTTACTCCGGACTTTGAAAAGGCATGTGGAGTGATGTGAGGCATCAACTCTGAGATGGATATTAATGTGAAATTTACCATTGCGTGCTTTCGGGACCCACATTCATGATAGAGGGAGGACACAGGATTAGGCCAAGGGGGTGGGGAGGTGGGGAGGTAGGGACTGAGGTGGTGACTCAGCCACACCCACAGGGAGCTCGGAACCACAGAGCTGGGACAAGATAGTGACCTTGCATGGGAGGTCTTCTTCAGCAGTGTTATTCCCAAAGAGAAGGCCTGCAACTGTGCTCTTAGCAGCTGGGGGTACATTCTTCAGTCTTGAGGGGATATCTGATGGCACACACAGAGGCCACCACAAGATCATTCTGTGACAATCCCTGAAGGGAGTGGGGCAGGGTATGTCTAAACTGAAATCTAATCTTTGAACAGAGATTTTGACCTTGCAAAAGGAAGGGGCAGGCCTGGGTTGTGGAGACAGTACCCTAGGCAGAGATGGGGAAAAGTGTTCAAATCACTAAAAATGAAAGAGAACATGAGAGGATAAGAAACGTTTACTCCGCATTGACTGGCCAGCATGTTTCCCACGCAGGGCCTTCCTCCCTCTGTGTCTCACGGAGGGAGGCAGGGAAGCTGTCAACCGGCATCACTTGAGCGGTGTTGGCATTGCAGAATAGCTGCGTTCCAAGAAGCCCTGGGTCCCAGTTAAATTTATCTTATGAGTTTTAGATTAAGAATCCTCCATAAAGGTACGCTGTAAGCCTGGTACGTAGATCTGGGAGCAGCTCGACGCGACCTGTTTTAGGAATGTGATATCTTGATTTTCACATAGTTTGAGTTAATTATCTTGAGTCAGTGGTTTCTCATCCAAATCATGATTTCTCTATCTCCTGAAATTCTTCATTCTGCTCAGAAACTTATCTGCTCCCTGCCAAGCAGCCCTGATTGACTGGTGTGGATGTGAGTTGAATAAGTTGACTCCTCTACCCAAATGGAAAACAGTCACTGAATGTTCCATAAACACAAACACAGGGAGACTCTGAATGACTCTAAGGGTAAGGCGTAAAACGATTGGACCTTTAGTTCAAAACAACTAAATATTGTTCACTAACTCAGAACAGAGGAGAAGCTAACCTCTACTGCAGAAATAGTTCATTAAAATGTGTCTGTTCTAAGCGTGCAGGAAGGAACCTTATATTCGACACCCCGCACTGAAAATTCTGTACTCCTAAGTGTATCGCTTACAGATTCCTTGAGTTGCAAGACTGTGAATTTATTTCTAAGCTTCTGGTCATTATTTTCTATCTTTTCTTTGAGTTATTGTATTATAAGAGCAAGTATTCAATGTAGATTAAAATTGCAATTTTTAAATCATGCACGTGTTAGTGAGTTTTAAGATAGATGGTTTTAAAAAAAGAATAGGTTATTTAAGACCATGTGATAAACACAGAGGTGCTTAAACAAGTGTTGATTATGTGTTACTTGCATGGATAGTAATGTAAGTATGAAGCACAAAAATTAAAAACAAATCTTAGAAGCAGATACCAAAAATCTGAGCTAATCTATGCTTCTTCCTGATCACATACAAATCTCTCCCTTCTCCCAAAAGCATTTTGTCATTTCTCTGTTAATAGTTTAAAAAAAACTTCACATATATTTAACCTAAATAATAATCTTGCTTTTGTATTGTATTATATTATATATATATACACACATATATATGTATTTGTATAGTTATAGTTACACTAACTATACTGTATTGTACCACACTTAGTCTTTTACAGAATTTTGTTTTTTCCCTTCTGCTTCGTACGTACATCTACAATTCATCACCCCTTTTGCATGGAGCTATAATTTGCTCATTTTCACCACTGCAAAGTGTTCTCTGGTAGGAAGATATCACAGTTTACTCATTTTGTCATTGACTGACATTTCTTCCAGTTTTTACTTTTTTCTAGAACAAACCACGGTGCTTTGAATGGCTTTCAAATGTTCCCAGAAACACGTGGGTAAAAGCTCCGTTTGGATACCTGCCTAGAAGTTGTAAGGTCTGCAGATGTTCAATTTCACAAGGTAATAATGGGAATTGTTTTCCACGGAGGTGGCCCTCATGTAATTCCCACCAGCAGGGGTGAAGCCCTCCGATTGCTCCCAGACTCCCACCACCTCTGCTGTGGGCGTGGTTGTGTGGACTCTGGAAACGGAAGTCCAAATTGCCGTTGGCATTTGCTAACTGTTCATCTTGGATGAGGTCTTAAAATTCTTTGTTTACCTCTCTTCTTTGTGTAAAATGGGGATGGTGGCAGAATTCTAAGGGTTCTATGAAAATTAAACTATGTTCATGTGCATAAGTACTTGGGATAGTATCAGGGTTCATATCAATGTTCTATATTTCCTATTATTTTCTTAATTTTTGCCAGCATGATAGATGTAAAAATAACATCTCATTGTGGTCCTGCTTACGGAACAGGTTGTCTGTTGGTCTTTCTTCTCTTGTGCCTATTTCTGTCTTTCGACCATTTTTCCTCACTGGCCTGTTCATCTTTTTTTCCTGTGTTCTGGAGTTCTTTATATATTCTGGATTTCAAAACACCTGTTGATTCTTTTTGTGTGTGTGTGCAAAATATTCTTTTCTAAGTTCATATCTACTTTTCACTTTTACAATGGAGTATATACTTCTTTTATATGGTTAGTGGGTTTTTTCTTTGTTTTTTTTTTTTTTTTGAGGGGGGGATATATTTAAGGAAACTTCCCAATTTTGAATCATAAGAATATTTTTCCTAGATTTTCTTCTGATTGAAATTTTGTCTTTCTTAGTTAAGTTTGTAATCTACTAGGAATTTATTTTTATGGGCAAGAAGAGGTATGGAATATGTGTCACATTTTATATATGCATAAATACTTAGGCCAGTATCATTTATTGAATTATTTCTTCAATGAACTGCAATGCCACTTGACCCCTATGAGTTTTTATGTAAACATTTATCTGTTTCTGGGGTTTCTGTTCTCTTTCATTGACCAGTTTGTTATCTCCACACCAGGAGCACTCAGTCTTAATTGCTATTTTTCTTAATAATAATCTTGATATTTGATATCAAAAGTGCTTTTCCCTTTTCTGTGTTTTTTTTTTAATAATGTTTTGGATATTCTCAATTTTTTCCTTTTTCTTATACATTTTACAAACAACTTGTCAAATTCCTTGAAAAATGGTGTTTGAATTTTGTTTAAAATTACCTTGACTCTAATGATCAATTCAGGACTAATTAATATCTTGATGATATTTGTCTCCATGGACCTCTCTCTCTCTCTCTCTCTCTCTCTTTTTTTTTTTTTTTTTACGGCTTTTTAAATGCATTTCAGTCAAGTTTTTTTTTTTTTTTTTTGAAGTCTTGCAGTTTTTTTTTGTTGGATTTATTCCTAGGTGTGAGCTTTTATATATAATGTTCCCTTTGATCAGAAATACAATTGACTTTTATAAATTGATCTTTCCTGTAACCTCTTTGTTAATTCTTTTATTAATTCTTCATCTGTCAATATTTTTGGTTCGGTTCTCTGTGTAGATGGTCCCATCAGTTTTATGTTTTACAATTCTTCCCTTTTCATTCTTCCTCTTGGCACAGTGCACCAGTATGACTTTTCAGTATTGATAATTCTAGAACTGCCTTGTCACACTCTCCTTGTCTTGCTTTTTATTGTTCAAAGATAGACTCATTTGGTAGAATTGTGGGAGGAGGCTGCTCACTTGTTTCCTCTTCTCTGAAGAGTTTTGGTACGCATTCAATGTTCTCTTCCTTGAAAATTTGTTAGAACTCACCTATAAATCTGTCTGACCTGGTGGTTTTTGTTATGCTTTGTGTTCCTTTGTGGGACTCTTTCAAAGGACTGATTCAGCTTCTTTAACTGACAATTCTGGTTTCTCATTTCTTCTTGAGTCACTTTTGGAAAATTATATTTCTACCATCTTTATGCTTTCTACTTGTCCCTTCTTTTCTATTCTTTTTCTCTATGTGTTTTTTTTCTTTTTACCGTTTGTTTTCCTTATTCATTTTTTTAAAAAGCAGAGATAAAATAGAAATTAAGAAATCAGAATGTATAATAGTTGCCTAATTAGATGAAGTCTTGTTTTGTAGATTTCTGTTTCAGTTGCTTGCACGTGGATTTTTCAGTCTAGAACGTCTAGAAGGCACAGTTTTAGTGAAAGTCTTTGCTGATAAACCATTTCAGTTCTTGTTTACTTAAAAATACCTTTATTTTGCTTTCATCCACGAGAGATAGTTTTGCTGAATGTAAAACTCCAGGTGACTAGCTAGTCTCCCTTAGCAGTTTGGGGTGTAGGCTCCACTGGGTTTCTGGTCCTCTGTTTTTGTGAAGTCTGTTGTCACGGTTTTTTTTTTTTTTTTTTTTTTTAATTTATTTATTTGACAGGCAGAGATCACAAGTAGGCAGAAAGGCAGGCAGAGAGAGAGGAGGAAGCAAGCTCCCTGCTGAGCAGAGAGCCCGATGTGGGGCTCGATCCCAGGATGCGTGGGATCATGACCTGAGCTGAAGGCAGAGGCTTTATCCCACTGAGCCACCCAGGTGCCCCCGTTGTCACTGTTTTAAAGGGCTGTTCTTTCTCTGTGCTGTTCCACAATTTTGTGACGATTCATCTCTTCCTTTTGTATTTGGCTGTTTTGCATTGAGTTTTGGGATTCATGTCTTTCATCTTCTGAAATAGCCTCAACCATTATCCCTTGGGATTTTGCCTCTCTTCCATTTTGCCTTTCCTTCTGGTGTTGAACTTCAGGTTTGCAGGAGACCTTCTCATTGCATCCTCCACTTTTCTGAGCTTCTCTTTTAAGATTTCTGCATTTTGGCTAATGTCTTCAATATGTCACCCTGTTTACTAAATTCACTCTTCAGGGGTGTCCTCTATGCTCGTTAACTCAACCAGCAATGTTGTAATTTTAACCACGTCTTTCACTTCTAAAATTCTGTTTGGCCTATTATACACCTGTCCAGTCATTTTATTTTGATAATCAATCTCTCTCTCTCTCTTTCACTTTCGCTAACTGAAAAAAACATTCAGCTTCTTTAAGCGTTTCATACATGGGTATTTCATATTTTGTCTTTTTGATCCAATATCTGCAAACCTAAAACCCGATTCTACATTTAAACCAAAATCTAAGCCTAAATCTGATTTTGTTGTTTCTGCTATCATTTACGGTGGTTTGTTTTTCTCTGTGTCGATTGGGAACTCGTGTCTGCTTCCTCTTAGTCAGTGGAAATACCAATGGCCTCAATCAGGGGTGCTTTCTCCTTCATGGAGAATTTATGTTCTCTTTTGTCAGGAGCCAGGGAGAAATTGGACTATGTCGGCTGTATTCGTTTCCTCGCAGAAATATGGCGTCTCAGCTCAAGCTCTCCCAGCCCCCGAAAAGGGCCTCAGGCTTATTATCCAATTCCTGGAACTGGCATGAGAATTCGTTCCCAGGGCAACCTAGCTTTCTATTTCCACGTTTGGTTTCAGCTCATTATTGTTATTTTGTTTATTTGTTTGGAGAGTTTTGTGACCTTCCTTCAAGCCCAGCCATCCATCGCCAAGTATATTTCTCATGATCTACCCAGGACTGAGTGGCGGGGTAGTGGGGAAGACTTTCAGAATGCCTGGCCTCCCTTGCTATTAAGAACACCAGTTAGACAGCTATGTTCGAGAATGTTCATAATGATTGTTCCACCAGCAATGGCAATAACAATCTTATACCCTTTGGATGGCACTGGCTCTTTTATGGTATCTCTGTTAAAGGCAGACGTTTATAGATACAGATGCGACTGCAGAAGACAGTAAGTGTCTTCCTAAATCACAGAAATGGTTACGGTCAGAACCCGGATAAAAGCCCAGATTTCTGATTCTTACTTTGTTGAGTTTTTCCTCCATTATTCTATGCTGGTATTTCCTTCTTTCTCACATCAGTCTTCTTATTCACTAAAACATGGTTTGTGGAGGCCAAAGAGCTGGACTTTATCTGGTGTCTGAAGACTGCAGAACTAGCAAATACTGTTTCGGGAGACTCCCAGAAAATAATATTTCACGAGTTTCTTCGGCAAGCTATTTAGGACCTCATAATTCTTCCCTAAGTCCTGCCTTTACTTCTCTTGGTTTCTTCCTGCTGAAATCTATGCTCATTTCCTTTTATTTTCTTCTCTCCCAAAGGAGGAGTCATGTTCATCTCGTTCTAACTTTGCCTTTCCCTTTTTTTTTTTTTTCCCCATGACAATCACCTCTGAGCTCATTCTGAACTCATTCTTTGTATACCTTGATTCCATGGAAAATATTATGGTGGTCCTAATCTAGGCCTTAATTCTCTCTTCTCTGGACTAAAGATATTCTCAGTTTACCTGCCATTGAAGATATTATGCTCTAACTTTATGAGCTATTTTTGTCATTCTTTTCTGGATATTCTCTAGTATTTCCACATTTCTCCTAAGTTAAGAAAAAGAAGACTTTTTTTCTTCTTGCTAGGAGATCAAGTCTTCCTTGGTCCTAACTTTTCTTATTCCAAGACTGAAAATGATTTGAAGATTACCCCATTCCTGAGCTAGCCGTCTTTTTCTACACTAAGTGTGTGATTGATGAGGCCAGTGGTGAATGGTGCCCTTTAAGTTTTTCCCATTTGAGTGTACTCTTGAGTGACTCTCTCTCTATATCCTTTTAAAAAAGAATAGAATAGATATTTTAATTTGGGCCAATCGACCCAATGAAGAGAAAGTCAGTGATGTCAAGATCTCTAAAAAGGTACCACTTTAAAGAAACAGGATAAAGATATCCTCCTAGCAAATTAGGGCATATGTGCTAATATTTTGCTTTGTAAATATGATCCTTGGATTGGAATGCTATCATAGTAACAAAAGAGGCGACAACAAAATTCTGGTAGACCAGACACCAGGACTATCTTGTCGAACGAATATGCTTAGAGTTGGGAAGAAAAAAAAAAAAAAACAATCCAAAGCCATCTGCAATCTAACTTCTTACCACTTCTCCTCATAACCATGACTTTTTTTGATGTCCTTGTTAAATTCAGTTATTAATCTTTTATTTTATCCTAGCTGGGTACACGAGGTGATTTGCCCGAGTTGAGTTATACCTTGCTTTCTGCTTTAAATATCAGTTTTATGTAGTATTACTGGAATTAACCCAACAGTTCCTATTTTTTTTTTTTAAAACAAACTGTTTGGAGTATTTCAAGCTTTGGTTACATCGCTTCCTGCATTTCTAGACAGATTTTCAAATTTCCTCCACCCCCTGCTGACTGCAATCACAATAGGTTTTATTGTCAAGAGTGTTGGGGTATCAGGCTACTAATGCGAGAAATGGAGACTCTGGAGATCTGGTTCTTAAGACATGGGTGTTCTCCTTGAATCTATCCTGCCTCCTTCACTGCCCGCCCCCAGACTTGTAGATACGGGTAAAGCAAGCACTGTGCAAATCTAATCAACCAGATCATTTGTCAGACGTCACTCTCTGTGCAACTGAACTGAAGGTCATCGCATTTAGTAATACGGAACACCTCTTTTCACCGTTTTGGCACCCCCCTGAGTGAAAAAATAGAATGGTACTAAAATCTGGCCACTTGAAAGGACGGTGGCAACCATTTGTTTGCAAACAACGCAGACACATAGGAAGATGAAACAGGTAGCTCTGTCTACAGAAAGGGTTTCCTGTATTGCAGGGAGATTATCTGAGGAAACGAGGAAGATGATCCGGGTTAATCTTATTTGAAGACCAGTGTTTTCCTCCATACAACTTCGTGGTTTAAACTTCCTTCAGTGTGCCGGGGCCGATTGGCAGATTATGTTCTTAAAACCTACGGCATATGGAATGGAGAGAGATACAGCATCGGACAGGTGTCATCTGAGCAAGTCTTGGGGTGCAGGGGTGGGGGTGAGGGGTGTGAAGGGAGGCGGCCGCGACATTCCAGCCACAGGGAATGGCTTGTGCAATGACGGGGGACCCAGATGTCACAGAAAGCAGGCCGGGGAAGTAGAGCAAACTTTGGAGTTGAGCTAGAAAGCAGAATACGTGTCAGAGACTAGGGCCAGGGACACAGGTTGGCTCATGGATGAGTAAGATTTGATTAGGGGTGAAATAGGAGTGATAGGACCAGAACCTGGCCTGAGGATGACAAAGGACCCTAGTGGTTTCAGCACACAGACTTATGAACTCTTGCAAAGACAAACCCCAAACTTTCCAAGACCATTAGAGAGTCAGCATTCCTCCTTCAAGCCCTGGACTTCAGAGATGATGTCCGGGCAGAGCCGATGAGACCCTGATGTCAGGTGGATGCTGGACCAACAACTGGGGAAGAGTAACCTTCAGGTCCCTCCTTATAGGACAGATGCTGTCCTGACCTCCAGGAGCAGGTCTTCTTCTGAGGCAACCAAGATCGGAGAACTTGACTCCCTTGTTACCCCTGAGTTCCATCTGACTTTTCTTAATGTGGTTCTTTAAAAAGTTTTTGACTTCTGTTTTGATTCGAATCCTAGTCTGACTGGGTTTTTTATCTGTGATGTTTCCGAGTCACTCTGCTCGCCGCGCCTCTGCTATCTCAGATCCTGAAAGCCGCCGCCCGCTTTCGGATCATCTGGAAGTCTGGGGTCTTTATCCCAGGTTCCATTTCATGCATTTATTCTATCTTTTGCGGGGGAGGAGCTCTGATTTCTGCCAAGGAAACGTCAACCATTCACTACCATTCTCTATTCCTTTAAGAAAGCATTGACCGTTTTCTCCTGTGACTTTTTCACCGATACATTATTTATGTTACCCTCAAATTTATTCTACATCCATTAAAAATGCTTACTTTGACTTTTAGCATATAGCCAATTACCATCATATTATCCCGGGGGAGAATAATTATATACGTAAAAGAAATGTGAAAAGACCTTGTGTATTGAATTGTGCTTATTACCCGAGTCTCCTAGGAAGTAGTTAAAGGTTTATATATTCACTTGCTTAGTTTATGAGGCAGAAAACTGACAAATTAGTTTTTACCCCCATGTACGGATTAGTCAAAAGGGAAAAGCACTTCAAAGAAAGGGTTCCCGGTTCTAGGGATGAATCCCCCATCCCTCTGCTGCCTCCTCTGGAAACCCAAGAATTTGGCATTTACCTTAGAGGTGGGTGATTAAAATCCCCCGACTGAGATACAATCACTTTCTTCAAGGTTTGTATGCTGACTCTCTTGTTCTTCGGGGGTTTTCCTCAACATTTCCAGTTAAGTTACAGATCTGTCCCTCCTCCTCTGACCTCTATACACTGGAAAGAAGTAAAACTTCCTGTATTAGCATAACTTCCAAACCTGACAGGTAGTATTTAGACATTGATTTATGGCCTTCAAGCCACATTAGTTGCCGTCCCTGTCCACACATCATGGAGACCCCTGGGTGCTCCGTAGACGCACGATGTTTTTAATGGATGTGAACTTAACCATTACTGTAACGTCTCTGGTTTAATGCAGATACTTTTGTTAAATGACAATATAATTACCAGCCATCGGCAGACCTCAAAAAGGTTGGGAGGTTCGGTTCAGTTAAACACCCGAGAGCTCAGATGCTTATCTGAAGTTTACCCCTAGAGTCTGGCAAGTCCAGGCTGGAAAAGGCTCGCAATCCATCTCACACGTGAAACTGTCGTCAGCCATACTGTGGTCCCGTGTCTCCATATCAGCCCCCTTGTGTGTCAGCGCTGGCCTATTGAAGACATAGAACCGAACATAGAAAGATAAAAAAAAAAAAAAAAAAAATCATCCCCATCAAATCAAACTGGCTCAGATTTCTCCGGGACGATGAGAACAGTTCAGTACAAACTGTGTTGTACTGGAGGAGGACCATCCTTTTTACCGTGCTGGGAACCGTTCCCCTCTCTCCCCTTCCCTGATCCTCATTTAAAATGTTTACTGCTGCAGAATTTTCTAGCAGGTTTCCCCTGACAACAGATTGGGGGCGGGGGGGTGGGGGAAGGGGTGGCTGAAGATGACTCAGATCAATCCCATTTGAAAACCAGTCTTTTTTTTTTTTTTTTCTAGAAAAAAAGCATTAATGTTCACACTTCTTCCAGTCTGCCAGGGCAAGGTCATTAACTTAAAAAAAAAAAAAATTAAAATACTTTCAACACCATGCGTTTTGTGTTTAGTTTAGAAGATACATGGCATCAGTGGTGGTTTTTCCAGTTTTACGTTCCTCTAAATGACCTTTTTGTCCTTCTCTTGTCTTCGGTTTCTTAAGAAGGTTTTGAAATGAGGAAGAACTGTAGTTTTGTGGGGACTTCTAGCATCGACTTAAGAGAAGCGCCTTTTGTCAGCTGCTGCAGTTCGGTGATTTTCGACTTCCTGTGTGAAAGCGAGACTCTGGAACTGATCTGTGGCGTAGCTGGAGCCACAGGAAGGAGCCAGGCATCGCCTGATGCTCTCTGCGCAAATCATGGCCTCGTCACGCAGACGTGACCCTTCGCAATGCCAGCATGGCGCATGGGGTAGAAGTTAAAACCTTTATTTATTTATTTTTAAAATTAATCTAGGAATATTGCCACCATCTCCAGGCCGTTTGAGCGTATGCTGAACTCCGGGGTTGGTGAGTCTGAGACGTCTGTCTCCCTATGAAATCTTGGGAGGCAAATTTTCGAGCTTCCGAGGGAATTAATTTCTCTTCTCCCATGTAGACAGAGGAAGATGGATGAGTTTAATCCCATTCCACAGGTTTACTTTTGAATAGCCTCCTGGGATGATACGTGCGGAGAGCGAAGGGGAAATAGGAGAGGTACGCAGTGACGGACCCATCGATGAGATAGATCAAATAATTCCAAATTTTCTTGACCAAATTTTCCTTATCACTAGAGCCAGTCACATAAGGCTATTCTGTCTCTCAACCTACTTTTAGCTCCGGGAAAATTCATACTGCTTTTCCTTTGAGCCAGATTTTTGAAGTTTTTGTTTTTTGGAGAGGCGTATAAATGAAATGTTTCTTGAAGGCAATGGAGTACCATCAAAACCAACAGACTGGAATGAACATAGAGCCCGGGATGATACTGATCTCAGTAGAAAAGTTTAGAAGAAAATCCTAGAGAAGCAGAAGTGTTAACCCTTAACATAGGGTCTAGTTCATAAAATTACTAAATGTCAAAACCCTATCTCGTCTTCCCACCATCCGGTTGCTTGATTTCTAGCAGCCCGAGCCGCATTTTATTTTGATAGCTTTCACTGGGCTACGATACGGAGGCCTCTCTCTATCCTTAGAGATGGTTGATTCCCCCTTGCATGCCATTAGGGCAACGCTGACTAGGGAGTCCACCCTCTGCCTCTTTGCACTCAAAGTTCATAAAGTCATTGGCGATATCTTAATTGGTTATGCATTTCAAGAAGCGCCACACACAGTCTTTCCAGAGAGTTGGCTTGCATAATCCACTGGGTACATAAAATCTTTATTAACCAGAAGATAAACAACAGAATCCCTCAGACCTCGAACACTCACTCCCAGATTAGTTAATGGGGATTTGCTCCACCAAAGACAGGACCCACTGGAGACCGTTGGCCATGAAGGGGCTCGTTTGTCCAGTGAGGAAGATGCCTCAGCATCATTTTCTTGGGATCGGCAGTAAATTAGGGGAAGGTGAGCCTGGTTTCTTTTCTGGTTAAGCATCTTTGTTTTCTGTGGCAGGCTTTAAAAGGGTATTCAGTAATGCAACCGAGGAGGGTTTTTCCATCATTTAAAAAGCGCTCATTAGACTCTGCAAATTGATGGCCGTGCAAACAACACCGAAGGGTCTGGGTTCCCACATAAATTAGCTCGGTTTGTGCAAGATGAAAAATGCTTTGGCCCCAACCGCCAGCACTACAAACACAGCCGAGCTTGGAAAAAACAAGGTGTGCCCACTGCGCCTCTTACATCACCAGCAGTCATAAAAGTGCTGTAATTAAACCTTAGCTGACAATTTGCCTAATGATGTGCGAGGCCGAGAATTCGAGGAGCCCCCACATGGGGTTGGCTGCAGTTTCTGCCATTCCAGCGGGAGCAGTGGGAGCGCTGGGAGCCACAAGGTGCTTCTTCACTTGAGAAAATGGTGACTAAGCCCAGGAACCGGTGGGGAGAGCGGTAAAGCCGGGCCAGCTGCTGCAAAGCGTCAAGGTCATTTTCACTGTAATGAGTTGGTATGAGTGAGAAGGTACTTAAGGTGTTTTGGAACCATCCATTTATAATTAGGCAGGCTGAATTTAAGAAAATTACACTATTCCCCCACAATATAACTTAGACCAATTAACAACTTAATTAGTTCA
Source organism: Mustela erminea (assembly GCF_009829155.1). NCBI lineage: Eukaryota > Metazoa > Chordata > Mammalia > Carnivora > Mustelidae > Mustela > Mustela erminea. Next base: position 138,184,108 of record NC_045619.1, on the reverse strand, counting down.
CTAGAATAATATGAGGGAGGATTTCTAATTCAGGCTTCTGACTTCAGAATCACTATTATTATATAAGAAAAGAATCTTTTTAAAGTTTGGGAGACATGAAGCCTCAGTTGGAACTGACCCAACGCTGTGAGTGCAGGTTGCTGGATGATCTCGTTTGTCCAAATTCTGCCACAGATTCACCTTTGACCCACGACCGGATGCTTGACCTCATCTTTTCGCCATCCATAAAGTTAGGAACCCACTGTCCGTGGAGGAGATTTCAAGTTGGTTCCTGGTAAGCATGACCTGTTTGAGAAATCTGAAAGCATTCCAGAAAGACACAGTCTGCAGTGAGATGCTTGACTGTTGGAATGAAGAGTGGTACGCAACATTTCTTGAGTTATTCTTTAATAATTTAAAAGCACATCTCCTTAAGTACTCTTATGCTTAAAAAAAAAATCATTAAGCAGTAAATATCATGAGACATTTTCCTAGCACAAGATGTTAAACATTTCAGCAAAAAAGTTCAGACTCATACCATTTCCAAAGATCAGCCTACCATTAATTCATATGAAAACACTCCATGTTTGCAAACTTTCAAGTCATAGAAATAGTTCCAACTCAACTCTCCAGCTAAATTGCCCAGAAAGCAAGGAAGAAGGGGTCTTTAATGCAAATAAGAACTCTTCTACCTGACAAAGGAAGGTTTCAAAGTTAATATTGAATGATAAATAAATACATAAATTACTGACAATAGGAGGCAAGTTCGTAGAAACCGCCATTTGCCCTCTCCCCATCCTCTCTAGAAAGTTCTGAGTTTTATGGTATCCATTTATCAAAGTAAACATCTTCTAGAGTCAAAGGATAGGAGTGCTGTTTTCATTTCATCTTGTGGATTCTTAGCAACATTCACTTGACACTGAAAGCTTGTGAATGTGGAAAGCTGCTTTGTTCAGGTGGCTCTTGAGATCATGCCTGATGTTGGGTTTCCATTGTCAAATCACGGCTGAGCATGATGTTAAGGCCATTAACCTGGTTCCCTCCCAGAAAACGAGGTCTGTAGTAAGTGGGAGAGATAAAATGGAGTTTTGTTCAACCAGAGAAGTGGGATCCTATCTGCTGAGATTCAAAAGAGCTTACATATGAGGAACAAACAATTCCAAGAGTGGCTTTACATAACCATCATTGGGACTTTTTCCCACATCCTGAAAATAGTGAACAGGGCAAAACTAGACTTACTCTGAGAAGACTAGAAACGGTCCATGTGCTCGTAGTTCCCGTATATAATACATTATTTAAATGGTATTTCATTTTCTTAATCTGCTTAATGTTTACCTTGGAGTTTTAAGTCTTTTATTTTCAACACTAGAGCAAGGAACTTATTAGAACAAAGAATTGATTAGGAAAAATATGATTCTAGATGATGCTGGCTGGTTGAGACTATAGCAAACTAAACAGAAGGATACATTTTGGAGTCAAAACCCTGACTTTAAACTTAGCTCTGCTATGTATTAGCTCGATGACTTAGGTAAGTTATTTAACCTCTCTGAGATTTAGTTTTCTCATGTATAAAGTAGAAATAAGACACCTACCTCTCGAATTTGCAAGAATTAAATGACATCTGATGGAGGTAACATGCTTAATAAACAATCTGGTACATTCCGGTATATACTAGGTACTTGCCATATTGTGACACGTTACATTGTAAGCAACTTGTTGGCGTTTCCTATTCGACTTTGTATATCCAGTGGTTAGCTTCTTGCCTAGTGCATAGTAGGCATTGATAAAAGGTTTAGTGAGGGGTGCCTAGGCGGTTCCCTCAGCTAATGCCTGCTTCGGCTCGGGTGATCCCACATCGAGCTCCCTGCTCAGAGGGGCGTGTGCTTTTCCCTCTGCCTCTCCCCACTACTTGTGCTCTCTCTCGTATGCTCATTCTCTCTCTCTCAAATAAATAAATAAAATCTTTAAAAAATATTTAGTGTATGATTAAATAATACTTTACTTTGGAATAGGTCTTAACTCTTCAGAGACTATTACAATATGCATAGTCTTAGGTAATGACAAGATATTGAAAGTCTAAGGGAATGATACTCAATTCCAAATAAATAAATGTGATTGAAGGAGATTAGCAGGTTCGATAGAGGAATACTCTTGACTGTACTCCTGAAAGTTACCTGAGCCCGTTTTCTTTTTCTCAGAGATTCTTCAAATTTAATACATGTCTTTAGACAACTTCACTTAAATAATAAAAGAAAATACTAATAAAAACAGTGTACATGTAAGGATTTCTAAGATATATCACCGGATTGATGAATGGGCACTTCTTGGGTAAATACAGCGACCTGAAGACCAGCTGTTTATATAGATAGACCTTAATTTCTCCATAGAGCCTCTAAGGATATTTTCTGGAAGGTCTGAAATCCCATTCAGTTTTTTGTGCTAACAAAAGAGGAAACCGAATTTGTTCTTGGTGAACATATGTCCATTCCTAATGAACATCCTTTCCCTCACCCCCGACCCCAGACATACATCAACCATTTTCTGAGTAACACATCCATGCCTCAAATTGGATGCATGGACACGAGAAGCAGAGCTGGGCTGGATGACATTTTCTTCAACAGTGCTCTTCTGGGATTGCTATGATCTGGAGAACACCCTGAAACCATACTCCAACAATTTTGATGAATTTGGTGGAAACTACTAGTTTATCCGTTTTGCCACCAGTGAGGTGGTGAGGAGGGGAACAGAGATGAGGGAGAGAAGAGGCAGCAGAGAAACAAGGTTAAGGCTGGAAGACACATCCCTCAGCTCTGCAGAGCCGGACAACTCACTGACCCCCTTCCTCTGTCACCTCCCTTCCCTCCCACATAGAAAGTCTGGAACACTTGAAACTTCTTCCGCATTTTTATGTCTTAAATTCTATTTGGATCTTAAGAACTACTACATGGGAGTGGAGAAAGGATGGGCTCCCACCGCTCTTTTCTGTCAGTGGGAACTTCGAGAACAGGCGTGTGGTCTACACGGCGTGTCAGTGGTGGGATGCCCAGAGGTACGCTCCGTTGGCCCCATGTGACAGGCGAGAGACATCTTCAGGACACCAGACACATTTCTGAGGGATGTTCATTCTCAAACTGTGGGACCGTAATAAAATAGGCACTTGGGTGCTTTTTTTAATTTATTTTTCCTGCCTTATAGCCCAATAGTCTACTTAGTCAGTCACGTGATTTCCCAGCTGCACAGCTAAAAACAAATGGATGAAAAAGAAAACTTTTCTTGGCGAGGTACTCAATGTGATGCCTTCTTGAAGGCCCTCCCTGCTGTAGTTACTGAGAAATGACATCAGCAGACCAGCCCCAGGATGAGACTCTCTCCCATAGGAGTGGCCCACCCCCGAGGTCCCTAATATTTAATTAAAGTCGATGGTCATAAAAGAATCACAAGCCATTGGCTTGACTTGGGGGGGGGTGGCATTTAGTTTTGTTATGATTATTGGAAGGAGAGTAGCTAAAGAGTATATTGATTTTCCTTGCTTTTTTATTCTATAGTGAATACACGTGAAGCCATAGATTGGGTCTGGATTTAGTCATTGGTGGGGGATTTGTCGATGAAATAAAGAACCCCAGAGATGAACCATGTGCGGTTTCCACCTTCTTATTTCTTTAAGGGAGGAAAATCAGATTTATAAATCTAGGGTCTATTTTTACTCAACTGGAAACAAATCCCTTGCAGAACGTTCTGTCTCCAGCCCTCTCTCCCCTGCACCCCTGCTTTTCTTTCCTTCCTCCCTCTCTCCCTCTCTGCCTGCCTTCCTCACTTCCTCTCCCTCCTAATTCCTGCCTCTTCCCCTTCAACAGTCTTTCATTTCAACCTCAAGTATTAATTGTGTCCCCATCGCAACAAATACCAAATGTTGTGTTCTTGCCCCTTTCTCCTGGTGAAATATCCAGTCCCAGTTTCAGATGAGGCAGGTGTCCGTATTTGCCTAGGCACAAAACACAGAACTCCTCCCCCGTTTGGAAGATCAGAAAGAAATTATATCAGACAGGGAAACCTCCTATCCTATTTATGTGTTGTTTTGTATGGAATTCTTTTTTTTTTTAATATTTTATTTATTTATTTGACAGACAGAGATCACAAGTAGGCAGAAAGGCAGGAAAAGAGAGAGAGAGAGGGAAGCAGGCTCCCCGCTGAGCAGAGAGTCCGATGTGGGGCTCGATCCCAGGACCCTGGGATCATGACCTGAGCCGAGGGCAGAGGCTTAACCCACTGAGCCACTCAGACACCCCTTGTATGGAATTTCTTAAAGGGGAGGAAAACCCCTGCCTTTGCGAGTCTCATATCATTTTCTATGTTCTTTGCTCCTCTCAGAGGGTGTCCAGAGAAGCTCCAATGGGACTACAGTCTATATTTCTTTGGGGGGGTGGTTTGCTGGTGATGTCTCAGACCAGGAAGGAATTGTTTCTGCAGATATGCATTGAGCCTTCCTTCGTGTAGTTCCTTAGAAACATTAACCAACTCATCAAGTCAGAAACATCAGACCTCGGACGCAGGGAATGAGTCAGAGTGAAAAATGACTTTGAATGCCAAATAAGAGGTGGGGTTGAAAGCCTTGGGTTCTCTCGGGATAAAGGGGTACTAGGTCAAAGGTCACCCAAGCGGTTTCCGAATCAGGTCTAAAGCAGAAAGGGTGTTGGGGGGGTCTCTCTAGTGCCGAGACCCCCCCCATTTGAAAATTCTAGGTCAGGGCATTAATTTCTTGAGGTTTCTTTTTATTTGAGCACCCCCCCACATTTAAATATAGAGTTCCACTTGGGAAGATACTTCTGGATCAGGAAGAATGTATTTTCCAAACAAGTAAGTAAGTTTCCGGAGGGGAGGGAAATGACCGTTGTCTAACCCAGAAACGTGACCTAATACATCAGTTCTGCTAGTCTTTTCTAGATGCACTTTTTATGTTGGGGTGTGTGTGTGTGTGTGTGTGTGTGTGTGTGTGTGTGTTTAAGATTTTATTTATTTATCTGGAAGAGAGAGAGAGAGAGCACAAAAGGGAGGAGGGTCAGAGGGAGAAGCAGACTTTCTGCCAAGCAGGAGACCGGATGTGGGACTCGATCCTGGGACTCCAGGATCATGACCTGAGCCAAAGGCAGTCGCTTAAACAACTAAGCCACCCAGGCGCCCCTTGATGAGTTTTTAAAAATAAGAATATGGGTGTTTGTGATAGAGAAATTTGTTTGTGGGTTTTTCTTTCTTTTTTTTGTAGTTGATGTGTAATTGATTAATTATATTAGTGTTGGGCACTCTCTGAGAAGTTTTTACTCATTAAAAATAAATGATAAATTGGGCACCTGGGTGGCTCAGTGGGTTAAAGCCTCTGCCTTCGGCTCAGGTCGTGATCTCAGAGTCCTGGGATCGAGCCCCACATCGAGCTCTCTGCTCAGCAGGGAGCCTGCTTCCCCCCCACCCTCCCGGTGCCTGCCTCTCTGCCTACTTGTGATCTCTGTCTGTCAAATAAATAAACAAAATCTTTAAAAAAAAGATAAATGATAAATTAAAGTGTCTGTCTTTCTGTGTTTCACTTAGATGTTCGAAGTACACAGGTTGTCTTAGACATAATGATAGAACTAGGCTTTATCTCAGGAGCTCTCCAGGAGCACTCTGTCAACAGTCCCAAGAAGAAAACGTACATGACTCCTTATGGAATTTCTAAATGGAGGAGAATGTTCCACAGTTAAAAGTTGTGGGGAAATTTGCTATAGAAAAGATAGACTTGACTGCTTAGCATTGAAATAAATAAATAAATAAGATTCTAATGATCAAAATCTCTCCGGAGAACCCAAATCACAGGATAAACAGCAAGTTGTAAAGACATTGACACAGCCTGTACCGTAGTCGAATAATGAGTCCTAACATGTAACATTCCATCCACAAATTGATCTAGGCAACAGTGAGATCACAATAGATAAATGGGTACATGACAGGAGTTTAAAAATTATGAAAAGAGTTAAGAAGCATGAAGGTCTTCATAAGAAATGCAAATTAAAGTTAGCGTTGAATGCTTTTTCTCCGCCACCCCCTTCTCTCCTTTTGCCTCTCCTTCTCCTTCTCTTTCTCCCCCACCCCACCTCCTTTTTCCTACATAGCTGTCAGTAATTAAACAAATATGCCCAGTTGTAGTGATCGGTAGAATTTTTCTAGATGAAATCTCGAAGACTTACCTCGGGTTGGAAAGTCAACTCCGATTATTTACTCTGTTGATGCTGAACCTGCAGATTACCCAGATAAGAAGAAAAGACATTTTTGTGATAAGCGATAGGGCTGAACCAGAGAGACCAGGGTTGAGAGACACTCCCAGAGGAAAGCAGTCTGTTTTCTCTTTAGTTGTTAGAGTAAGTGTCCTTCCGAGGCAGGGGTCTATTTTTTTTTTTTTTTAACGTTTAATATGTATGTGTTTTAAAATCATTGGTTATCTTTTTTCAACAAGCAACCAAATCATAAGACTTTTTTCCTTTTTTTTTTTTTTTTTTTTTTAAGACGATTATAGGCTTCTTTCTTCCCAGGATCAGTCTCACGTAGATGGTTTTTGGGTGAGTCACATTGGTAGTTTTGGATTTCATCAAATGTTGAACATTTGCTTCTCTTACCTTTTTATTGACTCTAAGCTGATTGATTTCATTTGTGAACCTGTCACTGAATATTTCTTCTTGAATTCCATGGGAACACGCATCAACCACTCTACCCCAATGGCGGTAGTGTCCCTTTTGTGACCCACGTCCCACTCCACACCTTTTAGGTTTCAGGGTTCTAATCTAAAAAATAAGAATCACCATATCCACTGCAAAAGGACATTATTAAAAATAATCCAATGAGTTATTGCATGGAGCTCAGAAAAAAAAAAAAAAAGTACTCTAAACTATTTAATCACAAAGGACTGAAGGAATAAAGAGTGTCCCTCCAGGGATAACCCAGCACCTTTCAAGCACTAAATTTATTTAAGCTAAATAAAAATAGCACATGACAGATTGTATTTGTGTGGGAAATCAGAACGAAAACAGCAAAGACATTGGAAAATTGCATTTTTTTCAGGTAATTAAAGGTCATACTATTTAGCCAAACCATAATCCATCACAACTAGCAAGGCATTGATCACTGGCTCTGGACCACATTCATTTTTAATTCCATTAGTGCAATAAATGACAGCCTTTGAATTCTCTACTTTCTTGATATACAGCAATGAGAGAGCGAATTACTCTAGAATCCAGAATAGTTGAATAGATAAGCTTCTTTCTTACTCTTTGGCATCCCGAACTACAAAGTTTAAAGTAGCCGTAAACATAACAACAATCTTCTCCAGTGTGTCATCAGAGCCACTCTCGGGTGTTCTGAAAAGGTTCAAAGCAAACCGGGTGGCATGATTTACCCCCCAGGGAGCTGCAGATACCCCGGCTGCCATCCCCATTCCCAGGTGGCACACATTAGTTTCCTCCAGGGCCCCGAAGCTAAGGGTTCTAATTCAGACCACGATGCCAGCGTCCTGAAAACAGACAGAATTCTGTTTCTAGGGCCATCTGTTGTAGAGGCTGTTGGAGAGACACACTGCAGCAGGTTATCTGGGTTCCCCATCTTCTTCCCCTGTAATGCAGTCATTCCGTTTGTAACTCTCCCTTTGTATTGAGACGCTGAAGAGACCACAAAGTGAAAAATACACGAGTCTATTTTTGCTTTCTGTTTGTCTGTTTGTGGGAGTGACTGTTTCACACTCAGGGAACCACAAATGAGCTTGTGTTTGTATAAGAACCTTTAAGAGGACAGAGAGGCGGTATTCGTCCTCGTGTGTCAGGGGAGGAGGGTTCCCTCTGTGTGTGGGGAGATGCATGTATGGACGTGGCAATGTTGGCGGGGTGCTTCACAAATACATCACTCTAGTTCTTGAGGGGTAGCGGAGACAGGGCTCGTTTTCCTGCTGTTGGTCATTGCCTCGGTGGGGCAAAACAAGTCTTGTAGAAGTTCAGCTCAACCTGTGCCCCTTCCCAACTCGGCTGTTCTCTAGACGGACCCTCTTTGCATTTCAACCTTCACTACCCTCTCCCATCCTAGGCTGCCGGGCCTCTGGCCACCTTTTCATATCACCTTTGATCATCTTATCCAAGGTCAGGTGTTGACCCTCCTCAAGCAACGGGAGGAAAGTCTCGCCTGGGATCCACGGAGGCGTCTGGGACACTGAACAACCGTGGCAAGACGCTTCAAATGAAAACACTTGAGTTCTGATTCCACATCCACTGGTGTGAAGTTTAAAAAGCGTGGATCTTCGTTTCCACATGAACACAAGGGGAGCAAAGCATTCTGAGAGGCAGGCACTCAGGGAAAAAAGTAACAAGTAAAACAGAGGTCTGCAAACTTTTCCTGTAAAGGTTCAGATAATAAACATCTTCAGCTTTGTGGTCCGTAGGATGATCTCTTGGCACGACTCATCTCGGCTGCTATAGCAGGAAAGCAGCCGTGAATAGTAGGTCCCAGAATGAATGGGTGTGGCCGTGTTCTTATAAAACTTTATTTATAAAGTCAGGCTGCCGGTGGCTGTGCCCTGAGGGCCATACTTTGCCAACTTCCAACCTAAAGTGAGGTTCTTTAAAATTTATCATGTGGGTAGCAGATAGGAAAGATAAGAAAGTCACTTCATAGAATAATATGTTTTCTAGTAAGTTTCTAGTAATGTGGAGTGCACTGTTTAAGAGGCATGTGGAAGGGTTTCTCTCCTAAACTATCTTAGAATAGTTTTATTATTTTAAATACAACTTTATTTAAAATATTCAGACAAATTCCCTGTCTGGACTTCCTCATTCCCCAGAGAACTGAGGAAGGAGTTTCACGTTCTACATACTTATGGACACCAGGTCGTTCTATGATGTCTTAAAGGACCTGAAGTAGTACTGAAAAAAGTTGTATTTGTTTATTTTAATTTAGGCTATTATGAGGTTAACCTAGACCTCTTTATCAGATGTTGACAAACACTGATCTACATGATCAATTCCCTCTTTCTCCCCTCCCCATCACAGCACGTTGGGGGGTGTGTGTGGCTCAGACACACACACACACACACGTGTGTGCACGAGCTTCAGTACCCAATGCATTGGTGTGTAAGCAGATGTTCGGGAATAGGCCAGCTTCCCACTTTAGCATCACTGGAATCTTCTTCTTTGAGAAGCCATTTGCAAAGCTCAGGATATAGGGTTTTTTTGTTTGTTTGTTTGTTTGTTTGTTTTTTGGTCTTTAATTATTGATCTATTTTTTTCTATCATTCTTTTACAGTGGACCAAAGAGATTTCTCATGACACAATGAGATTGCCTTGTCACAGAGTACCTTACTGTCAACAAGGTCTCCAGGAGAATGTTCTGTACCTAAATGAAACCTCAATTACTGGCGTGAGGGTTTGACTACCTGGTTATAGCTCGCGCGTGTACATAATATTTTGAGAGCATGAAAAAAATCGCTGACTAGTCACTGATACCATGTGTGGCTCGTAAACTAAGATAATGATTAAGGGGTAATCACAGTTCAGGCTTCAGGGCATAAGTTGATCCCTTGCAGGAGTCAGAGAGGAATTTCTCCCTCCAAGCACAACAGTGTTATGCAAGGGGCTGAGTCCACGAAGGAGTCTGGAAGTACTCAGTACTCCCAAGTCTTGCCTGAAGCAGGAAGTCTTGCCCGGGATGGTCTAGTTCTAGCCAGAGGATCCTAAGTCCCTTTGCAGTTTCTGGGCTTGTAAGCAGATCCGTATCTCATTCTTTGTGCTGGGGAGGCCTATGTAATTGCTTCTTTGGTTTGGCTGCTTGTTGGTCTCACTCAAAAGTTGCCCGCAGCGTGATGAAATGTCCCGCATCATGTGTATGCTTTTGCTTTCAACCCTGATACTGAGTTATGTGAAATCCTCTTTTCAGAACACAGGCAGAAACTATACAGAAGTTTCCCAGTTACTCTCAGACAGAAAAGCAGGACAGACACTGCTTAACACACCACCAGCTTGCCTGCTTTCTGAAAAAATATTTATATTCAACATATGTATACTCAGTTCCTCCTATAACATGAGTGCTAAATTGTTCTGTAGACTTAAGCCTTTAGTTCTCTCTACCTTACTGCATGGGTAAATCCCGGATGTTGAGGAGATAGCCAAAAAAGAGTAAAGAGAGGAGGCACCTGGGTGGTTCAGTTGGTTAAGCGTCTGCCTTTGGCTCAAGTCATGATTCCAAGGTCCTGGGATCGAGTTCCGCATCGGGCTCCCCACTCAGTGGAGGGCCTGCTTCCCCCTCTAACCCTCCTCCTGCTTGTGCTCTCTCTCTCTCTCTCACTCACTCTTTCTCTCAAATAAATAAATAAAATCTTGAAGAAAAAAGGAGAGAAGGCAAGAGAAATGGAGATCCTGACGCAGACGTGCAAGCCTGTGGAACGGAAGGAGAAGACATTTGGAGTCAGAATACCCAGGGCCGTGTGTAGGGAGGTCTCAATACACACTAGTCACCAATTCTGGTAGGTTCCTTTAGCATGGAGAGTACGACTCCTTGGTCTTTGAATTCCAAATTCTAGCACTGTTTCCTGCCCTTTGTGGATGCCCGACCATGTGCTTGCCAAATGAGTGACAGGGGCCATGGCGGGAATGGTGACCAGAGGGAGAAGCCAAAGGAGGAACAGAGTTTCGAGGAGGAGGATGTGGTCACATGCTACCAAGAGCTTATATAAGATAAGGGCTGAAAACTGTCCATGAGCTCTGGCAATTAGTGGGTCATTTGTGACCATTAGGAGCAACAGGGGGTGGCTGGTCTGAGAACACCCTCCCCAGCAGCCCCATACCTGAGCAGGGGTGGTCTCTTCCCACCTCTCGGCCACCAGTGGGAATGAAAGCATTTTATGGAAAATGCATATTTGTTTGCATCCATTATTTCTACTTCTGGAGCCATCAGTAACATTGCTTGTGAGTGTTTAGTTTTAATAAACCATGAGAGAAAAAAAAAAAAAAGGTTGCTTTTGGAGACTCACACTTCCCAGGATACTTTTATCCTATTTTCTCTGTCTTTCTTCTTGAAACTGTGCAAAGCACCTCGATAACACAGCACCAGCCAAAAAAAACTCCCTCATAATTTCCAACAAGTTGGTGATAAACTTGTAAGATGGGCATGTTTTAAGGCAATAAAAAATCAAATCCCCAAATATATTTCCTCCGGGGACCGGAAGTTGTGTAGAAGAAAAATCAGCGTAAAATTGTGCTCGTTGGAACTCATTTATTTAAAAAAACTTTATCAAGACCAAAGCAAAGTTAGCTTGTGAGCTTCATAAGCAAAACTAAACAGTATTTCTTTCCTTGCCCTTTTGCTTTTTTTTTTTTTTTTTTTTTTTTTAACATTTTGGAAGAAAAATAAACAAGTTTAGGCCCAGGAGAACTTTTGATTTCAGTACTTAAATTTTTAAAAGTGTAATGGAACCGTAAACTTTTACGTAATTAACTATGAAAAATTTTAAAGCATTGGTTTATTTGATTTAATATTATACACTCTTTACCACTATAATTTTATTAGTAGGTAATTTATGACATCTCTTTAAATCGAAGCTTGAGGAGTTCTTTTACGCTTAGCTTTCAATATTTATTTACCGCCCAGGCTCATCTAATTGAGGATCCTCTGGTACCTACTCCGTTAGAGGCAGAAACAATAAGCCCATCCATTTCAATCTGGAAATAGATGAATTTTTCCTGTTACAATGAAATTCAGCTAGAATGAACATAAGAGCCAAATTTTTAAAAAAATTCATTCTGGCTGCCAACATGACTTACAGTGCAGTTACCCATCGTTTTATAAGATCCATTCTAAGTTGCCCCAGAAACAGGTAGATTAGCATGTGGTTAAGTTTTAGCCACAGCTCTTATACGGCCCGATTTCCCAGCTCTGTTCCATTTTTCATTTTTTTTTTCCTTGCAGTTTCTTGTTTGTGGCCACAAAACACCACTAGCATTAATGTGCTTGTTCAGATCAGGACTTTCATGAGAACTCTTTAAAGGACTCCGTGAGAGGCACCTTCCAGCTGTAGGAAGGCATGATTCACGCCCAGATCTGGTACTTTCCATAGGCTGAGCGCTGGGGTCTGTCCATGCACGCTCTCATCCCGCACACAGCTCTGGGAACCGAACGCCACCAGGTCCATCCAGTTAGCCATGGGGTTCAGAAACCAGACGGTTCTCGTCTGGTTTGGAAACCGTGAGGGTGAGATTGCTCCTGGGCCACTCATTGCCTTCCTACGGGAGCCCTCAACACTTTTCTCCCTGGTCTCAGTGAATCAGACCTTCTTTTCTTAACCCTTGAAGAACAAACCAAGCCTTCCCTCTAGTCAGTTACGTAGACTAACATCATACATTCAATCTGGTCCCATTCACTGAGAAGTCTATTCTGCAGAGCTAAGTGCTAGAAATGAGCCTGGAATGGGTTTATTCATTCACTTGATGAATACCAAGTATCTGTTTTGTGTCAGGGATGTGGTTGGTCTGCAGATAGCAAGGTGAGAAGACTGTACAAACGGTTCACAGCTTAGAAAACAAAACTGCTCATAACCATAAACGAGAGACCAGTAATTATGTGTTCAAGGGATCTAAGCAAGGTGTTCTTGGAGAAAGAAGGAGATGTCCTTGATTAGTGGGGGGTGAGGGTTGGAAATGAGAGAAGGCTTCACGGAGGAGGTGACATTTGAGATGGTCCTTGAAGGATAGATACAAGGAGCTCTTCTACCGGAGAATCAGAGGCCGGCTTTCCAGGTTTTCTGAGAAAACCAAAGTTGTGCCTAAAGCATAAGATATGAAGAGAAGTGGCAGCTAGGGGAATTTAATAGGGTCAGCATCTAAAGGATTTTGATTAGTGAGGGATGTCTGGAATGAGATGCTCAAACGCCATTCTTCTGTGTTAACCAGCATCACTGGAGAAAATTCTTTATGTTTGAAACCTAACTGCCCACTCTTCTTATGGAATTTGCAACAGGGATACAAAATAGCCAACCATCTCGGATCACATAATAAACTTTGTATTATTCGGAAAATGCTAACCACGATTATTTATTTAAAAGAGGAAGTTATAAAAAAAAGAGGAAGTTATAGGATATAGAAATCACTACGTAACATGCGTTTATTATTTTATTTTATTTCTCCATAGAATTATATGTATTTAAGGTGGAAACTTGAGGATGTGATATCCATATACCCAGCAAAATGATTACTACCATCAAGCTAGTGAACATGGTCTGTCCTCATAGAGTTACATTTTTGTGTGATGAGAGCTCCTGAAATCTACTCTTCGCCGATTTCCAGTACTGAGCACGGTATCATCTACCAGAATCACCACGCTGCAGGATAGATCTCTAGATGTATTCCTCCTCCATAACTGTAACCTAGTACCTTTGAGGAACATGTCCCCATTTCTCTTCCTCCTAGTCCCTGGTAACCACTGATTTCTACCAGAGGTGCTTAAATCCATGAGCTCAGTACTGTGTCAGATCCTGACAGAAACACAAAACGGGCTCAAGTCTATACCCCAAGATCTGTCGTAGGGCAAGTATCAGGAAATAAAACAACAACAACAAAACCAACTCCACGTGGGAATTCAGCTCTTTTTTTTTTTTTTAAGATTTTATTTATTTATTTGACAGAGATCACAAGGAGGCAGAGAGGCAGGCAGAGAGAGAGGGAGGGAAGCAGGCTCCCCGCCTAGCAGAGCCCAATGCGGGGCTCGATCCCAGGACCCTAGGATCATGACCTGAGCCAAAGGCAGAGACTTAATCCACTGAGCCACCCAGGCGTCCCAAGCATTTTTTTTCCTATTATGTATGAACTCTGTATTGCAATGAGAGAATTTCTGATTTTGAGGCTCCATATTGTCCTTTGTAATTGGTCTTCTAGTCTAAACAAAAACCACAGCTACCAGAGGTGACATCTGCTTACTAGTTATTCTGGGCATATTAAGAAGTTCCTCACGGTGGATGTAAGATAACAACTGCGTCTGGCTTCCAAGGCAGACTTTGGCATCTTATGCTTGGGAACATTTAAGTCGGGGTCAGTAGTTTCCTAGCTAAGGGAGGTCCACCTGGGCCAGGCATTCGGTGAATGACTCCTGCAACTGCTTCCTACCCTAGCATCCCTAGGAGCCTTTCAGAATCACAGAAGTTTCTGCGGGATGCTTGAAGCCAAGTCCACGTTCCAGAGAACACTTTTCAACAATAGTTCAGGGACAAGCTTTCGGCACAAGCCACTGATCACATTAGTAGTGACCTCACCTCCTTCGCAATGACCAACGTGTGTCCTATAAAGGGGGGTGAGGGAAGGGGCAGAGGGCAACCTTCCTTCTGCTTCTCTCCTCTAACAATCTGGAAAGCACCAAAGAAAGTAGCAAGTCATGACAGTGCAGGGTATAAGCTGGTCCAAGGCTGTCTCCGCTATCTCCACGCCTGACAAGGACCAGCGATGAGCTGCTCCAAAACCATTTTTTTGCTCATCTGTAAAACAGGGATAAAAGAAATTGACCCACCTACCAAGAAGTTTGTGAAGATTAACAGCGATAATGCACTGGACACTTACGTAGTAAGTGCTCAGTAGTGGATTGGAAGCGGGAAATCAGACCCAGCCCATACTACTTCCAAATCTAGACTCCCTGTGCCCTCTGCTTCCTTTGTTCACTAAATGCCTAAACATCATCATGGAAGGTGCAAAAGGAAGTGTGAGCCGGTCCTCTGCTGCCTTTAAGGAGTCTGGAGTCCTTGGGAGGCCAGCAAAGGAAGTCCGAGCTTTGTTGAACGGGAGTCACTGGCTTCAAGGAAAGAGATTGGACACCCACTGGGTACATTCTGTAAACACTGAAATCAGTAACGAATGCATTTTGGAGGCGGGATTTGCTCTGGGTCTTGTCTGATCAAGCCAAATACATGTAAAAATGCAAGAACAAATGAAGATTGGCATACGTACAGGTTTTTGCCATTTTTGTGGGACTGAATCAAGACGGGGAATGGTGAGAAGTCAAGTTCGGATAAACAGATTTTTCTTTCTATTTTCCTTCTTTTTTCTCTTTCTCCTTCTTTTCCTTCCTTCCTTCCTTCCTTCCTTCCTTCCTTCCTTCCTACCTTCCTTCCCTCCTTCTTTCTTTGATTTCCAGAGCGAGAGTGTGTTAGTTTGCTAGGACGACCATCACAAGGGACCACAAAAAGGGTAGCTTCAAACAACAAAAATGTGTTTTCTCACCATTGTAGAGCCTAACATCAGAAATCAAGGTGTTGGCAGGGTCTGTTCCTTGTGAAGCCTGAAGCTTCCTTGCCTCTTCCAGCTCCTGGTGGGCTCCATGTTCCTTGGCCAGCGGGACTATCTCTTCCATCACCGCCTCCCTCTTCACAGGACTGCCTTCCCCCACCACACTGGACATGTGGACATCAAGAGAGCTCGAGGAGGGAGATCAGCATCTGAGAAGAAAAGGAAAGGCAGAGAGGGAATGTGATTGTTTATAGAGTTCTAGAGAGGGGAGAGAGGGGAACACGGACAGAATCTGGAGGGCTCCCACCGCGGAACGGGCGATTAATGACTGAATGCTTATGAAAGCATGCCAGGATCGGCCCTCGATGCTCGTTGACCAGAGGTGATCGCGATAGGAAACGTTTCCAAGCTCAAGAAGCTCAGATACCAGGACCGGAGGCAGAAGAATCTGGAAAAAGCGTGACCGGGAGGAAAGAGGAAAATCCAGGACGAGTGAAACCACAGAAGAGAAAGGAGGAAGGGTGAAAAGGGGGAGTGGTCAGTAGTGCTAAGTGCCAAACAGAAAGAGGAAGCAAGATAAGAGCCCAGAGCGGCCATTAGTTTGAGCAACAAAAGAATCATGGCTGACCCCAGTGAGTCTGATCTGAGTGGAAAGTTGGGGGTGGGAGCCGGAATCCCACTGGTTAAGAAGTGTGTTCTCAGGGACTGCTCTTGGAAGATGGCGGGAGGCTTAGGGTCGAAGAAGGTGTGTTTTAAGGGGGGAGACCCTTGAATGTTTTTATCCCCAGAGCTGGAACGTTCCAAAGGAAGAAGTTGTGGAAGGTGAGGACAGAGGGGGGCGGGGAGAGTGTGTGGGGGAGAGAGAGCTGATTGCTGATGGAGAGAGGTTCCCGAAGAGGATTCTGGGAGTAGGGGGTAGAGGGAGGAGGAGGGAGCTGGGCCCTGGAGGAGCACCACGAGGCTGTGTGAGGACAGGAGATGAGGATGACTGCAGGTGGTGATGGGTCTGAGGGGGTAGAGACGACCAGCAGGAAGCCCTTCCTGTCCTCAGGTCACAATGCGGATCCTGTTTCCTCATGACACCTTGTGTGAGAGGTGTGATGGGCGCCAGCCCTCAGGGGTGCTTGGCCTTCTGGGCTCTGCTCCTGCACACGCACCCACGCCCACGTCTCATAGGGCCCTTCCGCTCCCCGCTGACGGCAGGTGGCCTGGCGTTGCCTGGAATGGGGCTGTGGGAGCTTCTGGGCTGGCGGCAAGGGTGTCCTACTGGCTTCTACTCGCACCACAGGGTGGGCTGGGGCACCTCATTTTGCTTCTTCTGATCTGACTTTTCTCCTCTCTAAAGCGAAGTGGCAGACTGAGTACGTTACCCCAGGGGTCGGCGAACTAGGGCCTGGGGCCCAAATCGAGCCCCCTGTCCGTGGCTGTTTTTTGTTTCTTGTTGTTTTCTTTCAAATGAAGCTTTACTGGGTGTGGTAGGTTGCCTTGTGCCGCTCCCCAAATCCGTGTGCCGAAATCCTGACCCCAGTGCCTTAGACTGTGATGGGCTCGGGAGACCATGGCCTTGAAAGACGTGATGGACTTACAGTTAGACCTTGAGAGTGGGCCCGAATCCAAACCAGCCAGTGTCTTTATGAACAGAGAGAACTGGATCCACAGAGACACCATGGGACCCCTGGGAAAGCCTGGGGGAGGGCTCGGCGCGCTGGCGACCGTCCAGAGCCAAGGAGAGGAGCGTCAGAAGAAACCAGCCCTGCCGACACCTTGATCTTGGACCTGCAGGCTCCAGAGCTGTAAGGTAATGGATTTCTGTTGTTTCAGTCCCCCTCCCCCCACGACCCCAAGGCTGGAGTATTTTGCTATGGCAGCTCTAGAAACTACCACATCGGAACCCGGCCCCATCTCTCCCTACCCTCTGGCTGCTTTTGCATTATGATGGAAGAGTGGAATATTTGTGAGAAATGTGCCCGGCTATCAAAGCCCTCAAATCAATCAATCAATCAATCAATCAATCAATTTATTTATCTTTAGTAGCTGGCCCTGTATAGAAAAAGTTGGCTCACCGCTACTCTAAAACATCCCCAAAGTTACTCTAAATAGAAATTATAGGAAGGTAGTAAAAGCTTACTTCATTTTTATGTTTCTGCGTCCCAAGTCAAGTCGGATGCTGGGCTCTTGGAGGGCAGGGATCACAAATCTTGCAGGAAGGGAGGAAAGAGCGTTGACCAGACACGGACACACGCTGTGCCCACCGACAGATGAGTGGGTGCAGAAAATGTGGTGTGTGTACAACAACGACCGTCGTATAATTTACGACCACGTGGATGAAACCTGAGGACGTTGTACTAAGTGACATAAATGAGACAGAGAAAGATACTGCCTGGCCTCACTTACATGCGTATCAAAATAAAAACAAAAACAAAAAAACCCACCAAAATGAAAGTCCACAGAAACAGTAGAACGGTGGTTGTCAGGGGTGGGAAATGGGTGAATGTGGTCAAAGGCACCAAATTCTAGTTATAAGATAAGTTCTGGGTATGGAGCGTACGGCACGGTGACTGTGGTTGACAATATTGTATTGTATATTTGAAAGCTGCTAAGAGAGTAGATTTTCAAAGCTCTCACCACCAAGAAAAGGAACTACGTGACATGATGCATGGGATAACTAGCTTCATTGCAGTCATCATTTGCAGTATGTACCTGTATCGAAATCACCTCAGTGCACCTTAAACCGATCCAATGTCGTATGTCAGTTCTATCTCAACTAAGCTGTAAAAAATATGCAGAACATGTCCAGGACAGCTGCACATTTGTCTCTATGTTTATGCTATTGGTTTTTTTTTTTTTTTTTAGTAAACAAAAATTTTTCGTCCTCCCCACAATACTGTTAGCTGAACACCTGCTATCTGCCAAGGATTGTGTTGTGCACTTTGCTTTCGATTAGTCCCTGTAATAAGTCTGGGAGGTGGGCACATTTTTTTAAGTTTTATTTTATTTTATTCTATTTATTTATTTAAGAGAGAGAGAGCATGAATAGTGGCGAGGGGGAGAGAGAGAGAGAGTAGCAGACTCCCTGCCAAGTGGGGACCCCGGTGCAGGACTCGAACCTAGAACCCTGGGATCACGACCTGAGCTGAAGGCAGATGCTTAACCGACGGCGCCCCCCAGGAACCCCGGTGGTACATTTCTTATTCCCATGGTACAGATTAAATAAATGAGGCAGGTGAGATGAAGTGTCTTCCCAGATCACAGAGCTCTGTCCAGATCACCCTGGGAAGGGGACCCTGTCTGTCCTCACAGCCACAGTCTTGTTGGCACACCACGCCACGCCACTTGAAACTCAGAATTTTTTTTTTTTTAATATTTATGTCTCTTGTGATTTGTCGTACATTGCTACTAATAGATATGGAGAGAATGTTTCTGGAATTGATTCTTGGCTTCATGCTTCTCCCAAACATGGCAGCCCTTCTGCCATTAAAGATAGAGTAAACATGACCTAGAGGTCAAGTCCTGCTCTAGGTTCTGGGGACCCGGGTATGATGAGACACAGTGTTCCTGGCTCTTAGTTTTCTCGTGGAGAAAGGGTTGTTATCTTTTTCAGTGGTTGTCCACCCGCTGTCCACAGCTTTCCGTGACCTGATCTTATACCCCGCAGGTGACCAAGGCGCAGTGGGATGGCAGGCAGCTCTGGGACTCAGGGACTGGACCTGGAGGACGGTCAGTGCCGCAGGCTCTTCATGGCCAACTGAAAAGTGCCTCCAAATCCACTTACCCTCTGTCGTTGCCTCCCTCTCGTTGCCGTCAGCGGGAGAGCTGGGATCTCCTCCCTCTCGCACACGCCCCCGACATGGGCTCCAGAACCCACAGGCTGCAGTGCTCAGGCTTGGGTGGAAAATGTGATCTCTGCCGTCCTTGGGGGGACAAACCCACAAACCAAAAGGACTCTGGCTTTCCAAAGCAATGATGCCCTTGTTTGGGGCTTTCTAAAATTTCCCGGATTTTCTCTGAAATCAAATGAGATGCTGTGGCCTCGGCCGAACACTTAGGCTTTGTCGGGGACAGAGTGGCCCAATCACGACATCTTGGGGCTTGTGGCCATCAGCCCTGGAGCGTAACGCGTGGCTGTGAAACTTGTTGCTGGAATTTCTCTGACCTGTGGCCGCTAGGCTGGAATTTCTTACCATCTCCCTTTCCCCAGACTAGTCGCACATTTGGGGCAGCTTAGATGATCACATCACATCCCTGCAATCTATCTTTTCTCTTTTCTTTTCTTTCTTTTGTTTTCTTTTTTAAAGATCTTGTTTATTTATTTGACACACAGAGAGAGCGAGTACAAGCAGAGGTAGTGGCAGGCAGAGGGACAGGGAGAAGCAAGGAGCAATAAGCCTGATGCGGGGCTCGATCCCAGGACCCCGGGGATCATGACCTGAGCCGAAGGCAAGTGCTTAACTGACTGAGCCACGCAGGAGCCCCTGAAGTCTATTTCTAAGGTAAAATGGAAGTCTAATTGGGAAAAAAAAAATCAATTTTTAATGAAACAAAATCCCCTCGAAACTAGATGCCAGATGTTACTGTGCCATCCCCACTCAGTTTTTGACCCTGGGGCTAAGCCACCCCATTGAAGTAAAAACACGTTCATGGCTTCTTTATAATGTCTGGGTTCTCTAGACACAATCACGTAAGGGATTGTGGAGGAAGCATCAAAATGTCTCTGCCATATATTGGCTATTCTGTTTTCTCTCTCTCTCTTTTTTTTTTAACCTGCAAAATCAAGGCATTGGACTAAATAATATTTAAATTCTCTTAACATGCACCAATGTCTGTGTTAACCCAAAGGTAAAGGAAGGCCTTCTAAGTTTATCCGTACAAGTACTTCAGCATAGATAATTTACATGTTGTAGGAAATTGGATTCTGTCCCACACTAAATATATTTTCAATAAAAGAAGGCTTCCTGATGCCTGTCTTAACACCAGCGAAGAAGAAGTTATCTTCTTTAGCCTGCAAAAGCTGGGCCATTAGCAGAGGACGGAGTGTGAGGCCTTTGGTGGGGTGATACTGAGACCCAGATTCTGAGTAGCGCTAAAATGTTAGGGACCAGTTGCACTCTGGGCCAGTCAAATCCTTCTTTTATCTTTTTCAAAATGTAGGAGACTAAGCTCCCTCTAGTCCTTCCAGTAATCTGAGGGTTCCTAGAATTGGCCGATTCCCTAGAAAGCCACCTTGAGTCCAGGTTGGTTCTTGGCTTGGCATCAGTAATGGTGACAAGGTGGAGGAATAGATTTTGCTGGACAACAATTTAAAAGAACAAACAATGGGAAAAAAAAGAGAACAAATACGAAAGTACATTCAACAACCTCCAGACAAAAGCCTGGTGGTTCCAAAGTTCTGACCCTGTGACAAAACTTGAAATGACTTCTGCCTTTTCTCTCTTGAAGAACATTCTAGAAACTAAAGGGGCCAAGCCCGGCTCTTCTGCAGGAACCACTAATGGTCACAGCGCCCATTCAGACAGTCTGAAAACATTCCAATTCTTACCTTGCGATTAGCGTAGATTTACCCGGAAGATGGCAAGGTTAAAGGAGTTGTGTTTCTGAGATCCGAGCTGTACCATAGTTCAAAGTTGCCTCAAAGGCTTTCAGAGATGAAATGAGATTTTATTATGTAAATCTCCAGTTAGGCTCTGGCTCTTATTAAAAACAAAACAAAGGAACAACAACTGGGAGTATTGGAAAAGGTCCATAAAAACAATTTAAGTTTACTGAGTAAATAAATAGTAGACAGTTTAAAATTCTCTTTGGGGATAATTGAGAAAGTGACTCAAAGAAATTAGAGATGGAAGAAGCTTGTTTTATACAGCCCTCCAGGGGATGCTTTCCTTGGGTTCTTTGCTTTTGGATTAAAAGGTCAAAATGACAATAACACTAATAATAAATTATATACTCCCAGTGCCTTCTTTTAAGCCCTTTAATAGCCTGGTGAAGAGTGGAGACATGTAGCGTTCATGTTTAATGTGGCTCCTGTTGGAATTATGACTTCCCATAAGCCAGCTACATCTGAGGCCGAGACCCAAGAGTATAGATTATGACACTTGGCCAAGGGGGAGGGAGTCTAGTCCCATGATTTGTTCTGAAGGCAACCTCTCTTACTCTGATCCAAAGGGAGGTCTAGCAGAAAAATTGAAAAAAATGTTTGGTGGCATTTTGTGTTTTAGAAATTATATAGATGAGTGGAATAAATTCTATGGTAATTATATACTGTAGTTTACATAATAGAAAATTTCATTTCCTCTTTCATTGTAACCTCTGACCTGAGAGAGCATCTTTCCCATCCTCGCTGTGGGTGCTTTCCTTGGAAAACAGGGAAGGAGAAAGGATGCAATTATGCTAGTGAACGTGGCTACCAGCCTCCAAACCTCAACCGCAGGTATCAGGCATCATTTTCTCTGTTTACCAAATTACTTTTAAGATTTGGACAGAATATTTCCCACATAGTTCCCAATCACTAGCTCGCGAGGGGACCTTCTAGGGAACTCAGTACACAGAAGGATTTTCAACGGCCAGTGAGGGAAACAGAGCTTTCTGATGGCAAAACATGTATATAGAGAAGCCAGAGGAAAAAGATAGGCTATTAACAAGTACCTCTAAAATGAAAATCTGTAAGGCAAATTATTTAAATGAGACAATGTAAATAAACAAGGCAAAAACAGGAGCCTTTGGATCCTTTACTTCATCTTATAGTAAATAAATTATCCTAAAGCACATAGATAGGCACAGGACTTTGTTTTTATTTATTTTATAGCCTGTTTTTTTTTTTTTTAAGTCCTTGTAATAACTCCTGGTGGAAAAAAAAAAAAAACAACAACAATAAACTTTTTCTTTCTTTCTTTCCTCCCCATTCTGCTATTATGTCAGCTTTGATGAGCTCGTGTGATTGGACTCCTGTAAAATGACGAGGCTCATTTATCCAGAGAGCCGTCGGGGGTTACAAAGTAAAAGAATCTCCATTTCTATCCCTGTTGTGTCGCTGCCAACATGGCTGGACCGTTTGTCATAAAATGGAGGAAAATACACTGGTTTTTGCACACGTGGCTGTTCCAGTCCATCAAAACAAAAAGATCATAGCCTCTGGCCATGACTGAAGGCAGAGGACGTAGGACATGTCAGTGTCCTTTATCTCAAGGCCCAAGTCACTCATCCTGCTACTTTCTGTGCTTCTCCACATGGAGACTTCCTCTAAATCTTGGCTAACGCACAGGAATCTGATGTTTAGAAAGTCACTTTCCTGTCCTTATAAACAATTCGACCATAATAACCTGGCCGCTGGCACCAGAGCTTCATTTAAATTTTGCTCAGCTTGGTTTACAATTAAGATTTAATTAGTAAACTCATTACAAAGACAGGAAATCTCTGACTTTCCCCTAATTCTCTCTCAGGCTTTAGCGAGGACCCAGCCTGTCCCTTTCGGTTTAGGCGCTCGCACAGAGTTTTTTCTAAACACTGTTATTTATGTCAATCTTAATTTTAAGATAAAATATTGTCCTTTGCTTTTGAAAATAGAGGGAGGTAGCCCAGTCACTTAGAATTTAGGGTTTCAAGTTCTCTATTTTGAAAATAGCCCCTGTGTGTATTTTTAAACCTTCTCAACGCTAAGAGTCTGTGCAGATCCTTCCAGCTTGTCTCAAATGGTAGAAAGAGCCACTGAGGTGGGGGAATGGGGTGAGGAATGTCAGTAGGGGTGAGGACAGCAAGGCCAGAGTAGAATCACCCCATGGTGACACCATCAGAATCTTCCAGAACACTGGGCTAGTTTGCTATCACTCTCAGAACACAACAGGATGGTGGCAGAGCTCTATAAAATGGGGAAATATATAAAACAGGGTGATGCTTTCATATTTTGCCTCAAAAGAACAGTGGGAAAGTATCTGCTACGGAGTTAGGAAGCATGAGGGGTCTAGTTGAATATTCAGCTAAGACAGAAGCTTAGGAGAAGAAGCAATTTTAGAAGCCTAGGACTAAAACATTTGGTCATATTTTTATGGGACCAAAGCTACTTAAACTCATTTTGTTCTCAAGGTCCCGATGGGAAAATGATGGCGAACTTTGGGATCAGAGCTGAAGTGTTTTACCTCAACTTGCTTTCTATAAAAAAACAAAAACAAAAACAAAAACAAACAACAACAACAAAAAAAACCCTGAAGCTTTTTGTGGGAACTTTGATCCTTAAGGTTAGATAAGTGACTTTGTTTCGGAAATTCAGTGTTTGAAAACTCAGTCATTAGAAGTAACCATAAGTGGTCCTCAGTTTTAAATAAATACTTGAAGTCACGAATTAAATCCTTTTTAGAGAAGTTCAGTTGTTATCAGAGAGCCTTATTCTCTAGTGATTTCTCCGCCCATACTATTTTTTTTTTGTCCTAACAAAAAAGAAGCTATTGATCAGAAAGGTTAAGTGACTTCCCTGAGATCACACAGCAAACTAGTAGACAAGACAGAAATAAGGTTTGTTGGTTTGTTTATTTGAACTATGTACAGAGCTCTGAGCCAACTCAAAGGGAAAAGTTATTAGTAGCCGTAAAAATCAAGAACCATGATACTTAACGGGTGTTTCCCTTGGGCAGTCTCTGACAGCTTTTATGAGGCTTTGGAATGTGTCAATACATACCACTGTGACCCTCTGGGAAGGAGCAAACCAAACCTCTCTCCTCTGGGAAGTGTCAATCCTGTTTGCTCGTGAACATTCTCAGTAGGAAGAAGAAATGCGAACTTTAAGTTCAAAATGGCTCAGAAGAGCTTGGAGAATCCAGGACTTAAGCAGGTGCTAGTCCAATTAAAGAGAAGTCTATACAGCGTCAGATAGGCTCACTGTACAGTTTTGAATAATCTGGAAGTAAAAAGAAAGCTTGTCTCCCTGTCTCGTTGGCCGGTGGTTTGGAAGAGTCGGTCCCCCAGTGTGGGAACACGAGACAGGCCAGCATCCCCAGATTTCTAGTCTCGTCTTTGAGATGCGAGGTGCCAGGTTGATGGAAGGGACCGCAGTGCAAAGGAAGAGGGCAGAAGGATGCCCAAAATAACAGTTGAAAAAAAAAAAGAAAACAGAAATAATGAAGGCACAAGGGACTATAAATCTCCCAGGAAACATTAGCGCTGAGACGGGTGAGGACCGGACTCCCGAGGTTTCTGTTTTCAATTGAGGTTTCATTTAATGGAAATACACCCATTAGAAACCACAACAGATGTCCCTCTGAGCTGCGTAAAGACCAGCAGAAGTAAACAGAAAGAGATCTGAGCCAGGGGTCCCCTAATTTCTCCGCATCAGGAATTCGACTTGGGAAGGTATATTGAAACATTTTACTTTGGAGGAGCCTTTTGCAGTTATCAGAGACATTAGGTCCCAAATGCAACGCATGAATCTTGACTGAATCCTGTTTGGAAAATAAGGGCTTTAAAAAAAAAATTTGGTACAATTAAGGACAATGAAATATGGATTTTGGGATGTAAATTATTACAAATATATTTTTATATATTGTATAATTATGTATATTATATTAGCCTTGAATATAAATTATTACTATAGATAAAATGTGGATATAGATATTTAGATATTTTGATAGATTATATTAGGGCATTATTTTTTTTTAATTTTTTATTTCTTTTCAGCGTAATAGTATTCATTGATATTATGGAATTATTATATACTTTCCTGGGTGTGATTATATTATTGTGGCTAAGTAGTTTATCCTATTTTAGGCACTAGATCCTAACGTTGGGCTGATGTACAATTATGCCTGAAACTCAAAAAAAAGCACGTGCGTGTGTGTGCATGTGTGTACATGTATACGTACATATACATAGGTGTAGTGCTCGCTTCGGCAGCACATATACGTAGGTGTAGACACACTCAGACTTAAGCAGAGGCTGGATTGAAGAATAATGAAGTCAGGGGTGCCTGGGTGGCTCAGTGGGTTAAGCATCTGCCTTCAGCTCAGGTCATGATCTCAGGGTCCTGGGATCGAGCCCCGCATCGGGCTCTCTGCTCGGCGGGGAGCCTGCTTCCCCCTCTCTCTCTGCCTGCCTCTCTGCCTACTTGTGATCTCTCTCTCTCAGTCAAATAAATAAATAAAATATTAAAAAAAATAATGGAGTTGGGAAGCTTCTAGACACCGTTGGTTACTTATTTGCTCATGTTAGATTACTAATAGATTCAACAAGAATAGCAAGTAGCTATGCAGCTCTTGCTGGATGTTTTATGTGCATAACACATATCTTCCCAACCCCCTCTCTCGAAGCCACAGAGAGGGTTAGCTATCCACAGTTTAGCTGAGGTAAAGAAGTGACCCACCCAAAGTCACATGATACCTAGGCTATTGGATTTGGGATTGAAATCTCAGCAGTTGCTGTCAGAGTGTGTTTTTAGCTTGTACACCGTATTTTCTATATATCTTGACAATACCTGTCACTAAAGAGTATATGACCTTATGTTTATTGGATCAAATCCTAGAATTTACCTAGAATTTATCCTAGAGAAATGATGGAGGAAATGTGATGAGATATACCCAGGACAAAGTATGGCTCCTTTAGGTGTAAGGTCTCAGGGGCTTGCAGCTGGAGCTGGGAGGCATCAAGCTGCTACCACCCGCAGCTGTGAGACCGTGAAATCGATCCTCAGGGAGACAGACAGGCATCCCAAGTGTTTTCCCAAATCATGTCCCCACTCAAGTCAGTGGGCATTGTTTTGGCAACATCCTGTGTGTGTGCGTTTCTCAAAAATGCAGAGGGAGAGAGAGAGAGAAAGAGAGAGAGAAGTGGTGGCCAAACCAGGAAAATGTACGAAGTTCAGGAGAAGAATATATTTACGTTAAATGCTTTTAAAAAATTTTTTTAAAAATATTTTATTTATTTATTTGACAGACAGAGATCACAAGTAGTCAGAGAGGCAGGCAGAGAGAGAGGAGGAAGCATGCTCCCTGCTGAGCAGAGAGCCTGATGCAGGGCTCGATCCCAGAACCCTGGGATCACGACCCAAGCTGAAGGCAGAAGCTTTAACCCACTGAGCCACCCAGACACCCCTATTTATGTTAAATGCTTAAACAAAAAACTGCCAAGCCCTTGAAGGGAACCCTTCCCTTCTCCCTTAGAGCATGCTGGGTCCATGGTCTGTGTGAACAGGATGAACTTTGTCTCTAACTTCTGTCCAGACACTCACATCACTGTGTTGACCTCTTTTGTCTTCTTGGATGTCCAAACATACAAATCCCTCAACTCTTGACCTTCTTCTGTCTTTTTCTCTTCTTGTTCATGTGTTTAGAGTGGCGTGGACACGCAGGAAGCTTTGCCTTTCTTCCTTCTTTTGTTGGAGCCCCAGAGTTAGAAGCCGCTGAAACACTGAGACTCGCGGTCAGACTTAAAATTCCAGATTCCAAGCAAAATCTCCCACCAGGTCCTTCTTCCAACTCTCCAGACACCATCTCATTAAGCAGTGTGGCCGTGCGGTCTGTTTCCAGGGGGTAGATTCGACCCGTAAGTCCCTCAGCACTCAGGATGAGGCCATGCCCATCGTGGATCTTCTCAGATCTGTTTTACCTGTACTGTGGTTTTCAAATAGCCTGTTCAAGTAAAGACAGCATGGAGGTATATTACACCTCATGCGGAGAACAGTGACGCTCTCCCAGACCTTTGCACCTGATCAGATGTTCATGACAGTTCGATGAGTTCGGGAAAGATAGTAGGACTTCCTGCAGATGTGATGCTGCTCTGTTTCTCCAGGTGTGGGGGAGATAGGACACTGCCCAGCGGGTAAGCTCTCCCAAAGTTTCTCTTATCTAATCAGAATATTATCAGTGGGTTTTTTGTTCAGTTCATTAATGAACTGAATGAATATATGTTTGATGTTCCTTAGGACTATTATATAAAGTACGATGGAGGATTAAAAAAACGTAATAAATGAAATTGTTCGCATCTGCAAGGAGCTATGGTATAATTAGAAAGACAACACGTGCAGTCTTCATGGTATTCTTACGAATATCATAGGGTGTGTAAAGCAAGAGATAGATATTTAAGAAAGCTTTTTTTTTTTTTAAGAATATATTCTTTTGAAAGAGAGAGAGCTCGAGGACAAGTGGGGCAGGGAGGGGCAGAGGGAGAGGAAGAAGCAGACTCCCCACTGAGCAGGGAGCCTAATTCAGGGCTCGATCCCACGACCCCAGGATCATGACCCAAGATGAAGGCAGACGCTTAACCTACTGAGCCACCCAAGCGCCTGAAGAAATCTTGTTGAGTACCTACTGTGTTCTAGGCATTCTTCCAAGCGCTAAGAACTCAAAAGTGAGTAAAAGAGATAAAAAGCCTCCCCTCTTAGAACTAACATTCTAGATGGGAAGAAAGACAAGGTAGATATAAAAAAGATAAATAAGTAAAATGGGCGCTCGGTTAGTGGGATGACACGGCAGAGGCTGACAGTGGTTAAGGTTTTAAGTAAGATTTCCTGGAAAAGCCTCATTAAAAATAGAGTCATGTGAGTAAAGACCCAAAGGGAAAGCGGACCGAGTTATCCAGCAGTGAAGGGAAGGGCATTTCAGGCAAAGGGAACAGCCAGTGCAAAGGCCACAAAGGACCCTTTCATCTGTGTTGAGGAAGAAGGAGGCCAGTGGGGCTGGAGTGTGTGGCTGCGTGAGAGAGGAGGTAGAGCAGGGATCAGAAAAACAACCGGGAACCAGACCCTGCAGGGACTCTCCTTGGCAGGGACTTTGGAGTTTCCTCAGAGTGCAATGGGGAGCCACTAGATAATTTTGAGCAGTGCAACAACATATGTGACTTGACAGGTGACAGGAGGTGAAATGAATGTGTCCTTGGGAGGGCTATTGTAATAATGAAGGCAGAAATGACGCCCACTAAAGCTGGGGGTTGGGGGGGTGGAGTTAGTTTAACTGTGCTCAGTACTCACTCGGCTTGTGCGCAGTTGCACACAGGGATGCCGTGGTGGAACGGTTGTGTTCACCAGGCTCAGGATTTGGCCAAGGATGAGGATATGAGAGAGGCAAGGAATGGAGATGAATGGAAGGGCATGGTTTTAATGAGGGGCCGTGGAATCAAAATGGGGTAAGGGGAGAAGTGAGAGTGTGAAGGGAATGAGGAAAACAAACAGGCCGTGCAGTGAATAGCAGGAAATTCTGGGGCGGGGGGGCATTCTCTTCCGTCAGGTCCAGTGGTAGAAGTGAGAGGGCTGTAGCTTCAGCGGAGTCTGGAAGGATAGCTAGGTTTCTGTTAGAGCAAGACGCCAAGGAAGTTTTCTGAGGAGATCATGAGGATATAGAGGTTTGTGGATGGTTGAATGGAAGCACCAGAAGGCACGGTGAAAGGGCTTCACAAGATGGTGGTGAGGGGTGGGTGGGGGTCAGAGGAGGCTCTGTGTAAGCTCAATGAGAGTTAGCCTGTGGGGATCGGGAGAGCATGGGAGTTCTGAGTTTCTGACATGCCCTGGAGTCAGGGGTGGGTTAAAATTACTCTGGAGGGTCCCAAGTCAAACATTAGAGGGGGGGTTATGGGAGCATGGTGGGATCTGAGGTTTCCAGTGGATTTGCCTTGGCTCTCGTAGATGCAGACTTGGAGTCCTGAAGCCAGCTGGTGTTCTTCCCTCCCGGGAGCACTCCTTGACTCCTGCCAACAGTGGCCTGCGTGCGGACTGTCCTACGCTCAGCTTTGGGCCAATGCTGAGAATTCATCCTCCATACATCATGGGCTCACAACAGACCCACTCGTTCCTTCAACTGCTTTGAGCCTATTTCAGAGTCCAAGGTCCAGCTGGGTGCGCGAAGATGAAGCGAGTGGGTCCCTGTCCACTTCCCACCATTAGCGTCGTCAATGGTCTAGAGTAGGTCCGGCCACCTTTTCTCTATAAGCACTCCTTAGGTGACATGTATCCAGCTCCAATTTTTGAAAGGATTTTATCCATCAGATTAAATAAGATGCATCTTTTGTTCTGTTGAACTCCAGAACTGAGTTATCTGACCTGACGGCCTGGGTCAGAGACAGGACACGGAGGATCACCTTCATGTCTTACCCCTTCAGTGGTATTACCTCTTCAGCGGAAGTTTTGGTCCTTGACACCAGATTCCCAGGGATAAGAGGACCACTCTTTGTTTAAGGACCTCTAAGAGACTGAACCTTTGTGGAAGCTTTTAAAATTTATTCGCAGGAAGTAATAATTCATTTCCTCATTTTTTATTATTCAAAGCAAATAAAATTGAATGTGTAATGGGAGCCAGTGGTGTTTGACAAACAACACATGACAAGAGAGATAGTAAACTGATTTGTCTAATAATACAATAAATGGTTTGAGTTACATTCTGTGTCTTCTTCAAAAGCAACACAACTATTTCTAAGAGGGTCTTTGAACTATTGGAAAGGGCCATCAAATTCTCATCAATATGTTTGGGATTCAAGGACCCCAGTTAGGGAATCTCTGTAGTGTAATTAAAATACAGAAATAAAATGCCCCCAACAGAAAACAAAAAACAAAACAAACAAACAAACAAAAAACCCCTACAGTTATGTTGCTCAAACTCTCCAATCAACACCAGAATCAGTCATCTGTGCTTCCTTGCCACCCTCCATGAATGTGAATATTTGAGAAGCATGGTTAGAGTCCTAAAGATTATCCTTGTCAAGTGTGAGTGCCTTTGGAAAAGCACCAATCTGGGGAAGATTTCTCAAACTGGATTGGGTAGTACCATGGGTCATCGTGCCATATCAGAATATTCCATTTGAAGATGGTTTAGAAAAGCATTTATTCTTAATGCACAATCTCTTATTTGAAACGAGCAGAAAAAATATTGTTTTCATAGCACAAAAATGCCAAATAAACCTTTACAAAATTGTCTTGGTTGTAAGAGTGTGAAGAAGTGAGTCTTCACCTTTGGGACATAATCCCGACAGACTGGACTATGGGAATCCCAGCAGAGAAAAGGTATGAGATTTTTTTTTATCTCTATAGAAAGAGGACGGACGTTAAAAAAAAATAAGCTGAACAAAATGGATTTAAGGCATGACAAAGTTTCCCCCACAGAATATTCAAGAATCACTTTAAGAAAAAAGAGTAGCCTGTCTTACTGGTAAGATGAAGCCAGAGAAGATCCAACTGTGCACTCCAGAAGAGGGCAATGTCAAAGCCCAAACATTCCCTGAGAGTAGAACAAGCCATTGCAACTGTCATAGCTTCTCAATTTGTCAGCAACGTTGAAGCCACTGAACTCTTTTGAGAGCAGAGGATTTCATGGACTAGAGGAAAAAATGCTTTTCAAGTAAAGGACATTTCCAGCTTCTTCCTTGAATTCTGCTCTTTTTTTCCCCTTTTCTTTTCTTTTCTTTTCTTTTCTTTCTCTCTCTCTTTCTCTCTTTCTTTCTTTCTTCCTTTCTTTTATTTATTTATTTTTTTTGTAGCAGTGTTTGCCGGTGACTCAAGTATGTTTAGCCTTAAGTGAAACTCTTCATTTTTCAAATTGCCTATTCTTGTGTCATGGAAATCTCTGGAAAGAACTTTACCCGATCTCGAGTCCACACACGTTTAGATGTGGCCCAGGAGAGCTCTCTTTGTTTTTACCCCTTGACCTGGAGGCTTAACTTTACATTTGCTTTCGGGAACAGAAAGGATATACTCTCAAATATTGCTTCCTAGGCCCGTTGTTGTCAACATTTAAAACATTTTCACGGGAATTCCTTGATGAAATGGAACTCTCCCACACTGGTCATTAGTCACTACACGATCATGAAGCTTTGGTGTTATCCTCTGTTAGAACGGAAAAGGATTTGTGGCAAGAAGAAAGAAATCACCTTGGGGTGCCTGGGTGGCTCAGTCATTAGATGTCTGCCTTCAGCTCAGGTCATGATCCTGGGGTCTTAGGATCGAGCCCCGCATCGGGCTTCCTGCTCAGCGGGAAGCCTGCTTCTCCCTCTCCCACTCCCCCTGCTTATGTTCCCTCTCTCACTCTCTCTCTCTGTCCAATAAATAAATAAAAGCTTTAAAAAAATTAAAAAAGAAAGAAAGAAGTCACCATCTACAATATTGGAGTTGCAGGGGGAGGGAATCTACATTTCTTAAAAGTGGTGAATTATGTGGAATTAGTCTATTCGGGGCCTTGGCTCCCCTTCCCATCCACAGGCCCAGGATGTGGGGTTAACTCACAAGACAAACAACTCGGTGCAGGGAGTTCCACGGCAAACAATGCCTGTCCGGCAGCCTCCTGATTGCTTTTGTCTTCCTAAGTCTAATCCCACGATAAACCTTGTTTCCTACACTCGATGTGCCTCTCTTTCACTAACCCCAAATCCATCAGCTGCATTGTGGTTGGCTCATGGTGCACAAACAGAATCGCCAGTTTCCTTCCTCAAAGCAAACAGTGCTGGTGCTTAGCCACAGTTCAAAAGGTTTAACACCCCACTGTGCCTGTTCATTTAGGTGGCCAAGTAGGGTCAGCTCTGACTTCTAATTAAACCACTTCATTCCCTGCCATCATTCCCAGTTTTTACTAAGGGAGAAATACCGTATGATTTCTTAACCAGTGGCCTCTTGTCCCAGCCCCTGCTTCTAATTTTTTTTTTACTGTTCACTAAAATAACCATTAACAGGGCACCTGGGTTGCTCAGTCGGTTCAGAGTCTGTGTTCGGCTCAGGTCATGATCTCAGGGTCCTGGGATCGAGTCCCGGTGTCAGGCTTCTTGCTCAGCGGGGAGCCCACTTCTCCCTCTGCCTCTGTTCCTCCCCCTGCTTGTGCTCTCTCTCTCTCTCTGTCAAATAAATAAATAAAATCTTAAAAAAAATAAAATACCCATTAACCCTCATCCCTGTTTCATTTTCTTCCCGTTTTCTGCCAGATCTCTCTCTGCTTTAATCCACGATCAATTGCTAAGAATCCGGTCAGCATGGTATTTTCTCAGCCTTCCCCCTCTTCTGCTTCTCATGGTTGGTTTGCTGGAGGAAAGATCAAGAAGGGCCTGGGGCGGCCCCCTGGCAGAATGGAACGCTGCAGGTGTGTGATGTCATGCCAAGGGCTCCGGAGAGCACGCTCTGGGAAACAACATTGTACCATCAAGCAGGAGCCCCGACTGCCAACGGAAGACCCGTTCTCATGCTTTCCAGAAGACAAACCATCACATTTCCTATTGTTCCTTCAGGCACTTGCTTCCTTCTGTTTGTTTCACTTTTCGTAAACCAATGAGTCATGTCACTCGCTTCTGACTCCAAGTGACTTCCCCCACAAGGGTCATTCCAGAGCGAGCCCCATCAGAGATGGGAACAGGGGCTGGGACATAAGTTTTGTTTGGGATTTTGCTGTATTATTTGGGCTTTGCTTTATAATTTCTTATAGGCAGGTGTCTGAAGGAAAGGCCTTCAAGTGCCCTTTTTCTTCCGTGACAGCAAAATACTCACAACTGCCAAACCCGGTAGAACCGTCTATATTCTATAGTCATAGAACCAGTGTTCTATGACTGCGAGGAACATGTTTGGGACCCCATTAGCTGATCATTAGCTTACACTGCTCGGGGATTTTCTTAACACAACATCCATTATGAAAAATGTTGCTTAAGCATTCTTTAGGTAAGTGCTATGAATGGGCAGCAGGGTGGAGGGTGTTTTTCAGGAAGCTTCCCCAGGAAGTATGCCTTGCAGGGGCTCTGAGTGTCCTGGATCCCTGGATGCCCCCCTTCCTAAGAGGCAGCCCGTTTGAGCAAAGGATGGTGCTGACAGAGATCATGTTGCTGGTGTCGCACAGAGCTGCGCCAGTGGCCCACCCCAGCGGGCTTGGAGAGGACCTCCCGGTCCTGCTTTTACCGAAAGTAGCAGGTGGAAGGGGAGGAGAAAATGGGCATTTTATATGCACCGTAATATGTATAAATAGGAGACGTATGTCACTTTTGGAAAGAAATTGCTTTTGTTTGTTTGTTTTTAAGGGCACAAGGCATTTATGACCTTGTGTCCTGACAGGGGTGAGCTTTGAGATGGAGCTCGGAAGAGGCAGAAACAGCTAGCTTCTTGGTGCTTCCTGGGTCCTGGGTTTCAATCCCTCATCTCCTTCCTTTTCTCTCCATGACGTCTCACCCCACCCACTCTGCCTGTATCAGCATCTCACTTGGGTGCAGAGATTTTGTGAAGCCCCCTCAATTCTAACATCAGGAAATCTGGGTTTTATTTAGACCTGTCTCTGACACTGACTTTGGGAAAACCACAGGACTTCTCTCCGGAGGCTGTGATATCTCCACTCTTCGAAGTAGGGAAAAGATCTCGTTGGGGGCAGGCGGATGGGGGGGCGAGAGCGGAAGAAGAGGGTCCTCCCGGAAGAGGTATTCCAGAGAAGGTTGTGAACAGAGAGGGGGTCTGGTGTTCAGGGAAATGAAGGAGGGGCTCCGTGCCTGGAGCGTAGGTTGGGGTAGGGTGGGGGAACTAGGCAAGATTGAATCCAAGGAGGGAAGCAGAAACCAGATCAGAAGATGTTTATATGAGTATTTTAAGGGTTTTTGATATTAACCCAATAAAAACGAGAAGCCAATGAATCATCTTAATTAAGGAATTAGCTAAATAGAGCATGACACTGACCTATTCTCAACCCATTGGCACCAGAAGAGCTGGACTCGGGCATAGAATTGTGGACTTCACGGACCCAATATAAGGTTTTTTAGATTGCAGGCATAAATATAATACCACCATCTTAAGAAAATTCTGCCAAAAAGGGACATGAATAAAAACAACAGAAAAGTCTATGACCATTACCAGCACTGTCCTCCACCACCATCAATCATCCTTTCATAAAAAGAAAGAAAGAAAGAAAGAAAGAAAGAAAGAAAGAAAGAAAGAAAGAAAGGCAGGGGAGATTTTAACAGAAAACAACAACAACAAAAAAAAAAAAGAAAAAAATAAAGAAAGAAAAAGAAAAGGATGATTTCAGAATATTCAAAATTATTTAGATTTATTTAATATGCCTTTATGAAGAAAACGGATGTTGTTGCTATTACTATTATTTTGTCTTGGACCTGTGAAAACTTTTTTTACAACTGGCATTTGTCAGCGTCCTGACATTTGGAAACCATTGGTGAAGGGGAGCACTATATTTGGATGGTAAGGAGAAACACGGAGCTGGCGGAGAGGGAATTGTTATGTTCGGTTTGGGAACAGTTAGGAAAGAAGGAGAGACTAATGGATAAGAAAAGTCCCTGAGAATCATCGCACCACAGCAGATAAGCAGGAATAGCAGCTGAATTTTTGCTCAAATTTGGTAATAACAACAGTCTTTATAGAATGAAAATTTGTAACTATTGTTTTATTGGTTACCCCTTGAAAGGTAGCTAAAAGGGATGTTAATCTTCCTATTTTATGAGCCCCAAATCAGAAGAATTTAAATGACATGTATGTTTTTCGTTATGTTTCTGACAGTGCTGTTCTAGACTGTGCTAGAAATGTTTCTTTCCTAAGATCAGAATTTTTTTTAGGGTGTCTTGGCTTACGACGTGGAAAAGCTCTGTAACCCTGGGCCTTAACACAGGGACCTTCAAATCCTTTGGAGCGACGTAAGACAGTCAGCCTGTCTAGCCCATTTTGCCAATGAAATCGAAATAAAACGATCACGTCTGGGTTATGTACAGATTCTTACCTGCCAGCGTTTGTGGAAACAATGCGAAGAAAAAGAAGGAACAAGCCCACAACATTAAAAAGCGAAATGGAAGAATTACAAGATCATCGGTGTTTTAGTGATTACGTGTGGAACTGAAGATGGTGGAGAAGGTGACAAAAGACGTCGGTGTCTTGTACTGTGGGAGAATTGATACAGTTGAGAGTTGATCCTGTAATTTCTAATTAGCTCTCTCTGTCCCAGATACCGGCTAGAAATTAGTACATTTCTTTGGTGACCTTTAAATGTGATGCATAACAAATTACTCAGTCAATTAAAAAAAAGTTGACATATGCATTAGTCCCCATATCTAATTTATCATGGTGTTGGCAATAAGTAATCTATCCATTTAATTATTTATTCATTAAGAAACCTCTAGAAACTCCGTATACACATTTATCCCTCTTTACACAGTATCCACATTCAGAAACTCGCCGGCCACTGCGCTGCTCCCTAAGAGCCTGCGCGGTCAGGCTGGGGCCTCGGGGGGACGAGTGGGGACCCCCCGCCCCATGCCCAGCTCCTCAGGGGTCGGCCGTAGGTCAGGACGGTTCCTTTCCCGCAGCTTTTCTCCTGTGCGTGTTCTCCAGTGACCGCTGACCACACAGTGGCGGTGAGGTGGGCCAGGATGGGCTCATCCTCGGGGGACAGCCACCTGCCCCGGCGCTGGGCTCACAGCTGCACAGTGGCTCCGGGTCCTCCCGCCCCATCGGCGGCTGGTGCTGCGGTTCCCCAGGTAGGAGCTTGTGTCCTGAGCCCTCTCCTGCGGCTGTCGGGGAGGGTCGCCCTGCTGTCGTGTCTGCACCACGTAGTGGCGCGTGGCGCGCTGGCCAGGGTCACCGCCTGCTGCAGATGGATTACCAAGTTCCCCCCCGCCCCAGCAGCCCGGATCTTGGAGGGTCGAGGGGTCGAGGGGGTTGGGGGTGTGCTCCAGCAGGAAGCGGACCCCTTCCCCGGGGCGGTGCCCACGCGAGAGCCAGGAGCTTGAGACTCTGCTGGCCCCGCGCACGAAGTCACCCCCAACTCTGTGAGGTTCCCGGAGCTCCCACCTGCTGCGCCTTTGGCAGCAGCCATCCGTGTTAGGGGCAGCACCCCCTGGCGGTGACGGGGCTTGGGGGAAGGGAGGGGTGGGAGAGGGGAAGTGGGGCTCAGGAGGTCGGGCTGGGTGGATGCGGCAGCCCAGCAGCTCTCCGTCCGGGAGAGAAATCGTGTCCTGTGTGATCTCAGTCCCATAACGGATGTGCTGGTGGGCCCACTCAATCCTGCGGAAGGGACTAACAGTGGTGGCACCACTTGGGGGACTGTTTCTGGCAAGTGGAGGACTTAGCTCCAGCACCTTTGGGGACTCTTGCTGGAGCGTCTGGATGGGGGTACAGCAGAGTGTGAAGTCACTGTCTCCTAGAACCTCGGCAGTGCCAGTGGCCCGAGGCCACCTTGAGCTCTCCTTGTGCTAATGTAGGGCTCGGTAGTAGCACTTAGCATCTCATCTGGATGGGCACAGGTGGTACTCGGCTGCCTGGCCTGCTGCAGTCTGAGGGCAAGGTTGTGCAGACTGAGGCCGGTGCGGGAAGCCGAGACCTGGCAGGGCTCACCACCACCTGCCTGGGGATAGCCTTGGATGTGGTCAGCACTGCCTTGGAGCACTGCCTCAGTCCCTGGCCGTGCCTAGCCACTTGCAGCCCTGCCAGGGACTTCAGGGTGATGCGATGACTTGGCCATAGCCATCACGGAACCACTGGGGCTAGGGGCTAGAAGTCTTGGTGCTTCTCAGGGTGGCCCCAGGGCACAGTGCCTGCCCCAGCCCCTACATGGGGATGCTTGGGAAAACAGTGCACTGGGCTTTCACGGGGTATGCACCCGATTCTTCTAAAAGATTCCCGGTGGGCCAAGAAGAAGCCACAGATCTTCACTTTGGGTTTTTTTTTTTTTTTAAGATTTTATTTATTTATTTGACAGACAGAGATTACAAGTAGACAGAGAGGCAGGCAGAGAGAGAGAGAGAGAGGGAAGCAGGCTCCCTGCTAAGCAGAGAGCCCGATGCAGAACTCAATCTCAGAACCCTGAGATCATGACCTGAGCCGAAAGCAGCAGCTTAACCCACTGAGCCACCCAGGTGCCCCTTCACTTTGTTTTGACATGCGCACAGAACCCTGTAGGAAGAGGACAAAAAACCAGGTTTTTGATGGAATTGTGAAATTATAAGGAATTTTAACGAAAATGGACATTTTTAGTTTCTTGCTAAATTAAGCTTTTTTTAAAAAAATTGTTTTTATTTATTTTATTTTTTTAAATACTAAGCTCATAGAGCTTATGATCATGATCTGTAGGTTTTTCTAAAGGATGTTCAGCCCAGCCAGCCAGACGCCTCTGCAGGCAGGTCCTGGTTACCACTGGGGGCCTCCTGAGCTGCCCTGGGCATGGACATCTTCCCTCTGCTGAGTCAAGAGGGTTTACAACCGGGCCCAACTAGCTCCTGATCTGCATTTTACACCACCAGAAAAGTTATGAACTGAAGTCGCAATGAGTCAAATGTCCCAGTGAA
Source organism: Mustela erminea (assembly GCF_009829155.1). Classification (NCBI taxonomy): domain Eukaryota; kingdom Metazoa; phylum Chordata; class Mammalia; order Carnivora; family Mustelidae; genus Mustela; species Mustela erminea. The sequence continues at coordinate 138,146,669 of NC_045619.1, read as the reverse complement.
ATTGATGGGTAAATGTCATCCACCCACACGGCCTCTTGAAACTAACTTCTTTGAGGTCATCCAGGGGACTAAATCCAAGGGGCTCTTTCCGCTGTGTTACTCAACTTCTGTCCTGCATTTGACACCGTCTTCCTCTGTTTTCCTTGAAATCTTGTCCCTCATCTCCGCATGCCATTCTAGGTTTCCTCTCTAGACTCTCTCCACCGACCCTCCCCACACGTAGGTGTTTCCCAGCGTCTAACTGTGGTCTTCTCTTTTTACTGTGTGCTTCCTTCATGAGCTGCCACGAGGAGCAGATGCAGTCCAGCTTCTTATTTCTACCTCATTTCTACCTTCTTATTTCCGGGTCCCAGCCCGCTGGTCATCTGTACCCGCACGGATCCTAGGACCTGCAGCTCCCGAGGTGAAACGGAAGTCATCTTCCTTCCCTCTCTTCCTTGGCGAATGGCGTCTTGATCTGCCCATTTCCCAGGCTGAGATCTGGGAGTCTTTCTTGACTTCTCTGTTATCTCCCACATACCTTCGGTGAGCAAGTCCTGACGATTCCAATCCCTTCAAAAATTCTCGGAATTATTCAGAGGACGCCTCAAGGCGTTGACCCGTGTTATTCTCATTCAGAGGACTAACGTCATGACGTATGCTATAATTTTTGAGTAAAAATGAGATGTTTTCCTGCACGTGTTTCAGTGTTCTCTCCCCTGCACCTCGTTACCTCCCTCACCCCGTCGTCAGACTGTAGTTTCCGAAACTGAAATTTGATTGTATCCTCCACTGTGTAAAGTCTTACAGTTTTCAGAAAATAATCCAGACTCTTTAACAGGTCCTTCTTTTTTTTTTTTTTTTTTTTCAAAATTTTATTTATTTGTCAGAGAGAGAGCATAAGCGGGGGGAGCAGCAGAGGGAGAAGCAGGCTCTCCTGGTTGAGCAAGGAGCCCTAAGTGGGACTCCATCCTACGACCCTGGGATCATGATCTGAGCTGAAGACAGACACCTAACCGACTGAGCCACCCAGGAGTCCCTAGCCCGTCGTTCATGAACTAGCCTGGTCTTGTTTTTACCTTTGAGCGTTCAAATCCAAATCCCTCCCTCTGGCCCCACCCCCCGCACACCCTACCCCACCACACACACACTCGGGGGATCACACCATGCCCTAATCCTGATCTCTTGTCTCTGCTTACAGCTTGCCTCCCACGTACAACCCCAGTTTCTGCATGAGTAACTCCTACTCATCCTTAAAAGTCACCTCGGGGGTCATTATCTCTGCGAAGTCGCCCCTGTGACCCTCTTGCCTTGAATTAGCTGCTCCTGTCCCTCGTCTGTATTCTCTCTCTTCACACACGTTGACCAGGATTTGTTTTGACCAACGAGAAACGCCTGTTGGCTTGTCAGGCTGCTCAATCCATGAGCCCACTGGGCAGTCCCTGTACCTTCAGTGCCATCACAGCAAAATAAAATGCAAGTGACCAGAAAACAAAGGAGTCAATGGTGGCCAACCTAGGCAGATTTAAAGTTACAGGGACATGGAGTGGAGAAGAGATAAGGTGAGAAAATTAACCAAATCCCCTCTTTTGCACTGATTAGAGATGGAAAAGTTCTCTGTTTTATTCCACAAAGTCCCTTAAAATCACCATCCAGCCTTCGGTCCCTCCATGTCTAGAGGTTAGTTAAGGGGAATGACTTGGACTGAGGAGTCATTTTGCATTACTCTGGGTAGACTGAAGGTCCAATTGTTTCTGGGACTCGGGACTCCACTCCAGGCTGAATTCAGTTTCCCAACTTGGTCCTGCTATAACCCAACCCCCTTCCTCCGGGTCTCACTTGTGATCAAGCTAGGTCGAGGGTTCCGGAATGCCCACACCTACTCAAGTCTCATTCTCTGGCAGATCCCTCTAGGTTCAGAGTGTGTGTGTGTGTGTGTGTGTGTGTGTGTGTGTGTGTACCTGAACAGAAACACAGATGGAGAGAAAGAGGGGGGAGAGAGAGAGAAAGACAGAGGAGGTGGGAGGCGAGAGAAAGACGGGGCAGCGGAGGAGGGAGACAGACAGAGGTGACGTACTCCACCTCCTCTACCTTTCATTTTTCTCTCCCCTTCCCTCCCCTTGGATTTTCTACACACTCAGTGCTAATTAAATGCCAGGCATTCTGCTAAGTCCTATAGATGCGCTCCACGTTGTGCATACACTGTTTAATCATATTTATCACACAGACTGGATTCTCACGAAGTTTTAGACCAAGGTTTAGACTACGGAAATCGTTGGCCAGGTCACCCCACTTGCAAACCGCAGCCCCGCCCTGAAACGCCGGTCCTTCGGACTCCACAGGGGTCTTCCTAATTTGTCTGAGCTTTGACATTAAACTGCACGTAAAAATCCAACTTGCAAGTGATGGCTTATGGAGGCCATGTTCTGCTTTTTCCTTTTTCCCTTTTTCCCAGGAAATGGAGAGTGAAACCGATGACCAGCAAGGTGTGTTGTCCCACAATAAATGATGTCGCTTTGGGTCTCCTATCAGGAAGCAGAACGCTTGCCTTTACGTGGGACTGACTCACTCTCATCAGTAAACTCGAAGGAAACAGAGACCACGTACTTCATTTGTTTATTTTTTGCTTGGTACCAAACCTGATGAACCAATATTGACTCTCAACAGGACATTTATGCTATGAACTCCTAACTGGAAACCATCCTGTGCTGTCTCACTTCTGCCCTTCTCCCACTCAGGCTGGGCCTGATTTTCTCATCCTTTTTCTCTTGTTGCGCTTGGGGGACAGGAATGGGCTTTGGAGGGAATTAAAATCAATTAAAAAAATGGGGGCTTGGGTCCCCCTGCTTTGTTAAGCGTGGTTGTCAAATGTGGCGGGAGCTTGTGGAAGGGCTTGGGAGGGGAAGGATGCGGGAAGAAAGGAGAAGTTTGCACACACAGGCATGGGGCGGGGGGGGGGGGGGGGGGGGGGGTCGCTTTGCAGTGGTTGGAACTCGTTTGCCTGGGAATGTGGTCCCTGAATGAATTCTAGAGCTGCTGAGCCCTCCTGTCTCCTGAGGATAAAGTGTGGCTTTTGCTCCCCCATCTCACAGGCCAGGACTGACTTCCCTCTTTTGTGCTTCTTGAGGCCTCTGGTTGGAAGTAAGTCACCTGTTTATCTCCCGAACCCTGGGGTGGAGAAAAGGACAGACCAAGGACATCCTGGCTGAGCTGTTTGCTAGGGCTAAGAAGAGTGAAAATCTGCCCCTCGTCCTTGCAAATGTGTTTTCCTTTCCTTTGAGTTTTGAGTGACTGGAATCTGGGACCCTAAACATATTTTGTTATGTAAATGCATCCTCAGCCCCTTCCAATCCCTTCCACAATTCCTTAATTACAGAGGCGAAGAGTCCTTAGGAAGGCCTGAAGGAACTGGCCAGGGTTGCCCTGTTCAGAGGGCGAAATCTGGGTGCGCATTCTAATTTTTGAGCAGAAAATGGGGGCATTTGTACGCACCCAGGTTTGGGAAAATCCCCTTTGGATTTTTCCGGTTGTGTGTTTGAATCCACTTCGTTTTGGCTGCGGGCTGGCCTCCCTGAGAAAGGCAGCAGGGCAGCGGCTGAGCACAGTGAGAAAATCAAGCAGAATCACAAAGGTCGCTGGCCCTGCAGGGTTCTCAGACTCGGAGGAGCCAAGCTGTTTACCCCAACAGCCTCCGGACCACTCAGAGACAATGTCTGTGTTTATACAGCTTTGTGGCCTGAGCTCCTCGCAGTGCCTGGCACCTGCTAGACATTTCAGTATGGCTCTCGCGTAAAGAAATGGCACACAGTGGAGAGACGTCGTCCCTCTCAGTGCCGGGTGAGGGACACTTCTAGAGATGCTCTAAGGGTGACTGGGGAGTGTTTCGCCCATATTTGAGCTCCTTCTCGCAGAAGGATGAGATTAAAGGAGTAAAGTGGGGAAGCCTGTTCCCTGGGGCGGGGAGATGGTGGGTGCACTGAGCCTCAGTCTACCAGTCCGGGCTCGAGAGAGTTTATGCTGGAGAATGGGCTTTAAAAGCGCTGGGGACGCCTAAATATTGAGTGCCATCAGCTCAGGGCATGTGTAATTATGATTTTGTTTTTTTCATTCTGTTGAAGATCGGCTGTGGGATGAGATCAATGAACATGGTCATTCTTACTGACTGTACGGGGCTGCCAGGAGTCTGGGTCTGGGTGAAGGGCGCAGAGGACGTGCTCGATCGATTTAATAGAGGTCACGGTCGTTCCTAGAGAGAATCCAAGACCATGCTCCACCAGGAGTGTGAATGGCGATGCCTCTGCCTCAAAGAAGGGTGTGTTCGTTCCTTTGAGGTATTTTAGTAAATGTTTAGCCTATTCCTTTCAGCTTGACTTCTTGCTGTTTCTTCTTGTTGTTGTTGAATGGTTAGCTCGGTTGAAGAGTTCATTTGGTGTGTTTGCAGTAGGATGTGGGTATTTTCCTTGAGTTGTGAAACCGTCTTGGAGCAGTGTTTGCCTCCCATTTAAATGTGTGAATTTGCAACATGGAGAGAGGTAAAGTCCAGGGCTAACCTGTCTCTTCCTAGTGCCCAGGGTAACCTAGGCCTGGGTAACCTAGGCCTAGGTAACCACCAGGAGCTCCAGGACTTCCAAAAAGCACTGCTAGGAAATCCCACCATCTACTCCAGCTCCGCAAATGAGGAGACTCGTTTATGAATACAATCAAATAGGCAAATGCAAATGAAAGACCAAAAATCCAGCTCAGAGGAAAGTACCAAGAGAATCCCAGCTTCCAATGAGTTTGTAATTCATTGGGGATGGGCATACCTCATCTGCACAGCGCGGGGGTGTGGACAGGGAATGGGATCCACATTTCTAATGGAGAAATATACAAATATATACAAATCAGCAAGATGCAGATGAAGCCATCATTTCTGAAGGAACGCAGAGGAAAAAGAGATAAAATGTGTGCTTAAGGGGAAAACATCCCAAACATAAAACGGCTTGAGTGGATGCATTTTTGTCGGTACGGTTGGAGACCGAAAGGTTCTGACTCAGAGTGGAAAATGAATAAATTTTTTTGTACGAGTGAGGATAAGTTACAGCCACATAACCAGATAGGGCCCTGAGCTATTGGGAGGACAGGAAGTAGGTTGTATACTTTGCTCTGCATAACCTTCTGCGCAGAAACACAGAGGAATTTGCATGAAGCTTTTCTTTTCCATTTTGTTGGCTGCTTTCAGTGTCTTCGATGAATCAGTCATGCCAACCTTTAAAAGTTAGGGAGAAAAAGATTTGAAGAGAGAATGGTGGCATTTCTAAGCTCCACTGAAGCCTGCTGGATTAGGAGAGCTTCAAGGATGATGGTATTTCTTATTTTCCTCCCTTGACGCCTTGCAAAGAGCGCAAGGCCTGTCAGAGACACTATCTCATTAACTCTTTCAACATCCCAGTGAGAGAGGTGATGCCAAGAGCAATTTGTTATCACTTTACGGATTCAGAAATAAGACCACATCACTTTCCAGAAGCTGATTAGGAATCTGGGCTCTTTCATAAAAGTCACCAGAAGATGTTGGTCCATTTCTAGTCTTTGTCCAGAACTTTCATCTCCTGCCCATGTCTCTTTGATCAGATGTCTGAAATGACAAAAAAGAAGAGAATATAAACACATTTTTAACAGATTATGATCTTCTTCGGTTTCAGCTTTGGGCTTACTTGAATGGAAAATCTCTAACCTTCAGACATGGTCCATATCATTCTAAAACCCCAAGATTCATGAGCAAGTCTTTCTGGGAATTTCTGCATCCCGGTTTCACATTTCCACTGAAGGGCCTTTCTTTCCAACACGGCCCTCGATCTCCTTGACCGTTCTGTGGGCTCTGGGGAGGGAGACATCGTGGGCTTTTAACTTCCTCAGCGCTTGATGCCTGGCAAGGAGTCTCTCCAAGGCAGGCATTCAGCGAACGATAGTTGACTGCTTGAGCAGCGGGCTTGTTGACAGGTGGGACACCCCTGGCCAGCCCCCGAGTTAGTGATTTAACTTCAGTCTTTGTTTTGCCCCAGTAAAGGCTTGGGGATATTCCGTCCAGAAGAGCACATTGTGCTGTCTATGCTGTTGTTAACGGGTGAGTTTTTGGAGGCCCAGCCTAGCTTAACAAAGTGTAAAGTTGGAACTTTTCCAAGACAGGCCCAATTTCTGATTTGAACAGAGACCCCCTGGGTCCCACCCAGCTGGTTCCATAATGGGGACGAGTTTAGATAGGACATCCAACGTCCCTCTAGAAACCTCACTGCTTCCCCGTCCCCAGTCCCCACCCCCGCCCCACACTGTGTCCACACCAGGTGTCTAATTCGGTCAGTCAGGGAGCCTGCCCTCACCGGGTGTGGACAGCTCACATTCCGTCCGTGACTGACTATCAAGCCGAGTTAGCTTGTTTTGGTGAAGAACTTGGGTCTCTGGGCTCTCCATAGCACAGACTGCAGCCTTGAGAAATAAAATGGGCTTTTCCCCATAAAATCAGCGGGCAGAAGATCCCTCTTAGTTACTCTGCTCATATCACAGATGACCCTTGACCCAGTTAGACCTCCAGGAGCCTCCGAACAGTTGGGTGTTCCTTGACTGTCCCAGAGGGCAGTTGTGCTCCATCAAAAGGCCATAAAGGGGTGTGTGTCTGTTGGGGGGTGGTGGGAAGAGGGGGGAGGGGGAGGGGTTGGTTCTCAGGGATTCCTCCGGGCTTTGGCCTTGAGTGGTTCCCTCTTTTCCTTGTCTCTCCCTGTCCTTTAAAGGATATCTGAACTCAATTTATTTTCTCGGCCAGGGATTGTGAACTTTGGGTGAGCAATAGAATTCATTTAAATAAGGTGAAAAAAGAAGTGACAGCGGAGGCACTCCCTATCTTTAAATTTCTGAATGTTTCTGGCCTCCTGAGGAAACTTCCACAGCTTTAAAGAAACCCCAGTGATATTAAAATGCAGAAGATTTGCTCCTTCTTCTTCTTTTTTTTTTCCACTGGGCATGCGAGATTCAAATTCCTTCCCAGAGTATGGAAAAGTTGGCTGGTTTCAGCTTGTCCCTCCAGGAAACTCAATTAAATTGCACGAGGCAGGCAGGTTTTTTTTTTTTTTTTTTCTTTCTTTCCATTTTGTCAGCAGCTTCATTTATGGGTTTGTAGTGGAGGGACTGGCCCTTTAGGAGTAGGGTCCTAGAAAAAACTTTTGCTTCATTTGAAGTTAAAAACTTTTTTTAAAAAATGACCTTCTTCTTTTTAAATCTGTGATGTTGGGGAGCCTGGGTGGCTCAGTGGGTTAAGCCGCTGACCTTCGGCTCAGGTCATGGTCTCAGGGTCCTGGGATCGAGTCCCGCATCGGGCTCTCTACACAGCGGGGAGCCTGCTTCTCTCTCTCTCTGCCTGCCTCTCCGACAACTTGTGATTTCTCTCTGTCAAATAAATAAATAAATAAAATCTTTAAAAAAGAAAAAAAAATCTGTGATGTTTGCCTTCCTTCTGTCTACTGTAGTTTTCAAATTCTTAGTTTCACTTGGAATCTACCTTTTGAGCTACATTCATTTCCCTTGGCTACCTATGGTTTGCACTAGTTTTGTGGTTGTGATGTCACTCTGGTCATCTTAGCGATGTGGAGTATTTGCACAAAATAAAACAAGCCTCTTATGTTCCTTTACATCTTATTGGGAGAGAGGTACATTTTATGCACACGTATCAACACTAGAAACCTGTTCTCTTTCCCATCCTGCCAACAGGGAATGAATTTTCCTGTCTCGGTGTTTCCTCCCTCAAAAGATCAGCAAGGATCTGTCTAATAACCCTGTTCTAATCTGAGCGAATGGATGCCTCTCTGCCCCCTTCTATTATTTTCCACCTGTCATCCTGTCTTTCTCTTTCAAAGTAATTGTTCTCTTCCAAACTCAGCAAGAGCTGACAGGGACAAAGCTTATCATCCAGGTATAATTCATGAGGACGGATATATCAAAGAGTCATCAGAGTGTCAATTCTGGAGTCAGAATGCCTGGAACTCTGGTTCTGCAACTTGCCCGCTGTGTGACTTTGGACTTGTGGCTTAACTTCTCTGAGCCTCTTTCCTCTTCTGTAAAATGGGGGTATCCTTAGAACCAACGTCACTGGAAAGGTTAAATGAAGTACAATGTGAGAAGCTCAGCGCAATGCCCACCACAGAGTAAGAACTCAAATATGGCCATCAATACTGTTACTAATGTCAGTCTGAAAGGGCATCAGTCCCATGAGATACCCTGAAAAAGAAAGCTATGGTCAGCTCAGGTGGGGGAACAGTGTTTATTAATCCACCTCTTGGTGATTCAGAATGACGTTAACATAATGAAGACTCAGAGAAGACTTGTCAAGAAAAATATTTATTTTATTTGAGTCTATGTTTACCCAACTTATTTGTTTCTGCAAACTCTCTTCTTTTCTTGAATGGTTCTTGGAACACACTTGGAGAAATGTTAAGCTGGTGTGATTTTTTTTTTTTAATTTTTTAAAAATTTATTTTTTTAAGATTTTATTTATTTATTGGATAGAGATCATAAGTAGGAAGAGAGGCAGGCAGAGAGAGAGGAGGAAGCAGGCTCCCTGCTGAGCAGAGAACCCAATGTGGGGCTTGATCCCAGGACCCTGGGTTCATGACCTGAGCCAAAGGCAGAGGCTTAACCCACTGATCCACTTAGGTGGCCCCCAAATTTATTTTTTTAAAGATTTTGTGTGTTTATCTTTGCAAGAGAGAGTGCACACAAACTGTGGGGAGGGGCAGAGGGAGAGGCAGGCTCCCCATTGAGCAAGGAGCCCGATGTGGGGCTCTATCCCAGGACCCTGGGATCATGATCTGAGCCAAAGGCAGATGATTACTGACTGAGCCACCCAGGCATCCTTTACAATTTTATTTTATTTTTTTGAGAGTGAGAGGGTGAGTGTGAGTGAGTGTGGAACAGGCAAAAGAAGAGGGAGAGAATCTTAAGCAGACTCCCCGCTGAGCGCAGAGCCTGACACGGGGAATCAACCTCATGATGTTAAGACCACGACCTGAGCCAAAATAAAAAATTGGACACTTAACTGACTGAGCCACCCAGGAACCGCTAATCCAGTGTGATTTTAAACCACTCTCTTCTCCCAAATTACAGAAGTTTGTATTAACCCTCTGTGGAATTGATTACATTGATGTATAACAGATAAACCCACAATTTGCCCCCAAATGTATCTTGGTCAACTTGAGAAACACAAGGACGCATGCCCTGAGGGCCACCTGGTGATCTGACGTGTTCACTGGTCCAAAATTTTTAACCATTTTTTTTCTCTTCCTCCTTGTAAAATTATCAGTTGATTTTAAGCCACTTACGCCTAAAGTGAGTATCTAAATTCTTACCCAACTTTTCCCCATCGATCTGATTCTGTTATGAAGTCCAGCATCCTGGAACTAAAAATGTAGATATAGACACATGGTCACCTTCATGGTAGATACAGAGGTATTTAGCTAGCCAACAGTGCTAACCAACGCACGGACCGGTGCTAGCACTGTGCACTGAGCAGGTGAAAGTGTGACTGAACGGTTATTATAATAAGGCAATCCTGTCCCCTACAGGTCCGCACTCTGATGGGACCCCTACAGTGTGTAGATGAAGAAACAGAGTGGTGCCTCCCACTGTTTCTTAGTTTTTAAATCCAGTGTCTTGAGGGCAGCGGGTAGTGGAAGAAAACGATTATAGAACCAGTGGGATTGCCTTTGTAATCTGAGATCAGGAGACTTCTTTATCTGGAAAGGTTTAGAACGAGGGCTGTGATCTCTGAACCACGCTCAGGTTTGGGATGTGCATGTGGGGAGCAGCTGGTGTAGGGTCCAGGTGAGCTGCGGAGAGGGACCGGGCAGGAATGCCACCAAGGGCGTCCCAGGGAAGGAGCTTCCCAAACGGGGACTTCTCTCCCGGGCTAGGCTCTGAGTAAAGGCAGAGCACAGTGTATATGCTCTTGTTGGGGAATGAGGATTCCCAGGACAATACTCCCTGCAGATACGGTGTTGCATGGTCTCTATACCTGTACTCTGGAATATAGTAGCATCACAACCTGATCTTAAATTAAGACCTCAGTTACTCACAGCCCCGCCCCCCTGCCCCGGGGAAGGGCCAGGAAGGGCAGCCCTGCCACTCCAGCCGTGTATCCTTTTCCAAACCTCGTTTTGCTTATTTACAATACGAGGGCTTGAAATAGATTATTTCTCAGTTCTCTTGGAGAACAAAGATTCTTGGTGCTGTGTGCAAAGCGTTCTGTTATTCCCCTGTCTTCAGGAATTGTTACCGATTGTGGAGTACTCTCTGTTTTCCCCCGAGGTGGTTTTTAATTTCCAGAATGGCATGTATTAATTTGGAGCTCCCAGCCCTGCCCCTAACCATGACAGCTGCAACTAACCAACTGGGTGATTTTTCACAATTGAAAATGTTGGAAGACGTTATGGTAATTACTCCCTGGTTAGTCAATAGCACAGTTAGTAGTAAAAATGTCAACTATTTAACAACCCACCAGGTACTTTTCCTAAGCTGCCCTAAAGGCAGACACTGCCAAACGCTATCAGTGTTGTTTTCTTTTTTTAAAAGTAAGCTGTATGCCCAACGCAGGGCTCGAACCCACAACCCTCAGATTCAGAGTCGTACGTTCCCCAACTGAGCCAGCCAGATGTCCCAATAGCTATCAGTTTAGATCTTCCTTCTCAAACCAAGATCCAACCCCGGATCCCAGTTTCAGAACGGGGCGAGTGTTTCATCTGGCCATAGGAGAGGACATGGGAGGGAGCAATTTTTGTCAAAATGGGGCCAACGCTTGGGAGATAATATAATGAGCTTTATCCCTCCTCCTCCTTTCCCTGTGTGATGTTTTGTTTGTCCTGTGGTCCTGCAAAGAAATGCCAGACAAAGGGCATGAAAATGAAGATCAAGTGTTTCTTTAAGAGAGGCCCAGTATACAAACAGAACCCTGAAGACAAAACAGGCCTTCTGGAGCCACTGTTGGTGGGTGCTGGTGTATTCTATGGGAAGAGCACCTCAGCCCCAACGAGGTAAGTGCCTGTGGGTGTTGTCTCCTAATGCAAGAAGGGGGCTTTCTGATCTCTGCTCTAACAGTGATAATTGAGTTAAATATTTCACTTCCCTGGTCTCCAGTCTGGGCACAACAGGTCTCCTATGAGAGTTGGTTCTAGCGGCTGAGACTCAGCTGTGCCCTAAGTACATGGACATTTACCCAACTTGTTTTTTTTTTTTTAATTAATTGAGATACAGACGCATAACAATGTATTCATTTCAGGCATATAACATCAGGATTCGGTATTGTATATAGGGCCAAAGGATCACCCCAAAAGTCTAGTGAACCTCGTCATGTCCAACTTGTTTTTAAAGCCATGTATTCCAAGATTTTAAGAAAGTTATTCCCATTAGAAAAATACATTCATTTTTGTCATATCCCTCCCGAAAGTTTGAGTATAGAATTTAAAAAAAAAAATAATGGTTGGGTAACTGTTATATGAATACGTGAATGGAGGAATTCATGAATAAAAAGGAAAAATGCATGATGATAGAGCGAGATCAGTCTCACAAACAGTGGTCCAGGAGTGTTGACGGGGCTGCATTCTCCCTGCCGCAGTGTTTGACCCCCACCTGCTATTTTTACAGACCTGACAGCAGTACTTCAACCTCAGACCCATCCAGGGCCATCAGGGGTCTCCTACTCCCTTTTTACTGGCCCATTTTCACCATCAGGCTTGTAAAGCACAGGCCAGAATGGAAAAGAAGAGACGCAAGTCGGGGCACGTTGTATTTCTTTCCGGCTCTCTGGCATGACTTTCCCTAGGTCCTGGCCTGGTTTTCTTTTACCCCTGGTCATGTAGTCTGGTGAATTTTATAATGATTGTGCTCAGAAGGTTTCTTCTGTACTGCAAGATTCCATTACCATGATTCGGTTCTTCTCCAAATAGGAGTGCCCAACGAATCACCCCTGGAGAATTAGAATGTCAGAGGAGGGGTAGAATTTAATTCCACATCTGTCTTGAAATTCTCCTTTGATTTAAGAAGTGATATACATAACACCTATAGGATAAAAGATGAAAGAAAGGAAAAAGCTCTTAAGTGAGATCGTGGATTGTGCGCTCAAGATACATACCTGTATTGAAAGAGGTTCTGATCCCCATGGTAGACTAAACCTTTTGGAGTGTGGCAGTTAGACCCCATAGTAGGTGCTCAGTTAACATTTTTTAAAAAGATTTTATTTATTTATTTGACAGAGACAGATCACAAGTAGGCAGAGAGGCAGGCAGAGAGAGAGAGGAGGAAGCAGGCTCTCCACTGAGCAGAGAGCCTGATGCGGGACTTGATCCCAGGACCCTGAGATCATGACCCAAGCCGAAGGCAGGCGCTTAACCCACTGAGCCACCCAGGCCCCCCTCAGTTAACATTTTTTGTATGAATGAATGGATGATAAAATTTTAGAAATTCCTTCCTTTGATGTTATAACAGCCCATCTAGACTCTGTAGGATTTCAACATTTAAGTATTTTAATTTAAAATTTGTTTTTGTTTTGCATTATCTTTAAATTTACTCCAACTTTCTCAGAGCGTGTACTCCATGCTGTATTCTGTGGTGTGTAACAGGTGTACCAGAGAGAACAGAACAAATGAGTCCCCTGCCCCTCGTATGGCTCTGGTGTCATGGTGGAAATGGGCATCACACTCTATTGTAAATATGTAGTTAAAAATTCGGAAAGTCCTATGAAGGAAAAGAACACAAGAATACACTGTGAAAGAAAATAATTGGCTGGAGGGGCTGGGATGTACTTCAGGTTCAGGTATTGTTGAGGTCCTTGAGCAAGTGACATTTCAGCCCTCATCTTAAGAATGAGGGATGAGAAAGCAGGGAGAGGAGAAAAGGCATTGCTGGTGACAGGATGAGTGTGTAGGAAGGACAGAGTTAAGAAAGAGTCTGAGGGCATTTGGGGAACAGGCAGAGAGCCAGGGTGGCTGGATCATAGAAGATAAGGGTGAAGGAGGTGGTCAGAGAGTACAAGTTGAGGCTGGAGGAGCAAAGAGGGGGCATCCAGGAGGGCTTCGTGGCCAGGGAAGTGAGTGCGAATTTTATTCTAAGTGCGATGAGAAGACACAGGGGGTTTTGCCTTGGAGATCGACCTCATCTAATTCATATTAAAATAATTTAAAAAGGCTCCATGACCAGTGTATGGAGAACGAACTGGAGATGAGCAAGAGTGGGAGAAGAAAGACCATATGGGCAGCTGTGGTCGGATGTCTCCTCACAAGCTTCTTTTCATCAGAGAGTGAGGCTGGGCCATGAAGGAGCGTGGGTAACCCAGTGACAGAGCATTTGAGAGATGGTCTGAAGACCTGAGTTGGGGTCCAGGCTCCGAGACTGATTCTTTGTAGACGCCTGCGCGAATCAGTAAACTTGACTGGAATCCAGATTTAGAATAGTTGGAGCGGTCACCGGTGCCTGGAGATTCTCCTTCTCTTCCTCTTCAGAAGACCTTTCTTCTCTTACTCATCTAGAAAATGCAAACCATCCTTCATAGCCAGTCCTCACTTTCTCTTGTGGTAACATCTCTCATCCTAGAATATTTACTGGTGTCCCTGCCTTACTCCCAACACTGGGTGTAACTGAAATCATGTTTTAAAATCACGTTGTTGATCGGCTGATTGATTGATTGATTTACTGTTGCAATTTTGTCATCTAAACCCTATGTAGAGGGCTTTGCTTAGAAATGTCTGCAAGGGGAAAAAACTATTGCTGATTCATTTATATAAATCAATGTTTATCTCCTTAAACACTCTAAATTTTGGTAAGTTTCGCTCACATACAGGTTCTCCCATTCTGGATTATTTTGAGGGAAAGTTGTGGTGCTGTGCGTGAGATTATTTTAAACATTATTATAAAAGTTTTAAATATTATTTGAGAGGTCTACCATAAGATTTGTGGGGGAGAGAATTGTTCTATTATTCTTTTTCTAGAATTTGTTTACAAAAAATGCTTGGATTAACACAAACAATAGGCTTCTGGCTGATAGCAAAGAAGGGACGTAGGAAATTAGTTTGTCGTAATGGCTCTCTGGGGTCTTCCTGCTATTATCTTTTTAACCCTCAATGCTCACTTTAAGTCCCATATTCTTCACAAAGCCTTCTTGTCTGGGGGCCAATATTGTACCCACCTCCACTGAGCTTGGGCCATTTAAATGAGGACAGTCTCCACCAGCATTGCGGAGAAACAACGTGGAAGGAACTTGGGTCCAAACAACGTGGAAGGAACTTGGTGACCATTGAAGGACAGCAGTTCACCTGCCTGGGCTCTGGGCTATCACAGGAGGCAGATGTCAGCTGTTCTGTTATTTGAATCACAACATTATTGATTTTTTTTTGAATGGGGGGAATAGCTAAGCCTTTTATTCTATCTATATAAAAATTGGTCCCTGAAGCAGAATGCTATGGTAACCAAAACCCAAAATATGTGTCATTGAATCGGATGTTGGTATAACAGATAGGATCATCTGGAGTGGTTTTTTAGAGTGTAGTAGCCTTTTTTAATGAACTAATCCATGTTTGAGTCTTCATTTTGGTCCATGTTCGCCTCTGCAGAATTTCCTTAGTACTTTTGATTTGAATCTTAGTTCTTTCAGTGACTAGTCCTGAATGCTGGAGGAGCACTTAGTGTGTCCTAATAATCATACATGGGCCTATTGTTTTATAGTTTTCAGAGTGCTTTTACATTTCTCAGTGCATTCAATCTTCCCCCAAATTATGAGATGTTGGGACTTATTTACCCAACATTTATCAGATGTCTTTTACATGCCATCTAAAGGACCGGGTCTGCAAGTAACTTCTCCAACTGGGATTTTGTCTAAAAATGATTTCACTTAAGAACAAATTAGAAGGACAAATAGGAGTCTCCAGTGAAAATATTGTTATCGTGCTATTTTTGCATCTCCCTCAAACCTGGGTCGTTAAATGATGTGCCCCAAATTGCACAGCTGGTTAATGTTCCATCTGTTGGATGGGTACTTATCAACTCAAATGGTAAGCTATTCAGAATTTCTAGAGGTTTATAAAATGTATTGATTAAGTACTTCAGTTCACAATAATTTTCATTTACATATTTCCATCCATGGACTGTAATGGTGGAGTAAAGAACAAATCGTATTGATTGTACCCAGTGAGGCTGTGGATCTATCTGTCAATAGTGAGTTCATTAAATTCTTAGAGCCTAGGAAGTGAGTGCTTTTGGGGGTAAAATGTTGCAGACCAGTACCAACTTCAGACCAACTGGAAACAGCCTTTGAGAAATAGTTGAATTACGTTTTTTCTCAGAGTACCTAATACAGTACCTTTTTTTTTTTTTAATCATGTTATGACTCAAAGGCTGATGGATAATTTGATTTCTTCCTGGGTCACCTTGTGAAGGCAAAGAAGCAGAGGCATCACGACAGCAGTGAGGGTGATAGCAAAATAAAATATATGAGAGAGGAGAAAGAATCACCAGGCAAAAACATGGTGGGTGGGCAGGGGAGGAAAGAGCTGAGTGGGGACCTGAGCAGGGAACAGAATAATTAAAAGAACTCAGGGCTGGTGGGAAAATGGGGGAAAAAAACAACTGTAAAAGGAGAAGAACTAGAAACACTGTCTTTAGCCCAAATTAAATAGCTTGGAACAAAGAAGGTGAAGAAAATGAGAGACTCTTCTGTGTCTAGGTGCCTTGTTCAATGTAGCTTGAAAGTATAAGGATGTTGAGATACTGAGATTTAAAAGACCTTGAATTTATTCCCGAAATACCTGCTGAGTTCTTACTCTGTGCAAATCCTGGAAACTTAATGATGATGTAAAGAGAGTGAGGAAATTGCCCCCTTGGAGCCCACAGTCGAGATCAAGGCATTGTAAGAGACCCACGTTCTTGCGACCCTCCTCTGCCTGCAGAAACGGGAGCTGGAGGAGGTGTGCTGTCTTTATCCCACCTTCGGGATTAGAACAGATGCAGCATTGAGGGGGGAAGGTCTGGACAGCCGAGACTTCCAATCTCTTTCACCTTTCCTTGCCTAATGAGGAAAGGACGCGGCCATAACTGGGTTTGAGATGGGGAAAATGAAGTGGTTTCCTGAGACATCTGTTGACCTCTGTCAGCTCAGTAGAAAAGGACCCTTGATCATAAAGGTTTTTGGCTTGACTTCTCTCTAGAAAGTGTCCCCCAGATCATCACTATGGTTTCTACTGGTGTCAAAGCATTGCTGAAAGAATTTTTTTGTTTGTTTGTTTTTACTTTAGGCTGACAGGCTTGCACTGTAACTATATCTGCTTTTCTACATCTTTTGTTTGACTCTGGGTTGACCTTCGCTTACTTCATACTTGCTAAAAAGAAACATATCTAGTACCATCCACCTTTGTGATAAGAGCAAGGGAAAACAAACAGTGGAAAGGCCTTTTAGAAGCAGATGACCTAATATGTATTAGCTGTCAGAGCCACGCTCTTAAAAGAGGCCAAGAGACTCCAGGGATGTCCACCATAGGGTTATCATGGGAAGGAAGCTCAGGGTTTAGGACTTTGTTCTGTGCAGAGTTCTAGGCTAACCCTGACGATAGTTCTCCTTGCGTGAGAGATTCAGGGGATCGATAAAGTGAAATGTAATTTCTTAGCCTATGATTCTGTTTCACACCATAATTTCTACATTCAGGCAAGGACCAGTGAGCTCAGACAGATAGTTAGGTCATAGCATGAGGAGGAGCCTCCAGGGGTATCCAGTCAACAATCCAGTCAACAATTCCATCATCCCCTTGGAATGATGAGCTTCTCCCTCACCTCCATTTTTCTTCCCTTGGTTTGACACAAACTGCTCGAAGGTCACCGAAGCCCCCTAGGTTGCTCTAGGAAGAGGACTTTGGGCCACCTCAGGGACGGGAAGCTAAAATACAATGTGCGTCTGTGAAATATCAGTTGCCCTGAGTATTTTCGAGAAATGTTAATACTGACGATTTTACTGGCCTCGCACTTGCACAAGTACCATTGTCTTCAGGCAGAGAGAAGAGGAGATTAAAAAAAAACCAACTTTGAGGTTAAGAAAGAAATCCTATTTAATTTATGTAATTGTTTTAACGTAGATGTCATAATGTATGAACTGACGCATCGACCGAGGAGAAAGACTTCTGAAGATGATTTTAGGTTTCAAAAGCCAAGTGTGGGGATTAGCGAATGTGTTGGAGGAAGGAAAAGAAGGAGGGCAGATATGCAGAAGGAGGCTCCAGCAAGGCAGGCATCGGAAAGTAGGTGAAATCCCAGGATTTCAAGCAGTGGAAAGCCTCCATGGGGGAAGGCTCCCAGGAGTCGCTTCCATTTCATACCTTCACTCCTGTGCTGTCCATCTCCAATAGATGACTCGTCACACTTCATGGCCAGCCCCGCCTTGGACTCTACCCCACCTCCCAGGCTTCTTCAACCACCTTCTATTAATTATACTTCGGTATTTAATAGGCATCTCAAGATTAACACTTAAAAGATAGATCTTGGTTCCACCTTCCTTGAAAACTTGTCTATCCTTGCCCCTGGTGAACCTTCTACTAGATAGATATAGATATAGATATAGATATAGATATAGATATAGATATATAGTATTTAGTATATTATTAATATATAATTTTATATAGATTATATAATTTTATATGAATTAAATAATTTTATATAAATCATATTTTAATAATATACTGAATATTATATATTTATATTCATATAAAATTTATATTTTATATGATTTATATAAAATTTATGATTTATATAAAATATTTTATATATCATATATAAATATATATATTATATATATATATTATATATACTAAGCACAATGACTGGGTGCTTAGATTGGGTGCTCCAAGCCCATCCAGTGGCCCGTGAGTAACTACAATGATCCCGTCACCTCTTCATCTGCATTTCCTTGCACTGGTCACTTCTTAGCCTGCCGTATTAATTAGCTTATTCCACAAATATTTATTGGAATACTTTCTGTGTGCCTCAAGCTCTTCCAGCACTCGGGAGACATCAGAAAACAAGGCACAGAAGAATTCCTGTGCCCTCAGAGTTCACATTCGGCAAGGGGAAGTGGACACTAAGGTGTACACGCAAAAAGTTAAGCTTGGAAATGACAAGTGCTTTGGTAAAAAGAACATGTTGGATGGATGAGGGGCTAGGGTCCAAGGGAAGGTTGCAGAGGTGGTCTAGGAGGCTATAACTCAAAGGTGAAAAGGAAGCAGAGTTGAAATAGTTGAGGGAAGTAGCCAAAGCAGGTTTTTGGGAGAAGAGTGTTCTGGGAGGGACAGCATCTAGAGGAGAGGTCCGCATGTAGGAATGTGTGTGTGGTGTGCTCTGGAATCTGTAAAAAGGCCAGCGGTCTGGAGAGTTCAGTATGATTTACTTTACATTCAATAAGGATCTTTGTAGTTGTTGCCTTGAGCATAGACTGTCAAGGGGCAAGGATTGGGGTAGGAAAGAGGTCTAAATTTCTTGCAATGATAGGCCATGGCTAGGCCCCAGATGGCTTACCTTAACTTACGTATTTAAGGAGAGACTCACCAAGGGCTGTTTAAGTGACCCTGAGACTGAGTGCATCCTCTTAACTTTGTAGTCTAGGTGCAGACCGTTCTCATCCCCATTCTGGAAGTCTGCCACAATCTGGGTGGCGAGAACTGTCGTTTGCACTGGGTAGCAGCCGTGGAGATGGTGAAGAAAGATTGCATTCTGGGCTACTGGGAGAGTGGAGTCACAGTTTCTTGCCTGATTGCACAAGGTGGGTCAGAGAAGGAGAGGTGTCGAGGATGCCTCCCAGGTTTTGGCCTGAGCAAGAACACAGTTGCCATGACTTGGGATCGGGATGTCTGTAGGACGCTACTTCTTTGATTCAGAAATCTGAATTCCAGATTCTAGCTCTAACACTTGCAAACTGTGTGATCTTAAGCGAATTGCTTGACTTCTCTGATTCTCCTTATCTATAGAAAACAATGATCATGGGATGCTTGGGTGGCTCAGTCAATGAAGTGCTGGACTTTGGCTCAGGTCGTGATCCTAGGGTCCTGAGATCCAGTCCCATATTGGACTCCTTGCTCAGATGGGAGCCTGCTTCTCCCTCTGCCTGCTGCTCCCCCTGCTTGTGCCCTCATGCTCTTTCTCTCTCTCTCTGACAAACAAATAAATAATAATAAAAAAAAGAATGATCGTTAATTTACATAGAATTATAGGAATTTAAAAAGGTGATATATGTATTAATATGCTTGGAAGATAATAGGTACTCAAATGTTACCTACGTGATATTCAAATCAGTTTAAAGATTCCAAAGTGTTTCCACTTGTATGAAAATGTTTCCTAAAAATACAAATCCCAAAGGTACGTAATTCATTTCAAGTCCATGAAAAGAAATGCCTTTTCAGTTGGTTAGAATGCTTTAAGCTACACTTCCAAGAAGGTTCCCTTAAACAGATTTAAACAAGGAGGAAAACTTACCTTACATAAGAAAAGATACTATTTAGAGTGATGGCAGGGTTTCCTTGATAAATTCTTCAGGGAGCCCTTACCTTTCCATGCTTTCACTCCTCTGAACCCAATATGTTGACTTGGTCTTTGGGTTCTGCGTCTCGTAGTCCCAAGACAGCTGCTCGGGTTCTAGAGATCACATCTCTACACGGTCTGAGGCGCGTCAGAGAGGAAAGCTCCTATCAGACTCTGTGTTCGGTCTCTTGGCCAGAGTTTCATTACATATCTGACACCAGGCCTGTTGCTGGCAAAGGGGAGTAGGTTTGACACTGATGTTCCCAGGGGACGTGTACTGACGGCAACATTTTCTCCCTGGAGTTGGGGCGGGGCCCGTTTTCCACAAGCATATGACCTCTGATACTTTGAACAAAAATAGTGTTCTGCTAGCAAGGAAGAAAGGCAGGGGAGGAAGGAAATGTTTGTGGTATAGGTAACCAACAGTGTTTTTCACACCATCCTCATCTTTTTTGAAGGGAGGAGGGAGTTGGTGGTTATTGCAGAACTCAGAAGGAGACTATGTCATGATGGCGGAGAGACTGGAAACTGCAGTTGTGTGGCCTTTCTGCTCCGCCATTGACGGTCCTTTTTCAGTGCCATTGGTTCTATAGCCCAAATACATCACGAGCACAGGAAAATGCCCGTCACTTGGAGAAAATGGGTTTCATGACTCTTATGGTTTTGTTTTTATTTGGTGGGTTTTTTTTAGACAATCCATTTGTCCTGCAGACATGAGTGAAGGGACACAAAATCAGACCTTGATCTAAGGAAGGAGAGAAAATATAATACAAAGACAAGGAACTAAAGAGGAAGTAGACATTTAGGATACAAATACACTAGAAGACACGGCAAGGAGAATTTAAAGGATTATTTTTCAGAGTAACTAGCGTGGAAAAAGCACCATTATTCTGTGATTTTCCTGTTACCTGGTGTCATTTTCCTTTACTTCTTAACATTCGCCCCGTATTTAGCGTCGCTTCATTTTCTATCTGAATAGCTTGTGCTTAATTCGTTTGATGTTTTTAATAGTGTTTTAATCATTGTATATGATCATGCAATGCCCCAAGCACATTGGCTGGAAAATGGTTTATAAATAAAATTATTGTTATTATTGTTATCTTTATCTCTTGTAACAATACTCATTATATTAAGATTATATCTAGGGTAGAAATAGTTCGACATATGTGATTATATGTAATCAGTCTATTTTCTCTGCTTTTTTTTTTTTTAACACTGTGCTCGCTCTCAACTCTGTTCTTATCGCTAAACAAACTATGGCTTCTAAGTTGCAAGCGACTCTGATTTGCTTTGAACAGTAATTCTTTACAGGTTTCAACAAGAGTTTGTTCCTGGTAGGACTGGGTTCCAAAGGAACTTCTTGTTCCCAGGGGACGTATGTTGATGGCAGGTGTAACTGTACGTGGAAATTGAGTTGCCACCATTTCCACCGGGAGCCTAGGATCCTAAGCGTTTCCAGAGGTGAAAACTGTGATTCGTAAGAATTAGCAGGGAGGCCAGGTTTAGCTTGATAATGGAAATAACTGATAAATGTCACTACTGTCGCATACCGATGGGGCCGGCGGTGGTTGTGAGCTCCCCATCAGGGGGAGTGTTCAAGCCGACTGTCGGGCGACTGATTTGGGACTCTGTACAGAGAATTCAGATGTTCCATGAGGGTCGTACTCAGTGGCCCCTCAAGTAGATTTCCTTCCACAGACTCTACGTGTCTTAGTTTGTCTCTGTGACTGAGAAACGACGTTGACTTAGGGCCACATGTCCAGTGTCCTTCAAGGGCAAAATGCAATGCACTTTCCAGTCAGCACATTTTGATATGTTACAAAGAACATTATGATGCTTATCAGTCTTAAACAAGGGGTAATAGTTGTCTGGCGGTATAGCTGGTTGGTTTTGGGGGTTAGAGGTTCAACTGCAGATCAAGGTTTCCATCTCTGATGCTCTATGTGGGTCAGAGCATCTCCCTCTTCTCTGTGTCTGTTAATGGGTCTGTAGTACGTAAAATATTGGTAAGAGGAAAATTGTATTAGTTAAAGGTGTTATTTTGAAGGCCACTGCCCGTGCCCTCCACCGGCTCCATGCTTTTGCCAAAGCAGGCTGCTGTTGGCATCAGAATTGACCGGAGAGGAGCATCAGCAATGCACATGCCTCCTGAGCATCCAAAAGACAAATCCAGGCAGGCAGGCCACTGAGAATGGTGCAGCAGTAGGAGACATTAGGTTAAGGTGGACATGGCATTAGTGAGGAATCTGAGGCCACTTTGCCAGACTCTCTGAACAGAGATGCTGGTGGCTTTCGAGGGGACCCTAATTAATTAAAAAAAAAAATACAATGAAAATTGTGTTTTGGGTTGTCAAGTTTTCAAACCTAGCTCAACTCCAGATTTTTCCGAAACTCTTCCTGGGCTATGCCTTCGCAAATTTGGAATCTTCTCTGAGTTCCAGACGGTTTAGGAAACCCATTTGGTCCTGAAGTATGTATTTTATTGCTACTAAACTCTCACAGTCTTAGACGTGAG
This sequence comes from Mustela erminea, assembly GCF_009829155.1. NCBI lineage: Eukaryota > Metazoa > Chordata > Mammalia > Carnivora > Mustelidae > Mustela > Mustela erminea. The sequence continues at coordinate 138,124,615 of NC_045619.1, read as the reverse complement.
CCAGGTGTAAATACCTTTAAAAAATCAACAAGTAATTTTTTTTTGGAGTTATTTTTGTAACCGTCAGATTGTAAAAAGCATTTATATATCTGGTTGTGTGTATATATTTTTAAAATTTATTTTGTTTTAAAGTTAAAGTAAATGCCTCCTGACCTCTCTCTGTGAAATTTTTTTATACCCAAATTCCACTCCTCATATTTGAGTTTGCTCACTCCTATGAGATGTGCCTGTAGAAGCTGACAAGTTCCTAAGCTTCTAATCCTTTGTGATGGTAGGTTTCTTTGCAAGGCTGCTGCCATCAGGGCTAGTTCTAGGCAGACTCATGGTAGACCAGGTGTCCATGGTCTCTTATGGTTTTGCTGTTTTCAAGCATCCCGGAAAGATGCCAGTTTCTGTTGCTCAGAGTTTTTGATGTCATGCCAGGTATTATTCGTGTTTTCAAGTAGAGTGTAAGTGTGCAAATAAGAAGTAGCTTAGTGTCAGACAGTACTGAGAGGCTGAGAGGCACCTACGAGATGCCCTTTTGGCAGGGATGCGATGCAAAGAATTGACCTTCTAACCTTGGACCAGCTGCAAAGAGGCACAGGAATTCTCACTTAGGTAAGTAAAAACTCCCCACGGTTCTGCTTTTTTAAGTTTTTATTCCTCTCTTGCTTGATAGATGGGGAAACACGAATGGCAGCCCCAAACGAGCAAACAGAAACCTTCATTAGTCCAATAAACTTGCACTATAATCTGTCACTTAACGCCCTCAAACCATTTTCTCCTCCAGCCCTGCTACATTACATCCCAGGGGCCAGGAGTTCTCTTGGACAGCCTGGCTTGGCTTTGAGGGGTCAGAGGCTTTTCCAAGGGAAATGAACAGCAGCTTCATTTCAACTGACCGAAGACTCTCTTTGTTAGAAAATCCTTCCCTCTGACTGGGTCGAGCAATGATAGTGTCTAGTTTAGTATCACAAGGAAGGACGGTCAGATGCCAGGTTCTAAGTGCTGCTCTAGCTCAGCGTTTGGTGTGTTCGATAAACTTGTTAGGTCATGGGAAGTTCAAGTTCTCATTTCACACACATGGGTTTTCTCCCACTCATCTAATTTTTATTTTCAAATTCTTTCACTCTTTTTAAATTCAGGTGATTCAACGTTTCCTTTTCAGGTTTGAGCAAAATTAAGCTACAAAGAGGGTTGTGTATCCATATGGAAAAGTCTTTTCCTTTGACACCTAGTTCTGTGCTATTCTCTGGAATAATTAAATATCTTTGATTTTGTGAAGAGTGACCTATGTCAGTTTATCCTAAGGTTGATAAATTCTTTTTCTGAATAGTTCCTTTCTGATAACTGTCCTGGAACTATCACTTTGCTTTTGGGTAAACCCGGGCCAATTTAATTTCTCAGTGGCCTTCTAGTGGCTTTGAAGAAAGAATCCCATTGGTTAAATTGGAAAATTAAAAATCAGGCTAATGGACATCCACTGGCTTGATACCCACTCTCCAAAGCAAAGGAAACAGTAGCCACTGAACTTCTTACTTGTCATGAAACTTTTAATTTCCTTAAAATGGCTATATGTAATGTAAACACTTGCTGTTCTTAATAGTTAACTGACTATATGCTCTATTAGATTTTCTTATTGTTTTCTATATTGTATTTTAATTTTCCACTGGTGTGTCCCTTTTAAAATTTTGACTCTAGATACATGCTGTGTCTCTTCATATTCCTTACTGCAACACGCACGAGGCTGACCATTTGGTAGGTACTCACCATGTTTATTGGTGAGTTCATTGACCAAAGTCTCCTGAGAAAGAAGTTGTGGTATATATATAGAATATCCACTGTCTGTCGTTGGTGATTCCTTGCTGGTCCTTTTATTTGAGTGGCTTGTGAAGATCCTGATGTGTAAGGTAGGATGATAGAAAGAGGACTTTTAATGCTGGGACATTCTCTGGTGAAGTTCTAAAAATTTCTTGAAAATCTTTTCTAAAAAGTTCTAAAAAGTTCTAAAAATTTCTTGAAAATCTTTTTCTAAAAAAAGTAGAGACTTTAATTTTTATTCCATCCTCTAGGGCAAAGTTTCTCGACCATGGTGACGTTGCTATGTGGACCAGATCACCCGCAGTCGTGGAGGGCAGTCTGTGCACTGTAGGAATTTATCCCTGGGCTCTATCTACTAGATGCCAACAGCAGAGTGACAACCAGAAATATTTCCAGACATTGCTTGGTGTCCCCTGGGAGGCACAATCACCCTGCTTGAGAACCTCTGTTCAAGAGCAATGTCTACACTGGAATCATTTTGACGTAAAGAGCCAACGGAAAGACCAGAGATTCATGCTGTCTGAATGACAATGTTCTGGCCTTTGGGGGAAGTGATCCCAGGCCATGTGAAGCCTAATCAAGGCGAAAATTAACAGCAATTGATAAAAGTGTCATCGTGTGTCCACCGCCCTCCTCCCTTCTGTCTTCATCAGGGAGAAAATATTGAGGGCTCCATGCTGAACACTGACAAGCCTTGCCCATTGGTGCTCAGCACAGAACAGGTAGAACCTTTTCCAGAACCTCCCTTGCTGCTGGAGTTCTGGCCTCTGTGAGAGCAGACTACTTTCTCCATAGCTGATGCTAGGTTTTTGGTCTGGGGGCTCTTGTATGGGAAAGCATGATTTTGTTTTATTATTATTATTATTATTATTTTTTCCCACGGAGCTATGGAAGGAGAACCAGCAGATAGAGCATCAAAGCAATGAAAAGCACTTGCCACATTCGGGAGTTTCCTTCTCTATGTCAAATTCTACTTTCCTCTTTTTGTCTCTGGTCCCCAAGTCCTACAGTGGCAGGTGATGGTTTGACTCTTGGGGGTATGCTACCTCTCAGGCATGGAACCACTTCTCAGTGACCGAGTCTGATGAGCCCTGAATTGGAGGTGGAGGAGGAAGCCTTAAGTTTGCAGCTGAATATTTGAAGAGCTGCCAATCAAAAGCAGAGTCACTGAAACTTCCCACTGACCCAGATACTCTGCTATCTTGAAAGCTTTATCTTCTAAGACAATGTTGACTAACAGCTTTTCTTTTCTTCTCCTTTCTGTTTTAAAAGAATAACAAATAAGCTTAATTCTTCTCAAAATCTTCAGCAAATGCCTTTTAATCCAACACAATGGTAGTTATTTTAAGAAGGTTGGCAAAGGACTCTGGCGGTTTTCTACTTTTCGGTCTGAGTTTTTTTCCTCATACAGAAACATTCAATCACATTTAATCTTGGCTCACACCAAGCCACATTAACTTTGTTTGCACAGAACTGATATAACTGCTTTCAGCTTTCCTATTCTCTCTTTGTCTTCCTACTAAGCCTTACAATTTAAATAACAGATTAAAATGCACGCGTGCGCACCTGTGTGAACACACACACACGCACAGAAGAGATTGATAGATACCATATATCTTTGCTCACTGTAACTTCTAGGACTGGATTCCACACACAGGGTATATTTGTTGAAGGAAGACAATGGTTTACCAAAGCGCCATGTTGACATGGAGGGAGGGCGAGAGAGAGAATGAGAGAGAGAGAGGGAGAAAGAGAACGCCTTCGGGAAAATACCTGTTGTTTGAATGAAATGACCCTCTGAGAGGACTCCTTGCAGAGGCTGGAGAGATGTGCTGCCAGGTGCGAAGTGATTGAAGTCTTCCTTGCCCAGCAGAGGTGTTGGTGACTCCATTCCCCAGAGATAAGAGAAATCCAGACATCGCTCATCTATGTCACCAAAGGGACGGGTCCTCTGCGCACCTCAGGTGGCATTCCTCTGGTTATTATCTGTCATGTAAGCTTGGAGTTTTGAACAAACCCTTCAGTGCTCTTGTGGCCCCAAGTTTCTTCTTCCCACCTTCCAGCCCCACCCGATTTCTTTTAAATGATTTTTTTTTTTTTTTTAAATCATGGAAACACCTTAGGTTTAGAGAGAAAGTGAAAGGATAGTGCAGCGTTCTGGTCTACCCCTCATCCAGTTCTCCCCTAGGGTTAACATCTTATATTACTTTGGAAACCCACCCCCACCTCATTATAAGAGCTCACTTTCCCTTCCACTCAGAAGGAAAGCACAGACTTGCCTATTAATACCAGTGATGATTAAGATAAATAAGTACTTTAATATTTTGTCAGTTGTTTCACAGTGTCCAATTGGGGTATCTCCTGTTCTTCTAAAAGGCAACATTTCGTAGTTAAGCTCATTCTCAGGGGGCTCCTGGGTGGCTTGGTTGAGTGTCTGACTCTTGTTCTTGGCTCAGGTCATGATCTCAGGGTCGTGAGACTGAGTCTGCATCAGGCTCTGTGCTTCGTGTGGAGTCTGCTGTGGATTTTCCCTCTCCTTCTCCTTCTGCTCTCTCTCTTCAAAATGAATAAATAAATCTTAAAAACCTTATTCTCAGGTAGGCACACTGTGAAGTACAAGAGCGAGACGGCTTTCTTAATGAAGGATGGGTAGGCAGGGTTAGACCAGGGTTTGGATCCACAATCTTGTTCATGGATTAGGCCATCTTACAACCCAAAAATCTTAGCAATTGCCTTCAGCACGACCCCAGCCATTTTATTTCTGGTAGCCTTCTTTGAGTCAAACATACATTGCTAAGAGGAATAAATGGACGGAATTAATAGAGCTCCTGTCCATAAAATGATTTAAAAGACATGTTGGAGAAAGAAACCATGAGAGGTGGGTAAAGCTTTGGCTGATGTCTGGTACACAGTAGTTATAAATAACATTGCCGTATCAAGATCTATTTCTGGGTGTGGGAGTATAAATAATGAAGTCTCTAGAGAACCCTGAGTGGCAGATTTATTTTGCGAACAAAATGAAGTGATTATAAAGAACTAGAAAAGACTGACCTGGGAAGGCCTCACCACCATGGATAGACTCCAAGGAGGTCACTGTTTCTCTTTGTCTTCTTGAAGTTGTAGAAATAAGGGTACAGACGAGAGAGGGCGGTTACGAAGGAACTGTTGTCCTATTGCACCAAAGTATAATGCATTTTAGGACAAGGAGAGAGTGGTTCACAGGAAGCCTTCAGGTCCCAGCCATGTTCATTTCCAATCCATGTCCACTCTATTTCAGATTGAGGTCCTGAGTCTCAGAGCCTTGTGTGGAATTTGCTTGCTTAGGCACACCTTGCACAGGTACACGCCCCCCCCTTCCCTCCACTTCCGTCTTCCCACTCCTCAGCCCCATCCTCTGAAAGATCTTGCTTGTGCACCTAGGAAAAACCCTAGATGAAATAAGATCACCTTGCTAAGGAGGAAAGATGGAATTATGGCTATCCGGTGGATTCGGATTTTCTCCATAACCCTTTGACTGTAGTTAATAAAATGATTGTTTCTTCTAATCCCGGGGAGGAGGCTTAAATCAGTACAAATAGTGCAGAAAAATGAACCATGGGTTCCCTTGTCATTAAACCTTGTTTCACCCCAAGAGAAGAGTGGAACCAGTGTACTTCAGATATGTGCACTTTTCAGAAAAAAAAAAAAAAAAAAAAAAAAAGAATAAAACAAAACAGAAAGCTTAGGCTTATAATTCCTCTCCAGGAGTTCTCGTTGGGGAATAAATGTCGACAGAACATTTTCATTTCATGTGTAATGAAATCATTACACAGATCTCTTGTTATATAGGAATCCAAGCAGAAAGCTAAATTTTGCTCCACTCAAAAGGAAATAGGGACAGTGACAAATGAACGGGGGCTGTTAACAGAAATGGATGATTTAATTTCCAAAGTGGATTTTTATCCCTGTGGATCAGATTGATCTCGACTTGGGTGGAAGGTACACTCTACGTCTTCCGGTTCTCCGTTCCATTACCCGTGTCAGGTAAGGGCCACAGTCGAATGCCGCTTCTCTGTGGGAGCTTTCCATGGTGTTCTCCGGTGCCCTTCCTACTTCATTCTTCCGTGTTCCTTGACACAGAATCCTCATGTGTTCCTTGACATCATGGCAATATGGTGCCGGCCTTCTCATCCGGGTCGTTGTGGGATCCTCATCACACTGCAGTTGGAATACTGGTGTTACTGGTTTGCCTGGGATAAACGGCAAGTGTTGTAACACTAATGAAGACTCACGTCTCAGCTTGTTAGGTGGTGGGTAGTGGGGTTGCTTAACACAGCACTTCAGTTCAAAGTGAAGGCAAGAGGGAGTGGAGATCGTAGATCATAGATCACAGAGCAGATGCTAACCCAGAAATGCTTGCACTCCCCAGTTGCAGAGCAAACTTGCAGGCACACGAATTATCAATGGAACTCACCAACATGTGTGCGGGGAAAGGGAAGCCAACAGAGCAGTTGGAGGACTCCAGCCAGCGACTAAGAAGCTTATAACTCTTTGGCAATTTGTTTAACTTGGGAGTTATTGCAAAGTCAGAAAGGTATGGGGCCCTGGGGATATTGGCAGTGTTGCTGGGAGTCTCCCACTGTGAAAAGCAAGCTTTGCTAATGTGATTTTTCTTCTTTTTTTTTTTTTTTTTTTAAATTCAGGTGTTCAGTGTTGAGTTTTTCGGGCCAAGACTTCTGGAAAAAGCAACATTAATCACCATGGCATGTTAGGTTAATGGGACTGGTGGCTTCGCGAACTTGCCTATTCTAATAGGTGCTACTAAGATCTTCCAATTTAGATGTTCTGATTCATTTATTCACTTATTCATCATTAAACAAATATTTATTGAGGTCTTACCATGTGTTCCGAGCCATACTAGATACCTGAAGACAGACCTGGCTGAGACCTTTCTTCCCAAGTCTCTGACCGTACTTCCCACGTGCTTACGCTCTATTTCTACAACTGCATCCTTATGCTCTTTGTTATTTTCTTTTTCTTAGCTCCTCGTTCTGGAGTTCTGGTTTGGAAAAAAGGTGTGGAGAAAATCCTCGCAAGGAGAAAGAGGTTGCAATACTAGTGGCTTATTTATTTAATCACTTGAAACCTATCAATTAAGCAGCTTTTAAATGCAATGTTCTCCAGGAATTGGTGATTGGGATAGACTTTCTGTAAAGGAAAATTTGTCGATCTACATTCTGTATGATAAACTTTCTTAGGCTACACTTCTTGGACAATATAGAAATACACATTAATTGCTTCCATATCCTGGGGTCCCAGGAACATCTGAATTTGTGGGATTCATAGTTTAGGGTGAAGAAAAACATTAGGAAAACTCACTCTTTGATGCTTCTGGCTCTGGGGGGCGGGGTGGAGGCCACACTCTGATTTGGGGGGTTCCCACACACACTTTCCCTTTATTCTCCCCTCTTTCCCTTTCTCCAGTCTCTAGCCAGGTTCTGGTGAGTTTACCTGTACAATGTTTTCTCCTACATGTCGTTTTTTTCTCTCTGTGTATGTCGATTGCCGATTGCTTTAGTCCTGAGCCTTTCCTTGCTCTCGTGTATCTATCATTACAATAGCATTCAGGTCAAAGCGCTCCTCGTCTCCAGACTTTCCCAGGTCTGGGTCATTTTCCGTACCGCTGCCTAGTCCGTCTGCTGTGTTACGCCGGCTTCCCCTTCCAAAACAACACTGCTCCCATGGCCATGCTGGCGAAGCGTATACCTCCCAGCTGAGGGCCATGTACAGCATCCTGAAAGAGAACGGTTCTGAAGAACGTGGACTCCGAAATCAGAAAAACCTATGCCGACATCCCAGAGCGGGGCCAGTCGAGCCTTGCTGTTCCCATCTGGAAAAATGAGGACGATGCCCGTAACCCCAACGGGCGGTGAAGGGTGAAATAGAACACTTGGAATTCTTGGCACACTGGGTAGGCAGTCAATAGTGATATTTATAAAAACATTATATTTTATTTTATTCCATAGTGCGTGTGACTTCCTTCCTAAAACATCTGTATACTCCCACCTTTGCTGCCATGACTGGTTCGGAGCAGAATGTTCTTCCTCTTTGTTAGCTCTGCCTTTCAATGGTCTTTTCAGCTGGATGTCGTAGGTCGTGAAGCCTTTTTTTGGATTCCTCTGGAAACCAACGCTTTCCTCCCTTTCGTCCACCCCTTGTCTGCATCCCTCTCTGTGCTCTCCACTCTGCTGGGTTTGCAGTCAGATCTTCCCTGTCTCTCCTTTGCCTTTTCCCCTCTGTCTGGCCGTGGGTTCCTCCAGGGCGGACAGAGGCTTTACCTTTCCCCTAGCACAGAGTCTGCCGCAGGGGATTCTGGGAGTTGGCTTGTTCACTCGTCAAACGTTGACATGGACTCCTGGTGGCTTGGGAGTGACCGGATGGGACGGCTACCTGTCCTCGGAGCTCTGCCCAGCAGCTGGGCCCTGAGCAAGGATGAGATTGTATCACTTTCCAATGCCAAAAATTCCCAGGCCCCTCCGAAGACCTCCTGACTCTGGAAGTTCCTGATTTTCAGGATTTCTTGGATTTATCCTTAACACTGGTGAATTTCAGAGAAGGCTGAGAGACACATGGAAATCTTTTACCTCAGCCTTTTTGTTCCTCATGTGAGTTTCTTGCTGAGCGAGCTCTCCCTTTCCTGGAGAAACATGCCCTAAAACTTATCCGCAGTGAATGAGTCATTTTGTCCAGTACTTTCTATGCATCTGGTCGTCTTCCTGCTGAGGCACGGTCATCCAGTATCACAAGTATTTTTGAACATAAAGCCTCCCACAGTGGACCTCAGTTCTCTGAAGGCAAGGCAGGGGCTCGTTGTCTTTACATCTCTCACACTTGTGCAAGGCCCAGTACACACCGAAGAGCTGGTCAGTATTGCCTGAACTGAGCGGAATCCAAGGAGGTGAATTTATGGGGCTCTTGTATCTCATAACCCAATTCCCGGGCCATGACCTTTATAGGGTACCAGTCCGGTTCCCCCCATCGCCTTCCTGCACTCTTCATTCTGGAGGCCTAAGAAAAAGGCAAGTTGATAATTTGATAGTTGAAGGACTCATAAAAGCATAAGAAAAGCTCTGAGCAAGAGAAATCACTTACCTCTGACAGGAAAAAAAAAACCCCAAAACAAAAAAAGTGATTACATTGATTACTTCGGTAAGTAAGAAAAGCCACATGAGACATAGACAGGTGCACTAACAGTTTTTCCTTCCTAAATATCAGCTCTGCGGTACTCGAGAGGCGAGGAAACCAGGTCCCATTGCTGTATCCTGAACATGGTGGTTAGAATCACTAGCAGGGTTAATAAAGGCTGTTGAAGTTGAACTTCCGTTGGTGGTTAACCCCCTCTTGTCTTCAGGTTCCTGTGAGACACCTGACAGGGACTATGAGTTACAGACGCGTCCAAGCTCGTTGAGTCTGCTCCTGGTAGAAATTCTGTGGGGTAAGCTGGTGGGCTGAGGGAAAAGCAACATTCATGATAAGATGGTTTTTCACCCTTGTATAATTTAGAACTCATCTACGCATACGAATAAGGCTTGGCCTTGAATGGGAAATGCCAAAGAGGCACCAAACGTAGAAATTCATACCAATCGAAGTAGGGACCAATAAATGAAGCAGAGTCGGCGGGGAGAGGCTCTGACGTTGAGCTGGAGCTTTCCCGGAGTGTGGGTAAGTCATGGCCTGAGATGGTGATTCATGAGGTCATGGACAGCCTTCGTGTCCAATGCTCCTTCCTAAACTCTGTGGGCTAGGCCACTTTAGAACCAGGACCACGGAATTGCCAGAGACACAAAATTGTGGAAGGGAATTCTGTTTGCCCCTTCGGTCAAGTGTTGCCAAACCGTATTCCTTAAATATTTCCGATGCCTCAACTGGGACTAAAGGGCATGCACAAGTCTCTGCCAGGGCAGAGTGGGCACAGTGGATTTGGAGGCACAAAAGAAGTAGGTTTGAGTCAATGTCGGTTGCTTTCCCAGATGTAAGAGAGTAGTGGGAGTCAAAGACAGAGTCACCAAGGGATGGCTGGTGGAGGCCAACTCTCTGAAGCATTCTTATCTGTGAGATGGGCTCATCCATACCTTTCTTGCTGGGCAGTTATCAACGGGGCTTTATATATTGGATTTGTTGGGATTCTCTCAAGAAACAGAACCGATATCAAGTATATGTGTACAGAGAGAAATTCATTTTCAGGAATTGGCTCATGCGATTGTAGGGGCTTGTGGGTCTGAACAGACAGAGAGAGTCTAGGCTCTTGGACCAAACAGCTCATTCCATCACTTAATGAGTTGACTCATGAAATTACCCAGCAACTATGCTGTGTGTGAAAATGCTGAATTCTGCCCCAAGATTGCAACATAAAAATTCTACCTAGCTTCCATTCCAGCCTGCTATCCCAGCATATTTCCATCTCACTTCCCTTCGTAAAGTGACATCTAAAAACTGACAGTCATCTTTCAAGAGAGGGAACTTGTAGGCTTAAAGCCTAGGGCTGTTTTTGAGAGACTCTCTTTTCTGGTCCCAGAAGCACCCCTACTCACCAGAATGGTATCTTCTTTTTTTTTTTTTTTTTTTTTTTTTAAAGATTTTATTTATTTATTTGACAGAGAGAGAGAGAGATCATAAGTAGGCAGAGGCAGGTAGAGATGGGGGGGGGGAGAAGGCTCCCTGCTGAGCAGAAAGCCCAATGCGGGGCTCAATCCCAGGACCCTGGGATCATGACCTGAGCCGAAGGCAGAGGCTTTAACCCACTGAGCCACCCAGGCGCCCCCAGAACGGTATCTTCTTAATGCCAGATTTTAGGGACAAGATGTCCAGTCATCTTATAAAATCAGAAATTACCTCCCCCTCTTTTCTAGCATAGAATTGGGTACCAATCAGGTAAAAAGTAACTTTTAATAAGACCCATTGTTAGGCTCCTATTTTCCCAGAATAATTTTGTATCCCTTTCCCCCTCTGATCGGGTCCATAATAGTTTTCTCTGGGTTCTACATTCTCATTTCCTACCCTTCCTCTGTTCTGAGACTCCCACATGTGGCTATCGGTATCTACCTGGGCCGCTAAGAGAATATTCAACCTGCAACCAGTGCTTGTGTCTTGCTTTCCCCACTAACAACAACAGCAACAACAAAATCCCAGAAAAATCTAAAAAAAACAAGAAAACGAAAACTTCAGAACATTATGTTACTCAAGTCCTTTCAAATATTTTGTTTGGTTTCACCTAGGTTTGAGCAAATAATAGGTTAACAAGTTTACTTAATCAAATCTGTAAAATTTTTAGTTCTACACTTTTGAGTATTTATTTCCTCCAAAGCTCCATATTTAATTTTATTTTAAAAAAGTGCCTGGGTGGCTCAGTGGGTTAAAGCCTCTGTCTTCGGCTCGGGTCGTGGTCTCGGGGTCCTGGGATCGAGCCCCATGTAGGGTTCTCTGCTCAGCAGGGAGCCTGCTTCCCCCTCTCTCTCTGCCTGTCTCTCTGCCTACTTGTGATCTCTGTCAAATAAATAAATAAAATCTTTTAAAAAAAGAGTAATTTCTTTAGAATATAGCTTTTTTTTTTTTCTATAAACACCTACCTGCCCTACCCTCTAATTTATGAGTTCAATGTGCAGCGATCATGTCTGGTTGTAATTTTTGTAATACTCTTATTATTGGAAATGAGTTAAAGCATCACAATAATACAAATCAGCTACAGCAATAGTATTACAAAGTACATTTGTTGAACACCTGCTGTGGGACAAGTTTTATATCTATCATTTGTACACATTTTTAAAGATTTTATTTATTTATTTGAGAGAGAGAGAGAGAGAGAGGAGAACAAGCAAGAGGTCTTGCTCCCCCTCCTCTCTGAGAACACTGTGGGTGCTCCAGTCAGCCATTGCTGGGGGAGAACATCTCCAAACCTAATGGCCTAAAGTAACTACATCATATTGTTGTCTCTTATGGCTCTCGGCTTGGTGCAGTGGTCCTCCCGAGGGGAGGGTCAAGTGGGAGCTCCGATAGCACCAGGCCTCCCTCATGCTTCTCCCTGGTCTCTTCATGACTTCTCTTTGGTTTTTGGCTTCTGGAAAATCGGAATTATTTCATGGTGGTTCAGGCTCCAAAGATGTGCGAAGAGAGGTAGAGATGGAGCGGGAGAGAGAAACGTGTCAGTCCATGTGTCCGATGGTGAGCTAGCCCCGGAATTCACATGGCATTATCTCGTTCCGTCTACTTCCTTGAAGCTGTCCCCGGGGGCAGGGGAAGTACACCTCCACTTCCTGCAGGAGTTGTGACAAAAACCAGGCGGAACCTGAAATCACGCTGCTAACCTTCATGGAAGACACACTCCGCTGTTTGTGGTGTTGCCTCTGAACCACTGGCTTGGCACGGGGGTCTCTGTTTTCTACTCAGTGAAGAGAATGAGTTCCACCAGCGAGGCTCCAAGAGCCTTTGCAGATCGTGCCCTCGGGTGTCTTGCAAATGAGTCAGTCCATCATCACACTGCACAGTCTAAGACCTCAGTGGCTGACAATTTCTCCGGAGACCACATCTTCTGCGGTGGCTTACCATGCCGTCCTGGTCTCATTTCAACAAGTTGTGTCTGAAGACAGTGCTCCCTGCGGATGGTCCATGGAGGTCTAGAGGCATCTGGCCATTGTAGGGCAAGTCTGTTCACATCAGTGCCTCTAGTGATGGCAGGATATAAGATCACGTTAATCTTGCCTAACTTCGCCATCCCTCCCACCCTGAATAAGAAGAAGGAGTTTCATAGCGCGAATGCGCGTAGGCTAGTATCACATTAAGGGAGAGGCTCAAGGTGGGATGGATTTAGAAAGAGGCAGTTAAGATGGGGGATGATTTTTAAGATCTAGTCATAGGAGAAGTGGTTCAAGAAATCTTTTCCTGGAAAAAAGAAGACATGCAGATATTACTTTAGAAAATATTGGTGCTTCATATGGAATAAATGATGATTTAAAAGCATGTCTGAAATTTGGCATAGAGACAGGGCCCACCTTTTATTTCCAGTGGTTTTGTGTATGTTAGTTTTGCCTACAGTTTATACTCATACTTATTAAGTGAATTATGTACTCTTTAAATATAGAACGAGTGGGGAAAATGTCTCATAGTTATGTCGCATCCTTTCCCAACACCAAGTAATATTCTGGGCACAGACTAGATAGATAATAGGTATTTATCTGGTGCTACTTGTTGATCATTGATTATTGATTGATACTCAGTGTTATTATTGGGACCTACAAGACAGCGCCTAAAGGAACAGGGTTTTCTGAAAGATACACCTGCCAATTGTGAAAAACCGAATAGCCCGGATGTGCCTCAATCAAGTAATTGTCTGAGTAATTGACAGAGAAGTCCTTTACCATGTATGATCTTTTCATTACAGTTAACATTACCCCGAAGTATTAATATAATGACAACAGGATTAAGAAACAGTCGATGAGCACAGAAGCCACATCTAAACCGGCTTGTTTTGTTATAATTAAACAGACTCTCGAAAGGGACAATTGAAGAAAAAGGGAATCCTGTCTATCCTCTGCTCCCCCGGACGGTCATTGTAATTGATTAATTTACAACATAATCATTTAATGACATTTTTAAACAATGGAGTTATGACTTAAAAGCATGTCTGCGACTAGGGCTGCAGAGAGGGTCCACTTTCTATTTCCACTGACCTGTGTATTTTGGTTTTGCTTATAGTATACATGTGAAAGTTTTTATTGAGTGCGTTCGGTACTAAATATTGACTAAAGACTTTGGCTCCTCATATGATTGATGCGAGGGCGATGTAATGCACAGCTCACGTTGGGTCTTCTTAACGTGGTGAAAATCACAGTGATTTAGCCATTATGTTACTTTCAATTTGCCAGCCGTATTTTATGGGCACACAGTGGGAGACACTCTGTTAGCTGAATGTTAAAACCATATTTTGTTAATTAGAGGCCTATAATAAATACATCACTCATTTTTATGGTATATGAGCCCACTTGATTCTGAAAGTTTGACATCTGGCTCTGATTAGGTCTCACAGTGTGGCTGGGGAAATTCCCTGACCTTTTTTTTCACCTGTTTGGGGAGAATTAAGATGGAAATTTAAATTCTACCAAGAAAAGGTGGAAAAGGAGGTTTTGATCATTATAAACAGGGTTATATGGGATGAATATAGCAAGTTGAGCAAACACCCATGACATCAGGACCCTGGGGAAGATTTTCAGGGTTTGCAAGATTTTACTATTTCTTTCCTTTTTTGTTCTGTCTGTGGAAAATACCAAACAATATGCTTCCTTGAATTCTTTGTGGGCTGAGACAAAGTGTAAATAAATCAATATACTATTTGTATAGCAATTTGGGGCAAAGTATTATTTCTCTTTAGGGAGGTCCAATTAGAGCAGTAAAGTGTGTTTTATATACTGACTTTCCTTATTTGTTGTTCAAATACAAGCTAATAGCCAGTGTGTCATAGATTAGATTTGGACAGCTTCTGAACAGGAGCTCAGATCTGTGACCTTTAAGTTTGTATGACCTTTACGTGCGTCAGGTTACCTTTCCGCAAACTGGGCTGGGGGATAATCATAGGTTGTGGGAGCCGATTCTTTGTGCAAGCTTATCTCGGTGTGCTCGCCGGTCTCAAAATGCAAAAAATCTATTGTAATTATGAAGAATAAGGACAGGCTGTTTTCCTGAGGAATCTGGGAACCCTTGGGAACTTGAGTCTCTCAATACACAAGAATCCATAACAGAGCCTAAAAAGCTTCTCTCTCTTACTTATCAACCAAGTATCTATTGCTACCAGTAGAAGCTTCTTTGCTCAGTATGCCAAGAGGTGCAATGCTATATACACTGATGCCATCACTTCGAGATGCTCATAAGCCTGATTTATGTAGCCCCAAGGTGAAGGGGCAGGGATAAGTCTTGGCTATGTGTGTTCAGTCCTTCATGCAGTCATGATTTAGCCAGTATTTATCAGGCATTTTTGCTAGGTGCTGAAAATACAAAAATGACTAAAAGATATCTATCTAGCATGGAGCACTGGGTGTGATGCATAAACAATGAATCTTGGAACACTGAAAAAATAAAATGAAAAAAAAAATTTTTAAGATTTTTATTTATTTATTTGACAGATAGATCACAAGTAGGAAGAGAGGCAGACAGAGAGAGAGAGGAGGAAGCAGGGTCCCCACTGAGCAGAGAACCCAATGTGGGGCTCGATCCCAGGACCCTGGGATCATGACCTGGGCAGAAGGCAGAGGCTTTAACCCACTGAGCCACCCAGGTGCCCCTAAAATGAAATTTTTTAAAAGGATATCTATCTGAAGAACTTAGAAAAAAAAGGTTAAAAAAAAAAACTAAAAGGAAAAAAAAGAGCTTAGGATTTGGTGTGGAAAATAAGATGAACAGCTACCTAAATATTCTGTGTGTGTGTGTTTGTGTGTGTGTAAGGTGGGGGTTGGGAGACAGCTCAATGGTCTAAATCTAGCTCAACGGTCTCTTTAAGTTCACAACCTCCAGGGGGCGCTCAAGGGAGCCTTAGTCCATTTCTTTTCTCCATTCACTGCCCCACTCTCTCTTAGACCAAGGCACACCTTCTCTTTCCCAACATCCTGGCTAAAGATCCTGCTTCCTCAATCATTAAGAAAATAAAAACAATCACAAAAGAACTTCCTAGTGCCCTCACCAGCACAACTACTACCCTATCGTGAGCACCTTCTGTTTGACAAAAATGTTCCTTTTTCAAAACGAGGTCAATCTTTTATACACTAGATCCCTCTCTCTCTCTGACCTGCTCGAGAACTCGGGAACCTACTTGAGAACTTAGCATCTCTTTCCTGTGTTATCAACTTTTTTTCACTCTTCTGGTGTATCATTCCCATTATCATCAAACTTGCTGAACTCTCTAGTCTAAAAATCTCCCTCCATTGGCCTCACTCCCTGCATTCATTTATAGAAAACTCTTTGAAAGCATCTTTTACAAATCACTGTCTTCACTTCTTACCATCTTATTCTTTCTTAAATCAACGCTGATCAGGATTTGACTCCACCAGTTGATTAATTTTTTTCTCAAGGTTATCAATGGCCTTCATATTACCAAAACCAGTGGTTAATGCTTAGTTCTCTCCTTACTTGACAGCGCTTGGCCCATTTTGCACAGCTGATCTTCCTTCTTGCTTCATGAGGTCTAGGACACCACCATCAGTTCCTCTTTACTAACCCAACTTTGGAATATCGCAGGGTCCCGAAGCTCACTCTCTTGGATTTCTCTTCCATATATACTCTCCAGCCCACCACCAGTGATTTTGCTTAATCTTATTGGCTTTAAATACCTATATAACCTGTCAAACTCCCCACACTTAGATCTCTAAACTAGACTTCTTCCCTAATCTCCAAACCCGAATATCCATTTGCATAGTCCTTATGTCCTCTAGGGTGTTTAGTAGGTATCACAAGTATTCACCAACGAAAAGGAATGTGTTCTCCCTTCCTCCTCCCAGGCTTCTTCATCTCAGTAAATGCTTCCTTCATTCTCCAAGTTAATTGAGCAAAGACTCTCCAAGTTACCCTTTGCTCCTTTTCTTCTGTCATGTACACTGGATATATTAGTAAAACTTCTCAGTGCTACCTTCAAAGTATATCTCGACTCTGATACTTTTTGTCATTTTCCCCTTATATAGTTCAGCCACCCACATTTCTTTCTTTCTTTCTTTTTTTAAAAGATTTTTATTTATTTGACAGACAGAGATCACTAGTAGGCAGAGAGGCAGACAGAGAGAGAGCAAGGGAAGCAGGCTCCCCGCTGAGCAGAGAGCCCAATGCGGGGCTCCATCCCAGGACCGTGGGATCATGACCCAAGCCAAAGGCAGAGGCTTTAACCCACTGAGCCACCCAGGTGCCCCAAGCCACCCACATTTCTTTCCTGTATAATTGGAGCATCCTCCTTCTTAACTGGCCTCTCTGCATCTGCTGTCTTGCTCTCTTCCACAAGCTCTTTGTAGACTAATTCTTCTGTGTCAGTCTGTCCCTGTCATTCTTCTGCTCAGCGTTCTCCAAAGGCTTCTCATCTCATGCAAAGAAAAAGCCCATCTTCTGTCTTGTTCTGCAAGTCCCTATGGAATCTGCCCCCCCGTTTCCTTCCTAACCTCATCTCCTGCTTCTTGTTTGCTCCACTCAGCCCCCAGCTTCTTGGAAGGTGCTGACCACAGCCAGTAGGTACTTGCCTCTGGCCTTTGCACTGCTCTCTGCTGTCTGGAGTGCTCTCCACTGGAAATTGTATACGAGTCCCTTCTTCTTCTTTCCAGTATCTGGTCAGTCTCACCTCTTAAAGAAGGCTCTCTTCGTCCACCTGATTGAAATTGCAGTGCCCTCATTCTACCTCTTGGCTCTCCTTGTCTCCCTCACACTCTTCAACTTCTCTCTAGAGTGCTTATTGTCCTCTGATATATTTTCTTACAGATTTCTTTATCATTTGTTTCCCTCCACTCAAATGTAAGCTCCTTACAGGTAGGGACTTTGTCAGTTTTGTTGAATGCTCAGTGCTTAGAATAGCAAGTAGCCCATGGTAGATGTTCAATGAAGAATTGGTAAGTGCGTGAATAAATGAATGGCCAAGGTACTATGAAAACATAAAGGACCATATGATTATTTTAGTCTGGAAACTACTGCAAAGGCTTCATAGTGAGGATAGCTGATGAGCTGGATTTGATTGGTTCTTTGGATCTTTGAAACATTGCAGAGGTGGAAGGAGGGGTTTCTTTGCTGGTCCATAGGGATGGATGTTAAAAACCAATCATGACATAGACTTAGCGGGGAGAGATGTGGACAGACTGTGAACTCTGTCAATCCCTTTTTTTCCACAGGTGATGAAAGCCAGTGAACTTCTCATTTCTGCAGGGGTGTGAGCTGATACGATTTAGATTTCAGGTCATTTGGTGTGAATGTGGAGGGTTAAGGGGTACAGTGGGGGAGGGATGGGAAAGTGAAGCTTGGAATGCATGACATGAACACAATTGTCCAGGAAAAAGTCTCCTAAAGACTCGGGGTGCAGCATAGACTTAGCTTTCCAGCTCAACACGTGTGCTCATAATAGTCCTTAGTAAGGGTAACAGCTCCAGTCCCAGACAAAGGATTTACCCTCTCAAACTGTAAAAGCTCACATTATAGCTGGGGAGTATTTTGGTCACTTGTCATGTGGGTAGACAAGTCTGGGGTAATACGGCTGAGGTTTGGGGACAAGCTCTGTTCTTAATTTGGGCAGGGGTGGTGGCGGTGGTGTGCATATAGTTATGAATGGGGGTTTGGGGGGAGAGCGCATCCCCCCTGACTTGTCATAGAACACAAACGAACACAAAACCCTGGGGATAGATAGATCCTGAAGCTGTCTCGGGATGGTACCATCTTTTGAATTCCATGTTAAAATTGTTGTGCTTTGTATGCTGAGATGATAACTGAGCCAATATGTGGTTCTTTGGATCATATCCCATCAATATCTTTTATTTCCACTGCAAACCTCCACACAATTGTTATGATCACTTGTTTACCTTGACGATTGATACTGATCACCATTGTAGAATTTATCTATCTGCATGGATCCCTAAAATGGCTGCACTGGCTGGCCTAGCTGGGACATGGTCCTGGTCATTTTCCAAAATTCAATTATAGTTTTAAGTCTCTGGAGCTATAAACATATAGATACAGATATTGAAGTACATATACATATGAACCCTTGGTACATTTTTTTTTTTTTTTTACTGCAAAACATATACTTTATAAACAGTAAAAGAGCCTGAGAAAATTAGAAAGTCATTCCATAGATGTCAACCCCAAATTCTGTACAGGAAGTAAAACTTTCACAAATAAAAAAGAAGACGATGGTGAAGACAAAGACGAAGACAGAGAAGGAGAGGGAGAGGGAGAAGGAGAAGGAGAAGATGATGGTGATGAACATGCGTGGTATAGAGAGAGAATAGGTACTTTTTTCCCAGCTTGGTGAAACTGAAATTCGTTATCAACACAGTTGAACCTAAACGGCAGTTTTCTTATAGTGAAATGATGTCCTGTGTCATGTAGGTCTGACATATATGCAATCAGTTCAGCATCTTTTTCTTGTTCTAATATTCCTGGTGTCAGTATGATCCTGTCTTCTACTTTAACCTGACCTACTCAAAGATTGCTCCCCACCTTCCCCCCTCCTTTTTTTTTTTTTTTTTTAAAGCCACTGGTTTTGTGTTTGTTCCCCCCTCTCTGTGACTTCCCAATGTGGGCCCTCTTCTTTTTCTCCACTAGCAAAGGGAAACTTTCTGCAGCGGCAAAAGCTGTTACTTGCCATGGTGGGTGGTACTTATGGTTACTGCGTTCCAAGGGCTCCTCCCTGCTTTTTCTCTCCTGGGATTAACTTGCTTCTTTATTTTCATTGTAGCATGGCTTAGAGGAACTGGCATTCCAATATCACCCATTGTTGCATTCATTGTCTCGTTCTTTTATTTATTCAGACAATTATCTTATTCAGGGAGGAAATAGTGAAAGCTAGATGACGTTTCTCCCAACCCCTTCCTTTTCTTATGTTTCTGTCTTTCCCATATACGTCTGAAATATTGGAAACAAAACGCGGTTTGCAAGTGTGATGTGCCTTTCAATAACGCTTAGAAAGGGAAAATCTACCTGATTATTTCCTACTGGGAGGAGAACAGGGTTGCAGAGCAGACATCAGCTCTCAGGAAAATGTTTTTCTTGAAAATCGTCTACAAACACTCAGGCAGCACTCAACCTCAGCCGGCTAATGCAGTGTGGCGGCCAAGAGCATGACCCTGGAGCCAGAATGCTGGGCTTGAAGACTGGCTTTGCTCTGACTTCGGGATTCCACTTAATCCCTCTGAAACTCAGGCTTTCTAAACTGCAAAATGGCAATAATAGTGCCTACTCAATGACATTGTTGGAAAGGTCAAGTGAGCTAACACCCAGGATGCACATATGCCTGCTACCCATCGTAAGAGATGTTTGCTAAGGTGGCTCCTCTTCAGATTTTGCATCCCAGCTGGGAACCTCAGTGGCTTGGCTGCTTGGCCCCAATTCCAATCACTTTTCAAACTGGTGCTTCCACTTGTCTATTGCTCTTGTTTCCCTGCATGCCACTTTCTCCCTTTCCTTTGGATTAATCATTTTCTCCGTACCCACTTTCGTAATATGCCATCTCTTCTGCTTACTTCCATACCCCCAACCATGACGGTCTGGGTTACCATCTGTGGTTATTTCCAATTCTCTCTACACGTCATGGTCTGCCTATTGGACCAGATGTTTCCCCAGCACCTCGTTCTGGCTCTGCTTCCCCAGTAGCTGCTCCATTCCAGCTGATTTGTCCAATTCTGGGTCTTGGTCACCCTTAGCAATGTCTGAGATAGAATGTTACTCCTTCCCTCTTTTCTGTAATCTCTTTCTTTATAAAATAACTTATTCCTTCTCTGAATCTCTTGATTAACTTGGGTAATTCCTTCCCATGGAACTTACAGTCTCCTGTTTTATATCAGTGATTTGCCAGTCCTTCTCTAATACATTATTAGTTCCGTGAAGGTATGGACTTTGTCTTAAACTCTATGCTCCCTTAGGTACCTTAAATATTGTGGACTGCAGAAATTGCAAGAAATATTTAAACCTCCCTTTCAAAAAATATTAGACTTTGTGGGCCAGCATGAGGTCTGACCATGTTAGCAATTCAGAATCTAAATATTCATTGGCAGCTTTCAATGTGACCCACCCTGCTACAAGAATCTGCCTGTGGAATTGGGTACACATCAAAACTGAGTTGGTAATGATACTCTCCTGAAATTCTCACACTTTGGACTCCTCAACTTTCAAGTAAACCAAAGTGGGAGAAAGAAATGTTAAAGCAGCAAGACAGCAAAGTTTCAAGCATTAGAAAATTGGATTATTAAATACAAGTGAAATGAGTGGGAATTGTTTACATCTAAGAAGGCTGTTGAAAAGTAACTTAGTGTTGCTGAGTCCCAGACGTGTTGCAGTATAGAGAACTTTGGGCCCAAGCTCATTACTATCTCTAATGAAGACAAGTAAAGAAGTTCACTGATACTCTAGAAAGGAGAATGAAAGTTAGTTATGAAGCAAGTGGCAATAATTACTTGCATGTGATGCTGGTGGGGTAGGGTGGGGAGGACACAGCTGCCGACGTCTTTTAAACTTATCTGTATTGTAGGTTCCGAGGCTCCGAAGTAATAGAAGGGCAGCCTTCCTCAAGGCACAAGGAGAGCACACATGCCTTTTAGAGGTTCCTTTCAGTCCCATTTCCTTTCATTTTATTATAGCTTCCTTAAATTTTACCAAATGCTTCCAGATTAAAAGATCTTTCCTACCTAGACAGTTCATACCAGGACTGATTCGTAGAGGCCCTGAGTATTCCCAACAGCGCTCTGGTGGCTGGTGGAAACTCTCAACCACAAAGCCTGTCCAAGTCATTCCCCACCCCCTTTTTTTTAATACTTTACCAAGAACACTTGCCTTATCAACAATATTTACCCTAAAGAAGAATTTCCAGAGTTATCTTAAAACCACTACTTCCTTTTTTTCTAGAATCTAGAAAGACAAACAAGACCCCAAAAAGTGAGAGAATAAAGTACTGAGTAAGTCTCACGGAAGTATGCATTTGATACATTTTCTGGTTTGGCTTTGTGATTTGCATAACTTTCCTCTTCAAATATTGTATTATTTTGTACTGGGCTGTTGGCCTAAAGCCATGATATAAGCTATGTTCGAGATCTATTACTTGTCAATAATTAATTAGCATAGGTTTCAGTTATGAAGAGGAAATGGATGGTGATATATAGCTTTTGTGTTTGTGTTGCTTCACCTTGAGGCTTAGTTGGTTAATATTTCAACTCCTGGAGGTAAGAAAGAGATGACATAATTGTTTGTATTTTTCACATTAACGAGGAGAAAAAGTTTCTCGCTGTACACTCAGAAGAACGGAAAAAAAAATGAGGGGCCTCCAATAATACAGAGAGTGTATTTTCACTACTTCTCTCTGATACCATTTTATTTATAGAAGTGGGAGAAATGCAAATGTCATAGAGGTTGTTATAGGGTATCAGGAAGGGGAGGGGATTATGGTAAAAAAAATAATAAATTAATACAAATTAATATAAATTATATAAAAATTAATATATAAAATATAATTTAATAAATTGATATAAACTAAAAATACCAATGGTGCCAAAAAACATGGGATATATCTCCAGAAAGCTGATGACAAAGAGAAAGTGTAAAAGCCAAGAAAGTGGGTGGTAACAAAGGACAGAATTGAAAGGGTTCTTCTGAAAGGGGTGTTGGGCAGCCTCCAGTAGGATACAAAGCCATTGCACGCACCTTCTACCTAGAACAACTTTTGGGATTAGGCCAACTGGAGGTAGTCAGGTGCCAAGGGTATCTTCATTTGGAGGAAAGAAGAGCTTTTAGGCCATTCTTTCTGATTTCTATCTCCCCAACACCCCTGAACTGAAAGTTAGCCTGTTCACTGTAAAAGTTTGACTCACACTTACTATGGGTTTAGGAATTCCTCAGATCTGCTCCTGGTGTCCGTCTGTCTGCTTGTTGTCAGAAATGCCTTCTATAGAGCATCAGACCTTTTCATTCGATAGTTAGGAACTAAAGGCAAATGTCTGATTGGGAAAATACTTTGACACGCATCCATGCTCAAGTGCAACGGACCAGTAAGTGAAGAACGAATGAACGAGTGAAACAATATGCTTGAATAATTGGTATCTCGGTATCTCTTTTCTGTGTTCACGTAGTGGGGTAATTAAGCCGAGGTGGACAAAGGGAAGTGTCCATGACAGTCAGGCTAGGAATGGCCAGGAACAGTTCAAAAGTTTGGGCTTGAATCAGTTCCTTGTATTTTTCAAATGGGAACCCCCTGTGGAGCCGTGTCGCTGTCCAGCTGCATGCGGTGAGAGGTCTTAGAAGGAATACTTCCACTGACTATAACAGGCATGCATGCTTCTTCACACTTTGCACGATTGCTGAGGCTTTGTTTTATGAGGTTAAATGCACTGCAGAGAGCTTCATTTCCAAAGGAGTCATTCATTCATTCATTCATTGCTAAATTCACAAATACTGGTGGACATCTTTAACGTAAACCTTCCAGATTTCTCTCTCTACACATCACGTAACTCTAGAGGAGTAGGAAGCTATGTGACTTGGGCCACAAACAAACAAACAAACACAGGGTCAGCTAAGGAACTAGTTGGGTCTGAAGTCCAAGTCCCATTTCCTCAAACACAGAGAGCCCTGGCGTCCCACTGACCATTTAGAAGTCATTCCACTGTATCAGTGGACTTTATCTTTACGCTTCCTTTAAACAGATGCTTCTATCACTGAAGTCTCTTTGAATTCCCATCCCTTTCCAAGGTCATTCAGTCTGACTGCTGCCTCCATTTTGGCATTTTCCATCATTTCATTAACACGTAGCCCTTACTCCATTACTGAACCAATCCTTCTTCCCTTTGTACTGTTTCCCATTAACTACATGACCTTTTCTTAACGCTCTTTGCTACAAGTCAACAGGTAGTATTAACAACTGTGATACAGGATGTCCTTCAAGGTAGCCACTGTAGGGGACAGCCTGGACGGCTAGTCAAAGTACAAGTGAAATATGCCTTATTTATTATTAAGTCTGAAAACATGTCATTAATTCATATCAGTTAAATGATATAGTCATATTTTATAAACATGGATACCTACCTTTATGAAAAGACTAAACAGGTTTCACTAAGTCTTTAAAAGTTCTCAGTGGGGGGCCTGGGTGG
This sequence comes from Mustela erminea, assembly GCF_009829155.1. Taxonomy (NCBI): domain Eukaryota; kingdom Metazoa; phylum Chordata; class Mammalia; order Carnivora; family Mustelidae; genus Mustela; species Mustela erminea. Next base: position 138,100,982 of record NC_045619.1, on the reverse strand, counting down.
CTCAGTAGGTTAAGCATCTCATTAGGTTATGAACCCAGAGTCCTGGGATGGAGTCCCACATTGGGTTCCCTGCTCAGCAGGGAGTCTGCTTCTCCCTCTCCTTCAGTTGCTCTGCCTGCTTGTTCTCTCTCTTTTTCTCTCTCTCAATACAGAAATAAGATCCCAACTTGCTTTGAATTTGTATGGAAAAATTGAATGGTTTCTCCAGATGAGCAAATGAACACATGAGGAGACATTCCCTAAATGAGTCTTGCTTAACAAATTGACAATTTTATTACCTAAGAGTTTTGATGTCTGACACATAAAGTATGAGGACTTACAGAGATAAGTCTTAAAATCTAGTAAGTAATGCAAAAAACATAGTAAACAGAGTGGGGGAAATCCAGCTTCTGTTGAGATAAGCTAGATGATCTGAAATTAATTCATTTTCCTGTCCCTCAAAATCTCATCTTGACAAGAAAATGTGGACTATGTAAAAAGGGTAAAGAAGAAAGCACAAAAAATGGGGTTAAATTTAAAGAACTTAGAGATTGCCACTAAGTTTACAAGAAGTTGTTTCTTCCTAGGTCCTAAAGTTCAAGTTTCAACAGCCTAGCCACAAGCAAACAGACACTAAACAGAATTAGCTGGAAGTTGGAGGGGTGGACTGGAGTCTTCGACATGTCTGGACTGATGAGTTGTGGGCTTACAGGCCACGTCATGGATGGCTTGCTTGTGGTCCTGATTTTGTAGACCTCTCTGTATAAAGGTCTGGAGAGTTGGAGTGTCTTACAAGGCCAAGAACAAGGATTTTTAAGCCAAGGCAGACTTGTCAACCTCAAGATTTAGAGAGCATTTATGGGAGCTGCAAGCCCGTTATGAGAGCATCTTACCAGCTGAAAGGCACCTGAATGGATGTTCATGGGATAGAAGATCAAACTTTGAATTTCAATAACTTTTAATAAACCACCAAAAAAAAAAAAAGGAAGCAAAATATCACATATCAGTTCTTTACCCAGATATAACATTAGTTAATTGGGTTGGTTACCTTTTAATTCTTTGCCTCCTTTTATTGTTTTGAGATTTTTACATGTTGCATAAAAACAAAGGGAATTGTTATGAAAGTGGATTTATCAGGTTGATCAGACTCCTGTTCCCTCAGACTTTGGGGCTTTTGAAGGCAGGAGGACATCCTGGGATGAGCCAGACTCTCCTCTCCAGTATCAGCTCTAAAAGGCCACAGAGACACCAGTAAACCAGCAATCTTCTGAGCTCCCTTTACTGTCTTGCATAAAACTAAGAAATAGGATCTAGGGTCTTCTGTAAACATAAATTACCAGCACACCGAGCAGGATGATTACTACAATAAGGACTGGGATTTGTTGACTGCTTACTACTTGTCCTTCTGTGGAAACCCTCACAAAAGACAGTGAGATTGGAGAGCGTATTTCGTCTGAATTAACCAGGTATAGACAGATTAAAGAGCCTTTGTAAAGTAACTCAGCTAGTAAACAGCGGATCTGGGATTCGAATGCAGGCCATCTGATTCCAGAGTCTGCACCCGTGAAAAACTGTGTAAAGCTGCTTGTTAGGGTACTTGAAATCCTGTATTTTTAGGGAACATTCCGAGATAGCTTTTTCAGAAAACCTGTTTCCGCCTGAGGAGGTCCTGGCGTATCTATTTTCAGATGCCACCATAGTATTTATGTCTGGTGTCAAGCAGTTACTTAGATTTACTCTGTTTTATGGGGTCTCAGTAAAATCCAAAACTAGTGCATGGACAAATTTAGTGCATATATAATACACCAATAAAAATCCCAATCCTTCCACTTTTAATCCTCTTAGTTACTCTCATTGGTTCATTCCCTATGACAATCTTCTCCCATGAGGAGGAGTAAAGTTCTTTCACTTTTGCCCCAAGATGTCTGCCATGGAAGGGCGCTAAGCATGTGTAGACGTCCGTAAGCCTCTGATCTGGACCTGGCCTCAGAGATGGAGATGTGTGTTAGGTTTTCTGTTGTTGTTGTTTTTTCCATGGACTCCTCCATGCCTCTGGGAGATAAAAAAGTATAATTGTCTCAAATTTTCCTATAACTATTTCTAACATTTTACCCCTCATGGACTAATCCTTATTCTAGCATCTTCTTCCTGTTTTAGCATAATTTCCTTTTTTTTTTTTTCCTTTAGTCTTTATACAAATACTGTTCCAATTCCCCTATGTCTCAAAGCACAGAATTCTACCTCTGGCTCATCTCACAGACATTTATTGAGCACTGCCTCGGCAACCCAGTTCCTGTCCTAAAGGAGCCGTGTGTCTAGTGGGAAGGCGAGAGGCAAGGACAGAAATGAAAGTATGGCCTGAAAGATGCTCTGATCGGAGTAAGCACATGTGACCGTGCTCAGGGACACGCTCTCAAATGTGAGAGGCATCAGGAGAGCTGTTTTCTGTGGGTATAAAAACTCACCACATAAATTTTATTCATAACACGACTTCCACTTCTATTCTTGAATTTTTCTCCCAAGCTCCGTAACCTCAATGACAATAGTGTACATGCAAGGAAAATGCAGAAGGGATTGAAAACTGCGCTCCAGAAAAGCAATTCAATGTTCCTTTTGAAAATAATGAAAAGGAATATATCCCCAAACTCAGCAAAACACATTTTATTAATAGAAATGGCCCTAGGTGGTTCAGTATCAAAAAGAAACAAAAATCCTTCAAAGATCTGACATCACCAGGTGATGATAATGTGGCCTGGCCTGCATACCCTGACAGGCCCAATGCTGAAAATGAAAACACAGGCACACAGCCCATGGCGAGGAGGAGGGGGTGATCCATGCCCCTTTGCTAAGGCTTGGGCGTTGGTATGATTTCCTATCGCTAGGCATTGCCTGCCATGCAGTGTACCACCTCCCCTGGTGTCTTCGCTCTGGGCAGAAACGCCATGGGAACTGCTATTCTGGAAACTTCTTCATTCCAGGAGGAGCAGTTTGGAGTGATTCTATGGAACAGTGGTGGTCTGCAAAGATGAATTCCAAACAACTAAGAACTTCTGTTTTCCCTATAAATGTTCGAATCACAAAATGCTGAAGTCGTGGGCTTCATGATCTTACATAGGCTTCGTGGGTCTCGATGGTCTTTCACTGAGATGTAGGTCCCGTCAAGCAAGGGAGATGCACTTTAAGATCGAGTCTTTTGGATTTTTTTAAAAACCGTATTTTCAGGACGCGCTGCTTTTCCGAGGCCCTGTTACTGTTTCTTACTGTTTCCTACTCCTCTGAATTTCCTTGGAATGAGCAGTCTTTGAAGTTAATGAGAGTCACTGAATCTGGGTCAGCAGCACTGTGTACATCCATAGAAGTTCCCGTGGAGATTGGCGTCAACTCCTGTTTGCCTCTGTGGGTGTCTTCATTCTGTCGCGAACATAAAATGCACTTGACAATTTACTTCACAAGATTTGTCTTATAAAAATTAACTTTAGCCTAGCTCCATTCTTGCACTGACCTTGAAAACAAGGGCGCTTTGGGACAGTGGCGTTTGTCCTTACCCTGCTGGGCATTCTGGCATAGGTGGAATTTGGGTAAGCAGAGAGGACACCGCTCAGGAATGAAAGAGGAAGGAAAGGCAGACACTCTTACAGGCATCGTCGGGGATCTAAAATCGGAAAACTAGTGTAAAATCCATGGGTGATGTGTCTTGAGAAAAGGAGATTTTCGTTCAGAGTGGTAGAAAATGGAGTTGCTGGTGTGTGTCTGTGTTGGGGGGGGGTGTTTATCAATTAGAAGGCAACAGGCTGAACATGATCTTCATGCAAGTTTAGTCTGTCAGTGATGTACAAGGAAGTGAAAATAAGGGTGCTATTAGTCAGTAGTTTACACGGGCAAGAATGTGAGGGTCTAGTAGCTTCCTTTTTCTGTGGTTTCTGCTCCCCATGGTCAATTGTGGTTTGGAAGTAGAGGATCCTCCTGACGTCAGGTCAGAAGGTCACTAGTAGCCTCCCACTACGTCACAATGCCTACCTCATTCACCGACCTCATCTCATCGCGGAGGCACTCTGTCATCTCATTCACCACAAGGAAAGTGAGTACAGTCCAATCTGATACCTTGAGAGACCAAGAGAGGAGGGAGATCACATTCACACGAATTTTATTACAGTATAATGTTATCGTTGTTCTATTTTATTATTGTTGTTGTTAATCTCTGAACATGCCTAATTTATAATTTAAGTTTTATTATAGGTGTGTATAGATGGATGGGGAGGGGGAAAAAACCAGAAAACGCAGTATATATAGGGTGTAGTTTCAGACATCCCCCGGGGGTCCCGGAATGTGTCCACATGGCTGAGGGGGACTAGTGTAGAGTATAGTTCCTGAAGGGGCAGAGGAAGGGGTGCGTGTTGTACCCGCGCACGAGAGAGAACTTCACCACATGATTTCTAACTTGATCCAGGAAAGAAGGAGAGCCACGCAAAGGCTTTGAGCTTGGGCAGGAAAAGAAATGGTGGCACCACTCCCGAACACAGTGGGCCTGGAAGGTTGAAATGATTTAGTGTGAGCAGAGGATGATTTCAGTGTGCACATGCCAAATATCGGGGCTGACGGACCATCCGTCAGAATGTAGAGTTCAGCAGGCTGTTCACGGCTGGGAAGCCATCAACCTAGGAGAAAAACAAGCAAAAATTTTAAGGCCGGTCAAAAGAGCCCATCTCCTAGGGGCCTGAACAAGATTTCAAGGAAGACTTTCTGGAGGCTTGGTATTTCTGCACCTGAAAATTTTGAGTAACAAACTTAATGAGATTTCTCCACAAATACCTAGTATGTACCCAGTCTTAGTCTGTGTCGTCTAATTTGACGAATTGGTCTAAGAACACATTTGACTCCAAAAGCTAGAGCCCAAAGAGAAACTCCTCTTCTCTTTTACAGTCTTGGGGGCAACTGTAACCCTTCTCTCTTGAGGTTTCATATTACTGAGAGCCTGGCTATAATTTTTCAATCAACATGTTCCTGATAAAGAACTACTTAAGGGGTCACCTGGGGGGCTCAGTCGGTTAAGCATCTGCTTTGAGCTCAGGTTGTGATCCCAGGGTCCTGGGATGGAGCCCCACATTGGGCTCCCTGTTCACTGGACAGTCTGCTTCTCCCTCTCCCTCTGCCCCTAAACCTCCTCGTGCTTTTACTCTCTCAAATACATAAATAAAATCTTTAAAAAGAAAGAAAGAAAGAAAGAAAGAAAGAAAGAAAGAAAGAAAGAAAGAAAGAAAGAAAGAAAGAAAGAAATGCATGAGTGTAGTGACGGGTTTAGAATTAGTAGCAATAATAATAATTCTTAAACTCTGGGTGTCTGAGTTGCCCTGGGAGTTTCTGAACATTCCTGATCCCGGACCAACGAAATCAGTGTCTCCAAGGGAAGTATCTGGACATCATTGTTTTGTGAAACTTCCCAGATAACTCTAACATAGATGTAGGGTTGAAACCACTGGACAGATGGAAGCAGTGGTTCTCAACTTTCCACTTCACCGTGGAATCACCTTGGGAGCTTTGAGGGAGGCCTGAGACCTACCCTTCAGGATCCCAAGCCTGAGGAGTTTTTCCAGGTTCCCAGGTGATGCTCTTGTGCAGCCAAATCTGAGAACCACCAACGAGTCTCTGGCTGTCTTAAGGCACACTTTCCAACTTCACCATCTCAAACAAGTTTTTACATCTGTCTCGGAGGGCAGGATGAGCCCAGCTGGGGGAGGAGGCGTTTGATATTTTTGCTGTAGGCATAATGAACTCAGTTGTCAGCTAGCTTCGGATTGTAGTGTCCTGGTTGATAATGATGTCAGAGGCAGGAAAACATCACGAGTGTTCTCAGATCCCGGGCTGACAGAGCCGTGTTGGCCGCTGGAAGGTTCATGTCTTAACTTGTATACCTGAACCAATTTTCAGTGAAAATAACTGTGACAATAAATGTCATTTTACAGGGAGCTTCTCTGGGGGAAAACTCTTTCTAAAACTCTGTGATAAAAAGAAATGTACACATCTGTGAACCCAGGCCTAAAGCTTCAGTTTCCTACAGGGAAATCTGTGATTCAGCCAAGATTCTCTTCTGATATTATAGACAAGAGGGCTGTACGCAGTACTCTCTCATTATTCATTTTTCTAGCCCACACACACACATCATTTCCACGTCCGTACATCTATGCGTGTTTTAGATTTATTCTGAATATCTTTAAGAAGCAGCATAGAAGTTCATTATTCTCAAGTTCAAGAAGAACTCTTATTTAATATGCTGTATACCTATGGGCTGATGTGTTGTCAGAAGGGAACTCCCCCTACCAAGAGTGCCCCTTCATTTATTAAAATGTTACTTCTCCTGCTGACTTGCTTAAACCAATTTGTCTGTTGTCTAACTCTCCATGGGCAGCTCTGACAAAATATCATAGACTGGGTGACTGACACCACAGATTTTTATTTCTTGTGGTCTGGAGGCTGGACGTCCAAGATCCGGGTGTTGGCCAACTCAGTTCCTGGTGAGGACTCACTTCTGGTCTGGCTTGGAGAAAGAGAGAGAGAGAGAGATAGTGTGTTCCCAAGCTCTTTGGTCTTCCCTTAGAAACACCCTAATTCCGTCTTAAGGACCTCCCCTCACGACCTCATCTAAATCTAATTAGCTCCCAAGGGACCCATCCACTGATTCCATCACACTATTGAGTTTTGAATTTCAACACTGGAATACCAACATTTAGTCTATGACCTCTTCCTCTTTCCATTCATACCGATTCCTCCTTCCTTTGTGTTCTTACCATGTATGTAAACAACCTTGTTTGGGCTTTTCTTTTCAACTAGATTGGAAGTTCTTTGAGAGCAGAGGTGAAGGATGGTGTGATTATATGTTCTCAGCCCACAAAAGCCTTTCACATAGTAGATGCTCAGTTAATTCATATTGGCTGGTAATGGATTCCCATGTTTTGTTCTGTGATTTGGGACAGGTTACCTAACCTCTTTGGGATCAGTGTTCCTTATCTGTGACATGGATGTAATGATGCAGATCTTTTGGAGTTGTGGTGAGAATTTAGAGATATAATTATTTAGCAAATCTGATACATAGGGAACATTTCATGAGGACTTACTAAGTATTACATAAATGGACTGCAGCTGAGAGAGTCAGGTTTCTCTGTCTCCATAGAGCCGGAGAGGGCAAGGAGTGTCAGGCAGGGAATTCATCCAAGAAGGGAACAGAGTAGAGTGGAGGTACAAGCTGGGGAACAGCTGGCCAGAGAAGGGGACAGCAAGTGCACAGGTCTTGAGACAGGAGTGGGTTTGATACACTAAAATCAAGGATTAGGGATTAATGAAAGAATGTCAGAAAATGTACTGGCTCTTGGAGCACTTTAGGACAGTGGAAGGACCATCTGCAATGGGTGGTCCATAAAACATTCCCTCTTCTGTAAATCAACTTCAAGTTTTGTGTATGCCTGGCGTCTTGACATATTTCAAAGTGATGGTGATGGAGGCAAATGGTTGGGAGTTGTGAGAGCATCTGACTTTAGCATCTGTCTTCGTATTAATGCCCTGAATGTATTTGGTTGAATATGCTCTGTTCTGGGCACATATCACTTCCTGCTCTAATACTGGTTTCTCCCAGAAGCTGTGTCCTACTTTGAGGTTAATACATTCATTGAATGATAAAAAGACAAATTTGAATAAACTGTGTTTGAAAATCCTTTTCTTCCCCCCCTTTCCTGCTGCTTTAATTTCCAAGTCAGTTCTCCTTATCCAAATGAGTTAGGTAGAGTTGGTACTATTCTCTCCACTTTACTGATGAGAAAACTGAGCGATTTCATGATTTTTTCCCAATTGATGCAAGTATAAACGTTTTTATATAAGTGATTTGTAGAGAAGTATTTGTATACGTGACAAATGGAGGTCAAACCATTTAAGCTTCTGTCATGAGATTCTATAATTTTGAGGCAAAAGGCCTTTCATGAGATGTTTTGGTTGTTGAAAGACCAGCTCTTGAGAATATTTTTAGGATGCTTTATCAAGCTCATATGGGAAGATGGTCTATGGTGAATTTGACATAAGTTTGAGAAAATGTAGTTACGAACCTGTAGTGGTATGGCATATAGATCATTCAGAAAACCAATGTTAAAAATATGTAGAATTAGGGACATTTGGGTGGCGCAGTTGAATAAGCATCTGACTCTTGGTTTGGGCTCACGTCATGATCTCAGAGTAGTGAGATTAAGCCCCACCTCAGGCTTCACACTCAGTGTGGAGTCTGCTTGGGGTTCTCTCTCTCCCTTTCCCTCTGCCCCTCCCCGGTTTGCACACTCTCTCTCATAAATAAATGTTTAAAAAATATGTAAAATTATGATTTATTTTACTTGTGTTATCTGTAGAGAGTTAACTGTCAAAGTTATTATGAACTTTCAAAAATTATGTTAAACTTACTGTGTTAAAGCCCAGCCACATGTATTCTCTTTTCTCACCACAAGGAACACATCGAGAGACCAGGTCACCACTCAGAGAAACAGTTAAGACTCGCCATGCTGGATTACAGCCATCAAGGAGTCATTCCCTGAGAGACCGTGCTTACAAAATTTTAAAATATGTTACTGTTTTATCTGTCTTTTCTTTCTTATCTTCTACACCTTTGGCATGGAGTCCTATTTATTTTTATTTCTAGAATAAAAGTGAACTCCTTTCCTGACAACATCAAGCAGGAAGTATGTGGCAGCCATACTGGGCCAAGAAAAGACACTGGGCTTGAGGTTCATCTCTGGAATGTTGGGTACCAAGCTTGGCTCTAGTCAGTGTTCCACTGGACTCTTCAGTCCCAGAGGACAAAAATTCCACTTGTCACAGTTGAGACACTAGCAAAGGAGCTACTGTTTCCCTTAACATGGGTGCTACATTTCCAGTTTTCTCAAGCTGAGTCTGCACTGAATTTTATAGAGTTCTAGAAGCATCCGTTTCTGATACATTTTCCATGAAGTCTAGCACTTCATAGACTTTTCTTGTTTTGGATGCGGTTATAACTAAAAATTATCTTTATTTCTTATTTTTTTTAAGTGAAGATGTTTCATGATTTACTTTTTTTTAAGATTTTATTTATTTACTTGAGAGAGAGAGAGAGAGCACGAGCTTGGGGGTGTTGGGCAGAGGGAGAAGGAGAAGCAGACTCCCCACTGAGCAGTGAACCCTATGTAGGACTGGACCCAGGGCCCTGATATCATGACCTGAGCCAAAGGCAGATGTTTAACTTATTGAGCTACACAGGTACCCTAAAAATTATTTTTAAAAAGCCGTTCATAGCAATTCCTATATTTCTTAATGACAGATCAAAAACTATCTATTTTGGATTTTTTTCTCAGTTATTGATCTTATTCTACATTGGAAAAAGTCTAAATCAATATTAGTGTTCTGGTCTTATTGGGGGAGGCCACAGAATGATTCAATGATATACATATCACATATCATGGCTGTTGATCAACATATGTTAATAGGATCATTAGTTACATCAAGGATTAAAATTCTTAATGTGATAGTACAGTGGTAGTATTTACCAGGCATTCTGAAATTTCTCTGTTCACTTGCCAGTAAGTTCCATCACCTAAACAATGTCCTGGAGCCAAACTCTCCACCTGTGGAGGAAAAGTACGGAGGTTTGCTGTTGTCACTAAGTCTAGGAGACTCCATCCAGAAATTCTAAAGCCGATAATCCATCTCACACTGCTCATCCCTCCCCAAACTGTTCCCCACACAGACACTCCCTGAATTAATAAGGAAAGAAAACAAGAACATCTTTCAGAAGTTTAGCGACAGTAGAATATATACTTATGTGCATAAACAAAGAATTTATTATATAAAGTAACTCAAGCTTTTTGAAACCATAATTGCAAAATATTACCATCATAACAAATTTCTACCAATATTCAATCATTATTTTCCCTCTTCTTTTCCATACAGGGAATTCAAATTTTATGTTCTGTGTTTGTAATAAAATTATTATACACGTTTTCTCATGGGGACTCGATGATAGGTACGCAGAACAGGAGGGAGTAAGGCTTAGGGGTTGAGAGGTGGCAGTTTGGATTCAGAACAACTTGGATTCACATAGGTGGCTCCTAGTTTACGAATGAATCTTCTACCACTTATAGACAACAACAACAATAACAGCAGCAATTGTTGAGTGGATTTAATGAAATAATACAAGGCAATTAAATAGTACCTAATTAAATGCTCTTTGAGTGTTGGCTATTACATTTTATTACATTTACATTTTTGCATAAATATATCTTATTTATATATATTTATGTTAAAGGATAACTATAAATTTATTTTACATATTTGTGTTTTACATGTTAAATTAGTTTTTGTGTTCTATTTAAAAAAAAATGTCCTGGAAAATATATACTTGATGACATACTATGTATTATTGAGGGAGCCAGTATCCAATCTTGTACAGATGTTATTCAAATCATGATGAAATAGAGGTATGTCTTTCTTTACTCTTCCATGTGCCTGGGGGGAGTGCCAGTGGATAGTATTGTTTTAACAGTTAAGCGTCCAAAGGCATCAGATAGTCCCTAGAACATAGCTAGGATTCCCTATAGATCCAGAGGGAAGAACGCCACCTACTGAACATCAAGTTTTCAAAATTTATCTCTTCATCATGAGAACTTAATGATCATAATAAACTTAATAAGATGTAACACTTTATAATCATTAATTAGTTAATCTACAAAACATCTTTGTGAAGTAGAAAAGGGTCATTACCCTACTATGATGGCTTATAGGATTTACAGATAAAGCAGTTAAGACTTAATACCAATGAGCACCCAACATCAAATGCTCAACTTCCTTGGGTGACTCAGGAAAAATTTCATCTGGTAGGAAGGACTGGAGTTCAATGTTTGTCCACGAGCACCTCACTGCATTGCATCTTCTGTTTTTATCTGCCTGAGAGATCTGTAGGGCCTCCAATCTTTGTTCCTATCTGGTTCCTCCAGTCATTTCTCACCATGAGAAACACAGTGCCAAAGACTTTCCTTTTTCTTGTTTGCATGGATATTCCAAGAAATTGTGGATGTCATCAGCTGGCTTGCACATATGTTGTCTTGACTTTATGAAGGTAGTAGGCCTCCTATTTCATTTTCTTGAGGATAAAAGATACTTGATACCTTCCAAACGTCTTGGTATTTTGCCAAAATTCATGATCATAAGAAAGTTTATTGTGATTCCTTTATCCTTCAATATATTCTCCTCCAACAAGTCTACTTTAGAGGGCTTAAGAAACTCATCCCTCTTCCCCCATCTTCATTTATGCCCTTGCATGTTGTAGTAAATAGGCAGATACTTGATCTATGGCGTTATTGGGCTGATATTGATATCACTGAGAAGAATTTACTTTATAACAGCTGACCTGATACAAACTCTGCTTACTCTGAATTATTAAGTCCATATTGTAAGTCAACTTTACAATATGTACCAAAATGAAAGCAGAGATGTTTAGGGCATATTAATTTTAAAATATCCTAGTTTTTCTTCATTTAGTCTTTTGTCAAGATTCAGTCTGTAGACATATACTTGTACAGATTCAGTCTATAGACATAGACTTAAGGCCTTTGTATCAGGATATGCACCAAATATGGAAAAAGCAATTAGTGATTTCAGCTTATAAACATTTTTACAAAGGTAATCGATAATTTAAGATGAATAGAGCAGAGTAGTGCTTAAGAAAACCGGTTTAAGACTCAGTCTAGTGTAAGTTCACATCTCCGTTTTGACACATACCAGATGTGTGACACTGGAGAAGTTCTGCCTTCCTGAACCTAGTTCTAGTCATCTGTTTGGTGGAAAGTGTAATCTCTTTGCCATGCTGTTATCAAGAGGATCACATAAAATAACACATGTAAAGCAAATAATGTATTGCTTGAAACACTGCAATGTTCAGAAAGTCTAGATGTTTTTGTTTTTGCTTATGTTTTTGTTTAGGGATTCCCTTTAGATTGAAATCTACCGGGAAGAAAATCTTTTAACCTGACCTGTACATCTTTAGGCCTGGAACTTCAAGTTCCCTTTCCAACTGTGATGCTGGAAAAAATTACCTGAAATGACTCTAGCTGTTTTTTCTAGATTGACCAGAAAGTTGCCTGAGAAACCTATAGATGTCTCCTTTCTTAGTAGGAGGGACTGCACCCAAGCCCAGAGTCCCACAAAAGGTGAATGCCTCCCAAAGTAAAGTATTATAAAATCCTATTTACCATATGGACTTCACGTGCTGGACACTTGGCATTACCAGGCAAATGCAATAAACAGCTGGTACCCTATCTCCAAACTGCTGCTTTCTCAGTAGCCTGTGTATTGCCCTACTGACAAGACTGCTTTCAAAAAAAAAAAATTTTTTTTTTGGTCCTATAAAAACAGTAAATGGCAGGGAACATTAGACCTCTAATGGAACACAGGCCTACACTATAGGAGCAGAAGCCATCTAGACCATGCATCCCTCTCTGTGGGATAATAATCCAGTTAGAGGATTCATGTCTTCTGTTCTCTTGCTGACCCAGCCTCACTGGTTTTCCTTTTCCAAATAAATTCCATGCCATGTGATGATGTAGAGCTCACATCAAACCCACAGTTTGTGGCCCAGAAAGGACTCACCTGACACAATACATTCATTTTTCACTTTCCTCATGAATTCCTCTTCAGTTTGCCAAGATTCCTAATGGGAATGATCACAGAATTGGCAACAAATCCTGGATTCATCCCATCCTGCAATTTTACTATTAGAATACTTTCTTCTCTCCTTTGAGGAATTATTTTTAAAAAGGCAAATTGGTTACTATTACCATTTTAAGTATTTAGTTAAATTAAAAGTGGGGTTTTTTTCCACAAAAAGTCTCGATATAAATTATACAAATAATTTAGTAGATTTAGGAATGTAGCCTGTTCTTAGTTCTGTTATTCCTATGTTAATGTGATAACTTGCTTTTGTCTCATTATCCTAATGAGTAAAATAAAGAGTGATTCTAATCAAGTTTACTATTTTGTTTGGAGATATAATCAAACCTATTGTAATATATATTTCTGGTGTTATCAAGACAACAGTCTCTCTAACTTGGTGAAATATTTGTGTCATATCTATACATGCTTTCTTAGATAGATAAGAGAAAAAGAATAGTGTAAAAAGCATAGGTTTTGGAGCTATAATAAATAGACTTGAATTCTGTTTTTGCCTGTTCCTAGCTCTGTGAACTTACTGACTCTCTTTTTGTTTTACTTTCCTCATTTATAAATAAGGATAGAAAGTGGTGAGAATGAAATAACTAGTATGTACAAAGTGCTTAAATTCTATGCATTATAAACAATATGAATATAATTGTGTAGTTGGAATTTGAATTCTTAACTTCTAATAGGAACATTAAGTCCAGTATCTCCCTTTTTTAACTTGTTATTATTAGCATGTAGGAAAGCTTTTGATTCCTGTGTATTTTATTGCTAGCCATCTTAATACAACTTCTTAGTAATTCTAATAAATTTTCAGTTTGTTCTTTTTAGCTTTCTAAGAAAGTAATTATCTGTTTACAATGATACTTCTATATGCTCTCCAAAGTTTATGCTCCTTATTTATTTTTCTTGTCTTATTGCATTGTCTGGAGCTTCCTATAGGTTAGATCATAATAGCATTAGGCATGTGGGGTAGTCTGCATGTTCACAAATATTTGTGGCTTCTCCCTAGCCAGAATTATGCTTTTCCACTCCAGTGATTAAGACTTAGCTATATAACTATTCTGGCTAATGGTATGTGAGACATTATTGGAAAGGAGTTCTAAAAGCCAGATTTGATTCACTATGCTCTCTTTTCCCTTCCTCAAGTGTTTATCAACTACTGCATTAGTCTGGCTCCTGGAGAGAAATCACATGGAGCAGAGTTAACTGACCCGTAATAGGCAGGTAACATCAGTAAAAAGCAAACCTTTGTTGTTGTAAGCCACTAAGATTTGGGGTTTTTTGTTTGTTTGTTTGTTTGTTTTAACAATACCATCCATCCTCGATTTAATTTTTCTTTTTAGCAGTCTCAAATTTATTCTCTGTGGTGACTTTTAACTAAATTTTTTTCTTGAATTTCTTCTTTCTCACCAGATTAAAATTATTCCTAAATTACAAAGGAAATGCTATATCATTCTTATTTCAAGCAAGTAGGACCACATTTAGATAGACACATACTTGACACAATTAGAAAACTGAGTGTAATTTATCGTAACATTAAATCCTCTGAACACACAAGAAATAGTCTCTATCCCAAACTTGTGTTTTTATCTAAATTAGAGGAGCCAAGTTAGAGAATCACTGCAGGACATTCTCTCACTTCTACGGCCATTATTAGGCATCTTCATTGTATTGTTTTGAAAGACTTTTTTTTTTTTTTTTTTTTTTTATCAGTGGTTATCTTTGGGAGGTATAACTGGGGGCTTAAAAAATTCCTTTATCCATTGTATAATTTTCAGACTTTCCACGGTGGGAATATATGTGGCTTCTATAAATAAGAATTTTTAAATTTTTGCAAATGGTACCCAGAAGAGTTGGGTGTGAGATACGTAAGATGGTGGGGTTTAGAAATGAATTGATACCAACATGAAAGCAGGGAGGGCATTTAGGAAGTGGTGGCAGTTGTAGAGGTGAGAGATGGAGGGCTACAGTGGTGGCAGTGGGACCACAGGATGAGCAGGAATAGGCTCGAATGCTTTTGATATATGTTTGTAAGTTCAAATCAAATATGACAGAATCTGATGATGGACACAGGACATTGCTGAGTTTAAGAGGGGGTTTAAAGGACAGATAGGAGTTTAAGATGATACCCATGGTTTGATGGAGGTTACTCTGTAAAACCTCATTGTGAATAACCATATCACAAGGAGGCCATTTTAGTTTGAGATGACTGTGGGAAAATATACATGTCAAATTGAATACATTTTTTCCATCTTAGGTTACTTGGTAGAATTTCTATGTGATGTAGACCATTGCTACTCCTTGCATCTAATGGTAACATTGGAAAAACTGGAGTGTATTTTATTGAAATATTTCTGAATATTTTCTGGAGTAAACTTATCCTGTTTTCTCACCAGTCCTAGAAAAGATAAATTTTACATCTCTATAGGTAAAATTGGCAGCAGCAGAATACAGACCTCTCGGTATATTTTAATATTCCAACATTTTATTGAATGGAAAGGAGGGATAAGATTGGAGTTTATTAGTTTATTTCTTTTTTGGCCTCTGTGTTTTCTTCTGCCATCTATGCAGATTCCAGAGAATTTGGGCCATAACAGCATTTTCTTATTCAGAGCAGGATTCCTTTCCTCCATTTTGGAATATCTGAGGGTGTTTCCCTTTATCTTTAGGGCTGTGGTAGAGCTTTCAAAAGTATCAAAAAGAAGTCAGTTTTAGTTCATTTGAGTTTAACAATAGAGTCCTGTATGGCATTTACTTAAAAGGATAGTAAAGAAGTCGTTTCTCGGGCTTGTCTTGGTAATTAGAAGGTGGGCAATTACTGGTGCAGCATCTCATGCTCAACTCAAGTGTGTTACGTAGGAAAGGCAGGGAACCAAAGGTCTTTTCCCAGGTCAGATGCTTAAACTCTTTGCTTCCGAATTCCTTCATCTATAAAAATGAGACCTGTATTTGCCTTCCCCAACTACATTACACAGTTGTTATTGAATGTTAAGTGTGATTATATACACGAAACTGTCTAGAACTTCAAAGCCCTATATAAATATTGGTGATGTTTATCATTTCTCAATTATCTCTTTATTTTTTCTCTCCTCTGGCCTGTTTGAGAATGTATAGGAATGAATTCTGGACATGGAGAAGTAGCATTTGGCGTTAGAGAAAATTAGGGAACAAGAGACATATCTTTTTGTTATTGGTTTGCACAAGAGTTAAGTATCTAGTTAAAATCAGAGATAAATGGGGCCCTCGTTCATGAATCTGTTCAAAGAGAAAGGGTTTTTGGAACACCTGTGTGGCTCAGTTTGTTAAGCCGCTGTCTTCGGTTCAGGTCATGATCCCAGAGTTCTGGGGTCAAGTCCCTCATCGGGCTCCTTGTTCAGCAGGGAGCCTGCTTCTCCCTCTGCCTGCTCTGCCTGCTCTGCCTGCTGCTCCCCCTGCTTGTGCTCTCTCTCTGACAAATAAATAAATAAAATCTTTTTAAAGAAAAAAAGCAAGGGTTTTACTTCTTACATGATAGATATTATATCATGTATATTATATATTAATATTTAATGAATACATAATTTAAATTTAACCTATAAGATTTAATAATATGATTTTAACTAAGATCTATATCATGTAAAATTATTCAGTGTTATGATGCACTTAGTTTATTGACATACTGATATATTATACTAATTAATTAAATATAATAATAAGCCTCTAGGATCACTATATAGAAAGGCCTCCATGACTTATAATTTACTCCTTTTCCAAAACATTCACTTCATCATCTATAATTCTTTTACCCAGTGAAAACCATTGTTATTATTTTGATATAGATCTTGTTGCAGTTTTAGTCTTTTTCTAAACACATCATTATTATTCTTTACATAAGTCATGGATTTTTTTTCTTAAATATAATTGGGATTATACTGTGTATACTACTTTGTAATTAAAAAAATATTATTTGCAATTAGTGATAGATGTTTCCTAAATCATTGAGTATGGACCATATAATTACAAGTAGCTTCAGAGTATGGTTATGTGGTTATTTAATCAATTTCTTAACATTGACAATTTGGCTTATTTCTAATATGTATGTAAATTGGCACTATATATGTATGTGTATACATATAGTTCAAGATGTATGTACATACATTTCTGCTGAGTCTCTTTGCAATTCAAATCTTACTTGAAATGTTGACATATTAAACAAGCACATGTTTATCTGCTCTGATTGGCCCTAAAATCTCACACAGACTTTCCTGCTCTCTCTCCCCACGTCCCCTCTCATATTCTACCTTGAACCAGGTGGCTTTGGAGAAACTGTAAGTAATGCACCAATATCTCATTTGTGAATCCTAGTTTGCATACATGAATATTTCCTTAGGATGCAAGCATATATATGGTCCCTTTGCCCATCAGGCTGTACCATTCCCAACAGCAGTGAAGGAAGTGGCAAATTTTTGCCCTGTATTATCTCCAAACACTCTTTGTCAACTTGAATGGAAAGGAATGGCATATCCGTACTGTTTTAATTTTCATCTAACACAAGTTAGGCTGGACTTTTTTGGTCTTCATTGAGAGTTTTTATCTCTTCTTTTGTGACTTGCTTCTTAATATTATCAAAAAATTCAGATAATCTTATTATCTGAAAGCATGTTTCAGATTTGAAAATTCTTTATATGTTGACATTTTAAGTCCATATATCCTACTATTTTATCATTCTGTCATTTCTTCATTTATTTTGTTTAGGGGTCTTTCAGTCATGCGGGAATTCTACATCTTTGTATAATTTAGCTTTTTCTCTAGAGGTTTCTGTTTTGCTCATCTGTTTAGTGCATCCTTCCCCCTAACCCAAGATTGCAGAGATACTTACCTATATTTCTTTGTTTTAAAAGCTAATTGTATTTATTATACATTTAATTTAATTCATTTGGAATTAATTCTGCTTTAAAAGATCATACAAACATCTATTTCTTCCCAAAATAATTAAGGCTTTTTTTCCTAGGATGATTTGTTGCATAATCCCTTATACATTTTTTATACTTACAGAAAGAACTCCCTCCTAGCTTCATTTTGCTCAGAAATCTTCGTGATGGGGTACTTCTGGACCATTCCTTCCACCACAATGCCTCTGATCGCTCTCTCTCTGTTTACCCTATTTTTTTTCTACATCACATTTTTCATTACTTGACATTATACTTGGCATTCTGTATCCTTGTCTGTGTATTGCCTGTCTTGCTCATGAGAATGTAAGTTCTATGAGAGCAGGGGCTTTTGTGTTTGTTCATCACTGCATCTCCATGCTTTGAAAAGATCCTGCGTATAAAAAAACACCTTGTCTCTAGTTCTTGAATAAATGCATACTAAAATAAA
This sequence comes from Mustela erminea, assembly GCF_009829155.1. Taxonomy (NCBI): domain Eukaryota; kingdom Metazoa; phylum Chordata; class Mammalia; order Carnivora; family Mustelidae; genus Mustela; species Mustela erminea. The sequence goes on along the minus strand of NC_045619.1, from coordinate 138,082,931 downwards.
ATGTACCTTTTCTGTCTTTCATGCTACCTGACCTTGTAAATATTTTCTCTCTTATACTTCATCTTTCTTCATACAAAACTGATCCAGTAAAAGATGGAATAAATTACTATTTTACTGTCTGTTCCCTTTTTGAGTAACTGAGTTCAATTGTTGCTTATCCTAGATTTCTTATTTAAAAAAAAATTTTTTTTGTAGTTATAGAAGCTCTGGAGATGTTATATGTTGCAGTGAGATTTTGACTGGATGCTCTTTTAGTGTAGACTGCTGAAGTAAATGATATTAAATAACTTATTTTGTTATTTCAGATGCTCTTAAGAAAACAAAAGCAGCAACTTCTGTAAAAGGAAGTTTAACTTGTTCATAGTTTTTGTCTTTTTTAAACTCCTTATATTGTAGTGTTATCCTTAAGAGGGCCTGACCTTTAATTATTCTTTATTTTATTTTCCATGCAACAGTTGAACAGCACTTTTTCCCCTGCCCGTTCTTTTTTTTTTTTTTTTTAAGATTTTATTTATGTATTCGACAGAGAGAGAGAGATCAGAAGTAAGCGGGTGGCCGGGGGGCGGGGAAGCAGGCTCCCTGCTGAGTAGAGAGCCCAACGCAGGGCTCCATCCCAGGGCCCTGAGATCATGACCTGAGCTGAAGGCAGAGGCTTAACCCACTGAGCCACCCAGGCGCCCAATCCCCTGCCAGTTCTAAGACACATAAAATCATGATAGAAGGAAAGAAGGAAATTGATCTGATTGTCCCTGCCATGGTAACTGGCCCTAGAGCAGGAACCTAAATCTATTCTGAGTTTCCATGTGCTTTCTTGAAGAGTTTTGTTAAGCAGTAGGGAGTTTGCAACTGGAATTCCAATCTATTGCTATCTTGAAGGCTAATTGGCTCTATATTATTACAAACCATGTGACCACAGCTGAATGCCATTTAGGAAAGGGTAGGGTCCACAGTGCTACAGAGAACTGTATGCAATTTGTTAGGGGTAAGGTCTAAGTGCCAACTGCATAGACCTTTTAGTCCTCTTCTAAATTAGCTGAGGATTGAACCTCTAATTCATTTTACTAATTAATGGATTTAGTTTAATTGCTATACATGTAGTTTTGTGCAGGGATTTGGAGACCTCAAGGCACGTATACAGGTCCTACATCAGTCACACATCTAAGTCAACACGACATTTTGAGCAGCTTGTCTTCCCAAATGACCATCCACCAGGGCCATCATTCTTCAAACAAAGCGACAGAGGAAGGGCTCATTTATTCTTTCCAGGGAAATCCTCTTTGACTTTAAAGAAAAGGAATTGAGTCATAGGGCGAATCTGTGTATGCCCAAGGTAATTTCATCTGTTTTTCATCTGTTCTAAAGATTGTTTTAGCCTCGCTGTGACACATTTTGGGCAACTTTCATTAAGTCTTGGCTTATTTCCTTGTTGGCACAGAGCCAAGGAATCAAGGACAAGGATTTCTGAGAGAAGGCCACCAAGATTTGGGTTCAGGAGCAATAAAGTTCCTTTTTATGTATGAGGTCTGGGAGCCCTTCAGGCTTTCCAGCTCTGGGGATGCCAGTGGTCATCTCCAGTGGGGTATTGCAGGGGTAATCCTATAAAGTTGTTCAGGAAAGCCATGATATAATCAAGCCTGTCCAAGGTGGGTCAGAGCAGCTCCCAAGATGGTGGGGTCCATGGCATATTGCTCAGAGCTGAAGAATCTTCCTGTACCTCACCACCTTGGAGACAAGTATTCCAAGGGAGCAGGAAGATACTGAGAAGTTAGTTCTCTTTCTGCCTCTTCTTCCTGTGTTCATGTCACTCTTTTCCTTCCAGAAGGGGTTCACTATGTAGAGACAGTATAGATGGGACACTTTTCCCATCACTCCAAATTGCAGAGTGTGTGTGGGGGTGTGGAGATCCTCCAAAGCTGGACAACATCTTTATTCTGTTGTGGCTCATAGGTTACTGGGACATGTCTGCCTGCAGATCAAAAGATTTGTCCTTTTGCATGGAGTGAACTCTTAATCTAAACTGCTGGGAGTCACTATTAGCTCTCTTAGCACATGGGGCATTAAAATGGGACTTTTGGTTAAGGATGTTAAGTTCTCAAGATAAGTTAGCAAAAACAGGTTCCTTAATGATATATTTGAATCAAGCACGTGCTAAATAAATATTTTGCTGTACAGTTCTCTGAGTTTTAACACATGCATCGATTCTTGTAACCACTACCACAAAGAGAATACAGAACAATTCCAACACTCCCTCAATATTCCATCATGATTACCCTTTGTAAATTCCTCCCCACCCTCACTTTAATCTCTAGATTTGGCAAAGAGTTCTTAAATACGACACCAGAAACATTATTTCTAAAAGAAAAAAATTAATAAGTTGGACTTCACCCAAGTTTAAAACTTGGCTCCTTGAAGAACACAGTGTAGAATGAAAAGAGAAACCATAGATTGGGAGAAAACATTTGCAAATCACCTATCAAAGGACTCAGTGTTCAAGGCACTTTGAGAAAGAGAGAAAATTGAGTAAGTCATGGTCTTTTCCTGCAAGAAGCTGTACTGGAATGGTGATAGAGATCAATATGGCAAAAGCTGCACAGGAACAAGGACATGATTATTACTAACATACAATGCAGGAGCATTGGAGAGAGGGAGGGGCCTCTGTTCTGGCCTGTGGGATTGGGTGTGGCTTCGTGGAGGCAGGCAGATGGATGGGAGAGGGTATTGAGGGGGAGGAAATCACATGAGAAAAGCCATGGAAGTGAGAAAATGTGGAGCAGAAATGGGAAAATGCAAGTAGTCTTCACGGGTTAGCTCCTGGTTTTGTCGTTTGTGTTGCTGATGGCAGGATGAGATAGAACAGTATCTTCTTCTTTTTTTTTTTTTTAATTAAAAATATGGTTTTTTCAGTGTTCCAAAAGTATCTCCTAATACATGCGTGTGAACCCGCATTGCAGAATTTATACCTTCTAAGGCCAAGGGGTGGCGGGGGGCGGGGGAGGTGGTGTGAAGCAGAGAGCAGCCCTCTTGTAAGGAGCTGTTACTCCCTAAGAATGGACTCATTGGTTCTGCTGAAAGGTAGGAAAACCATTAAGGGTCGTTTAAAACAGGCTGAAATGTCAGGGTGGTCTATTAGAAATGCAAATGTTAACTGCACTGTGATAAGCACAATAAACAAAACAATGAAACCAATTAGAAGGTACTTTTGAGTCCTTGGGCTTTGATTGGTTATAAAGGCAGAGAAAAAAGACCAGATTGTTTGATCTTGTTTATCTGCAGGTGGAGTCAATAATCTGAATAGTTTTGAAAGGTCCTAAATGTTTTGGGTCACTTAGACCCTGCCATCAGCTCCTTTGTTGTTAGATAATCAGCGGCTGGACTAGTCTTCCCAAGTCCTTTTTCCTGTGGTCTGGCTTGGATATCAATGACCCATCAGCATCTTTTCTATTGGTCAGATTTCCTGAAAGAACTGATTCTTTTGCTAATGATGGACAATTGAAATTAGCATACAATTAACACATAAATTATGTTAAACAATGGAGGAGTGTCAGAGTACAGATTTAGGCCACTTGCATGTTATAGATACGTGCGTGGCAGGGTTAAAGGCTGCTTTTTATTGTTTTCTTTAATAGAAAGATTTATGCTTGGGAAAGCTCTGATTCATGTCATTTACATTCATTTCCCCACAGATAAATTAGTTAGAGGTGACAGATTTTTAGAAACTTTGCGTTCATCGTTTTTTGGTGTATAGTTCTCTGTGTCTTAACACATACACAGATCCTTGTAACCCCTACTACAAACGGGATCCAGAATGATTCAACAGCCATAAGGAATTTCCTCATTCGGAGCCCTTGGAGATAAGCCCTTCCCGCCCTGGGTTTGGAAAACACTATCCATAAAGGAAAATCAGTGAGTTGGATTTCATCGAAATTAAGCATTTCTCTTAAAAGCATTAAACATTGCTGTTTGAGGAACACAGTACAGAGACAGAAAAGACAAGCTCCGATTGGGAGAAAACATTTACAAATCACAATCCTAGCAAGATCTTCTACCTGTCTGCCTACTTGTGATCTCTGTCTGTCAAAAAAATAAAGAAAATCTTTAAAAAAAAAATCTACCCAAAATAAAGAACTTTTGAAGTAAACAAGCAACTCAGGGAAAAGTGAGCAAAAAATTTGAACAGAAATTTCACCAAGAAGATAAAGAGTAGACATTAGGAACGTATAACTTAAAACCACAATGAAATGCCTGGGGGCTCAATCAGTTAAGCCGCTGCCTTCAGTTCAGGTCATGATCCCAAGGTCCTGGGATTCAGGCCCACACTGGGCTCCTTGCTCAGTGGGGTACCTGCTTCTCCTTCTTTAAAAAAAAAATTTAAAACCACAGTGAGGTGCCATTACATGCCTGTTAAACTGCTAAAATAAAAAATACCACTGATACCAAGGAATGATGGATAATGGAGCGACTGGAATGAACTCTCTTACATTGCTGGTAGGAATGGAAAATGGGACAGCTTCTCTGGAAAACTCTTTGTGAGAGTTTCCTTACAAAGTAACCATATGTCCCATATGACTCAGCGATCCCACTTCTAGGAATTCATGTTAGAGAAATGAAAAGTTAGATTCCCACAAAGGCCTGTACATGAATGTGTACAGCAGCATCATTTATGATCATCAAATCTGGAAACATCGCAAATGTCTGTTAAAGGGCAGAAAGAAAACCAACTCATGGTACGCCTCTCCAGTGGAGTACAAGAAATAACATGGCCGAATCTCGAAATACTCCTCTGAGGGAAAGAAGTTACATTCCATTTAGCACCGAGGAGCAATATCTAACTTTAAGGAATATCTCTTCTCATCCTGCTTATGAAATCTCTTGCTTCCCTCATTCTCTCAGGCTTCAAATTGTTTCTCCTTTTTCATCCAAGGGGCTTCCATCCTGATAATCTCATGTGTGTATGTTTTGCTGCATAAAAACCACCCCAAACGTAATGGGATAACACAAACACTTTTTTACAATACTCATGGATTCTGTAAGTTTGAAATTGTTTTCACCCGAAGACCATATCTTCCTGACCTAGGATTTGATCTTTGTCCTGGGGCCATTTCTTATTTTGAGGACCCTTGGCTAGCTGGCTAGCTCTTGTACCCTCTCCTAATTTGTTAGTTGTTAATTTCCTTCCATCATTTTCCCTCCAGATTATAGTCAAAACAGAGTAATTAACTCTTTAGTTTACCTCTTTTATTGGCTCAATTTATTTTGGGGTGTCAAAAGCAAGATGATACCCTCTACACTCTTCCTAAAATTCCTCTTGTCTTGATTATTGAGTTCATTATGTTTTCACTTGCTTTCAAGACCTCCCTGATAACCTCCATGGGGCCCATCAGACTTCTGTCTATCGATCACTGGGCAGAAATCCAAGGCCTCACATTCTAGATTTTGTTAGAACACAACCCACTTTTAGGTACCAAATGCTGTTCCAGTACTTGTCATCTATTAAACTACCCTAAACTGGGAGTTGTATCATGCTCGTGTATTCTGTGAGTCAGGAATTTGAACAGAGCACAGTAAGGACGACTTGCTTCCCTTCCATGTTACCTTATCAAGAACATGGTAAACCATTCGAACAATGGGAGGTGGGGAAGTGAAGTCTTCTTCACTTATAATTCTGGGTATTGAGCTAGGATAACTCGAAGACTTGGTGTCACCTGACTTTCAACCAGAGCATTGGCATATCACCAGGGCTTCTCACAGAATCACAACTGGGGACATCCAGTGAATCAACATGCCAAAAGAAGCAGACAGAAGATGTGTAACCTACGAGGTCTAGTCTTGGATGTTACATAGCGTTGTCTGCTCCCTGCCATTTCAGCCATCTGTCTTCCCTCCAGCCATTAAAAAGCCTTTCCTCCAAAGCATTTATGAGTCCTTCCAGACTCATGGATAAGGGACATAGATCTAAGCTCTCAACAGAAGAAGTGTCAAAGAATTAGGAATCATGTTTGAAAACTCCCATGGTGCCCAGGACTGCACCCATCCACCATGTCTGCCTCTCCCCTCCCAGATTGGTGTATCTGGCCTTGACTTTCTCCTTAATAGTAGAGGAGCAATTCACATGTCCAATAAATACGTCACTTGAATTTACCAGCTTCAAAAACAGAAATGGACCCACCCAGCATCCCATTTCAGAGCAATTTACTATAAGAAAAGTACATACATGTCCTCAATGTAAGGTGATTTAAAATACCAAAAAGCCACAAGTAAGCAAAATGCAACCATAGGAGAAACGGTGAAGTCAGCTATCTAGTGTATCCTCTGGAGGAGATGGAATCCATGAAATGTAAGCGTGAAGATCCTGCAGCAATGCCCTTGAGACAGTCCGTCACAAAAAGAAAAAAGCGCCCTGCAATGGGTGCTCTCACCACAATTAAAAGCAAAAAGATGTACAGTAAAAAATTGGAAAAAGAACATTGGAAATAATTGTGTTGGAATAAATGACATTATGGGTGATTTCTTATTCTTTGTCACTTCTACCAATTTTCCCTTCTTTTATTACATTACGTTAATGACCTAAACAGTGTATTTTAAAAACCAAAAACAAAACAAGGGGTCCCAGACTGAAGTTGTCATTTCACACCTGCTGCTAATCCCTTGTTTGTTTTCTTTCTTTTCCAGACTCTTACTACATAAAGCCACTGTCCTGGCCTTAGTGGCCCAGCCTGGATACTTCAGAGTCATCATTCTGTCCTTCAAAAAATTTTTTTTCACAGTCTCTACCTATAATTAACCTTCGCATACCTTGAATTCTATTTCTCCATTGTCTTTGCAATGGATAATTGTTAAATAATTAATGGAATAGATCTAAAATTACCTTTAGAATTACATAGAATTATACTAACATATACTGGATTCCAATCCCTACTTCTTTACTTATTCTCTAAGTTTGGGCAAGTTTCTCAAATCTCTCTGGATGCAAGTTTCTTCATCTTTAGTGTGAGGATAGCATACTTGCCTTGGGTATAATTTCCTGAAAGTAAATTATACTATATGTGTAAAAGCTAATACAGTGCCTGGGATATAGTAGGCACTTAATAAATGGTATTTATATGAAATGTAAGAATCTTTCTCTATAACCACTTATACTCTCATGGTCCCTAGCACTTCAATGAGAAAACCAAACACACAACACCATGTACACATTTAAAAGCACAACTATTCATTGCAATAGCTCTATCTAAATGTTCTCACTCACTCTCCAATATAACGACAAACCAACCAACCAACCTGCAAAACAAGTTTACCATCAGAAATAAGATGCAGAGAAAAATCGATAGCTTTTGGTCAATATTAATCTCCCGTCAATAAAGGCCCATATCTTTCCCTCTTTATGGTAATTGCCCCAATGATCTGCTTAAAGTCCTTTAAGTACTTAGAGGGGCCTGCTGATAGCATCTTATCAGGGCTGGGAGTAGCAGTGTCAAGGAGCATCCAGGAGCTGGGGCTGGTGTTCTTGAACGTGCTATTCCAGGTCTGACAGAGGGTCCGCAGGTGTTACAGGCACTAGCTTGTGTTTGCCAGTGAGTTTGCCAATGGGTCTGACTTCGCTCCCTCCTCCCAGAGGCTAAGGTGGCTGTCCTTTTTTCCTAGTGAGGCTTTTGGTGTTCACTGAGACAAAGTAGGCTCAGGTCACCACGTAAGCCAGTGATGTTCGGACTCTCACTGAACATGCACTGGAAGGCCTTTGACGTGAAACTAATTACTCTGCTGGCAGAAAGCTAGACGCATTTTCTCCGTAGAAGTCTACTAATATGCACACTTAGAGCTTTTAAGTAATGACAGCTGCTGTTTAGACAGTCCCATTTACTGTATAGTAAAAGTCCGCTATTCCTAGAGATACCTTCCTTCAGTGACTTGCCTTGTTCTCCAAATCAACATCAAGTTTGGGAATTTATAGATCCCACCTCCATGGGTTAGTATAGTTGAAGATGCCCAGCAGAGCACGGGGGGCGTGGCCTGTGAGATGCTCCGCCCCCCTTGCTAGTTACTCCTTTGCTTCCCTTTCTCTGTGGCAACCCTCCCACTTCTGGATGTCAGTGTAGGTCTGGAGGCTATGGAGGCAGGAACCCTTCCGAGCTCGGTGCTTCCAGAAACAAAAAACACACTTTTGAAGCCAGGAACCCATGCGAGGCATTTTTAATTGCATAGCAATGCCCCAAGTCTAACACACACATGCACACATAGTCTTACTAGAATTTAATGTCCAATGGGCTTGTCCATTTTTTAAATTGTCCTTTAAACTTTTTATGGGCAGAGTAATTCAGAAATCTACAGGCTATCTCACTTTCTATATGCCTGTATTCTATTTCAGTTAGTCGACCACATCCTTTTTTATATTTTACCCAAACCTTTCCAAGTGGCACATGCTATTTGAAATCATAGTGACAGACATTACTTTGATGTTACTTTTCATTCTTAACTTAGCCATCATTCACAGCTGCTTCTGCTTCAATTGAACAAGGCACTTAAAAAAAAAGGGAAGATACTATTTAAATTAAATTTTCATTGCTCTGTAACATATCAAAAGATTGTACCATTTCTGATTTACAGTTAGGATTGGAATTAACTTCAAAAGACAAGAAATGGAAAAGTGGAGGCATATTCTTTCATGGTTATTACTGAGAAGGGAGAAGTGATGTGTTGATAACAACAACGTTTCTCCTCTTGAACAAAGGAGGAGATGAAATATCCATTTCTCTTGCACCTGTGTGTTTCTACCCGTTTATAAGTTTTGTCTACCTCTTAACCCCTGGGACCCATATCTATGATGCCAACCACTCTTATGATGTAATCCATTTTGTACCCAAGATGCAACTACGGAGCAACAGAAATAAGAGCTTGGAGACACATCAAGGGATTGAGAATGTCCAGTCTGTTGCTTTCAGGAAAAGGTAGTATTAATAAAACCATTTGGAGACATGACATTTATCAGAGTTTACCTGTCCCGTATATACCTGGCTAGTGAGAAAGCCAACCTAGAACCAAGTCTTTGCATCCATCCTCCTTCAGTATTCTTCCAGCCACTGTACAAGGACCAAGTTTTGCGATATTAGTGCAAAAGGCTCATTGGGGAATGGTTGATCTGGTGGCCCCAAATTCTGAGAGCCTCTAGATTCCTTGTGTACCTAATATTGACTGCTCCCCCACCCCCAGGTCCCTTCCCTTGTTGTTGAACCTAAGCCCCTGAATCTTGTGCCCTACCAAGTATAGCTGTCTTAGTCTTGTTAGCACCAGGCACTTCTCTTTTGCTCTGGTCCCACACTTGGTGTTCCCAATCTCCAACCACACCCTTTTTGCTTCTCCTCTCTTCCATGTCTTTCTCTTCTGCTTCTTCTCAGTCTTGTCTCCTTTTGATTCTTCTCTCTTGACAAGACTTCTCTGCCTTCAACTCCATACCATCAGCCAATAGGTAAGGCCCTGACTAAAACCCAATGCTCCATCCTCTATCCTCTCAGACACTGTTTTTAATCCCCTGATGGCTTCACCACTGGCTTTGTCATTTGCTGCCCTGAGAACCCACATCTTCATAACTTTCCTGGGACCTACCTAGGCACTTTGCCTTTGTAGTTTTTCTCCTTCACTAAAAAATATTGAGGCTCGTATTTTATGACTGCTTTGGTATAAAGATGACTCTCCTCTTCTCCCAAAATGTTCATTCCCCCCACCCATCTTAAAAAAACTTAAAACATTTTCAGGGAACCCTGAAATTATTAGAGACAGTAATTTCTGTGTCTACTCAGTTTGATGAATAAGTCAGACCTGGGGTCAAACTACAGCAAGGTACAGATTCAATCCTATTCAGAATAAACTCTTCAGAATGGACTTTGAGAGTGTCCAGGTGAACATCCAATGTTTATCTCTCAGTACTCCCTGTTGGTATCTGAGATTTCCCCATTCCCCACATGTGTGTATGTCTGTGTGTTCACAGAGCATAATTCATCAGCCTACTTACACTTCCTTTTATAGACAAAATTAAACCCCCCTTGTAAGGTCAATTATCGCCTTGTCTGATTCTTACAAATCTTTCTTTATACCCAACCTCTTACCTTCCCCATCCTTTTCACCTTCCCTGAGGAGGAGGTATCTGTTCTTTGCTTCTTACTCAGTCCTGACTTTTATTCTATGCCTCATTTTTTACAACCCCTCCCCCACCAACACCCTTTGGAAGCTAGTCCCTTTCGAGAATCTCTTTTCTTTTTATTTGGTTGCCACTGGCTCCTCCTCTTCTGTTCCCCGACCATCACAGATCCTTCTTGCCTACAGTGTCTCTGGTACCTACCTCCTCATATTTCTTCTCTATTCCTCTCTTACATTCATACTTAAACTTCTGGTTTATTCCATTTGTTTCCATGTCTCCCTCAACACCTCTTTTCTTGTAAGTAAATTGATTGATCCCCAGATTATAATGCATGCTTCCTCTACAAATTAGAAAATACTGAACGCATAATGAAGAAAACACAGATTGCCTACCTGTGCTCTCTCTTGAACTGTGGCCACTTGGTATTATCATTTATCTCTGTGCTCATAGTTTATTTTCAAAGTCAATATTGACTCTGTTTTCAAAGAATAGAGACTGGCTTAAATTTTATGCAAGTCCATGTGCCTTGGTTTCAACTGTGCATATTGTTAAGAAACATTGACTGGAAAGACGAGAAAGACTGATAGCTATAATCTTTGTTTTGTTCATAGGTTTAATTGGATGCCTTAGCTGTTATCACCTTCTCCCCTTTTCCCTCCTGGCTCCTTCCAGGATTTTCTTTCTCCATGTTTCTCCACATGGTTTCTTGGATATTGAGGCAGAACTATCATTCTCAAGCAATCCCAGTTTGAAACTCGGGATTCCTTGTGATGATTCCCTTCCATTCTCATTCATGATGCTCCTTTTTGTCTAATCGGCATCTTTGACATTTCTCATTCACATTTGTGTCCTGTTTTGTTGAATGACAGAACTTGGAGAAGGAAACCAGCGAGAAGTATATTTTTATTTTCTGTGTGTGGCATATGAGTGCCTCAAATTTTTCATGATTTAATAGGAATATTTGGTTTGGAGCTAGAAAAACTTCATTTTAGTTCTCAATCTCCTATCAGCTAATTGGGTAACCCTGGGAAAGTCATGCCCTCTCTGGATCTCAGTTTTCTTATCTATGAAATGAGTCCAGTAGTATCTTATTTGCCTAAAGGGAAAAGGTTATGCAACATAATTTCTTGAAAGCCCATCAAACATCATCTGAGGCAATAATGACAATGAGAGGGTGAATATTTTTAATTTACCAAGACTATTAATTGCTGGGTTATCACTTGAGAATGTATCATCTCCACATAATGGACTAGTTTTAATTCCAATATAGATCTATATAGATACATAAATATATATTGATATATATGGATGGATATACAAATATGCACACACATATTTTATAACAACAATTTTTGTGTATGGTATGTGCTAACTTTTGGGCCACATCATGGATATCTTACGTAAAATCTATTAAACATAAATATTAGAATAATTATTGCTGAGTTTATAGTTGTTTGGAAAATGATCATCAAAATGTTGGGTCAGTTAGAAAGAACATGCTTTGGTTTCTTGGTTGTAAATATCAGATTGTTCCTAAATAGAAATTTTCTATAATTTTGAATTCAGTTACAAAAACATTTAACAGATACCTACAGTGTGCGAAGAACATGGAAAGTTGAATAAAACACTGTTTTTGCAGAAAGCCCTGATGCAAATGTGCAACAGGACTAAATATAAATGGAAAAAGACAAAAAAAAAAAAAAAAAAAAAAGGACCAGAAAATTCCAGGATTGGAGAAAACTCATTCTTTTGGAAGTATCGTGAATCAGGGGAATCATGTGTATTTGTCCATTTCTGATTTAAAAATTTATATTTACTCTAAAGAATGTATACTTAAAACATATTGACAAAAGTACTTTCTAAACTGGTTATATTATTTTATAAGCCCCATCACTGTATATGAAATTGTTCATTTCCTCATGCTCTTTCAACATTAACAACTATCCAGTTTTTAATCATTGCAGATGCTCATTCTCTAGGTCCATTTTACCCTTGGAGTGTTGGTTTTTTATTTATTGACTTATGACTATTTTGTATCTTCAGGTTGCTATTGTGAGTGAGAAATTTCTTTTCCCTTCTATTTTCTAACTGGTTTCTATAGCCTTCATGGATCCTGTGGCTTTGGGGTGGTTTTTGTAAGCATTTTTTAAAAATCAGTTTTAGGCTCACAACAAATTGGAGGGCAGTACAGAGTTTTCCCATGTACCCCTCTCTCCTGACAACCGCCCCATTACCAATATCACTGGACAGAATGGTAAATGTTTTTGGTTTTGTTTTTGTTTTAACCAAGGATGAAACTTCATTATACATCATAATCACTCTAAGTCCATAGTTTACCTCGGTGTTCACTTTTGGTGTTGTACACTCAATGGGTTGGATCAACATATAATGACATATAGTCACCACTGTAACATCACATGGAACTGTTTTACTGTCCTAAAAGTCCTCTGTGCTTTGCCCATTCATCCACCTCAGCCACTGCCTGGCAACCACAGTTTTGCCGCGTGACGCATAATTTTTATTACTCACTTTACTAAGCACTTTCATCTTGTATAATAGTTTTCAACTCGATTCTAGGTAGAGAAACATACATCTCTAAATGATAATTTTATCTTTTTCTCAATATGTATGGAACTCTTATTCATTTTCTTGTCCTATTTACTTGTCTGAAACTCTCAGAAAATATTAAGCAACAGTCAATTCAATGACATTTCCTTGAATAGTTCACTATTTGGTATGTTAAAGAAATTTTCTCCTATTCATATATAAAATCAAAAGTAGATATTAATTTTAACCAAGTATCTTTGTGACACCTATTCATAGTAGAACAGTATGGTGGGGGGGAACCCAAACCAGGAGACAAAATAATACATAAAATGGTTATCTGTGGGATTTTTTTTTTTTGGATATTTTTTCCATTTTCATTTTTAACATAATAAGTATCATTGTGTTAACAATAAAAATATTACAAGCATTCTAGGGTTATTAAATATTCTTTAAGTGATACTTTAATGCATTATAGAATACCACCTTTTGTATTTATTGTAATTTAATTAATGGTCTGTTAATGGAATATTTAGTCTATTTTTTTCCAGTATAAATGAAGTCACAATGAACATCCATGTACATGAAGATTTATGTATGTTACTGGTTCTTTCCTTTGAACAAGTTCTCAGTATGATTTTACTAGGCAAGAGTATAAATCTTTTAAGGCTGACTAGATATGTTGCCAAATTCTCTTCCAGAAATGCTATAAATTTCAATTCTTACAAGCAATATGTGAAGACACCTACTTTTCTTTATCTTTGCCCACATAAGGATATTAAAAAAAATTACTCCTTTAACTTTTGGGGGCTCTAATGGGTGAAAATAATTTCTCATCACTGTTTTCTTCGACCCTTCTTCAGTTTTTAGTGAAGTTAATCATTCTTTTATATGCTTATTGACCACTAAAGCTTTGTTTTCTAAGTCGTGTATTCCTATTCTTTGCTTTTTTATTGTTACGTCTCCCCTACACACACACACATACACACACACGTACCCTGTGAAAAACCCTGTAATACCCCTACCTTACTCTCATTCTTTTATATTTTTGTTTCTTAAATTTTACTCTTTATTTGAGGGGTTAGAATCTTGATAGGTGAATGTAGTGAAGAAAGAAGAAGTAATTATAAAAGAACAGATATAAAAGGCAACATGTGGGAGTATGTAAGGTATTCAGAGAAATGAAAACAGAACGAATTGTGTACGTAGATAACAGCTGATCTTGAAGGAGAGGTAAAAGGAAGGGAAGAGATTCACAGCCATCTAGCATAAGGGCAGATCTTTCTAGATCTTTCTAGTGAACTTCTGATCTATATGTCCAATCTACATGTCCAATATATATGATCTATATGTCCAACCATGTATCTGTTTTATCCACATGGACATCCATATCATGTGGACACTCCTATTTAAACTTACACTCATACTCGTATCTACATGATTAAAATTGAAAACCCTTAATCATCTCCCCAAGTCTACTTGTGTATTTCCAACGTCAGCAAAAGTGCTCTCCAAAGATTGCCTTAAGTCAACAGCCCCAGTGCTGTCCTGGACTCTTGCCTGCCCAGCTCACATTACTGTATTGGAAGAACCTGTTATTCTCACCTCCTCAATAGCTGGAACCACCCAGTTTCCTCCATGGCACCACTACCACAGTGGAGAGCCATTCATTACCTTAAGGCAGATTACTTTCTTCTCTCACCCAAATTAAAGCAACAGTTTCCTACTGGGTCTCTCAGATTTTGGTCTTACTCTTTTTCAAGTTATTCTTAGAGCAGCTGTGGTGGATTTCTAAAATGGAAACCTGAGTGCTTTAAAAAAAATCTTCGAGTTGTTACCCATGTCCTATAGGATAAAATTCCTTAAATCTTTTCTGGTCATCTGATACGAGATAACCCTCCAACCACTCCCAAGCCCATCTTTGCAGTTAATTTTCTTTGTCGTATTTACTCTTTTTTGCATGGAATTACAGATTTGTTTGCTTTAAAACAATTTTTTTAATGGAAGTATAGTTAATATACAGTGTTATGTTAGATTCAGATGTACAATACAATGATTTAAGCTTGCTTTAAAAAAAATACTGTTTTGAGCTCTCTTCACAAAAAGGTAGCATTCACGGGACCTAGGATGGGCTGTCTCTTTCTTTTTTTTAGAATTTAAAAAAAAAATTTTTTTTATAAACATATATTTTTAGGGTTGTCTCTTTCATAACTGTATTCCGGCATGTGAAAGGTCACTGGCACACAGAGGATGCCCATGAATATTTGTTGAATCCTTTGAATATCCTCTACTTGCTGCCATTAAGATTTATTTATATTTCTCCTTTCTCAACTCTACGATTTCCACTCTCTCTCTTTTTTTTTTTTAAGATTTTATTTATTTATTTGACAGATAGAGATCACAAGTAGGCAGAGAGAGAGAGAGAGAGAGAGAGAGAGAGAGAGGAGGAAGCAGGCTCCCTGCTGAGCTGAGAGCCCGATGTGGGGCTCGATCCCAGGACCCTGGGTTCATGACCTGAGCTGAAGGCAGAGGCTTTAACCCACTGAGCCACCCAGGCGCCTCTCCACTCTCTTTTTTAAAAAAATATTTTATTTATTTGTTTGAGAGAGAGAGAGCAAGTGAAAGGGAGCACAAGCAGGGTAAAGGGCAGGGGGAGAAGCCAACTTCCCAATGAGCAGGGAGCCTGATGTGGGACTTGATCCCGTGACTCCGGGATCATGACCTGTGCTTAATCGACTGAGCCACCCAGGCCCTCCACCCTCTTTTATCTTAACTATTAGTGATCTTTTTACTGATTCCCTTCTCTTCAGTCAGTGGGTTTCCCTAATACCCAGCATATTCCCTTGACATAGCATAGATTACCCTGTGGGATAAATGTTTCTCTTCCCTGTTCTTGTGGTAGAGAGGAAGCTACCTTAGAGAACTTAGGTCTTAGTTATCATTGTATCCCAGGACCTGGCAATCACAGCAGCTCAATACATACCTACTGGAAAAGTAAATAATCGTATATAATATTTATGTTCTCCTCATTTGTCATTTATAAATATCCTCATTGTACTTAGGACTTCACAGAAATGTGCATTATGAGCAACTGAAACAAAAATGGTTAAATAATACAGATTTTTTTAAGAAAGTATAAAAATAGAAAGAAGTTGTAAGTACATTTCTACCGCACTTGGTTAAAAATAATATAAAGGGATAGACCTCAGTTATCTAGAAAATTCCTTGACAATATTGGTGAGCTAAGTTATTATATAATAATTCACGTGATTACTTTCTTTTGTAATGAACACTATATTGGCTCACTTCTCTCTCGTCCCCTTAAAAACAAAGATCAAACGAGGGTTTCTGGCGGGAAGTTGGGGTGGTTGGAGGTAGTGTTATATCCAAGAAGTACTTCCCTGTTGCAAGGAGACTTGCTTCCCTCCAACATTCTGTTGAAACACATTTTATGCATTTCCGACATGTAGTTATGTCTGTGATTTACCTGCTACATTTTTCTAGGTCAGGATCTCTACCCAGTTGGTGAAATTTGATCTTTAGCTAATGAGCTGAATTCCATTTGCATTCTTTAGCTTTTTTCCAAAAAAAAAAAAAAAAAAAATCTGCTCTGGGTTGGTCAATCAAACCTTTCTTTGGGAGGCAGGCGAGCTTCAGTAGAATGTCTGGGGTGGCTTTCAGGGCAGCCTGAAATTACGTATGTGGGTCTGCCTCATCACGAAGTCAATGGCAATGAAGGTAAACGCCATCCAACAACATGGCAGAAACATCATCCCACAGAACCATAACCACTGATGTGTTTTGTTATTTAAGATACAAGAAAGACCCCCAAACGTCCACAACTGGATGTTTCCATTTACCCTTTGCCCTCTTGGAGACATGTTTCATCAACCATTGGCAAAGGCTGAACATCCAGTTTTATTGTTCAGAACAATTAACGCACCTTCTAGTTTAACAAAGGAGCATGTCCCCCTCCCCCCCAAAGAGGTACCTATTTATTGACAATTCACTTATCAGGAAACACAACTACGACTTGTTTGTGTTTCTCTATTTGATTGGAGAAAAAATATCGGGGCGGAGGGGGAAGACGGATAAACAGATTGATAACATCTTTTAAAATAATAATTGCAGTCATCAAAGTTAACATATTTTGACAGGTTAGTATATTAAAAGCCATTAAAAAACAGCTGTTTCGCTGTAGGGAATTTCACTCTTAGGCTGAATCCAAAGATACATGTTGGTATTTATTCGGTAATCAATCATAGAAAGAAAAGACCTCGAATTTTCGTTGGAAGTTTTTATTTTTATCCTTTTCCGTACTCCTGGTCTTTAAACCTGCTCTGAGGAGAGCTCTACACGCCAGCCTACTGCTCATCAAAAGCGAGCAATCACAGCGAAATCAGCATGCAAAATGCCACTCAACCTTGGGCCTTTATTAAAATTTGCTGGGACTCAATTTGAGATAGCGATCATTCTTATTAAAAAGCAAAATGTAAGATAGTTTTTTTATATAAATCTCTGGATGGAATGGAATTGTTAATCAGCATAGGCTGATGTGATTTCTCTGTTGCAAATCCTGCCGAGGGCTCAGAAGTGGCACATTACCATAATTCGTAGGCTAGAGCTGGCAGCTTGAAAAAGACCTGCAAGAATCTTTAAAATGCTTAAGCAAAGCTGCAAGTCACAGCAAAACAACACAGTCAGAGCTGCTCCCCGGTGTTTCTCTGCCGTTCCCTCGCCCCTCACGAAGTTGTGGCCTCTTCCTCCTCACTTGCTTTTCTCGATGCTTCCCTCTTGTGTGTGTGTTGCCGGGCGTTGTTTATAAACAACGTCTCAACCAGACCTTTTCTGCGCGGCGGAAACCATCCATCTCCCGTGTTCTGGCTTCGCCGTGGAGCTCCATGGAAAGAGCCTGTGTCGTCCCCTGAGTGCAGAGAGTGGAGCTAATCAATTAAGCACGTGGCACTTAGCGCATTGTTTGTCTCCCCTGCCGTATCCTTTCTCCCCGGTTGACATCGCCCTCTGTAATTTTTGTCCTTTGGAAAAATAGAGCAGCTTCCCAAAGATAGAGAACTCTTGGAGGATGCACAATGGCCTGTTTGTCAAATGCCTATTTTTCACGCCCGGAGGATACCGTTTGATTGGGGGACCGACCCCGAGACTGAGTGAAGTCAGAAACTTGTCTCATTTTTTCCCCACCGAGGGAGGGTGGGCGTCTCTCTCTCACCGAGAAACTCATGGCTTCCCCACTAGGAGATGTCCGCACAGACGACAATGAACGTGATCGGTTACGTGGTGGAGGAATTGGCCAACAGAGTCCGTCCACTCTGTGGGAGCTAATGGTGGCCTGGCCTGACTGAGAAATCACAAGAATTTTCCATGTGTTTATGGACCCCCCCCCATGAGCTGCGCATCCTTCTCCAGAAAAGCCTGTCTCACTTGCTCATTTGTGAGCCAAACTGCTATGGAATGCTGATGTCTGCTGAGGAACTGGGGGGCTGAGTTAGGGAGCCCTTGCATGTTCTGGGGCCTGCAGGGGTCGTAGAGGGTAGAGGAGTATCTTTCTTTCCATTTTTTGGGTTGTAGCTCTGAGTTCATTGTTTTGTTTGAAGGCTTCACTACAAAAAAGTGAAAGACTCAAACTTTTCATCAGGGGGTCCATGATAGCCGTAGAGGGTCAAGCTTATTTTTCCTCCCCAGAGGCCGAAGGGCAGCCTTTGGATACTTCTGGATGTGTAATGCTCCCATCAGGGCACTGAATGGCCTCTGACTAGAGTCCTGGCTCTTCTTAGAGTGCATTTAAATGCACCTGTATTCGTGGACCAGCACATGGGTTTTAAAGAAAACCATTCTCCCATCTGTCATGGCGACTCCTTGGGTCCCCCTGCGAACGCTCCTCGGGGGTGGACTCAGGGCCCAGCAGCCTTGGCGACAGCGGGGCCATGTCTGAAGTTGTGTTGGACAAGTCTGAATTAGTTCAAGTTTGAATGGACATCCGTGAAAGGCACTGGCAAATTGATCAAGTAGCATTTGGGAAATCCGTTGGGCAGATCTTCACGGGAACACGTTAAGACACGAGAACAAAATTAAACAAGAGCCTGGAAGGACACGCGAGCCAGATTCAAGTAGCTGTTCTACCTGATGTGTCTCCTTTTGACATCCCCTCGGAATCCTTCATTAAAGCCAGGGAGCTGGAAATGGTTTTCTAGTTAAACACAGCAATCAGATTAAACAGATTAGGTGATTCACATATTTTTCAAGTCCCAAAACACAGGACGAGGGCATTGTTTCGGGGCACGGGCACCGGGGGCTCCTGGCATCCCGTGCGCGCCCCCCGAACCTCTCCCTGCCGTCCCCCTCCTCGGCGAGCGGGGCCGTGATTGCTCAGCGTCAGCGCACAGCTGGACTTCACGTCCCCATTTGCCGAGGATGCTTCATCTGAAATGCTGGGAGTATTTGTCAGCCTGGAAGTGTCTTGAGGCTGCTTCTGGGAGATACAAGGAGGAAACCGATAAGGAAAGCATCAGAAGGGCGGTTAATTGCCTCCAGTCTCTCGGTGCCGGGAATATTTAAAATCTATGGGATTAAAGGCAGATTAAAAACTGTGGAAGCAGGGGCCCAATAGCGCTGAAAGATCGCAATCAGCAGGGTAATGGCAGAGAAAAAATGAATGTGGCAAATAAAATGACAGATAGGAAATTCAGATCCACTTCTAATGCTCCGAGTTCCATCTTGTAAGCACAATTCATCTACGTGTAAATCATTTTTTGGCTTCAAGCTTATCAGCCAATCGGTGAATTAAAAATGCTCTTTCCTTGGAGGATTAAAGAGGTTGATTGAAGTCAGTGTGAAAACTGGCTAATAAGTCTGGAAATGTCAGGAGGGGGCTTCAGAGGAACTCGGTGTACTCTTTCCCCCCACCCCCTTCCCTTCTCTCCCTGGAAGCTTGACACAGGAAGTTTGCAAAGCTGTGGAGTTCTGCTGCTTTGAGAAATGCTTCTGCATTTTTTTGGGGGGGGGTGGTACTGCAAATATTGGGATGGAGTGTTTGCATTTCCGTAAGGTGCATGGGGATATTTGCATTGAAGCCAGGCAGGTAGGATAATAGGAAGGAAAACAATTGCTATTTCTAAACATCAGTTCTCCAAAAGAAAGATGCTACAAACCTGGGACCTATAAAGTTACCGCCATGTGTCCGTATTAGGCTGTCACACTGGGTCAAGGGGTATTTGAATCTGGGGCCATCAGTTTAATTGGAAAAATGATGTTTACTGGGGCTCCTGGATTAAATACACTATACGTTAAATAAAAAAAAAATACGTTAAAGAAAGAAAAAAATAATGAGAAATAGCTCATTTCTCGAAGCAGTTTGAATACCCGGCAGGGAATAATTATTAATAATAATTAATTATAATAATAATAATTTTCTAGAGACTTGCTGTCTAAGGCGACTTTTGTTTTCAAATATGCGGCCGCTTCATCTCCGAGTCCCGTCTTTCTTAGAGGGGTTCTTAGTAGAGAGGTGGACGCTGCGTGATCAGGTAGCGGAAGTCGCTCAGGAAGCTGGAGGACACTCCATGTGCACGGGTCGCCTTTCTTCCCAAATGCCCAGTGGAACATGGGAACTTCTTGCACGAGCAGCAAGCTGAGACAGGGTGTAGGACTCTGAGAACGACTTCTGTTCAGGTGCGTACCCTGCACTAAACTTCATGTTGGTGGGCGCTTTTCATGGCACACCTCGTGTCACCTAACTGCATTGTGAGGCTGGTTTTCTAAGCCCCGGGTTACAGATGATGAGCCGTGACACAGAGAAGCCAGCAGCCTTCTCCAAGTGTCTCAGGGGGAAAAAAGAAAGATCTAGATTCCAAGCCGGGTCTGTGTGATGCTTGGAGCCTTTCCTCTCACCTCCCCTTCCTCTAGCATTTTGAAGAATAGGGACAACACACACAGACACACACACACACACACACACACACACACACAGACACACACACACAACTTAATACAGAGAGATTGTCTTAAGAAACAAGTTTGATCTTGGGATCCTGGGCCACAGCTGAAGCAAGAGATCTGCTGCCTGATTTGAAGAGTCTTAGGAAAGGGACTTTGGTCCTTGAGCTCTAGGATGCCGCCATTAGCAATTTGTGTCATGGCATTAAGATTTTCCTGTAAACTCAGCAGGATTTAAAAAAATCCTGATCTGTCTTGGTAAATTAGCACATTCTGTTTCTAATGCTTTAATGTGGACACATTTACTAGATTGGAGCCGGAGGCCGGAGGGAATGCCAAAAAAGAAGATTCCCTCTTCCCATTGCCACCAACACAGTCACCAGGGACTGGCTCTGAGGGGCTTCATTCATGACTCTGGGGCTACTTACCGTCTTTATTTGGACTAGTCTTCCTCTCCTTACTTATTCAATAAAGTTACTCATATATATTTTCCTCTTTTTTTTTTTTTCCCACTCTTCAATGTCCTCAGAAATTCTGAGAGGAGGAAGGTACTTTGGTTTGGCAAATGTGTGTTTGCTTGGCTATAGGTAAAATTCAGAGGGAGACAGTTAGTTTCTGCTGTTCCACACTTGCCCTGGATGGCGGTGGGGTAGTTCTTCTCTGGAACTCAAGGTTGGCTCTAGTGTCTTGGCTGGCATCTTGAAGCCTCTTCCAGAACTTTCCTTTCTTGGTTCTAACAGTGCCTTATTCTTCACACATCCGATTGGGGGATGGCTCAGGGCCAGCTCTGGGCAGAGGAAAAGTGATGAGGCCAACCAGGTTTTCTACTAACTTAATTCCTTGCTTCAGTCTCAACTCTTCTATCTTTTGCCTGGAACGGCGATGATCAATCTTTATTCGTTTTTATAACAGTTGGTGTTTTCTTCTGTTTTAAAAGCATCGTGTGTTTGTTACTAAAGATTTGGAAAATGTATAAAAACATCCAGGAGAAGTTAAGAGTCCCTGCAATCCTATCAGGTAAGGATAACTATTGTTAGTACTTCTTCTTTTTTTTTTTGAAATGCACATGTTATTTTGGTTAAATAAAACTATATTTATTTTTAGTAAACTAAGAATTAATTTTTATTCAGTGTTGTTAGTTAATTTTTCATGTACTGTGTCATGAGTTTTATGCCAAAAAACATTCTTCAGTGTTACATTTTTAAATTGTAGGTGCATAATTCTAATATATGGATACTTTATTAGTATGGATATTTTATTTGAACTAATCCCTATTAATGGGTACTGTTTTCTGCTTTCAGTTTTTGTTATTATAAATAAAATACTCATGATCATCCTTTCCCATAAAGCATTAACGAGTCATTTACACATTTTTATGGCCAAGCTAATCATATTTATTGTAGGGAATTTAGAAAGTGTGTAAGGAGAAAAAACATGAAAAGAATCAGTCATAATTTCCACCACCGAGTCATTAACATTCATTCTATGCTCTTCCAACCTTTTTCTGTAATGTGTGTGTGTGGTTACAAAAATGGGACCATCTGGCTAGTGATTCTTTTTTTTTTTTTTTTTTTTTAAGATTTTATTTATTTACTTGGCAGAGACAGAACAGGAACACAAGCCAGGGGAGTAGGAGAGGGAAGGCAGACTTCCCACTGAAAGGAGAGCCTGATGCAGGGCTCGATCCCAGGACCCTGAGATCATGACCTGAGCCAAAGGCAGAGGCTTAAGGACTGAGCCACCCAGGAGCCCCTAGTTACTGATTCCTGATGCTATTAATAGCTGACACTTAGTACTTACTTTTGTCATACACTATTCTAAGTGCTTTATGTAGGCTAGTTTGATTGAATTAATATTTAATAGGCTAATTTATTTAATTAAACCAATATTTAATTCAATAGTCCTATGGAGTAGGTGCCATTATTATTCACATTTTATAGATAAGGAAACTGAGGCCCAGAAAGGCTAATTAAGAAAGTGGCAGAGCCAGGAGTCGCCTGGAGAGTGACGCCTTTGGACAACAGACAGGCCCCTGGAGTTCATACTGAGCCCAGGGCTAGCATCTGGGAATGGACGCCCGACAGCCATGTGATTCTCTGGTGACTTGGATTTCTGGGCTGATAGCTTCCTGCCTGGAAAAATGACTTTGGTCCTCAGTCCCCTTCCCTGAGGAGAGCAGGCCTCGTTAAATGTACCTGTCCTGTGTTTCCTTCCCTCAGGGCTAGGCTAGGCTAATCTGATAAACTAATCTGCTAATGCCATAATGAGCTAATGTAGGGGCCCTTTAGGGTAAAAACATATTTACATGTTAAAGGGGGCTTTCTGGAGACTTTCCCATTGCAGGAGTATTTAGAAAACTGGAGAGAAAGATTTGTAGGGGCAGCAAATCTTTTTTGTTGTTGTTGTGTAGACTCTGGAATGGCACCTCATAACTCACAATTCTCTCAGAAGTCTGCTTTCCTTGTACACACAAATAGAAAATCCTATTAGCACATAAAGTTTCCTTTAAGACCGTCACTCTTTCCATGGTTTCTACATGGGTCAATTTCATTTTAATAAAGGAGTCAGAAAGTGCTTCCTATAAACGGAAGTGATATCCTAAGAGTAGAAGGGTTCAGGCTTAGGAATCCTAACAGAGGGTTCAAAGTCGAAAAAAAAACATGAAATGGGCAATCCTAGGCGTGCAAAGGGTGTTTAGGGACCTCGGGATATGACAAAAAACACTAGATTTTCTTAAAGAATAGAGCCTGCAGGAAATAGGGTCTCCTAGGCTCTTTTTCCTCTTTCATGCTGATGAGAGAATCAGAATGGTCATTTCTGTCTAGCAGTTTGTAACTATGAGGTATCCCTTCCTCAGATGAACAGGGACTCTGTCTCTCCAAGGAGGGGTTTGGCCATTTTATGCTGTAAGAAATGAGCACAAGGAGAAATGCGAGAAGCCTCCAGTTCTCTTTGCTCTCATGCAAGTGTCCATTTGAAGGGCAGCTTCGGCAAAGGTCCTGGACGTTGCATAAGAATACAGAAGGTTCTAGTTAGTTGTTCTCCCAGAAACCACGACTTTGCTGTACCTCTTTGACTTTTGCCGTAACCTCAGGCGAAGGGCTGGAATTGCCAGGGCCAAGAATTCTTTCGCATTTTGCCTCACACAAATCTTAGGACCTCAGGACTTTTCCATTTATTTTTTACATTCCGTAAAGGGAGCTTCTGTCACACCCCCGGGGACCCAAATCCACCTTTATCTCTCTTGGCTCCTGAGGGAACAATCCCCAACAAGGACTGGTTTTCTGAGAATGGGGAAGTAGCAGCCAAAGTACAAACTGGGCCCAAACATTTTCCTTTGGGAAGTGGGCAGTGCCTTCCGCATCTGCAAGGGGGCAACCCTCTAATTCCAGTGGCTTTATCTGTGCAAGCACAGCAAAGCCACAGACCAGGACTTGCAAACAGCACCCTGGTGGCTCTACAGCCCTCCTGGAAATTCAAACTGCTGGCGGGACTAGCTATAGGATGCAGGCAGATCCCTGCTCTGTCTGCTGCTCTGGTTAACAGAAGTCCCGTGTCAATATCGCTGTGCGGGGTCTCATCCTCATAAACTCGCACACACAGAGATTGTTTTCGCTCATCCGAATCAGAGCGCCTATCACCATCCCCCCCCCCCCCAGCAGAGATGAAGAATTTCAGATGCTGAGAAACCTCCAGAGCGCCCCTCCTTCCCTCTGCACGTCCCCGTCATCAGATGCCCTGTGGTCCCGGGCTAGGCTCTGATGATAGGGATTAAGCAGCTGCCTGTTCCATCTACGCACACACTGCTGGCTGTGCACCACCTGTCTGCCCTTTTTTACTTGCAAAATGGAAATCTCTCTAAGCTCTATCATCTTTGACATTGCTGTAAAAAACCAGTTTCAGTGATAAGAGGAACCAGGCAGAATGGTAGCATGGGATATGGGGCAGGGATGTGTTTTTGACACCATATTTTAAAACTTTGGATGCAGCAGACATATCTAAGTAAAGTTGTGCCTTGCCTGCTAAAAGGGAAGATTAATATCCAATAAATTACTTCCCCAAGTCCTTGGTCCTGAATTTTAGTTCCTAATGTGCAATACCGTGCCTCATCATGGAAAATCAATTCATCTTCTTATTCTACTTTTTCTCTCTTTTTTTGATTAATGTGTTTTTATTTTCACAAATCTCTCAAAGGTCCTTGCATATTATGGGATTTTAAATATATTATTAATGTTTGATTTCTTTTCTTTTCTTTTCTTTCTTTCTTTCTTTTTTCTTTTAACCAAAGTCACAGAATTTTCCTTTCTGAATATTTAAAAATGGAATAGGGGTAAAGGATTATTGTTTGAGAATTATTTTGATCCAATCCTTTCTGGAGGCAGTAGAATTAATTTGACCTTTAAATGTCTATGCTTTTCTAAAAACATAATCTGAGTTAGGTAGGGGAGAGCAAAATCTCTACTAAAATCGGACATAATGCATACAGTAGGTACTTAATTAAGAGACAAAATCATCTAAATGTAAAAAATGGTCACTAGATCAAAATTAGAGATTGTTCCTTCTTCCCTTTGCATGTGTCCTGCATTTGGGGTTCAATAATGCACACATTCTAGGGTTGGATGACAGAATATATTTTCTAATTTGAATCTTATTGTGTGATCCTAGGCATATTTGAGTTTCTCTGCCTCATTTCTCTATCCATAACATGATATAAAGGTTATTACTTCTCACCCTTAAGGCAGTATAATAGGGTGGAAAGAACTTCAGTTTTGAAGTCAGACATACCTGAATTGGGGGTTCATTTTTTTCACCTTAATATCTGGGTAATATCAGGCAAATTCCTTAATATCTCAGAGTTTTATTTTACTCGCCTATAAAATGAAATAGTTACATTTTGATCTTAGTTTTATTATGGGGGATCAGTGAGATTTTACATATGTATACATAATTGGGCATTTAGTAGATGCTCAGCAAATATCAATTCCCTTCATATGTGTGCTCTTTCTTCTCCTAGACTGTTACATTTGACGAGAGTTTATGATATTGTAGCAATACTATGAACACTTCTACAGCATTTACTAGGTATTAGGGAATCTGCTAGGCACTTGATAATTTTATGAACTCATTCAATCCTCATAATGTCCCTATGAAATGACATGATTGTCTAAGCTTTCCAGAGGAAGGAACCAAGCACAGGAAAGTTACATAGGGAATGAAGGTCACAAAGCTAGGAGGTAAGGTACCTATGGCTTTGAACCTAGGCAGTCTAGGTTCTGAGCTCCCACTTTCGACCACTATACTTCATGTTCCATTAGCAAGTCCAGCCTGTCTAACCAAGGTGAGGCTGATTACAGCGGGAAGAAATCTTGTCTCTGTCTGCCAAACTGTTCTGAGCACACACAGGATTCTCAGTAAAATATGTTTGGGAAATTGCAATTAAATTGGTTTATCTGTTGAAAAGCTCTGTGAGAATGTCTCGGGGACGCATTTCATGCACTAAGGCATCTTGCAAATCTCCACGGTTATGTGTGTGTATAACACATACAGCGATGCCCCCGAATTATCGGGCCACCTACATCTTTTGAAGGAACACTTGGGAACATTTCTGAGGTGAGTGCCATCCAACCATCTTCTCACATGCATGGGGAAACGGATGTTCAGAGATTGGATATGACTTCCTTAAACGCCAGACGGTTGGTGGTGGAGTTCAATATTCAGGTCTTCAGGCCGCCAATCTCAGCATTCTTGCCCCAGCACCATATAACTGTGGCCCGGATAAAGAACCACAGTACTAGGGCCCCTGGCTGGCTCCGTAGGTTAAGCATCGGACTCTTGATTTCAGCTCTGGGCATGATCTTAGGGTTGAGAGATCGAGCTCTGACTCGAGCTAAGATTCTCTCTCTCTCTCTCCCTCTGCCTCTTCTCTCCCACTCCCCTTATCCCCGTCATCCTGCCCAAACCCCACTGGTAAGTGGGCGGTCTCTGTCTCTTAAAAAACAAAACAAAACAAAACCCACAGTATTATTTTCCAGTGTTCTTGCCTAGTTCTAATACCTTGATTAGATCTGACATGTAGCCCTTGTGATATTTTCTTTTTTCTTTTTTCTTTTTTTTTTAAGAAAGGAGACAGTGTGACTTTTAGGTGCATAATTAACCTATTTCACAGTGGTATTCTTTCCTCTCATTCTTGCTTCTGGGGCTCTGTGTGGAGTTCTCAAAAGCCAGGCCTCAGCCTCAGAGCTGGATCTTTCTTGGTTCTCTTGCCTTCAAGTGCCTGGAGATATCACATCTCCCAAAGGCACTTTGGAGGAAGTGGGTCACACGAATAAAACAGCTTTGAAACACAATTCTAAAATTTTTGAAACAGCATTAACCCTATCAGAGATTTGAATATTACATTTGGATAATCTAAGCCACGCGGGGTGTCCTCCAGTCCACAGAAGGTGGATTCGGGGGCCAGGTGGTGGATTGGTAAATTCCGCAGATCCAATCTGAGAAGCAGGGATTGAATTACGGTAGCTCTCCCAGTTCTGTAAATCCAAATTCCCCGTACTACGAAGATAATGGGACGTGATTTGAATCGGTAGCCACCATCATCTTGTTTGGAATTTAGGGAGAAATTGTTACCAGGGAAGACCTAGCCAAGACCACCGATTTCCCAGGGTCCCTGATTCTCCGTCGCGATAATGCAGTTCCCTGAGTCGCCCGTACAGTCTGAGGAGGCTCCACCTGCAGGGGTCCAGTGAGGTTTGGGTGGCAGGATGCTCAAAGTTTAAATGTTGGAACATTCTGTGTTACATTCTGGTTTCAGGAGAGTAGGTAACTTCCATTAAAAACCAAGTCAATCAGCCAATCAACTAAGCATACAAAAAAAAGCAAGCCACAAGAAAGATCTTGATTTCTGGAGAACAGAGTCTGAATGGGAGGCGAGAATAACCCCCGTCCCCCTTTCTTCTCCTGTAATCACAGTGGTTTACAGATGTTTCTCTGCAGCTGCAGTAGGCAACTGGTTCTTAACTGCCCGTGAGCAGCCAGCTTAAAATGATACATTTGATATGCAGATTAAACGGCATAAAAAAACAGTGCCGGACTGATAAGACTCAGGACCAGTTTCGAGTGAGGGTCACAGTGGGGGAATCAACAATACTCAAATTCATGAACTAGACTTCTGTTTACGCTGTTCTTGTCAGAACGAAATATTTATTAATTAAATGGGTCAAGGCTAGTGGGGACTGAGGAGCAAATTAACACATCAAGAGCTTGGCCAAGGGTTGGAGAGAGCACGGAGGGTCCAGGCAGGAACCTGGGGAAAGAAAGAGAAGCCAGAGTTCTTCAAAGTTCATTTTGATAATGATCAAGTAATAGCCAAGTGATTGATTAAATCAAAGGGAAAAACTTCCTGGAACAAAAGTGCCATGAGCTAGTTTAAAATAATTTTTAGCTTTTTAAAATTTTATGTGCAGCAACGATGAGAGTAAATTCACAGAGAATGAGGACAGGAGATTGGCAGGAATTGCTGTCTGATGATAACTATTTCAACTCAGCAACTCTCTGAAGAACATACAAAGTGATGATCAAATTAGACCCGAACATGGTCAGCTTGGTAAAATGACTTACTATGAAGATTCCCTTTTTAAAAAAAAATTATTATTATTATTATTATTATTTTACCACAGGGGGATTTTCCTAACTATCCAGTTCTGGAATTTCAGAGTCTGTTCCATCCTACTTCCTCCAAACCTCAGACTTCTAGTAAGTTCCATAGATCTATTTCTTCCCAAAGCTAGCTCCCTAGTACCCACACAGTGGGTGATAAAGGATTTAAGTAGGATTTACGTTTTCACAGGGGACTGCACATCTTTCCACAATTCTCACCCTTGGCAGCCATTCCCGTCTTTCTTCTGTCGCTGGCAGCCGCCGCGCCCTTGCTTTTCCTTATAATTGCTTTATTTTAAATTATTTACTATTTTTTGCTGCTTGTTGATGGCATTTTCTTTGTGCGCTCTTGACCACACAGGCAGATAATAGACAGGCTACCTCACTCTCTAGGTTACAAGTATTTAAAATCAGCATGAACTCTGTGGTTCTCAACAGTAGCTCTGCGTTTAGGATCATCAGAGAAAATTCTCATTTGACTGTTTTGGGGTGGGGCCCGGGCACAGGGATTTTTCAGAAAGCTCTCCAAAGGTTTTATCGTACAGCTAGGGTTGAGCACCACTGAATTTATAAAGCCTTGCTCCTTGAAGTGTAGAAAATGATTCCTGATCTCAAACCACACTTCTAATACACGTATCTATTTATATACTATTTAAAACAACATTAAACATATATATTCCTTTTTGGGTAACAAATCCTAAGTCATGCTCAATCCCAGATAGTTCCTCAATTCAACTCTTAGATCAAGTAATTATAATTCCTTCGAACATCACCTTTTGCAAAATTGTAAGATACACTTTGTAGAGAATTCATATTTTTCCTAGAATACTTTTTAGAAATTCTCATTTTCCTTCAGTTTTTTTCCTCTGGGCTACATGACTCTAGAGAGATAACGATTTGGGTGATCGAGGGTTAGAAAGAAATAGTAAAAGAAAGAAAAATTTATACTCTTGTAAAATCTTGGAGAAAAATACTATTGGGACATTAGAGTTTTCCAGCATTTTTGAGATGTAAAAACTGTACTTTCATTTGGAGAGCTTACTTCTGACCCTGAGGGAAAAAACATGGCTTCGCACACATTTTTTGAGTCGTAGATTGTTGAAGGACAAGCCAAGGTGTTGGTCAGTGCAGTTTTTATCTATTCTTTCATATATCAGATTACGGCCCTCGGTAATCTAGGGACAGAGCGCCCTCAAGGATGGAAATCTTCACTTCTCTTACCACTCTTACCAGAATTAGGGTGAATGAGAACTATTTTTTTCACTCTCTGTTAACTCACTGGCTACTTGTCACAAACAAAGAAAAGAAAGGGAGGGGTAGGACTCCTCAACATTTGAATCTTCCTCTCACACATTTCAGAGGTAGTTTGATGTGAGATCTGGGATTCGGGCTGAAATGAAAATCCCTTGTTAAGGGGTAGTGGTCATCGTTAGGAGACAGGCTTATCCAAACATAATCCTAAATTAGGTTTTTTGGTTCAGCCCTATGGTAAGAAGGAAAAAATGAACACTCCCTGCTCCGCCGCCAGCAATATATTCACTTCCAAATCCCTAGAAACAATGACTGTGGTAAAAGAATAAATATTATAATATTATAATTATATCTGTTAGGTATTATATATACATTATATATATTATATATACTCTATTACATTATATATACTATATATTACAATATATATTAAATTATATACATTATATATTCATTATATATTACATTATACACAATGTATATTATATATACATTACATATATTACATTATATATTATACTGCAAAAAATGTGATTGGTTTAAGGATCTTGAGAGGAAGAGCTCATTTTGGATTTTCCACATGGGCCCTGAATACATCTGCTTATATGAAAGGTAGGGGCAGACAGAGACCCACACAGACGGGAGAGCCATGTGAAGATGGGGGTGGCCATCCAAACGGTGGGGCCACAAGCCAGAGAATGCCGCAGCCACCGGAAGCTGGGGACACAAGGAATGGCGTCTCTTCCAGAGCCTCGGGAGGGGGTGTGGTCCTGCCAACAGCTTGATTTCCCGCTCCCGCTCTCCACAGCGGTGAGAGAATGAATTTCTTCTGTGTTTTAAGCCACCAAGTTTGCGATAATTTGCAATAGTAGCCACGAGGAATAATGCAGGACCCAATACACGCACAGAGAGGGGACCATAAGGATCCCGGCGCTCAAAGTGAGTCCTCCTGCCAGTGAGGAGATGTGACTGGGAACAATTTACAGAATGTGGTATTCATTTACCAATTATTTTCCACTAGCGTACTTTTCAGCCAATGGTCTTAATACATACTGCAATAATATCCCTGTTTGGTGGATGGTAAGCCTCAGGCACAGTTTGATCAAGCAACTTCGGGTCTAGGTTTTGGGTCTAATGAGAGTCACCGTTCAAGAGAACGCACCACAGATTCTGAGATCCGACTAAACTGTAAACCCAGGGCACATTTCCCTAGAGTTACCTGGACTTGACATACAGAGCAAGGCTGAGGCTCTACCCTTCTCCCCTGCTCCGATGGCTCCCAAAGGAAATTCCTAAACAGAAGCCTAAATCCTTGGCAAGATCATGGTAAAGGAATTTCTTTAAGATGCCTGAAGTTATTATCTGGGTGCTCTGCCAAGTCTATCAGCCCATGTTAGTTAGAATCCATTTGGAGGATGAGAACGCTCGTTAGGTTGTCCTTGGAGACCCATTCCAGACCAAGCTGGTAACTGTGTCCTTGATCCCACAAGGAGGGCTGCTTTTCCTGCTTCCCCTAACCCCAAAACCTAACAGAATCACGCTGTAGCGTTTGTGGAGAACCTTCTGAGATTCTTCATGTTGATGTGCAAAACATAAACTTTTCTTCAAAATGAATTTTAGTTCCAGAACTCTCCTTTCCAGTTAGACCACCCTAACGTGGCAGCTAGCATCTAACTTGTGACCTTGGCATAAACTACACTCCTTCAACTCCTTTTCCTGGGATAGAAACACCACCTAATGGGCTGGAGGATTTATTTCTGGACTTTTTTTTTTTTTTTTTTTTTTGGCATTCAGAAGATAACATAAATCTGCAGGTTTTCAGGACAACCATCAGCTGTCCAGCGACATTAACTAGTTTTCTGGTTTTTTAGTTTGCTATTTACTATAACAAGTGCCACCATCAACACTGATGCTTACACAGCAGAAATGTATTCTGTCACAGTTCTGGAGGCTAGGAGTCCAGAACCAAGGTGTCCCAGGGTTCTGATGGTCGCGAGAGAATGGGCTCTTTCAGTCCCCTCTCCTTGGCTTGGAGATGGCCGTCTTCTCCCCGTGTCCCTCCACATTGTCTCCCTGCTTGGTGCATGTCTGCCTTTGTGTCCAAATTTTCCCTCTATATCAGGACAGCAGTCATATTACAATAGAATTCACCCTAATGACCTCACTTCAACTCGATTACCTCTGTAAAGACCCTATCTCCATTTAAGGTCACAACCTGAGGTACTACAGGTCAGGGCTTCAGGAGATATCATTTTTTCCAGGGAAGGAGGAACATGATTCAACCATAACACTGGAGAAGACTTAGAAGAACCATCCTCATTGATGTCTTTACTCATCTTCATGCCTATGCCTATGTGCTGGTTGCCATTGGGTCCATCTTCCCCTCTCGCTTGGGCTCCAGTGGACCTAGAGTTGGTTATGAAGATGACATTCAAGGTCAGATAGACTGCATGACATGCTTATGCTCAACTGGGCACATTAACTGCCCCGGGATGTCCTAAGTGTTGTTTCCTTGAAGATTTAAATCATTTTGGAGAAGCAATGAAGATTGATGATTTGGGCGGTAGGCACAGGATGTTGGTAAAGGAATCCACGCACATTTTGGAAGGATGGTAGTGGGGGTCAAGTTAGAAGATCTGTCGAGTCATGGCTTCATGTTCAGTGAGAGTGAAAGAAAGCCTGGCTAGAGCTGTGGGAGAAAAAGCCCATTTCACTTTGGTAAAACTTTCCACTTTCCCCCAGGACTAGAAGAAAGAATGCCGCATTCTCAGTTGTACCCCCCAGCTAATCCAACTGTTTACTGTTCATTATGCAATATTTTTCTATATGGTGCCTGGAGGTCTTTAGAGGGTTTCTAGTCTAAAGACTGAATGAATAATAACTGATTAAACACACACACACACACACACACACACACACAAACACACACAAAACCCTCAAGGCTACTTCAGGATGGGAAGTCATTGAAGCTAGATTATGGCAAAGAAAAAAGTCAGGTAGGGAAAGGAAAATCTCACGCAGAGAGGGCATCTGTGGGCACTGATCCACAGTCGCACTCACCATTAGGACCAGTGTTAAAATCCCCCATCCGAGGGTCATTTGGGTTTGGTTTGGTGTCGTGAAAAGCCCGTCAGCACTAGAGTTAAGAGTCAGACAGATTTCGATTGGAATCCCGAAACTGGCATTTATCAGCTGTGTGACCTCAGGGAATTTATTTAACCTCTTCAAAGAGACACTTAGGCTTACAGAAAAAGGGTTTTTGTGAGGATTAGAGAACAAGTCTCCACACAGGCACCTTTAGTAGTGTCTGTCCCATGGTGGAAGGTCTTTGCGCCTGTGTCTCTTCTCTGCTGCCCACCAGTGGGTGCTCAGTGGGTTCCAGAATGTCTTAAGCTCCAAACATTGTAGAAGAAATGACAGAGCAAGGCACAGATACATTGGTCTTGGTCTGAAATAATCCCGGATGGTTAAATTGTTTTCCTCCTGGGTGGGAAAGGCTGGAGTAATGTGAAAACATCTTAAGGTATGGGGGAGGGGGGACTTTGGTGGTAAAATAGGAGGCAGGTGCCTCGGGGATCAGAAAGTAGGACACATCTGGATTAGAAGGCACAAGGAAAGGATCTGGGGACCTGGAGAAGAGCTAGTCTTCTATTTTTCTTTTGGAACAAAATGGTCTTATCACTTAAAACCCTATGATGTCATTTCCAGGTGGGTTGTTGCCTCAGTTAGCTCAATGAGGTGCAGAGAAAAATGAAATTATGAAATTTATTAAGGCTGATGATTTTGGTAAAGAAGAAATTAAGATCATTCCCATTCAGGGGTGCCTGGGTGACTTAGTTGGTTAAGTGTCTGCCTTTAGTTCAGGCCATGATCTCAGGGTCCTGGGATGGAGACCCACATTAGGCTCCCTGCTCAGTGGGGTGTCTGCTTCTCCAGCTCCTTCTGTCCCTCCCCCCTGCCCATGCACGGGTGCACACACACTCTCTCTCTCTCTCTTAAATAAATAAATAAAATCCTGGAAAAAAAGGTAAGCAATCTGATTTGTGAGTGGTTTAAATAAACATTCAAGATGCTTAGGAGATACTAGAAGCTTAAAACCTTCTAATGGGCTGGGCGGCTTAAGCACTAAGCATGTACTTCTCACAGTTCTGGAGGCTAGGACGTCCAGGCTTGGGGTGGCGGCAGATTGATCCTGTGTCCGGTGCAGACCAGCTTCCTGGTTCACAGACAGCCGTCTTCTTGCTGTGCCCTCACGTGGTGGGGGGCTGTGACGGAGCTCAGTGGGGTCTCTTTTACAAGGACACTAATCCCATTCATGGGGGCTCTACCCTCATGACCTCCTCACCCCCAGCCATCCCACTGGGGGTTAGGATTTCAACCTTTGGAGGTGGGGACGACACAGACATTTCGTTCCAGACAGAGGAACTGGCAAATTGTGTCACCTTGATCTTCTGTAATTCACCCACAGCTGTGAAAGCTTGGTCTCAGATGGCTGTGTATCAGTGATACTGATGTATATTTTCACTGTTCTATTCTCAAGGCCATGCTATTTGTTTAAGTAACAGCAACAACAGTAAGTAAGCACTGATCAAGGGTTTTATGATACAGAAATATCCTTTTTGAGCCTGATTCCTTAAATATTAAGCAGAACAGGTTTTCACGAATACGGCCGCCCCGAAGTCTGGATCTT
The DNA here is from genome assembly GCF_009829155.1 of Mustela erminea. NCBI lineage: Eukaryota > Metazoa > Chordata > Mammalia > Carnivora > Mustelidae > Mustela > Mustela erminea. Next base: position 138,048,711 of record NC_045619.1, on the reverse strand, counting down.
TTACACAAATAGTCAATTTGTCTTGAGAATGGAAAACTTAAAGCTTCATCAGTTAACTGTGGGGCATCAACACAAAAAGCCTTTAATGATGGACAGGAACCGATGGTTTGTTGGAGTGATGCGTCTGCGCTCATGTTCCTCCCTCCGATCTTTCTGGAATGTCTAGTTCAGTCTGATCATCAACTCTGTTTAACAACAACAGACGGGACTGTTGTGCCGAGGGAAACCCCGAGTGGAGACGCCTGACCTCAGCCGGAGGTGACAGGGTGCTCACTGTCTCTGTTCTGCAGGGCTAGGAAAACACACAGTCATTGAAAGAGAAGGAAAATGACATCCTCTGTCTACAGCCAGAGCAGGACATGGAATGAAGGTACAGTTTGCTAATGTGACATCAACGGAGAAGCCCTTTCCAAATCGTCTCAGTGAGTTTATACTCTGCTTTCTTCTTCATGCCTCGAGGTGCAATTTGATAGGTATTTGATACTTTGATTTTCTGAGGCAAGACGACGGCTTCCAGATGATTCTCTTTTGGCCATGGGTGGTTGGCTCCTAGGTGTTCCAGCAAATCATCACATTTCATTTCAGGTATTTAATCCGGGACTAACTCAAGTCAAAAGTATCAATTACCTAGGGGAATTTTCATAAAACCCCTTTTGGGTTCTTTAATTCCAGTGTTGGCCAGGAATGAATTTATTTAGCTAGGAATGCTAAATATAGCAGCTTAGTATTAGGTGACAGACATCAGAAGCAGTTTGCTTTGAGATTATCGGCTGTTTATTATAATCAAGGAAGTAATGAGAGAAATTCTAAGAGATATCTCAAGGAAGATTTCCTTCTGGGTTTTCTTTTTCTTCTCTATATGCAGATATCGGTAAATTGCTTTGCACAGCCTGATCCCCAGTGTTTCAAATTATTTTTTCAGGGCAGGGTTTCAGGCAAAGATGTCATTTCGTTGACTTTGAATCTCCAGACTTTCTTTTCTGGGCCCATTTCCTGTTGGTGGGCCTAAGAATCAGATCCTACCTTCTCTCCACTTCTACCCCTGTTTAAACACTGAGACAAGAGTTACAGGCAAATAGTGGTCGCTGTTTTAAGTATGGCCCTACCCAAGAATATCTGCATTTTAGCGGGGAACCAGACATTAAGCTAAAGGAATGCAGTTCTAATGGCCTAATTTTAAATAGTATTAACAAATGAACCAGGAGGTAAGTTTTGGCTGTAGGGCCATATGACTAGCCCTAAAACCACTCCAAAAAGATTTGCCAGGCTAGTCTTAAATCAAAATAAATTACAGTATTTGCAAAATTTATGATGGCTCAAAAAATTATACCTGGTTCACGGAGTGGTTATAGAGCCATTATTTTATAAATCAGACTTGAATTTATATGTTCAATCTCATTTTTCCTCCTGAGGAATCTCAAAGTCCAGGAATTCCACTTTTAAAAAATCATTATCAAATTAATCCCAGTGCAAAGCCTTAAAATAAATGTACACCCGAGAAGAAAAAGTTCACTGTCGGATTATGTTTTTCAACTAGGGATTCAGAAAATACAGATATCCTAATTAATGCTGTTCTAATAATTTGCAAATTTGTCTTCATGGTGGATTGAAGCAGTACACAGTTTGTGTTTTTAAGGCCTGATGCCAATTTTTCGAAGAAGTCCACAAATATTTGAAATCCACAGATTTGTTAAAAGGAAACATTCTTTCTGGTGGAAGTTGGGTGGGTCCCAGTGCTGGTTTCACACTCAGGGGTGGGGGCAGTGCATTGGCCAATAGAAACACACACTTCTGGAAGCCTCTTCAAACGGTAGTGATCAGACTTATTAGTGTACTCACTTTTCTTCTCTTTGCTCACAATGCATTTCTGAACAGACACTTGTGGTGGAAATGTGTGTGGGGGGGAAGGTCAGTAAAGGAAGAAAAAATGAGAAGACTCATATCGTTCTTAAATACAGCATCTTCTTGACCATATATCCCAGCATCGCCTGTGTGACTTTGGATTTTAGGTAGCATTTGGCTACCTAAATGCTAGAGTGTGTCTAGCATTCAGGCCCAATACTGAAGATAAAGAAACAACCCCCAGTACCTCTGCTTTCAGACTTAACAGTCTGGTGGAGGAGACAGGCAGGTAGATCAGCACTGAGCAGTGTGACCAATATGACTGTTGTCCCAGGAATCAGGGGACAGGGAGCAGCTCCTTCTTGGGCTGAGGTCAGAGGTCGTTCTCACAATGCACCTGAGAGCACCTGTTCTAGGAGGCAGAAGCTCCAATGAAGGCAAGGACGTGTCTTTTCACTTCCGGCGTCATCGTAGATGCTCAAATCACATCCACTAACCGATTGGCTAACTGAAGAACAAATGACTGAGGGGGGAAATGAACACAGAAATGACAGTTGTGACCAAAACCAGGACAGTGTCTGATCTCAAGAACCCTCAGAGGTGACCGACTTTGACAGAGATCAGTGAACATTGTCATACACATGCCTTAAGAAAAAGTACACATGGCACTACAGAAGATGTTAATGGGAAAGGGCATTTGCTGGGGGGGGAGGTGGTCAGGAATGGGATCTTGGCTTGAGAATGGGCATGAAGAGTGAGGGCTCCTATTTGGCCTCTTGAGTTCGAAATATCTACGAGCCATCCAAATGGAGCCATGATGTATGGATTTGGATATGTGAATCTGAACCTCGGAAAAGAGATCCGAGCAGGAAATCCAGATTCGGGAGTCGAGTTAGGGAAAGCTGAAGACAAGGTATGATTTGGAAAGCTAGTGGCTAATGGCCACGAGTTTCGGCTGCCTAGCCTCTAAGCCATCTTTGTATGGCTGGGGAATTCCACTTTTTATTAGACTCGGTGGGACACGGAATACCTCGCTTCACAGGTGTCATGAACATCGCAGGCTTGGTTCTGCAGGCAGGCTGTGAGCTGTAGCTCTGTGAGCCGGCGCACTTGTCCTGGGTCTAGACTCAAGAGATAGCAAGGTCTCTCTTTGCAGCTGTCGTGGGGGCAGCGAAACCATTTGCCAGGCCGTGGTGCGGCAGCATTAGCGTGGTGAGGCTGAAGCCATACGGAGCTCCTGGCCCAGCTGCAGGGTCCACTGCTTGGCTTGCTGCTGATGGTCTCCTGCCTCCAGGGATCAGTCATACCTAGGATAATTTGAGGGGTGAGGGTTTCCTAGCTACTCGGAACACTTCATTTGAATTCCTTGTCATCCACCTTTGTTACCACTGTTTTGAGCTAAGAACCCTAACTGATTTAGAGAAGAAGGAACTTGGAAGGGCGTTGAATAGAAAGACATTTAGAAATACAAAGAAATTTTTAGCACTGGCTAGAACCCTAAGAGGAAACCAGGACAGTGGGAATCACGTAGAACCAAATAAGGAGTGAGAGGCCAAGAGGGTGAAATGCTACTGAGAAATCACTTAAAAACAAAGATGGTTGCCTTTGGCATTTTAATACAGAGACCGTTCATCCTTAGGAAGAGCTTGAGGTTAAGCACCAGGTGTGGACGATGAGCAAGTTAAGAGACGTTGTGTGGATCCCCATTTTGAGAAGTCGAGCCATGAAGAGAAGAGAGCAAGATCAGTACCTGGAGAAGGAGATGAGGTCCAGGTTTTTGCATTTTTGAGGTAGAAGCCATTTAGAGTATATTTGAACTTGGCATATGGCAATATTGGGCAAACACTGGTGAACGGATGAACGGATGGATTAGCCGAGCATTGAGGGCTAAGTCGGCAGTGGGTGGGAGGAGGGGACCAGGAAGAACTTTCTAGGGAGAGAACACACAGGAGCAAGTTACAGACACCTGATACCCACCAGCCTTACTCACTTGTTCATTTTTCTCCAGTGCTGCCTGTACTTTTCCCGTCCCGAACATGTTTATTAGAAACCTAACAGCCACAGCATGATTGCAATAGGGAAAACACATAAAATAATTACGTAGTTTCAATGTTTCCAGTGTCAGCTTGCATCAGAATAATAGCTCGCAACATCTTACTATTTGTCACCCACTTTGGCCCACGCGCTTCGGGTTCACAAAGAAATATTTCCTCGTGTTCTCTTATTCAAGCTGTGCGACCAATAGGGGACAAAAAATGAGACATGTCTTAGTGTAGTTCCTCTAAAGCAGAAGCTGAAGCGGGCCCTTGGGTGCCCATCGTTCACCCGTCGACAGCAGGAATCGAGGGCAGCGAGCGCGCTGTGGGCAGCCACAGAGAAACGCCACACAAACCCACTTCTGCGGGGTCCTACCTGAGACGGCTGGGCTGGGTCTTTATGCAGGGACTCCTGTCCCTGTAGCTTCAGGGCTGCTGGGGATGAGCCTGGGGTCGGGATAGTCATCTCCCTGCCTTTTAGGCTGGGCCGGTGCCTGATCCGAGTGGTGTCCAAGGTCCTCAGAGAAAGCCTGGAGGCAAAAGGGCTGCAGATATCCAGTCTAGGGCCCACGGTGGACCCTTCCAGTGGACCTGGAACAGTCATCCCAGCTGCCCTGAAGTCAGGTGGGCCTCGAAGTCCAAATATCTTCATCCGCAATTTCAAGAGGAGGAGAGAGATGCTCCGGAAAAACTGACTTGGTCAAGTCCGCACGGGAAGACAGGGTTCAGGTGTAGGTCAATCTCACTGCAAATGCCACATTCTCTTCAAAGCCATTGCCCAGATGGCACACGGGTCACTGTATCTTACCACCTTCAGTACGGTTGCCAGTGATCCCAACTGCGCCCTGGAAACATCGTAAACAGTGTGGTGGGCTTGACACATCGCTGCGGGTCAGATCACGCGATGTGTGGAATCAGAAAACAGAATCTACGAGCGTTTTAGCAGAGATCCGTGGGGAAGTGTGAACCTATTTTTCTCTCCTTTTCCCACTTTCTCTTTTGAAAGACCGGGAGCTCCCTGGTGGGCCTCACCTCAGCCCGAGACTGAGAAAGCTCTTTTGCTGAGACGCACGAGTCCATCGAGAGCCTGTCGTCAAAGGGACCGTTTCATTTGACTGGTTCCTTTTGGCGGTGTCTCAGAAAAAAATCTGACTTTCCAGAGATATCTTGCCTGATTCCCTGTGTGAAGGGGTTTGTAGCTTTCGAACAGACCGGCAAACCTATTTCTCAAGCCCACCGGGTTTGCATAGGAAGGGTCCTCTGGGATTTTGTGAGGGCTTGCCATCCTAAGCATGTGCGGTGGTTGCTATTCCAAATGAAAGAACTAGTTTGTTTGTGTTTTAATTATCTCTTCTTACAAGATCTACCCAGCAGTATTGCTCCACACGGCTTGAAAGAATTTAATTAAACAAACAAACAAAAAAAGCCCCCGCTTTTGTTGTTGTTGTTTTGTCGTTAGTTTCTGGAATGAAATCAGACTATGATTGTGCCAGTATGAAGAGATATTTTTTCCCCCTTATTCTCATAAAGAAACTGCTATTAAAACTAAGAACATAAACACTTATGAGTACAGTACATTTATTATTATTATTTTTTGGATTATATGCAGAGTCTCCCTCTTCTCAATGGGCCAGAGAGTGCAGTTCCCAAGAGACGAAGGCCCTTTTTTTCCATGGAAAGGTCTAGAACTCTGAAGGCTAACTGAAGTTGAATTCAACTTAGAGGGAACTTGAAGGCAGTCTTAGGGCTCCAGAAAGGCCACATAGTCCTAACAGAAGATGGGTGAATAGCACCAATTGTCAGCTCTGGAAATAGTTTTGAGACCATCTGGTCTACCTGTTTAAAGGTTCGAGAACAAGTATGGACCAAGAGGGGTCAAGTGGACAAGTAAGTTCCTCTGTGAACAGCGGAGAGACTTCATTAACTTCATTAACTTCATGAAGAATGAGACTTCATTGACAAACGAGCATGCCATTTTCTTCATAAAGGTAATACCTCATCAAGTCTAGTGTAGAAAAACTACTAACCAGAGATAAGCAATATACGAAGGTTCCCCAAACACTCACAGGCTGTCGTGCAAATGCTGAGAAGATCTCCCCATCAGACTGTTTCTCCTTTTTGTCTCATTTTCTCCTTTATCACTTCCTCTCGCTCCGTCTGCGCCTCGGTGAGGAAGAGAGAGCCGGTGAACAGAAAGGTGTGCCTGTAGCTCATAATAAGCAGTTTGAATAAGATGTTTGTCACAGAGGTGGGCGAAAGTCTTGGTTTTTAAGAAAATCCAACACTTTTTGAAGACGATCTGTGTGCAACCCACAACTTGGGTTCATTGTAGGCATAAAAAATGGATACAAAATTCTACCTGCCTACCTTCAAGGCACTTGCAATCTGATTGATTACCTTAGCAAAGCACTATCTATTTTAAAATACGAATTTCTTTTGAGATACTGCCCATATTTGAGAAACAGGAGACATAGTTGGTGAGACACACGAGTTAACCTTCATTTCAGTTTCAAATTCTACATCGTAAAGGGTTGGGTGGTATTTGAGAGTCAGAAGAAAGCCTAAACCTTGTTCTTAGGTATTTCTCTTAGTTACTGACTTCTTACGCAATCGTTCCTGCATCACTCCACTCCAGATGCCCACGCACAAATGATCATTTCTTTATGTTGATAGATTTTTTTTCTGCATTGAGGAGTTGTGCAGGCTACTTATTGGTAGAGCTTTCTACAAATATTAAGTATATATTGTGTCCATGGACACAATATATACTTAATATGCTCATTAATTCCTTCATTTGTCTAACATTTATTGAATATCTACAGTGTGCTTCAGGTGCTAGATATTTGGTGATTTACAGGAAGCAAGACAGCAAAGCTCGTTCTCATAGAGCTTTACGTTATGAACAATTCTCTAGATCGTATAGAAAAATAGAAAAAATTTATTACAAGAGAAGTATATATACTGTTGCCCTTTGTGATGCTTTTTTAAAAAAAATTTACTTCATTTCCATATAGTGTTATACTAGTTTCAGGAGTACGATACAGTGATTCAACAGTTCCATACATGACCTGGAGCTCATCACCACAAGTGTCTTCCCTCATCCCCATCACCTGTTTCCCCTGTCCCCCCACACACCTCCCCCTCCAGTAACCATTTGTTCTCTAGAGGTAAGAGTCTGTTTCTTGGTTTGCCTCTCTGTCCCCCCCCACCCCATTTGCTTGCTTGTTTTGTTTCTTAAATACCACACGTGAGTGAGATCATATGGTATTTGTCTCCCTCTGACTCACCAAGCAAATCATTCTTTAGCTCCATCCATATCACTGCAGAAGGTAAGAGACCATTCTTTTTTACAGCTGAATAATATTCCATTGCAAAGATATACCACAGCCAAGAGTGCTTTTAAAATACTTTCCTGTTGCACCCGTAGAGTTGCCCAAATTCCATCAGCTCTGTCCCTTGAAAATGCGAACATCTTTGAGACAGACAACCGGCTATGATTTGGCAGCTTCTGGTAATCAGGAAAAACCTAGTGGATGCTTTCAGATCTTACAGGTGGCTCTTGACCAGTTGAGTGGGCAGCAGAGAAGCTTTGACTGAAGGATGGTGTCAGGTGACAAGGAAGGTGACAGCAGATAATATAGAGTCAGAGCCATGATTTGGGATGACAGGCTAAGGGGAGAGAGTGGGGCGAGGCGGACAGAGGGAGGTGATCTCCAAGGAGGAGGGCACCAAAGATGAATGCACATGCCCACAGCTTTGTTTCAGGTTGACCTTGACCCCCCACCCCTAGCCCCCCAACACCTTTCTGTCAGGCCTCCAAGCCATTGCTCTTCTAGAGGGCAGAGGGGTGGGTTGCTGGTCACCCAGCAGAAACCACCGCTGCCTGGTTGACTTAAAGCTACAGTTGAAAGAACAATGTGACAGACCCATTACTGTATGTGACAAGATCGCCTCTGCCTTGTTCTTAAAATAAATGTTAAAATCCAGACTCATTCTGCAGTTTCCCAGAATGATCCCATTTAGATTTTTCTTTTGTTCTAATTATTTAACTTATCATCTCAGCATTGCATTTTTCTTTGACTGTGGGGTAGTCTTGAAGTATAAAATAACAAAAGTCGGTGGGATGTAATTTTCTACACCTAGAAAGGTCAATCACCTGCAGCTTTTTAAAATTTGAAGAAACCAAACACGACCTCAAATGACTATCCCACTTTCCAAATTCGAAGCTGAAGAATTATTTTCTTTTCCAGGGTGTACACACCCCTGGAAGCATGGGTTTATAATTGAAATGTTGACACAACCTTAAAGTATCACAGCATGAACAGTGTTGTTCTAATAAATCTTGTCCCTAATCCTTGGAGAGAACCTAAAGCAGAGATTCACTTTCTGTATCAGGTTTCATTTACTGAAAGGCTTCTGGAGATAAAGCTCATAAACTAGGGAGGGACAGATACAATGTGGGCTACGGGGTTACGGGGCTGGAGAAAGCTCTGTAATTCTCAGAAATGGGAAACAGATGTTGTTTGACATTTTGAAGCTCCGTTTCCTTCTCTTTTACGCAGTTTTCTGCTATCATGGTTTTCAAAGCAAAGACGTATTACTGTAAATGAGAATTGCTCTGCAATGGGTTTCTTGCGTAGAGAACAGAGGGACCCAATATTAAGACTAATTTTTATTTAATATAGGGGCTTTTCACATAACAGAATCACAAATTGAGCTTGGAAACTGAATGGCCTTGGTGCAGTTTATCATGGAACCTTGGGAATTGAATAACACCTCATGAAATGGAGTCCATATAATTGGAAAGAAACGCTGCATGAGCCTGGCACTCTCCTACATATTAATTGTTGCTAGGGGGAGCTGCCCTGATTTGCACTGACTTCTGGAGACTTCTAGTGACTTCTGGACAGATAAACACCTGCAGCCTCATCCTCACCAGTGCAAGCAAGAATCAGGACTTGGCATTATGTTTGAGAACGAGGAGGAGGAGGAGGCAGAGTGGGGTAACAGTAGAGAAGGCGCTCAAGGGGAGGCAAGATCCAGACTGCCACAGTGCTCCCCCAAATGGGAACCATGAGAGTCGGGGAGCCTTTTTAGCGCCGGAGAGAGTACACGGTAGGGAAGGAACCGAACTGAGGGCGGCCACTGGGTGAGCAGACAGATTAGAGACAGTGCTGGGTTTTGCAAGCTATGAGAGTAAACCTCTTTTCCATCCATCTAATTTCTACCTCTGCTACCAGTCATGATGTTTATTTCAGCTTATTGTGACATCAGGCTCAGGGGCGCCTGGCTGGCTCAGTCGGTGGAGTGTGTGACTCTTGATCTCAGGGTCGTGAGTTCTAGCCCCATGTTGGATGTAGAGCTTGCTTAAAAATAAAAATTAACAACAACAACAACAACAACAACAAAAACCAATGTAAAGCATAAACAGTTGTGATGGCGGCTCTTGTCGTGGGCTGGGGAGATTTGTGGGTCCAGAGGGATGTCAGATCAGAGAGAGAGTTAACCAGGTGGACCAAACCATGTGAGGTGTTGGCCCCCTACTGGATGCATTCCCATGGCTAGGGAACCATAATTATGTAAAAAATGTGAATTTTTCTGTGTCTTATGAAGTTGAGTGTGTGTGAGACTGTATTTACTATTTAGGGAACTAAAACAAACACAAGCTACAATATAAGCAATGGTAAACATTTTGTAGATAAATGTAGCTGAATATTTTGCTAAAGCTATCATGACAGGTGCATTAAAAAAAAAAAAAGAAGAAGAAGAAAAAATGTGGCTTTTGGGGGGAGTAGGCGAGAGGGGAATGCTGCCAAATTTTCGTTAGCTCCGTTTTCAGTTGGCAATGAAAGAAAGGCTATTGAGATACTGAAGCTCACTACAGAGTGTCACTTCCTTCCTGAGATTTCTCCAGATGCCCCAGCCCACCATAGCTTGTCTTTCACATATTCTTGTCCAAACGATCCACTTGGCGATTGGATGCTGTCAAAATCAAGCATAAAACACAGCGAAAAACAAAAAGAACAAAACATATTGAATAAAACAAATAAACTCTCCAAATGTTAACGATCAACTGTAAATATTGGTAATTTATCTCAGAGATGTCGATTTGGATAAATTAGCAACTGACCCTCAAGGTTTAAATGTTATGAACACACACATGCCAAGGTCTAAATACATTAACTCTAGGATCATTTTTTTCAGTTCTCATCATCATTTACTCAAAATTGATTAAATTTCCATGGAGAAGGAGAGCTAATGTCCTCAGAGAGCTTTGCTTCTTGAAAACCCTCTTTTTTGGTTCTCTATTATGTTATCATGTTTGGTCTTTGGCCCTTTACACTGGTAAGACTTTTTTCTGGGCTGATTTCCTGAATACACAGTGAATTCTAGACACTGGGATTTGTTGGATCTTCTGTTCATTCAGGAACAGTGCCTTTGTGTAATATAATATAATATTTGGCAAGCTTTTCAGCTCTTCTCTTTCTGGTTTGCTTAGGCTGATTTACCCTCTGCATGCTGAGTTTTTTGATGGTCACCTAGAGTTGATCTATTTAAACATTTTTATTGTAAGATTGAGAAATACTTATGATAAAAAATACCATTTAGTAGAGTCATGTGTATAAAGTAAAAGATACCCTCTCCCCATGCCTTCCTTCTTCCCAAAGGCATTGAATTTATATTCAAGTATATTTATAATAGAAGCCAAATATTTTCTTATGATTTTATTTATGTATTTTAGAGAGAGAGATCAGGGTGAAGGACAGAGGGAAAGCAAGAGAAAGAATCCTAAGCAAGTTCCCAACACAGCGCTTGATCTCACAACCCAGAGATCATGACCTGAGCCAAAACCAAGAGTCAGAAGCTTAATCGACTGAGCTACCCAGGTACCCTTGGAACCCAAATCTAAAACTAGTATCATATTTAGTGCGTATGTGAAAACATGTCTTTAAAGAAAGTGTCTTTAATGAAGTGTTATATTTATTTCTCTAAAATCACATGTGTTCTTACTAAAGCTACCCAACCCAAAAATGACCTCATGGTTCCTCTTCCTCTAAGATCTTTGTATCTCTTTAAATCCATCCTACTCCCCACTTGGGTGAATTTGAGTAAGTCTGCCAGCTTGGCCTCAGACTCTCTGATCTTAAAATGAACTAGAAAATCACTATCTTTTCAGTCTCTGCTGTTCTCAGCTATAGGAGGATGATTAGGGCCTAACTAAGAATTTTATGTCTAATAATTGCCAGTACCTGCCCCCACCCCATGCTTTGTATGCGAGTCAACATAGATAACTGTTTGTTCTTGATACTCTTGATATTTGTCATGATCCCTTATTGGATCTAGAAAAACGCAGTATATATGCGGTTCCCATATAAGCCAAATGTATCATGGAAATCTATGGCCTTGGAAAGTCTGCAGAGTGTTTCTGATATTTTGAGGTACAGCCTGTGTTTCTCAAGGCTGTCAACTTACTTCTCTGGAAGTTCAATGGCAGTCATGTGCTTTAGGGTACAGAAAAGGGCCAATAAGCGTAGGCACGTTATCGCCATCTCCTCTAGAAAGAAAACAACAGCCTTTATCTTCATGGCACGACAACATATGTAGCCTAGCCAGAGCTTTGCGAGATGGGCATTTGAACACAGCTCGCAGAATGGCCTGAGCCTTGCTTTCCTCCTGCTGCTATCCTTGTCATCGGAGATCTGTCTGTTGCTACGGGCTGGTAATGCTGCCTCAGGTCTGGTGAGAATGAAGGAACACAGAAGATCTTACTCTTCCAAGGGGCAGAAGGGGCCTCTGCAGGGGCCACTCTTGACAAGTTTGGAGAGGGCAGAGAAGCAGCTGAGATCAGATCCAACCTAGAAGAGAATCTAAAGGCTTCTACCCGCATTAGGTACCAGGAAACCTGGGAAACCACCCAGAAGCATACACAATGGCATTATACTGGCTTCCTTACTAAGCTGTGAGTGAGTGCCCGTGCCTTTACGTGTGTGTGCCCAAGATTTGTTAGCACACCCTGAGTTTTGAGGGAGCAATAACGCTTTATATCCTGACCTGAGAAGTGGACTTCCTGGTGGAGGTAGGTCCCTAATAATCTGCCTCCTTTCAGCTCAAGGTTCGTTGTAGTTATTGATGGGGAAAGCACACAGAGGTCCTGTAGACAGACTGCTGACCCCTAAGAAGCACGGGACTTGTCTAAGTTCCGCAGTCACCATGTGGACCTGAGCAAGCGAACTCAGCTCTCTGGGTCTAGGTCTACAAAGTCGAAATGTGGGTTCATGAATGACAAGGTCCTTGCCAGCCCTAAAACTCTTGATTGTTATTTTCTACTGTGAAAATAACATTGAGCCTTTCCCGGCTCCCCCTCCCCCAATCCCTGGCAATTTTTGCTGTTGTGCCTGGGACGGATAGACAGTCCCTCAGAGCGAGGATTATCGAAGAGTGCTGGGCTCTGTGGCGACTTGTCTCAAGGAGCGTTATGCAAGGTTCAATAGGAATTGTAGAGCTTTTACCCCCACGCCACCTCTCGTGCCAGAAGATGCTTTTGCCCCCAGAAAGCCCCATGGTTTGCTTCTTCACCTCCTCTGGCTTGTTGTTCAAATGTCACCATCTGGAGAACTCTTTCCTACATCCTACGTTGCTTGAAAGCCTCCTCACCTCAGCTCCTCTTACTCCTTACCTGCACTTTGTTTCTGTTTTTGCTCCCTGGAACAATCACCATCAGACACACTGCATCAGCCAGGATCAGCTCAAGAGAGATACCGCATAATTCAATGAAGAGCGAGAGTTTAATATAAAAGAGTCTTAATCTAGTATTAGAGCAGTGAAAAGCCCCCCCCACCAAAGGTTTCACAGAAGTGGTTACTGTAATAAGCTGCTAGGGCTATGTTTGGGAGAATTAGGGCTTCCCCAAAATTTATAGATTGAAGTCCTGAACCGTAGGCCTTCAAAATGTGGTCATATTTGGAGACAGGGCCTTTAACGAGATAATTAAGTTACAATGAGATCATTGAGGGGGGCCCTGATCTCGTAGGATAGGTGTCCTGATAAGAAGAGGAGGTTAGGACACAGAAACAGAGGGAAGACCATGTGAAGACCCAGGGAGAAGGTGGCCAGTTGCAAACCAAGGAGAGCAGCCTCCGAAGAAACAGCCCTGTCTTCGTCTTGATCTCTGTGACTTCCAGCATTGAGAGCTAAGAAAATAAATGTCTGCTGTTCAAGGCTTCCAGTGGGTGGCATTTGTTTGGCAGCCCTTAAAGGACTAATGCAGGGTGGGGAAACACCCGGAGGAAGCCAAAATTATTAAAATTCAAAGGCTGGTAGGAGGGGCTTTCTGAGCTGAAATTCTAGCCTCTGAAGAAGGGGCCCTGCCTGTCTGGGGTGGGGGTTTCTGAGGAGGTCCAGTAAGACTAGTTCTTGTGGAAAATTGGAATCACCTGCAGCTTCCACAATCAACTGTGGCTAACGGGTGTTGAGCTGTTGTTGGGGTGCAGTTGACAGAAGACAAGAGGCAAATGAGAAGAGGCAGGTGCCTTCTGCCTCCCCAACCATTGCAGTCCCCTTCCAGCACCCTCTGTTGGCAGAACCTAATGAGCTACCGGCTAAGCCAACATGGCGGCCACATGGTCCCAGCCCCACCATCAGAGTGACCATAACGTAATAAACAGTTTCCTCCAACTCTCTTCCCTGTGTCCCCTTCTAGAGAATAAACTCCATAAGGACAGGAATCTTGTTTTACTTCTGGATCCCAAAGACTGAGAAGAAATTGGAACATTTTAAGTGCCTAATAAATACTGAATGAACAAATGAATGCCGTATACATTTTGGAAGACACTTGGGGTAGGGAGGGTGGGAAGCAACATTTTACCCATGAGAAAACAGAAGTTCCAAGAAGCTAAATAATTTTGAAACTGAATAAGGATTTTAGAGGCACAACATATTTCCGTCAGTCAAATAAGTACGGATCACCTGACATGGCAGCCTGGACCCTATAGATATTTTGGAGCCTTTGTGTTCTTCTGTCTGTTGTTTTGATGGGTCTTTGTGTCAGTGGTTGAGCTGATGTTTCACCTGAGTCAGAACACGAGAGATGATAGTTTTGGCTAAGAAGAATTGGTTGGCAAGAGTGCAAGGAAATGTGTGAGGATGTTAGTGAGTATTTTGGGTGATGTCCTAAGTAAATGCTGTTCAGATTATCTCTGTAGAGTAAGGCTTAGGATGTCCATTTGAAACAGAAGACTCAAGATAAGTTCAAGGCATTACTCACTGCATTCTGCAAATGAGTGGCTCTGGTAGGTATCAAAATACCTACACGTGTGTCTAAGTGTGGAGTTCCAGCTCCCGACAATTTCCCTTTAGGCTAATCCCATTAGACAAACTAACAATGACTCTACTATAACAAAGACTCTACTATAAGATGTGGTTTTTGTTTTGAGGAAGATAACTTCTGATTGCAAGTGTCCTATGCATCTTCTTTTATCTTCCCCTTTCCACTAATCCATTCTCTTCTGATTAATGTATCTACAGCATTTCAATGATTAGATATTAATTAAAGACTTCCAGATTTATTCTATTAGAATTATATTCTCTTTTGATACAGATAACCTAAACCAATGCAAATAACGTAAATTAACAACGACTCAGGTTCAAGTTTTTGGTTTGGGAAATAGGAATCTGGAGGTGGGTAGTCCAGAGTTGGTATGGAGCCTTGATATATTTCTGGGACTCAGGCTTGCTCTCTCTCTTTCTTCCCTTCTCTTATCATCCCTAACAGATGTATTTCCTAACGTGGCTCCTGAAATATGACCAACAGGTTTCTGGTTGTGGTTGGAGGAGAAAGACAGTTGGGCCAAAGGAGGCATCTAGAGTCAGGTGGCTTTAAGCAACATTCTGGAAACTCCAGAACACTGTCTTACATCTTATTGATCAGATATTAGTCCCAAGGCCATATGGGCCATGCAAAGGAGGCTGGAAATGCAATGTTATCTGGGTACCATGTCGAAATAAATAAAACTGAGACTCAGTTCCTGATGGCAATAAGCTATGTCAATGACAGACACTTCTCTGTGCACCAAATTACTCTGCCGGGTCTTGCACCTGTTCTTAGCCCTTTCTGGTCCCTAGGACGACTTGAGTATTTGGATACCAGAAAAGCAAATATTTTGAAGGAAAGAGGACAAAGGAGCTTATAGGGCTCAATACTCAGAAGGCCACAGAAAATTCATGAAGCCTCTTGAGATGGGAATAGTGATAAAAATATGGGTACCATTTAGTGAAGTCTTGTTATGTGCCAAGATTTATGCCAAGGTGTTTTATATCTATTTAATACTCAGAGTAAACCTATCAGGCGGTTCTTATTACTATCATCCCCATGGTACACCTCGGGAGACAGTCCCAGAGAGATCCGGTGGCTTGTCTGATCTTACATAGCTAAGGATGGCAGAGATGGAATTTAGTTTTGGGACTCACTCACTCATTCCAAAGACTGGCTTCAACTTCTAGGTTCCTCAGCCTCCTGCTAAGAGAAGGGTAAGAGGACAACAAGGTCACGATGGGAAAGGTCTGTTTGGAAGTGATAATGAATACTCTCCTCCCCTCAGTCTGCTCGTGGTGCACGGAGGCAGCCATGTTTGTCCAGGGACTTGGACTCTTGAACAGATCTCACCGGTTCAGAGACAGGCACGGCCCCTAAAATGCCTCACGACGATTCCTTTCCTTGGAACGTTCAGTTAGTAGGACTGGAGGAACTGAGCTGTGGGGGAACAGAAGCTGCGCAGGGTCCGTGCCGTTCTGGCCCCAGGATTGCTCTGAGCTCAGGACTGCTTTCTGGCTCCAGCTCCTGTGAAGTGTGGCTGGAAACTTGACCTTCGTGGCCTCAAGTGCCTCTCTCAGGCTGGCAGTAGAACTCTTCTTACTCAAGTTCATATAGGAGTGCTTCTGATTTTTATAGCCAAAGGACCATAACTGTTACGGACAGCTGCATTTAGAATATATTTATTTTAGAGCGAAAGGATGAGCAGCACAGACTCAGCAGCCAGACTCTTCTGGTTCAAATCTTGCCCCACACTACGTATGAGCTGCGTGGCCGTCCGCAGATAGCTTTCTTTCTCTGGGCCTCAATTTCTTTCGACCATGAGGCGTGGCACATACTTGATACCATACATGCGCTGAATAGTATTATTATTCTTTCTGTTACGTTTTATGAAAAAAAATACTCTGCCTCTGATCATCCCAAAACACAAGCCTATAGTCATAAGAAGATACTAATAATGGCCCCTATTTATTGATAATTCACTCTGAGCCACAGATCGTTCAACATTTTATGCAAATCAGTTCATTATTACTCCCAGCAACCCTATGAGAGAGATGATATCATCTCCATTTTTCAAATAAGGAACTGAGGCCAAAGAGAAGAAATAAGTTACCCACGATCACCAGTCAGAGACCAACTCAGGATTCTTGACTTGGCCTGCTCTGAAATCTGCATCCCTCCCCTGGACGACCAGTCACCTTGTACTTCCTCTGTGTGAAGCAGGCTGAGAAAAACTGTCCAGGATCTTATTTCCTCATGAGATATGCCACAGATTTCTCAAATGTCTTGCATTTGTAGAGTCCTTTTTTTTCTTTTTGCATTATAAAATTATTTTAACATGAATTATTTCATTTCCTCTTGTATATCCTGCATTGGATATGGCATCAAAAAGCATGTAAGTTTTTTGAGTAGACAAGAGAGATTCACTCAAGGCTCAGTTACTATCTACTAGTGCTCTTTTCTCCTTTCGCTCTGACCAGCAAATGGGTCATTCTGTCTGCGCGTTGAGCACTCAGCTTTCAGGGGATGGGCTGTGGATGAAGTCTGAGACCGGTGGTAGCAGCGTATGGGGCAGTGGGGGAACATGAATGATAGAAAAAAGAGGCAATCGGTGTTGAAACAATAGCTCACCAGCAGCAAAAGAAATCCCCTGTGAATTTCCGCACTCCACTCTGTGCGGCAGGAGCCAGAGAGACTGCAAGCGGGAGCGGTCTCGTGTCTTCTAAACCCATCTTGGCAAATGAGCTATTTTGTGCTTTCAAATATGCTCGGGCAGCTTGTGGTTGCAGTGACTGACAGGCTGGGGAAATCTGGACCCCGATGGAATAATGGTCTGAGGGAAGAGAAAAGAAAATTCTCTGATTAGATGTCATTGAAAGCTTTATTTGTCCTATTCACAAGGTGAAATTATGAGGATACCATCCTGACTTGATCTATTAAAAGGGGCTGAAACAGGTCTGGGAATGACGATACAGGTGCTTAAGTAGCGGTGTCTTAAGTAAAGCTGGCTCTCATCCAGGCTGGCTTGGGGAGGGGGAGAGGCTAAGTTTGGGGTCAGGTTTGGGCAGACGCTGCTACTATTTCCAGACCCCTAAGAAAATTTCTAGAGTCTTAACCCCAGATCTCTCCTACTGTTTTCTTTACTGTCCATTTTTATTTTTCATGTCCCCTTTATCTTTTTTTTTTTTTTAAGATTTATTTATTGATTTGGGAGAGAGAGAGAGAGCGAGCATGGGGAGGGGCAGTGAGAGAGGGAGAAAGGGAATCTCAAGCGGGCTCCACGCCCAGCGCAGAGCCTGATATGGGGCTTGATCCCACAGCCCTGAGACCACCACCTAAGCCAAACCCAAGAGTTGGGACACGGAGCTGACTGAGCCACCCAGGAGCTCCTTCCTGTCCCCTTTAATAAACTTAAAACTTTTTTTTTTTTTTTTGGTCAGATCTTAGGGGGAAATGGACATCAGGACTTAACTCGCTTTGTGTTTTGACAACAAGAAATGAGATTAGTGTTCCACACTTCATTATAGATACTTCGATCTGACAGACAAAAAGGTTTTAGGACTAGTCACAGAATCTTGTCCAACCTTCTCTCCCTGGACATGGAAGGTTATTAGAGAATCCAGTGCTAGGGGTGTTTTCAATTCGGTTCAGTCATATTTTGCTTCATCATCGAAGCTGTAACCGTGGTCGACTCCGTAATACCTTTATGCTTCGCTATGTAACGATTTCTTCATGTGGCCTTGCTAAACAGCACTGGCATTGATACCCAGCTGAAATGACACTCCTATAGCAAGGGGGATGGCCAGACTCAAAATATGATGGTTTAGGAAGTAACGCATCATAGTTTTCATTTCACAAACTTCTAATTGAATGCATTTTAGTGTTTTTTAGACAATACCCTATAATCTTATGATCGTAGAGCATCAGGTACCAAATATATGGTAGAATTTTTTTTCCAGTATTTAGAGTTTGCTAAGCATTTTCACTTGCTATCTCCATAATCATCTAAGTTAGCCGTCAGTCCCAATCTGTTGATGGGACATAATTTCTTTTTCTGCGTGAGGACCAGAGAACAGAGGAGGAAGAGCTGTTTTGACAGATAGCTACCTACCCCCTAGAGCCAGAGGCCCAGCCAGACCCACCAGAACACGTGGTATTTCTCCACCTTCCTATATAGGAAGCCTGAGACAAGATGCTGATCTCTCAGTTTGAAATCAGTTGGAAAACCAAAAAAATTTATTTTATCTTATTTTATTCATAAAGGAGCTCCCATTCCTTGCGTGACTCCTCTCCCTTTTAAATCCTTTTCTCTCTCTCGCCAAAATCACCCTGGATAAGATCTTAACCTTGTGTTTCCAGCAAGAATTCAGATTTTTATGGTTAAGTCGCTTGCCCATTGCACACGGCTCCCCAGTTTCCCAATGCACATTGCACAGCATCTCCATTGTTCCCATCCAATGGCATGCGTATAGAAGGAGATAAACCATGCAATTATAGGGTACAGCTGTAATTACCTCTGCTTTCTAAACCACAGTGTAGGATCCTTACGCTACTTCCTTTTGAATGCGATAGAATTAATTGTGATTACAATGTATCATATAGCATTAACTAATAAACCCAACTAAGCTACCTAGTAATTCGGGAGTCGTTGCACAACAAAGACGGTGGTGACTTAAGCCCGGTCAGCATTTATGAAACGTAACAAACCGCCTTCACCACTATTGTAACCCTTCAGACTGTCGTAGTTTGCCTTCAGCTGGGGATTACAGCGCTCAGAAAAGCCCCAGGGGGAGTGCGGTGTCCTAAACCTGAGGTTCTGGAACACCTGGAACTTCACAGAGGCTCCAAGCCCCGGTGTGACTGACTCCTCAGTTTAATGTGACGCTCAGTGCAGTGTGCATGCATTTAGAAAGAGGGCTGCAAACTGAAATTCCATGTGCACCTCCCGGGACTCGGGGGCATTTGGGGGAGAAGTAGGAGCGTCTCTACGTTCAATCAGCATGGAAGCCTGTTATACTGGAAATGTCAGGTAGTGGGGAGAATGGAAGAACTGGTTTGGAAACGTTAGAACGCCTGTTCATCCCATTCACGCTCTGACCTATCACCCAGTTTTTTTTTGTTTTTTTGTTTTTTTTTTTGGAAACGTCTGGAACTCAAGTCTGAAACATTTCTTTTCCCCTCCTTGTAATGCACATTCGAGTTCTGGGATAACAGACGGGTTATCCTTCCAGTTAGATGGCGTACCTGAATCTGTAAGCCGATGTACCTTGGTATCAGTCTATCTGTGTATCTCCCTTTATATCTTTATGGGACATGCTGGCACGAATAGGTCCCGATTACTAACTCTAGCCTGGAGTTCATGGATAACAAGAGGAAACTCGAGAAGGGCCTGAGTAAGTGTGGAGCCTGAGGCTTTCTGGCTTTCCAGAAATCCTGCAACTCCTCCTCACCAACCCCCCTCCCCCCAACAGGTTGCCTGTGTGATGTCTCTTGCATTTGTCTCTCCATGCCAGCTCAGCTCTCCATTAACCAGAGACTGGACTGTTGTCACAGTCCTTTTTCAGAACCAGGTCCCCGGCCCCTATCCTTCTAATCCATCCCAAACCACGTTCCCTATTGCCTGTTCAGACCAATAATTCCCCAGAGCTTAGCTGGGGGTGGGAGGCCCTTTGTGGATTTCCTTGTCAGTCCTGCACGGCGCCTTCCTCATTTCCATTCCAGTCAGGACTCTTTGCTTCAGGCCCCCTGGCGTGGCTGCTGTTCCGGGACATGACACAGCACCTGTCCTGTCCCATTTCTTGCGCGAGTCTTTCCCACGGAAACGCTTTTCCCCATGGCAGCTTTGGACAGGACAGGACGGGAAAGACATTCTGTCATTTCTGATACTTAAAAAAAAAAATCTTCTTTGATTTCCCCAAAGAGAAGTCACCCGAGATAGGCCACAAATCCCCAGGTGGTTGTCCTTCTGTCGCACGGAGAAAATCCTCTGGGTATTTGACCCGCAGGTTGGAAACCAGCCTCTTTACGAAACGTGGAAACCCCTTCATGGGTGAATAGGTGACTGCTGTAAGTCAGGCTTCCTCGGATGTCGTTCTGCGAGAGGCACTGGGACTCTTGATATCGGGGTTCACGCTAGTGTTGCGAATATTCTGCCACTCCTGTGCCTTTTTACACACCAGACTTCATCCCCACCGGCACCCTTCCCAGTGCGGAGGGAGCCCCTCATCCTTAACACAGCTCATGGGTGACCTCGGAGTCCTTCTAGCTTCCCAGGCATAGTTAGGTCTTTCAACAGTGCCTTATTCGTTGTTACTTACTTAGAGGTGCCTAGATCCTACAAAGATTTAAAGAAAATTTTTAGATATTTCCAAATTTGGAATAAAGTCCAATTACCCACTCTTTGTCATTGCTTGTATTATTTTATTTTATTTTATTTTATTTTATTTTATTTTATTTTATTTTATTTTATTTTATTTTATTTCTTTTCAGTGTTCCAGAATTCATTGCTTATATATTAATTCATTTGTTTGTATCTTTTTAACTTTTTTTGGGTTGGTTTTCTCCAAGAGAATGATTGCAACTTGCTAGAGCAAAGTGATTCTTCTGAATAATGAACCAGTTGTTTTGCAAGTGTTTCTCTTCTTCGTTCCCCAAATATTGTCCTTTGCCACTGCAGAGTTTTAATATTGATCTGCACATGTTCTTGGCAATGCACGTCCTGCCACATTTGCCTCTATTGTGTCTCATTGGAGCATATGATGTTTTACTGCAGATGGAAACGTATACATTGTGGCCTAAGAAGGTTCCGACCAATATTTACAAAACTGACAAGCTTTGGGCAACGAGAAATCATATTTCTAATATGCAGTGCTGTTGGATAATGCTATGACTCTCCTATCTATAACAGAGGACTCATATTAGATTCTTTCTTTATCTTTCTCCATCAGCCGATATCTGATGTCTAATTATGTCAACTGTATTTCTCTAAGACCTTTCTCATCTGTTCTTCCCTCTGCATTTACACTGCCCTAGTTTGGGCTCTAATAAAATATCCCTTGACTACTCTGATTGTCTCTCTTCCCAATTCCCAACAAATCATCAAACACATATTACGTATATTCTTTGTTTCAGGAAGTGTTGATGGCTGGTGTAGGATGGACCAGTAGTACTAAAGCAAAACTTAAATATCTACCTCTGCCCTGTTCAAAAAATCCTTAATGAATTCCTCCGTCCAAGAGAATAAAATTCAATCCCCTTTGTATGACTGTCAGAAGATCTGTCTCTCTTTTTGTCTTAAATAGGCTCCATGCCCAGCACAGAGACCAGTGTAGGGCCTGAACTCATGACCTTGAGATCAAGACCTGAGCTGAGAGCAAGAGTCAGATGTTTCATCAACTGAGTCACCCAGGCACCCCTGTATGACTGCCTCAGGATCTAATGGAGCCTACATTTTTGGTTTAAAAAAAAAAAAGATTTTTGTTCTTATATATCAAACATTCTTTTTGCTCTGCTAGACTTGACATAATGTGTATTTATTGTTACCCTCTTCAAGTTCTGACTGAAAGGCCTGTCTACCACAAAGTCTAATTTGATCATGTCCACACTGGGGGGTTATTTTCTTGCCGCCTCTCCCACTTTCCTTATTTTTATTGATATTCCTATCTCACCTCCTTCATTGACTATAAGACAGCTTGAGGACAGGGCTGGTATTAGGCCCATCTTTCTATTTCCTGATGTGTTTAGTGCTTGGTCATAGGTGTTGACCAAAAACCTTAGGAATGTTTATCTGGTGCCTATCTGGTGGGAAGAAATACAACTATGGCCCTTTGGGTTGGACATGGGAGAATGGGGTCTTGTGATTTTTTTTTTTTTTTGGATGATTTCCTTTTGGATCAATGCAGGTTATTATATTAGCAATTCAACACTCAGCCTCCATTGGCGAAGCATCGAGTTGATTAGGATAGCGGTATTCTAGTCCAGTTTTGTGTCCTTCATAAACCTGTCCTTTGAGAACTATCATTTCAGAAGCTGAGCTAAGTCCAAGACAGCCTGACAACACATGGAGACATTTGCGTGGCACACTGAAACGCAGAGTAGGCTTATTCTTCTTCTAGATAGAAATAATTAGTGGGTGCCTTGAGGTCATGAAAGTGGAAGTACTGAAAATATTTTAGAAAGCTTGAAATTTCATTTGATAAACTCCCAGCTTTGACACTTTCTAGCTAGATGACCTTGAGCAAGTAACTTCACCCAAGCTTCAATTTTCTCTTCTGTAAAATGGGAATAATAGCCTTCCATAGTGTTGCTGTAGGAGTAAATTATTTTTAATTACATCCTCAGCATAGTACTTTTTGTTATGCTAGAAAGCATTATATAAGTTCTACTATTATTATTATTATATTTGTTATTACTGTATAGTGCAACTGACAAAGATATTTACATTTTTTTTCTTGATGGAATCTTTGCCATATGAAATACTTTATTTGCATGTTGGATGAGCTCAAAGTATATCTATTTAGGAAATGAATGAGTCTCAGCCTTGTTGCATTTTTCATGGAGGGTCCTAGGTTGCAAAGAATTCCATGACAGTGTGTAATAGGGAATACCGCAATGAGAGAGAGATTGTGGAGACATCTGTCCGTTGAGGTCTTTAGGATTAGGAAAGTAACTCATTTGTGTCATCTGAAATAGAATAGTGCTTGGAGCAGTATGACCGGCAGGCTGATGAAGTCATATTTATTTGACGATTTTAAAATCGTAAATATCAATCCATCAATGATGTGGACAACACTGCCTTCCGGCATATGACTCATCCCCAAGTGATCTGCTTCGGAGAGTCTCAATTAAATGCCACTGAGGGCATGACTTGGTAGGTTCCTGCAACCCAACATTTGAAACTCTTAACATGTTTATAAAAAATACAAAAATGATCACTTTAAGTCCTGAGAAGATCTCTTATTATCAAACATACTCCTCTTCTGGTTCTCACAAGGCCTGAAACTCCATAATTATAAATCCATTCTTTTGTGGTAACACATTTGATCAGAATTATCAGAACCATCTTTCCCCTTTCAACATGTTCCTATTACAAAGAGGGAAACCTTAAGTCCTGGGACTATTAAACTCTGAGACATGTTTTCTTGGCAGTGAGTGAGGAAACGGGGCGTGGACAAAATGCTAATTTTCACGGAATTAGAAGTGCGGAGTGCGGAGTGCGTAGGTAGAGAGCCCAGGACCTCTTATGAGGGCCGGCCCCAGTGATTCGGCATGGCTAGGATGGCCAGAGTGTGGGGCCGGAGGCAGGGAGAAGTGAGACACAGCAGCCCTGGGAAGGTGTTGGAGGAACATTGCTGGTTTCTTGGTATAGCTCCGGTCTCATGACCCACGTATGTCAAATAAAGGTCTGGTATCAGGTATGATGCTGCTCAGCCCTCTTCACGTGCTGACCCTGTGGGAAGGAATGAGGAGAGGTTTGGGTGTGAAGGCATTGGGTGAGGACCTGGACCACAGCTACTGACAAGGTGGACGGAGCATGCAAACCTTTTTTTGCAGATATCTGAGGACCCATCTGTACTCAGGGGTTGCCTAAGCCCCAAGATCCCGTCTAGCTCTGACATCCTTGGATCCTGTAAACTGTTCTCAGCATTCTGTTCTGCCATGCAGATGTGCTAAGTTCATGAATTCAAAATTTATGAAGACTACTCCTTCTAACAACTTGAAACCACCATGTAGGTATATGTGATGCGATAAATTGATCAATTACAAACCCAAACACAATTTAGCACTCCTCCTTCATTTATCTCTTTATTTCAAGTACCAGAGGTTTTAGGGTCTGAATGGTCTGCGTGAATTGTCCCAGCATTTCCCTTCAATTTCTGTATGGAGATAACTCAAATTATGGCCGACGTTACCATTGCCCCCAATCTCTTTTTGGCTTCAAGATAATAAACATCTCCTCACAACTGGGGAAAAAAAAAAATTGAGATGCCCTTTTCACTTTGACCATACAGATGGGAAAATTGTAAATAACAGATCCTTGACACTCTTCAGAAATAAAATGTGATGAAGAGTTCAGTCGTCTGATTAAATTCCCCCAATAAAATCTCACCTAGCTTATTCTTACCTCCGGGATAAAGGGCTGCGCACACAATGTACATTATTTTTCTTTTGACCATACTCGTATCTTGTCAAGATGTCATCAATACAAACACTCTGGCGTTTTTAGTGCGATGATTGCGAAGCAGGTTGAATTTTTCAATCCTCTCAGCCAATATAAGTCAGTCTGAGATACTTAATTTCTATTTGAGATCCTTCGTTTCTATTATAAACAGATCCCGCAGTGGGAGATAAATTTCATGGTAACAGTTTGGACTTTTTTATGAACCACCTGCAAGTTTTCTGCAAACAACATGTTTTATGGGAGCTCAAGGCAATGTTCACCTATCAAGACCCGACAGCAAGAGGAGGATGGATGAGGGCTTATCTCGGGCACACATGGAACCTTCCTTGTCCCCTGGCCTGACCTCCCTCTGCACTCATTTATGAAAATGATTCATCTTTAAAGAGATTCCTCGCTCTGCCTGCAGGCTGTAGATCTTTCTGCGCCGGACTTGTGTAGGCTGAGGTTATAAACTTCAGTGTGTAAGCCATTTGGAGGGGCTTAATTTTGAATATTGGAAGAAGCCAAGAGCACAATTCACATGTTTCCTTAAAGGAACAGCCCTGGGACTTTCTTCGGCAGGACGATGCTCCCAGGGGGTTTCATTGACAAACTGCGCTGGGATTCAACTTTTATTTATGTCGCTACAATGTTGTCACAGTTAGCGCATTTAAATACAGGGTCCACTGAGCCTGGCGGATAGAACCTGAATTGGGTGGTGACAGGAACACGTCACCTTCCACGTGGAGCTGGAGACTCTGCTCCCTGTATTTCATGTTTGTGGAGGGTACTGTGAAGGTGTTATTTGTGGCAGAACTAGTGGCCATTGCTGGCATCCGTTGGAGTATTTCTTTGAGCTGGAAAGCCTTGGAAGGTAAGAGTAGCAAGTGTCACTGAAGGGAATAAAGAACTGAACAAAAATAAAAATAGGAAAGGAAAAAAAAAACCCAGTAAGAATTGGTTCATTCATTCAGGCTGAACTCACAGGCTGTACAAACCAGGATTATTTCCACAGTTCCTGGGAACTGGTTCTCACACTGGAAATACGGCAAGGCACCCCAGGAAATACATACGTGTGGGAGTTTGGAGTTAAGAGAGAAACTGAAGATACAAATATTGATGTACTGATTTTCGAAATTCAAGCTTTTGTGAAACACGGCTTAAGTAGAAATGAGATGGTCTCGACCAGGGGGTAAGCAGACATTTTCTGCGAAGGGCCAGAGAGCAAGGGTTTAGGCTTTGTAGGCCACATGACTGCTGTCACAACGACTCAGCTCTGCAACTGTAGCCGGAAGCTGACAAAGACCATTTGCAAATGAAAGGGTGTGGCTGTATTCCAATAAAACTTTATTTATAATGACGTGGGATAGTGGGAATTTGGCTCTCTGGCCTTGTCTTAGTCTCCTCTGGTCTGTCATCAGACTTCAAGCAGGCCTGTGGCTCTCTCTGCATTCCTAGACCAAGACCAATGCCTAGGGGTGGCAATAATAGAAGAATAGCATTCTGCTTTGTACGAGTAGCAAAAATGAGTGTAACAAAAGCTAGTATTCTGCAAGATGGTGATTGATCGTCCTTGAACAACATTTCTAAATGTGAGCAAGTCTTCTGGAGACTTTAGCTTTTCAAAGGCAAAGTCTAAGAGCAGGGGTGGGTGGCAATATTTCCCCAAATTGTTTGTCCATAGAATCTTTTTTGTATTCACATCCCTTACCATCTTGGGACACCAGGGTTCCTTGGCATGCAGCTGGGCAACACTTCCCTCTGAAATTTTCTACCTGCCATTTCACATGGCAACAGTTGGATTATGTGCCTGGATACAGGTCTGCCCTACCCAGCTTAGGCCATTCTCCCAATCTCCAGAAGCCACCAGAGTAAAATTTTTCATGTCTCTTTAACCTGATGACTGGTTTCTTAATGCCAGTTTGCTCTTCCTGAGGAGGTAGTCATACGCTTTCCTGACCTATCTGATATTTGCAAAAACAGCTTGAAATTAGATATTTCTACTCTAGTTCTTTCTAAACTCTACTTAGAGATATCACACACACACACACACACATACACAAAACCTGCCTTCTGGAAATTTCTGATGCTATGATGTCCTCTTCCTAGAAACTATGTCCTAAAGTGTTACCTTCAAGTGAATTCACTCAACTTCATGGAAAGCAGTGATCAAACCCAATGACTGTGGAAATTCATAAAGGATGATAGTTGTTCTCTGGCATAACGTTCTGTGCCATGGAGGGTTGAAGAGTTCAGCCCCTCTCTACTGAGCACCCTCCACATTCATGACCCAGAGCTAGACTCAATGGAGATTAATACACTTAATAAGCTATTAGTCTCGTCTTGGAGGAGATTTTAAATTATGCAGTGGTTTTAGAGCATTAGGGTTTTAGGGCAGTGGTTTTCAGACTGGGGAACCCTGAAGATCTACAGAGCTCCTCATGGAGTGGGGGATATAGGAAGGGGTCTCTGAATCCCTGACCTCTGCTTCAATCAGAGTAGCTCTGATGTTACCTAGTTTATGTTCTAGAAAAATAACAGTCTTTGGATTTGGGAAGACACATCTCTTCTATTTACCTTGGTGCCGTTTAAACCTCTGAGCCTGTTTCCTTATCTGTCAGATGTGGAAGGCACCTAGACTTCACAGATTTGCTTTCAAGGTTAAATGAATGGATGCGTATGAAGTCCCCAGTCTGGTTCCTGGTACATAGTAATGCCTTAATAAAGGACAGCTAAGATAATAAAGTAGAACATGATAAAAGTCATGAGTAAATCACAAGGTTCCCTGCATTTCATCTCATGAATAGTTGGACTCAAAAACATTTGTCAAAACAAAGATTGAGTGGGGGAAAAAAATGAATGAGAGAAGGGTTGGGTGACCTGGCTGGGGGATCACATAGGAACAGGAACACCTAACCTGCACTTTCTTCCAGCTCCCGAGTCCCAGCAGCCTGCTGACCAGAAAGGAAGGATGCCAGGTGTATCTGCAACACTGAAATGCCTCAGAATCTATGGGAGTCATCACTACTGCAGATAAGACCTAGACCCCCTACGAAATGTCAGATGATATTATGGAGAGGTTTTCCTAGAGATACGGAAAGGGAGAAGTGGAGAAGGAGGGGTGAGGGAGGGAGAGGAGAGAGAAGTTATAGTTCTAAAACAACATAATGCCCACTGTGTAGAAGATAATCCTAATTTCACGATTTGACTTTTTTGTATTTTTTCTATGAATCTTTGCTCTGCTATAATAAGTAGGTCTGCAATTACATTTTATGGGCATCAAATTTCTTCTTGAGAAGATCCCCTGAAAAATAAAATATGACTTGTTATATTTTTTAAGATTTATTTATTTGAGTGAGTGAGAGAGAGAGAGAGAGAGAGAGAGACATCTCGTGAGGGGAGGGGCAAAGGGAGACAGAGAAGCTTAAACAGATTCCATGTTGAGTGCAGAGCCCAACTCAGGCTTGATCTCCAGACCCTGAGCTCATGACCTGAGCCCAAACTAAGAGTCTGCACTTTAAACGACTGAGACACCTAAGTCCCCCTAACTTAAAATATTTTTGAAGTTAGGTACTAAATTTATCCAAATCCTCAATCCCCTAAACCTTTAATTGAATGGGATGGTTCTTTTCACTATATACATGAGAAACACTTTTCAAGGTAGTTTTGTAACATCGAATAATGCAGACAGACAGAAGCCAAATTAGGGAATGAAAAATTAGGGGGAGGGAAAGGTGAGGCTGGGAAGGTCTCCTGGTTCCCAACAGAGACCACCAGGAAACCCTTAGCATTCAACTGAGAGCTGAGAAGGAATTCTGGGATTTTCTTTCAGTATTTACGTACATGATGTCTATCTCCTTCTCTCCAACACTTACAAGTGAACTGGATTAAGAATTGTAGCTCCTCTCCTTTGATTTCCTCTGTGAAAATAATAGTATTATGGCAACATGGGGGATACAAGACACAGCTACAACCTGAATTTTGTTGGGTCACACTCCTGTTTCCTTTTTAGCCCTCTGGACCATGACTTCCCATCTCTCCCACCACCCTCATAACTGGACGTTGAAAGGAACATTTCAAATCTACTCACTAACCCCCACCCAAAAGCAAAACAAAACAACAACAACAAAAAAATTGTGTGCCTTCCCTTGAAATTGGGGAACCAGTAATGCTGATCCAGTTTCAGTCTGTTCCTGACTGGAAACCCTTGTCTGCTGGTGTTCCCGCCACTCTGGCTGTGCCTTGCTGGGATGGGTCCTACTGTGACACTGGCTATACCCTTGTGGCTTCCACACAGATCAGCCAGGAAATACTGTCATTTCTCCTCCCCTACAGATCTTCGGCATTCTCAAGGAGCTTATGCTATATAACGCTAAAGAATGTCACTCTTCTCTTCAGACATTACATTGCATATCTTGACTAAGAGTGCCATGGGGGCTTGGCGGATCCAAACGCCAGACACTGGGTTGTCAGAATCACCTGCTCTTCCAAATGTAACACTCTCTAACTGGGACCATTTTTGCATGATTCTCGTCTGCCTGGGATAGTCTTCGAACAGGAGTCTCCTCGGCCTGCATACAAATAGTGTTATTTTTTCATTCTATTCATTCTGTAAGTGCACCCAGGCATGTCTTTGAATAGTCAGTGTAGTTAAGGCTCAATATGAGATTCCCATTCTTTATAAAAATAAAGGAACTAACAATCGCAGTGTCAGTAATGGTGCTGTTTCCTGTTAGCTTGTTTGAAAAACTGGGGAATGAAGAGAAACAAATCTTGGGGTTAATTCTAGGTTCACAAACAGCTATTTCAGGGGAACAAATAGAATCTGGACATTAAAGCTGAAAGGGGGTTCTAGAGATTATCTCCCGAAATGCTCTAATTTCACAGATGAAGAAACTGGGGTCCAGAAAGACCACAAGACTTGCACAATGTCCACCAGCTATTTAATGTCAGAATTCAGATTTCATAATAAAATTTTCCCTCTGCCATGTTGTTCATCAAAATTGTGTAGAGACCCATCCTTCCAATGATTTTATTAGACTTTTAGGTAAAAAAAAAAAAAAAAATGAGTGCTGTTCCTTCGTTACACTCTTTCAATTAAGCAGGAATATGTACAGGTTCATTTGTCCTGTTCTTACAGCAAATCTAATGTTCTTTACAGAAATCTAATGACATGAGGCCAGGATATCTATCTCATGGGATGCTTCACCAAATTTCTCTTTTCTCCTCCTTTTCCCTCAGACTCATTGGCTTTTGGGAAGGTCTTTGCTATTACTTTGTATTTCAATCAGAGAAGAGGCAGGAGAAACAGAGATAAAAATCAGAACAATAAGTGCAACCATTTGGAAGAAAAAGTATGGTGTGAGGGTTGGGATTATCTGTGGATTGCACTTAGCAGTGTTCATTGTGCTTACTGTGTTTGAGGGAAGAGGTATGAATGCTGAATCTGGACACATCAATCCTCAGCTGGCAGACCCCTCTAATGAAGACCTTGGCCTTTTGTAAGACGTTTAATCCATGAAATTCTGAACTTCACCTTTACTTTCCTTCAGATGGGATTACTAATAAAGAGATTCTCTATTTCTTCATAATAAATTTTTAGTAGAATAATTCTTTGTATGCAGTGGACTTTGAAACATGCATCTGTTCCATAAGGTGGGATGTTCTGTAATTCATAATATGTGTTGCTCTATTTATTTCTAAGGTATTTGCTTTCCCACCCTTGCTCTTGGCTTTGACTTGTCTGGTTGGCCAAGCTCACTATTGTTTCTGCAGCATTTGTACAGAGCCTTTCTTCTTTTGAGCCCTCTGTGCTTCAGTACAAAGATACAGAGCTGTGTAATTGCTGTGTGAGTGCCGGCTGGAAAATTGACACAAATTGATAGAAAAATCTGCTTGGGTCTTGCCTTTGAAAATGCTTTTGCCTCCAGTCCTGTCTCAGGGTTAACAATGGTGCTCCAGAACTCATCTGGTGCTTCTCATCTTCAAAGTCCTTTGTACCCGTTAACTAATTTATCCTTATTACACTCTAGCCAGATAAAAAGGACAATCATGGTGGACCAGAATATTAGGGGACCCAGAAGTCCTTACAATATTACATCCTGGGTCCCCTCAATAATGCCTCCAAACACAAATCACTTCCAGGGTGCCCGAATCTCCAGGGTATTTCTCTCCAAAACAGATGCTGCTTTTGTTGGTTCCAAATTTAAAATTCAACAAGCGGGGGAGGGTATATTTTAGCCAAAATGTAGACCAAAGACCAAAACTGAATACTTACAAAGTCTGTCCGCCTTACTGAGCCACAGAGCACTGTTATTCTTTTCTTCCATTTTTTAATAAATTTAAAAAATCCATTTTTTATTATTATGTTCAGTTAGCCAGCATATAGTACATCATTAGTTTTTGATGCAGTGTTCAACAAATCATTAGTTGTGTGTAACACCAGTGCTCATCCCACCTGTACCCTCCTTCTTGCCATCGTCCGGTTACCCCTCCCCACCACCCCTGTTCCTTTTATAACCGTTTGTTTCCCAGAGTCCAGAGTCTCTCGTGGTTTGTCTCCCTCCCTGGTTTCTCCCCTTTCAGTGTTCCTCCCCTCCCCCTGGGATCCTCCATGCTATTCCTTAGGTTCTACATGGGTGAAACCATATAATGATTCCTCCCTTTCGGTGCTTCCTTCCGCATGGCTCGCAAGTGTGTTCAACTGCCTAACCAGCATCACAATCAAGATGTAAGGCCAGTCCATTGTGCCACTGATGTCCTCCACCACCTTTCAGTCAATCCCTTGTCCACCAGCACTGTGGTTTCCATACATTTGTCTCGACAAAAACCTTATATAAATGGAATCATGGTACGCAGCCTTTGACCTGTGGCTTCTTTCTGACTTAGTATAACACTAGCTGCTGTTTGCTGTTGCCTGAGTTAGTAGCATGCTCCTTTTTATCAGTGGTGTTTGCTGCGTGGACGTACCACAGTGTACCATTCTGCATATGAGGGATCTGTGGACAGTTTCCAGTTTTTACTGACTACAAATAAAGCTACTATAAATGTTTGTGTACAAACTTTTTTGTGGGTGTAAGTTTTTATTTCTTTTGGGCAGAGTTATACTTAAGAAAAAAAATTTTTTTTTCAGATCTGAAAATTTTTTTTTTTTTTCAGATCTAAACACTCAAAGCAATCTACCAGAGAACTGTTTATTGGCTCTTGATACTTAAACTTTTGAGGAAGAATTTCTTTAGGCTTTAGCTCATAAGGCCCCAGAATTTAAAAAAAAAAAAAAGTGTCTTCAGCTTGCTTCCAAACACTTGATGAATCTGTCACATTTTTGGTCATTTAGGAAATACTAATTGAGTGACTACTATATGCCAGTCACTCTTTGGGCAGCGTTCTTGATAATGAAGTAAGTGACAAGGACAGTTTCCAGTTTTTAGTGACTACAAATAAAGCTACTATAAATGTTTGTGTACAAACTTTTGTGTGGGTGTAAGTTTTTATTTCTTTTGGGCAGAGTTATACTTAAGAAAAAAATTTTTTTTTTCAGATCTGAAAATTTTTTTTTTTTTTCAGATCTAAACACTCAAAGCAATCTACCAGAGAACTGTTTATTGGTTCTTGATACTTAAACTTTTTGAGGAAGAATTTCTTTAGGCTTTAGCTCATAAGGCCCCAGAATTTAAAAAAAAAAAAAAAAAAAAGTGTCTTCAGCTTGCTTCCAAACACTTGATGAATCTGTCACATTTTTGGTCATTTAGGAAATACTACTTGAGTGACTACTATATGCCAGTCACTCTTTGGGCAGCGCTCTTGATAATGAAATAAGTGACAAGGATGTTTCTGAACAAAGATGCATTTTCTGCCTTTCTACACCAGGATTCTCTATTCTCAATACTCTTTCATCAAGTCTCTGCACGTGTGTGGGGAGGTGAAGGGTGGAGAGAGTGGAGATGTTCCTGAAGATCCCCTCTATCTTCTGACAGGGAATGAGGACTTGTATTCTACTATCTGTTAATTCCTGGTAAGATTTTATAAACCTGGAGCGTCTGGGTGGTTCAGTCAGTTAAGCATCCGACTTAGGTCGTGATCCCAGGGTCCTGCGACTGAGCCTCGTGTCGGGCTCCCTACTCGGCGGGGAACCTGCTTCTCCCTGTCCCTCTGCCACTCTCCCTGCTTGTGAATGCACTCTCTCTTTCTCTCTCTCAAGTAAATAAATACAACCTTATTAAAAAAAGATTTTATAAACCTCTGTTTACAGCAGGCATTCATCTCTCTTACTATGCCTCCCAATTGGGTAACAGATTGTGAACTTAGAGCAAAATGGCTGTAGATGTGTTGTTGGCTAGTGTGAGAGGATAGGCCCCCAGAAGGGTTCTACTAGGATGCTCCATCCCCACTGTCTTGTTATAAATGTGTGAGCAGCTGCCATGGGATAGTTACTGCTTTGCGTTAGCATTATTGTAATTAAAAAAATAAAACAAAACAAAATAGCACATCATACTGGAAGGGAGAGTGTATACTCCAGCATCACTTCTTGGTGTTAACTAAGAGGGATCCGGCCCCAGGAAGGCACTTCCAAGGAAGCAGCAGTGAGGAGGTGGGCTCAGAGGCGGTCGTGTGTGGAGGTAAACTCTGCCTACGTCGTGTTTTCATCTGAGATTGATTTCCCAGGAAAAGGAAGAGGCAGAATTCTGTGTCCAATGATTTCTCCATTCACTCCTTAGAGCGCTTGATTTTACAACGAACTCAAGAAACTAGTTGAGCCAATAGGTTCACCCTTAGGATGTCAATACATTGAGTAGTTTTGTGGTTCCAGAAAGAAATAAAATAAAACATTGGATCAACCGAGTTGGCCCACATAGACTGCTAGCTGGTTTGGGAAGCAGGAAAAGCTGTCACCTAACAAACGAAATGTAGCTTTGGAAGCCATGGGGTCAACCCTACAAAGGAAGACAGGACTTGAAAAGTTCCAAAGAGCCTATTTCTTTCTCAAAAAGGACCAGGATCCTTCTTGCTCTCCAAGACCACTGGGGCTAACATTTGGCTCCAGTGATATGGAAACCTCAAAATGACGAGTAAGGCATTTTCTGGGAACCCAAGCTCGCTCCTTTTCCTGATGAATTGTCATGCCCTTCTGAGAACAGAACCCGTCCGTCCTCTGAACTAGAGAATCAGATAACCAAGTCATGCTCAGCTGATTTGCCAGCCGATAAATGAGCTTCACGGGCGCTCCCTGCCCACAAGTCTTTTGAGAAAAAAGCAGCGAGTCTGAGCTCATGAGGCAGCGGGACCCAACAGCAGAGTCATGGTGTTCCTTGGCCCACACAGTGAGGGGGTAACTTCCGTGTCTGCCTCAACACCCTGTTTGTGCATTTTACCCGTCGCTTTCGCAGAAATGGTCCAAGAGCTTCACCAGGCCACAGACCCAGCCGATGCTCAGGGAATGCCAGAGAAGGAGGCTCACGGTGGTGACAGCTGTGCTCAGAAAATGAGGCAACACGCTTCACCAGATGATTGTCTTCCCTCCCGTCCCGGAGAAGCATTCTACACATATATGGCCCCATCAGATAAGAAAATGAAATTATGCTCGTTTTAATTCACAGAGACTCCTTATGAAGGTTTGGTATCTCCTTGTTCTTCTTATGACCCAGGAGCATTGCAAATAAGCACCGACAGTCAAAGACAAGTGAAAGGTTGGTAATTAGTACAGATTAGAAATCGGCCGGATACGGCAGGGAGTGAGCTCAAGACCAACAGCTAGAATTCTCTGTAGATGAGATTTTTTTTTCCTAGACTGTTGAGAATATGGAACAATACAGAAATACAGAAGCATATATATATATCTATTTTAACATATTTTATATATATATATATATATATATATATATATATATATATTTATTTATTTTTTCCCCCCCTCTGTAGGGGCTGTGTTTGGGTTGTGGTACCATGAGGAGAATGGGGACAATATTTAGAGGGCTTTTTTTTTTTTTAAGATGTTATTTATTTATTTGAGAGGGAAAGTGTGCACGAGAGAGCACAAGCAGGAGGGAGGTGCAGAGGGAGAGGGAGAAGCAGGGTTCCCACTGAGCCGGGAGCCCAGACTGGATTCTTGGCTGCATCCCAGGACTCTGGGATCATGACCTGAGCTGAAGCCAGACACTTACCCCACTGAGCCACCCAGGCACCCCTCGAGGACTTTTTTTTTTTTTTTTTTTTAACTCACCTCCAAGGTAGAACATCAGTCAACAGAGAGTTGCAGAGATGAACCTCAGGGGAGGTGCCATGATCATTTTCTCAGCTGGGGGCATGATGGGGTTGATAACAGGAGTTGTAATGATAATGATACTAGTGGTAATAAGAGTTAACATTTATTGAGAGTTTACAATGTGCTGAGGGCCTGGATGATTACTTGGCATGCGTGATGTAATTGAACACCTACAACAACAAGACCTGTGACACAACTACTGTTAGTAAAACAAGGAAGCCATGACATAAGGGTTATGGTAACTGCCCAAGGCCACATGGCTTATTAAACATGGAGATCCCAACCAGATTCCGCAGCGGGACTGTGTGGGTTCAAATGATAGGAAAAGGGATGATGGAAATAAACTTCAGATGGAAATAAATACAAGGTGAAAAATGCACGAAAAAAAAATTGTCTCCAATTGTCTTTGTTTTATTTTTTTTCAATCTTTTTGATTAGGGATCAGCAAACCACGGCCCGGGGCGGGGAGGTGGCAAATTTGCCCTGCTGCTTGTGAGCCAAGATTGGTTTATACCTATTTAATTGAATATTCAAAAGAATATTTCGTGACAAAGGAAATGGCATGAAATTCAAGTTTCCCTGTTCATAAATAAAGTTTTATTGACACGCAGCAAAGCCCACTGGTTTAAAGTAGGCGATGGCGGCTTTCAGTTCATTATGGCAGAATGAGCCGCCTAAAACAGTTACTACCTGAGTCATCCCAGGCCAAGCTTGCCCATCACAGCTTTGATTATCTGTAGAGATGGAGTTGGGGACAAGGGCTCCGGTGGTTGCCTGCTGGGTTTCTATCCTGTCTCCCTCACTTGCCAGGAGTCAGGCAAGGATTGTTTAACCGTTCTCCACCTGTGTTCTCATCTGTACAATGGGAATGATGGTGTCAACCCCAAAGGACTGTAGTCAGGATATTAAACAAGTCACTTCGTGAAGGGGTTTTGAAGAATGCCTGGTATGTTAAGTGTTCCGGCCACAGGAACTGTAATTGTCATCGCCATGCTACTGAAGTTTCCCCATGATAGACAGCAGTCGCTCTCCCAACACCTCGTAGCTCCATTGCAGATTTGTTCAGTTAAGGAAAGGGAATGAGTCTATTTTCACTACATCTCCCTGACCTACAGTGCGTCTTCCCTTAGTAGAGCCAGAATGGTTTCCAGGGCTCCCCTTGCCTCAGGCCAGAAGCAGGTGCGGCCCAGATAACAAATCCACACCTCCCATCTCTCCAATTACAGCTGGCTCGCTCCTCACTGCCCTTGGCCTTGAACTGCAGGGCCAGGGTAGCTGTTTGGGTGGGTGTGGGAAAATACCTGTGGATTTAGAGATGGAAACATGATGCAGGACTTGCTGGGCACGTTCATGACCCCAGAAGGGTAGGAGGCTTAGAAGGCTATGATGGGTCTACGGTTACGACTGAAGGAAATGGGCTGTCTTGTGTGTGTGTGTGTGTGGGTGGGGGGTGTCAGCTGTTGCCTTGAGGTGACTTCTGGGGGCTCCATCACCGGCTAGACCACATCAACTCTATTGGCGGTCATTTTACTGGAGGGATTTGTTACTTCACCAACAGAGGGTGCACAGGAGGGTGTCGGTGAGTCGGAGGAAAAGACACTAGGGAGAAAAGGAGGGACGCAGCACCTAAACCCAGCTTTGCCTACTTTACAGCCCTGCAGGGGGCCGGCTGCAGATAAGTGAGATACTAGCATGAGGAGACAAGAAGGTGGACCTGGGTGCTAGCCACAGAGATGGTTTCCTCCTTAGACAGAGTCTTTCCGGAGCCTCATGCATCTGACTCTTAAGCAGAGTGAGGACCTGACAAGGATATTTCAGAATAGGTCATTACCAAGTAATTAGTCACCGTAGCTGGGCTCCTCATCATCACGAGGCAGTAGGGCAACATTCTGGTTTCTTATTCGAAACCCACCATCCACCTGTATCCAATGCTGTATTATGTCTTTTGTTTATCTTTGTTCTGTTTCTCAGGGAAATAAACAAGAATGGAATTGGAGACAGGTTGACAGGTCCTCACTTCCAACTCCATTACTAACCCTTGAGATGGCTAAACTTCTGAGACTGTCAGTGGATCCTCTTCGTAATCTCTAAGGAGAGAAGGGAATGTATCCAAGGCATGCTGGTTTAATGCATGGACTCTGGATTTGAATCTGATTTATGCAACTCCTAGCAAGTTATGATCTTCAATACAGAAATTCACATTTCTGTGGGTCACTTAGTGAATAGCGGTAGTATGCCTGGCCCTGGAACAACATGGGTCTGAACCACACAGATCTCTTCCCACAGC
Organism: Mustela erminea; assembly: GCF_009829155.1. NCBI lineage: Eukaryota > Metazoa > Chordata > Mammalia > Carnivora > Mustelidae > Mustela > Mustela erminea. The sequence goes on along the minus strand of NC_045619.1, from coordinate 138,011,817 downwards.
TTTGTTCTTTATTAATACAGTACAGCACTGTTGATATTTTCTCTTTCTTATGGTTTTGGTCAAGAATATTCTTTCTCTAGCTTCCTTTATTGGAAGACTACAGTATCTAATACATACAACATACAAAATATGTGTTACTCAACCGTGTATGTTGTCCAGAGGCTCCTGATCAATCATAGGTTATTCAGGTTGGGGGGGAGTCAAAAGTTATGCATAGATCTTTGTCAGCACCTCCAAACCTGCATTATCGAGGGGACAACTGTATCTCCCTCATGTGGTTGTTGACAGGCTTGAGTTATTTTTGATAGAATGCTTAGCATCGTGTTTATTATTGTTTATTACTGTTGAATTATTACCGCTCAAGGAATAGCCATTCCGCTGAGTGTTAAATATGTTGTTACATTGGATCCCCATGGCAACCATCTGAGATAGGGATGAGTCCAATAGATGAAGTCACAGCTCTGTGAGGTGGAATGACTTCGTTAAAGTCACAGGGCGGGAAATGAGACCACTGATATTCAGACCCAGTTCGACTAACTGCAGAGCCCCTGCAATTTTTCTTTCTTTCTTTTTTTAAAAATTTTATTTATTTAGTTGAGAAAGAGAGAGCATAAGCAGGGAGCGAGGCAGAGTGAGAGGGAGAAGCAGATTCCTGGCTGAGCAGGGAGCCCAGCACGGGACTTGATCCCAGGATCCCAAGATCATGACATGAACCAAAGGCAGACGCCTAACCGACTGAGCCGCCCAGGCGCCCCGAGCCCATGTACTGTCTACGAGTACTCTCTTGCACATCTGAGATTCACAGATCCGCCCCCCAGACTGGGTCTCACCAGACAAGGTATGTTAATTACTTTAATAATTAATAAGATAGCATACTTTCACTGGAACATTTTCACGGAGAGTGCCTTACATTCTCTTCATCAAGCCGTTAAAATGTGAAGTCAAATAGCCAATGCTGTTTAAGATTAAGTTACATGACTTTGAGGACTAAGTTTAAAAAAAATTTTTTTTTCCCACTGCCAGGCACTCTGTAGAAAAGCTAGAGACATTTTATTTCTTATCTCTCTCCTGTGAGTGCCAAGCGAGTGAACCTTATATGAGTTTGTAAACTCAATAGTGTGTGTGACCATGTGGAACAGGTGATTGAATGTTGGTGGAGGTGGGAGTAGGAAAAGGGAAAAATATAATTAATTGTTACCAGAGGGAAAAGTTGAACTGGGTGGAGGTTCAGAGTGACTCACCTGGATCTTTGACTCAAGTGACTTAATGAGTTTCTGCAACGCCTTCTGATAAAAGTTTGGCCAAGGAGACGGTGTTTTGTTCAGGGCGTAACCACTCCGAGCCTGGACTGCTGTTTGGAAGCCGTGCCTGCCATTTTGCAAAAGATGACTCAGAGATGGAGAGGCGAAGGGGGAATAATTCGCCTTCGCTGGACGGCTGATTAAGGATTCCCAACGGCACAAGCATGCAATGATGAACCTATCAAGAAAGAAAAAATAGGGGCACCTGGGTGGCTCAGTGGGTTAAGCCTCTGCCTCAGCTCAGGTCATGATCTCAGGGTCCTGGGATCGAACCCTACATTGGGCTCTCTGCTCAGCGAGGAGCCTGCTTCCCCGTCTCTGCCTGCCTCGCTGCCTACTTGTGATCTCTCTGTCAAATAAATAAATAAAATCTTTAAAAAATAAAAATTAAAAGAAAAGGAAGAAGAAAAATAAAGTTTTAAAAATACCCAGGAGCTAAACTGTGTTCTCAAAGTGGGACAAAACAGCCCAGGAGGTAGGGGAAAAAAAAAAAAAAAGATCAAAGTTGAGGAAACAAGCCTCCGTTAGAGAATCATCCAACCCAAACAACAAAAAAAAAAACAGGTGATGGCAAAAATGGGCTTGCCTTCCTATGAAAATAATGGATTCAACAAGCATTTGTGAGTTCATAATGAGATGTTTTAAATTACTGTGAATCTTGCTGCTCTTGTAATCCTCATCTAGTGTACGAAACTTGGGAGCTATCTCTGGCTATTAATTTTTAAGCTTTTTTAAAAAATAAAAATAAAAATAAATTTAATTCCATTTGGTAAATATCCAAAGAAGGAAAATAGGATGACCTTTCTAAAGACAAACAATTGTGTTAAGACTTTTCTCAAAATCTCTAATGGGGGGCACCTAGGTGGCTCATTAGTTTAGGTGACTGTCTTCAGCTCGGGTCATGATCCCAGGGTCCTGGGATCGAATCCTGGTATCAGGGTCCTACCCAGTGGGGAGCCTGCTTCACCCCTCCCCCTCCCTCTGCCACTACCCCTGCTTGTGCTCTCTCGATCTCTCCCTCTCAAATAAATAAAATCTTGAAAAAAAAAAAAAAAGCGCTAATGGTTTGCATTTGCCAAATATATTCTGGGCTTGTGAGCATGACATACTGATCTTTTAAAAACTATGAGGCTGATTTTTTATTTTATATCTTATCACTTCTTCCATGAACTCTATACTCCAATTACTCTGGGAGGTTTGGCCTTCCTAACACCGTAAGTACCCTTAGGCTTTTGGCCTTTTGGCACAGAGAGTGTAATTCTCAATTTTTCTCATGTGAGAAACTTCAGTTTTCCTTCAGGAGCCAGATTTTAAGCCTTCCAAAAAGTTCGTATTTGGGCGGCATTTCTTCTTGTGCCCATTTATTAATTTCCTCAAACATATTTGTTGGGGGGGGAGCAGGTTGTGCAGCAGTATGCAGATATCAAAAATAATTTCTCTAATACTCAGGGAGTGGCCATTCTTTTTCTTTTATAAATGTATCACAGTAGTTGGTCTTGCATATTCATCCCTCTGGGTTTTATTGAAGCTTTTGTAGGAAACATTTTTAAAAGCAAAAGGACTATGAGCACCTGGGCGGCTCAGTCAGGTAAGCATCTGCCTTCGGTTTAGGTCGTGATCTCAGGGTCCTGAGATTGAGTCCTGCATTGGGATCCTTGCTCAGTAGGGAGCCTACTTCTCCCTCTGCCTCTCCCCCTGCTTGTGCTCTCACCTAAATAAATAAATAAATAAATAAATAAATAAATAAATGAAATCTTTTAAAAATAAAAGCAAGATGACTAGATTGAAGAGTTTTCATATTTTTGGACCTTTGGTCCCAATGCCCATGCTGCTTTCTGTAAAGGTAGATCTATTCACAGATTTATCAGGAGTGCGAGAGTACTTTTCTCAAAAGCTCCTGCATGTGAAGGAGCTGGACACATGGTTCATCTATATTCCCCTGCTGGATGGAAATGGGGGGGCCCGTGAGATTGTCACTGGGTTGAAAGAGATTGATAGGATTTGGTTTGTATCTCAAAGGGATCATTCTGGTCATACAATGGACCATGAGTTGGAAGGATGCAAACACAGTTAGAAACTGTGTGGTGGTAATCTCAAGCAATGGACGACTAACCCCAGGTGTTGGACATGCAGATTCATGGCAGCCTAGGAACTGATCAGATGGGAAGGAGACAGAATGAGGAGGAATTACGAGGTCTTCAGGAAGAGTGAGGCCGAGGATAGCTTCTCGGTTTTTGGTTTTGGCCACTGTGTGGATGGTTGTACACCTTCTGAGATGGAAAACGTAGAAAGCGATGCCATTTTCAGGATGGGAAGGGTGAGAGGGAAGAGATGACAAGTCAGATTTGGTTTTCTTCAATGGGACATTCTTGTGGGACGGATTGTCTCAGAGGAAGCTGGTGATGGAGAAATGGTAAGGATTTGGACTTAACACAAAGTCCAGAGAAGAATGCTGGAAGATAGAAGAGATATAGAGTCCAATCATGGATTCAGGGATGTTATATATACTGATGTAGGGTACCGGGAACTGTAGACAGGAGAGATTTATCTTTTCTGACTACTGCTTTATACGTATCCCTAAGAATCAGACCCTTAATGGTGCTTCAAGAAAAATTTAAAAAGAAGTCATGGTGGCCACTGGGCTCAAAGCCACTGAGTAGAACAAGGAAGGTATCTCATTTTGGTGCTGTCATTCATTTTGTATCATTCACTAGCTTCTATAAGACTTCAAACTTTCATCCGTAAAATGAGAAGAACAACTTGATCTATGTAAAGTTGAACACAATATATCTTAAAACTAACAGCATCATTGATAATTTGAGGATCTCTTCACTACATTTGACATGTGATTTCTAAAGTTACTATTTCTTTTGCTTAACAATGAATATTCATATTTGTAAGGTAATTGTTTTTCCACACTTTAAAAAACATTACATCATTTGGCTCTCACAGTGACCTAATGAAACAGGTAAGAAGGTCATTTTTTTAAAAGTTTTATTTTAATCACATGGTGTTCATCACAACAAGTGCACTCCTTAATCCCATTACCTATTTCACCTATCTCCCCCACCATACCTCCCCTCTCAATTTGTTCCCTATAGTTAAGAGTCTTTCTTGGTTTGTCTCTCTCTCTCTCTCTCCTTCCTCTTTGCTTGTTTTGTTTCTTAAATTCCACATATAAGTGAAATAATATGACATTTGTCTTTCTCTGATTTATTTCACTTAGAATTATACTCTAGTTCCATCCATGTCATTGTAAATGGCAAGATTTCATTCTTTTTAATGGCTGAGTAATATTCCAGTATATATCTCACATCTTCTTTATCCATTCATCAACTGATGGACACTTGGGCTGCTTCCATATCTTAACTGTTGTAAATAATGCTACTATAAACATACGGGTGCATGTATTGGAATTAGTGTTTTGTATTTTGGGGTTAAATACCCAGTAGTGCAATTGCTGGATTGTTGGTTAGTTCTATTTTTAACTTTTTGAGGATGCTCCATGATGTTTTCCACAGTGGCTGTGCCACTTTGCATTCCTACCAACTGTGCAAGAGGGTTCCCCTTTCTCCACATTCTTGGCAACACCTGTTGTTTCTTGTATTGTTGATTTGAGGTGTTCTGAGAGGTGTAAGTGATCTCATTGTAGTTCTGATCTGCATTTTTCTGACGGTAAATAGTGATGAACATCTTTTCATGATTCTGTTGGATGTCTGGATATCTTCTTTGGACAAATGTCTGCTCATGGCTTCTGCTTATTTTTTAATTAGTTATTTGTTTTTTAGGCATTGAGTTGTGTCAGTTCTTTATACATTCTAGACACTAACCCTTTATCAGATGTGTCATTTGCAAATATCTTCTATTCTGTAGGTTGCCTTTTAGTTTTGGTGATTGTTTCCTTTGTTTTGCAGAAGGTTTTTATCTGAGAGTTTTTATTATTCTTCCAGTTTGACACATGAGAGACCTGAAGGTAGGGGAGACGAAATGACTTGTCCAAGATAAGTCCCTGACTCTGAAGTAGCAGATTTGAAAATCTATTTCAGGTTCCTGGACCCCAGATATGCATTGTTATCTTACAACTATTACCTGACAGTCCATTGTTCCATCTTTGTACTCAAATTAAATGATTTAACTACGTCAGTTCCACCCTTCAGATTGGTATAATTGACATCGGCAGCACACCAGGCATTTCATAAGGCTCCAGAAAGACTTAAAGACAAATACACAACATGTCTGGGAACGGAAAATCTATGTGAGGTCATGTAAAGAACAGGAATAGAGATAGGAAGGGCTAGCAATAATCCAAGAGATTGTACATGCGGGGAACGGATGACAAATACGATAGGAGTTCAGAGAAGAAGCAGTTTGCCAAAACTTCATGGGGGAAGCATGAATTGAGTTCAGCCAAGAAGAGAAAAATGAAAGCCTGTCAGGCCAGGACACATGGTGGACAAAGGTGAAGAGAAGGGAAGGTGAAGATACACATGGTTGACAGTAGACCCAGTTGGCTGGAACACGTGCATTACACAACAACGCCATGTTGGAAATCCTGTGAAGGGCAAGTGAGCCAGATGTTTGAGAGCTTTGAAATATTAATCTAAAGGACCTAGTAAAGTTGTGGGTTTTTTCCTGAATTATATCATCAGATTAGTTTTAAAATTAGATAATTAACTCAGCAACAGATTTCTGAAATTCCACTCTACAGATCAACTAGTGTTGATCACTTTTGTTCACTTTCCTAATCACCACTTGGGAAAACCCTCAGGCTCTGGCAGAAAGCAACTGCATTTAAGTAAGGAAAGTTGAAGGCAGGAATTCTGTGCTGTTTTTTTAATTAAATTGCTAGGGTCTTCGGAAAGCTATTGACTAAGGATCCTTGGAAGCTGTTAATTGCTAATGGACACACACTTACTCAAAGTTTTTTGGGACTTTCCTGAGAATTTCCCTAAGGTTTGTTCTGTTACCCTCACTGGGATCAAGGATTAACACACTGAAAGCAGCAACTTTTTCGAACAAGAGAAAGCAGATGTCAGAAGCTGGCCATGAAGTCAGCAAGTTTAGTGGGTCTTTGGCATCTAGTTGGAAAAGATGAGCACGTGGGGCAGTTTCAATCTCTTGTTCTAAACCAGCAAGCGAGCAAACAAACACTGGTACCTAAGGGAACTACCCCTGAGGCTACTTTTAAATTTTATCAAAACCATTATCAGGAAAAGACAATAAAAATACTGTATGTTTTCAGATAGTTCCAGTCTTTATTAATGTCTGACAAATTATATAGCCAGTAGACACCTTTGGGTTATCTTCTGGAGATATCAGTGATATTACAACATGGAGGATGGCTCACCATGAACAGTGACAAGAGACTAAAAGCTTCTGTACTGACAAATGATTATGCAATGTTCAGAATGTGCCAAAAACTTTTGATGCTGATGAATGAGTTCTGAGCAGTGAATAAGAAATGCATTACACGCACTTTTGCACGAGTTCGGACACATGCATCAGGAAAGACGTTTCATGGGCCCAGGGGAGATCTATGGTTGGAGCACTTTGAAAGGACAACGCTTCCCAGCTAGACAAAGGTTTCACTGACACTTGATGAAACTGAATCGGGACAATTTTGCAAGTCAACTGAGTTAAAGCAGCATCTGTGTGTATAAATGGCCCTTCCCTCTGATTCCATGGAAGAGGTAATTTCTATTTCTTGAGCACCTGTAGACTCTTAAGAAGGATGGATCTTGGGGGCACCTGGATGGTTCAGTTGGTGAAGCGTCAGACTCCTGGTTTCAGATCAGGTCATGATCTCAGGGTGGTGGGATTGAGCCTACATTGGGCTCTGCACTCAACATGGAGTCTGCTTGAGATTCTCTCTCTCCCTTTGCCCCTTAAACTTGTTCTCTCTCTAAAATAAATAAATAAATCTTTTAAAAAAAAGAAAAAATGATGGACTTTGTGAAATTAAAACATGACAGCAACAATTTTGAGAGATTGTCCCTTCAAACCACTACCCTGGGGATCATATGATACAGGATAATAATAATATTTTTGACTTGAATTATACAGAATATCTTGCAACTCTCCTTGGCAAATAATAATTCTGGCCATATATTTTTGATATGTTGATAATCTAATGGAACTTCATAGACTCTGAGGATAACTTCTAAGCATGTTTTCATTGTATATGACTCTGAACAATTGTATATAGTTCCTGAATTTTGGTGATTGGTTGTGTTTACTCTCAGGAGCTCTGTTACTATGCTTCTGAGAGTAGAATTATGTCAGATATGGCTGACAGTAGATGCTACCCATTACCTCTCAAAAAATTCACCACAGGGCCACATTTGGCTGGTATGATGCCAATCTGTAACTTTCAATTTATTTCTATTCCTTTTTTTTTTAAGATTTTGTTCATTTATTTGACAGACAGAGATCAGAAGTAGGCAGAGAGGCAGGCAGAGAGAGAGGAGGAAGCAGGCTCCCCACTGAGCAGGGAGCCCGATGCGGGGCTCGATCCCAGGACCTGATGTTATGACCCAAGCCAAAGGCAGAGGCTTTAACCCACTGAGCCACCCAGGCACCCCAATTTATTTCTATTCTTAAGCGACTTACATGGACACCATATTTTCATGTCTGGGTGGGTCGAAAACAGAGCTCCTCCAATTTCTAGCTTGAGGCTTTTCCCACTGTATCATGCTCTCAAATTTATTCTACATATTTCTTCCCTATCAGAAGAATCTACTACATTAAATTTTCTTTTCCTTTTAGGAAAATGAAATACATCCATATTCTAAATTGCTTTCTCTTAATAAAACTCAGTTTTGTGGGAACTCCTATCACCTTTCATAAGTTTTGTATAAAAAATTGAAAGATCTTGGTGCTTGTTTTTAAATTAAAATAATACAGGCCTAAGAGAAATAAAAACAATTATGGGATACCTTTTTTTTCTGTCTTCACAATTTTTATTCTAATCATCACCTGATATGAATGCTTTGATTAAAGGGAATACAGGTAGATTAAACATGGAAATGCCATTTTAATAATTCAACAGCTAATTTTATTATTATTTCATAGAGTGGAACAGCGAATTTTATTATTACTTTGTAGAGTGGAAACCCCTGGTTACCCACCCAACACCTATTCCCCTGTATTCCTTCGTAAGGATCCTAATTATTTATGTGTTTACCCCTTCCTGAGATGACAAAGGAGTAGATGACTTCATTCTCTACTGTAGGAGTAGATCATGCCTGATCTGGGGTGGTAAGGGAAGGCATTCTTCTGGCTTCTTGATGGATCCAGGGGTAGGTGTGTAACTGGAGTCCACCCAACAGACAGAGGGAAGGACCTGTGCTCACTGCCTGCAGTACAGCATTTTCACTCTACCAGACATGAACAAGAGAGCGCACACCTCCAATTTCAAACTCCAACTGATGACTATAAGGCCACCCTTAAGATGAACCTGATGTTGGGGCGGCTTGGTGGCTCAGTTGGTTAAGCAGCTGCTTTTGGCTCAGGTCATGATCCCAGGGTCCTTGGATCGAGTCCCACATCGGTCTCCCAGCTCAGTGGGGAGCCTGCTTCTCCCTCTTCCTCTGTTGCTCCCCCGCTTGTGCTCACTTGTTCTTTCTCTGTCTCTGGCAAATAAATAAATAAAATCTTTGGAGGAAAAAAAAAGCTGATGTTGAGGGCAAGAGGGAGGAAAGAGATAGACACGTAGACGTTGTTGACATTCTTGTGTCACTGATCAGACTTTGCCTGGAACCCTCTTTTCCCTCTCTGGTCTTGCAATGACATGAAACAATACATGTCCTTGTTATCTAAGCCATTTTGTGATGGGGCTTTCTATTATCTGTGCTGAAAATACCACAGTAGATATGCGAATGATGCTAGAAGATGAATCAGGCTTACCTAGGGAGGCTTAGGTGTGGTCAGTGCTGATTACCTGGCTGGATCTTCTCTTACCTTCTGTCCACTTCCCCATTGGGAGACAAAGAACCTATGGACAGCCCTCCCACCTGCATCATGGTGCTGGAGATGCCAGACCAGGAGAGCTGAAAGAGGGCCAGCAAAACTGGGGAGAGGTTTAAATAATCACCAGTGACATCTCGCCAACAAAGGGAATGATCAGAAGCGGATAATCCCCTAGCCTGTAAAATGTGAATAATTATGAATAATTTTAATAGAAATAGTTTGAGAACTAAAAGCTGCCTTGAACAGTATATTAAATGATTCAAGAGTTTTCTGATGACTTGAAGTCATCATGGTGGTGCCCCCATGATTCCATGATTGCAACTGTGGACTCTGTTCACATCAGATCACCTGCAGTCCGTCTGGCCCACAGGGTGTTTTTCTCCCAACATTCTTTCTCCTACCTCGTGCGGGCTTCCAATTTGCTGTAGTCTAAGAAATAAGATAAATGTGGTCGCCAGAACTGCACATAGCTGGTGAATCAACAGGGCATGTGGGACCGATCGACAGCATGATACATGAGCTCAGATGAACAAGATCTGAGGAATGCTCCTTGTGGCCACAGGGACTGGGGAGTCTGGATTATTAGCTGTATTCTCTATGACAGTCCCCAAAGACTGAAAGAATTCATTAGGTCGTCTACTCTGACCTTCTGCTCTACCTGAGGACATTGACTCAGAGCTAGTAATAGCGGCTCATATTTATTAAGGATTTTTGATGCTGCAGACAGTATTGTATTACATTGTATTTATTTATTTTAAAAGATTTAATTAATTAATTAATTTGTTTATTTACTTACTTATTTACTTAATTATTTGAGAGAGAGAGAGAGAGTGTAAAAGCAGGCACAAGCAGGGGGAGCAGCAGAGGGAGAGAGGGAAGCAGGCTCCCCACTGAGCAGAGAGCCCGATGTGGGACTCAATCCCAGGACCCTGAGATCATCACCTGAGGTGAAGGCAGATGCTTAACTGAGCTACTCAGGCGTCCTCATTTTATACCTACTGTCTCATTTGCCCTTTGCCACCACTCTCTGAACTGGAAGCAATTATCCTCTAACTCTTATAAGACTACAGAGGCACGGGAGGGTAAGTAACTTGCCTAAAGTTAGGAACTATTCAGTTGTTGACAACTTGGCCAGGAGGAGCCCTTGAAACTACCACGGGGAGACTTGAAGTGACTTGCGAGAGGTCAATCAAGAAATCGGTGAAGGGTAACGATTAGAAATCAGGTCTTCTGACCATCAGCCCTGACATTGTAAAAAATAGTGCCGTGATATCAATTTTTGTAATTATACACCCTCTCCCCCACCCCACACACATGTCCTTCTGGCTTACAAACTTTTCCAGAGTTGTTTTTCAGCTCAACTTTGTTCTTTTTCCTCTTCCCCTCTTCACACAACTCCAAAATAATTTCTAAAACAAGATTAGGGCCTGGATGGGGATTTGGGATGTTTGGAATTCTGCTCTTTTGCAGGATTGTCCTGAGGATAATGATCAGTGAATGTTGGAGAAGAAAAACATCTGGAGAAATCATCCTGGGTATTAGCTTTGTAACAAGAGACCAAAATTGGTGTGTAAAAGGTTTTTTTTTAAATCAAGCTAGTGAATTCAAAAATTTTTAAGAGGGTATCTCTAACCAGAAGTTAATCAGTGGCTAATTAAACCATTCGGGTCTTTCCCAAAGTTTCCCAGAGGTTGGAGGTCTCTCAAGGTGTCACCTTTATTTCTGCTCTCTGTGTCATGCTTGTTTCTTTATCTTTCATTTAATAGTGTCATTTTCATTTATTAGTTGTCATTTTGCAAAAATTTCCAGTAAAAGTATTCTTTTGAGGGGGCGGGGCCAAAGTTTAGGATATGTGCAGGATTTGTGTATTTGGTATCTCTGATCTCGAGTGGTAATGTTTGTATTAGAAAATGCTAGCTAGGGGCGCCTGGGTGGCTCAGTGGGTTAAAGCCTCTGTCTTCAGCTCAGGTCATGATCCCAGGATCCTGGGATCAAGCCCCGCATTGGACTCTCTGCTGCGCGGGGAGCCTGTTTCCCTTCCTCTCTCTCAGCCTGCCTCTCTGCCTACTTGTGATCTCTGTCTGTCAAATAAATAAATAAAACCTTTTAAAAAGAAAGCAGAAAAAAGAAAGAAAATGCTAGCTCGATCAGGCAATAAGGCAAGCTTTGGAAGTAAAGGTCGTGACACCTGTTCTGAAATCATCCAGCGAACTAATGATTACTGTTACTCTCTTGGACTCGTGGGCACATACGAAGTGTTCTAGGAGAGAGAGGGAGAAGTTCTCTTCGGTCCTCTTGAGTGTTGTCTTCCTGAAGTGGGACTTGCTGTGGCACGGGGGGCATGCTCCTGTACATCACTTCAAACCTGGGCGAGAAGGCAGTCCATGCACCATGGCCGGGAGTGGCATCAATCAGGCACAGCCACGAAGGCATCAGAGAATAGGGTCCTTGGCTCTAGCACTCATGACCCCGCCATTCTTCTTTCCCCACTTCTTCACCCCTTGATCAGGCCGAGTGTGGATCCCACGTGCATTAGGGGCTGGTGTCTTCAACAGGGCCTCTGTGTTCTAGAACACATTTGTATTTCTCTCTGCAGGAATGCGATGCCTGCCCCACAGACCGGTGCATGCCTCCAGATTCACACATACAACATACAGACAGGACTGATGGAAAGCTACACATAAATGCACAGACATACGCATCTAGGCGGACACATGGACGGACACACGTATGTTAGGATGCGTGCCTATACAGACACATACAAAGTCAGGCACACAAGCATACCGACAAAGGCAAAGACACAGGCATGTCTCTGCCCTCCCTATGAAACCCATGTTGGTCACCTCTACTTGAATGAAGGTTCGATCTCTCTGTGCGGGAAGTGAAAATGCTGGCCAGCAGTCAGGAAGTATGAACTGGGTTAGGTGCCCTTGAGCACTTACGGGGGTTAACTTGACATGCTCTGGATCAAGGGGTGAGAAACACGGTCTTGGGCTGATGCTGGAACCCAGCGCCTCTGGGACCCCTGGAAGAAGGACTCCATCTTGCTCGGGCAAGCCGTGAGCAGGGCAGTGGGGAAAAGGAGCCCCGCTCCTTCCCGTGATCTGACACTGCTCTTCTCCGACGGGGAGGGAGAGGCAGAGGAAATTGGCAGAGAAGAATGTGCGGTGGAAAGACGCTCTGACGGCTCCCCAGACACCCGGAGCTCCCTTACCAGATCGTAACTGTATTTGGATGCGCCTTATCTAATTATAGCTGCGCGGCTGTAACTTTCTTCTTTCGGCTAGCACGCCTATCCAACTTTTCACCGTTGTATCTGCTCTAACAGATCTTCCAGACACAACTTTCACCATCCAATGTAAGTGTTTCGTTTGAAAGCTGACTATTAAGTCCAGGAAACCCTGGCTTGGGTACTCATTATTTCCCAATCAGGGTTCTGTTGAGGATATCAGTTCATAGCACTGTGGTTGGTTTTGATGGGTGAGTGGGAACACTCACTTGCCTTCTGGAGTGAGAACAGACACCTAAGTATAAGGTAGATCTGATAGCAAAGGAAGACAGAGAGGAAATCCATTAAATAGTTATAAATAGTAGCTGCACGTACCGGTCACCTAGCGTATATGGGCCACTATGCCAAGGTCTCGGCCGGCATTACCTTTATCCCCTCAACAACCCTGTGAGGTCAGGTTGTTCCATTACATGGATGGGGAAACCTGGCTCGTGCTTCTTGGATGTGAAATGTATTTAACCATATGCGGCTTGCGATGGAGAAAATTCAAGGAGTGGATTCAGAGTCCCAGAATTCAACAACGGATGTGAGGAAATCGCCTCTGGACACCATACGCCACTTTTTCCTAAGACTTATTTATAGGATTTAGAATTTTTACTTGGATCAGATTTGATAAGTGTGCCCATTGCCAAAAAAACTCTCCAAAGCCATGCTCCTGAATTGTTTCCAGCAGAACAGGAGGAAGAAAGAGTGTACGTCTGCAATCAAGCTGCCTGGATGTCAATTCTGACTGTGCCACTTAGAGACCGTGTGACCCTGGGCAAAAACAACCCACTTTGCGCATCCGAAGATTCTGGTCTCTAACATGGAGGTTATCACAGCACCCATGCCCCTGAACTGTGAGGAGGAGTACACGCGTTGGTCTGGGTAAACTTCTCAGAACTCCATGGCACATGAGAAACAACATGACAGTGATTACCATCATTTTTATTTCTAATCACAGTTGTGGTCACAGTCTTACACATGACTGGAATGTCCCTCCTCCAAAGGTGAATAGGAAGAAGGAAAAACGACCTATTCCTTAATACTTGTCTCAACGGATTGAATGCTGAGTTGAGAACTGACCCCAAGCAACGCCTTATAAAAGGAAGGATGAAAAAAAAAAAAGAGTCTGTGGTCCTAAAGGACCCCACCCCCACCCCTTCGTAGTCTCAGACACAGTGAATTAGCCAGATTATTGGAGCCTTGAGAGTAGTGGAGGCAGCAGGAGTGTTCCGGGCCACAGCCTTGCTTTGTTAAATGGGAGGAAGGTCGACAGGCTGGTATCTATGGCAATAGGTTAGTCAAACTGAGGCTTGACTAAGAGACTGATCATAATAAGGTAGCACGAAAAACGAGCAAGACTTTTGCATGGCAGGGCTGTGTGGGTGGGAGGCTTGCTGTTAAACTAACTGATGCTCTAACTTTATTGCACTATTATTTCAGTCAAGGGAAACATCTGTAGCAAGCCAAGACAGGGCTCTGAAGCCATGGCCGCTCTCTGTTCTGTTCTTTCTCTTTCCCTTTTTTCTCTCCTCTCCCTCCCTCCCTTTCTTCTCTTCTTTTCTTTTTTCTTCTTTTCTTCCCTCCCTTCCTTCCTCTCCATCTCTCTCTTCCCACCCTCCCCTTCTTTTCTCCCTCCTTCCTCTGTTTTTATTTTCTCTAATGGACACTCCGCTCCGACGCCTGTGCGATCGTCAACGAAATGACCTTGCCCTGTGGGCCGCTGCGAAAGGAGAGGTTTCTCCCTGCCACGGGGCGCGGGAGACATTCCCGTCAGCGCAGAGTCGGGAAAACGTACGGTGGAAATTGTCTGAACACATGAAGGCCGTGTTAGAAACAAGTATGGAATTGTGGAGAAAGTTGGGGCTAGAATGGCGAGACATAACAAAGGAACTTAAAAAAAAAAACAAAAAAAAACCATGACGAGCTGACTGTCTCCATACTTCTTCATTAACTTTGTTTTTGCAAATCTGCTCCGACTTGTTCGAGCTCCGAGACTGGGACATCAGGAGGGCAAGCGAAGGCAAACAGCATAATTACTCGGTGCGCAGAGATTTCTTCAACACCCCTGCCTCGTCCTTCTGAAAGCAGTCGGCGACTCCAGCCTCAAACACTCCGACAGGGAAGGAATAAATCAAATCAAACAAACTGAAAACGTAACACAAGGAAAAGGCCCTTTTAACATTTGTTTCTGAGGCCGCTTCCTCCGGGAGAGCATCTTCGATGAAGTGAGGTGGGTCGGGGACAATGAGATGTTCAGGGAAATCCTGAGCACAATGATTCAGAGATAATGATTGTCCTACCTCGAGACTCCCTTAGGTCTTCAACGGTGCAAACTCTGTCATTTCTTCCTTTCCTGGCCACGTCGGGAGCCTGTGATCTCACTTTTTTGGAAATCCCATAGGATGTGTTTATTGCTATAGTCATACTTCAGTTGTCTTACCTTTCATGGGTCACTTCTTTGGCAAGGATGTCCTCATGTTTAAATCTCCTGCTCGCGGAGATTAAACTCCTGGGGCCCTGGATCGTATCTTTGGCTGGTTTGTGTCCGGCGGCGGCGGTCTCCTACATGTCATAAAGAGAGGTTCTCCCTGGGTCCTGGATGCCTGAGTGCTAACACGCTTAGGTCCTGTTTTGCATGTGGGTTTGTACGCAACAACAGCAGGATATGAGTGTCTCTTTCCTGGGGCCTGTGTGGTTGCCATTGACGGGATTTTCCTCCTGTCCACTCTCCCCTGTCTTAATATCTGACGTCCCTGTACACAGGACGATCCATTGTTGGAGCAATTTCAAGTTTGCTCTACTTGGGAGTCCAGGAGACGTTACGCCTTTGCCCATGAACTCCCGCTGGATTTACAGCATTGCCTTGCTCCCACCAGTGGCCTGGGGAGGGTAGGAGTAGGGAGATGAGAACAGATAAAGAATAAGCTCCTTGGGTCGCTGTCTGGTCTCACTTTCCACCTCTCCTGCAGCCAAATCCAGGGAAATGAGAAAGAAGCAGACATAGCTTGGAGGTTCAACCTTATTTTCACAAGGGATGGGGTTCTCAGCAGGTGGCAAAGTAGGCTCTCTGTCTATAGGTAAAGGAAAAAAAAAATGGAGAGGCAGGTACATCTCCTTTCTATCTCCATTTGGAAATAGACTTAAGGTACTACCCTTGACCTCAGCCTGTGAATATCATCTGAACAATTTTCCAGACTCTTGGTTTTAATTTTAAAGCCAATCTTGGAGTGGGAATGTTCAATCACAACATACAGGTAACAAACAAGCAAACAGACAAGGTTGAATTTATCACAGACTGTTCAGGTCATCTGCTAACCGTTCCAGGTATCTGATTCCAAAGCAAACATATCATCTAGCTATTAGGATCCCCTGGAGGCATTTAAGCTAAGTGAAAGGGCAAGCGATGGTCTGTGGCAAAGATTGCCACTGCAGCCAGTCACTAACATTTCTGGAGGTGGAAATTTCATTTTGTTACTTTTGCATTAAATTATTCAGTACAGTTTTTCCCTTGTGAAGTTTTATGGAAATGACAATTATTTAATTGGATATACAGATAACACTAATAATGGCAGTAATTACTGTTCACTCCCTGCCGGCCACCCAGGTCTTTCTGGGATATTGATCAGCCTCACGGACCTAAAAACCCCTTTTGGCCCCCATGAACACAGGCAAATCGGCTGACTGTACCCCCAGCTTCTGCCTTGGTAATAAGGTGAGAGGAAGCCATTAATTTGTTAAATGTTACTATGTTTCTGATACACAAAAAGAATATTACTTTGATCAGCAGCAGGAGCAATTTATTCAGAAGAATTCTCCGGGAAAAGGATCTAGAATAGGAATTGCAATGATGAGAAAAAGGAGTGTTTACACCCTACCACTTTGACTTTGTGTCTCTGGGGGAGTTGGGGAGTAGGAAATGATATTTGACCTAAAAAGTGTATCACTTTAGAGGGTACTGTATTACACGGAGTTTGTGTGAATTGGCCCAACAGAACCCATACTTTTTTTTTTTCTTTTTTACATATTTGTTATGTAAACTTCTACGTTAGGCAGGCTGAGTGACTTTGTATTCCCTACCAAAAAAAAAAAAAAAAATCAGAATTATTAAGCACTGTGATCTGGTGTTGTTGGCTACAGTTTTGTTAACCAGAAGGCAAAACAAAAATAATAATTTTCAGATGACATATTTTCTGGCATTTCTTGGCTTTGCAATCTATATTATTTTCAGTACAGAAGTAATAATACTTTAAAAAAAGCACTATATATTTTTTTGTGATTGTGCTAGTCCATCTCACTCAAAGCAATGTACTGTTACCAGCTTTCATCTCTAGAAGCTGGGTTCTTGGAGGACTACACGCATCTCAGCACAGATGCCCCCACAGCTCAGGCTCAAATCTCTACCGTTTATTAAATTCACTACGTTGGAATGGATTCTCGTGAGATGCCAAGTAGCTACTGGATAATTAGATATTATTATGTGACTGGGTAGTTTTCTGTTTCACTTAACATTATTTAACATTTTGGGGGTCACTATGTTTGAGGTTCTTATAATTTTTACCCTATATACTTCCTTAAAGCTTGTTTTTTATTAAAGCTTGTTATTTTATTTTTGAAAGACAGCTTTCAAAAATATTTGCGTATGTGCGTTTATGCATGTTTGGAGGGCATACCCACTCTTGTGGGAGTGTATTATCTCTAAATCTGTGCACCAGACCTCAGCGAGTCTCTAAGGAACGAGATCGCTGCGCTTCTTGGAGATAGGATGAGAGAGATGGCCCTCTCTGTCTTCTCCTTGGACATTTTTGTTATTTCCAACATTGAATCGATTCAAATTAAGCTGGATTTTCCAAACTTGCTTGATCAAGAGCAATACTTAAAATGCTTTAAAAATATCTAATGTTCAGGACTCTTTTTTTAGAGATTTTGATCCCTTGGGACTAAGACAGTGCTCAGGAATTTGTACTTTTAGCAAGCATCCTAGGAGAGTCTCAGGCTTACGCAAGTTTGAAAAACATGCTGCTGAATAAACACCGGAGTCCCTAGATTCTCAGAAATGAAGTGGCCATGTAGAATTTAGCCGACTGAGTTAGCTTAAAATAATAATAATAAAAAAACCAAAACCACTTTTTTCGCTTAAAATAATTCTTGTTTGTATTTCTTTTTATTTTTTTTAAGCTTACAATAATTTTTTAAATAAAAAATAAGTATTCCACAGGTATCACAGAATTAGAGAAATAAATTCTCTCCTTTTGGTTGTGAAACCGTAAGCTCTTAGAAGACTGCCGACGTAGCGTCGGGGGCTGGGAGACCATGCGAGTCTGATTCTCATCACAGTCACCATTCCTGAAAGAATCCCAGGCCGGTGGTGAAAAACACCCACCCAGTTGGCCGAGTCCCCCTCCTCCCGCTGCAGATCTCTGGCAGAAACAGACTCAGCGACCACCGTCCGGCTCAGGTGACGGTGTTCCTACTTGGTTTAGCATCGAGATCGTGGGCACTGTCTGGGAGTGAGTGCTCAGGGATGGGTGCAGAATTATAAGGGCGAAGGGCAGGACCCACTGCTTTCCCGGCCGACCTCGTGCATACCAAGAGGCTGTCTTCACTCTCCCCAGCGCGCTATTGAGAAATAATGGCCAAGCTTGTTTTTCTTGCCCAAGTTCACCGCAGCCAAGCCCACGTGTGCAGAGACTACACCGACTTCTTTAAAGCACACCAAAAAAAGTTTACTGGATGTTTTCTCCTCAATTTTCACAAGTTTATGGGTCTTTAATGAGCATTTTCTCAGAGCTTGGCAGTTTCTGCAAGTTTTAAAATCATTTTTACTAGCGACTTCCAAAACACACCTGTGTGGTAAGTCTGTGCTTTCAGCCGTGTTTTTACAGGCTGTGTGCGAGCAAAAAGAGAAAGGAAGAGAGACAGAGGTTCACATTCAAGTCCTGTCCCTGGTTCTCCAGCGCAGGGGAGGGAGGCAGGACTCATCTGCTTACTCGCGTGGGCCACTGTCATCAGCACCCTAAGTGATGCGGTTCCAATCTGCAGGTGCTTTCATTTCTTCTCGGTTCCACCAAGAAAACCTCCTCAGAAAGAGGAAAGCCAAGTCTCCAACTTGTGAGGTTGGCTGCGTGTCTTAAAAACAAAACTAAAACACCCACAAGCTGCTTAACCACCGCTCTGTCCCTCTAGCTGCCGGGAGGCACTCCGGCAGGGGGACTTTTCAGTTCAGACATGCGACACGTTGGCTCTAACGACATCAATGACACGTGCACACCTTTGCTGGTGCAGGGAGGACGTTTCATGGACAGAAACATAAGCTGGTGATTAAGATCTAGGAATTTTCCTTAATAACTTCCCGATTCTCTGGCCCACTCCTGGAAGCCGTCCCTCGCCCTCGGTCTGCGGGAGCTCTCGCAAGAAGTAATTATCGCAATTCCTAATGAGTTCTGAGCATTCCATTATTTAACCCTTCTCCAGCTCAGTCGCTTTCTCTAATCGCTTGATCGGGTCATTTATTGGGTCTTTGAACACGTGAGCTTAGAGACCTAGCACCCTCCTTTATTCCTCTTTTCTTCCTACGACACTTGAGATCCATAACCAGGAGGAACCGAAGCTGTTAGCACCGCATTAGTAAAGAATATACTCGTGTCAAGTAACTTTTCCAGTAAAACTTACAAGCATACAAAAGGCATAGTTTTTCTCTCTCCTCCAGTCAATATTGAAATGAATCAATGGCAGTTTTTTGCTCATTATTCTGACAAATCGGGGGGAGACTCCAGCTACTTAGAGATTTGTGAAATTATTTTATTTTTATACATAGATATATCTGTTTTATTTTTATGTGCATAATTTTTACGAAGTTACAATGTGATTTTCATGATACTAAAAGTTGAATTTATCTCTCTGCCTTAGCTGGACTGAAATTAAAGTTGCTTCTTATGCTTCCCCTTTTATGTGCCACGTTCTAAAACACACAGTCTAGCAAGCGGGAGCCCAAACCCATGCAAAATCTCTGATATGTGGAACTGATGAAAACGGAAAATATTTCTTTATAGTTAATACCTTACTAATTGAGGAAATTGATTTCTTTTATCAAGACAAAAATAAAAATTTGTATTTAGGACAATTTATTTTCTCTTTTTCTATTCGATGTGAGTCCACAGACTGAAAACAAGCAAAATATATATTTTTGAGAAATATGAAATTATGTGCATGCATCTAAGGGTAAAATGTATGACACAATAGGTTAAACATTTTTTTTAAGTTTTTCAGTGCGACTACACATACCATTATGTCTTAGCATATTTTTATTTACTTTGTTCTGATAATTTTTTACTTCACACATTACAAAAATGTTTTACATTCGTCTCAACTTATGCATTTCCAAATGATGCAACAAAAAGTCAATCTGTATGTTAACAATTATTCTATTAAACAACTTTTGGAGGGGTTGCATGAGATGAAATAATTTCACCCAAAGAAACACTGAGCAGACTAAAATTTCTTAAGTGGGATTTGGTGAGACTTATAAATTAGACAGGGGCCGAGTCATGCCAGGATAGCTGTTAGATCAAGTATAGGGCACTAAGATTAATTGTTGTTTTCTGTCTGTCTCTCTTTTTTAATTAATGTTGATCACCACCATCGTTATTGAAAATCGGACATTCCTCATATATGGTCTTTTCACAGAACTTTCTTTGAACATCAGTGGAGGGGCCCGAGTGCCGGTGGCCTGTTCTCCTGTGGAAACCTCTTCACAGACACAGTGGCCTGTGCTCTGACAGTTTTTGTATCTTGGCTTAGGTTTGGCTCCTTTGTAGTTTCTTCTGTGGCAAACTTCCAAACCTGTCTTTAAGCAGTTATGCCTCAAGAGCAGTGTCTGCTTTGTTCCTTTCTGCTTAGTTGAATGGGGAAAATAAGAAGAGGAAAGTATGGAAGTGAACTGCCTTGTACAAAATAGGTGATTTCACTGGAACTGGAATTGGCTGATACAATCTCTTCCAGGCTCTTCACTATAAAGCAAGGGGCAGGAGTGATTTCTCCAAATAGTACGCAATCTCACAGTTGAGCGCACTGTCCAAGGATGACGATGGCAAAGATATGATTAGCCGTCATTGTAGGCAAGTTGACTCAACTTCCTAGGAGCAAACGTGTTAATGTTTTTCAGGATCTTTGAAACTCACGTCCAGTCTGTGCTACTCAAATGCTCAGGCGGATCTGTAGAATGAGAGCTCATTTCCTACAGCCAAAGGATCAGACTCGGAGAGTTACTTTACCTGTACTCATCATCCTGACGGAATGAATCCAGAATGCTACCCGTGTACCCAAGGAACACAGAATGCAAAGTGTCACAGAGACCAAGCTGGTCGCAATGATTCAAAACGTACATATCAGTGCATGACCCCGGAAAGAAACACACAGACCCCTTCCAACAATCCACTCTCCAGGCATGCACAGGCAAACAGAGAGAAACCCAAGACTCACAGTTCATTTGAATTCACAAGGGAAAGTTTTCGGGATGACTGTTGCTCTGACGTCGTCTAACTGATGCAGCGGGAAGCCAAACCTGTTTTTAATTGCAAAGCCCAATGGTTTATGCATGG
The DNA here is from genome assembly GCF_009829155.1 of Mustela erminea. Classification (NCBI taxonomy): domain Eukaryota; kingdom Metazoa; phylum Chordata; class Mammalia; order Carnivora; family Mustelidae; genus Mustela; species Mustela erminea. The sequence goes on along the minus strand of NC_045619.1, from coordinate 137,990,677 downwards.
GCTCTGCCATGCTTGTGAGAACATGTAGCTTTTACAGCCCCCTCCCCTTCTGTGAACACGAGACTAGGCTTGCCAACACTGTGAGGAGAGCCATGTTCAAAACGAGAAGCCTTGCAGGTATTTTTAAGGGGGGAGGGGTATCAATCTGTCAGAGATGTCACTCTAAGTGGGTCTATCTGCCTATCTGTTACCACTTGCTAATTATGGATTTGGGGGATAATTGTCATAAATCTTGCCGCAAAACGTGCAATAAAGTGCGTGTTCTGGGGGCAGGGGGTGATGTGTGCAGAAGGACAGAGTGAGAATCTGAGGGTTTGTGACCCACGGATCACAGAGTCTGTGCTGTGGAATTGTTTCACTGTTTAATAGGCCAATGAATACACATATTGTTGTGTGTGTCAGGTTGCTTTAGGCAACATTGCTGGCATTCCATTATAGGACTGGTGAGTGTACACAGCACAGAGTCTGTGGAGAAGTTTCTCTCCATATGGCTAAAAAAGGCCTTCAGGGAGACGCCATCCTTATTGGAGCCATCCTGGAGAGGGCTAAGAAAGTAGCCGAATAAAGGACTAGTGAATTAAGAAGTTCTCTTTTGTTTGTGAGGCCAGACCAATTGCAGCCAAGGCAGAGCCTGGAAAAAAAATCTCCAGATGGGTCTTACGTATTTGTTGTTCCAAAGATGACTTACAGGTGAGGACGAGAAAAGTCCGGAAAAGGAGGCCCATGATTTGTAAAGAAGATCTACGTTCTTTTGCAAAGAGTTGGCAGGAACAGAAATTGGAGCCTAAAAATAGTTTCTGCTTTTGTGTCCAGTTCTTGAAGTCATTGCCACCAGCAGCTGCTGACTCATTAACTGTCACAGTCGCCTTATCTTCTAATCTCGGCTTACTTTCCCCTCGTCAGCTGTCATCTGCACACGTGCACACGCGCACACACCACACACACACACACACACACACACACACACACACAGCCTGTGGCTTTAAATATTAATTTTAAAGTTTGCAACATGAGTCCAAATGTTCAGGTGAAGAGGTCCACTCTGTCTTTAGTGAAATAGGTCGGTATCTTTTTCTGACATTCTGAGAAAGACTGAGTTTTCTTAGGGGCAGGGCTGGTCACTTGTTACTCTTCTGCTCTCAAAGTAGGTGTTCACTAAATATTAAGAAATAAAGGATTCTTCCTAAAAATGCTTTCTTCTGGGAAGGTGAGTCAGAGGATGACCGGGCCATCAGAAGCCCAAGGGTGCCTCTGGACACTGGTGCTTACTATCCTTAACTGTAATCAAGCAAGCAGCTCTTGGCCCACTGGAAGGGAGACCTAAAATAAAGGACGATAGTCCCTATCTCTACATATCCTGTGTTGAGATACAGACTGCAGGGTCTAAGTTACATATCCCATATTCTCTACTCACACACACACACACACACTGAACAGAATTCTTTGGCCAAGGCCTAGTAGTGACGGGTTTGTACGACTCCAACGGAAGAAGAGCCTAGAACATTCTAGCCTGGACTTCAAAACAAAATGTTCTTGGGCTGCTGCTCCCTTTGCCCCCACCCTACTGTGTGCACACAGATTGGTATAACCAGGAATAAGAACAGAGTCACGTACATACATGGCTTATATATTTTTTTTCCCACAACCTGGTGTGCCTACTCTTTACTTAGCGTTATAGACCAGACCTGTTTATTTTAGGCTCCAGCTCATCTGCGCAATCTTCTGAACGAGGGAAGCAGGGTGTGCAGTCACAGCGCCTATGCCTACTGACCATCCCAGGGGATGGGTGCTATTTAGCTCCTTGGTCTTTGTTGGGTCTTCAAACATTCAGCAGGTGTCTCACTGATTTGAAACCTAATAATAGAAACTTCCTGAAGATAGGAATAGTAATAATAACATCGGTTATGTAGTCCGGATCTACAAAATACACAGCAAACACTGTAGAAATGACAGGCATATATCGCACGCAACCACACTCTCCGGGGCTACGATGATCACGCCTGTTTAAGAAAATGAGGAAATTGAAGCTCGGGAAACTTGACTGGTTTGGCCAGAGGCATGAGCTAGAAGCCAATCTGGGAATCCAACTCTGGCCCATAAAACCGTATGCAGTTATTTATGTCTTCCATTGCCCTCGGAGATGAGGGCATGGTAGACTGGAGATGCCACCAGATGGAGGAAGGGGTTGGTCACGGGTTTCAAGGGAGTGTTTCTTAGGTAGACTATTGGTGGCTGTGTTTAGTTCAGTGGGATAATGCAAAGACAAGGAAACAGTTCTCTCCTCTCCTGTCGGGGACTAGGGGAGAAAGGGGTTGGTATGCATGTGTGAGGAGGTGGAGGAGAATGGAGAGGTGAACATGGAGGGGAGGAGATGTGATTTAGTGTAACAGTGTTTGTGAGTGACTGGTGTTCAAGATCTGGACTAGACAAGAGAAACAACACAGACTTCTTGTCTTTGCCATCCAAGAACTACTTAACGGTCCAACGGGGAAGAGAAAACATGGAAGCCAAGCCAATGCAGAACAAGAAGTGATCTAGTGATGCTCACCGAGGACTCTGGGAATGGAGAAGACAGCGATTTAGTCCAGCTGAGGCGAGGGAGCTGTAGTGAATGAGAGAATGGCTACGATGGAACCAGTCGCTCCAGAGCAGCGGGAGTATTACTGGTCTTGCTTCCCCAAACACACCAAGAGTGTCTGAGGCTAAGTAGTGACTCAGGCTGGGTGGGATGAATTCCAACAAGAAAGGGGTGCCTCGGAAACACCATGGCTCTCGGGCCCAGGGAACATGTCAATGAGGGTGGGTTACATCACTTGCAGACTCAGTGCAAAATAAAAATGGGGGCCTCTTGCTCAGAGAGCAGGAAAAACATGCCGTTAAAGGCATTAAAATCTAAAACTCCTTCTCTCTTCTTCTAGAGACTCTGTGCTATTTAATGTCATTCTAGGTAAAGGAAATTTAAAAAACTTAAACTCTTAGCACAGATTGTACCATTCATCTTTATAGCGTGGGATGCCAGTTTTCAAAGAAATTTTAGGAGCATTTTGTTCATAAGCACGGAAATCACACAATGCCTGTTTCAGCACTCATATATGCATATGTGGTTTATGCTTATCAGAACACTGGAAATGCCGCACACAATGCACTCAGCTGTTTTTATTTCCTTTCTCGGTACCTGCAACTTATAGCAGTGCCACATGCTTACCTCACGCTCTCCTCGAACCTCTGTGAGTTCCACACATCCAGGGTCAAGGGGCATCCCAAAGGCTAGACAAGAATGGGACAACTGGGAACGGAGGAACACTCTGTGTGTTTCCTCTGCTCACATATTCCTCATTGTCTCACTGGATTTCACTTAAAAAACATCCATCCAAAGATAAAATTCTTCAAGAGTTGCAAGACAGTGACAGCAGAGCATTAAATCAAACCCAGGGTCCTTCTGAGCACAGGGTCTGGGCTGATTGCACAGGTTGCTGGCCCAGGAAGCTGGCTTTGCTGTCAACACAATTTCATCTTAGACAACAAAGCAAGGTCAAGAGATCAAACAGGAATTCTCTGCTCTTTGACCCAGGCTAAGAGACCCACTACCCTTCTTCTTGCAGAAGTCCAAACCGGGAATACAACCTGATTATTCAAAAGGAAGGATAAGTCATTGCCCCACACGTATGAGCGTGAACTTGAACAAGAGTCCCGCTGGAAATGCACGCACAGATGAGACCCTCCCGTCCACAGCCTCAGTTATCCGCCCCCGTGGCAGGAATTTTTCCTCATTGATAGTAATAGGTTAAAAAAAACAGTTGTCACTCTTTTTTCTGGGCACTTTGAAGACACAGCAAGGACCTTGGGCAATGATGGAGATGGAGCTCTAGAAATGTGTTACACTCCTTTCTTTTCCTCAAAAAACACAACCTGCTGGAATTAAGTTGATTTTCCTTCTGCGTTGGATTTCCAGCCCCAAACTCTATCCTGGGCAACTTTCCCTTCAGTTTCTTCCCGGCCAATCATTCTCCTCAATTTCATGCCCAGTATCCTGGATGTATTTCCTTTGAGCATTAATATTCCAGCGTTCAAATCCAAGGTGATCCCCTATTTTTATACCTGTTGCTCATTCTCTTGTAGAGAGTTTTTCCTAGTATGTTGATCTTTCCGGTTTTACTTCGGTGCTTCCCAGTCTACATTTTGAGAAGCAGCAGTGTATGATCTTATTAGTAATAATATAATTAAATAATTTTCTTAAATGCTTATTATGTACAAGGCACAATGCTAAGCCTTCTACAGATGTCAACTCATTTGATAGAACAACTTAATGAGGTCGGTATAACTGTTAACTCTAAAGGGCCAAGGTTCTTCAGTCGGGATTTGAATCCTGGTTTGGCTGTACATTAGCTGGAGGCCATGGACAGTTGAAGCGCTCTGTGCCTCAGTTTCCTCATTGGTAAATAGCGGCTGCCTCAGATGATGTACTGAAGAAGATAATACACGCGGAAGGCTTTGAACCATGCCTGGCACAGAGGAACATTCAATAAATGTTGGCTCTCCTTATTTTTTTACTCATTTTTCTTCAGAAAGGACTTTCTTTGCAGGGGCTGGGTGCCTTTGGGATAGCTGTTTGATCTCGCTGGGCCTCTTTTCCCTCCTCACTGAAACAGTGATGATAGGAGAAGCCCGTAAAGATGAACTGAGGTAGAGCATGGAAAAATCTTGGACATGGAGTCAACTCTTGTCAAGGATGATGAGTGTTGTTAGGGAAGGCCTCCCCCATTCCTCTATCCTCACGGATCCTTGAAGAAATAATGATGTTTCTTCTTATTTTTATTGAGATATATTTGGCCGAGAGCATTGTACAAGCGTAGGGTGTACAATGTGTTGATGGAAGACATTTACGTGTTGCGATCTGATCGCCGCCGCAGCGTCCTCCAGCTCCTCTATCACGTCGCGTATCTCCTAGTGGGGAGAATAAGGAGGATCTCCTCACGCAGCAACTCTGAAGTTCACAATGCAGTACACTATGGCTGTGCCCTGGATCTTCAGACCTTATTTATCGACTAGTTGCAAATTTGTACCCTTAACGTTTACTTCTCTTTAGTCTTCATATATCAATACTATTCTGCGTATGGTATCACCCTTAACAAATTTTTTTTGCTTTTCATCTAGACAGAAGCTCTGTTTAGTTCTTCCTTTCACTGTTTTCCCCCCTCCCCTCCATCTTCTGTCTGCTGTCAGGAAATTCCACCTGTTTTATTTTGTTTTTTGTTTTTTTTGGTTTTTTTTGGAGATTTTATTTATATATTTGACACAGAGAGAGAGAGAGAGAGCACAAGTGGGACAGTGGCAAGCAGAGGGAGAGAGAGGGGCAGGCTTTCCGTCCAGCAAGGAGCCTGATGTGGGACTCGATCCCATGATCCTGGGATCATAACCTGAGCCGAAGGCAGATGCTTAACCGACTGAGCCACCCAGGGATGCCTCTGCCTGTCTTTTTATGGCACACTTTTCTGGCACCTTCCTCCATTCTGAAGCTCTGTTTTCTGTTGGGGTCCAAACAATGACATGAGTTGGTGATTGGGGAGTGCCTCTCAGTTCACCAGTGTGGCCAGCATCCCAAGAAAGCACTAGGAAGGATGCAAAAGATGGCAACTGGACTCAGGAGAAGGGATTCAAAGTATCAAAGTGCATTTGTAGATGATGGTAGGTGTTCAGCTTCCTGCCCTTAACCGAGATGTTCTGTTCGCTTTTGGATGCCTGAACTACAATGCTGACCACTCACATTAGTTCACCAGCTCCTTCCTTCATCATATCTGCTATTTCTTTCTCTTCTTCAACTTAAGTCCTCTCCCCCTTGATAATAAAGTGAAAAAAAAAAAAGGAAAACTTATTAGATAATTTCCTGAATTATATTTTGAGGTTGACATTTCTTAACGAATTTAACCCAGGTTTAAGCCGAGGGTTAAGTTTATTTCTGTCTCCTAAATACTGTTACGAATCAGTAATTCATAAGGGAACAAATTAAAAAATGCCACCATTTACATTCTATTTTAGGCTACTTACTCAGTTTTCCTAGGAGTAAAATAGTACAATAACACCCCGTTGTAGAATGGGAATAAAATGAATTAATTCAGTTTGTCAAGGATAGTAGGTTCATGTGGACTTTGTAAAAAAGCTACTTGGAGTAAAACCGTCACCATATTTTACAGCTTGAAGCCTAATTCTGCCTCCAAAGCAGCCTCATTCACAGCCTCAGTCCAGATCTCGGGCTTTGATTAGGGAGCTCCTCTGGCTCCCTTCTTGCCTCTCCTCCTCACCACTCCCAAGACCTCATCCGCTCAGACCTTACTGCAGTGGGATTGTCGAGTCACCCCTAACTGGACGACAAGGAACCACTTTTTCCCCACCCGCAAATTTATATTATAAAGAACATACATGGCCAAATCCATGACAAACGAAGAGTTAGAATGGACAAGCGGCTTCGTGAGAGTGACACTTACCACCTTCCCTGACAATTCAATATTCAAAATACATCAGCAGCTATAAGAAGAATTATGATGCACCAGGGTTCTCTCTGAGAAGGCAAAGGTCTCAGTTTGGAGACAGTTCAACCAACACCCCAGGGCGTGAGCTTGGGTTCCAGTCCCTTCCCCCGCGAAATGGGGGAGAGTGATTCTGCTTCTGATAACTTTCCCCAGATAGCGTGACGATGCAGGAACATAAATGTGTGTGTGTGGAGGGGGGACTCTTCCAACCCACAGATCTGTAAGCCCATGACAAGGACTACAGAGGAGCCCTGCTGTGATCTGAATATAGCCAGCAAAATGAACAAGATTTGAATGTTCCTGAGATCATCACTGCTGGATTCTTGCCTAATTGTTCCTGAGAAGAGGGAGTCCTGTTAGTGAATTCAGAAGTTATCTCGAACAAAATCTAAGCCGCCCTTCTTTACATAATACAAATTCCATTTGCTTGTTATTTTGTTCTTTCCAGAAGGGACGTTTAATCTAATTGGCCATTTTAGAGTTAAGATTCCTCCCCAGAGAGCAGAGCAGACCTCTCCTTATCTCTCGAACACGAGTTTGCATAAAAATAGCAGTGGTCCAGCTGCTGGGGTGGCTTTCCAGAAGCACGCATGAAGGACAGCCATCTCTGTCTGGGGGCTCATGTGCTGTCTCTCACCCAGACAGAAGGACCACCGGGGCACATGCGGCGGAAGCTCGGAACTCAGGAAATCTGTTCACATCCAGGATTTTGGAAACTTCAATCTCAGAGAGTCTTATGCCAGGGCGGGAAGGATCTTAGCCATATTCCTGCTTCACTTTATAAAAACATATTCTTATAAAGGGTACTGGAGACAGACGGGATAGTTCCGTCACTCATGAGCATGTGTAAAATCATGTTTTCTGTTTAAGCAAGGAAAATTTTTTTTTAAAAGGTGGTAAGGAAGGAGAGACAAGACAACTCTGAATTCAGTAAAATCAATGTTGACAAGATATAGGCACTGAACGTGAGTATGGGAGGCAGGTGACCTTCCCACTAATCACAAGAAAAGCTGGACGTAAGTCTAGCTGGTTTGAGAAGATGGACAATCTTCCCAGCCAGGAAGAACCGAGAAATGTTAAAGATGAGGAGTTTAAGTCAAGATATTGAATGCATCATTTCCTACTGGGCTCCTTTTACCCTGCCCATATATGCAGATCAGGGTATTAAAGCAATTCCCTGAATCATACTGTCCCCCAAAACATTTCACCTGAAGTACTTAGATGAGGTGGGTAAGGTGATTTTCATGTTACTGCTGTTACTCTGGTCGGCATTATGTTTCTAGAGAGTGATTTGAGTTCTTAGACTTTTGCTGCTGAATTTGGTGGCATAAATGACCACGGAGGACAAATGCTTCATGAAGGAATTCAGGGGCATCTGGGTGACTCAGTCAGTTAAGCATCCAACCCTTGATTTTGGCTCAGGTCATGATTTCAAGCCCATGTCAGGTCCACACTCAATGAGGAGTCTGCTGGAGAGTCTCTTTCTCCTTCTGTGCCTCCTACCACTCATCTGCTCTCTCTTCCTCTCTCTCAAATAAATAAATCTTAAAAAAATAATTAAGGCACTCGGTTGTTTGTTTCCAAGGTTGCCATCCAAAGAGAAGACTCTTTATCTCCTTTTACACGAAGATGTTCCTTTGGGTCTTAAAGGTGCTCCTATCATGTAATCAAAATCCCTGTCCCTCTTTCGGACCCTCTTGACCTAAAGCTTATATACCCAGTGGGTATCGTGGTATACTACCTTGATATACTGGTATATTGTCTACTACCACTACTACTAATTGAACAGTTGTATACTGCTTTATGCTCTTCTGTTCCTTCATATATAATATTTGATTTGGTTTTCTTGTGTTGATTTGTTAGGTAATAACCTTATTTTACAGTTGACAGATCCGACTTGGAAAATCTGAATGAATTTCTGAATGCCAAAGAGCTAATTAATGTGGCAGATCTTATGATTTCAAGGCAAGTGCTTTTCCTACCACTCTGCGGTTCTGGCGTCTTGTACCTTATCTTTGGGCCATTGTCTCAACTGCCAATTTGAGAAATAATCGACACACAGCACTGTCTAAGTTTAAGGTGTATTTTAAGGTGTAGTTTAAGACTTGACTTACGTAGATCGTGAACAAATACCATAATAACTTCATCATCTCCTTCATCTCCTAGAGATAGAGTAGAAAGAAAAGAAGAGAAAAAAAAATGTTCTCCTTGTGATGAGAACTCTTAGGATCTACTCTGTTCACACATCCTCTGTATGTCACACAGCAATGTTAGCTGTAGTCACCGCGCTATGTAACCCATCCCTGGGACTTATTTATCTTCTAACTGGAAGTCTGTACATTTTGGCCACCTTCCTCCAGTTCCCCCTTCCTCCAACCCCCATTTTTCACAACCACAAGTCTGTTTTTTCTTTCTGTGAGTTTGGTGGTGGTGTTCTTTTTTAGATTCCCTATGTCAGTGAGATCATACAGTATTTATCGTTCTCTGATTTATTTCACTTGGCATAATGCCTTCAAGGTCTTCCCATGTTGTCGCAAATGGCAGGATTTCCCTTCTTCATGGCTGAATTATACATGTACTGCAACTTCTTAATCCACTCATCCACTGATAGATGCAGGTTATTTCTATGTCTTGGTTATTACAAATAATGCTGCTGTAACCATGGGAGTACAGATATTTTTTAGAGTTAGTCTTTTCATTTTCTTGGGGTAAATACCCAGAAGGGAAATTGCTGAATCACAGGGTTGCTCTCTGTTTAATTTTTTGAGACACCTCCACACTGTTTTCCACAGTGACTACCCCAGCTCCTGTTCTCACCAACAGTGCACAATGTTCTCATTTCTCCACATCGACACCAACATTTGTTATCTCTTGTCTTTTTGGTGGTGGTTGACGGCCAGATCTCAGCTGAATCCCAAACCTGATTTCTAACATTATTCTCTTTAATCCCATTCTGTTTCGTTGTCCACTCCATCAAGCCATCTCTCCCACCTTTTATTTTCCAGACCCTAACCTCAAACCTACTGAAACTTTCCTGTTATTTATTTTTAAAAAGATTTTATTTATTTATTTATTTGAGAGAGAGAGAGAGAGAGAGAGAGAGAGAGAGAGACAAAGAGAGAGAGCACAGGGGGGTGGGCCAAGGGAGAGAGAGAGAATCTCCAGCAGACTCCACACTGAGCTCTGAGTACAGAGCCCAATATGGGGCTTGATCTCGGGACCCTGAAGCCATGACCGGAGCCAAAATCAAGAGTCAGATGTTTAACCAACTGAGCTACCCAGGCATGAAATTGTCCTTTAAAAAAAAAACAAAAAAACAAAAAAACAACCCTACAGGGTCCTGATGATCAGTTCATCTCCAAATGTCTCTCCCTAACTATTGGAAACTCCAATAGTTTTCAAATGGAAACTCCAAGTTTCCTTTCAATCTATCTCATTCCCCTGCACCCGCCAGAGACTGAGCAAAGGAAGAAAACACGGGTGAGAGCAGGTGGGCCGGTATTGCGAGTGCAAGTAGATTTCACGAGACAGGATGAGAAGAGGGAAGTTTGGGTTGAAGTGGTCTGTGTCACCAGCAGAGGAGGCTGGGGCAAGGGATAGTAGGGACGGAGCCGGCCGGCAGTGCACAGCGCCCCAGGACAAACAGATGATAGAAGCACACGGCAGGGTGTTGCTTAGCAGAGATTTTACTCGGGAAGACAACGCGGGCAGTGATGGGCGTGTGTGTGGAAGTGATGACACTTCTGGGGTTACCGCTATAGACCTGGCATCTCACTGATGCGTAATGCAATCCAATATGAAGAGAGGTCGCTCACCGCGTATGTATTTGCTTTTTGATCCATTTGTTTCATGCCAAGTCATCCCAAGCAGAGACACTCTTTAGATTCCAAATCTATCTGTAGCAGTTCCTGTGCAAACATATCCTTTATTACATATGTCTTTTTTTGGACATGATTTTTCCTTCCATTTTAACTGTAAAAATTTCAAACGATCCTAGGCCCCACCACAAGGCTTCTTGCCAGTTCTGTTCTCCTGGGCTGATGGTAAGTCATTGACGACCGCTTTCTGGAGGCCTCTGCCCAGTCAGCTGTGCACCCGCTGAATAGTTGTGTGGTTTAGATTAGATCTCCCCAGTTTGTTGATGAGAATGTCAGGTAGGACAGAATCAAAGGCTTACAGAAGTCTAGGGAGATTACATCTATTGCATCCTTTTTATCTACAAGGCCTGTCACTCTATCATAGAAGGAAATTAAATTGGTCTGGCATGATTTGTTTCTCTAAAAGCCATGTTGGTTCCTACCCAGTCTGTTTTGCTCCTCTAGGTGATTGCAAATTGATCATTTTGATGATTTATCTTAGTAACTTCCCAGGAGCTGGGTTTTGGGCTGACCAATTTCCTTTTTTCCTTCTTTTAAAGGTGGACATTACGTTTACCTCTTTTTCTTCTTTAAGGATTTTCCTTGGCATGTTTAGTTTTTGGTAGCATAGCTCACAGAGGTCTGACAACATAGTCTAAAGCACTCATATTGTTACCACCCATCATTTTTGTGATTTTCAGCAACTGACTATTAATTCAGCATCTTCATTCCTTTTATCTGTAATATCTCTGTATTTAGTCACTTATTCAGTATTTATTGAGAATCTAGGATTTGGAAAAGCAATAGGTATATAGACAATGAATTCATAAGCCTCTTGAGAAATTCACAGTCAAGTGTAGGAGACATACAGATAAAGAGATGATTGTAATATAGTCCTGAAAGCACTGGAATGGGGCTAAGATGGAACACCTATAATCAGCATTTACTGTAATAGATCAGGAAGGCTTCCTGGAGGAGGTGGTGTCTGAGTTCTCACAGCTAAGCAGGAGTATAGTAAGTGTTAGACGGAGTACAGCAGAGAGGAAGGGAATCGGGGCAGAAGGACTAGAATTTACAAGGCAGACTCTGAGTGTACAGATGCACGGTGTGTAAGCAGTGGGATTAGAGCATTCACCTTTTGTGTCTAGGCATCGGGGAAGCAGAGTTGTAATACAAGGCTGGGGAGTATAGTGGTGGCAGAGGATGAAGATCTTCAATGGCAACAAAATAACCTTGGGATACTTCTTGAGGGCAAGTGAGGGCATCGAGCAATTTTATTTCTTGAGTACCCATCATTGTAATAATGTGGATGGTCTTCAAAGGGAGATAGAAAAAAGATGTTGGATAAAGTACTTGCAAACTACTCAGAGAATGAGGACTTAACCGACACAAAACAATTGAATTACAGTAGAAGTAGTTTAGGTAGGTCCAAAGACTCTCAGAGAAAAGTTACTAGGAGTGCAGAGGGCAATGTTCAGATTAAACTTATCTATTTTATTTAAATTAAGGATGAAGCAAGAAGCATCTGTAAGCGTCATTTATTTGGGAAGATTACAAACACTTTTAATTATAAATGACACTTATGTTCCTACAATTGTTCACCACCAGCCACAGTTCAGTTTGCCAGTGTTCCCCACTGCCATAGTAACAACTGAAAACAAACCAAACCAAAACAAAGGCAAGTGGAAAAAAGAGTTACTTCTTCCGATAATGATAAATTAAATATTTCGAATCACCTTCCCTGCTGAAAGAAAAATAGACTAGTTGGAAAAAGGAAACTTTTAGAAGTCTATTAAGTGTACTGGAGCGAAGACAAATAAGAGATAAGCAACGGAACCAGGATTTGGTGGAGGATGTAGACTTAGGGTAATAACCTCAATATTTGGGGTTCTTTTAACCTTATGGTTTTTCCTTCTTTCTCTCCCAAGTGTGGAAAGAGTAGGTGTCATTTTTAACAGTCTTGCAGAGTGAAGTTAGAGTAAGTAAGTAAGAGTCACTCTAGATATGAACACCTGTGAACAACTCTTACTCTAGTTAAGATCCTGAGGGTTGCATCCTGGGAATATGGATGAATCAGGAATAAAAGTCCTACAAATAGAAAAGCCTAGCTTTATACCATCTCAATTCCTAATATTAGGTTAAGAGTTTCCTGGAGTATTACCACTACCAGGTCCCTTTCATACTCAAACAAACTGATCCCTTCTCAAGAAATATAACATCGATTTGGGTCTTAAATAATTTTAAGAATAATTTGAAAATGGGAAGACACCATAACATGAAGGAAAATAAGCAGAAGTATCAGATCACAGAAACACACCCATAGGAACCCCAGATACTGAAATATTCAAACATAGACCTTAAAGTAGCTTTACTTTTTTTTTAAGATTTTATTTATTTATTTATTTATTTATTGACAAAGAGAGATACCACAAGAGAGGAAACATAAGCAGGAGGAGTCAAGGAGGGAGAAGCAGGCTCCCCACCGAGCAGGCAGCCTGATGAGAGGCTTGATCCCAGGACCCCCAGGATCATGACCTGAGCTGAAGGCAGATGCTTAATGACTGGGTCACCCAGGTGCCCCTAAAGTAGCTCTACTTTTTATGTTTAAAGAGATGAAAGATAATTGAGAACTTTGTTAGAGAACTGGAAAGTGTAACAAGAATTAAAATTAAAACTCTAGAAAGTTATCATATATGATTTTAAATAGAAAATTGTATTTTGATTAAACAGTGGATACTATACAGCTGAGAAAAGACAAGAAGGATCATGATGCAGAATCAAGAAGTCCTGTAAATTCCAATAACTAAAAAGAAAATCACACTTAGAAATCACACACTGCAGCCAGGGTAGAGGGGGCAGGGAAGAAGCAAATCGCTTTTAAAGGCGTCACTGTTCGACTGGCTACTGAGTTCTCAAAATGAAAAATAGTAAAAGGTCTTCAATGTTAAGATGAATAAAAAAAAAAGTTGGAATAACTATATGAGTGTCTGAAAAAGTGAATTTCAGAGGAAAGAACAAAAATTTTAAAGGTCAACTTATAATGATAAAGGAGGCAATTCATCAAGGGGTACAAAATTTTAAACAATTGGCACTACCTATTGACAAAGTTTCAAATTATATAAAGTAAAAACTGATGGACTTAAAGAGAGAAATAGATAAATTTATAAATATAATCAGAAGTTTCAATGATTGACAGAAAACAGACAGAAAAATCAGTAAAATTATATTTGACTTGAACAACACTATCAAATGATCTAATTTATATTTACAGAAATACCTGCAATCAGCCTAGTTGGCAGTTTCAGAAAACTCTACCAAACAGCAAAGAACACACTTTTTTTTTTTCCTCAGCGATCATAGACTATTTTCCAGGTAGAGGTGCAATTGTTATGAGAATAAAATAAATTTAAAAGCTGTAAAATTATTAAAGTCATATAAAAAGTATTCCCTGATTAAATGAAACTAAATCAGAAATATTTTTGGAAAATTTTTAGGTATTTGGAAATGGAAGAGTAATAGAGAGAGTAATAGAGAGAGAGTAATATAGAGAAATAGAAAGAGTAATAGAGAGAGAAAGAGTAATTGCTAAATAACTTATGGATCAAATAAGAAATTTTAAAAATAGAAAATATTTTTAATTGAATTAAAATGGAAACACAATATTTAAAAAATTGTGTGATACAGACAAAGCAGAACTTAGAGGAAAAGTTATAGCACTAAGCCCAAGCTAGAAAGGAATGAAGATCACAAACCAATGACCTCAGCTTCTAAATTAAGAAATGAGAAGTGAAAAGGCAAATGAAACTTGAAGTAAGCCCAAGATAAGAAATAAATCAAAGAAACAGAAAATAGAAGAACAATAGAGAAAAATTAATAAAACCAAAAGTTAGTTCTTTGAGAAGATCCATGAAACTTATGAAAACCTGTATTCATATCAATTAGGAAATAAAAACACAAATTAGCAATATCAGAAAAGAGGAAAATGATATCTTTTTTGTTTCTACATGTATTAAAAGAAAAATATGTGAGCGCTATGAGTCATCTTAAGTTATTAAACTTGAATAATTAAAAGTAAAGGAGAAATTCTTGCAAGACATAAGTACAAAAGCACACCAAGGAAGAAATGTATAATCTGCATACACATTTATCAGTTAAAGGAATTCAATTGCAATTAAAAACCTTCATTTTTAAACATCCTATAGGCAACACCATACTTATGATGAATGAATGTTCATCATAAGAACACTGAATATTCTCTGTTAAAGATTAGGAACAAAACAAAGACTTTCACTTTTGCCACTTTGATTCAACATTGGTTGTACTGAAGGTTCTAGCCAATGTCATAGGCAAGAAAGGAAAAGCATTCAGATTGGAATGAAAGAAGTAAAATTGTGTTTATTTGCAGACAACTTGTTCCTCTATGTAGAAAATCCTGTCTACAAAAAAGCTACTAGAAATAATTGGTGCATTTAGCAAGGTTGGCTCATGTATGATCAGTACAGAAAAATAAATTATATTTCTCAGTGCTGGTGATGATCAATTAGAAATTGAAATAAAAATACTGTTTATAATAACAAAAAGTATGAGAGAATGAAATACTTAAGGATACTGAAAACCGTAAAATTTTGCTGAAATAAATTTAAAGATTAATACACACAGATAGCTCAAAACGGATCATGGACATAAATGTAAAAATCACTTTACATGTGATTTTACATTTTATAAATGTAAAACCATGAAAATTCTAAAAGGAAATACAGGCCAACTTTGCATCATCTGCTGTATTAGTCTGCTTGGGCTGCTATAAAAATATACTACCGTCTAAGTGGCTTAACCGAAATTTATTTCCCACCTTTCTGGAGGTTGGCAGGTCTAAGATCAAGGTGTTTGCTGATTCAGTTTCTGGCAAGAACTCTCTTTCTAATGTAGATGGATGCCTTCTTACTGAATCCCCGCATAGCAGAGAGAGTGTGGGTTCTCTGATGTCTATTCTCATAAGAATAGACATCCAATCATCTTGGATCAGGGCCCCCAGTGCTATGTCCTCATTTATCCTTAATTACATCCTCATAAGTCCTATCTCCAAATATAGTTATGTTGAGTTAGGGCTTCAGTATATGAATGGAAGAGGCATCATTCAGTTCACAGTACCTGAGGTTAAGCAAAGATTTCTTAGATACGATGCCAAAAGCATGATTCTTAAAAAGAAAAAATTGATAAATTATAATACATCAAAATTAAAACTTTCTGGTTTTTGAAAGAAATTATTGGGTGCCTGGGTGGCTCAGTAAATTAAGCCTCTGCCTTCGGGTCAGGTCATGATCTCAGGGTCCTAAGACTGAGCCCTGCATCAAGCTCTCTGCTCAGCGGGGAGCCTGCTTCCCACCGCCACCACCCCCCGCCCCGCCTACTTGTGATCTTTCTCTGTGTGTCAAATAAATAAATAAAATCTTTTTAAAAAAGAAAGAAATTATTAAGAGAATGGAAAATAAACCACAGAGCAGAAGAAAGGATTTTCAAAATGATTTGAATAGATACATGAGTATCTATTAAGGGTTTATACCCAAAATAAAGAGCACTCACTATTCAATAATAAAAGAAGCCATCCAATTAAAAAAAAAAAAAAATGGGCAAATGACTTGAATAGACACTTCCCAAAGAAGATAGGCAAATGGGAAGATACATGAAAACATGTTCTACTTCATTAATTATCAGGGAATTGCAAATTAAAAGCTCAATTTTATAGGATTACACACTTCTTAGAATGGCTAAGATTAAACAGAGTGGTGTGGATATAGAACAACTGGAACACTCATGCATTGTTTGTAGAATAACACAAAATGATTCTGATAGGCAAAACCAGTTTGATACTTTTTAAAAGGTGAACATATGCCTATCGCACACTCCATCCATTCCATTAAGAGGGAACTATACATAAAAAACGAAATCATATGTCCATACAAAGACTTGTACACAAATGTTCATAGCAGCTCTATCTGTAATACTTCCAAGCTAGAAACAACTCATAGGCCCATCAACAAACAGGTAAATAGACAAAGAAATTGTGGTATATCCATACAATGTAATATTCCTCAACAATATGATGGATGATTATTAAATAAAACAACATGAATGAATATCAAAATAATACTGGTGACTGAATGAAGCCAGATTAAAAAAAGTACATGCTGTAGGTACCCAAACATGAGTTTTCAATTTATGGTAATTCATTGAGGTATATTTATATTTTATGTACTTTCTTATATTTCTGTTGTGTTTTGCATTTTTTTTTAAGTGGAGGAAGAAAAGAAGTTACGGAAATCAGGCGCGTCTAAGGCAGAAGTGAGCTCAGTGGTAAATTTCTAAGTCCCAAACTATCTTTTTTCCCATGCTAGCAGTTTGCATACCACTTCTGTCTGAAATATTACATGTAATTTCACCAATTATAGCTTCATTGTCACATACAAAGCACTTTTTGTAAAAATGCAAATAACTCGTGTAGCGAGAGGTGATCATTACAAGTCTCTTGTTTCCAGATCCCAGAAATCTGTCTAATGAGTCTGCAATGATTCATTTGCATCTTTCAGGTGAAACCGTCTTTCCCGAGCTAGACAGGAATTTTGCTGCCGTTTATAACATAGTGTCTACAGAGATTAAATTCAGATTTAAATTCCAAAACAAAGTATTGGAATATGATCTATTTGTCATTGGAGAATGCCTGTGCAGTGACTAGCATGATCTATGGGAGAATTGACAGGATTTATATTTGGATTAACTGGTCTAAATTTTGGGTCTACTGATTATTAACTATTTTACTGTGAGAAAATTATTATGCCTTTGTCAGGCTCAGTTCCCTTATTTGTAAGATGTGAGTAAAAAATACCTATCCCCAAAAGATGTTATGGGGCTCGAATGACATAAAACACACCATAACCCTGAGAAATAAAGATCTCGATTCACAACAGGAGGAATAAACTTGGATAGAAGAGATAAAATAGACCAATAAGAAGGTCAGGTATGACTAAATCATTGTTCCATTCTGCTTGTTTCCATCTCTCACATTGTCAGTGTTTTGAGCAACTGCCTCATAATTAAATCTCTCTTTATTATTTTCAGAGGCTCAGAAAACATCCATGGAGCACCTCTTCCTTGACTCATGTAAACGTGTGTGAACTAATCATCCATATTTTCAAGCTCCTAATCTTTCTCTGGAAGAGAAAAGATAGTGTCTGGCGTATAATCAGCCACAAATATTTATTGAATTTAAAACTTATCTAGAATCTCTTTATATGTACAATTTGGACCATATCTTGGGATGGAATGATTGGTATAGGCCCTATCTGCCACCTAAAGGGTGGACTTCTATTGGTCCTATGGCTATTTTGGATGGATTTAGGATATTCTCCCTAGATTTAGGATACGAGAAAGGGGACCCACGTCATTTACAGCCATTACTGGACATTGAGGAAGGTTTTGAGAATTTTTCTGTGAAATCTTCAGGCATAAGACAACATGTATCTATTGACTTATTTACATAGAGTGTTTAGTGTTTTTATTTTTATTTTTAAGATTTTATTTATTTATTTGACAGAGAGAGAGAGAGATCACAAGTAGGCAGAGAGACAGACAGAGAGAGAGAGGGGAAGGAGGCTCCCCGCTGAGCAGAGAGCCCGATGCGGGACTCGATCCCAGGACCCTGAGACCATGACCTGAGCCGAAGGCAGAGGCTTAACCCACTGAGCCACCCAGGTGCCCCAAGTGTTTAGTGTTTTTAAAAAACAGAGATGATACCATTGACCTATACTAGACTTCATAAAGTCCCGAGACTTCATGAAATTGTAAAAAATCCATTTTTAATCTATTTGTCCAGATTCATCACCATCCCTGTAACAATGAGAGATGCCTAGCCATGATGAGGGGGTGTGTGCTGACAGTCATTTCACAGGAGTCAAAGTTGTCTGGCCCGTGGGGCAAATGGTTCCGCTAACTTAGTTCCATGCCCGCTGAGCCAACTAGCAGTGCCACAGAGAGTTAGAAGCCAAAAGGACTGGAAGCCACACATGTGTTTTTTTTTTTAATAAAACATATTCTTTCTAGAAAAGAAGTCGTTTTGTGACTATGTATAATACAAGAAAAATATTTGGCTTTTCCATTCCTCTGAAACTTCAGTTTCAAAGTTTCTGGTGTAAAACATCCAAACCCAAACACAGATCTTTGAGATGCCTCGAGATGTTCTCCTCCTCGCTGTGACTGAACCAAAGAGCGGGTCCCATCAACGAGAGCTCAGAGTCTCTGAGAGAGAGATGATGTCGAGGACTGAATTAGCTCTGTAGGCTGTTGAGCTTTGGTCCAGAAAACCATTTGGACAAACAGAAGAATCAATAAGACATTGCCCAAGGGGCCATTCCTCCTGGGAATTATCCAGCTGTCTTTGTGGACTGCTTTTCTAAACATCCTTCAATAAGCTATTTAATTTACCATTTAAATTTAAATCAGAGGGCTACTTAACCCTTGGGTCCTGGCTTTGAGTACTGAATTAATCAAGAGAAAAGACACGTTACCTTAACTTCACTAAAGTGGATCTTTTCTCTCATATAATTATATTTTTAGAGGAGGAAAAAAACATCTCCATGTATTTATTTTACTCTCCCCACTGGAGGTGGTCTACCTTTTAGCGAAGGAATGGCAGGGAGCTGGGAGAGGGGGCAAAGACAGCAGCTTCTCGGGTGGTGATAGTTTTTTGTAACTTTCCTGGAGACACACTGACGAAGAAATAACCCAGTTGCGGTTCTATTGTGTTTGGTCCAAAAGGTCAGGATGGCTTGTAGAGAGAAGCGTAGTTGGTTTCGTGGTGACCCAAAATTATCCTGGACTTCAAAGAACTTCCTCTTCTCTCTGCATGAAGAACTCTTGAAAGAAGTCCTTTTTTCCTTTTACAAGGTGAATGCTTCAAAGCACGTGGGAGGAGTATTTCCTTCTCGCTGTTTACCTTTCAGAGGTGAGGAGTTCAGAGACGTTTCCCTGTTTGTACAGTAGAATCTAATCGTCGGCTTGGAGGCGACGTTACTACTCCCGTTACTACTGTCAGGAGTTTCCCGTGCTCATTTTTCACTTACTGATGCACTAAAGAAGCCGTGCCAGGAACCAAAAAAAAGCGGCGTGACATTCCTCTGGAGTATATTTCTGTCAACATTGTATATCCCTAAAAAAAAGAACCCGGTTCTGTTTTCAAAGCCTTCCTTTCTTTCGCAGGTTACAAAATGCTCCCTGAGCAGCCCGGAACGATAGGCGGAGTGGAAGCGTGGGGAAGCACAGAGATGTTCACACCACTCAAGGGGGGCGGGGGAGACTGTGAAATAATGTAACAGATTGATGGATTTGACCAATTGCATCCAAACACCTCCACGGAAGCGCAGGGCATGTTTTCCCCAAGACATCCAACAACGGTCAACAGGGTACAAATACAGTTGTGGAAGCCTGCTGAAATTGATCACAGGTCCTGCAATGTATTATTTGATGTCATTTGTAACCTTATTTTATCTGCCCTGGGAAGCTCCTTGAGGGTGACTGCAGAGATTGTCTCTTGTTAGCCTAGAAACTTCCTTGGAGGAATAGAGCAATCCACGTACACTTTGTTGGGATTGTTTTTTAAAAAGGTGTTTTTCCAGGGCACCTGGGTGGCTCAGAGGGTTAAAGCCTTTGCCTTAGGCTCAGGTCATGATCCCAGGACCTGGGATGCAGCCCAGCATCGGGCTCTGCTCAGCAGGGAGCCTGCTTCCTCCTCTCCCTCTCCCTGCCTCTCTGCCCACTTCTGATCTCTGTCTGTCAAATAAATAAATAAATCTTTAAAAAGAAATAAAAGGCGATTTTCCCATTAATATGGAAAATCTCCAACTTTGGGGTGGAATTTTAATTTTGAAGACAGCTGAAGATAATTAGAACAGAATCTGGTAACATAAATCACTAATCTTTGTAATATTGTTTAGCAAAAGGCATAAATACATTAAAAAATTAAGGTTGAGAACCATAGACATCCTATGATCATGGTGAATAAAAGAGTATCACCCTAGGGAAGACCAAATGAGAGAAAACACACCAAAATGTTAATATTAGAGTCTTTGAATTCCGAACAATTTTTTTTCTCACATTTATAGTAAAAAAAAGATAAATTCTTGTTTAGGAAAAATAATGAAGCACATTTTCTTTTGCAATGAATATACTGTCTCTGACTGAGGGAAAATATATACAAAAAGATAAAAAATTGTTTTCAGCAATGTAACTATCATTGTAGCAATATAATTGTTATATTTTAACTGTTACATCGTAACTTACTTAAAAGTAAAATAAAGTTAGCTGCTGTTTATTGTAAAGCTACTATGTGTGGAGCACATGATTCTATCCTGCATGCACATGATCTTGAACCCAGAAAGTATCATGCAAGGTGAACATTTTAATTTTAATGGCATTTTACAGAAATTGAAGTGTAGAGTTGAAGTAACTGGGTTCCAAGTCCCACGTCGTGTATGGGGTTGAGTGTAGGACTTTTAATCTGAAGCCTGTGATCTCCCAACATCAGAAAGCCTCTTCCTGGGTCCAGTGAACCTTCACTTTGGCCAAATGCAACTATCCTACATTCAAGGTGTCTTACAGACCAACCCCACCTGACCACCTTACCTTATTCCCCTTCTTCCTGGGCTCACCAGGGACATTCCTGCCCTCAGCCACCTTCCCTGAAGGGTCTTTTACCCTCTTGTATCCTTGCACAGCCAACTCAGTCTCCAAACCATAAACATCCCCGGACCTATCCGGTTTGCCGGCATCATGCCTACCTTTGAATTTTTATCAACTCTGCTCTTCATCAGGCATCTGCTTTTTGCCAGTTTTTGTATTTTTTCTTATTATCATTCAATATTTTACATATATGTGGCTTACTCCACAGCTAGAATGTTCTCTTCTCGAGGTCAGGTGCACATACTCTCTGTTGGCATTTATTTCTTTTTTTAAAGATTTTTATTTATTTATTTGACAGAGATCACAAGTAGGTAGAGAGGCAGGCAGAGGGAGAGGGGGAAGCAGGCTCCCCGCTGAGAAGAGAGCCCGATGCGGGGCTCGATCCCAGGACCCTGGGATCATGTCCTGAGCCGAAGGCAGAGGCCTTAACCCACTGAGACACCCAGGCGCCCCAGTTGGCATTTATTATGGCATAACATAATGGTTAAGAGAGGAGAACGCAGAGTCAGTAAGTCAGTGGCTCCTACCACGTCCTGGTCTTGAACACGTTATTTAATGTCTGAACGCCATAGCTCCCTCCTCTGTAAGCTGTGATTTAGAGTTAGTATTAATAAATGCAAAGCAAGTATTGGTACATTCAGGAGACATGGAAAGCACCCAATAAGCATGATTAACCAAAAAATTAAACACTTTTTTTTAGTGCTGTCCTCTTTTTAACCTAGCAGTTCCTTCACTGTGGAGTGACTCATCACAAGGAAGCAGGTGGGACTCAGGTGACGTTCTTGCTTGTCGGTTGGCAATGGTCAGTGACTCACAAGGATCTCTCGTGGGTGCTCACTGTTTGTGACTAAGGTTGCAAAACTAATAGATGTTTCCAACACATTTTCCAAAGAATCAAGATGCCCAGTGGTGCAAGCCCATCTCTTACGAACTTTATCGGAGAAAATAAATGACCTGCTTGATGGAATTCACTTTTAGCCTCAAAGTTATTTTAAAAAGTCAGGTCCCAAAGCAATTCTGTTCTATTGACACTAAAGCAGAGCTGCCTAGCATCACAGGAAGACCAGAAAATAGCTTTGGAAGTTTTAGGCAGCTGGGGCTGGGTGGTTCGCTCTGCTTGGGGCTTATGTGTGAGGTTTTAGGTCTTCTGTAGGTGGCAGAAGAAAGGTGACGAACTTTGGTTACAAACATGAGTCATGAGAGTGATCAGTCAGTTGTCCTGACTGTTGCTGCAAGTCGTCGAGTACTTAAAACACCGTGATCATGTGTACCATGTGTACCATGATCAACTTAGAAAGAGCCAGCAGCCCCTGCGTGTTAAACCTTGGCTGTATCTGGAACATCAGCAGGCAGGGAGCTGTCTTTCTCATGTTAAGTCATTATATTATCCAGAACCTCTTTCACCACTCTGGTGGATGAGAAGACTGCCAGGGACATCACTTAGGACGAGCTAAACAACGCACACAAGACCTCAGTAAGGAAAGATCCACACAAAAAATACTTCCGAGATGGCACACATGGGCTATTTTCATCTATAAGAGGCAAATGATTTACTAGAGCATAGCAGTAACCACTGATGGAAAACTGCTAAGTGCCGGATCCTTTATGGGACAGATAATCTTCACTCTGGTTAGAGAGATCTTCCTAAATTCAAAAGCAGAGGCTGTCCCTTTTCTGCGGGCCACAATTCCGTAGCTTCGCATTGTCTCCAGGGCATGAACCTCACGGAGCTGTGCACAGGAAATGCCCTCTTGGTCTGTTTCTCAGCTCCACTGCTTGGAAGCTTAGTCCCCGCCCTTCCACTCCTGCCCACCGCATACCGCAGATCTCCAAAGTGCCTTGTTGGGGCATCTCCCGGGCCTTGTTCTTGCTGTCCCTTTTGCGCTGGGAAACCTGTCTTCCAGCCCTTCCCTTTTTCCAAACACCGACTTCTGTTAAGGTATCACCCCCTCCGCAGGGCCTTCCCTGAGCATTCCTTCCTCCTGAGAACTACTTAGATTTTTCTCCCAGATGGTCCCATAGCTTTTTTTCCCCTTTAATTGAGATATAATTGACATAGAACAATGTATTTCATTTAGGTGTACAAAATAATGACTGGGTATATGTGTCTATCACAAAATGATTGCCAGAACACGTTTAGTTAACATCCACCCCTAAACACAGTCCCAGTGTTACTTTTTTTTTTTTTTTAAGATTTTATTTATTTATTTAACAGAGAGAGAAAGAGATCACAAGTAGGCAGAGAGGCAGGCAGAGAGAGAGGGGGAAGTAGGCTCCCTGCTTAGCAGAGAGCCCCATGTGAGACTCGACCCCAAGACCCTGAGATCATGACCTGAGCCAAAGGCAGACACTTAACGACTGAGCCACCCAGGTGCCCCAGTCCCAGTGTTTCTTCTTATGGTGGGCACTTGTAAGATTTACTCTTTGCATCTTTCAAATAGTTGATGAGCTTTATTGACTGTAATTACCACGCTGGACATTCGATCTCTAGGACTTAACCGTTCTGATAACTAGAAGTTTGTACCTTTTGACCACCTTCACCCATTTCAACCACCCATTTCAACCACCACCTGTAGGTAGGTCTTTATTCACTCCCCAGCCTGCACCAGAGCACTCAGCCCATGACCGGAGCTGCTTCTTCGCCTGTGGATTGTCTCAAGACACAGGGTCTATGTCAAAGAATTCAATAAATATTGGTTAATTAAATCCTCACAAGAACCCATTCCAGATAGGTCATTATCTTCCTCCTGTCATGGATGTGGAAACCAAAGCTCCATTCGACTAAATAAGTTGTTCCAAATCATGCCTTAGTACTTGGCCAAGCTTGATTGAAACCAAGATCTCTTTGCATCCAAAGCTCAAAGGCTTTTAGTGCACCACCACTGACCTCCAAGATGAGAGGCTACTGAACACCGGTTGGTCACGATAAAACCGCTTGATTGTTCAGAAAACTGATACTGATTTCATGTATGGAATCTGAATGACTGAGAATGACTACATGTTGGCTCCATTTCAGGCTGACCAACAGAAGACTGTAAAACTCATATTAAATCTGCTCCGTGAGATGCGCCTAATGGAATTCTAGAGTCTTGATGAGGGTTCTCTGTAGGAAAAGTTCCAGACATCCTCTTGGAATATCAGAACATTTCCACCCTGAGAGAAAAGGCTCCTGCCCACTCCCGCCTTGCCACTCCCCACTGAGCAATGGGTTGGATGGCCTCCAAATTCTTCCGAGTCATCTTGCCAGCTGAAGCATGGAGTGATGGTGTGATAGAATTAGCAGGAATTGGGGGCTGGGACTATGAAGCGAGATATTGAAAGTGGGGATGGAGACGAGGGCCCCCTGCCCAGCAGACACTCCGATGGCAGTTTTGGTCAAGGTTGGATTTTCTGGCTACCTCTTTATTCCAAGTGGTACGAGAATTGGATGTCTTATTTGTCCTTTATTGGGATGTCCTGTTGCTTCCAGTCTTTCCCTCTCCCTTGGGAATGAATTTATCTGACTATAGCCTTAACAGTGATGAAACAAAAAGGGATTTTAAAGATTCATTTCTATGACCTTGCCTCTTCCCTCTTTTTTTTGTCCACTTAGATGCTGTACATGGAGAAGGGATGGGTGAGTCTTAGGACATAAACTATTCCTTTTGTGTCAGCATCCTGAATTCAAGGTTTCAGCAGAGGGTGGGAGGGAGGGCTGCATCGAGTGTGCAAGCCAGGATGGGTAACAGGACGGAAGTTTCATCAAGAGAAAGGAGCAGTAATGAGATTTGGGTATGCAGACCTCTCTCCTCCCTCACTTGCACTCCGTCTACAGAAACCATGCTGGGCTGACCTTAGCGTGAAGAGCAGCGTGAGTGGGAGTATGGGATCTCCCAAAAACCAAAAAGGGGTTTTAATGATGGGGAGAGGGAGAGTGAACAAAAGAGAAAATTCCATCTATAACAATATGGGGAAGAAAAGGATGTGTCTAGAGTGAGCCCCTTTCTTAGGACGTTTTTCTGGGAAGTTCCAAGTAAAGGCACCAATCGGGAGTTCTCAAATTTTAGGATGTGTATTCCCTCCGAGGTTGTTAAAATGCGGGTTCCCAGACTTTACCCTTTTGTTTTTAATCCAACAGGTCAGTGGGGCTTAAGAATCTGAATTTTTTAAATACCACAGGTAATTCAAATCCAGGTGGCTTACCGTCCAAACTTTGAAACATATTAGCTGTCCTCATTTTTGGAGATTCAGAAGTCAGTCCGTGGTCGAAGACAGTCGGATGACCTTGTGCTTTTCTTTAATGCATGAAGTTACAGTCCATTAATTAAACAATAGCATTTAATTTAAAATATATACTGAGAACAAAAGACCTCTTTTTGTACATCTAAAGCAGATATCATTTATCTTATTGTTGAAAGTTCTGTGGTAATGTTGTGCTTTTTCTCCAAATAATTGGCATTGTGATGTTCTTCTATCTTCATTTTTTAATGGTTTAATATGATTTTTCTCCCTGTTTAATCTGCTATTGCCTGGTTAAATCATCTTCCCTTCAAGGCAAAGACTGAGGCTGCTTTTGTTAGATTAAACATTTTTTTTTTTTTAATCTAACCCAGCTTTCAGCTCCATCTACTTACTTACATCATTGGTTGGGTAACAAAAATTGCCAGGATGTCACCCAGTGGGAAAATCAATTCAGGAAAGAAGCCTAGCACTGTGTGTTTGACTACAGAGCATCTCTTTTTCTTCCTCCGAGCGTATCTGTCTCAGCACACCTGGGTATTCCTCCCCGGGGCTGAGAAGAAGTTCGAACTATCCCACTCTTAATTAGCAACATCCCTTTCCCCTGATACTACAGGTGAACATGATTTATTCTCTTGTATATATTCCTAAGAGAGAGACTCACCGAGAAAAGACGCAGCACGGTACAATGACGAGGAGGCCAGTGGTGAGGTGCTGGAGAGGTAATTTCTCTCTATTGTTCCAGGAGGCTTTTTAAAATAAATGTTTCTCATGATACAATCCAGCATCCAACTAGGAGTTGGGAATGTTCTTGTTCGTGAATTTAGATGTTTCAAAGATACCTCCCCCACCCCTCTGACAGTATCTCCTAGCCTAGCCTTTGGTGTAACTCAATCGGTTTTTAACTTGTACGTAGGTATCTCTTCCAGAGCACACAGCACGCATAGACTTCTCCAGGTCTCTAAAATTCCCCAGTTTGTGCCCTTTTTGGAGGCGATCTTTTTCAGATTTCATGAGGTCTCTCTGTGGGGTATATACTACCAGGAGATGAAGAACCATTGAACAAATGGCCCAACACGTTGCCCTATAAAAAATTAATCCCATGTTGCAATAGTGGTTTTTTTCAAGGGGACTCAGTTAACTCGGAAGCTGAAGTTAAAAGGGAACTTTCTTCCTCTTGAGAACTCTTCTTTTAGAAGAACTGCAAGATGATCCGTGCCCTTCGAGAGCCTAGGGGCCATTTACCTCCGAATTACATTCTATGAAGTGCTCTGTGATCATCGCCATGAACCAATCGCCGGGCGTTTAATTGTAATTAACTGTCACGCTCGATTTTAAGGTCTAACTTTTTAAGTGCATTCTGCCTATCGATCAGTTTTTAAGGATGTTTAAAGAGAAAGTGGATCATAAAAAGATACAGTACGTAAAAATTTACCCCATTCCTCTCCTCTAAAGCTTTCTGATACAAGGATTCTTTATTTTAAAAACAATGCTATAGTCAAAAGGGCAGGTTAATGGCTCTCATGTAAGGCATCGGATTTCAAATGGACACTGAGGAGAAATAGGGCATCTTAAGATACCGTGACATTTTTTCATTATTATTGACTAGCTGAGTCTGCTAAGTTTTACCTTAAGAAAGTGATCTTGCATGTCCGATACCATTTAGATGGTGGTAAAATCAAGAGTTTCAGGTTTGTCACCTGTATGATGGGAGTAATGAGATCATCTTTTGCACAGGCTTTATAGAACAATTCAATAAAATAATTAAGCACATGATTAGAATAGGGCTTGGTCTGTGTCTGTACAGAATATGTTTGCTATGATTATATTAAAATATCTTTTGAATATAAACATTGAGACATGCAAAAATGTGTCGCTTCTGATTTGTGTTTAATCTTCATTGGATTAGAGTTTTTAATGCTTTGCTGGGTTTGACAGTGAACTTTTGGCTAAATATACAGATGAAAGGGTCCTATCTTAGTCTTTGCTTATTTGCGTGCTTTCTCCTTTATCATTTTCTTCTCTGATAGCTTTATGACAATTCCTTATTGTTCTGGATCTCTCCTCCTGACCTGAGAAACTTGTATTCAGTTTTCTCAGGATTCTATTCCTTACAGTGAAATGAGTTTTTAAAAATTATCAAAGCTGGTAAACATTTTGTGCTACTATGTAACTGATGCCACGTTTTACACCTTTCTGATAATATCTGCATGTCATTAGGTCTCCTTGGAGATTATGTTCATTGGAAGGAGGGACCTTACTGACAGCAGTTTGGGATACACTGAGGAAGTTTTTTTTAAAAGACCAATAGGACTTCCAACCTAGACACTTCATAGAAACACTATTCTGCCCACCCACGGGCCGGGTGACCACACATTACAGAGACAGTTGGGGGTTTGCCTCTGGTTCCAGACTGCCTGGATTTTGTATCCCAGCTCCAACTTATAGGCTGAGTGACCTCGAGCAAGTTGCTTAGCCTCTCTCTGCCTATGTTTTCTCATCTCTATAAGAGAAGAATAAAGAGTACCTACATCAGAGAGCTGTTACAAGAATTAAAGCTAATGCAATGCAAAGCACTTAGAATAAGAAGTACTGGATACATGCGCTTAGATAAGGGATAAGGGTTTGCTCTTATTCTTTCTAGAACAATTCTAATTTCAATTATGTTTTCACAAAATACATTGCTAATCAGAAATGAATCCTTTGTCAAACCAAGTATCTTGACTCTGAGTACTGACTTACCAAGACATCTTTTTATATGAAGGCTGGGTGTTGTGTTTTTCTTTCTCTCTTATAGGAGATAAGAAGACCAAAGAGTTAAAATAAAATTAAAATCACCGGAAGTTTCACCCAAACGGTGTGCACTGCATATATTACTCAAGAAAGCATGGACACATTATGATCATGACCCAAGATAGTGACAATATCCGAGGCCATTCTTCTCCGTTGCCCATCAATATGGGCAACAGAGGTGTTGCCAGAGGAGGAAATAGAGATTAACCGCACTGCCGATGGGCCTTTTGCTTTAGCAAAAGTAAAAAAAAAAAAAGCAGTGAGTAAAACAAGGAACAGGGACAAACCAAATTCTCAGTCATTCTGTTAAGTCTCAACATGAGTATGACCAATTCCCTTGACTCGAGGGTTTCCCTTCCAACTAATTTCTCCTGTGCCTCTTTTTTACACATGTAGAGAGATGAGCTGAACAGTAATGACTTACTTCCCCAACACTTTAACTCTAATCCCATCAAACTGCCCACTTGTACAAGAACTGCACCACACCCCGAAGGTATGTCCAGTCCCAACCTCTGGAACACTCCCATGCCTCACTTTACCCTTTTCTCCTCCTGTGCAGGAGACAGGTTGCCTGAGTAGTCTTAAGCCCATGACCTAATGAATGGGGGCCATGGCGGTCCTGCCTGTTTAGCAGTTTGTAATTAATCTGTGAAACCCATGATGCTAAGGCAGGACTCTGACATGTCATAGAGCACGTTCCTAACAGGGATTAAATATTTACATGTGAAAAAGAAGAGCATTTGTGGCTGCTCCATTTTGGGTTAAATTACAGGCCTATCAATCTTAACACCATAGAGCATGAAATCAGGAAGTATTTTTCCCTCCACTGAATAATGCATCGCACAGTTCGGTGTACGTCAGGAGAAGCGCTTTGCATAGGAGGAAAAGAGAGAAAGTAGAACACAACAACGACAATGAATTCAACCAACCTTCCAATTATGACTTCTGTCTTAGTTTGTATCAGGGGTTTTCAATCTCTGCCCTCGGGCCTGAGGCTGATGAATCACACCCAGTTCTTTCCTGCTCCTCCTGTGTAGTTATCATTGAAGTCACCGACATGTATCTTGGCAACAGCAGGACAATATGGAGATGCCCAGGCTCTGGTTCCAAGACAGCTTAGACAGGTTTTATGGTGGTGGTTCTTTTGTTTGCTTGCTTGAGAGAGAAGACAAGGACAGAATTAGTGATTTGATGGCTATCCTTTGGGTCACATTTTTGCAAGCATGGAGGGCTGAGTCCTACTACTGGCACCAAATTGAGAGAACAGGATTATTTTTTTCTTTTTGGTTTGTTATTGAAGTTGTTAAAGGGTGTATGGTAGGGTATCTTTTTGTCTGAGAACTGTTGGCACGTAAAAAACAAAGCAGTCTTGATTTGTTGCTGCTACTAAAAAGGATGGCAAGAGAAGCTTTAGACCTAAGCGACCCAGCATAGCACACGTGGTACTGAGCCCCGGAGATGTGGTTAGTCGGAATGGATGGGCATTGGACGAGTGTATTACACACAAGATTTCATAGACTTAGTATTGGCTCAGTTACGGTTCCATTATTTTTATATTTGTTGCATGTGGAAATGATAATATTTTGGATATATTATGTTAAATAAAATATATCATTAAAACTAATGTCATGGTACAAGAACTTTTTTATTTCTTCAATGTGACTACAAAGCAAACTTAAAAACGTTGCTCACATTTGTGACTTACATTATATTTCCACTGGACAGTGTTGCTCTAGGTCAGGTCACCTGATTCAGCAGCTCAATGTTCCAAGTTAACAATCGTAGCTGGAACGAGTACCAAAGAACACTTCTTCACATAACTGCAACTCAGAACGTTATCTGTATTCTCGGAGCTTGAAAGAACAAAACGACTTACTCCAAAAGACTTCCTTGATGCAAGTGCTTCACATTTTCCAAATGTCACCTGTTGAATATGCACATAATTACAAAGACTATTTTTTTTTTAATTGAAATTCTGGAGGCAATGTAGTTCTGTTTTGTGAAGATATGAGTTCTACCTGACACATACAATGGCATTAGTTCATGGGTAGGAGAATTGTTTAGGAGCAATCATTAGACAATGTGAATTGAGGTCACGTGTGTGTGTGTGTGTGAACACAGATGTTTGAGCATTTCTTTCAAATCTTCCACAAACCAAAAAATTAGGGGATTTCTCTAAGGTGTTGGTGGTAAGGGAGTTTTTGGAAGGACACAAAGTGGGATACCTAAAGACTCATTTAAAAGTTAAGAATCAATGGCCAGGGGGAGCCTGGGTGGCTCAGTGGGTTCAAGCCTCTGCCTTCTGCTCAGGTCATGATCCCAGGGTCCTAGGATTGAGCCCACATTGGGCTCTCTGCTCAGCAGGGAGCCTGCTTCCTCCTCTCTCTCTCTGCCTGCCTCTCCTACTGCTTGTGATCTCTGTCTGTCAAATAAATAAATAAAATCTTTAAAAAAAAAATCAATGGCCAGGTAATGTAAATTAGCTAGCCATCTGTATAGGTTGCATTAGCTTAAGATAATTTTTAAATTGATGCTTGACTGTCAATATTCAGCTGAAGTTGAATAACTAACTAGAACCATCCTTTGAATTTTGCTACAATCATTATGTATTCCCTCTACTTGGTATGCCAATCAAGCAAATGATGTTTGCTTCATACCATGAGCAAGAATATGTCAGATATGGTGGCAATTTTAGGTGATTATAGACTTCATTGTTCAAGATTCTTTGCATCTTCTGGCTCAGGGAATAAATGAGTTAAGACCTCATGTTCTGCATCATTTGAAATGCCTATGAAATGCCATGAGCTGTGTCAGACAGCCCAATTATACCCCATAGAATTTTAGGAAATTTATAATTAACATTCCAAAATAATTTTTACCTTGTATCTGCTTTAGAGATTTAATAGCAACTGTTTTTTAAAACTCCTCTGCATTTTTAAAAGAAAATTTTATTTACTATTTCAAGGAGATTAACACCTTAAGATAACATGCTGGTAGCAAAAAGACAATTAGAAAGGAGAAACATGTATAAAAGTCTAGCAAACTGAACAATGGACAGGCTGTGGGAGTTGTGAGTTCTCATTGTAGTTTGGTGGTAGATGAACAGTTTATTTGTCTTATCAGTCAAAGGTTGATAACCTCTTTTATCTAGTTCCTGGGACTTTTGTGAAAGAGAACTAATAAAGCTCCCAAATATTAAAACACTTGGCCCAAATAAAAGTTCTATAGAAACCAACAGAAAAGCAGTGGCTGATGAAATGAGAAGTTTCCACCTCTGCTTTACGCTCCAGTGAGATGTAAGATATGGTTGGAGGTTGACAAGCAAAAGAGTTTATTACAGAGAGTCAAGAACAGTCTGCTTCTGAGTTGGTAAAATTCTGAATGAACTCAGAGTAGAGAATCTACTTTAATTTCACTATAATTAGTAGACACAAATCCTTCCCCCCCCCAAATTATTTACGAGAACCAATATATAGTTAATTTCCAAATATCACTATATAAATAATAATGATAAGAAGTTAAGTATCAGGACCCCAGATCCCAGTATATCCAGTAATATAAGATCCTAGGATATTATAATATGGCAAGTAGAAATGTTGTTGACATAAGAGGATATATGGTGTTTGTGCTTTCTAAGGAACTCTTATGGCTAAAACCTACAAGATGCCTGGGGAAGAGGCTAAATGCAACCATAGAATAAGCACTAATCCGTGCAAAGGAATCACGTGAACTCCTACATGGGCTGGCATTGTGCAAAAATCATGGGCAGTCCTCATCTAGATGGGGAGTCACAGCAGAAGACTATTAAAAAGTACAAGAAAGCATACAGTTAAATCTACACTTGTGTGATAAAGTCAGAGGATGTGGTGATCAAGAAAACAGAGAGCATCACAGGCAGAGGACATGGGAATAACACTTAAAGGACTTGAAGAATTAAGAGCTAGTATCCAAAATCTATAAAGAAGTTATCATATGGTTTCACTTATTTGTGGAACATAAAGAATAGCATGGAGGACATTAGGAGAAGAAAGGGGAAAATGAAGGCGGGATATCAGAGGGGGGACACAAACCAGGAGAGACTATGGAATCTGGGAAACAAACGGCGAGTTTTAGAGGGGAGGGGGGTAGGGGGGACGGGTGAGCCTGGTGATGGGTATTAAGGAGGGCGCAGATTGCATGGATCACTGGGTGTGGTGCATAAACAATGAATCATGGAACACTACATCAAAAACTAATGATGTACTGTATGGTGACTAGTGTAACATAGTAATACATACATAAATAAATAAAATCGTTAAAAATAATTTAAAAAAAGAAAGAATTTATCAAACTCAACACCCAAAGAACAAATAATCCAAAAAAGAAATGGGCAGAAGACATGAACAGACATTTCACCAAAGAAGACATACCAATGACCAACAGACACATGTCCGTTGACAAGGATAAACAAAATGTGGTGTATGTACACTAGGGAATTTTATTTGGCAACAGAAAGGAAGAGGTACTAATGAATGTTATAACACAGATGGACCTTGGAAACCTTATATTGAGTGACAGAAGCCAATAAATAAAAGGTCATATATGATGCTATTCCACTGATATGAAATGTCCATAATAGGCAAAGCCACAGGACGGAAAGCTGATTAGCAGTTGCCAGGGGCCAGGGGCGGGGGAAGTGGGTTTGGTGGTGGGAAGTGGGGGGTGGGGGGATGGGGAGTGATGGTAGCAAGGGTGCAAGTTTTTGACGATGATACAAATCCTCTGAAACGCACTGTGGCACTAACTGCGCACCTCTGAGAACAGATTAAACGCCACTAAATTGTGTGTCGAAAGTGTGATTTCACAGCCTGACTTATGTCTCAGTAGAACAGAGAAGAACAAATGCTTGTTGCTCAACAGGTCAGTGAGCTCTTCCTGTCTCACTCCATGTAGCCCAGGCTGGAACACACACAGTTCAGGTGAGAGGCGACAGGACACACTGAGCCAATGGACCAACATTCCAACTACAGTTGTCTGGAAATGCTGAATAAGCTACAGAACACCTTTTTTTAAGATGTCAGCTGAGCCCGCAGGAAAGACAGGGATTGCCTAAGGGGACTCAGAGTAGAACTGCAAATGATCTTTGAGCAGGTGAGTGACCTAGGGGGAAAGGGAGGTGGTTCCAACAACAGCCACTGGGAAGCAGTAGATAAGAACCTGTCAAGAAGGAGCTGCAATGGAACCCCAGCTTGGAGCCAGATGTCTGAGGGGCTATGTACAGAGCAAAAGGGGACCAGAAAAAAACCTGCTCACGAGCACAAGGAGAAAAAACAATCTTATTCCTTGTTGGTTTCAAGGCAAAGCCAACTTTTCTCATAAGAAATCAGAATACCAGTCTTGTTCCTTTAGCTAGGATGGGATGTTAAACTTCTAGCTGAGAAATTAACATAAAATTGGTCAAAGGCCAGGGCTGTTTCTGGGACATCTGAATGAATCAAAGTCAAAATAACTCTAGAGAGGCTTTCCCCAATCCAGCCTGTTGGGACCCAAAGTCCTATGAACGAGGAGCTCACAATCAAACGTTGAAACAGACACAAAAAACAACCCATTGCGATTAAGACTCTGTAACAAGGAATCTTGGAACACTGAAAAACATAAAATTAAATTAAGATGTTCAAAAAAAAGATTTTGTAACATGTTTCAACCAAGAATATTATCCCTTCACTCCCAGAACTTGATGTAATAAAATCAAATTGGAAAGAAACTGAAAAATACAAGTTTATAAAGACGTGAGTTATTGATAGGCTGATGACATAAATAGGACTATAGGTGATCTCTCTAGCACAATGGCATTTACGTATAGAAGAGAAGAAACAGGAATGGGAACTGGGATAAAAAATAATGAAATAGAATAGTAACAGGCTCCTGTATGGATGGGAGATGACAGCGGGCCAGGTCCTAAGAGGACTGTGGCACAATAGGACGGACACAGGCTTGAGAACCAGATGCCTCCCTTTTATATCTTGGTGCTGCCCTCTCATTGACTGGGTCCTGGTGGTTGGGCAATTATGTAATCCCTCTGTGCCTCAGTTTCCTCACTTCTAAATGGCAGCTGGTCATGGTGCCTTCCCCATAGGAGTATGAAGAAAGTACACAGCCCTTGCCATATGTCTTGTCTGTTGTAGTGGCTACCGTACGGTGCTGCCTGGACTCATAAGTTTGGAAGGACTTGCCCTCAGCTGCTGGGAAGCCTTAGTTGTTAGCCCCCTACTTTGGGGACCGCCCTGCCTGAAGCAGGTGCCTCATCCAAACTTACCCTCCCTTTCTGGGTGGCCCGCACCCTGTATGTGACATTGTAGAGATGCACTGGTTGTCCAGCTTTTCCCTGCTGCCCCCAGGGAGGCATCCCCACTCAGTTTCTCTCTTTGCTCAGTCCAACTCCCTCTCTTCCCTCTCCCAGATGTTGAACCCACGATCATCACTAAGCAAGTCCCTACTTCTAATCGTTGTCTCGGGTCTGTCTGCTTTCCAGGGAGCCCAGCATGTGCAGCAGCTAATATTATGATCTGGACATATGCTTAATTCAATTCTCTGAGCCTAAGAGTCCAAATTAAAAAAATATATACATAAAGTGAGAAGAGAGAGATAAAGAAGACAAGGAAGCAGAAGGAGAGACAAGTCCCTAAGAAAAGAAGGAGATTTGAAAAGGAATTCAATAGAACTTACGCAATGAAAAAAATACATAATCCTGGAAGTTAATACCCTATAGGCAAAATAAAGTGTGGCTTAGACGCCGCTGAAGAAAGAAATTAACTGGAAGAGAATAAATTATGAATAAATCACCCAGAATGTAGCAGAGAGAGTTAGAAAATCATAAGAACTTAAGAGACACGAGAATAGAAAACACTCTAGACAT
This sequence comes from Mustela erminea, assembly GCF_009829155.1. NCBI lineage: Eukaryota > Metazoa > Chordata > Mammalia > Carnivora > Mustelidae > Mustela > Mustela erminea. Next base: position 137,955,656 of record NC_045619.1, on the reverse strand, counting down.
CGGTCTAGAAGAGTCGGAGTTCAAAGAAAGAGCAGGGTAAGGAAGAGAAAATATTAAAAAGAAGATAATGGCTGATAATTTTCAAAAGTGATGCAAGGTACAAATCTTTAGAATGAAGAAACACATGAAGTTTTGGAAGGGTATGTAACGTGTCCCTGACCATGTCGTGGTTAAGCTGCAGAACACCAAAACCAAAACCAAACAAAACAAAATCTTAAAAGCAATTTGGGGGAACAGGCTTATGTTAAAAAAAAAAAAAGAACAATTATACCAATTATACCAACAGGCGAAATCTCAAAAACAAGAAAGAGCCAGGAAACAGCAGAAGGACCTCTCCCCGCTGAGGGAAATTCACCGCCAGTTGAAAATTCTGTCTGGCTGTTCCGTTATTCAAGACTGAGAGAAGATGAAGACTTTTCCTAAACCAAGAGACTCTTTATGCATCCCCTGCCCCCCAAAACCCTACTAAGACCGATTTGGGGGTAGACATTTAACTGAGAGATTGTGGGGAGCTGTCATGCAAAGAATAATTTGGGTTGGAGACACTGGCGGTCATCTGGGTCGATGCAGGCGCTGACATAACAGCAGCACCAGTAATCCCCACACCGGGAGAGGACAGCAGGAACAGCAGGAGCAACCGCCATCCGATTTCAGGTGGCTACAGTTTTAGACCATTGCAAGAAAAAAAAAAAAAAAAAAAAGGTGAGAGAGCGAGAGAAACCAGAAGCAGTATTTCCCACTTGTTTTTCGTACAATAAACTCCTTTCTCCCATCAGTATGCAATCACGGAATCGTAACTTAAAGAATAGGACTCTCTTACTCTCTCTATTAGATTTTCTCTTTTGGGGGCTCCTGCATGGCTCAGTGGATTAAGCCTCTGCCTTCAGCTCAGGTCATGATCTCAGGGTCCTGGGATTGAGCCCCGCATCGGAGAGCCTGCTTCCCCCCCTTTCTCTGCCTGCCTTTCTGCCTACTTGTGATCTCTCTGTGTCAAATAAATAAAATCTTTTAAAAAATAGTTTTCTCTTTTTCAGCAAGTATAAGTTGGAAGGACTTCCCTTAGAAAGCAAAATGTTGGTTATTCTTCTACCAGTGACTGAACTAATTGTTAAAAACTTCGTCCTCCAGCTATATGTAGAAGAATGAAACTCGACCATTCTCTTACACCGTACACAAAGATAAACTCAAAATGGATAAAAGACCTCAACGTGAGACAGGAATCCATCAGAATCCTAGAGGACAACATAGGCAGTAATCTCTTCGATATCAGCCACAGCAACTTCTTTCAAGATATGTCTCCAAAGGCAAAGGAAACAAAAGCGAAAATAAACTTTTGGGACTTCATCAAAATCAAAAGCTTCTGTATAGCAAAGGAAAGAGTCAACAAAACAAAGAGGCAACCCAAGGAGTGGGAGAAGATATTTGCAAATGACAGTACAGACAAAAGGTTGATATCCGGGATCTATAAAGAACTCCTCAAACTCAACACACACAAAACAGATAATCATATCAAAAAATGGGCAGAAGATATGGACAAATACTTCTCCAATGAAGACATACAAATCGCTATCAGACACATGAAAAAATGTTCATCATCACTAGCCATCAGGGAGATTCAAATTAAAACCACATTGAGATACCACCTTACACCAGTTAGAATGGCCAAAATTAGCAAGACAGGAAACAACATGTGTTGGACAGGATGTGGAGAAAGGGGAACCCTCTTACACTGTTGGTGGGAATGCAAGTTGGTGCAGCCACTTTGGAGAACAGTGTGGAGATTCCTCAAGAAATTAAAAATAGAGCTTCCCTATGACCCTGCAATTGCACTCCTGGGTATTTACCCCAAAGATACAGATGTAGTGAAAAGAAGGGCCATCTCTACCCCAATGTTTATAGCAGCAATGGCCACAGTCGCCAAACTGTGGAAAGAACCAAGATGCCCTTCAATGGAAGAATGGATAAAGAAGATGTGGTCCATATACACTATGGCGTATTATGCCTCCATCAGAAAGGATGAATACCAACTTTTGTAGCAACATGGACGGGACTGGAAGAGATTATGCTGAGTGAAGTAAGCCAAGCAGAGAGAGTCCATTATCATATAGTTTCACTTATTTGTGGAGCATAACAAATATCATGGAGGACAAGGGGTGTTAGAGAGGAGAAGGGAGTTGGGGGAAATTGGAAGGGGAGGTGAACATGAGAGACTATGGACTCTGAAAAACAATCTGAGGGGTTTGAAGCGGCAAGGGGTAGGAGGTTGGGGGAACCAGGTGGTGGGCATTTAGAGAGGTACAGATTGCATGGAGCACTGGGTATGGTGCAAAAACAAGGAATACTGTTACGCTGAAAAAACAAACAAACAAACAAACAAAAACCCCCTTTGTCCTCTTTCTGGAGTCAGGCCTCGATGACGGAAGAGGAATCGATACTGCCCAGGCCCTCGGGGCTCGGGTTCCTGACCTGAACTTCAAAGTCTCGGGAGGTGCCCCGTAGATCTCCGATGACTGCATCATTTGCTCCTGCATGAGTCAGTCGAAGAGGCAGTGCTCGCCTCAGATGACTTTCTGGCAGGCTTTCCCCCTCAGGTGGCACGTGCTCTGGGAGGGTGGCGCGGCTCCCCATCTGCTTCTTCGCAACCTCCACACTCACCTCCCCACCACCCAGCGGGACCTCGGCACCTGCTCTTTCCTTCTCTCCTCTCCCCCGGCACTAACCTCCTTTTTCATAATTGCCAGCACCCATCGAACTGGCATCCCATGGAAACAAGGCACAAACGGTCCTTCTTTACTGTGTCTTATGTGCTGCTGGGAGGCTCAGTCGGTTGAGCGGCTGCCTTAGGCTCAGGTCCTGGGATCAAGTCCCACGTCGGGCTCCTTGCTCAGTGGGGAGCCTGCTTCTCCCTCTCCCTCTGCTTGCTGCTCCCCCAGCTTATGCTCTCTCTCTCTCTCTCTCTCTCTGGAAAATAAGTAAATAAAATACTTTCCTAAAAAAAGAGAGAGTAAATGATCAGACATCCAGGGTTTTGTTCCATGCTTTTACTAGAGAAATGAGAAATTCGTATTATTTTAAGATTCCGTCCCAAGTCTTGAAAGAAACTGCAGGCTTTCTGGGGTCTAGCACAGGTCGTACTCATTCCTTCCCTTCCTGTGTGTCCCCAAATATACAGGGTGCACGTGGGTTCCTTTGCCCTGGGCCACGCATTAGTGGGAATGGTTGCAAAGCGCCGATGGCTGTGAAGTTTTTTTATAAACTGTAAAGTTTATGTCACAAATTTATATGAAAGCTTTCATCATACGGATTCATCAGAGGAAATACTCTTTTCTTCCCCTTCGCTGTGTCCTGTGTCCCTCTGCGCTTCTACCGATGGGCGCTCCTTGACTCATCAACTTGAAAATGTTTTCTTTCTGGCTTTTTTCCTAGGGATTTTTCCCCCTCCCAGTCTAAGAAGCCTTCACTGTAGCTAATAATCTGGAGTGATGAAAGCCATTATTTGAGGTCTTTTACGTACCTACTCTGTTAGCAGGAAAATGAGCTAGCAATTGTAACAAATAGAATTGTTTGATCACCTCAGGCAGAAAACACAGGACATTCCTTGTCACCGCAGGCTGCCTGTCCCCATTGTCTTTTTGTGTCCTAACTGAACTCACATTTTTTTTTTTTAAGTAGGCTCCATGTCCAATGTGGGGCTTAAACTCACGACCCCGAGATCAAGAGTCGCATGCTCTACCGACTGTACCAGGCAGCACCCCTAAACTCACAATTTTTAAGGTTCCTGGAAACTTATTTGTCTTGTGCTATAACAATTAAGCTCTGGGGAGAAAATTCAGGTTGTTGGAGGTCTCAGGATGTTTCCACATATACCAGATATGTGGTAATTCCTGCGCCGACTCATAAAGGCCAACTTGCTCCCCATCATAACTTGAATGAGGACGAGGCAAACTTTTACTCTGAGCAAAGAAATGTCTTGTGTCCACAAACTCGCAGTTTATGCGTTTGGTAATGGTTACTGCACGATCGAGTCAAAATTATATTTAAAACACAGAAAGCGGGCTTTTTCTCTGTTTTAAAAGTAATTGCTAGCGGTGCCTGGGTGGCTCAGTGGTTAAAGCTTCTGCCTTCGGCTCAGGTCATGATCCCGGGGCCCTGGGATCGAATCCCATATGGGGCTCTCTGCTCAGCAGGGAGCCTGCTTCCCCCTCTCTTTCTGCCTGCCTCTCTGCCTGCTTGTGATCTCTGTCTGTCAAATAAATAAATAAATAATCTTTAAAAAACATTGCTATTCATTGTAGAAAATTTGGAATGCACAGAAAATCATAAGGATGACAATAAAAATATACCAACCCCCAAGCTCTGCCCACAGGGGGAACAGAAACATGGGGGGTAGGAGTCGGGAATATAAGATGAGGCATCCTGAATCATCTCATCCATGAGATGCCAACACGCAGCCTTCGGTCACACACCTGGGATCCCCTTGCTACTGACATTATTACTCCAACGTGTGTGCTGTGGGGCCGTCGAATAATCGTAATGCTAGTATTAAACTTACAGGGCTGGTTTAGCTTCCCTTAGCTCTTACTCTGTGTCGGGCATGCTGTAAGCACCAGCTTCATTAATCCCATGAGAAGTCTTGAAGGTTCATATTGTCGTTATCACCATTTTTAAGATGAGGATACGGGCATAGCGAGAGGGTGCACTTGCTCAAAATCACGTTTACGGAGCTAGAGACCAGGGCAAAGGAGCTCCAACAGACCTTTGACAGTTCTTACTCTTGGGAACCTTGACGACGCTTCCTGCTTTCCTGAGCTATTGGGGCTGGAAGGACCTCTGCAGTCACCTTTTCCCAATTTTTTATTTTATAGAAGGGACAACTGAGAATCAGAGATACAGAGCAATTGGCCAAAGGAAAGAGAATCAGTGAATGCCCGTGGTCAGTGCCCTGGCGTCCTGGCCACAACCAAATATCATGAAATTGAGCTGGGCTCCGGTCAGGGAGGTGGAGAGGGTGTCCTGACCACAGGATAGTTTTCTTAGGGGGAACTGTTTCATACTAGTCCTAAACATTCCCTACGTCATGGTTTCTGGTCATCCTCGATGACGCATGCACACATCTGCAATGTCATTGACTTTTTCGTACAGTATAAACTCACCCAGGAAGCATGCAGGTCAGCCTCCAGGCCGATAAGCTCCAATTCTGAGAGAATGAAGGCAGCGACTGAGAGCCCAAATTCCAGTACCACATAAGTCATGAGATGGACTTTTGACTGTCCAGTTGCCAATATTAATCCACTGAGCATGTGCAAGCATAGATCAGCTACAAGAGAAACTGGCCTGAAAACTATTTCCCTAACCATGGGGAGGAGGTCTGGGTTTTTTTGTCTTTTTGTTTGTTTGTTTGTTTACGGGGTTTGGGGTTTTTTTTTTTTTTTGTTGTTGTTGTTTGTTTGATTTTTTTTGGTGCAAAAAATAGATGAAAGATAGCAAGCACTTTAACCTCAGCTCTGGTGAGAGAGACCCAGCTGAAGCATGTTCTTTATGTGCACGACTATGCAATTCTTCCATTTTCTATCCATTTTTCAATCAACAGAAGCTCCTGGTATTGAAGGGCAGAGGAAGGCACAAAGGCAAAGGAACCAGGCAGTCAGGGAAAAATGTAAGGTCACAAGGTGAACCAGTCTCGGGAGCCAAGAAAAGAATTCCAAAGGAATCATCTGCAAGAAACAATGGATTCTGTCTTCTCCAATGTTCCGAATGGACAAGCCCACGTTGGGCAATCTCACTGCTTTCTTCTTGAACTCCTTGTTCTCTGTCTCTGTGTCTCACCCTTTTACCTCTTACACAACATATTTCTTTAACCTCGTGCTTGCATTGAAGAGTAGGGGAAAGGCCCACAAGAGCTATGGCTCGGAACTCTTGCCACTAGAGTGTCAGAAGGATGGCTAGATATTCCCACTGGCTGGGCAGTCCATCCAGTGTGCATTTCCCAATGCAGCTCTTACATCTCCTAAAGTGCAGCACAAGGGCACAGCCTTCTCTCTGCACCGAAGCCTGCTCGAAAAAAGTGTTCCAGGTTTTCCCGGCTCCTGGAAATTCTTGCCTCACTTTGTCACTTACAAGGGACCTGCTCTCTGCCTGGCTTTTGGTGTGTTTTTAATTAGACGTGTGTCTTTGGAGGTATTTCAGGAGAGGTTAAACATTTTTTTCCAAATGCAGAGGAAAAAAAAGTCCCCCATTACTTCACTTCTTGTGTAAGGCTTTATTTGCAAAGTTAGAAACATTCTGTAGTCGGAAGAGACCCTATCAGCCAAACATGTCTCATGTTTCCAGTGATGTCAGTTCCGTGATTTTTAACAAAGAAAAACCATCTGGGGGTTGATGACTATGTTTGGCAATAATTAAAATCATATTGACTTTATGGGACAATTTATTGGACTTATTAGAAACTTAGGTAGGTGAAAAGAACACCTTCGATATTATAAACTTCAGCATCACTTAAGGAAAGTGCCGGAAAAGTCACATATAAGGCCTTGGTTTATGGTGTTTTGTCTCTTCTAGTGCTCAGATCCGCTGTTAAAAGTTTGGCATAAAGTCAGTGTTAAACCCTTAACCTCCCTCGGGTGCTAAATGCTACCTCCCCATTTTGAATCTTTGATGGTGGGTTGGTTTTAAAAAATCTACCACGGATGTGTTTTCCTCCATGATAGTTTATCAGTGCCATTATCATTCAACTAAGGAGAGTGGCCTGGAATTGCCCAAGCTTCCTGAGGAATTAAAGATAACCATCGTCAATAAATATTTATTGAGCACCCTCTCTATGGCTAAGGGACTGTGCCAGGCACTGTACAAAATTAGATTACAACTCTACCGCTACTGCCCATAGGGGCTTGCAATTGAATTACAGATGACCAGATGAGATAACACAGATGACAAGCTCTGGCCAGGCAACCCCATATTGTTCACCTAAGAGAAACAGAGAGGAAAGATAGTACACTTTATTTGGTTAAAAAGAGGACTCTTACCACCCACTCCCTCTCCCTAACCTTCGTGTTTATTTTAAATTGCGTTTAGGGAAATCGCCATGATTTGGGTAAGTGTTGGTGTCAGTGAGGTCCTTATCTAGGAATGCTTAAACCCGAGGCACACTGCCTCATTTTTCTTGTCCTCTCCCTCCTTCTCTTCTTGTACAACCCAGGGTTTGGGCACCCCTTAGTACCATTTAAGGCAGGAACAGGAAGCCTCCAGAGTAGCCTTTACAGAAGCAAGGACATGCAGAGCTGTTGATGTGTCCTGGATCGCCAAGGAAGTTGGGAGGGTCGGCTGAGAAACAGAATGAGGATGAGGGGCTGACAAATGCCTCTCGTGTTGTAAATCAATAATTCTCCAAAAGAGGCTCCCACATCAGCACCATTAGCATCATCTGGGAATTTGCTAGAAATGCAAATCCTCTGGCCACCCCTCTGGAATCAGAGTCTCTGCTGAAACCCAGCCCTGCAAGTGATGGAGGCACCCTTCCTAAAGGAACCTCTTTTATATGCACAGCGATCACAGTGGTTTTGAGGCCACTCTGTTACTATCCCTATTTGTTGCCAACTTGTATAAAAACCCCAAAGCAGAGACACACTTAGATTGCTGTCTAATTGAGGTTGAAAAGATGTCTCCATAATTTCACAATAAATAGGATTTAAGACTTTCAGAAGGAATGGCTGGACAGATTGGGGGTGGGGGAGAGGCCAAGTAGGCTTTCTGAAGGGACTTGTTCCTGCCTGGGGCTCAGTTTGCTTCTGAAGAGTCTGAGGGTGAACACAGGGGCAGGAGCTTCTGTTTGTCATGCCAGTGAATTTTGGGTTCTGTCAGGAACTTCCTGAAGTGTGAAAGCCACCACAAGTGTATCATCCCCAGTGACCGATGCTCTCCGTCCATCAATGAAGATGTTGTGAGTGGAAATGTTCTCAGATGGAGGAGAATACTAGGAATTTCAAAAGTTCAGGGCTTCCCCTCAGAAAAAGAGGAGATGGCTGAGGCAGCATGGAGGCAACACCAATCGAACATTCCTCCAGCACAAAGGAAACGCAATTATATGACTTTGGGTGGTCCTTATTCACTGGACAGGCGTAGGGCTTGGTCATCCAAAGAAAGAATAAGAGAGAAGAGGGAGGAAATAAAAGTTTGAGAACCAGTGAGATATCTGGGGAGCAGGTCAAGAGAGTGCCGACAGCTTTGCATATATTATCTCAACTAACACTCACACTTGGCTCAGGTTCCCTACAGTTTGGAAATGTGGGAGCCAAGGCTTGAGCTCAGGTCTGTTTGACTGCACACCCTACAGAATACTAATATGGATAAAATCCTTACTACACGTGGAGCTGTAAATGCTTACCTCATTCGATCTCACGATGGCCCTCTTTTCGGTAGTGGTTATCACCGCCAGTGTGGCAAACAGGCTGAGAGAGAGAGAGGAAGCAGTTTCATTAGCAGAAATGGGGTTTCTGGAACAGAGCCCTGTGCGCTGTGGTTTGATAGGGAAGTCAGTCCTCCATTCGATGTCAAAGAACAACAGATCTCAGCCTGGGGGGAGCCCCATGGATGGGAGAGAAGACCCTTTCTGGAAACGATCTCAGGCCTATGCTTTGATTCCTTGTTGGGGGAGAACTTACGTGATCCTGGTTAAGGTTTCGGAGTCCAGAAAAGGACCTGTCTTTTGTGACTCCTGGGGGTGATGGGGGAGATATTACATGGGGAATAAGCTCTTCCATTCAAGACAGCCAAGTGTTTATAGAGCCCAGTCCTGCTCTCTTCAGAATCACTGAAGTAGCTACTTCAAATACAGGAAAGAGTGCCGGGAGAACCAACCATGGCACTAGGACTGAAGATGGCAAAGCTTTTTGATTTAGGGTCTCGAGAACTCCTATTCCTGGAAGGGACTTGGCTTCAAACCAGAAGCACCCTCAGAGACCTCTACAAGGACCTATGAATTACCCAACCAGTTGGGAGCTCTGATATTTTTGCTTCTCAAGTTATTTTTCAAGGACAGTTCTTAGCAGGGGGTAGGCACTGCTGGAAGTATAGGACTTGAAAGAGAATAGAACATCCTATTAAGAATGAACTAATGTAAAAAAGAATATGCATCATTAATTTAAATTTAGATTAATAGGGGCATGTTATTACACACTGGTATTCTAGGATGCTCAACAAGAACATCTAATATTCAAATGAATTTGAAATCCCCCACCCCCAATATTTTATATACAGCAGTTTAAAAAAACTAATTCATTTAGCCATAATGTGCCCATATATATTCTTTAACGTAATTGTGTATATATGCCACACAGCAATCCATTTATAGAATTAATTATGTATGGTTTTACAGATTTAAGTCTATAAAAATATAATATTTATAAAGACTTATTAATATTAAGCACTCACATACATCTGTGTATAGCATTAATATTGAAACGGCTGCAAAAGAAAACATTAGGTGGGCTGTTTTCAGTTTATGCTTTGTTATAAATCGAGAAGTCCCATTTTAAAGATTTGTTTGCTTTGATCCTCAGCAAAGTTATCTATTACTATAGTGCGTGGGTTTCCTTGATAAAGAATGATACCATTTAAAGCAATACTGGGTCATTATGGCCTAATGACAAGCATAATTAGGAATGTCTGTCTCCAAATTTCACAAGAATAGAGAAAAAGTTGTTCAGCTGAACCACATCATGCTACGCCATGGAGTAATTTAAGCCCTGGCTGAATTGGGACAGGGACAGGTGTAATTGGCCTGGTGTCTGCTCCTTCCAGCCTTGCAATTACCATAATAAGATCGACTACAGAGAGGTCAGAAGCTAACGGCCAGTTTGGCTGTAGCCTTCTAAGACTGTCATCGGTAGGAGAACAAGGCATCCATTCGGTCAGAGGGAAAAGCTAAGTAGATGCTGTAATTGGCCCTAGTGACAGGAATGTCTGCCGAGAGACAACGGAAACAGGCAGCGGCATTGAAAGCAGAGGAGCAAAGATGCAATAATGTGGGAAGAATGACCTCAGTGAATTTATAATTATATTGTGAATAGGCTGGGGGAGGAGGCCTTTACCAGCTCTCTTGATTTGTCCAAAGTGTCCAGGCCATCATGCAAATCTTCATGGAAGAGGAAACTCTCCTAGTCTATCTGTAATGTGTCTAGTAAAAACAAAATTTCCTAACAGACCACTCCTGGCAAGTGTACTTTAGAATGGGATTCAAAAGGAGGGATCCCTTAAAGCACAGACTGTTCTATTTCTTCTGATAACTAATATGGTTGACACTCAAGTTCGGGTGTGATCCATTCTCTCAGGGCACATATTGTGCCCAAGGATGGGATCATGGGACTGGGACACTCATTCTATCGACCTTGGACCTGCAGGAGTATTTCTAGAGTCTAAAGCAAGAGCCCACCGATACCTCTTGCTGCTTCTACCCCTTTCGGCGCAGATCTGTGTCCATCTATTACCTTGGGCTCACTTCCTTGTGTGAATTAAAAGCTTAAAGAATTTGCTGATGCTTCTTTACTAGCCTTTCCCACTGAGTATGAGTTCTAATTCAGTAAGAACTTTCTTCATGGTGCTCGTTTTCGATAACTTTCTAAAGCTGAATAGTTATTGCTACAATAAAATTCAGTTCAGTGACAATCTTCTATGGTGGACCCCTGTGGCATTTCTAGGAGTAACGTAGAGTATTGTAGTAATGTACTTTGGAGGCCAAGACCTCAAGTACCAGAAGAAAAGCAAATTGGGTAGAGAAGGTAGAGGCTCTGGCAACTTTGACTATTGGCCTACAGAACATGGAAATGATTTCATCTCTCCTACAGCATGCATACTCTGTCCCCCTACACATTTTACATATGAATTACTAGACATGGAATAAATGATTGTTGAATGGATAAATGAATAACGAAAAGAGATCTCTAAATGCAGAAGGACTCTTGTGCACTAATACTGGATGGCCATTGTTGAATTGCTAAACTCTTCTCTGGAAAATTTCTATTTCTCTATCTATCTGTCTGTCTGTCTATCTATTATCTATCACCTATCTATCTATCAATCTATCACCTATCTACAAATGTTGAAGAATAAAGAAGAAACACTCAGTCCAGCCAGGTGCACAGATGTGTAGGATTATGTGTGGAAGTGAGAGAGAAAAAAAAGATATGCCTGATACGAGTTGGAATTTATGGAAGAATTGAGAACTTGAGCAAAGGCACAAAGTCAAATCAATAGGAAAATGGAAAGACAAGAAGTGGTGGAAGATGATGTTGGGGAGATAGAAAGTAGTTGTACTGTGAAGCGATTTGTGAAAACAAATTTGAATGGATTAAGGCTATAACCAAACACTTCACTTACAGGATACCACTTGGTGATTTAAAGATGGGAATATCTAGCCAGATCTATGTTTTTGGTAGGTAACTCTGGTGTACCATTGCCAGACTCAGAAAAAAACAAAAGAACAGAAAAACAACCCGCTCCCCAAAAAAAACCCAGGAAGTCTGGTTAATTCTGAATTTCAGATAAGAAGGATTAATACTTTGGCATAAAACATATCTATTCTAAAACATTATTCATTGTTTGTCTGAAATTCAAATTTAATTGGGTTTCCATCATTTTAGTTGGTAACCCCATTCTGATGAGTGTGGATGATGCGTATGTCGGCAAGGAACCAGTTAGGTGGGCATTGAGTGGCTTGAACTAGGGTGGGGCCACAGGAATGCAAGAGGAAGCTGAAGGCATGTCCCAAAGCACCCAGTGAGGCAGAACCAGATTTGATCTCAGGTCTCTCAACTTGAAACCCAGGCTTTTATCCCCAGCAGATTACTCTTCCGTTGACTTCGCATTCACTCCGTTTCCTTATTAAAATTGTAGAATCGAACAGGACTGAAGATTATATCATTATGATTATGCAAAACCACCCCAGTAGATACTAACCCACCTTTGAGGATCCACAGTTCCTAAACAAGGTTATCACTTCTGGATCAATTAATGGCCACCCCTTGCCCAAGGTCAACCAAGCGGTTGCTGCAAGCATAGCAGATTTTGTCAGGGCTCTGGTTAGCCCGGGAACAAACTGGAGGAAGTTGGAATGATTTAGGGGTGATTATTCACTATGGTTTGCTCTTTTCTCCATTGTGAATGGAGAAAAATCCTTATTGACTTACTATATTCTTTTAAAAAGTTTTTATTTGCGTATAGTTGACACATAATGTTCAGTTACTTTCAGGTGTACAACAGAGTGATTCAACTTTTCTATCCGTTATGTTCACTACAAATATGTTATCCCATTTAATTTTCACTTTTACCATAGGAAGTGGGCTTTATTATTGTCTTTAATTCATAGAGGAGGAATCTGAAATACAGGTAGGCTGGGTAATTTCCCCAAGTAAGCGAATTGGGGAGTTGCAGAGTAGGGTGGTTAATGAGGGTTCAGATGAGTGTCTAATCCCCAAAGTGTTTGGGTGTCTAAAGGTGGACGTAGAAAATGTTCAGGATCATTAGAAGTATTTCTAAACTTTAAAGTAATTATAGGAAAAGATCTCCGGAGTATAGAGACAGAGATACAACTTGGGAAACACTTTCTTATTAGCTGTATGAGCCTGAGAAGTTTACTTAAGCACAGGGGTTGTAAAATGGGAAAAATTCTCCTTGTCAGGATTTTATGAGAAGAGCATGTTTTTTTAATAAACCAAAGGAGTCTTCATAAATTTTGTTATAAACATAGTTTTGGGGTGATATTTTTAACTTAATGGTAATTTCCTGCTTATAAGCCAGATAGCATAATCACAACTGGAAATATTTAGTTCTATTAAATATTCAATTATTACAAGGTAATTAAGATGATCTGCAATTAAGTGATTCAGTAAAAAGATTTTATTAGATAGCATTTTATTATATAACATTTTTAGCTCTAGTTCTCTTGTTCTATTCTACTTTTTGTTATACTTTTTATAAAGTGGAGCTTGTTTTAAGATTCATCTCCCTTGGACCACATCCAAGGGGATTTAGTTCTTGAGTACAAGAATGATGTCAATTAAATGTACTCTTCACTACCTAAGGTGTCCCTTGCCATGCGCCCAGGACAGGATAACATAAAGCCTCCAATGTTATGTAGTTTTGGTCTCACTCTCCTTGTAATAAGAGATATTAACTGCAGGAATGCAATGGATTCCACAAGAACAGTCAGATTAAAGATATATACATGTGGAATGACCAGATTGGCCACACTGTAAGTATGCTAATGAACTGATTCATCCAATTCAGGCAGACTACTGATAGACCCGGCTTCTGAGTGATGCAGCCACATAGAGACTTAAACCTCCTTACAGTGAAAATACAGAACACCCAAATCTCATTTCAAATATCTTCACCTCTCTCCCCTTCTTTTGTATTTTAAAAGCAAGCCTAATGCCTAATAACACAAAAATTCCTCAATAAATGCACATTCCGTTTTGTTGTTGTTTTTTTTTTTTTTTTAAATCACTGAAAATGCTTCTGTGAGTTAGTGGAACCCACGCAAATACTGCTTCAAAGAAAACCCTTCCTTTTTGTTTCCTGGGAAGTATGTATTTGCTTTAAAGCAAGATTTTATAGCAAATTAAGAGAGGGACTAAGTCCTTTTATCAGTTTGTCTGGAAGTTCATGAGAAGTCAAAGAAATAAAAGAAATGAGGCAAACACTACTGCGTTGTTTTATGATGTCTGAGAATAAGTGCAGACCTTAGGGCAGAAGCCTGGCGGATCTGTATTATTTTAAGCTTGGTTGCAAATACGGGTAATTTAATAAGACAGTTTGTTTCTAGTTGTCCTGGACTATAACAGCCCCTGTCCTCTCCCTTCCCTGTCCCAATTCAGAGGCCAGCCCCAGGTCAGATTTGGAGGACAAGTCCCTATAATATAAATATGCATCACAGTTCAGTGTTAAGAATGGAGTGTGGGATCCAAGATCCTGCCCTCTGGCTTTTTATTTCTTCATTTTTTGGAGGGAATGTTGATTGAAGTTTTTAAAAGCACTTTAGGTTGGCATGCTGTCAATTTCTCGGCCCAGGTGGCAATTATCTAGAGAAAAGTAGTTGATTGCCTCAATATAAGACTTTCATCTGGGTTTTCCAAGGCATTTTTATGAAAATGAATTAATTAACTTTACTAAAGTTGTAGGTAGAATAGCATTTTTATGGTACGTAATGGAAAGGTTAAGCTATGTAACTGGGAGGCGAGTGTCCTGGAGTTCAGAGTGGCTGTTCCAGTCACCAGCTTGAAGGTCTGAAGACCAGTTAAAGACAAAGACTGAAAACAGTCACGGAAATAATTTAATTGCCATCTCCTCTCTCCCCACTTCTATGGCTCAAACCTATCTAAGGAAACTTACCCTACTTTAGACATGGATGTGGAACCCCATGATAAATCTATACTGGCGAAATCTGGCCACAACTCTGTGTTTTTCCAAGTTGCTATGATCTATGTTATATTCAGTAAGTTTGTTCTGAGTATCTAGATGTTTCCATGAATTCTTTGGTAGCTATGGATGGAATATTTTTGGTAGAGATTTAAAAAAAAAGATTTTCTTCTTAGATTTTAAATCCTTTATGGTGATTTTAATAACTCATTTGCTTTCCCCAATCAGGCCCATCTCAAAATAAGTTTGCATTCCTAGATAGATATAACTGATAGAAGAAAAATCAGCATGTTAGCAGACTAAGTTAGGATTCAAAACTAGCTCTTAGGTAATCGATGATTGGTCAGTTATTTAAGCCATGACGGGAAGGCAGATGTGATTATATTTTTCTTGCCTGGGGTCCAGGATATTAGAGAGGGGCAGCTCATATCTGCATAATTGCAGAATTTCTACCACTGATTCACTTTTCTTTAATTTCTGAAAATGACAAAAAATGGGATGAATTTTAAAAAATCACAAGGGTGATATATATTTGGGGAAGTAATTTATACATGGGAAATATATGAGATGATCAAGATGTTTAATAACAAAATTCAGTATCTCTCCTGGAACTTTTAATACAATTATTAACACATTCATTGTGAGGAAATACGTTTGATGCATGGCCGGAGACAATATGATTCTTCACCCGGAGGCAGTGGTCATTATGAATCTGAAGAAAGGTATGCGTGGGGGCATTCTATTTCCCTTGAAGAGCCTTGGAAAATTCTCATCATTCAAAGCCCAATTATCCATTGCTTTTTGAAAGCCACAAACATATAACAGTTTTTCTCCCAGCTTTTTCCCTTCATGGGCTACAGACACAGATCTTGTCTCGTGATCTGATAATTTCTTTTGATTAACAGTTCAATGGGTCATGGTTCCTGGTTTCAATTTTAACAGAATTTTTATTACTCATGGTTCATAATTTCCTTTTAAAAAATTTAGTTCAGTCTCTAGTCTGGGCTAGGCATTAGGTTTTCTACTCATTTATTTATGAACTTACCCAAAATAAGTATCAAATGGTATGTCGGGTGAAGACAATTTTTGGTCTTGTCTGCACATTGACCTAGGATGTAATATAGGAGAACTAGCTGACCATGGGAGAGGAATCAGCACGGTCCAGAGGGAAAAGAATTGCCTTGGACTCGAGTCCTGTATGCCTGGATGCCTGGTTCTGATACCGATTGCCAGAGTGACCTCAAAGCAATCATTAAATCTATACTGGCTTCATGTGTTGTAAAATTGAGTTGCACTAGTGCCTCACTCCGAATAGGTGTTCAATAAATGAACAATAAATGCAGTTTCCTTCTGTCTCTAAAATTCCTTAATTTTATGATTATCATGATTATAGAGATACAGAATCTCAGGGACAGAATTACTTGTCAGGTCCACAAATTCAACAATGGCCAATGTTTCCTCCAATGGCAAAATGAAGGGAAAAGAAACGAGAAAAGAAAAATCAGGTGTGTAAGTGAAAAAGGCAATTCATTCTCTTTCTTTTATGAACAAAATGTAATGAACAAAATATTTTCCTATGGTACACTCATGTATTTCCTTCAAATGACTTATAAATGTGTCTGACAAGTATAGAAAGGAGTCAACTCTCTCCGACTGACCTTCATTCCGGCATATCTGAAACTCTGAGCTCGATTATGTTGTGTAATTTGTATCCACTTTTCTATTTTTTGCATAAAATCTGGCCAGTTTGGTTAGTTAGCTGACTGCTGTTTTCTGGTTTTATTGATCTGGAGTTGGCCCAAAGCCTCCCTCATGTGTCACACATTTGGTTTCTTAATTTTAAACAGTTCACACTAAAGCAGATTAAAATAGAAACAACAACAAAGTGGTCTTTTCCAAAAATGCAAACAATATTGGTTTAAAGTAGAGGGGATTTCCATTACCAGGAACGTTTTTTCATTTCCCTAACTCCGGAGAGTTGTTTTTCCCAATCTGGAATTGTGAGATTCCACTGACAGGCACTGATGAAAGATGAGTTAGAGATAAAGACATGCCTGAGGAAGGAATGAAGCTAGAGGTTCACACCCAAGGGAAGGGCATGGTGTGCCTGAAGACTGTTGAGGTGCCATGGTACTTGCTGTTCAGTTTTTGTTTTGTTTTATTTTTAAAGAATACCTCAACCATGCCACATATCTGTGGCTTCTTTGCAGAGTTCAGTACAGGGATTTGACGGACAATCCTCCCAGTAGATGAGACCTGAAGCCTGAGCCCAACATCTGGGGTCCAATTTCGCAATCCCGTCTTTGCATCACCAGTGAAGAATTGCTCTCTGCAAATACTTGGTCACCAAACAGGGCTCTTCCACAGCATAAATAACTGGCCTGAACAGTCGTTATGGCATTTCTTTCTGTGGTATTGTCCACTCAAGAAAGAGTGCAAAGGAACATTTTCTGAAAAAGATACTGTCATCCAGAAACTTTGGCCAAATGCCTAGAATTTAGCTGGTTAAATAAATGGTTTAAATGGTTTCATCTTCTTAAAATATATGATTAGATGTTGTGGTGAGGAAGGAAGAGATCTATATGGAGAACCATGGCAGCTTGGCTCCTTGAAGTTTGGTCTTGCTTTTGTGAAGTATTACGTCCACTCTACAAATACAAGCTAACGAAGAGTTAAAGAAAATAAATAAATGTTAAACTCATTGGTGGAGTTGAGGAGTAGTTCATTATATTTAAGAGGAATAGTTCCATAGATTCTTTAATTCAAACATGTCGGCATCAAGATAAATGATATTTATCTTTATTTACCAATAATTTGTTTCTTTACCCCAAAGGAGTAAGTGGGTCAAAGAGTCTCTATGTGGTATTTTACATGATAACTGAGAGAAATGATGTCTTCATGGAGAAATTGGCACAAGGTGGATCTTGTGTTTTTCGCTTGCCAGTTGACTTCCCTCTTCAGGCCGACAAGGCTCATAAAAATGACTTTGTTCATAGACACGATGTAAAAGCTGTGAGATGCACGTAGCTAGAGGGCTGTTTGGATTCCATCTGGCCTTTTGACGAATTAATGGAATGAAATCTTGTGTGTGAAAGTCCCTTTGATAAGTATGCAGTACGTTTGCAGTTCTTTTTTTTTTAAGATTTTATTTATTTATTTGAGAGATAGAGGGAGAGAACACAGGCAGGGGGAGAGGCAGGAGGAGAGGGAGAAGCAGGCTCCCCAATGAGCAGGGATTCCAGACATGGGACTCCATCCCAGGACCCAGGGATCATGACCTGAGCTGAAGGCAGACGCTTAACCGACTGAGCCACCCAAGTGTCCCAATAAATATGCAGTTCTAAATAAATGCACAGCATTACCTGTTATTGTAACTCTCCCATCACAGAGTACAGCATGTTTCCAATGTCAGCCAGCTGAGCCGATCTTTTTCATGATGAATCTATCTACAAAAGCACTGGCTTCTTCCTTTTTTGTGTCTTTGGTCGTACACTGAGTAGATTGTCTTTGTAGCACATTTAATGTAATCATTGGCCCAAGTCTAGACAAGGAAAGGTACTTTAGCAGAACTAAAGAGGTAATTACTGTGGATAGCTAGTTATTAAATTAATATTGAAATAAGACATGGCTTTTTAGATGGCATAATTCTAAGAGAATGCACCTGCCTTGCCCCTACAAATGAGAAATGCCTCAGGTTAGACCTATTCCTAACAATCAAATAACACTTGATCCAAATAGAATGAGATACAATTCTAGAAGACACTGACTACTATCACTGGGTAAGACCAAGAAGCTCCACTTTGCTTCGTGTGAGACCACTTAGTTTTGTTTCTACAGCTTTAGTAAGAAGATCAGCAAACATGTATTATTCGAGTGAAAAACGTCTCTGATGAAAATCCTACTGCTGTTCTTTAGTTCATAATTTCATTAACACTTAAGGACATTTGTCACAAAGAAATAATATTATGTATGTCTCGGAATAAGCAGAGTTGAAAACATCTGATTAGTGCCTGCAAGTATTAACATCAGAAAAATGTATAAATTCCTCAAAATGGATTAAAGACCTAATGTGAGACCTGAAACCATAAAAATCCTAGAAGAGAGCACAGGCAGTAATGTTTAACATCAGCCATAGAAACATTTTTCTAGATAGTTTCCCAAGGCAAGGGAAATAAAAGCAAAATTAAACTTTTGGGACTAGATCAAAATAAAAAGCTTCTGCAAAGCAATGGAACCAGTGAACAAAACTAAAAAGCAACCTATGGAATGGGAGAAGATATTTGCAAATGACATAGCTGATGAAGGTTTAGTATCTAAAATATATAAAGAACTGATACAACTCAACACCCCAAAACCAAATAATCTATTTTAAAAGTGAGTAGAAGACATGAATAGATATTTCTCCAAAGAAGACATCCCAATGGCCAACAGACACATGAAAAGGTGCTCAACATCACTGATCCTCAGGGAAATACAAACCAAAACTACAATGAGATTTCACCTTATCACCACAGCCATACCTATCAGAATGGTTAAAATAAAAAATGCAAGAAACAGCTAGTGTTAGCAAGGATGTGGAAAAAAAGGAACACTCATGCATTATTGGTGGCACTGTAAACTGGTGCAACCACTGTAGAAAACAGTATGGAGGTTCCTCAAAAATTTGAAAATAGAACTATTCTATGATCCAGTGACCACACTACTGGCTACTTACCAAAGAATAAAAAAAAAAAAAAAACTAATTCCAAGGGATACATGCACCCTATGTTTATAGAAGCAGTATCTACAATAACCAAAATCTAGAAGTGGCCCAAGTGTCCACTAATAGATACACACACACACACACACACACACACCCCCAGGAATATTATTCAACCATAAAAAAGAATGAAATCTTGCCATTTGCAATGACATGGATGGAGCTAGAGAGTATGATGCTAAATAAAATTAGTTAGAGAAAGACAAATACCATATGATTTCACTCACATGTGGAAGTTGAAAAACAAAACAAATTAGCAAAAGGGAAAAAAAAGAGAAAGAGAAACCAAGAAACCGATTCTTAACTATATTGAATAAACTGTTGGTTTCCAGAAGGGAGATTGGTGGGAGGGAATGAGTGACACAGGTGATGGGGTGTAAGGAGCGAACTTGTCGTGATGAACATTGGGTGATGTATGGAAGTGTGGAGACACCAGAAATTAATACAACACTGCATGTTAATTAAACTGGAACATATATACATATACATATATACACAAATTCCTCATAGTGAAAAGCAGATATATTTAATCTTTTTGTTTGTCTCTTGAATGTCAAGGAGCCACTATTTATTGCAAACACAAAGGGACAGAGGTCTTATGAATAAGAAGATAGCTTGTCCAAATTCCTCATCCTCGTGTAATTTGGTTTAGAGAGACGAGGAATTAAGACATGTAAGACAAAGTACGGTAAGGGTTATCCTTAGTTTCATGCTGGGGTGCTGATCTGCATGCACTCATAGGAAATTAGGTCAGGCCACTTGAGACTCTACGGGTGATGACTGATAGGACTTCTGGGAGAAACAATAAAGAACCTATTTGTCGGGGCGCCTGGGTGGCTCAGTGGGTTAAGCCGCTGCCTTCGGCTCAGGTCATGATCTCAGGGTCCTGGAATCGAGTCCCGCATTGGGCTCTCTGCTTAGCAGGGAGCCTGCTTCCCTCTTTCTCTCTCTGCCTGACTCTCCATCTACTTGTGATTTCTCTCTCTCAAATAAATAAATAAAAATCTTAAAAAAAAAAAAAAAGAACCTATTTGTCACTTTTTTCCAGGTCACAAGGTAAAGAGGCTCAAAATAGAAGGAGTAGAGAGTGCAGTTTAGCCTCTTTGGGAAGTGCACAAAGAAAAGGGGGCGAGTTGACCCCAAAAGGAGAACCTGGGGCTGCGTGCAGGACCACCGGTTCCCAGGAAACAGAGAGTGACGCTTTTGAGGCCGATACATGATGAAGCCATTTGCATGTCTTTCCACTCACTCCCTGGGGAATTTGATCTTAAATTTTGGAGAAGAACAGAGACATATGTCAAAAGTGGAATAAACAGCTCCTCATTGGGCGTTCGTAAAAAGGTCAAAAGCTAGATTTCCTAGTTGTGGAATGCCTTACGTTAGCTCAGGCTGCCATGACAAAATACCATCGATGGGGTCGCTCATACAACAAACAATTGTAGTTATTCTCACAGTTCTGGGGACTAGAAGTACAGTTTGGTGTACCAGCATGGTTGAGCTCTGGTGGCCGCACTTATCCAGGTTATAGACAGTCAACTTCTTTTCTCCTTCCATGCAGCAAAGAGTGCAAGCTACTCCCCAGCCTTTCTCATAAGGGCACCAATCCCATTCAGGAAGACCCTACCCTCATGACCTAATCCCCTCCCTAAGGCCACACCCCCAAATACGCTCACATTGGAATTAGATTTGAACCTATGAATTCTTCAGGGATGTAAACATTCAATCCACAACAAGCCATATTATAACCCACTAATCTACCATTCTGTAACTGGACATCTAGGTGATGACATTAACTTGTGGTTTTAGATCTACAAGTTATAGGTATATCTTGCCCTCTTTCCCTATCTAAGACTTTGGGTTCATTGAGCCTCTGCGATTCTATCTGTAAGTTCCAAAGGCAAAACCTGCTAGACTCCATCCCAGATTTTTTCTTTATAAACCGAGGGTCTTTAGGAGCACGGGGCTGGCTTCTCTCGAGGGCAGAGAAGGGAAGCATGCATTTGGGGGGTGGGAAGTGAAGAAACTGCCTTCTAATTGCTCCTTTCTTTTCCCTTGTCCAGCACCTCCCGACGATAGTCACACCTAGCTGGAGTGACCTCGCTACCTTTGCAATTAAACCTTACAATCTTCACTGCCCTCATGGGGACCAGAAAAAAGTTGATCTCTTCAAGATCAGAATTGTACCAGTCTGTTCGTGTTCATCTCTAATACACCCCATTAAATATGGGCTTCATCCCTCACTCTTCCCACAGGTTCTCTGTCTCCACAGCAACAGTGTCCTCCTCGGGTCTTTTCATTTCCTCTTCCTCTTCCCCAGAGTACCTGCTCTGCTTTCTTCTCTTACTAATTCCTGCTGCTGCTGCTTCTTTTTTAAGATTTTGTTTATTGATGAGAGAGAGTGAGAGAGCACAAGCAGGGGGCGGGGCAAATGGAGAAGGAGACGCCCCACTGAGAAGGAGCCCAATGCAGAGCTCGACACAGGAGTCCATCCCAGGAGCCTGGGATCAGAATCTGAGCAGAAGGCTTTTTTTTTTTTTTTTTTTTAAAGATTTTATTTATTTATCAGAGAGAGAGAGGGAGAGAGAGCGAGCACAGGCAGACAGAATGGCAGGCAGAGGCAGAGGGAGAAGCAGGCTCCCTGCCGAGCAAGGAGCCCGATGTGGGACTTGATCCCAGGACGCTGGGATCATGACCTGAGCTGAAGGCAGCTGCTTAACCAACTGAGCCACCCAGACGTCCCACTCCTACCTCTTCTTAAGGTTAGTTTAAAAGTCACTTCTTCGAGGAAGTTTCTCTGGACCCCAAGTTTGCATTAGGGAACATTTCTCTAGAGCCCCATAAGCACACTGCTCTGTTTCCCATCAGAGGGCCTATCACACCGTGTGTTCTTGTCGGCTGACTTGGATCACGTGCTAGACCAGAAACTTCCAGATGTCAGAATCCGTGTCTCGTTCCTCATTTCTTAACATTCTGAGTCATCTTTGCCCTTCCTCACACCAGCCGTACCAAACTATTTGCAGTTCTGGGAAGTCCTCGTGCTATCTTCCTTTTTGTGTTTGCATATACAGTCCACTGGGCCAGTAGCACCGCCCTCGCACATCTCCCTCCACGCAGTCTCCATCCAGAAAACTCCTATTCGGTCGTTAGAACCCATCTTTAACACCTATTGCATCTCAAAGCTGGATTAGTTTTGGATTAGCTGGATTCCTGGTTCCTCTACGTCTTCTAACACCCCTCTTTTTAAGAGGGTATTACCTGTGTTACCTGTGTTATAATACATATAAAAGCAAATTATAACTAACAATATGAAGAGCTCATCTAAATACATTTTCTAGAACTTGTTAAGGGGATGCTCATCTTTTATCTTCAAAAGGAATTATTATAAAAGGAATTATTCCTTCTCTGGTTTCACAAATAAACATATATAACTTCATTATTTTAAAAAATTCAAATAGTGGAAAATGAACAACAACAACAACAATATTAAATCACTACAAATCCCCCTCCTTAAAACAAGTAGCATTGACTTTTAATGGACATTATTGCAGGGCTCCCTGTCCATCGAGGGTGAATGACTGTTGGAGAACAGAATTTAAATGTTAGACACCTTGGCAAAGGAAGACGAGCAGATCAACAGAAATAGTTTTATAACAATGAAGTCATAATCCGCATGCCTTTTCCAAAAAAAGATTTTAATTTTACTTTAATTGAATTGGATAAAGAATTTCTTAAAAGTCAAATTTGTTTCACAAGGGATATTAGTGACCAGACTCTCATTTACGATTTGAAAATACTGAATAAAAGCAAATATGGTAAAAAAATTAAGAGCCATGATATTCTTTTTTTTTTTTTTAAGGTTGTTATTTATTTATTTGACAGAGAGAGAGATCACAAGTAGGCAGAGAGGCAGGCAGAGAGAAAGGAAGGGAAGCAAGCCCCCCACTGAGCAGAGAGCCCGATGTGGGACTCAATCCCAGGACCATGAGATCATGACCTGAGCCAAAGGCAGTGGCTTAACCCACTGAGCCACCCAGGCACCCCAAGAGCCATGATATTCTTAAATTATGTGTTTCAAGAGCAATGTGTATCAACTGACCATCTTCAATAAAAGACTTCATAATTTTGTTGTTCATGTAACTTTTAGGACATTGATTGCTACTATGTCTACATAAAAATATACATATATTTATATTTTGCTCTGCAATAACAATTTCCCCTGGTGTTTAATTATCAAGCATTTCTTTTTCTTTCTTTTTTTTTTTTTGCATTTCTTTTTTTTTTAACTTCCAGATTTCATTTCATGTTTCCTGTGTTCTTTTGTTTGGTTGTTCTTCATAAGCAGTATTTCGTCAAGTTCTTTTGTTTCTGTCCAAAAGGGCTCAAAGATACTCAAGAGCTCATTTATGTTTGAGCATATCTGCATTACCATTAGATTTTATTATCTATGCATCTATTTATAGAGAGTGGTGCTTGTCAGCTGTGGGGGTGGAGGGACAGAGGGAGAGAACCTTGAGCAGGCTCTACGTCCAGCCTAGAACCTGACGTGGGGTTGGATCCCATAGTCCCGTGATCGTGACTTGAGCCAAAATCAAGTCTGACGCTTAACCAACTGAGCCACCCTGGTGACCCATCATTAGATTTTAAAGGCAGTTTGGCTCCATACTCTTGTCTTCGCCTTCTCTTTCCTCCAGGACCCTAAGTGCTATTTCCTCTGTCTCAGGAACTGAAGGGAATTGAACCTCTCCCCATCCTCTTACTCTGCCTCTGACATCCCCATCTTTTGGCATGTTGCTTTCTCTTTCCAGGCAAGATCTGGAAGTCCCATGGGATGGTGGTATGTAATGACTGTGATTGTATGCTTCTATAGGAGAAGGGGTGAGGCAGAGATGGGTATATTGGGGGGAAAAAGGTTTTTAAAAATTGGGTGGACAGGGCGTATTAATCTGGCTTTTGTGGGGAATTCATAGCCCTGATGTAGTTTTGAGGATTTCTTTTTTTGGTGGGTTGGGGGAAAGGAAGAATGTTAAGTTTATTTTGTTTTGTTTTGTTTTTTCCTAAAACCAAGTTCCCTCAATATTATTCAAGAGGAGAATCTTATCCTTTGACGTCCTTCTATCTAGAAGAGCTTTAATTCCTCTGTGGTCTATGCAAGCGAAAAGAATAATGCATGTTGAAATCAGTACTGAACAAAGGACTTGTGACCATGTTATTGAGTGACACAAAGAGACTGTTTATGGGGAAGACTTACACTGCAGCATTGGCTTAACACTCACACTCAGTATTTTCCTATTTCTTCTATCATAATGGGAAATTTTCTTTTGTACAAAAAAAGCTAAATAATATTTAAGTGCAGTTTGTTTTATTTTTGACAACAGAGTCTTATTGCTTCCAAATGCATCTCCATGGTATGACCATAAGATAGGATGTCATGAGGAGAAAGACCTCCGTTATATATGCCTATTTGGGGGAATAATTAATAGCATGGTTTTTCCCATTATAAACTATAATTTTATTTAAATAACTTAATATAAGCAGCGTTAATGTGAATGTTATGTCTACATAGGATTACCCTTTAGAATACAATTTGAAGACATAAATACAATCAGGTACATATATACAATCACATTGTAGATGATACGAGTCTCCCCACAGCTATACACCTTCTGTTGACCCTTGATCAACAACAACCCAGATTCCCTCCCCTCAGGGACCTTAGTGCCCTTTTCTGCCAGGGGAACTTAGGAGAAGATGTCCTCAAAATCTGCTCAACCAGGTTTTGTTAACTTCAAAATCTGTGGGGTTGAAGCCTGTAGGTTGTTATTCTCCCTTTTCTAAAAGTTTCTTTGTGCAAAATGACTCAACCCTAACTGTCCTCTCTCCTTGCTCTGAGCAGTCAACATTGCCTAGTGAAGTAAAATATTCTGGTATACCTTTTCTCCTGAATGACGAGCACCTACTTTCCTCATGTTTGCCTTTCCAAGAGAGGCACTTTAGATTACTTCTGAAGTAAGTTCTCCACCAAGCTTTCTGCCTATAGAAAGGAAACCCTACTAAGCTCCCTCAATTAAATAAAAAACTTCCTATAAAAAATCAAGGCATGTTTGGAAGCTAGAGTTCAATTCAAAGACAGTTCAGTTCAAGGCCCTGCATTCCCAGAGGCTGAATCTGAGTTCCAGAAGTAAGTCACGTGTATCACAGAGCATATTAGTACAAGAATTAGGACCAGAATCTAGGCTGCCGCTGGTGCCTCGTCACATGATCAAGTTTGTGTTTTTTTAATTTCTGTTTTTTCCTGAACGGTCAGATGTGGCCAAATGGAATGTCTCCTCCAGTTTCTGGCAAGAGTCACTATGAACTATCACCAGCTTTAGCAATGGGGACTTTTTTGTTCTATGGCTATATACATACAGAAATGCAAGATCGGGCATGCAGATAAACCTTTTGTGTGCATGATTAATAATTAATAAGGTGTGCATAATTCACACTTGAGTTTCTGTATCTCATTAAAGGTAGTTGTCTCACCTTCAACGAGAGAAGACAAGCTTTATTTTTGTAGTGCTTTGCCCTATTATGTTCAACAATAATAATTCACAGTGACAGATGTAATCCACCAAACTCATTATTTTCAACCTCTATCCATTTATTTTGCATTACCAATACGGTTTTGATGCCTATCGTTCCCTGGACTGGAGTGCTTGATGAAATGTTTTATTGCAATATGTCAGAGTCTAAATAATTAACAGCAGGAGTAAGGCCGGAGCCTTCCAAAGTTAACTGTGTGTATTATAAAATCGTATGTAAGGCGGCCCGTACTCCCAAGAACATGTCCTAGAGATGTGGTTTTGATAAGATGATTACATTTGGGGAAAGAAGAATGGAATACATCTCCTGTATCTCCCAGGTAGCAGGCCACATCTCTCCAAAGTTTAAAAAATATATATATACGTACTCAATCTATCAAAGAGGCAAGTAAACAGGATTCAAGCCTTTTTTCTTCTGCAGAGCTAAAAATCTCCCAAATCTATCGTGAAAAATCCCAGTCGTAATTTAACATATTGCACTATAAAAACAGTTTGCTTTCTTTTCTTGATTTATATTCTGTCCCAGTCCTGGGGTAGCACAGAAGGATACTGTCACGTGATAGGCGGTGTAGAGCTATGTGACTTCCCTTGACTTTAAAGGAATCGCGGGGAAGCTTGAATTGCAACTATTCAACCTTGAAGGGAGAGAAACTAAATGAAACACCTGTTTTTCTGATTACTGTACCACAAGGCCTTTTAATTAGTTTGTGGAAATAGAAGTTTTAGTTATTGAAGCATATGGTTATTTTCCCCCAAGAAAATGGACATGTGACCACACATCATTAATTTGTGATTATTATTAAAATAAGAATGTAATTTGAAAGATTGTACATTAATAGATATATTTTCCAGGCTAGAAAAGAGGTTGAGGATAAGGCAGAAGGAAAATCCACATAAAAATGCTAGTCTTTTATATCAGCCCTGTGGACTGGCTGTGTTATTCATGGTGGTTGGAATATTTATTTACAGAAGAACTTCAATGGGAAATGAATACAAATATGGATCGTGATTTTTCGAAGATATTTATTCTTTTAATATCGCCCCCGTCATCTTCCTCAGGCACTAAGTCAGGGTAGAAAACAAAAGGTAGAAATATGGGAACGGCCAAGGTGGAAATACTCTTAACATATTCCGTCCATATTGTTTTCATCACACAGAAGCGGAGGTCTCTCTTGGGTGTGTTCTAGCATTTAATGTAGGAGTCAGAAAATCCTACTGGGCTATTGGGCAATCCTTCCACTCAGCCAGATGGCAACCTCAGGTCAGTGTAAGGACCTCCAGCTCCTCATGAGATGGTAAAGGAAAGAGAACCAATATGGCTTCTTTGAAATTTGTCCATCGTGACCTCCATAACTAAGCTGTGACAAGGATGCTACTGTTGGGGCCACTTAGGATATCAGACTCTGACACTTCATGGGCATTCACACACACATCCTAGATTTTAGATGCTAAGTGCATGAGGTATTAGCAACCTTGCGATCATGTCTTATAGTATATTTTCCCCCAGAGACTCCTGCTTTGGGCACAGGAGGCGTTTGATAAATATGTGAGGTCTCAGTCTCTCTCCGTGAGAGACTTGAAATGCTGCTCAGTAACAAGGGAAATAAAGCCTGGGGAGCAGGGTAGAAGTGTAATAATTTAAGGGCACAAAAACCTCCCAAGCAAGAGAACAGCTTTATTGTCAATAAAATCATGAGAGACTACAAATAAACTACAAGCATTAACAGAGGCAGAAATGACTCAACTGTTGTGAAATTGGAATTTCTCTCATTGTTTATGTCTAAATATGAAACATACCTGGCAACAGCATGGGACAGAACATGCCTTCTCATTTTTCCATATTATTTATACCATGCGTTTGGCCAAAAGTGTTGATTACAAAATAGGGCTGCAGTTGGACAGCACAGCAATATGGATTTCCACACCTATGGCATAAGGCTTGGTTTGTTTTGATTCAAGAAATAATTGTGATCCTATTTCATAATGTTGATCACAATTTCATCACCTGTGCCTGGAAGGAGAGAAAAATAGATGAGGAGTATAGCAAAGTGCAAACTCATTAAAAACTCTCCGTAAGAAATTATGATCCTTACATTTAGAGCGAAGGTGTGGTATTGTGCTTAATTAAACAAAGTTTTCGAAGTGTTTTATGAAGTTTGCTTGGATTGTGCAAACTTAAACAAGGTACTTTATTAAAATTTATGTTGCAGGAAATATTTGGAGAGCATATAACTTGGGAAGCAGAGAGATAAATTATCACGAAAAAAATTCCTTTTTCTTTCTTGCTTAATAATTTTTTCTGCTTAAAACAATTTTTTTTTTGCTTAAATTTTTTTTCTTAATATTTTGCTTAGCAAAAAAATCTTATTCCAAGAAAGGGAGATAGAGGAGTCCTCGTCAATGCTTGAACGTCAAAATCATATTTTTTCATAAGATGTTTACAAAGGATATAAAAAATATTCTACCCCATTCGTCCTTGGCTACACATTAGATTGTTGAAAGGTAATGACGATTCAGCAGCGAGTTCTTGGCTTCTTTATGTTATTACACCTAGGTGCATTCTCCGGTGATTTTTTTAAAAAAGCTGGTTAACACGCATGAGTCCTAGGAAAGCATTTCAAACTTTAGCAAACTGTGGATCTCCTTTGTGTCTTCACTCATTATCTCAACGGAGCTCTAGAAGAGAGGCTGCTGAAGATATGGAAAAATAAGCCAGGTGCCCTCTCACTGATGGTAAAATTATTTGGCTTGAAAAATATTCCCAAGTACCCGGAAAAGAATGAATTAACAAGCATTATCTTTTTAATTAATTATTTTTTTTCTCACCGCAGCACATACCCTCCCCAATGTTCATCACGCAGCCACCCCACCCCTGACACTCTCCCTTCCAACAACCCTCAGTTTATTTCCTGAGATTAAGAGTCTCTTATGGTTTCTCTCCCTTTCTTGGTTCATCTTGTTTCATTTTTCCCTCCCTTTCCCTATGATTCTCTGTCTTGTTTCTCAAAGTTCTCATATCAGGGAGAGCATATGATAATTGTCTTTCTCTGATTTACTTATTTTGCTTAGCCTAATACCCTCTAGTTCCATCCACATCATTGCAAATGGCAAGATTTCATTTCTTTTGATGGCTGCATAGTATGCCATCGTATATATATCCCACATCTTCTTTGTCCATTCATCTGTTGATGGACATCTGGGTTCTTTCCACAGTTTGGCTATTGTGGACATCGCTGCTATAAACATTCGGGTGCACATGCCCCTTCGGATCACTACGTTTGTATCTATAGGGTAAATACCCAGTAGTGTGATTGCTGGGTCATAGGGTAGCTCTATTTTCAACTTTTTGAGGAACCCCATGCTGTTTTCCAGAGTGGCTGCACCAATTTGCATTCCCACCAACAACGTAGGAGGGTTCCCCTTTCTCCGCATCCTCGCCAGCATCTGTCATTTCCCAACTGGTTCATTTTAGCCATTCTGACTGGTGTGTGATGGTGTCTCACTGGTTTTGATTTGTATTTCCCTGATGCGGAATGATGTGGAGCACTTTTTCATGTATAGTTTGGCCATTTGGATTGACAAGCATTATTTTAAGCAACATCTGCATCTAAATTTGAACTGGGGTTTGTCCTTCAACTTTTGCCAGGAACTAGTTTTTAGAGAGAGAATTCAGTTATCCAGGTGTATGGCAAATATCATTCTTTTTTGTTCAATTAGGCTAGAGGGAGTTAGGTGCTCATTTTGAGTAGATAAAAAAAAGTCTAAGAAATAAACATTAAAATTTTAAATTGAAAACCCTCAAGTGAATATTTTAATAGAAATATTTTAACATAAACTTTACATTTGAAAAATTTAAGTTACTGATTCGTTTTTCAATATTTTTCATGTACCCTAAGGAAGAATCTCATGCCAAGAAGCTTGGAGGGGGGGAGAAGATTATTAGTAGTGATGTCAAGGGAGAGACCACATGAAATATTACATGTTCTGTATCTCGAACAGGTGAGTGGAAGAAAGCCTTGAGGTTTGTATTACAGGTGCAGTGATCAGGAGGGCATGGAAGTTAAGGGTCTGGAATCTACTAGATGGTTAATGGGGATGTGGGCTGATCAGCTTATGCCAGTGGGCAAATGTCATGATGGTACAATATGGGACCTAATGGTGGATTTGAAATAGATGAGATGCTTTGGTACGTTTCAGAAGTTCCAGTCAGAAAGTCCAAGCTCGAAGGCCCAGCAAGGGTCTTCAGAGATTTCTGGGAGAAAATTGAGTCTGAGTTGGCCTTTAAAGAGGAATCAGTTGCAACGGGCTGGGGAGAGGATCTTTGTGCACAAAGATGCAGTTCTAGGAAAGAAGGCAAACACGAGACTAGCTGAGCCTAATGACACCACATAGTTTTAGAACACACTGCTGCTTATGGAACTTCTTCATGTGCGGGATCTCATACAATTCTTGGTGCAGCCCTGTGAAACGCGGTGAAAGAAGAGGGGACGGGTGTGGGTATTACACAGTTGTACAGACGTGCAAACTGTAGTTCAGCTGCCGCTGAGTCGCAAACACACATAACTGACATTTCCTGGCTTACTGTAAGAGCTCCAGCGCAGCCTGAGGAATGCCGTAGTCCGATGGACTCACATGGAAAGAGCATCAGACAGTAGAACAGGAAGGAATGAGTTGTTGTTGTTGTTGTTTTAAAGCCTGGGGGCTTCTGGGTGTCTCAGTTAAGTGTCTGCCTTCAGCTCAGGTTATGATCCCGGGGTCCTGGGATTGAGCCCCGCCCTGTCAGGCTCCCTGCTCAGTGGGGCGTCTGCTTCTCCCTCTCCCTCTACCCAACCTCCCTACTTGTGCTCTATCTCTCACTCTCTATCTCAAATAAATAAAAACCTTAAAAAAAAATAGAAAAGCCTAAGTATAATGTGAAATAATTCATGGATTTATGGTAACAAGTAGTGAAAGGATAAACTTCTTTAAATATATTTTCAACCTAAAGCTTAACCCACTGAGCCACCCAGGCGCCCCTATTTTCAACCTAAAGCTAAGCAGAAAATGCACCAGAAAGATAGGAAAGGAAGAAAGGAAGGCAGGCAGGCAGGCAAGCAAACATGGCAAAAACAAAAAAGGAAAGAATGGTGACACATATCAAGGCAAAACTGAGTTCTGGGTGTGTGCTTATTGTAGACTTTACAGTCCCTGTGGATTGTAGCTCACCTGTTGTAATTCAGCAATTACTGTTCATTGTGAAGTCAGCGCAATCTCCATACATTTCACTATGGCCACACATGACCTTGCTACCCGAAGACCTGTCACCCAGCACAAGGCCATCTTTCTAATATGTCAACAAAAATAGATCATTTAAACAGAGTGGCCTATATTTTAAGGTCAATTTGTCTACCAGCATGAGTTCACCTATCTCAAAAAACCAGAGAAGCAAGAGTTTAAAATGAGTAAAAATATGTTCAATCCAGAATCAAATGAAAATGTTTTGGGATGGGCGCCAGAAAATATTCCTGAATTAGGCTTTCTTCAGCTATCTGGCATTCTATTCTAAGAATTATTCAAATTTTTGAAATGAAGGATTTGCCTTTTAATGAGGAAACCATAATTTTACTGTAAATATGGAACACGTTGTCCTTGACTCTGAATGTACTCACTTCCCTAAGTTGAAGGAGGTGACCTCATCAGCGACATGTTGTACAACCAGCAGTGAGGAGAGAAACTGTCAACCAAAAAAGAGTGTTGTCCTAGAATATTAGTAATTGTCACAATGAAAATTATTGGTTAAAGGAAAACAAGGTCCAGTCTTGTTAGTATGGGCTGAAGAGTTATAAAATATAAACAGTGTACCAAGAAAGTCTCTTAAACTACTGATTAGTGGGGGAAGAGATCTGAAATCTTGGTAAAGCATGTAGTGTTCTTGCATTTTATTTCCATAAAGATTATAAGTTTACTTGGAAGGGAGAAGTGAGTTGGGGGAAATCAATCCATGGGGGAGTTGGACCATGAGAGACTGTGCACTCTGAAAAACAATCTGAGGGTTTTGAAGGGGTGGAGGTGGGGGGTTGAGTGAGTCTGGTGGTGGGTATTAAGAAGGGCATGTATTGCATGGAGCACTGGGTGTGGTGCATGAACAATGAATTCTGGAACACTGAAAAGAAATTTTTAAAAATTAAAAATTTTTAAAAAATATATGTTTACTTGGAGCAGCATTTGCTATTAATCGAGTAATTTGATGATATTACAAATATTTAATAGTAATACTATTTTAAAAAATAAGATATTTTAAATGCAGTTCAACACTACCAAAGACAGTTGTACCTAAAATTTCTGTAGGAATATTACTGTATGACATGGAGTCTTCCTTTATTTAACAGATATTATTATTCGACTATTATATGCCAGATATTATTCTAGCTGTTGAGGCTTCAATTATGAATAGGAGAAACATAATATCTGCCTTCCTGAAGCTTATAGTCTAGTGAGAATGATAAAGAAATGGGGTTCTGGCATAAAACTATGCACTTCTGATTAAATTATTTTTAAACAAACTACTATGAATTGTTCTAGTTCTCTCTGTAGATTCAAGTTGTATTAATTCTAATATTGTCTACCCTTTGCCAAGCACCTTTTAAGTCCTTTGTATTGATTCATCATTCATTTAACTCACACCAATGGTGGTTTGAAGAAGTAGATGGTATTAGTCACATTTTGGGAGACCGAAGCCAAGTGGGGTAAAACAGCTTCCCCTGGTCACATTTCGGCAGCTATCTGACAGAATTGGCGATCTTCACCCTATGTTATACAAGCTCCGAGTCAGTTCTAGCATGTGGTGGAATAAGTACTGTCTATTGACTAATCAAAATTCTTGATTACAAAGACATTTCATTGTAAAGACTTTGTATAAAAATAATTGCTTTATTTTAAAAATAAACTTTAAGACAAGAGTATTAGGTGTCTAGTGCTATATGACATACTGCCCCAAACTTACTTAGTAGCTTAAGACAACAAACTTTTATTATCTCATGTAGTCTCTGAAGCCAGGAATCTGCAAGCAGCTTAGCTGGCTGGCTTTCCATTTCCATCAGGGTTTCCCAAGTAGTTGCTGCTATGATGGTAGCCAGGGCTGAAGTCTCATCTGAAGGCTTGGCTGAAGCATCCACGTTGAAGCTCCCTCATGTGGCTGCTCACCAGAGGCCTCAAGTCTTCACATGCTGCACAGGTCATGGTGGTGAGCTTTCCCCCAAAGCACATGATCAGAGAATGGAATGATAAGACAGAAGCTACAGTGACTTCTATAACAAAATCTGGAAGTGATCGGATCAGGGTCCAGCCAGGAAAGAGGAAATACACAGCAGTTCAAATAGGGAAAGTTTACTATAAAGAATCCATTAACCATAATACAGAACTGGGACAATGAGGGATTAGCTAAGAAAAAAACAAAAACAAAAACAAAAATCTCTATAGAATGTAGGAATAGATGAAATAAGAAACAACCATTACCTCTAGGACTAAGAAAATGCTCAAGGAGGAGACCCTTCCTCAGGACTAAGATACACTCCTTGCTGCAGAAGGTGTGACCACCACTCGCTGGATGTCAAAGAAGCCTACACGGTCTTGCTCTTGTGGAACTTGCTAGAAATCTGCTTTCTGGAACATGGTGGAAATCTACCCCCAACATTTCTGGGTCAAGCTCTTTCTGCATATGTCTCACTAGAGACACCAAGCTCTTGAGGATTTTGGTGCTAGAGAAGCTGGCCTTATTGTGGGAGATGGGATTGAGAGAACCATAGCTTCAGGAGCCTGCTAAGAGAGCCCAGCGGAATGAGGGAGAGAAAACCTTTCCCTCCTGCAAAGTCTCTACAGTGCCCTCTATTGACAAAGCTTAACATAGTGCCAGGTGGCAAAGGAAGAATATTTAAAGAGCAAAATACATTTTCACCAAACAGGCAAAAAGTGACTTTGGAGCCGAGAGGCAATAAATCAACAGCACAGTAATATACCACCACTGGTGCTGTAATCCGTCGGCCACACAGATTATTTCTGGTGCACTCTGAAAGGGGTTTATGCAAGGTGTGAATCCCAGGAGGCAGCAATCCCTGGAGGCCATAAGTTACCACAGTCTACCGTCCAGTAGTCAATAATTCCTATCCTTCCCACAAGCAAAATACATGTGTATTAGTTTCTTATCACTGTTATAGTAAGTTACCACAGACTCAGTGGTCTAAGACAACACAAAGTTATCTAATGGTTCTCTAGGTTAGACGTCTAAGACCAAGGTGTTGGCAGGAAAAATGGATCCCCTTTTGAAGAGTGTTAAGGAGAACCCCTTTCCTTACTTATTCAAGTTGTTGAAAATTCAGTTTCTTGAACTTACAGGACTGTTCCCTCTTCCTTGTTCACTGTCAGGTAACCCATTTCCAGATTCTATGGCTGCCCAAACTCTTTGGCTCATGTTCCTCTTCTGTCTTCAAAGTCAGCATCAACCCATTCAGTTCCTCCCACACTTTGATTTCCTTCTGCAACTGTTTGTATTCAAGAAGATAGAGATCACTAGAGGACATCTTGGATGCCAAGTCTTGGAAAAAGTATTTTTCTGGTTATGTTCTTTAAGGAATTGTGAATGTTCCTTTAAGGAAGCAGCAATCACAAAGTTACAGTTGAAATTTTGCCTCCTACTTTGAAAAATAAATAGCTTGGTTGCATGATTTATCATGGGATTTTCATAACTACCCAATAACGTAATGATACACCTAGCACAGGAAAGACAGGTTTTGATGTTAGGAGTTATAAACACATTATGAAATAAAACTCTTATGAAAAGTATTAATGAATTTTAGAAATTAGTTTAGTTAATCTGACTAATTTAGGCAAACATACTGAATAACTTCTAATTTATTGGCCTGCGAGTTTTAAAGGTTTGTTTCTTCTCATACTTCTTAGTTCTAATTTATCGCAAAAACACTTTCCTGCCAGAAACTACTTTATTTGTATTCCACTATCATTCACAAATTACTCCCAATTGAAGCAGCAAAAAGTCTGTAGTTGTGGACTATTTTTCACTTCTATATTCCTATTTATATGATTCCATCCAGCAGATAGTGACCATCATATTTAGTGAGCTTTAAAGAGCACAGCACATCAGGTTCATTTGAATAATGGATTCTGTATGATCATGAATAATGGAATGATGGATGCATATGGGAAATTAATATAAAGGAAAAGCCAAAGACAATCATGGAGAGATAATAAAAAAAAGAAAAACCGGTATCATTATTAATTATTGAAACTAACATGTTGCAACTATATTTTCAATATCTTCCAAAACATCCATTAACCTAGAGCACCAGTTATTACTATTTTACTTGTCAAGAGTCTGTCTCCTTTGAGAATGTCATAAAAGCTATGACTGCTTCCCCCCACCCCCAGAATGCACACATATGTAATTCATACATCCATGGATCTCCTGAAGCCATAAGTAGAATATATTGTACTTCCATATGTCATTGACTTTGAATTTAAAATGATCAGTTGAGTGTGAGGAGGGTCACTTAGGGTCAGTCTTATTTCCTGGTGATACTATGGTTGAGAGCTTCTTTTTCTCTTTTCTTCTCTTCTCTTCTTAAGAAAGATCCATGCCCAGAATGGAGCCCAACACAGGGCTCAAGCTCATCACCCTGAGATCAAGACCTGAGCTAAGATAAAGAGTCAGTCACTTAACCAACTGGGCCACCCAGCCACCCTGAGAGCGATTAGTATTCAAGGCTGAAATGTGTTAGAACATGACACGATCCTTTACAATAAAAGTTAGCCTCTGCATGAATATTAAACCGAGCAGATTATGGGATACCAAATATTTTGTGTTTTGTTGGCGAGACAGCCCAGATTTCTTATTTTAGGGGCATACCCTCTAGGTGTCATTAAGAATACTCCTTCTACCATCTTACACATATACTTACTAATCATCCAGTTTATTCTACTCATGTAGCACTGAGGCTGGGCAGATTAAGCTAACCTTCTTTTAGAGGTTTTATGTAATCATGGAGTCAGAAATTTCCAGAATGTCAGTTCATATTCCTCTAGGTATAGGCTTTCTGATGGGCAGCACAGGAAACCAAAAAAAGCATGGAATAAAATGAAAAACAGTTACGGATCCAATTATGATGGCATTAGCTTTTTGAGAGAAAATTTGCCCAGGAAAGAAAGTGTGTCATCAAGCAAGACAAGCCAGGGCAGAGTTTTGTACATTCCGGTGAAAGTTTTCAGGCAGTTCTGTCCACGGTTGTACCCTTAAAGGATGTGACCCAGGTGAGACTTACCTGCTGAAGGCAACTAATCCACAATGAGCAAATTATCCTCCCCTGAGGGGCATGCTATAATGTCAGCCACATGCTTCGGAAAGAAAACAATCATGTATTCCTAGAGGAGGAGGAAACCAGGGGCTAGCGGAGGCTTGCCTGGAAATGGAATTGAAATATAAGCTGAGAATTTTTAGTTGATTTAGAATGGGAGGGTGTTCCAATTAGGTTACTAAATGCTTCTGACAAGCAACAGATTCTAATAAGGGAACAAGAGTGGCCTCGCACAGAAAGGAATGTAACCAATCTTGGCACTTTACTGTGCCCTAAGGAGGTGAGTAGTGAAGAAGAACTTCTAAAATCGGGGCTGATTTGGCTCCGATATGGTGTGGAAGAGCTTAAAAATAATGAGTAAAGCATAATAGCCATCAAAATAAAAAATATTTCTTCATTTTCCCAGCCACCTTTTTCCTTCTACACACGTGTGCAAATGAACACTGGGTCCCTCTCTGATCCAGGAACTTCCATACATTTATGGAGGCTGCACAGAACTGATAGTTTGGGGAGGATGTCTAAAGATGCAATGAAAAATTGGGACCTCCAGTTACTGAATCCAAAAGAGAATAACATGTTTATTTATGGATAACAAGAACTGAAAGGGACCACCTTATCATGCCATTGAATATGGGTCCGAGATATCAGCAACGGAAAGTGAAGAAGGCATGTCTGTATCTCGGAAATTTAAAAAACGTTGTTTTGTAGCGGCAGTGATAGATTATGTGAAGGAAATTGTCCAGTGAATAAAAGTGCCATTCTTTATTAGGCAGGTCCTTGACATTTTTTGCTTATTTATTTTTTAGTAAGGCCAAAGATATAATTTAAAATCAGCATGCCTAAAAAAATAAAAAATAAAAAATAAAATCAATATGCCTAAGTCACATGGATGACAGATAAGGGATCACGATATAGGCGTTAACATTCCAGCTCTGTTTTGACACTGTCGAGTATAAACCACAAGTGGCTCAGCAGGTAATGCTCAGAACGGTTGACCTTTATATAAACTTTTTCCTTTCTGTTTACTTGGTGTAAATATGTACTTTTCTCAATGATGATTTGTCTCTTACAGAGGAAGTTATGGCTGTCAGAGAGGAAAAACAAGACAATGACTTTAACTTGTTAGTATGGGATTACTATAACAGTTGCTTTGGATAAACTAAATCTTCATTTTAACTTTATCGTCAAAGTGTTGACTGTTTAATGATTTAAAAAACAGACCAATTCAGATAGATATAAGCATAGATTTAGATATAGATATGGATATGAATATACATGCATCTAGATATGCGCATAGCACTGTTAAACATGCATCAATTGTTCATATTAAATTTAATTGTAAGAGTCAGAGGCTCTTTATAACTTAAACATAATGAAAAACATATTTGTACTATGCTTCCATATTTGACCATATGATTTTATCTTCTATGATGACTTGGTACTTTATTCACACAACAAATTTTAATTCTTTGCTATTCTTCTTTTACTGAACCTTAGAATTATCTAGTTTATCAGCTAAAATCTCCTGTAAAGTATCGTGGGTTTCCTATATATCAGATTACAGTCAAATACATTAGAGAAAAGCCATAGTCACAAACCTCTTTAAGACGGGCCCTTTTCTACTTTGGCCTGTGAGTGGGAGGGTGTAAGATAAGCCTCTTAACATTCTTAGACACCTCTCTTGTCCTGATGAGGGGAAGCCTTGAGGGGCTGACTTATGTCTGTCTGAGGTCTTTATCAAAGAACTTCCAGCCGCATCCTTGAATTCATCTTGATAAAGTTCTACTGCACTCTTGTATTTGTTTGTTTCCTTAAAGCCACTTTTTACTTTGAGGATTTTTGGTTAATTGGACAGACCTCCCCAGGGCACTCCATATTTCCATCAAATTTTGATTAAAAAACTAAACAGTTTCTTTTTTAGCTTATTTCTCTCTTGTGATACCTTATACAGAGTTAAAGGAGGACAACTGGCACCATCAACATTTCCTCCTGGAATCTCCTTAGCCAAGTCTACATGTTTTGTGTTTCTTGTTCCATCCTATGAGTTACTATGGGTGGCACTTTTACTAATTTTTCTGTTTTTTGTTTTGTTTTGTTTTGTTTTCCTGTCTCCAAAGCAGTTTCCTTACTACCTTTCCAGGCTCCGCTGAACAGTCTCATTGCTGTTTTTCCAGGCTCTTTCTTCTCCCCACTCCTAACGACAAATACACATGTTTTGGGTTTTGTTACAGGAGCATATTGCCTGTATGTATCAATTTCTGCATCAGTTGTTTCTTATTGTATACAAACATTGCAAAATGACTGGCTTAAAATGATAATACTATTTAATTTGCTCATGATTTTGTGAGGTAAGATTTTGAAAAAGGCCCAGCCTGGATGGCCTGAGTCCTACAGTGCTCAAGGCATCGGTTAGGAGGGCTTGGTCATCTGCAGTCTGGCTGAGATGGTTAGCTCTCTTTTTTCCCCTCATCATCCGGAAGAGCCTTACTCATAGGATGCTGGCTGTTGGTTGGTTTGCCTTGGTTCTTCATGTGGCTTCTTACCCTCTGTGATCTTTCATCACTGAGCAGTGGAATGTGAGATTCTTTACCTGGTGGCTGGTTTCCAAGAAAACAAAAACGAAAGTTGCTCGTAAAGATGAAGCTAAAAATGTCATACAGAATTCTTCCTTCTATATTCTGATGATGGGAGCAAGCACAGGGTTGGCCCAGATTCAAAAGAAGGGATGTAGTTTAGGTACTTGGTGGGAAGAAGAGGCAGGCAGGCAGTAGAGTCAGGGGTTGTTGGTGGCTTACATGGGCAACTTGCTACCTGCAACCCTTAAAGTTAAACCTGAGCATGGACAGTTGTTACCACTACTCATGGATGTGTGTATGTGTGTGCCTGTGGTCAAGTCTAATAGCACAGGTGTCTATTACCCCCACACCTCCACACATAATACATGGTAAAATGTGAGTAATATGTATGTTACAGTCTTGGATATCACTCCCCACATGTGACTAGCGGGAGAAATAGAATTTTAAAATTTTATTTAATTAGTAAATATTTAAATTTACATTTAAGGGGTGCCTGTGTGGCTCAGTTGGTTAAGCGGCTGCCTTCAACTCCTGCATTGGGCTCCCTGCTCAGCAGGAAGCCTGCTTCTCCCTCTTCTTCTAATCTTTCCCCCTGCTCATATTCTCACACTCCCTCTCTCTTTCTCTCTCAAATGAATAAATTTTTAAAAATCTTAAAAATCAATCAATCTACTTGCTGAATTTAGGTATTGGGGCTTTTTAAAATTTAATTTTATTTCTTTTATTTTTAATTATTATTATTATTATTATTATTAATTATTTTTTGTATGGGGCTTCTTAAAGAATGCATGGAATAACCTGGATGATTCAATGTTGCAACTGTAAATTTCATGGCATCTGAACCCAGATCAAAGGTTTCCAGTGAAAATTCAGCTTCTAAGTTGAGTTGTGTTCTAAGACGCTACTAGAAATTTGAAATTACCTCTGTGGGCTGCATTGGATTTCTGTCTTTCTAGACGATCAAAAGGTGAGCATTTATGGAGGGAAGTGATAGGATATTTAAACTCAATGATGACCCTACTGTTAGAATAAAGGACAGATGTCTAAGAAGGATAATACATGGGAATGTTAAAGATGTTGTAAAGCTGAAACAGAAGTTTACATTTAGAAGAGGACTTGTTGGAGATAAAACCTGTTTTGGAAACTATTGATTGCAATGGAGTGTCATGAAGTCACGAAAAAAGCTTGTACTTGACTATCAAGTTTTTATGTTTCTTTTTGTTTGTTTTTACTAGCTGTTACAGGAAATATTTCTATTTAAAAGACATTGTTTCAGTTAATATTTTATATAAATGTTGGGGCAGTATGTGATAGGCTTTTCTAATCTTTAGGTGTCTAATTAATAAGAAAAAGGGGGAAGAAATATTTAAAAAAAATAGAAGCTGAAAAATAGAAGCTGCAAAATTTATCCCCAAAATAAACTATTAAAAGAAAACTTCTGGTATAAAAACCAATCCTTTAAACCAAAGAAAACTTTACTTCAGCTTCTATTTTTTTTTAAATATTTCTTCCCCCCTTTTTCTTATTAATTATTTTTATTAACATATAATGTATTATTTGCCCCAGAGGTCCAGGTCTGTGAATCATCAGGTTTACATACTCCACAGCACTCACCATAGCACAGACCCTCCCCAATGTTCATAACCCAACCACCCTCTCCATATTTTTTTTTTATATTTCTAAGTGATTTTTGCCTTTGTGGTTAAATTTTCCTTATCTCTGCCCTCCATATTATTTAAAAAATATATTACAATAATTCTAAATACTAAACCCCTAGACTTAAAATAAAGAGTGAACATAAATAATTCCGAGAGAGTGCACCCACATACCAGGAGCGATCCATCGCGTTTCGGTAACAGATACAGAAAAGCATTCTGAAACATTTATGATACTGTAGTTGCTTTCTTTTTTTAAGATGAATCTGTTGTTTGAAATCATACCATATCATTCAGATCTAGAGAAAAAAATAATCACTCAGCTTTTCTGTAGTAAATTCATAGGGGTGAGGAAAGGTGTTTTTAAATTAGTACTGGACAAAAGTTAGTAAAAAATAAAAAAATATATATATATCTTTTATATATTATTTATATATATAAATTCATATAAATTACATATGTATTTATATATATTTATAGATATCTATCTATCTTTCTCCTCCTTCCCTGCTTCCTCACTCTCCCTCTCCCCTCCTGTACCTTCTCTCCCCTCCCCCTTCTCCTCCTCCTCTCCTCCTTCTTCATGTTTTGAAACACTTTCCCACATGTCTTTTGATTAATGGAAAAGCTGGAAATTTCATGAAGGTAGGTGGGGTCTTCTGTTTTCAAAGACACTTGTCATTCCGTAACTCCCGAGTTATTTGGTGTCACCTTGCATCTTTTATGTTAGACATAGGATTAAGAATTGTTACAATTGTCCCTATAGTTGAGTCAGGGATTTCTTTGGCTTTTGAGAAAAGGAGTTTACAGAAAATGATTTGAGTGGAGATGAGAATGGTTCATCAACTGGGTCTCCAGTTGGCTGCCCTACACCTCAAGTGCAGAGAAAGTAGAGAGCTCTTGATAAAGGACAGACATTGAAAGAGACAGGCAAACATTTGGACCTGTGATGCTTTGCCCAATTGTTGACATGTCTGTTGCACAAAATAGTTTTCTAAATGATCTGAGAAGAAAAATTTTTCTGAAGACATACAGACTACAGTAATTATTCAAGTCTAAGATTATGTGACTTTAAAAACAACCTACATTATTTCCTTTATCTTAGTTGGTTAGGAAGCAGTAGTACCATTTATATATAAAGAATATTTATCTATGGCCATTCAAAAGCATATCTTTGAAAGTGAAGTTCAATAGCAAAGTGAAATGAAGTATTACACAGTATTTCATGAGTATGCAGATCTTATAAAGTGATCTGCCTTAAGAAATGGTCTACAGAGAATATCTTGCAACCAATGTATGTAACAGTTTGAAAGTCGCATATCTCAAGGGCCTCTCGGTGGCTCCGTCAGTTAAGCAGCTCAGGTCATGATCTCAGGGTCGTGAGATTCAACCGGGTGTCCAGCTCTGTGTCCTGTGGGGAGTCTGCGTGAGATTCTTTCCCTCCGCCTCTCCCTCTACCTCTCCCCCAGCTTGCACGCACACTCTCTTTTTAAAATAAATAAGCAGGGGCGCCTGGGTGGCTCAGTGGGTTAAGCCTTGGCCTTCAGCTCAGGTCATGATCTCAGGGTCCTGGGATCGAGCCCCACATCGGGCTCTCTGCTCGGCAGGGAGCCTGTATCCCCCCCCACCCTCTGCCTGCCTCTCTATCTACTTGTGATCTCTCTCTCTGTCAAATAAATAAATAAAATCTTAAAAAAAAATAAAATAAATAAGCAAAACTTCATAATTGTATATTTCATAGTACACTAATTATTTAAACAAAGGTAATCCAGATTACAGTTTGAGGCAATGCCACCTACCTAAATTTTCCTTTTAAATGAAGTATGTTGACATACAATGTTATATTAGTTTCAGGTGTACAACACAGTGGTTGGACAGTTCTCTATATGTTGCAATATTCACCACATTAAGTGTGGTTACCATCTGCTACCGCACCAAATTATTACAGCGTTATTGACTATATATCTTAGGCTGTACTTTCGTCCCTATGACTTATTTTATAACTAAAAGTTTCTACCTTTTAATCCCCTTCACCTATTTCACCTACATCTCTACCCTCTCCTCTCTAGGCATCACCAGTCTGCTCTCTGTATTCACGAATCTATTTTTTGCTTTTCCTTTTTCCATTTGTTTTATTTTTTAGGTTTGATATACAGGGGAATATACATGGTATGGTCCTTTGTCCTTCTCTCTCTGACTTATTTCAATTAGCATAATTTCCCTCTTGGTTCATCCACATTGTTGCAAATGACAAGGTTTTGTTATATTTTATAGCTGAGTAATATTCTGGGGTGTGTGTGTATGTGTGTGTCTGTGTATGTGCGTGTGCATACATCTTTATCCATTTATCTATGAATGGACACTTGGGTGGCTTCTACATCTTGGCCATAGTAAATAATGCTGCAATCAACATAGGGGTGCATACACCTTTCTGAATTAGTGTTTTTATTTATTTTGGGTAAATACCCAGAAGTGGAATTGCTGGATCATATGGTAGTTCCATTTTCTAATTTTTTTGAGGAACCTCTAGACTGTTTCCCACGGTGGCTCTACCCGTTTGCATTCCCACCAACAGTGCATGAAGGTTCCCCTTTCTCTGCATCCTCACCAACACTTAGTACTTCCTGGTTTGATACCAACCATTCTGACTGGTATGAGGTGATATCTCCCTGTGGTTTTGATTTACATCCCTGATGATCAGTGACATTGCTGTATTTTTATGTGTCTGTTGGCCATTTGTATTTACTAGCCTGAATTTTCATTTGAACCAGAATGTCTCAATTCCTGCTCTTAATTGGAGAAGAGAAGAGATTCCATGGGCTATGATTTTGTTAATGGTTGATATTTGGTATTGCAGTGTATTTTAATATATATTATCTCAAGTAACTTTATATAACCGTTCCAATTGGTTCACTGTCAGAATGTTTTAATCAATTACTGATACCATTACTTAGAACTATAAAAACTTTTATAGTATGAATGTGAATGACAAGTGTGTATGCTGGTGGTATGTAGATCATTATCATAGTTAATCAATCAAGTAAAGGGCCATCTAAAACTTAAACATGCTAGGCTGCTGCAAAAGTCCATCATCAAAATTTATCAAAATTATTTCTAAAATCCTATCCATGGCTAGTGTCCTCTGTCTGAACCTGTAACACAGCTCCCTCCGAGAGCTACCCAAATCATCCCCTTTATCATGAACCACCTCCCAGTTGAGGAGAAAAAGTGCTCTATCTTTGGGCTCTAGGAATCTTTCTGAAAGCTGAAGGATCAGAATAGATTATCCAAATAGATTTTGTATTTGTAGAAAACAGTGATAATTTTATAAAGATCTT
Organism: Mustela erminea; assembly: GCF_009829155.1. Classification (NCBI taxonomy): domain Eukaryota; kingdom Metazoa; phylum Chordata; class Mammalia; order Carnivora; family Mustelidae; genus Mustela; species Mustela erminea. The sequence goes on along the minus strand of NC_045619.1, from coordinate 137,911,995 downwards.
GATAGGTCAAGCTTTTCCTTACTGTGATGTTTCCCTTGATGAACACACAATTCTATGCTCCATGCTTTCCCAAATCTAAAAGATAAATTGTGGCATATTGAAACAATAGTTGAGTTGGGACAGGAGATAGACTTTCAATTTTATTATTGTGGCATTTTTCTTTTGTTTTAATGGATTAGTATATGTTTCTGCTTTTTTCTTCTCAATCCTATTGCCTATAGGAATGTTTCCTACCAGAATACTGGAGAACAAAAACATTGGAATTATTGTATTTCAAGTTTCAAAATCTGGCCACAAAATGGATAGGAATTGGAAGAGTAGTTTTTCTTCTTTCATATTGTGAAAGTGTTCCCAGGTAGGGAAGAAGGGGACACTATCCAGAGGGAATAGAATGGAGATAGATGCCCAGCTTTTGATATGGGCTTTTGTGTCAATATCTCTCTGTTCAGCTAAGTCCATGATGGGCAAAGGAATAAATACTAGAATTCCACATGTATTAATTAGGGTGCTCCAGAGAAACAGAAGTAGTAGGGTGAATAGATAAATAGATAGATAAGAGTAGATGTATTATTGGAATTGGTTCACATGATTATAGAGGCTGAGCTATGCCAGTGGTGTAATTCAGTCCAAGTCTGAAGGTTCAAGAACCGGGAGCTCTGATGTCCCAGGGGAAGATGGATACCCCACCTCAAGAAGAGAAAGAGAGTGAAATTGCCTCTCCTCTGCCTGTCTGGGCCCTCAGTGGACTGGGTGATGCCTACCCACATTGGAGAGGACAGATCTTCCTTCCTCAGTCCATTGACTCAAATGCTCATCGTCTCTGGAAACCTCACAGAAATGCCCAGAAATAATGTTTTACCAGCAAACTGGGCATCCTTTAGTCAAGTCAACTTGACACATAAAATTAACTATCACACCATGATAGGTTTGAGGACCTGAAGGCAGAAAAGTTCTCTGTAACTTTTCTGGTTGGGGACCAGGAGACCAACAGGATCCCAGAATGAAATAGAACTGTGTTCAGTGTGTTTTAGGTAGGGTGGTCTGAAATAGTCTCATAGAGTTTTCATTGGACCCCAGGAGTGGACCAGAGATTAGTAAAATTATTACCCTCAAGCCTGAGAATAGCACCAGAAGTAGAAAAAGTTCATACATATCCCACATGGTCATGGCTATCACACGTGGGATCATACACGTCCCATAAACCCTAGCGTTGTGTCTTTTAAACACTATCTTCTGGGATCATTCACCTATTTCTCATACTGTAACGCAGGAGAAATGTCAGTCACTCCCTCTCTCCTTCCTTTCTAACAGAAGCTCAGTTTTGTTCAAGTCCCAGGTCATCATATAAATCAGGGAACACAAGATACCTCCCCAGCTCCAGAAGGTAGGTCATTTCAGTAGGCTTACATGGTGATCCTCAAACTGTAAATCCCAAGGCCAGCAACATCAGCTTTTCATGATAGCAACTTTTGAGCTTCATCTCAGACTTACTGAGCAAACCAAGGCAGGAAGCCCAACCATTTGGTTGTCATAAGACTCCACACTACTGTCTTGCAATTTCAAGTTTGAGAATCACTGGTCCAAGGTAATCATAACTTCATTCTCCCAGACCGTGATTGGTGTAGGAAGGACATAGGACCGGATTCTGTGAGCTGAAACAGATTCCTCATTGTGTAATCTAGTTGAGCCAAGTTTTCTGTTAACTGCAGCCAAAGCCATGATAATTTTTACACATGACCAGGGGAAGGCTCTCTGAGTCTCTTCAGTCTTCAGTGTAGTTTTAGGGCAGTGATTGCCTCTCTCAAGAGCATTCGTATTTTAGATGCTCTATTTGTGACTGAAATGCAAGTGTTTTGTTGTAGGAATTTGAAGCATTAGAATAGGAATGGGGGGTGGTCTGCTTACACTGCATTGATAATATGTGTACTTGTGTGTGGGTGTGGCGGGGGTGACTTGTAGGTGGCCATTTAGACTAAGCATTTTCAAGGATGAATCCTGCAAGTAGCGCTCAAGTCAAAGATTATATTCCCAAGGCACGAAACTGCTTATAACATTTTATATTCAATATGAAAGGGGGGGTCCTGGGTCGCTCAGTCATTTAGCAGCTGCCTTCGGCTCAGGTCATGATCCTGGGCTCCTGGGATCGAGCCCCGCCTTGGGCTCCCTGCTCGGTGAGAAGTCTGCTTCTCCCTCTCCCACTCCCCCTGCTTGTGTTCCCTCTCTCGCGGTTACTCTCTCTGTCAAATAAATAAATAAAATATTAAAAAAAAAAATGAAAAATATCTAGTTGTTTGAAAAATCACTCCCCCTGTTATTCTGGCAGAAAAAGAACAGAACAGAAACACAATGAAGTTTGACACCTTTCTGGGAAAAAAACATTTTTGAGAACTGTCTTTGTATCTCATGGGTGTCAAACTGGGAGCCCCATAATATTGATCTAGGCTAGACCGAGAGGGACCACCCACTGATGGGAAGAGAAACATGACCCCCCACGGGAGGAAGGAGGGATGAGCAAGACAAGATGGGTGGCGACTGGTGTTTCCCTCCGCCTCAGGCAGGGGAGGGAGAACACTTAGAAGTGCTTGCCTCCCCTGAGGTCTGTGACAGCGCAACGTAATTTATAAAATAATTAGGCATACATTTTGGCTGGTATCGGGGGGTATATAAGTCCGTCAACTGTCAAAAAAGGAACCTATTTTTTTCATTAGTTAACTAAAGAATAATGTAATTCTCTAGGCAATGCGTGGGCATACATACACCGAGAAGGCGGGCCACTGTTTCCTACTTGGGTGTGGAGCACAGCTGGGTCCTCCCTCCAAGTAGTCCAAACAAAAAAGTCCTGACAAAAGGGACGGGTTGACCCACAGGTGCTCCTAGCACATGACAGTCAGTGGTCAACTGGGGGCTGCTTCTGTGACCTCATCATTCCTTCCCCCAACTTCAGTCCGATCCTTGGGTACTTTTAAGACTTGATCCAAATTGTCCAGGAGAGATTTAGAGCTCTGAAACCACCCTTCAAGGATGGGATAGCCTTGAGAGAACTTGCAGATGACCTCCAATAAAGGATTGTCTTCTCTCCTTAATACTTTCATCATCTGCTTTGCAGCAGTACTGGAAGTCAGTTCTACCCTTTGCTCCAAGACCACGATTGCTGGGAGCCATGAGGCCTGGCTGAGGGCAGAGCCCCGCTGGGTTAAAGCCCGAGCTGCACCATGCCTGTCCCGGCAGGTGATTAAGGCCCCTGGGAAGTTTGGGGTAGCGTTCCAGGGGGGTTGCAAAGGCTTTAGGGTTAGACAGGCTGGAGTTCCTAGACCTTTCAATTTTCTCTGTATTTTGTCTAAAAACATCTTTAAGATGAACACATGTGTTTTATGGAGTACATAAATTGTACATAAACTTTTAAAGTAAAATATGATGCTTTTAAGATATAGCTTGACTTCAGGTGGCTGAAGTGCTTTCATCCCTGTGAATAAGGAAAGGCTCCTTCATCTCTGCTATTAAAGTAGGAAGCATGGAAAATCCTGGTTTGGAAAACTGCATTCCATGAGCTAAGCCTAGCCAAAATGGGCCTGTTATAAAGCAGTTATGTACCCAGGACTCTTAGAACTTAAAGCTATTTGCCTACTTAAAGCTTTCTGGTTCTTACATTTTCCTGACTCTTTCATTTGTGCTCTATCATCTTTCTTATAAAATTTTCTTTGGGAGGGCCTGGGTGGCTCAGTCGGTTAGGCATCTGACTTTGACTCAGGTCATGGTCTGGGGTGCTGGGATGGAGCCCTGGGTTGGGCTCTGCACTCAGCAGGGAGTCTGCTTCCCTCCTGTGCCCCTCCCCTTGCTGGTGCTCTCTCTCTCAAATAAATAAGGAAAAACTTAAAAATATATATTCTTTAGATTTATCTATATTATGTCCTGTCATTGCCATTCCCCTTGTAACCAGTCTGATCTTGGTTCTTTTGTTCAACACCGTCACCACCACCTCCAAAACTACCCACAACCCAAGCTGTGACCTCAAAGCAATCTTTTTCTTGATTACTTGGTCCTACCATGTGCTCGGCACTGTGCGCTGTGCTTGACCTTCTGTATCTCATTTAATACCGATAAGCCTGTGAAGCAGGTCCTAGGACTCATTTCAGGGAATAGAGCTAGTGACTGGCAAATGAAAACACCGAACTCAAGTTTTTCCAAAGTGAATGCTATGCCTGGTCGTATCCGTTGGTTGGTGGGGAGCTGAGGGAAAGAGTAGAAAGAAAATTGGCTAGTTTATTTACTGTGGTAAAGAAAAAGAAACACGTCAGGTTGATTGACATTCTATAAATCCAACAAACTAATTGAATTTATCACTTTTAACAAGACCTCTCACATGCAAAGAAACTTGACAAGGTGAAATTGACTGATTTTCGCCATGATGGTGAATCTAAAAGATGCCTGTATACAAAGTGCCAATGTCAAGGGAAAGTTAAAACTGGGGCTCGTTTGTTCAGTTTAAATTCCGTCCCGTATGACTTCATGATGGTTTCAGAATAAGTAACCTTGTGCTAAGTCAACCAGGGAAGATATTAGAGAAATCCAAGTCATATGAACATCAGAACATCTGAACAAAATAACATGTTTCAGCTTCCACTGCTCAGGAATAGCAGTAACACAAGGGGCATTTGGACATTTTCTAAGCAATGTAGGAAGAAAAACAATTGTTTATAACATATTTTTTAACATTCTAAACATTTTGTATTAATGTAGATCTAGACCTGAATGTCTGGATCCTATGGTGATATGGATGAATGGAGTTGTCCCCAATGTAGTCAGATCAAATCTTAGTATAGTATTTCTTAAGCTGGGTAGTATGCATTCTGAGGGGTACAAGTGATATGAGTCAATATCCTTCCTTCCCCCAATTATGTAAATTAGTGGTGTGTGTGTGTGTGTGTGTGTGTGTGCGTGTGTGTTAAAAAGGGTATAACTCTAAGTTAGGGAAGTGCAAATGGCATTCCCAGAGCTTTGATTGGTTGGTGGAAGGAACAGTACTTTGCATCTATGGGATACTCATGGGTAGACCATTCCTACTCAGAGGCTTAGCTACATAATCATGCGTTAAATTGTATAATGTATTCACTAGATTCATTGAAAAGAATTCAATATCATCATAAGTTCCATGTTGTTTTGCCTAATAATGATGATGATGATGATGGTAAGAGTGAAGTAGCTGTGTTTTTGTTTTTGTTTTTGTTTTGAGGTTTGCAACACACCAGGGATATCTCTCGGTAACTCAAATCCTCTTTGACTCACAAGACAGACAGAGTTTTAGGAACCTGTCACAGAGATAGTAACTCAAGTCCTTCCTCTGGTTCATCTCTACTCGGATTGGATTCTTTTTTAAGGTTGCATGAAAATTCCTCAAGCTTGTAAAAAAAAATTTTTAAATCTAAAAATCAACTCTATACCCAGGCATGTTTCATGGTTGGATAAGAAAAACTATTTATAAATTCCTTTTGGTGGGCTCAGCTGGGAAGTATTCTATTGCACAGTGAAAAGTTTTGAAATTGGTCGAAAATACTTAGGATTCATAGACAATTTTATATACACTGTGCAAAATATCCCAGATTTATTATAGTGTCGTTTAGGAATAAAATTGACAACAACAACAAAATTATGGCCATTCCCCCTCCCACATGATTTTTCTTCTAACATCGCTAATGTTCCTGTAATTTTGGCACTATGGAAATACAAATAAATCCACCATTGATTTCCACTGGGGTTTCTCTCTGTTCACTTCCCCTATCCCAGAGCAAGAGACTAATTTTGACTCTGGCTCCTTTATCTGACCCCGGTGATAAAGTAAACAGTGGAAAAAGTTTTTAAATATAATGAAATCCTGTCCCAGTGCAAGAGCAGCCCATGTGTTTTAGGAAGAAAAGCAGGCTCTTTAACTCTAAAGTTTGGATTGCAAAGCAACAATTTTACAGTAGTATCATATTGAATAACAGGCAATAAGCCTAATTGAATTACAGTCATTACGGCTTGAAAGAGGAACAGTGAGTAACTTGTTTTACCAAACGCTATGCAATTTACTCTGTCCATTTAGACTTGACGTACAGACCCAGGTCAATGACTATGATTCTTCAGTGGTTCACAGCGTCCTCCCTGAGGAAAGGGTATGTTCTGGAAATGGAGCTTGTTCTGGTGAAGGAGCTACTGAACAGGTCTCTGGTAACATATGTTACTACTAAATAATGATCTTCCCCAATAGCCATCCAAATGATGTGCGAAACAAGGTATACGTTTCCTGTGAACATTTCTCTTTATCAGGGGTTTTTCAAAGTAGTAGAGACATATTTCGCTGCACACGCCTTTATTTTGATAGATATGCATTTAAATGAAGTGGGAAGAATGAACGGGACCCCTGGGTATGAAAGCGCCTTTCTTTCCGAAATTTAAAAAAAAAAAAAAAATCACTTATGAAATCTAGCTAAGTAGAAGGCTCCCAAAGAGGATGAAGTCAGAGAATTCTGCAGGTTGCCGTACAAATGTACCAAAGGAAAGCACTGAAACAGAACAGCTCCATAACATGCTTAGACAACAGACGGTTCATACATTCTGTTAAAGAAGAAGAACCACACAGCGGGTCAACACACAAAAATCTAACTCGTTTACTTAAGATTTTGTATAGTAAATCAGACATCTATTTGATTGGTTTTCGTTCATTGCCTTACTTCCTTATTTGCATTTTTGTTGATTGTGTTGGCATCAAAGAGACAGTTTTCCTAATTAAGTCCGGCCTTCAAGGGGCAGGGCTGCCCCCTTGAAGCTCATCTGTCAGTCAGTGGGGAGGACCCCACCAGGAGCACCCTCTCCCAGAGGAGCAATATGTGATCAACGGTGTGGCCCACAGGAGTTTAGGACAAGATGTGCTGAACCAGAAACGGAAACTCACTGAGTTTCACTACAGTCACTCATTTTGATTCAGCTCTGGTTGTGAATTTTTCTGATCGCGGTTCTAGATTCTTTGTGGAGTCCTTCCTAGGTGCTTCTGTATCCACAGCAGAGAGTCACCTTGACCTTGGCTGAAAGGAGCTGAAGCGTAGATGGGGGACGGGGGGCAGCTCTGGCACTTTGGAAGCCAGAGAAGCTGAAGGTGGGGCAGGGACTGAATGCCTCAGCCCTCCCCGAGCCTGAGGAGAAGGGAAAAGTGCCTCCCCTCTATGGCTGTGTCAAACTCCCTGCTCATGATTGCAACCAAGTAGAAACCAACACAAGCTCTACAGTCAAACATCATGATGCTGCAGAAAGCCCTGTGCTGCCCTCTCTCTCTTCCATTTGTCACCTTTTGTAATCCCACCCCTAGGAACAGTGTGGCCTCTGACTGTGCCCAGGGTCAACTGGAAATGACTGTTCCCTTCACACAATAGTGTAGGAGAGTAAAGCAAACCACCATGTGTCTTCATGCTAAAATGTGATATTTTGTTGTTGGGGGACTACTTGCATTCATTTTTATTTTTTGATATACTGCTTTTAAATATTGCTAATCTGGATTACTGACTATTTTGGGCAGCCTCTTACATCATGTGCCTCGGTGGGGTGGGGGGGGTTCCAAGCTCCCTTAGTCCTAATCTAGGCCCAGCCATCATTTATGTGGGAGTGAGTCCCAAGTCAGAGACAGTCTAGATTTGAAAAGGTTCTGAGATCTTTAGTATCCATCACATTAAAAAATAAGAAGAAGAAGAAGGAGGAAGAGGAAGGAAGGAGGAGCAAGAGAAGAAAAGGAAAGGCTCCCTTTTCAAAGGGTCATATTACTTTAAAACTCACTGGACTCAAGTGCAGATTTCAGGTAAACAATTCAGAGATAGCAGTAAATCCCCCCAAGATGGCTGGCAGGGCAGGATTTTAATTAGTGCTTCTGAGGTGTCTTTAATGTAATTCATTTCGAAAACAAAATTATGCTCTGAGGAAAGGTAGCACAGGTACGAAGTTGAATTAGACATGATCAAAACCTTGGCTATGTCTTTTGACTGTGACCCGGATATGTCAGTTCCCATGGCATGAGCTGTTTAAAACCCATGGTGAGAAATCAGAACAAGCAGATATTTGCCATGTCCAATTGTGCCCAGGCAGGCGAAGCCATAGGGACAAAAAAGAAATAACGTGTTTCTTAAAAAAAAAAAAAAAAAAAAAAAAGTTAGGTTTCTCACAATCAGCAAAAGGTACTTACTCAGTTCTAATTGCATGATTTGAGATTCTAAGTGTTTTAGCGAATAAGTGGTGTCCAGTTTCTCTCGCTGAACACAGAGACAGGCACCTGTCCAGCTGAACATAACATCTTAGTTAGTTGAAAAGAAAACAACTAACCCAAACGTAATGCATGTGGAGCCAAAGAAACAAAAATCATATATATGACCTCGGTGTAGTGACCCCAAGTCTTGGAATTTTTGGAAAGGGTTCAATTTCCAAATTTGATGTTCCGCTGTCTTCAGGCTTGCCTCAGTCAAACCAACTGGGCACAAAAGTATGCCCCCAAATAAAGTCATACGGGCAAGGTTAGCATTACTCACACGCCTATTTTGAGGCATCCTGGGAAGGACACTTTATTTCCCAAAATAGCTTCCCATATTCTCCATCTGAAAAAGGTCAAAGTGGCAATACTTCCATCTCAGGACTGCGGGAAGGGTTTTAACTGATGCCCGCTTGGTGACAGACCATTACAGTTCTCCAGCTCTCCTTTTCTAGAGGCCACATGCTTCCAGACCAAGATCAGGAACCAACTTAGTCTTGGAGAGAAATGAAATGCCAAGGAAAGTGAGCATGGGCGGGGGGAATACACTTCAAACAACTCCTGCGTCACCAAAATCCTCAAGGCTGGAACTGAGCTGAAAAGCCAGCAGTCCTCCAAGAAGGCCTGCCCTCCAGAGGTCACTTTGTATGTGGCCCAGTTGGGAAATGGGTAGGAAAGAAGCCCCAGAGCTAGGTGGGATGCAGCAAGGGACCCTCCCGGGTCAGAGGTGCCGTGGATCATGGCTGCTCTCTGTCTTCTTGTCTTCCTCCTTCTGAATGGGAATGTCCAGCGGGGTTCTCCTGTGATTTCACTGTGGCTTTTTGAGTGGGAGTATATGGGAGAAATGCAGGGGGAAAAACAGTCCCATTCATACATTTCGAGACCAAAAAGAGTCCTACCTAATTTTGATGAAGACACCATTGAGTATTTCCTGGACTTTGAGTCATGGGCAGGGACGGGCCAGGATTTGGGACTATCTACCATGGGGAGATGGGTGTGTTTTCTGTGTAGGAATAAGGGAGCCCAGGGTACCCAAAGAAGCCAAGATCATTGTTGATCAGCCAAAAAGCCACACGCCGCCCACATTTCATAACTTCCCTGGTAATTGGGTCGAGGCACCTGATGTGTGCTGCCAAGGCACGGGGAGAGGAAGAAAGGGCTCTGGGAGGGTGAGAAAGAGCCAGGGGGATTCTGCCATGTCTCTCTTTCCCCGTCACTGACCTTGGATGTTCCAAGGTCCAGATCATGAGGCTACAAGGTGCATGCCTTTACGCAAGGGAGAAACAACTCTGAAGTTCTTTAACAAGGACACATTATTTCATGTGAAGAGTAGAGATAAGGTTTAGCCAGACAAATACTCCTATGAGAGGGAAAGCAAGTTGTCCTATCTGGAAATAAAGGCAGATTATTTCTTGATATCAGGTTTTGCTCCTGGAAGGGCAAAAGATATTTTTGAATGAGGAGAAAAAAGCAGAGGAAACACCAAAGGAAAAAAAAATGAAGCTTAATGTATTGATGGGGAATCAGGACACATTTTGCCCATTGAACTTAGCTTTGGACCGGCCCAGAATGTGGGAGGGGGGAAAAAAATGTCACATTTGGACTTTATATAATTGGAAAGGAGATCAGCTCTAGTATGTAACAGAAATATCCTAACTCTAAATGGTTATTTTAAAAAGGAGGATCTCAAATAGCTTTGTAAATTGGGCACTGGAGTGAAGATTACAACGCTTTCTTGACTTATTCAATCATGCTGTATTAAATACACAGGAGAAGTCTCTAACATTTTATAGGAAAAAAAAAAAAACCCAAAAGAAATAAACCTTCCTCCAAAATTAAAATAGTTCAGGTGTAGCTAGGAAGGCAGAATGTCACCTCACTTAGAGAACAGTGCTTAAGTTTCATAGGTCTGTAAAAACAAACCTGACAAATGTATAACTTTTGAATCACTTAGGATAGGTGCAGTTATTTTAGTATTATGCGTAATGAAAGTTTAGTTGTATAAAATTGAATATACTGAAGTGTTAAGATATTTTACCAGGATTAAGCTAATCCTTCTCTAACACAAGGAAAAATAGTTGCCAATAAACTCTCTATTTTTAACAGCCACTTGAGAGAGACAAGATGAGACTTATAAAAATCCCTTTCAAGAAGTTTCCCAGTACAGTAACAGTTTACACCCAACACATACATAAATACATTTCGAAAACTTTGCCTCTGCCAAGTTACAAAGTCTGACTTGTCAGAGTTACATCATGTTTTTAAAGCATGTTTGAAATGAAGCTTGTCATACATCAGGCTTCAGTGAATCTAGAAAGGACTGTCGCTTCTTTTTAGAAACTTAATGGGCTGCATTTCCTTTCAATTTTTCAGGGAATTATTTTAGTATCAAAATTCTACACATGGAATAAGAACCAGTGGATTTTTTTTAAAAATACATTGTTTTTGTTTCCCACATACAATGGGCCTTCCCCTAGCCTTTATAATGTTGGTATCAGAACACAGAGTTAAAACCATGATAGAGAAAATGCTTTGACTCTGAGCCCTTCAATATGGACTTTTTATATTTTAGTGGTGAGCTGGGTCAGGAACTGGCGTGGCCAGCAGGAGAACCTGATTCTGGTTTCAAGATTTGCTTGTGGGAAGGAAAATGTAAGTGAATGGTTGGGGGTAAAGGAACATAAGAGACAACTCTCTGAGAGGTGGCCTACTAGCAAGGATTCATTGGAAAATAAAAGATCTACCTAAAAAGAGGTTAAAGTTGTATTCTCTGCATGTTTGTTTTGCTGATATATAATGAAATTTAGAAAGGGGGGCTCTGGGATCAGAATGCTTGGGATCACATCCATCCTTCGTGTTACAGTGAGAGCTAATGAATGTGAGTCCTGTCTGTTTAGCGCACCATCATTCTATCAGACTCTTCCCCGTGTCAGCATTTTGCTGGCACTCAGTAGAAGCTAGTTAAATAAGTGAATGAGCAAATGGCTGAATCTAAAGATCTACCATCTTTACGGTAGGGATGTATCTGGCAACAGGACAATGTTATCAGTTACGGCCTTGGGCTGACCAAGTGAACTTTTTTAAGATACAATCTTTCCTGATATTAAATCCTAACTTTTATTTGCTAAAAAGCTTGTCCTATTTGAATGAATATTCCTAAGGTTTGCTTTTGCGATTCCTTTTCCTGTGGTTCAGGAGCCGGGCTGTCTACACATTCGCCCTATAGGTGAGTTAAGGGTGTACTCCGTTTCCCGTCTAATCTTGCTGGCTCAGAACTCATTGTAGCTTTTAAAAGACTTCAAGTATTTTAATTGGACTCATTAACTTTTTTTTTTTTTTAGAGAGAGAGAGAAAGAGAGCGAGCACATGTACACATGGGAGGGGGCAGAGGGAGAGGGAGAAAGGATCCTCAGGCAGACTCCCCACTGAGCATGGAACCCAACGTGGGGCTCCATGGACCCTGAGATCCTGACCTGAGCAGAAACCAAGAGTCAGACACTGAACCAACTGAACCACTCAGGAGCTCCTGATTCATTAACTTTTAATTTTAAAGTTTCTCAAATGTCAGTTCCCATTTAAGCAATGGGAACACCTAGAAATAGCTGTTTCAATGTATCTCTTGTGCAAAGAGTGTCTATACTGGACCACAGATCTATTTGTAGCGATAAATACAATGATTAAGTCTCATGTCATAAACAACGAACACTGTTGTCCTAGAGCTTTGTGATTAAGGAGGAGGAATTACAGGTAGGTTTGTTTCACAAAAAGAGATACAATTTTGTTTACTGGGTCATATTTCTGATAAGATACATGGCAAATTTCTAGATATTATGATCCCCTACTAGATACTATAATAACTAACACAAGGTTAAATTGAGACTGGTTGAAGTCTGTTAAACTAGCAACGAAAGGATGAACTGACCAATATGTTTAACTCTTTCATGCTCTATCATCTGCTATCCTATATCTATCTTCCAATTCCTTTTTTTTTTTTTTTTTTTAAGTGGTAGGGGGAGTGGCACAGAGATGGAAGCACATGGGGACAGGTGGAGGCTGGGACTTTTCTGGGGTGGATGGAGTATGGCGAGGCTTGTCCTGATTGCCATACACACACAGGTCAGCTGTCCCATGTGTTAGGTAGGCCTTTGGTACTCAGGCCAGGGATGCTAGAACCTGGCTACTTGGCTTCCTGCCAAGCTCCTGCTGCAGGACAAGAAGCAAACCGCTGGATCTCCTCTGTGCATAGGCCCATGGGGTGACTTCAAAAGCCAAAACCACCCTGCCATTTGTACCACTACTGTTGCCCCTGAGGGCCTGCACCATTCCTGGAAGTATTGCAACACCAGGGCCAAGAGTAGCCTCCTTATTCCAACTCCCTGCTCCAAAAATCTATTTAATGTATTGTCCTTGGACAGAGGACATATCAGATATTAAACACATAAGAACCTCATATTAGCCAAAAGGCCAGGAAGTAATTATCTTCCAATTCTTAATCCCAAACTCAAATATGTCAATCTCAGATACGAACTCTATGAAGTACACAAGTATAAGCATGTTTTGTTCTCCCAAGACCTCCTTCGACTGATAGGTATTTCATATAGTCGACTTCTTTACCTTCACTGGTAAGCATATTGGGCAAATGAGATGATTGGAACTCCCTGAATTCTGGTTTACCTTCGCAAGATATTTGTAACAGATGTGGCTTAAGACTCTCTCATAATGCCTACATTAGCCAAAACAATTGCCACCTGAAGTTGTTAGGAATTGGGTTTTTAAAACAAATTGTTCTGAAATTGCAAAGTGACTCTCTCGTGTTGATGATCTGTGAACTTTCTATGGAAATTTTCTGTAGGAGATGAAGAATTTTCTATTTCAATAAAAAAAGAAGATATTGAAGGAGACCTCACCTTGATAGTCTCAAAGTGCTTCTTGAAAAATGATACTAAGAAGTGCAATTTTGACTTTATGACCCTCAAGCCTGGAGTTCTGCTTTTGTGTATAGTCAAGTAAGCTCCAATTGGATTAACCTTTTGCTGATAACTCTGTACTCTGGATAAAGCACTAAAAAAAATAACTATGTGAGGGCATTGGAAGAAAGCCCAAAGCAGACAGATCCAGGAGGCAAGCTGATTCTAGGAGAAGGGAACCATGTGGTGGGAGTTTCCTCTTCCTAGCTTTGAAGCAGTTGGCAGTCCCCAGTCTGCGTCACGTTCTGCAGTTACAACTCAGTGGAAAACCCACAGATATCCTGGCTTGAAGAATTAGTTGAGAGTTTGCAGCAAACAGAGCTGCTGGAAAATGAGAAGGTAAAGGGGAGAGCCAGATTTTCGGGTATAGCCTTATAGTTTGTTATCATGACTGATGGATGACTCTTGTGCAACTGGTCACAATGAGTATGTATGGGAAAATGAGCTTCATCAAAATAGAGCTAACGATTATAAATCAGTATAATTCAGTAGCCACACTGAAGATTGCCCAATAGCTAGAATAAATATTATTCATGTGCTAGAGAAATACAAAGGATGCATATATATTTAAGATTTTAGGAACAGAGTTCTGATTCTGTAATTATAATTGATCTTTTTCCATCTAGAAGAGCAATTACACCCATTTTTAAGGGTATGGTCTTGCCAATTTATTGACTAGTAAACCAGCATTCCGTTAGACTTTAAGTAGGAGAGATTTCTTTAAATAACCCATCACTTTTTTCTTTGCATTTCTAACATCAATACACTCACTGATGACCCCGGCTGAGAAACTCTGTTTGAATTTCTATCATGATTTCCCTTATGGGTCTTGAATTCATCCACAGACTGACTTGTCCAAAGAATTCATCCAATGGCACCCATCTCTCTAATTGAACTGCTACTCTGCTTCCTGACTTGATTTAATTAGTTCTTTCAAAGATTCTCTGTCTCTCACATCAATTTTGCATTGATGCCTTTCGTTAATATACATGTCACCCTCTTCCATTCGGCGGCACCGACATGGAATGGAGTTCAGGTTGAGTATAGAATAGATTCCTGACCGTTGTTGAATGAATGAATGAGCAGATGCATAATTAAATTTCCTTGGAAAAAAGCAGGTCATGTTAAAGAGGCTAGAAAGGAAGTCCTTCACTGGTCACTATCTTCTCTGCTAGAGGAACCAACAGACTTAGCTTTAAGACAGCCTATCAGGAGAGCCCCGGGGGATTCCTTGCCTCCTTTTGTTGGAATACCCTATTTTTGTCTTCAGGAAAACAACGGAACTGTAGTCCTCTTCCCACCCTACTGAGGCGGAGACAACAGGCTGAAGGTGAATAGACTGGCGTTTAAATTTTGGTTCCGCCATTGTCATCCATGGAAACTTTTGCCCATGCCTGACCCTTGCCAAGTCTGTCTCCGAGGTCTGTGAAGATAATGGGCTGCTCTGGGGGGATGAGAAGAGACAATGAAACATTTCTAGTCAAATAATATCTGGGCACAGTAATAATCATAACAATCCCCTTGGGTTTTCCTATGGGTTAGGCACGTTATACATATTATTTCAAATAATACCCATAGCTGGTAGGTACTATCTTCAGATTCATTTTACAGAGGGAAAAGAAAAAGACTGACAGCAGGGTTATTTGCCCACCAGATTTCGGTATGGGTTGGCGTCCATCACCACTTTCTCACGCGCTCCTTAGTCAGGAGTTGGGAGTAGTTACCACCGACATCAACCATCCTAGTGTGTATGCATCTCATTTGTGAAACAGTAGAGCATCATGTATTCTTGGTTTTTTTTTTTTTTTTAAGATTTTATTTATTTATTTGACAGACAGAAATCACAAGTAGGCAGAGAGGCAGGCAGAGAGAGGGAGAGGAGGAAGCAGGCTCCCCACTGAGCAGAGAGCCTGATGCGGGGCTCCATCCCAGGACCCTGGGATCACGACCCGAGCAGAAGGCAGAGGCTTTAACCCACTGAGCCACCCAGGTGCCCCCGTATTCTTGTTTTAAAAGGTGATTATAATCAACTTCATAGCATTTGGAGACCTGGGGTGGGGAAGGGTTTGAAGTTGCCAAGCACCCCAAGTTTCTCAAGATCTCTCTGTGACGACACGACCTTCATGAAGTGGGCAAAAAACTGCATGTCCACAACACACCAATCAGAGGATCCTTTGTTTTTTTCCCCCAAAGTACTGTTTTTTAAACTGCCTTCTACCTCCATAATCTCAGAATTTATGCCTCTATGTGTCATAAAGATGTTTAGGATCTGCTTAAATCAATAAAGATAAATGTTCCTGGGAGTAGCCATATTCAGAACATGGTTTGTTTTTAGGATCATAGCTCCCTCCCCCTCCAAAACAAAAACAAAAACAAACCAAAAAGCCCACAAAAACCAAAAAAACAAACAAATCCCTACCCAAACCCAGTGTTCACTGTAGGACCCTGTCAACATGGAAACCTTAGGGCTTGTGTCCATCATGGTGATATTTGGGATCCCAGCTCCAGTATGTCTCCTTCTCTCTGATAGACTAGATACCCCAATAAAGGGCTGCCCTTCCGCTTCACCTCTGCTTGGCAAATGCATATAAAAAGGGATCTCCTGGAAAGTGACATTTTTTAGAGACGTTACTCTTCATTGGCTTCAAGGATTGCTTGATAGAAGACAAGCTCATGCCCTTTAACTCCACCTTCAGGCTCCGAGGCTGGATCCATCAATTTTCCCTTTCCATAAAGATGTCTTAGCTGTCTCTTGAGCTAATTTATGTTTTTGTTCTTATTTGGCAATTTACTTTCATGGTTTAACATCCCAAACAAAATGGCATTTCTGGACATTCTTCACTGTTCTTATTTGATACTATTTCTTCAAGTTTGTGTTACAGATTCTATATATTTTGTGCTTCTTCATCAAATGATCCAATGCCTTTTTAATTTTTGAATATGCTGTGGTGGGAACATTTCCTGTCATTAAAAGCTCAGTGAGATTGTGTTTTAGTGGTTTTCATGTGTTAGATGTGAAGATTGAAAATATTGAGATTAGGAAGAGAGACTTCTATAGCTTTGGATTTCTAAAAATAAATACTATGAACTAAAAATCATTAAGGGGTCAAGATTGTGGTATTGTTTGAAAGTACAGAGAGAAGTTCTAGACTGGTTTCAAAATGGTGTGTTTCTATCTTAATTATATTTGTAAGTACTTTCTCTTGACCCCATTTGTGAAATTTACAGTATGATTTATCTACTTCTATGTAGGCTCAGTTAGGCCAGGGAGGTCAAATATGTTATAAAAAAAAAAATCTGAATTTTAATCTTGCACTTTGCATCTGACATGGTTGAAAATATGAAAAAATTAAGCAGTGTTTTTATAATTCTAGTTTTTTTTTTTACCTCTGCAGCATGATTTCATTGTAATATGGATAAGCCTTAAAAGGTTGTTAAGAAGAGAGTGAATATTGTTGAGCTATTGAAAATAGTAAAATGAACATACCCTGAGTTTCCCCTCTAAAGTATTTTATTTGGCTACAGAAGGATTATCTCAGATGCTGTTACATTTAAAATGTTTACCACCATATCTTAAGGCTAAAAACTATGATACATCTGGCTGTCTTTGTTTGTAAAAGGATGTTTCTTTTTTTTAATTTTTAAAGAAGATTCTATTTATTTATTTGAGCGAAAGAGAGAGCACACAAGAGCAGAGGGGAGAAGCAGAAGGAGCAGAGAGAGGCAGAAACAGAGGGAGAAACAGGGTCCCCCTGAGCAGAGAACCCGAAACAGGGCTTGATCTTAGGACCTTGAGATCATGATCTGAGCTAAAGGCAGACAGTTAACCGACTGAGCCACCCAAGAGACCCCACAGGGTATTTTTTTATTTCCTCCCCCAATCTCACTAAAATTGTGAGGAAAGCCAGACTTCCAGGCCGAAAGACATACAAAGCAATATCATGGTCAGATTTTCTAAAGCAGTTTGGAATAACTAGGATTTGGAGACCTGTACCCTTATCCCCTATTTCTTGGGATCCACTGCTTTCCCTCCCTGTCTTACTGAGTAACTCCGAAGCTGTACATCTTTGGCTGCAGTTGATGGGTCCAGTGATGGGCTTCCGACATTAGATAGGCCAATCTGAATCTTTCCTTTGGGTTTTCCCAACTGGTACCAAAGAAAGAATCCATTCTTTGCGAGCGGTAATAGCGCGATGGTGTACAGTTCACAGGTGGTTAGTGGCTCTGCTGGATAGGTATTATGGGGCCCCCACAACCATGGTTCTGTGTTTCTGTGCTCATATCATTCTCCCCCTTTTAGTGTGAGCAGGGTCTGTGACTTGGGATTATATTAATAATCTTGGGCTGCCTAGAATGCTAGAAGTTGGCTACTCACAATAGTTCTGGCTTGGGTAGCTATACTAGAATCTTCCCTGTTTAAACGGATGTTTTGGTGCCAAGTATAGGCTAAATTTAGAACTAACCATATAAAAAGCATTGGCTCTACCTTCTGACTTAATGTAATGTTGTTTCAGTTCATTAATTTTGGTCATTCAAGTGTATAACATTCATGACAACCCCCTGTCCTTTTTCTTTCTTTCTTTTTTTTTTTTTCAGATCAATTTTATTAAATTTCAGTTTGAATACAGTTCACTTCAATTATCCAAGTTATTGTGTCCTTGCCATTCAGGCAATACTACTAATTCTTTGGTTAAAAAATTCCCAGTGGTCTTTGCCAGTCTCCTCACATACCACGGATAATAGAAATACTGTGAAATACAAAGTCATCATATCAGCATAAACTATGAGGATGGCATTTGATTCTATAGGATTACTTGATTTTATAGTTGCTTTTCCTTTTATTCCTGGACATAACAGCATTGCTCACCTGGCCCTCTCTTCTCTCTCTTTGGCTCCAAATGCTAGAAATTGGCTACTCACAGTGATACTTGTTCAGTTGTCTTAAAAGCAAAGTTATTCTAAAAAGACAAATCGATGAAACACAAAGGAACGAATCAATAGGGCACACGGGTGGCTCAGTGGATTAAGCCTCTGCCTTCGACTCAGGTCATGATCTCAGAGTCCTGGGATCGAGTCCTGCATCGGGCTCTCTGCTCAGCAGGGAGCCTGCTTCCCTTCATCTCTCTGTGCCTGCCTCTCTGCCTACTTGTGATCTCTGTCCAATAAATAAACAAAATCTTAAAAAAAAAAAAAAAAGAAAAGAAAGAAACGAATCAACAGAATGTCACCCTGAACTGTACTGTGTAGGTCACATCAGTGCAGTGAGCATTAAACTGGGAAGGGGTGTGTGTGGAAGGCTTCCCAAGGGCATTCTGCATTTGGTTACACTTTCTGTTTTGAAGTTTGGTCTTAAAGACAATGAAAGAGACCTAAAGTATTGAAGATCATCACCTTGAATTGGTGTATGCATTCATTTGCAGATTGTTTACTTAAATACCCAACACAGATATATGATGCACATGATTAAAAGTACTATTGGATGTCAAACACACGGGAGTCTGGAAGAGTCACAATTAATGATAGAGAGCGATGTTTCTATGGGGATCTTTTTCCTTTCTTCGGTCAAGAAATACCTTCCCTCTGTGTGGTGTCAGCCGAGTCCTTATGCGACAGATCGGTGAGACGAGTAGATGTTCTGACTCATGATAACATATTTCTCGTTCCTAGTAGATCATTGCAAGGCCATTCTTATTCCCATTTTGTAGATGGAGCTCTAGGGCTTACTCAGGACCGATCTCCGGTTACATTCACCGGGCACCGCATATGTCCTATCTTGGTGGATGTTCTCGCAACAGAAGATTCCATGAGCAAGGAAGCATGGTAGATATCCTTCACGGAATTTAATCATAAACACTAGTGGACAGAAAAAGGCTCTGAGAAGCTGTAATGCAGAAAATCAGGCAAAGAAAGGGATAGAGCATGGAGAGAAGGTCGAAGAGAGAAACTGGCTTACCCATTAAACGATCAAACGTAATCAGGCCGAGGTAGACTTTTCCCCACGATGCTTTCTGATATTCTTTGGCCCGTGCCAGCAAACTTGTCCTCCCCACCCCATCTCCAAAGCTTTTCTCTGGACAGCAAAGGAGAAGCCAGGCCTGGGGTTGTTCATTAGCAAAACAAATGTCGGGGGGGCGGGTCACACTCTGTGCCAGTCACGGGGTAGGCACCTGACTTTTGATGTGGGGCTGGAAGGATGCTCCCACCCACCCTCCGAGAGAAGAAATGAGCGGAGAAGGAAACAAGCCGTCGGGACGAAATACGATACAGATGTCAATCAGAGAAAACTGAAGGATGTTCATGGAGGACATCGGCAGGAGTAACCCAAGATGACCGGGGAGGGAAGCACGGAAGGCTTCTTGGAGGAGGAATAAGGTGGAGGATTTAAGCTAAAACCTGCGTGGTAGGTTTCTGTTTCAAAAGAGCCATTTTGTTGCAGGGCAGAAGGCCTGGAGGGAAAAAACCTTTCAGTGTGGCCGGAGCTGTCCCTGGAGGAATTACTGGCTAGGCTGAGGGGACCGGCAGGGGCCAAATTTTGAAGGGCCTCGAAGACTCTTTTTTTTTTTTTTTTTTTTCTTTTTAATGAATCAAGCGATTATTATTTTTAATGGTTCCCTTTTATCCTAAGATTTTTTTTTTAAAGATTTATTTATTTATTTATTAGACAGAGATCACAAGTAGGCAGAGAGGCAGGCAGAGAGAGAGAGGAGGAAGCAGGCTCCCTGCTGAGCAGAGAGCCCGATGTGGGGCTCGATCCCAGGACCCTGAGATCATGACCTGAGCCGAAGGCAGTGGCTTAACCCACGGAGCCACCCAGGCGCCCTTATCCTAAGATTTTATTAAACTGTTACATAGTCTCTTTTCACTTAAGTGAAGGGACAGGTTCCAGGGTTACCGAATATCAAAGCCAAAGATGCCCTGATTTTTAGGACTTTTGTCAGATTTGAGAGTGTTTTATGATTGTTCATTTAGCAGCAGTGTCTAAAGAAGAAAATATTGCAACACATGCTCGAGCGTTTTTTTTTTTTTCAATTAAACTTTAGATGAATGCAGAAATCGGGGTGCTTCCTTCCTTTAAATGGTTTAAATTTTAACAATACATTTTGCATGGTGCAATAAAGAGCCAGCTATAAATGCAATGAATATTTGTTTATGATGTCTTGGTGGTAATTGGGTTTAGCAAGGCATGCAGAGAGCAGCTTTCTTCAAATGACTTATTGGAAATGTAAAAGGAAGACAAGTTTCCTTTCGACAAGCAAGCTTTTTTTCTTCAATCCCAGCCATGGTATTATGAATAAATTGCGGCTCAGATTTAACACCGAGCATAAAAGACCCTTGTCCCAGATGCATGGACATAACTTATAATTACTATACTATGTAAAGTATGCTCTTACTATTTGACTTACATTTGCTATAATTACTGGGTATTATTCTTCAAGTAGCTGGGAATAAATGATCATTAACAGATGATGTCCTGTGTAATTCTGATATATGATAACCAGCACAAATTTATTCTTCCCTCTGGAGGTAAAATGCTTAGCTTATAATAACAATTTAAGAATGGGGGGGCGGGGCATGTGTTTAGAACCCGCTTCCTGAGCCTTCAGGTTCCCTGAAAATATTTTGCTGCTTCTATAAAATTCCATTAGTTTATTTATTTTCCTTTAACATTTTTTTTTTTAAACAAGCATGTGTTTCTTTAGTTAAGAATCATGTTCCATCAGAACTAGTCGGGCCCAGCTGTGTCTCAACTGTTTTTTATTGCTGTAAGACGACAGTCTCAGGATGAACACAATTGTCTTTAAAGTCAGAGATTTCACCCATGACAACTAGGATGCTTTTTTTTCCAGTGACTGAGTTTTCACCTTCAAATCCCGGAGGTCACACAAAGGTAATGTTTTCCTTAAAACATACCTATTAAAGTGACCTAAGCCTTAACATAAACAAAATCTTTTAAAATGCAGACATCCGAAAAATCCCGGATTTCAATCCTGGCTCCCATGTTTGAATATGAAAAGGAGAACCAGGCATAATGAATTTCCTTTTGAAGCAAGACTTTTAACCCTAGTTTTAGTGAAGTCCCCATGCCTATCCCCATACATTCCTAGCTTGGATTTTCTTCTTTTAATGGAAAAAAAAAATCACTTGTCAACCCTAAGTACCAACTCTTATCAATTATCATCTCTTTCCAACCATGTCATATATTTCAACTGTGTTGACTATGAGGTCATTAGAAAGAAAAAAAAAAAATCTCAATCTTCCCTGGCCTAAACTTTCCCCAACAATATTATTTATCACATGGCCATGCAAACCTACCTTCCACCTCTCTGACAATATGACTCAGCTATAAAAGTTTGTGAATGTGTGTTGTCTTAAGATACGATTAAAGCAGATAAGGAAGGAGAACTGAAACTGACGTTTATTAAACGCCTACTATGTGTAGAGTGCGTCTATGGACATATCTTCACTATTAGTCACTTTGTTTTTCAGAGGAGGGTTTAGAAAGCCTGCACCCTGAGTCTTTATTTCTTCTGCGACTTGTGGTTTCCTGAACTTTGCAAGGTTCTTGCAATCTCCACCTTGTAAATTCACCGAAGGGCTGTCTGTCTCTCCAGCTGGAAGTGCCCAGACACGATGGACACGGAGCCGTAAAACCCTGCTGGTCTGAATCCCGCAGAACCTGCCCTTCCAGTTTCTGGAGATGAGACCAACTGAACAAGAAATGGAATGAACTAGATCTTCCCATTGAAAATAATTCTGCTCTGTTTTAATTCCAGTACGGGCTTTAATTCCACCAACAGGAACCGTAGCTCTGAAGACACTCGGGAGAGATCTCCAAAGTAAGGAAATACCACAGTCAGTTATCCTGATTCCAGTCGAAAGAAGGACAACGCATGATGTGGGGGAGACGGCCTTGACTCTTGTAATATTTTTCCTTCATCTTTTTTAAAATTGAAGTTAACATTCTGTTCGTTTCAGGCAGGCAATATAATGAGGCCACAATGCTATATACTACTCCGTGGTCATCTCTGTTCTTGCAACTCAAAAAAATTTTTTTTTTAGTCCTAAAAAATAGCACGTTTTTGGAAAACCGAGACGTATAAATAAGAAAATAAAAATTAAATGTCATGCTGCCCCCAGGAAATGAGTAGACGCATTTAGCAATAGCAATAAACATGTATTTGAAATTGGAGGGCTGTCCAACGTATTTTGATAGCTGCGATCATAATGCCAGCAGAACCCACTGGAAAACTTCCTTTGCCCAAATCTCTTAGATTTGCATTCCCACTGTAATTAGAGAAGCCTAAAATTTGACTTGGCCCAGCTACTTAGTCCCAGAGGGAAAGATTTTGTTTATTTGTTTGCTAGGCGTTACTGGGGACATCTCCTGATGCTCTTAAATGTACTTGAAGACATGAGTTTTCATAGCTGCTTAGTGTTTAGTCCTATAGACATAACATGGTTTATTTAAACAACCCCCTGTTGTTGGACACTTAGTTTGGAACCAGTGTTTTGTTATTGTAAGTGATGCTTCAGTGAACAGTCTTGGAAGCTCTAAAGAGTGGCTTCCTGGTGTGGTTTCCTGCCACATCGCAGGATGGAGCATGCCAGCTGGTACTCAGCGTGCTCGATAAACAAGTTTTGAATGAATTAATATATATGTTAATTAATTATGTTATATTAATTAATGATGTTATTTATATGATATATTATATGCTTATATAATATATATTATTAAATATAACTAATTATATATAATTATAATTATATATAAATTATATAATTTTAGATAAATAAAATATATATTTTATTTATAAAGATATTATATATAATTATATTTTAAATATAATATATAATATATAAGTATATATAATATGTGATACATATATTATATATAATTTATATAATATATTATTATATATAATTATGTATATATAATTAAATTATATTCTAAATTCTAAATTATGTATATATATGTATAAATTCTATATATGTATATATGTATATACAATTATATGTATATATAATTAAATTATATTATATTCTAAATTATATTAAAATTATATTATAATAATATACATATATAATATATAATTATATTGATTGATATATATATTTCTGAATCTCTTCTTATTTCTTTGGTACAGATTTCTAGAAATGAAATCACAGGGTCAAAGTTAATAAACTTTGATGAGGCTGCATAGGGAGACCTGCGTTTCACGCCCTCATGAGACCCCGTGGACAATGACTTACTGTTACCGAGGCTGCTGAGTCCATGGCAATATACACATGGGATAGAGACACGACTTCAAGATCCTCCGTCCAACACTGGGCACCCTCCTGGCCTTCCAAGTCGACCTGCCAGACGGCAACCAATTCGATCCCTACTCCCCTTTATAACATGTCCTCCATGATTTTTAAAAATCTCCCTTCTCGTATTCCTCAAAACTCTTAGTAATAGTAACTCTACATTTCCCTTCCAATATATTATTTAGTTTTGCTATATTTTTTCTGTGTGTGTGTGTGTGTGTGTGTGTGTGTGTGTTTGTGTTTGGGAGGTGTTTTTGGCCAGCATTTCCAGTGGCAGTGCCTTATTTTTTTCAACTAGAGGGCAGAGTCCCTGAACACAGGAACTGCAGTGCCTGAGAACGTGCTCCATAAGGCTCTGATACCTGATGGTTCGGTGACTTGCCCCTCAGTTTCCTCACCTGTCGGTGAGATTCATGATACCTCCCTCTTGTGAGTATTGTAAGGATGACGCGAGAAAATGTATGTAAAGCGCTTAATACACAGCCCAGCATATATTAATGCTCAATAAATATTGATTCTGTTATCATCTTGTTCTTGTCTGGAAGGACGTAGACATCGTTTCGGAGAGGATTGCTCCACTCAGCGAGCTGGAAACGTGACCAGTGGGGCCAGTATTTACTGTCCTGTCGGATCAAATAAACGGACAGGAAGAGGATGATAGAACCAGGGCTGGTGTTTCCGTCCATCCGCTGGGTGTGCGCTCCCATCATTAGCACTACCCTGGGCTTCCTTTAGTGCCCCAGAAGTAGTCTGTAGTCAGAATGATGGAAACAAACAAACAGGGTAGTGTTTTCAGTTCAGTCCTCAAGCATTTCTGATGGACATCTCAAATCAAAGCACCTCCCGGGACCCAAAGTTCGACGTAGACTCAACACCACTTTACTACTGGGGGAAGACGTCTTCTTGGCAATTCACCTGCCTTTCCTTTTTAAACCATGGGTAGTTGCATGTTTACTCACTTGGTATCCTGGTGATATTTATTCCTTAAACCTGTTTGCCAGGATCCCTTTCAATGAAACATTTGGGAAAGATTGATTACACACGAAAATCTTCCTTTCTGCTCTTTGCATTTGCTGTCAAAGTGGACTATCACTCAAGAACCAGGTCCCTGGGGGGTGTGGGGGGCTCAGTCAGTTAAGCATCTGCCTTTGCCTCAGGTTATGATCCTGGGGTCCTGGGACTGAGCCCCACATCGGGGTCTCAGCTTGGCTGGGAGTCTGCTTCTCCCTCTGTGATCTTTCTCGGTTTTGCACTATCTCAAATAAATAAATAAAAATCTAAAAAAAAAAAAGAAAAAGAAAAAGAAAAAGAGCGAGGTCCCCTTTCAAAGCTCACTTAGCCTGGATCGCTGTCACATTTTAGTTCCACATACTAGTTCCAGAAGCCAAAATGTGACCTGGAAAGCCACATAACCTTAAAGGGAAATGAGCTGCAATTTTCTTGGCCCCATTATTTGTCAGTGATATTTGGGAAGTGGAAGGTTTTTTTGTTTTTGTTTTTGTTTTTTGTTTTGTTTTGTTTTTGACAAAATAAAACACGTGGTGGCTTTGATGTCTTCAAAAGCCATATTTTAACCACAAAAAATATAATTTCTGGGAAGGCTACAAAAAAACTTCAACATCAAAAATTAGAGAAAACAAGGGTAGAAAAACTGAATTTTAAAAATTTAGGATCCATCTGATGACATTTAGAGGTCAAACCTTGGATTTTACATCTTTTATATTTTGGTTTACAGCCAGAACAAAAAACTTGACCTGGAGATAGCTTCTGGAGGCCTAATTTTTCCTATTAGTTGCAAGTAATTATTTTCCAGTGAAAAATTCATGAACAGAAGGGGTATCGGTGTGTCCAGCCTTCATGTGATATAGCAACTGCTGAAACCTTTAAGACACTTAGGTTGAGAGGTTTACGAGCTGCTGACCACCTGCGGGAGAGAAACCCAAGTGGGTCTCTGAGAGGCACCATTAGGAGTGAGTCATCCTTCTAGCAATACCTACCCTTTCTCTATTCCACTTCTTTCTCTTTTTTCCTTCTTTTAGGAAAAATAGCATCCCAAAGGCAAACACAAGTTTGCTGGGAACAGAGTGGCCACTGCGGGAAGGGAAAACAGAGCAGCAGGATGAATTTAAGCTTGCTGGGTTTTTTTGGTTTTTTTCTTTTTTGGTTTTTTGGTTTTAGGTCTTTTTTTTTTTTTTTTTTTTAAATAGGCTGGTTGTTGTTGACAAAAGTCTGTTTTCCTGGAGGAGAAATCTTCATAAGAAAATAGACCATCCCATGACAGGATGGCCGGTAAACCAGTCTGGAAGTTGTTGCTCCACTGTCAGGTAAGAAAGGAAACGGCTCTGGGATGTGGAACTAAACCCATCCAGGAGAGGACTCGTGTGCTGAATTTATCAGAGACCTTTCCATGTCTTTCCTTCCTAAACAGCAACGGTAAGAGGCCCGCATCACTATCCTGCACTCTGTAGTCACTGTCATTCCAGAAGCGTGCAGATAACATGACGGAGAACATACTGTATGGTGAAGTGCTTACCTGAGTGCGCAGTTAGTAACTGACACTCGGAAAGATGGCAACACTTTCGTCCATCTCCATAATGGCAGCCTCTTCTCAACAGAGCTGGGCCCTTGGGTTGTGGGTCTCAGAAAGCATGTTCTTGTTTCCTTAATCATATCATTCAGTTTGTGGGAAATGGGATGTCTTCTTTAGAATATTAAGAAAATCCCATCATCCCATCAGACTCTGCTGCCATTTTTTACCTTTTGAACACATTTGCTCATGTGGATGCTGAACCTACCTTTGTTTGGTTGACGGGGCATGGCATCCTTGGGGAATGGATCTGCGATGCTTGGTAATTCCACAGCCATTGCTAGGGTTTCTGAACACGCCTGCGCAGTATTTATCAGATGGACTTCTGGAGGGGCGCCTGGGTGGCTCAGTGGGTTAAGCCGCTGCCTTCGGCTCAGGTCATGATCTCAGGGTCCGGGGATCGAGCCCCGCATCGGGCTCTCTGCTCGGCTGGGAGCCTGCTTCCTCCTCTGTCTGCCTGCCTCTCTGCCTACTTGTGATCTCTGTCTGTCGGATAAATAAATAAAATCTTAAAAAAAAAAAAAAAAAAAAAAGGACTTCTGGAAATTCAGTGTGCTGGAACAGAAGACCCGAGAATCACAAATTATGATTTCTTGAGGTAATACTCAAATTGCAGATCATGTATAGAGAGACTAGGCTCTGTTAAAAACAAACTCGAAATGGCATTCTTTTGAAATATCAGGGATATTGTGTCACACGGAGAAACTCACAGGGAAACTGACAGAGCGTTTGGTGAGGAAGCAGAAGGAGGAGACCCTCCGTGGAAAACTCCCATTTGGCTTTGGCTAAGTCAGAGACACTGACTCATAGTCTGACTCTTGGCTTTTTATAGTACACTTTCAAACTTATAATTTTTTTTGAAAAATGTAATAATAAAAACACAAGTATCTTGTATTCACGGGCTTTGCTATTGTTATTATTTTGTAAATACACAGGATTTGTTCATACTTTATGAGACACTGAATTAATTTTCCATTCAGTCCCCATCACCTTCCTCTTAGGCTTGTTAATCCTTTCGACTTTGATTATTGTAAACATTCATAAAATTAACATTTTAAGTGGCCATTTTTTATAGTATCTGTTTAGTTTACAACTGCAAATAAAGCTTAGGAAAAGTCTTTCTAATAGCTGCTGTTATTTTTTACAGGGTAGAAATAATGTCGCTTGTACTTGTAGTGACATCAAGTCGATGGTATTTATTGTCTCTGGACCACAGGCCAGAGCAAAATGCAACTGCCCTTTCTGGTTTGGAGACTTACCATTGCCTATGGGATTAAGTTCAAACTCCTTGAACCTTTTCTTGCTCCACAGAATTGACCGTGACATCCTTTGTAACTCTATTAAATCCGGAAGGATGTTTATATTGCATTCGTACAATTTTATTGTTCATATTTGGACATATCTATTTCTTTTTTTTTTTTTTTTTTTTTTTTTTAAAGATTTTATTTATTTATTTGACAGACAGAGATCACAAGCAGGCAGAGAGGCAGGCAGAGAGAGAGAGAGAGGAGGAAGCAGGCTCCCTGCCGAGCAGAGAGCCCGACGCGGGACTCGATCCCAGGACCCTGAGATCATGACCTGAGCCAAAGGCAGAGGCCTAACCCTCTGAGCCACCCAGGCGCCCCCATCTATTTCTATCACCTATCTATCATTCATCTATCTATCTATCATCTACATATCTACCTAATCTTTCTTCCCATCTTTTTATCCACTCTTACAGAGCAGGGACTCTATCCTAAATGTTTTCATATCCTAAAAAATAAGCACAATGCC
Organism: Mustela erminea; assembly: GCF_009829155.1. NCBI lineage: Eukaryota > Metazoa > Chordata > Mammalia > Carnivora > Mustelidae > Mustela > Mustela erminea. The sequence goes on along the minus strand of NC_045619.1, from coordinate 137,884,097 downwards.
CCGTTCTTAATCTAGGTGGAAGTCAGCATGTGCGTAATTGAATGAATTCTCTGGGACTTGACTACACTGTGTGCTTGTTGGAGATGGTCCATGAGTAGGACTCTTCACATTCCCAGTGTCTAGCACAGCATCTGAGATGGTAGGCCCTGCCTGTGCATTTGGGTTAAATAAATAAGGGAGTACACTTAAGAAATAAAAGCAAAGCGGGGCGCCTGGGTGGTTCAATGAGTTAAGGCTCTGCCTTCAGCTCAGGTCATGTCCCAGGGTCCTGGGATGGAGCCCCGCTTCGGGCTCTCTGCTCAGCGGGGAGCCTGCTTTCCTCTCTCTCTCTGTCTGCCTATCTGCCTACTTGTGATCTGTCTGTCAAATAAATAAACTCTTTAAAAAAAATAAATAAAAGCAAAGCTTTGAACTGAGTTGTCATAATTACTTTTGAAATCTACTGGACTCCTAAATTTGTTACATTTTGGCTTTTAACCCATCAGTGGGACAGGAAGTACTTTGGATGTTCCTGTTTTTTCCTTTTGTGATGATCATCAACAGGGGTTATTCTGAGGGTCTCTGATATTATGCTCGGGTTGGTAGACCAATCGGTAAGCCAATATGCATGAGTTGATTTCTGAGATGGATTTTGAGGTTGTTCCTTAGATAAAAGGGAGGAGGAGTTTGCACTGGCATTTGGGGCTAACCTAGAAATAGTACTTTTAAAAATTTCATATACTATCTGGTTTTGTCTGCATTTTCTCATCAAATGGAAACTGGGTATCAGTGTAAGGGTTTATTTCTGGACTCTTAGTTCTACCGCACTGAGCTACGTGCTTCTCTTTTATACCAGTACCACACTGTCTTGAAAATCTTAGCACTCTGCTAAATTGTGGGAAGGGTGAGTTCTCCATCGTGTTCTTCCTTCTCAGTTATTTATGTATTTATTTTCAGCACCTGGGTTCCTTGAGTTTCCATGTGCATTTTAAAATCAGTATGTCAATTTCTGCAAAAAGTTCACATTTTGACAGACTCCACTGAATTGGTAGATCCGTTTGGAGGAGCACGGTTGTCTCGACAATAGCATGTTTTCAAATCCATGGAAACAGGCTGTCTTTCCACTTATATAGGTCTTTTTAAATTTCTTTCAGCACTATTTTATAGTTTACGATGTACAAATCTTGCATTACTTTTAGTAAAACAACTTCCAAGGATTAAATTCTCTTTGTTGCTATTATAAATTGAGCTGTTTTCTTAATTTTGTTCTCAGATAGTTCCTTGATAGTGTATAGAAACACCACTGTTTTTTGTATATGGATCTTGCATTGCTCCTTGCTGAACTGGTTTATTAGCTTTAATAGTTTTGGGTGGATTCTTTAGAATTTTCTACATACATAAGTATATACAGAAATGTGCAAACTGTTTGACTTCTTCCTTTCCAATCTGTGTTCCTTTCATTTCATTTTTCTGGTCTAATTGCCAGGATTTCTGGAAGTATGCTGAAGGTTGAAAGTATTCACACTTTGTTCTCTGGAAACATTAAGCAACTTATTTATTTATTTGCAAGGTAAGAAATGTTATTTTAATTGAACCGTCTTCCAGTCCTGGAGAATAATTTTTTCATGTGCTTATTGGACATTTGTACTTTCTTTTTTTAAAAAAAGACTTTAGTTACTTGAGAGACAGCGAGAGAGAGAGAGAGAGAGAGAGAGAGAGAGAGAGAGAGCGCGCAGAGGGAGAGGGAGAAGCAGGCTCTCCGCTGAGCAGGATCTTGATGTGGGGCTCCACCCCAGGACCCTGGGATCATGACCTGAGCTAAAGGCAGATGCTTAACTGACTGAGCCGCCCAGGTGACCCTGGACATCTGTACTTCTTTAGTGAATTCCTTCTTATATGATTTATCCACATGCGCCATTTGTATGTTTTTATTCATTTCTTGGAACTTATATATTATAAATAATAGACTTTTGGTGATGAAATAAATGACACGTCTATGTACTCAGTTGGTTGTAACTTCATTTATATCACTTTTTGATACATTGATGCATTTAGTATGCATCTGTGTGTCTACCTGGCAGTCCTTTGATCTGTAACTTCTACTTGGGGCGCCACCCATTTATGGTGTCCTTCTGTAAATATGCTCTTTTTGAGAAGATGTATTTGAGTACTCCTCTAACATTTCAGATAGTTGAGCCTGGAGGCCTTTCTGCCCACCTGCACTGCTTAGGGAAAGGGAGTCCTCAGGTGACTCATGAGGCTGTGTTTCCTGCAGCCTCGTTTCCAGGGCAAAAGCTGTGAACATCTCCCCCAGACGGAGTCTTAGCAGTTTGCCTCGCGGTCAATTTCCTCCGAGAGAATGCCACCTTCGCTGACTCTAATCACAAATACAATCCAATTAAAAGCTATTATGTTAATGTGAATAGAGAGGGAGATAAAACAAGACAGTGAAATGTTTCATTTAGGCCCAAATGAGTTGATTTCTCAGGGCATAAAGAATCCCCTTTAGGTTGGTTTGCTGCAGTGATAGGAGAACATGCAAACCAAGCTACTGATTAAAATCTGGGAAAGAGAGATAAAAGGTTTATCAGTGTGACAAGGGCTGGTTGATGGACTATGAGATGACACGTTTCTATGTTTGCTTTAAAACCTTTTGGCTTCTGTCACACGTTGTCATTGAAAAAACTGCCCTTTTCCGGTAGGTTCATACAGCGCTTATCTGGAAAACAAAATTGATGTACAGGGCGGTGACAATGACAGCATCATTTCTCTGTGCACAGAGCACTTTGTATATTTGATGAAGGTGGCCTAAAGGAGGAAGTTATAACAATCAAAGAAGTTGAGTCCTTTCCCAGGATTCCTGAGTTCAGTGATGTAGTATTAGTCACGAGAATAAAAATCTGCATTGAAGGACAGAAAAGATTTGGCTTTTGAAGATTACGTTCCTTTAAATCACATGGCTATTGGTATGGAAGAAACGTTCAAGGTTTTTCATCACCAACGTCGAAGGGAAGAAATTAACATGGGGTACATTAATTCTTTGATAATTTGGTTCTGGGTCCATATTTCATCCTAATTCCATGTAAGACTACAGTTTCCAGTAGGTTAATGAAATAGATTCGTCATGTGAAATCTATTTATTATGTATCATCTAAAACATATTTTCCATCTGTTTTTTATCTTCTGATCTGCCTTTCTGGGTAAGATATCATAAATATCCTGAGTATGGCAGCTGAGGTGTCTACCAAAATCCATTTTATCATATTCTCTGGTGAAACAGAGGTACCAAGCATATGGAAGCTAGGATATGTCTCCCAGGCTCCCTTCCTTCCCATGAGGCCGTGAGACTCAGTTCTAGACAGTCACGTGTTGGAAGCAATGACAGGTGCCTCTTCCCTACCAGACACATGCACATTTCCCACATGTCACTTCCATGATGAGATCTGGTGATTTGGTTGAAGCTCTACAGAAGGACTGAAGGTTATTTCTAACCAGAGACAAAGAAGATAGGGGAGAAGAGTGAGGACGAAGAGGGACAAGAATAAATTTAAAAAACACCAATCACAAGGAGAAGAAATACGATAATTTCCTAAAAGTTCTATCCCACGAGTGTAACTCATTGAAAAATATTCTGTATCAAAAATTAGGGTGTAATGTGTTCCTGAATCACAGACTAAGATTGAAAAAGGCTTCCTGTCAATTGATAGATAAAAGATAGATAAAGGCTTTTTTTCTTCATTACTAAAAACACCCCTTTGTGTCCTAATGTCACTTAGTACATTCAAAAGAAAAAAAAAAAAAAACACTCAAGTCTTCCACAGTATCTGAGGATCTCACTACTTCTGAGTTTCTTCCTATGCTTGTACTTTAATTAATTTTGAAAGGTAAAACCAGATTTGCAAGAGCCATTTCAACTACAAGCATCAGACAGTACCAGAGAATGGAGTCCTTTTAAATTTGTCATTTCCAGACTCTACCCAAAACTTTTAGATCCTCTGTTGTAATGACAATGTTGTCATTCACCTTTTGGGTCAGAAATAAAATGTTCTTTTCCTTCTTTCTTTCTTTCTTTCTTTCTTTCTTTCTTTCTTTCTTTAAAGGGGGTGGAGAGAGGGGCAGAGGGAGGGGAAGAGAGAATCAAACCCCGTGTTGAGCTCAGCATGGAGCCCAACACAGGGTTTGAACTCACCACCCTGAGATCACGACCTGAGGCCAAAATCAAGAGTCAGATGCTCAACCAGCTGAGCCACCCAGGAGCCCCTAATATTTTCAATTTTTAAAGAAGACCTGTGAGTGCTAGTAGATGTGCAGTGTATTCAGCCCCATGAGTCTCTGAAGTGACCCCAGAAGAAGAAGGCATATGTGTGTTTGCTGTTTTCTCAGCACCTGGCACATATGTCTGTCACAGAGAAGCCACTCGAAAGAGTTTTCTCGACCAACTACCTCAATACATACAAAAGCAAAAAAATCATCACCCGATCTCGCCCTTCTCTGTAGACATAGGAACCTAAGCCAAACACGCAAGAGACACACCGGGAAGAGGCAGGTCCAGCTTTGAAGAGGATGGCACCTGGATTTGCATTGATGATCTACGTTGGGAATGAACACCTTTGCAAGAGCTGGCTGGGGAAGACGTCAGTAGTTAAGTTCAGGTTTGCTGTGCCCTGTCACAAATTGCTACCCACCTGCTGCTTTTGACTTAAGTTCAATGATACTTCCTGGCTTCCACTAAGACTTTAAGCACACACCTTGGAGTTGGGTGTTTTGTTTTGTTTTGTTTTTGTTTTGTTTTGTTTTGTTTTGCACTAAGCAGGGAGCCCAATGCGGGACTCAATCCCAGGATCTTGGGTTCGTGACCTGAACCGAAGGCAGATGCTTAACCCACTGAGCCACCCAGGAGCCCTGCAGTTTGTTTTACCAGCACCTTGATGATGTAATGTCATTCTTTCATGCTGAAAGGGGTCATTGATATAAAATGCAGAGTAAGGCAGAGGTGGGCCTCGCATGCATCCAACCCTACTAAATAGTGATCTGAAAACATCTGTTTTCAGCTTCCTTCATGGATTTGCTATCAGTGCTAGACATGGGACATTCAGGTATAGGGGCCGGCCAAAGACACATTTCGTGAAGAAGAGTGACAGCCACGGTAAAGCCCACTGGGTAGTTCCGATTTACATTTAAGTTCATTGATTCACTCACTCAGTCACTCACCCAATCATTCAAAAATATTTATTGATCCAGAAATATATAGCAAATATATCCTTGCTAGGCATTGCATAGTGATATGCAATAAATTATAAGTTCAATGTCATTGCACTCAAGTTGCTGTAAGTCAGGAAAAGGAAATATCCCTGCTACCAGATGGAATTTCTTAGGGTCATAAAAGCAGTATAAAAAAAGAGCTAAGAAAGTTTAGAAAAGTTGAAGGTGATGCTTGGTAGGTATGGTTTATATGGAAATAAATGTTTGATAATAATATATACACTGAAGATGTTCTCAACATGTTGTTGGACGGCAAAGAGGGCGCTATCAATATGCGTACCTTTCTCTCTCCATCTGCACTGCACTGCACAAATCTGGAAGAGCGTCTCTCTAGCTTGTTAAACACTCACTTCCTAAGTGCAGTCCAAAATAGTAGAGCATTCCATTCTGTACATGAAAAGAAAAATAGAGCCAGGGAAATATCTAACTTTGCACATTTTTATAGTACCCCTTTATTGTAGCATATAGTTAATATCTGTCACTCACAGTAACATTATCTATTGCATGAACATATTCCAGGGTGCTGTGAAGGCAGGTATGTAATCTACGTGGTCGTGTTCTGTACCCGAGCACCATGGAGCCCCACGCTGGGGAGGTTACTAACTGGTAGATAGTGGGCACTGTTATATTCCAGAACTACACGCAAAGCCTGATTTGGGTTTCCTAGAAGAATGTGAGTGAGGTAAAAATCCAAGAGCTGTTGACTCTGCTAATCACATAATAACAGAGCACAGGAAGTTTTAATGGTGCAATGCGATACTTGCAAATTGCTTCACAAAAGACCAACTGTCTCTTTTGGGATTTAGGCCACTGTTTTAACAAGTTTGAGTGGATCTGCATTCCTGGTCCTCTGCCACAGAGGACTAATCCTTAACTCCAGCACTGAGCGCTCTAGAAATTTCTATCGAAATGGGAAGGTACCCTGTGCCTGCAGGTTATCTTTATGTGGCTCACTGCACTGCCAAAGGGACGGGGAGTTGGTAGATTTCCTAGAAGTCAGGTGTGGAAGGAACAAAGTGAGGGCCCAACTGCCAGCAGAGGAGAGTCACAATATACTGGATGACGATACAAAGGAAAATCAAATATAAGGCATGTGAAGAAGGAAGTCTATCCTGTCTCAAATTTCTACTGGGTGTTTAGGGCAGGAAATGAAGAGCTAAGAGCCATGGCAGGTGATAATGTGCCATATAAATGGAGAATAAGAGCTAGCATTTGTCCCAGTTACCCAACTTTACCTTTTTGTTTCATTCCTAGACCTTGCTGAGGGCATCTGTTGTAAAGTCATGGAGAATGAGATCTGGAACTGTCCAGTTTTCCCAGCATTATTTATTGAAGAGACAGTCTTTGCCCCATTGCATATTCTTTCCTCCTTTGTTGTAGATTGACTGACCATATAAGCATGGGTTTATGTCTGGGTTCTCTATTCTATCCCACCCATCTGGCTGTTTTTGCGCCAGTACCCTACTGTACCATGTGACCCACTAATCCCACTCCTAGGTATTTACCCACAGAAAACAAAAACACTAATTCAAAATGATATATGCACCCTTGTGTTTATAGCAAAATTATTTAAATAGCCAAGATAAGGGAGCAGGGCAAGTGTCCATCCACAGATGAATAGATAAAGAAGGAGTGGTATATATACACAATGGAATATTACTCAGCCATCAGAAAGAATTATATCTTGTCATTTGCAACAACATGGTTTGAGCTAGAGGGTAAAATGCTAAGTGAAATGAGTCAGTCAGAGAAAGACAGATGCCATACGATTTCACTCATATGTGGAATCTAAAAAACAAAACAAACGAACAAAGAAACAACAAAAAGCAGATGCTAAATATAGACGGCAAACTGCTAGTTGCCAGAGCGAAGGTGGGTGGGGTGAGGGAATTCATAGGGACAAACTTTCAGTTATAAAGTTAATATGTCATGGAGATGAAAAGTACAGCAAAGGGAATATAGTCCATAATATTGTAATAACCTCATACGGTGACAGTGACAACAGTCATTGTGGTGAGTGCTGAGTCAAGTATGGGATTGTTGAATCAATATGTGTACACCAGAACCTAATATAACATTGTATGTTAATTATACTTTAATTAAAATAAAATTAGATCTGGAAGGGGCATTGGGGGTCACCTGGTGCAAAGGGTGCGTAAATCCTTTGAATGCAACCAGTCCCATCTTTCTTTCTTTGTAAGAAACTTGGAAGCTGTCCACCATAACATAGAGCTTCTCTCTCTGGTCTGTAGCCTCACAGACGCCATCTTGTTTCTGCTCTGTGGCCATACCATGAAGATGGGGAGAAACTCTGTGAAACATTCTCCCCTCCACACCTTCTTCCTTCAAAAACCCTCCTAGAATTGAAGCAAAGCTGGATTTCAGCTCTTCCCAAACCTCTTGGGAAGCTTCCTGTCTGCCTGTCTTGGGTTGAGAACTCACTGGGGGAAGGGGCAGGAGATGTCCATCTTCTGCCCTGGACCTCAGAACTTTCTCAGGCACTTCACCAGACAGGTCCTTGCTGATTATATATCTCCTCAGAGCAGGAAAAAAATTATCATGGCCAGGGCAGAAAAACTGGCTCTTCTGCCATCAAAGACTGTTCCCACATCTATTACTTAGAGCATAAAATTCAGCTTTTACAATAAAATAAAATTCAGGATTTTTTAATCCAAAATATTTACTCTCAAACCATCGGTCCTGCTGTAAGTTTTTGGATGTCCAGTGTGACACAAACTGAGAATTGACGTTTCTTCTGCCCTTCCCTGAGACAGAGCATCTAGGAGGCCTTGACTAGAAAGGGGAGACCAGAAATACACTGGTTCATATTTCAAACTCTTAACTCCCAGAATTTATTGTCATACAAATGGGTAGAGTAGATACTGCCTTCTCCTCAATAAGGAACATAATGGCTCTGGGGGGAAAGGCAGGGAAGGATGCAGATAGAAGGGCTCAGGTCCCAGACTGATCAACTTTTAGCCTGCACCCCTTGTCCTGCATTCCCTCTGCAGTTGTTTTCCACGGCTGCATTTCCACGGCTGCATAACAAAGCACCACAAATGTAGCAGCTTGAAACAGCAGAAATGTATGATTTCCTTGTTTCCATTGGCTAGAAGTCTGGATTCAGCTTAGCTGGATCCTTTCCACAGTATCCTACAAGGATGAAATCAAGGTGACAGCCTGGGCCATGGAGTCTGCGGAGCTTAGAGTCCTCTGCCTTGCCCAGTGACTGCTGGCAAAATTTAATTCCTTGTGACTGTAAGACTGAGACTCTGAGAAATTAGAGTTTACCCATCACCCCAGCTGTGTACCCCGCTCCACAACATGGCAGCTTGCTTCTTCAGATCTTGGCTGCTTCCTATCTCTCTGACTCCTTCTATCTCTGCCCTTTAGATCCTCTCTTAAACAGCTCCCCTGATTAGGTCAGGCCCACCCAGGATAATCTCCCTTTTGATGAACACAAACTCAGCTGTTCAGGGACTTTAATTATACCTGAGAAGGCCCTTTCCCTTTGTTATATAAACATACTAATTGTGAAAGTTATGATGGTTAATTTTATGTGTCACTTTGGGCCAAAGAATGCCCAGACAGCTGGTGAAATACTATGTCTGGATGTGACCTTGAGAGTGTTTCTGGAAGACATTAATATTGACATTGGTAGGCTAACTAAAGATCAGCCTTCATCAATGTGAATGGGCATCATCCAATCCACTGAGAGCTTAAATAGAACAAAAAGGCAAGGAAAGGTGAAATTCTCTCTTTCCGGAGCTGGGATGTCCATCTTCTGCCCTGGACCTCAGAGCTCCTGGCTCTCAGGCACTTTGGACTCTAGGACTTAGATCACCAGCACCCTTGGTTCTCAGGCTTTCAGCCTCAGACTGAATGATCCTGGCTTTCCTCGTTTTCCAGTGTATAGATGGCAGGTTGGGGGGCTTCTCAGCCTCCTCTATAACCACATGAGCCAACTCCAACCATCTATATCTATATCTACATTAGTTACTTATCTATAATCTACCCTTTTGGTTGTGTTTCTCTGGATGTTCTAATGCAGGAATTATCTTTCATCATATTCACAGGTCCTGCCCATGTTCCAGGGGAGGAGATTTATAGGGTGTGTATATCAGGGGCAGAAATCTTAAAGGCCGTCTTAGAATTTTGCTTACACCGCCATCCTAAGTCCTATCCCTTCTGGTGACACGTTAGCTCTGTACTCCATTCCCCTCTCCTCCATATGCACCCCTCCCACAGCTCAGCAGAAGCAGCTGTGAACTCCCCCTTGGAGGACACATAAGTTGTAAGCTGATTCTTCTCTTGGTCACGTATATTCCCTGTCCTAGAGAACTGTGATAAAACGAGAAAAATATTTCACTGCATTTGGGGACACCTGTTCTTGAGAATAGAGAAATGTCTGTACTTAGCCAAATGTCCAATTTAGACTTCAAAAGGGAAAAAGGAACTATAGCTTACTTGGGTCCAGACATGCTAAAGGATAAAATAATTCGGCATATGATCTTGTTTTATTTCACATGGATGACTGCATTGAGTGTAGTTGTCATTACATTTTACCTTTATTTGTTCCTTTTCCTAGCGACAAAGCAAATGAGAGCACGTCAGAATGTTGACCTGGTAACCACATTTGGAGGTCAAGCTCTTGACATTATTCAAAGTTCATGACCGAGTCTCAGCAAGTTTCCCAGTAGAAACCTCCTGACCTCATGAAACTCATTCTTGAGAAATGTAAATGTTTTGTAAAATAGTTTTGGATTGTGTCATGGTTGTCAATGGCTCATGAAATTCATCCAGTATGACGATTTTATAACATTCTCTGCTTCACCTGTTTCTGACTAAAATGGTTTGGGATGGTGTCACAAGAGAGACCTGATACTTCTTAAAGCTGGGAAAACAATACATTCTCTTCGAATTGGGTGGACGGATAGATGAAATTAACTTTCACTTTCTTCTGAGGCCACTTTATCTAGAATTATGCCCTTGCAGATACAAAACTATTTGTATTCTGAAAGAAATTATGGCTGTGCCATAATGCTAAAACATCTGGGGTGAGGATTTAAAAAAAAAAAAATCAGGCCCTTGTCTGTTGAATATTCTGTTTACTTAGTATCAAATGCCTCTGTGGCAAAGTATCTTTATTTACATCTGTATCTATCGATAGATCCAAAATATCTTGTAGAAAAGCATTGCTTGGGTTGCCGTTTGCATGGCAACTAGCAGTTTCTTTGGGGCCAAGAAGATTACAAGGAAAATAATGGCTCCTAATGCTCACATATGGTCTCCCAAACATATTTTTTCCTTTATCAGCTAAGTACATGATCACTGCCAGAAAAAAGGGCTCTTGGCTGCCAAGGTAAGTTCAACAAATGTAAGTACTCGGCTCATTCTTTCCTTTGAGATTACACGGGTGGTAAAATATATGAAGGTAACATCTATTAATTCTCCAGCCTTAAAATAGTCAATTACCTACTTCCAAGATTAATACGTTTCCTTTCTTTCAATGGAAAAGAACTTGGATTTTGTGACTGGGTCCGGATGACATGGAAACAAGATAAATTATCAGTGAATATCCCAGCCTTCCGAACAAGATGTGTTTGTCTCTATTACAGGACGGTGGCCCGGACAATACCTAAAACGTGGACCATGTCTGGACATCTCTTTCTCTGGCCAGGTATAGTTCTCAAAATTGTCACCGTTAGAATAATGAACTTGGATTTTTAAAGATTTCCGAAGTTCCATCTAATACCTATGAAGGTTGGTAGAATAATGTTTTTCAACATATTATATTCATCCATGCCTTTAGACTCACAAAAATTTTTATCATTATAAAAACAATATGCGCTGAAGATAAAATTTTCGAATAGTAAAGATGCGAAATGAAAATTACGTTCCTTACTTCTCAGACTCCTCTGTCACCTACCCGGAGACAGCTATGGCTAACATTTTGTGTGTCTTTGAAGAAATAGAAGGTTTCTCTTTCTCTCTCTCCTTCTCTCTAACATACACAAACACCACACATACAAGTAAGATTTTTATAAGCCAAAACCCATCAAATAAGTTGTCCTTATTTACATTTGAATGATTCACAAAATCAGATGTTATACAATACTAGGATTTCTCGATTTCATTCTATCCTGGTGTAAAGTATATATTTCTTTAGTACAAAAAAGGAAAATCACCTGAAGATATCATCTTTACTTTGAGGCATTATAAAGCACCATCATAAAACTTCAAAGGTAAATAGCACACAATTTAGTTCCCACATCATCAAATCACTTAATCATCTCCTCCTGTTTACAAATGTTATCAATAATTGTAGTTCCCTAAAATCTTAAGGAGGCGAATTGTTTTGTCACTCTACTACTTAAAGATTTTCCGACTGATTTTGAACAAAATGCAACCAAAATTTAGGTGACTCGTTTGCAAAAAGTTCAATGTAATTGTCGAACACTTACGTTGACTTAGAGAATGGAATTAAACAATTTGAGAATCCTATGGGGGGGGGTAACAAAAAAGATTAAAGGTTCACATCCATCCTAAATTGTGTGTATGTGTGTTCTGTTCAACATTGGCTTCGTTGGAAAAAGAAATGCTATGCGCCAAAATACTTGTACATTTTAAGAAAAACAGCTTACATTTCATTTGATAGGTATCATTGGTCTACAGATTTCTTATTAGTGAGGGCATTACTGTTACCATGATTCTGTGTTCTGCCCAAATCTGTATTTATATTATAATCACCGTTAGTGTTGAATGCTGATCTTTAGTGTTGAAATTTTCAACTGAATTTAGGATATCATTTATAATAATATCTGATTTTGTGCAATAAATGAAATAAACTTCCATCTATAAGTGGAAAGAAAATGTAAAATACTTTTGGAAATAACTTTTATTTAAAACACATGACATTGACATAAAACTTTTGTTGTTTAACTTTTTCAGATATCTTTTTAGTTTTTTCCCTTTGCAAAGAGCCAAAATACTAGCAGTTTTCATATTTGGATGTATACAAGAAAACGTGGAATTCAAAATAAGCAAAATTAATTCAGAAAAATAGTTATTTGATCTAAATGAAAGTCATGTTGCTCAGAGGGATATATACACATTATTATCCGAGTCATGGGAGTCAATAAATTCCACCCCCACTCCTTTTAAAGCTAGTTTGAACCATATTTTAATCATCTGAGGCCAACAGAATCTTGTCTAATATCAGCTGTGTTGATGTACAGTTGATCCTAGAATGACATGGGTTTGAACTGTGCAGGTCCACATATACTAGGATTTTTAAAATAAATACAGTACTGTAAATGTATGTTCTCTTCCTTATAATTTTCTTGATGACCTTTACTCTAACTTCCTTCATATTGTAAGAATACAGTTTATAATACACATAACACAAAAAATATGTGTTCACCAGTTGTTTAGGTGATCAGTAAAGTTTCCAATCCATAGTAGGTTTTCAGTAAATTACGTTTTGGGCGAGTCAAAGATTACATGTGGATATTCAACCATACAGGGGTGGGCACTCCTAGTCCCCATGTTGTTCAAGAGCCGACTGTAGTTCCTATTCATATAATCGGGCCATTTCAGTTTGTATCTACGGGAAAATTACTGTTAGCCCTCCTGTAGGTCAGAGGAGGTGAGAAGGCAAGGCTAAGTGTGTTTGGGGAGGAGGAGAAGGGAGAGACGATAATCTCAATTACATGATAGTTCCCGGCTCCACAGGCAGCGTAAGTGATAAAATTTACACTTTCGTTATCCTAATTTTATCCTACCCCCCCCCCAAAAAACAAAAAACAAACAAACAAAAAAACCAAATTCAATAATGCAGTACCATGTGTTTAAATTGAGAATGGGGTGTTTTTGAAATGTAAATTAGAGGAAACTAATAGCTAAAAAGATATCCTCCTAAAGGAAACAAATGGAAACAATAACAAGGCAGAAGAGATGGAAGTACTACTAGTGGTTTTCAGTTGAGATGGTGCCGAGGTTACTGTAGGTGGGAAAATGGTTATGAGGTTTTTATTTAACTGAACTACCGGAAGAGTTAAGCAGTGGGTTTGGCTTCTAGAAAATATTCTCTTAGCGGAAAACAAAGGGCACGAGAGGACCTTCTTGTGGGTGAAGACCAACATTCCCCATTAAAAGACCTGAGGGGATTGAGCCTCGCTTCGGGCTCTCTGTTTAGCAGGAAGCCTGCTTCTCCCCCCCGCCCCCCCGCCCCGCTCGTGTTCTCTCTCACTATCTCTGTCTCTGTCTCTGTCTCTCTCAAATAAAGTCTTTAAAAAATAAAAGACCTGGAGAAAAGAAGTTATAATAGCGACACGTGTTTTTTTAAAAATATTATTAATTTCAGAGAGAGTGCACATGAAAAAGAGAGAGAGTGAGAGCAGGAGTGGGGTAGAGGGGCAGGAGGAGAGAGAGAGAGAGAGAGAGAGAGAGAGAAGCAGGCTCCCTGCTGAGCAGAGAGCCTGAAGCAGGACTCGATTCGATTCCAGGACCCTGGGATCATGACATGAGCTGAACGCACACGTCTAACCGACTAAGCCACCCAGATGCCCTGAAAAAAGTATTTTAAAAATTTTATTACCCTATTTCTGTGATATTTTAAGTAAGAAAATTTTGGAAGCAACATAACTATTGTATGAAAGGAAACCATTCCATAAATTATAGTACCTCCCAAGTACCAGGATACTAAATCTCATGTAAGTACCTTTAGTTCTTTTTTTTCCCCCCAAGATTTTATTTATTTATTTTTTTCCCAAGATTTTATTTATTATTTATTTATTTATTTATTTGTTATTTATTTATTTGAGAGAGCAAGAGGGCGCAGTAGGGGCAGAAGGAGAGGGAGAGGGAGAAGCAGACTGTGTTGAGTGCAGAGTCCCCAGAAAGCTTAATCTCACAACCCTGAGCTAACGACCTGAGCTGAAATCAAGAGTCAGTCGCTCAACCCCTTGAGCCAAGCCAGTGCCCCATAAGTACATTTGATTCTAATGAGAAATATATATCAATATGTTACAACATCATCTCTGAAAAACAAGATTATGGGTGATTTTTGTTTTCCTGATTACTGTTTTTATACATTCCACATTTTCCACAATAATAAAAAAAAAACAAATCTTTATCAGTTATGTCAGGAAGTTTTTTTTTTAATATTTTATTTATGTATTTGACAGACAGAGATCACAAGTAGGCAGAGAGGCAGGCAGAGAGAGAGGAAGGAAAGCAGGCTCCCTGCTGAGCAGAGAGCCCGATGCGGGGCTCGATCCCAGGACCCTGGGATCACGACCTGAGCTGAAGGCAGAGGCTTTAACCCACTGAGCCCCCCAGCACCCCCTGTCAAGAAGTTGTAGTGTCTCTGAGGAAGAGGACTTCATGATCTTCAGAGCTCATTCTAAATGCCTTAAGATACTTCGAATCCTGCGGGGCAGGGAGGCAGCTGGACCATCCAAACATCTTTAAATGCAAAATGAAGTGAACAACAGATGATGCTGAAAATTAATCTGGCTAAAAACAGTGACTCTCTGAGTTACCCAGCACTTTGCTTCTCAAAGTGGGGGTCCAGGGACCAGCAGCATTGGCTTCCCCTCAGGGCGGAGCACTGTTAGAAATGCTGAAACTCCGGTCCCCCCTTAGACCCACCAAATCAGAATCTGCATTTTTAACAAGATCCCCAGGTGATTCAGGAAGCATGACTGCCTGAGACCACTGATGGAGAACTTTCGGTTATGGGAATTTTAGTTGCTTTGTTTTATGCTGCCCTCGGGGTTTGCCAGGCACCGAAAGTCAGACATTTCAATTTCTTGAATTCATCAGTGAAGATTAAAACACACACACACACACACACACACACACACACACACACAGAAAGTTGGGTGATCATTTTTCAGTTCTTTTCTACCTTAAGAGCTATGCCCGATTTAATGTTCATAATTTTGGATTCTACAGCTTGGAATGCTCCTGGAGAAGAAGCTGGCTTGTCATTTACCCGATTCATTCTGAAGTGTCCTTTCTCCTTTTAGTTCTACTGCACGAAGTTTATAACACTTCCCAGAAGGCAACGTGGAGTAACGAAACTGATGGCAACATTACTTTGCTGCCAGCTTGTCCCAGAGGCTGAAATTCCTGCTGTGCTGTCTTCATGATTTTGTTTGTACCGAGGCATAAGCTTTTTTGCTTTTTTGCTCTGTTTTGTTTTGTTTTTGTCCCAATCTGAACACAAGGTCGGGTCATATCGGCAGCTGGCATCATGGCTAATTACACCCTTATTTGGCCGAGGATGTGGGCTGAGGAATCAATCAAGGTGTTGATGGTTCAGTTCATGCCACTCCTGGTTATTAGATGTGTGTCGCTGAGCAAAGTTCTGATCAAAGCCGGTGGCGAGGCAGCCAGGGGTCACGGAGCGTGCCCATGCCTAATTGCTGGGCTGCGTACTAAAGGAAGTTCGTAATAAAAGGCCATTAACGACCAGCCTTTCCGATCAGTGAAGCACAAATACAGAGAAATTATATTTACCAACTGACAATTTGAAGGAAAAGCCTCCATGTTAAATTCCCCTGCCCCCTTTCCATTCCTTGCCTCGAAAAGAAAAAGAAAACCACAGGATATGCGATCATTTTAACAGTAGAGAGTTTAGAATCCACCCAAATGTACATTTACACGGTACAAGGGAAAGGGTATTGTTTTCTCTGAGTCATTAAAGTTTTCTTCCCTGAACTACCATATATAATTCATCAGATTTTTTAAGACTATGAATTCGTCAAGGGAAGTTTGCTGCTGTATAAAATGCCCTTGTTATTGCAAAAATTTTTTCCATAATTCAACTCTCACCAAGCATTTATAACACGTGAAAAAAACCCACAAGAGCCCTCTCCTTCTCTTTCTCCTCAACAATCGTCCCTCCACTGATACCCTTTCCATACTGATGTCCCTCAGACTGCTGGGAGGAAAGCCAGATCGAGTCTTGGCGTCCGACAACCCCAGTGATGAAATGCGAGGTCACAGGAATGAAATGCGAGGTCCCTTGATATCACAGCTATAAACTCAACGCCACAGGTAGGGAGCTGAGCAGAGGCTTGGAGTTGTCGCTGGAGCCTGGCCAGCTCTCGCAGCAGCCGGATTCCGTGTTGGCTGTCATTTGGCCCTTGGACATAAGTGAATAGTGATCCAAGTTATAACTGACTCGTTGGTTAACCTTATTAAATAAATGACCCAAATTATAGTTGCTTTTTTCCTGTGGATGTTTATGAGTGAATTATAATGGGGTTTGTGCAATGGATTAAAATTACAGGTCCTCTTCCTAAAAAAAAAAAAAAAAAAAAAAAAAAAATCAAAACCGCATACCTACCAAGTTTTGTTTTAAATTTTAGGGCTTCATGGTCTGACCTCCTAAAGCTCTTCTGTGAATGTCTAGGGGTCCATGAACCACAGGTAAACCACCACTCAATTAAAGGCCAGGGGAACTTGAACTTGGGACCCTGGGACAAGTACCAGCAGATAGATTTTCCTGTCCTTGAAACTCTATTTTTAATAACTTAGTTTTTGATAATTATTCTCACTTAAACATAAGTAATCAATTTATATTGATTTTTATCTACCTTAATACTCAGTCTTTTTCCCCAGAGCACCACAGGATTTATGACATGGGTACGATTGCCATCATCGAACAAACTAGAAAATTTTGCTTTAACTGCAATCCTACTTTGATTTCACAGAGATGATTTATTATAGGACCTTTAACCAATGGCATCGGTTTCCTAGAAGTTAAAGCACCATTAAGTAGTGAAAACAGTTTGACACAGGTACACACACAATCTTCTGCACAACCCAAAACACTTCTTTATCCCTTTCGGCATTAATTTTCTTGTTGTTGGTTTTGAGCATTTATATGGCAAAACATAGTGGTAGATTCATAGAAAGATTATTTTCTAATTGGGAAGAAAGCTTGCATTCTCTCCATGTGAGAATCTCTAGAAGGAAAGGAATTTTCTATCTAATGGATACATTGGAATATCACTAGGCTTACATATCAAATATAATGGGGGTGCTTGGTTGTCTCCGTTGGTTAAGCGTTTGTCTTCAGCTCAGGGCGTGATCTCAGGGTCCTGGGATCTAGCCCCGCACCAGGCTCCCTGCTCAGTGGAAAAAAGCCTTGCTTCTCTCTCTCCTACTTCCGCTGCTTGTGCTCTCTCTCTCTGTGTCAAATAAAGAAATAAAATCTCTAAAAATAAATAAATAAAAATAAAATGTCATGTGTATAATTGCTTCAAAATACGATCTTATTAAGAGGAGAGCAATCAAGCTACACTTGCTGGTACCTCTTTTCCTGCCTTGCTTTCAACTTCCCCTACCCGTCTTTCCCCCAATCTCAAATTAGAAAGAAAAAGAAAGCACAAAAAAAGAAATTAGAAAAAAAGAATATTAGAAATTAGAAAAAAAAAACTCATCTTTTGGTCTTTCTTAATTATTTTACTCATCTCTTCCAAGAATGCTGGGTACATTTCAACATTTGTATAAATGAATGAATCCAAGAAGAATTTCTGGTGACAGCGTAAAGACGTTTTATTTTTCAAAAGAATTAGAATATAGATTTTTGCGTAAGATGCTCTTCCTTGAAAAATATTGGCAGGAAATTCAAAATTTTACATGACATTAGGTTAGCCAGTTAAAACACCTGGGAGAGCTTGAATTTGGCTGGAGTGTCACTATTTAGTCTTGTTCTTTAAACTGTAGGATAGGCAACAGTGTTCCTCACCAAAGAAGACAGCGGCGACAGAAGTAACTAGGTGTCTTCATTTTCTTTCTTACTATTACCCAGGGCTGTGATAATCACTATTTTTCTATCACCAAAGCATGAGCTGGAACAACTCTGTCATCGAACGTCTACCCAACAATTATGTATTGATTCTGCCAGGAATAGAGAACCTAGATCAAAATTTCCCCATATTACATCCTTATAATTTATGTCTTCATGATTCTTAAGACGAAAGGCAACACGTGGATGTGTATTTGAGTTTGTTGGAAACGGAATATCTGAAGCAAGTCTTAAATCTTTATTGATCAGGAGTTCCATTTAACAAAAATCTGTATTACCCTGCAAATTTGGAGGATTGCCAAGATGGTGACCACGGCAGGAATTTAGTGTCTAACCCACTCTTGTTATTTGTGGAAATACGTTCATTGTCCTTTCTTAGAAAGAACATACTTTTATTCTCATTTTCTCCAGCGGTGTGTCTCATCTCTTGTAGCAAAAGGAACTTAATAATCAAAATTCGAAGCTTCCCTTATGGTTTGGATGAGGGTGCTGATTATCCTTTTGAGAGACACAGAACTTGTGATGTCAAAAGATTCCAGCAGAGCCAGAGGTTAGCATCTGTATCTAATTGACATAAAGACTCTATCAACCAAAGACTGAAAATGAAGTTTAAATTCTAAGTGGTGAGGCAAGTTTTGATTATTTTAAAAGAAGACAAAAATGGGCTCTTTGTGCATTTTATACTTTTCATATATAGAGTTTTGACATGCCTAAAGGGGTAGATTCATTAGTTCAAGTTATGCATTTTATTAACCAAACAGAGGATGAACTCACAAAATATATATTTTTTCCCGTTTTGTTAGGAAATAATATGGTCTTGGGAGGAGGGAAATGAAGGAAATTAAAATGGTAGCAACCAAACAAACGAGCCAGAAATTTCAGTTTTCCCTTTTCCTAGCTTGCTCACTTGCAGATAATCATTATTGATCAGTGATGACCGGGAATGCTCTGCCTGAGGACCACCAGGAACAGCATGGAACGTGTGAACAGTTTTGTAGCTACGCTGAGCAGGCTTCAGACCTATGGTCTCCCCTTGACTAACTGTATGATTTTGAACAAGACATTTAAATTTAGTGGGTCTTGGTTCCTTTGTCTAGAAAAGGGAGAAAAATCCCATCACTTCTCAGAGTCGTGATGAACACTAGAAATAGTTCGCTTGGCTTAAAACATTAGTCATGACCCATTAATGAGATCATCCTTGTTTATGGTTATGTTTAGGATTTGGGAAGTGTCCCTTGAGAGGTCCATTAAACACATTTTTGGAAATTATTATATTGGACCTGACCAGTGCCCCTGTTTCAGTGGCGTTCAAATTTTAAAACTCTTCAAGAATAATTTTTAAAAAAAAATAAAAGATAAGGTTTTGGGGTGTTTTTGTTTCTTGATTGTGTTGACATTTTTGTTTTGCTGTTTAATTTTTGTGTTTTACTATTATGTCTTAAGTTTTTACCATTTTTTAAAAAAGTAAATATCTGCATAAGTAATGAGATTAAACTAAGGAGTCCCTGTTTTGAGAGCATGTGAGTATGATTGTAAACACACTCAGGAGTGGACAGATTATGATCTCCATTTTACTGTTTCGCAGGTGACTTACAAGACACTTACACTCTTGAGGAAGCCAGCATGGTGAAAAAATGAAAAGGTTGGTTTGCAGCCTATTAGAAAATATTTAAATGGTGATCCTCCAAATCCATACTATTTTTATTTTTGACACATTTGAGAGTGTTTCAGGAACTTTCCATGCAGCATGATTTCAGTCAAATCGTGTCAAATATTTATGTTAATATTCGATTGGTCAAAGGAGGGATATTTGTTCTTGTGAGAAGCTAACTGCGAGTTTAAAAAGAGACAGATATTTTTACCTGAATGGTAAGCAGAACAATAAAGTTCGAAGTTGCAAAATCGCAAAGTCAATTACAGTTTCAGAGCAATGTGCTTTAAATACTGGGAATTAGAGATAATTTTCAGTTTCTACAAATTGGTAGACCTGTGTTTAGTTTCCCACATACCTATTTGACATTTCTACACATGCTACCGATGTTTTATCTCCACACTTGAGGATGTGTAATAAGTTACATTTTGGTTATTGTTATTTGGAGGCAACATCGGGGTCAAAGGTTGACCTTACTTTCCCACAGATGAGCCCCCAGAGAATTTTGCTGTCTGAGGGCAGCCTCATTTTGGCTTTGGAGTCACATCAAAGTATGAGGGTTTTATTATAGCATGAATGATATGACTTTATGTTCCACAGACACACATTCTGACAATCTCAGTGGTAAAGATGAATTGCTTATCTTCATTCTTCAGAGACGACTGCATTGCAGAAAAAGCAAAATGAGCGATAGCAAATTTCTTAATTTTGACTATCATCACAATCAATGGAGTTGAGTATGTGACAGCCCGCATTGACTTATCAAGAAGGCAACCTGAAGAAGGAAAAGTCTCTATTTAAAGTGGAATCCAAAGACACAGCTTTAGTTATCCCAGAATTACTTTTTCAACTGCTACCCAAATGAGTACAGTTAATGCCTATGATTATTTTTTATGAATTCAAAGGAATTACGTGGATGATTAGAATGACCAGTTCAAGTCTTCTGGTAAACTTTAAAACACCTCCTACTGTGAATTTTCAATACTATAAATGAAGAAGGAAAAAAGAAAGAAGGGAGAGAGAGAAGGAAGGAAGAAAGGAAAGACGCTTTATTTTAATCATTCTGTCATACGTTATCATCACACGGCTTTTCATTGAAAATAAAAAATTCACTTAGTGGGATTAACTTGAGACACATACAGAGGTTTGAAAAGAAGGAAACAGGACAATTTGGGTGGGTTCTGCGTCATTTTCCAGCTTTTACAGATTTCCAGTGATCTATTATTAATTATTCAAATATATCCCTCAAGAAATGCATTTTCCTGGGAATGAATATTTATTCTTGAAGCATTATAGTGTATTAAAGAAGTCTCATGTTCTATGTGAGAAAATGCTCCACAGTAACACAAATAAATAAATCTGTGTGTACCATGAATTTTATGCTATAGTTAACAACTATAGCTCTTGTCTCCTGGATATTCAATAGACAGGTGTGTGTGTGTGTATGTGTGTGTATGTGTGTGTGTGTGCGCGCGCACGCGTTTTAAATGTCAGTTGGTTGTGGGCGTAGCATGGCTCGTGGGGAGGTATGGTAGGTAAAATAAGACCCATTTACTTCAGGGTTAGGACAGGTTTAATTCAACATCTGGGGCAGGAGTGTGACATACTCAAGAAGAGAAGAAAACAAATCAGTGAAAGGTTTTAAAAACCGCATGAACTAAGTCCAGAGCAGGCAGAGTACTAGTAACTGCTAGTGAATGGAAGAACCAACAAATATTTCTGAGCGAGCAAGATTCCTCAGGTGCCAGGGGCCCGGAAGAGGTGAGACTCTTTTCCATTCTTCACTTGAGGAGTCCTAAGCCCTAAGGAAACTAGGCAGGGAAAATCTTTCTTCTTCACTGCCCAGGAGAGCTAGAGAGGGGACTCTGGGCTGGATTTGGAGGGGAACTTAAGAAGCCAGTTGACAAAGGGAGAGTAAGGATAAAAAGAAGTAAATGAGGGGGGGATGACATACACTAAATCTAAATTTATTTCAGAAGTGACTGACATGGATTCTGCTTCCTATGATAGCCTACGCTATACACACACATATTATATATCATTATATTAAAAATATATGATTAATCATTATAATAGCCATACAATTATTAATCACATAATAGATATTAATATATTGATTATATAATTAATTATGATTATAATAATCATAATAAGATTATTAGTAGTATGATGATGTGACATATCTAATATATTATATAAATATATAAATTTATATTAATATATACTATAATGATGTATAATAATATTAATTATATATAAATATAATATATATATTTATTTAACTGTGAATTTTACAAGCTACCCAAATGGCTTCCATTGAAGCTAGTTTTCGTATCTGCCTTTTGCAGTGTCTTACTGTGGAGATGTGATGCATAGGAGTCGAAGGGGAGGAACTTATCCCAAAGTCAGATTTTTTTTTTTTTTAATTTATTTATTTGACAGAGAGAGATCACAAGTAGGCAGAGAGGCAAGCAGAGAGAGGGGGAAGCAGGCTCCCTGCTGAGCAGAGAGCCCGATGCGGGGCTCGATCCCAGGACCCTGAGATCATGACCTGAGTCGAAGGCAGCGGCTTAACCCACTGAGCCACCCAGGTGCCCCCCAAAGTCAGACCTTTAAGAGACACTTCTGCCTGGCAACCTGGCAGCAGCAGAAATGACAAGTGGCAAGAAAACTGCCCCCTGCAGGACCTGGGCATCTGCGATTGTTTTTAGAGCAATAACTATTTATTATAACCAAAAGATGTGTACAGTTAAATTAATGATTTAGCTTACATTCTACGAATAGTGTTCTCTGTGGCCAGTTGTATGGTGCTTATTTTTTATTAGGGCTTAGAAACAATGGGGGTGTCTATGATTTACATTATCAAGTATGTTTGTTAAGGGGGGTTCCTGCAGTTAAGCATCTGATTCTTGATTTCGGCTCAGGTCATGATCTCAGGGTCGTGAGATTGAGCCCTGTGTGGGGTCAGTGAAGAGTCTGCTTGAGATTCTCTTTCCTCACTCCCTCTTCCACTTCCTCTGCTCTCAAGCGCTCTCTCTTTATTTTTTTTTTTAAAAAAAAAAGGTCGTTAAAGTACTATTGGGATGTAATCTGACTTGTTATAGTTAATAACCTTTGTCATTCACTTTGTGTATCATCTCTGGGCTTTAGTTTCCCATCTCTAAATGAGAGTAATATTTACTTTATAGAGATGTTGTAAGGAATTATGAGATAAGCAAAGTCTCTTAATTTCTGGTATAGGGTAGATAGATGATTAGTGGTACTCATTGTTACTGTCAGCATTGAGTAAATAGTGATTTTTTCCCATTCATCCCTTGTACTCAGAGATTAAATTCTTTAGGGTAAATGGGTACACTCTATCCGAATGTAATCTAGAAGCTTTTCTGTAACTGAACTTGCTCCTATTCTGAATTTCACAATTTTTAAATAAATGAAGGACAAACAGCTTAGGGGGAAAAAAAAAAACCAGTCTGCTGTTGACGTCTACAGTTGACCATTTATTTAGAAATTATGTGGGACTAAAAAGGGGTTTATCACGTTATTCCAGATGAACGATAGGGAAAACAGCAGGACGGACTTTAGTGAGTGGAAAATGGAGTTTAGAAATGGTTTTGAGAAAAGGAAGGAAGGAAGGAAGGAAGGATGAAAAATGACTGTCCAGGAACACAAAGTCTTAATCCTTATTTCAACAGGGAATGAAATTACGTTCAAATGTTCCTTGTTCCCAAAGTGGGGGGAATACTGATGGACAACTCCAAAAAATAACTAATCACGATGGTTATTTTGTGAAGTAGCCAGAGAACATCTTGAAATATTTTTAGCTCCAGCTACGAGCTCATTCTGGTCTCCCTTCTGTCATATGGTCAAATAGCATTTAGCCTACATGTCTCCGGATGACGAGTGTGGGGAGGGTAGAGTGCCCTGCTGGCTTGGATTATTTCCCCCTGTTGTTGGGATACCAGACCCTCTGAAGGAGAACCCATCACAGCCCTCTTCCTGCCTTAGCTTCGAGCGGTGCACTGAGAACCTGGGAACCTGAGAACCCAGTTGCTCTTCTCAGGGTGACGCCTCCTCCCAATCACTTGGTACGGAGCTCACAGGAAGAACTTGGCCAAGCGTTTGTGTTGAACTGAACTAAGATGGTGAGAAAAGTGCCAGAGGAAATAATTCAGGGCTACTTAAATTCTTCATGTGGATGCAGCCTCAGGAATTGAGGTTCTCACAGTCATAGAATTTTCCCTTCGATAGCTCAGGCCCCAGAATAATTGAAGCAAGTGAGAATTTTACAAGCTATGTGTGACCCTGGGCAAGTTCCTTAAACTTGCTAAATCCAGCTTCCTCATCTACATAATACCTGAAAAATAATATTACCTCCATCATGGAGCTACTGTTGTGATTAAATGTGATAATTTATATAAAATGCTTAATATAGCACTTAGCACCTAGTAAGCAGACAATAAATATGATTTCTATTATAATTGTATGTTTGATAAGCAAATGATCAAGACTGTCACTGAAGCCATCTTTACTAGGTTGGATTGAATATTTACAAATTTAGACTAAATAAATGTTACAAAAATACAAAGTGTTATAATCAAATAAATCATCATAAACAGACCCCCCCTTCTTTTTAAAAAAGATTTTATTTACTTGAGAGAGAAGGAGAGAGAGCTTGAGCAGTGTGGAAAGCAAGAAGCCCGACATGGGGCTGGATCCCAGGACCTTGGGATCATGACCTGAGCCAAAGGCAGACACTTAACTGAGCCACCCAGGTGTCCCAAAACAGACTCTGCTAAGATTCTATATTCTCAATTGTGAAGAGAGGGTCTTGGATTCAATGATCATGAAGAAGCTAACATTTAAATTCTACAGAGTATTAATTCCTTAATTACAAAATATGTATTTATAATGGCTTTCCAATTAGATACCTGATTCCTTGCTTAAATTTCTTACTGAGATTTTAGCAATTCTGACTGGTGTGAGGTGATATCTCATTGTGGTTTTGATTTGTATTTCCCTGATGCTGAGTGATATGGAGCACTTAATCTCACAAAACAAACTGAGGGTTGCTGGGGGGAGGGGGGTTGGGAGAAGGGGGTGGGATTATGGACATTGGGAAGGGTGTGTGCTTCGGTGAGTGCTGTGAAGTGTGTAAACCTGGTGATTCACAGACCTGTACCCCTGGGGATAAAAATATATGTTTACAAAAAATAAAAAATTAAAAAAAAAATTTCTTACTGAGATTGATCCAAAAATTTAAAGCAGAGGCATCTTCCCCTAATCGGAAACCAACTCCTCTGAATAGAGCACAGTTCAGGTATTGGGGAGACTTTAAATCACATTCTAATTAACATGGCAAACTCTTTCTGAGGTTTGCTTCCATTAAGCGTATATTAACCACACTATTGTGATTTCCATTTTATGGGACAAAGAAGTAAAAGGAGTAAGATACTGTGAGAAAGACTCAGCAGGGAGATACTGGAACTCTCGATGGAGAAATTACTGTGGTAGATTTGCGAACTGCTTTCTAGACTTAGATCGTTCAGACGAAGTCGGATAAACTTAAGAGGATCATCTGTACTTCATAGCATTTATCTGAAAGACCTATATTTTGGCAGCTTGCCCATCTCTCTGCCTGATTTTCTCCAGAGCAACTATATGAGAATTATTTTCCTTACCAGCACTCCAACCGCTTCTGGTTTTCAACTGCACAACACTTCCAAAAAACAGACCACGTGAGGCTGTGCAAATTAAACCGAATGACAAACATTTATACTTATTTGTTTGCTGGTTTATCGTCCCCAACACCCAGTCTAGACCACACGCCTTCTCCTCCGGTCTTGCCTCAATTACCCAACCAATAACCAGATTCTATATTAGGTCCTTCGCAGCGTCCTCTCGCTCAGACACCCTGTTGTTCCTCATGGTCTGTATGTTTGCTACAACAAACTGTAGTGTTGTTCCTGGCAGTCTGTGGCCATAGGGTACTCGCAATATCTTTTTTGGTTCTAGGGGAAGATGTGGTGATTTTCCTTATATGACACCACTGTCCGAGGAGCAGAGCTGGGCTTTCCACCCGGCCTGAGTTCATATGTGTATCCACTTTATATAGTATATAAACTAGGTGTTATGGAGAAGACCGTGAGGAAGAGAAAGTACATTCATAGAACTGTACTGTAGAGGATTCCTGGGTGTGAGGCGCCTGGGTGGCTCAGTGGGTGAAGGCCTCTGCCTTCAGCTTGGGTCCTGATCCCAGGGTCCTGGGATCGAGCCCCAAGTCGGGTTCTGGGATCAAGACCCAAGTCGGGTTCTCTGCTCAGCGGGGAGCCTGCTTCTTCCTCTCTCTCTGTCTACCTCTCTGCCTGCCTGTGATCTGTCTGTCAAATAAATAAATAAAATCTTTAAAAAAAGAATCCCTGGGTATAAGCTGACCTGTGCACGTCAAACTCAGATTGTTCGAGGGTCAACTGGAATTTAGGTGACTAGCCCCTGGCGGCTCTCAGGGTTCCAGATGGGGTTCTCAGGGCCCCTGAGAGAAGCCTATGCTGTGCTGTGCTTGGGTTTGCAGCAGACTTGCAGCAGAGAGCACGTCACTCAGGGGAAACAAAGCATTATGTTTCCTTTAGATGGGCAGGAATGAAAAACACAGAGAAGGTGTTACACAATTAGACTCACACAGTGATTAACCAAGTGCCAGTGAATCATTCAGTTCCACTTATTTAATCTGGATTTGGTCCTGATGCTATGGGGATGAAGCAACTTTTCTGTAATTTGCAAGCACCACCCCCTTGTTTAGAAATAGTCATTGAAAATGATAAAATTGGGTCAGAGGCCATGTTCACGCATGGTCACTCACTCAGGACTTTCACTGCAAACCTACGGGAATGTGTTGGTCTCCTGTTCTTTTTGGTAAAAAGATGATGTGAAAAAGTGTCATAGGAACAAAGTGCCTCTTCTTATTTCAATTCAAGCCATCAAGAGTAGTGCAAAACATTTCTGCTGAAAACTACCTCAACTTGCAAGATGAAATTCAAGACACTCAGCTAAATGCTAGTTTCAGATAAACCAAGTGGAAGTATGGCCCAAATATTGTATGAGACATAACTTATACTAAATATATGTTTGTTCTTTATCTTTTAAGTTTGAGTTAGGGTGGGCATCCTGGGTCTTTCTTTTTTGAATGTGACATGGTTACCCTAAGTCACCGTTGCTCAGACTGGGTTTCACGATGATAGAACTGCTGTGGAGAAGCATTTGGCCAGAGCACCAGCACGAATTCCTATACGAATCTTCTCCTGAAAGACAAGTACAACACTTCAGCTGACTTACTAAGACGTGGTTCCATCACAGGGACTTCCCTTCTCCAAAGATTCCACTATGAGCCTAACAACAAACCAGAATATTTTGGATTCTTATTTTCCTTCTGAATGGACTACCACTATTTCTTTGGACCATCTCCAACCCAAGATACCCACGGGCTACCTATCAAAGGGAGAGCTCCCGGCGTCCACCACAAACACAATGATCTATTCAGGAAGTACGTTGTAGGTTTAGTAAGAGGAAGATTCAATCCTTGTATTCTTTTTCTTTCCACTCAGTAATCAGGTCACTCTGAAATGAGAATGTTCTAGGACTGTGCGTTCTGCCTCCCCCTCCTTGTCGCACACGTCAGCACACGTGCCCACACTCACACAGTCACAGAGCTCCTGGGGAACTCTGACTTATTGGCATACATTTTCCCTTTTAGTTGTGGTTGTGGTGGTTGTTGTTGTTTCTGGTATGCAGTGTAGACCTGGAAGGAATATGCCTCCAGGAGACTGCAAACACAGGGAATCCTGTTTACAATGACAGGTCCTCATGACCAGGCCAGAGCTGCTGTTTGCTGTGCCGTGTGGGTGGGCGGACCAGCAGGCCTTTCTGTTTTCTGAGTGATGATGTATGAAGTGTGTTTTTCTGCCTCTTATCTTCTCACCATTCACATTCTTGGTTCTTCCAGTTTGATGGAGATCATGGCCCTTCCCTAACACCTTCCCTTCCTCCCCGTCTCAGCGGATGTTCTCAGAAAAGGATGGACATCCCCTTCACTCAAAGGTGTGAGTCGCCAACAGACCTTAAAATGGCAATTTATTTTTATACTTTTCTATATCAGGCATAACGAAAGAAAGAAACTCTAATTCTGAAGAAGGCTTCGGTGAGAGGTGGACAGTCCTTCCAGTGACTCAGGAGACCTTTTTTAGGGGACTCCATACTTTGGATCTACACAGCATGGGTGCAAACCCAAGGCATGTAAAGACTTATGTTCAGATGCTTCTATTTCTGACCTGTTCTATCACTCGGTAATTGGCCGTGTGATGACTGAGGGATGACATGCCCAGTGACCAGGTAGCTTCTTCTGACACACGAGCCTACATACATCTGCTGTTAATAGAACATGCTAGAGCATCTTCTTGCACAGCTATACATGCAAGACACTCTGAGAGGCACATGATTACTCACAGGGTCACAGAGCTGGAAGACACTTCTCTAATTTACAAAGGAGGAAACCAAGATCCAGAAACAGTAAGTGACTTGCCTGAAGTCATATAACTAGCCAGTGCCAGAAATGAAAATAAAATACAGATTTCCTAATTTTCTTTTTCTTTTCTTTTTTTAAAAATTTTATTTATTTGAGAGCAAGTGTGAGAGAGAGACAGAGAGAGAGCATGAGCAGGGTAAAGGGCAGAGGGAGAAGCAGGCTCTCCGCTGAGCAGGGATCCTGATGTGGGGCCTGATCCCAGAGCTCCTGGATCATGATCTGAGCAGAAGGCAGATGCTCAACCACCTGAGCCACACAGGCACCCCAAGATTTCCTAATTTTCATGTTAATTTCTCAGTTTATAGACTAACCTCTCTCACAGATACCTAAAAGTTTATTAAAAAGCATGGTCTGCTCAAAAGTGATTATTAAAATAGTAAGAATGTGTAAAACTACAAATTTTCAAGGGAATAGAATGAAATCCTTTCAAATAATTTTCTAGGTTGGTCAGAAATGCAACCATTTTAACCATTACATTTAATTACAGATAATTTTACAATTAAAACTTATCTTTGCTCTGAATAAATAATGGCCAAACTTTGCTAATATAGATTAGGGCCCACGCAATTGGACTTGCATTTAAAGAAATGTCCAGATTTGTTTTAATTAAGTAGAAATTATTACAAACACTTTTTTCTTTAATTTAGTAATGATTAAGAATGGCATGTTGCTCAGAGCTAAGCAAGGAAGAGCAGGTATGCTGTCTTACGATTAGAGATACAACTAGGAGCCAGAACGTGTGAGCCTAATTAGAGAATTTTGTAAGGCACTTTGAAGATGAAAAGAAGTATAAAATCCCAAAGAATATTGATATTTTCAGGCTCACTCCCACTTCCGTTCTCTGTGGTCTTGAGGAAATAAAAAACAAGCAGTCACTAATCACTAACTTTGAACATGAGAACACAAGGCTATAGTGTGCTTCAGTTTGCCCGTTTTATTTCTTTACTTTCCATATGCATTTAACAAGCATTCCAGAGAGAGACAGAAGAACTTGGGTAGCTTAGAAATGTATTACAGTCAATTTATATTATACATGCCTTTACCTGGAAAAGCCCAGCTAACTTTCACTTTGCTTCCACTTTATATACATAGTTTTCATCAGTAGGCCTCCCTTGTTGTCATGTTTCTTGACCTGACCCTCAAAGTTTGGTGTTTCATAGGAATTATCTGGTTATTTATTAAAGATACAGATTTCAGAGCTCCTAACTCAAAAATTCTGATTCAGTCGCTCTGAAAAATACCCCAGTAATTCACTGAAAAAGAAAGATCTTGGGGGATTCTAACATAGGTGTTTCAAATAACCCAGTCTGAGAAATAATGCGCTAAGCACATGTCTGAATGTCAACCACAAAGGCCACCGTGTGGCTCCCATTGTCATCCCAATGGGCCTGTTGTCTTCATTTGGTTGAAGGGCACTTTGCTCACGTTTGAAGAAAGACAATGTGACAATTATTACTGGTTTTCAGGTAAATGGTTAAGAAGATTTAAGAAGGGAATTGTTCCAGAAAACAAGTCCAATTCCAGAAAAAGGCTTTTAACTTAAAAATAATTTAAATTCCTTTAAACCTGCTTTAACCATTGAAGACATTTTTCTATGTTCTTATATTTCTTTTTTTAAATTTTTTTATTTTCTTATATTTCTTATTCACCCTTGACATATTTCTGAAAGACCCTAAGTTGGCCAGTTTGATGTCCGCATGCGACAGAAAATAAACTCTTCAGACTCTGGCCAGCTCCCTCTCAGATGACTTCCATTTTTTTTTTTTTTTCAAAGATTATATCCTAAATAGTCAAAATGTTTCAAAGATCATATCTTACTGTTAGGGAGTTGATAGCCTCCATGTATAAATTTAGATCATAGCCCCTCAGCAAGTTGCAGAAGACGTATAAGACGTTTATTCTCCAGGATTAAAAACTTGCTTTGAAAGTCTAAGTGAAGACCCACATTTGAGAGACAACCATGCTCCTTAGATTGTAACACACCCAACGTGAGAAGGGAGAAGTACGGCGTTGACGACCTGCAGGGAAAGCAATTTTGCTTTCATACCTGGTGTGGTGGTGCACCCTCACTAGAGCCATCCAGATATACAAGTTGTAATCCTTCCAAGAGCAGTACGTTGATGTCAAAGGCTTTTCAGTGAAGCAGGGGATTGTGGCAGTACATCAAGGAGGGGATAGCAATTAACTCTTGCATATAGATTGAAGGACTGGCCTGCCAGGTTATTGCCAACTTTGCTTATGATTCAGAGGTAAGTGAATCTGAAGCATAGAACATGCCGAGGTGATAACCTGCCAGGCTGCAGAAAGTGTGGGCAGGGAGAAGAATGATGGAGTGGATGATAACATGGACACGTTAGAGTGGTTTCGGAAATATTTTATACAGCCTGATAAACCAAGGACTTTGTTTTCTAATTCTATTGACAGAAATAAAAAATTTTAAAAGCCTCCTGGTTTTGTGTGTTTGTGTGTGTGTGTGTGTGTGGAGTGCGTATGCATGTGGAGTGGATGTATGGAAGGAGAGAGAGAAAGAGAAAGAGAGAGGAATGTTCTGGCTACAAGGCAACTCTTATAGGTGGGTAGCAAGATGTCAATAGACATTCCCCAGTACACAACCTGGTTAGTAGTTTTCCTTAGTCCAAAGGGGGAATAGTGGTAGAAGTTCAGAGGACCATGGAGCAATAAGATATATAAGAAATTGAGCTAGGGAAATATTGTGTAATAGAAAATGCATTCCGTCCTCTCTCGTTTTCTCGGAGACAGGTAGCAACAACAACAACCACCACAAATAACATTGTTCTTCTGTGAAGAGATTCCAGTTCGATAAAGAAAGCTTTCCCAAATGCATAGCAGGGACTGAACCTATTCAGAAAAGAAGACTTGATTGCATAGAATCAGCTCCAACTACTTCTGACTTAGTAACAGGTTAGAAAAGCAATTGAGGAGAAGGAAAGACTACATCGTGTTCTCTCTCACCACCTGCAGTTTCCATCCATGACAACAACATCCAGTTCACTGCAGTTGCCGCCTATTCCCCTGTCTTTTGACATCTGGCCAGAAGTGGAAGGTAATGAAGGGGTGAAAGTTTTGAGAGTGCTCTATCCTTGTGTCAGATATGTAGTACCAGTCAGTGGTTTTTGGTCATTTTCTATGCCCGGGCTTCTGTTTCTGGTCTTAGGTGGGAATCCTACGTAAGGGCAGTCTGCGGATGAGTGTCTGTCGTGGTCTGCACAGGAAGTTGAGAACAAGTCACCGTGTGTCGTCATTCCACTAACAGGAAGTGAAAACAAACATCAATCCAATCTAGAAGGAAAAAAGGAAATATAACTGAAAAGTCATCTTGCAGTTGAATAGTGTGGATGGATAGTGAGCTTGTTTTTCCAGCCAACAATTAGGTGGCACAGATAGTCCGAATAGGTCATATAAATTTGGAACAGCATATTTAATGTTTTGAAAATCTTTTTAATTTAGATTTTGTGATCATCGAATGTGTAAAAAAGGGGAGCTTTCTCTAGGGTCCCATTTAGATTTTTTTCTGTTTCAAATTCATGGGATGATTTTATAGAATCTTTGCTGCCAAAGCTGGCAAAATTGCCTTTTTTCTTTTCTCTGTCTGCTGGTTGCTTTTTGCAGTTCTAGCAATGGGCATTTGAAGCACCTGTTTTCCCATGGAACCCACTCCACTTCTTATCATCTCAAATTCATGATGAGACTGATATTCCATTTCCTGGGTGGGTGTTCTGACCCTAGCTTTGTCTGTTATGGTTAGGCTTGACTCCAAAGTTACAGAGACTCAAGGATAGCAGATTAAAACACATTAAAGTTTATTTCTTATTGAAGAGAAGTCCAGAAAAGGTAATGGTGTAAACTCTTGCAAAGAAGTAACCATTCTATAGATAGCAATTTATCTTAAAAAAAAAAAAGAAAGAAAGAAAGAAAGAAAGAAAGAAAGAAAGAAAAAATAACCATTTGAAGGTACTCAAAGAGACCCAAAGCAGGCGGAAACTGGAGGAGATTCAACTCTTGAAAGAGTAAAGCCATGGCACAGAACATATTTATAGAGCTTTTCTCTTGAAGGCGTTCTCCAATCCTTAAGGTGCACCATCTAGAACTCAATCAGCAAGTGCAGTCTTATTGATGTGAGGTGTCTAGAGGGTAGAGTGCAAGCCATCTATAAATTTCTAAAGGGAGAAAATCTAAATAGAAGAGAAACACAGAGGACAGGATCTCCAAAATCTGCATTAAGATCCTCAGCAAATCTTTGGTCAGCACTGTGTATTTGTGACGGAATGTAAGCATGCCAATGAAGGACACCAGTGGGGAAGACTGAAAGAACTCAGCAGAGATTTAAGGTCTTGCCCATCAAAGGGGAGAACGATCTTAGAATCTGAGTCCTGCCAAGTTAGAATGGATTGGTAAGCACTCAGGAAGCACTGAAATTCCAAAAGAACCATGTCTTGAGAATTCAGACTGTCTCAGGACTCACATTAGAAGATGAGCAAAACCATGCAGAGCCAGAAGAGCAGAGGTGAAGGCATTCTTCCACAAGAACATGGTGATCAGCCAGAGATTTTTATTGCCTGCTAGATCAACAATCAATACTTTCCTGAGGAATGCACAGAATCCCTACAGTTCAGACTTCCTAAAAAGTATCATCTACAATTTCCAGCATAAAATTAAAATTATTAGACACACAGAGAACCAGGAAAATACAATCTATATCCCAGAGAAAAAATAGTCAAAAGAAATAGATGAGAAGACCAAGATAGGAGGTTTAGCATAAAGGACTTTTAAGGAATTAAAGGGAAAAAAATGATCCCAATGGATGAACAGATGTGGGCTCTCATAGAAACATAAAAACTATCTAAAAAATGAAATAAAAATTCTAAAAGTGAAAAGTAGAAAATTTAGAAAGATAAATTCATTGTCTGGGTTTAACAGCCCTTGGGAAACTCATATCAGCCCCTGAATTATTGCTTCCAGAATCAAAACTCTAGGATCAAATAATGGTTTTTGCCTTAAAATCCCATGATCTTTCTTTCATTGTAATGCTTTCGTTTTTTCTAGTTATCCTGACTTTTTATTCATTGAGTCTAAATTGTTTTATGCAACTTTCCTTACTAGATATGTTTCTGAATGATCGCATACAATATAATATTATATATCCAATTATACTTAAAGAAACCTTTACTGACTTTCTGTAATGTTTAAGAAAGGAAGTTGGAGAAAAGACAACTAACATAACAGCTGTGGTTATAAGAATGTGACTACTTAATTGTCAGTGTACATTTAAATTTTGTTAATTTTTCAAATCATTACTCATAAGGAAATTTAAAGATAGCCTCCTGTTTTGTAGTTCAATGTATTCAAAAACAAAGTGTAAAATCAACTAGCACTGTGTTTTGACCAGGCAATGAAGAACTTCAGCGCAAGCTGAATCTAAGAATATGGGAATTTGCTCAGTTGAGTGAAAAGTTTAAAATCAAGTAGGACAGACACGGTAAAAAGGGGAAAACACTTTGCAAGCATTTTTACATGAAGATAAAGAAAATTTCTGGATGTGTGTGTGTGTGTGTTTTCTTTTTTCAAGATTTTATTTACTCATTTGACACAGAGAGAGAGAGAGCACAAGCAGGGGGAGCTGCCAGGGGAGGGAGAAGCAGGCTCCCCACTGAGCAGAGAGCCCGATGCAGGGCTCCATCCCAGGACCCTGGGATCATGACCTGAGCTGAAGGCAGATTAACAGACTGAGCAGCCCCTCTGGATGTGTTTTATTTCATGTTCATAAGTGGAAGGAGCACTGCTTGAGCTTCTTTTCTGGGGGATATGCAGACTGAAGAGTACTCCTCGGTGTTGAAATGTTACAAATGTAACTCTTTGCTTATCGATATTGGCACTAGAAAAGGAAAAGAAATAAGAAAGCGTCGGAGGCCCTAAGCATAACACTCACGTCAACTAGGTACTGGAATGGAAAAATAGGACAATCACCTCATCACTGAAGGCAGAAATGACACACAGCATTCCAAAGAATGACTGAAGGGGATATAGAATCACATGACTGGATGCCTTCACTGTCTCTGAAAACAAAAGAATAAACAACCCGTGGCCAGAGAGGGATGTGACCTTTAACTGCAGCACCAGTAGTAACTAACTGCATGTCTCTGGGCAACAGCCTTTACCTTTTTGCCCCTTTGTCTCCTCCTCCATAAAACGAAGCAAGTTAAGTTTGCTAGATCATCTCAAAGTCCTTTTGATATTCTTTGATTCCATGTATTTTCATAAAAATCGTAATTGTCCCAGCGTGGCTTCTGGATAAGGGTTAGTGCTGTCTTTCTGTTTGATTCATGTAAAAACATATGTAAGGGGGGTTTTGGTCGACATTCGAAGCGATGAAGGCGGACTGAATTCATTCTCCACTCGCCATTTGCTGCCTATAAGTACCCAAAGCCTGTAGCAGTTTGTTTCAGCAATAATACGTAGATATTTAAGGTGAATGCTTCAAGTCCTCAGGCTGTCCAGAATTCAGGTGAAGCTTAACGCAAAGAGCTCTGATAATCATGCCTCACTTTTAGGCTTAAACTTTGTATCTCTATGGAAAAATCTTCATTCATAAGCCCAGGTGAAATTAACAGTAGGTTTAGACAATGTGATTCTCAAAGGGGGATGACATGATGTGGTTTATGGAATAGTGAGCTCTGAGAACCAAAAAGTCTTGGGTTCTAATTCTTACCCTTACTAACTTTGAAACTGTGGACTTTTATGAACTTCTCGGTAAAATGAGGAATCTGAATCCACTCATTTTTTTTCCCCCTTAGGTTCCAATATTATGTTTCATTTCAATTTAATTGCAAGTTTGGCAATATTTTCTGTGTTGTCATTTGAAATAAAAATTCTGATCAAAATAACTAGCATTTTGTGAGCACCAAATAAAACCACTCAACCACAAAGATGACAAAACTGGGGCACATTCTGAAGGGTTTGGGATGGTTTCCCCAAAATATAAATTTAGCAAGCAAAGTGAGCTCTGTGTAGACTTGACACACCGGTCAATGTCAACTGAGCTAAAAGCATTAATGCCTATTAACATGGGTAGTGTCCGAGACTTATTTCTCTGCAATGATTTTATTGTAGCCATGAAATTTGTTGATTTTTATTATATTCATGAAATAATCTAATTATATGGGGGAACTTCTATCCACTGAGGCACAGTATATTTAGGCATAAGTTACATTACTACTGACAATAAAATCATTTAAATGGCATTTTACACATTATTACTTGTTGTGGGTTTACATTTTCCTGAAGTATTATACAAAACACAGAGCTCACTAATATTTAATAGGTTGTATTAGCGTAATTTTGCAGTATCTTCTTTGATAAGCATGGGTTGTAAAATACCACTCAGACAGTGCCAACTTTTCTAGGTATAGATACATAGAGAGAAAAGAACTTCACCTACTTTACGGACATTGGGGCAGAATCTTTAGGGTAAACAGATTCTTGTAATTAAACTCGTTTTGAGCTGTTGTTGGTCATGCTGTTTTAACTTCAAACCCTTTGCCTGCATTGCGCAGGAATGACTCACTTGGATGCAATGCGGGAGTCCATTGTGCCCTTGCAAAACTAGGCTGTGGTGGTTCGTTCATAGGAAATCATTAAGCAAGTCGAGAAAATGTAATTTGCAGGTGAACAATTGTTTCTCATTGGGTGGATATGCCTGTGTCCGGAGGTTACCCTGGAATTTTCCATTTTACCACCTTGGCTTTTTCCAACATGTTCTTTTTATTCACCTTTAAAAAAGTAACTTGCCCTTTTCGAGCCTCATTGTTCTATATCGAGTTAAGAAAGAATAAAAAAATGTTTTCTAAATTCCATGATGACCTAAGGGGTAGAAACACTGGATTAGAAATTCCTCTTGGAGAATCTAAGAGATATCCTTACTCTCACGCTTGAAATGGTCTAACCTCTCTCTCTCTCTATATATATAGATATTTCCAGTTCCCAGGATGAAACATTCTAGGAGCCCTGACTTGTTTGCTTTCTGGCTGAAAACAGTTAAACATGCTGAAGAAAAATTAAAAGAATTTTCTGAAGTGTCTCAATCATTTGACAAGAAAGTACAGAACGCTCCAGTCAAAAGATAAACAGAGGAGATGGCTTATACCTTGAGGGCACAGGTAAACTGAAATTTTAGTTTTTATGGTTATTTGTTGGCTTGAGGGATATCAGACAAAACTTGGGGCCTTACAATGGGGAAAAGTTGAAAAGAATCCTCCTAAAGTTGGCAAAGTATATACTCTCAATTTAATAAGCTGGAAATAAACCTAACACTCCTTCCACCCATAGTTCTGAAATGAAGAGCACAGGATCAAAACTTGGGCTAGAAGAAAAAAAAAAAAAATCCTAAGAATTTATGACTGTGAGACATCACCTACACTACAGGTTTACAACACAAATCTGTATGTTTGTTGGTCCAAAAACCCCTAAGAAAAAAAGAACCTCAAAGTCTTGGGTTTGGACTGTCCCAGGTTCCTTTGAGAAGTAAGTACAATCCTCTGTATAAAAACACATAAATTCATCTCAAGCCTCAAAGAATTTATAAATTCTAAAAATACGAGCTTTCAGGCAAAAATTATGATCTCCCTCTACCCCCCACCAATGCGCCATAAGTGAGAGGCAACAATAAAACAAAGAGAAAAATTATCTACAGAAAGATGTCAGAATATGAGAATTCCTAATATAAAATAAATACATATAATGTAATTAAAAAATTAAAAGGGGATTGGCTATATTAGTACCAATTAGCTTTAGTAAAAATCAGAAGTATGAATAATGACCAAGCAAATCTTACAAAGAACCCAGTGGGACTTCAAGAAATGAAAAAAATATAATAATAATAAAAAAATATAATAATTAGTATAAAAAACTCAACAAAAATATTTGTTGAGTTTGATAGAAATTTATTTTGGTAAAGAGAAAAACCGTGAACAGGAAGTCGGAATGAAGGGAAATTATCCAGAAGGCAGCACTGAGCAAAGAGGAAAATAATAACTTGTTATTGACATTCCAGAAGGGGAAGAGAGAAAGAGATAAATGAGACAGGGGCAAAATTTGAAGTCATAATAGTTGAGAAACTTCTAGAATTAATGACTGACACCACCTACAGCAGAAGTCCCGCAATATTGGAAACACCTTATGTATTTCCCCGGATACTCGCAGCCTTATCTGTCCCCTTGGGCCCTGTCTCTGCTCTGCTCAGCCACGTGGACAGCAGATGGAGACTGGGGAGACTGAGGAAGGTACCGCCTGCATTCCTGGCTGCTTGCTGGAGGTGATAAGCCCCTCACGTTTGGTAGACACTGCCCAACCAGACTGATTTTAAAGACTCTCCTCTCTGCTACTTTTGACTTGTATGAACTGCTATTCTACAGAATGAGAGAGCAGGACTTTTGTTTTTTTAGAGAGAGAGAAAGAGAGAGAGACAGAGACAGACAGACAGACAGAGAGGTGGGGGGAGGGGCAGAGAAGAGGGAGAGAATCTCAAGCAGGCGCCATGCCCAGTAAGAGGCCCCACGCAGGGCTCGATCTCACAACTCTGAGATCACGGCCTGAACTGAAATCAAGAGTCAGAGACTTAACAGACGGAGCCCCCACACCCCCGCCCCCCCCCGCCAACAGAAGCCCCAGGAGCTGGCTTTTTGAGCTATTACCAAAGGTGCCAGATGGTTTAACCTACAAACTCGGACTAATCAGATATAAGAACCAGGAGCAAGCTTGACAATTATGCTTTGTCTCCTCTTCCGTCCACCGGACTCTCTGAGGCACTGTTTGGGGGGGAAAAAAAAAAATAGCTGTTCTGGAGATGTCCTGAGGAGCTCAGCAGACACACCTGGCAGTGTGTGAGGCTGACTGTCTCACACTGCGATGCCCTATGAATTCTTTCCCGGAATAGGGATGCGTCACCTTGCACTGTTTCCCACCCTTCCTGGTCTCACCTGGTTTTTCCCTTACTCCTTCTACTCTGGGGGACTGTCTCTCCAATAAAGCATGACTCTTTAATATAGGTGTGTCCCGTGCTCAGACTCTTTTACTAGAGCACTAGGGACAAAGATACCATTGAATCCAAGGTCAGATTCAAGAATAAAAACACAGCCAGGTGCATCAAAGTAAAATTCCAGACACCCAAGACATAGAAAAAAAATCTTAAAAGCAGCCAGGGACAAATGATAGACCCGCTTTAGAGAAATGACCATTGCTGTAACAAGAGAGTTCTCAAAAGAAATAAAGACAGAAGAAGGCAAATTTGATGCTCAATGTTCTGAGAGTTAATAACTGAAAATTGGGAATATATTCCAAGAAAAAGGACCAACTAAAACTTTTAAAACAAATAAAAAGTGAGAGAGATTGCCACAAACAAACCTCACCAGAGTCAGTTCCCATATATCTCTAACAGAAGGAAAATGATCCCAAATGGAAGGTCTGCGGTGCAAGAAAGAATAAAATGCAAATAAAATGAGAAATGTCCATGTAAGTGTAGATAAATACTGACTTCATAAAACAACAGTACTAAAGGCATGAGGAGTAAAAGCAATACATGTATTTAACAGTATTGTATACATGTATTAAACAGTAAATACATGTTTTAACAGTATTAAAATACACAAGAGCTCTATCATATTCATAAGGAATGCTGGGCACTGGAGAAAGTGCAGGTATTTAAAATTTTGGAACGAGGGTAAAGATGCTGATTGAGGATAAAGATGTCTACATGGCCATGTTACACTCAGAGGAACCCAGATAAAATGACTGCAGCTTTCTTGCCTGAAATCCATGAACAAGAAAGCATTGGGACAACTTCTTGAAAATGCCGAAAACAATTGAAAGAAACTGTCGATCAAGAATTATTGATCAAAAAAAAATTTCTAAATAAAGATGCAACAAAACCATTTTCAAAAAAAAAAAAAACACCATAAGGTTGATAGAATTGGACACTAGTGTTTCTGCATTGTAAGAAATGTTCCAGCAAGTTCTTTAGGCAGAAAAAAAAAAAAAAAGGATACTAGGTGGTAACATGTATCTATACAAAGAGATAAATAACATGGAAATGGTATGCATATGACACATATATAATACACTTCTTATTTTCAAAATTTGTTTAAAAGATACTTGACTATTTAAAGAAAAACCATAATATTTATTATGGGATCTATAACATTTCCAAGTAAAATATTATACAACAGAAGGTCAAGGAGCAGCAGGAGGAAGTGAAGTATACTGTTTTGAGGTTCTTATGTTTGATGTGAGGGAATAACATATTTTTGAAAGATACATATTGTAAATTTGACAACTCCTAAAACCCTAAAATGAAGAGTTATTTATAGTCAGTAATCCAATGAGTAGAAACCTTCATTTACGATTTTCACTGCTCTAATACATTATGCTGGTTAGCTCACCAGAGTCCACACTTCCTACGCTCCTCCACATTTAATCCATCCCACGAACAAAATGCAACCACCTAATTCAACGTCCCCCAAATTCTCAACCTACTGCAGTATTAACTCAAGCCTCAAATCTCACCTGTGTCTCCTCAGCTCAAAAGTCCCAAATCTCATCATCTGAACCATCTAGATTAGCGATGGTTAACACTTTGGGTGTAATCCTTTCAGGGCTCGAAGCTTCTCTCCACCTGTGACACTAGAAAATAAGTTGACGGCCCCCCAAATACAGTGCTGGGCTAGACACAGGATGAGTTACAGACCTTCTCAGAAAAGGGAGCAAATTAGAGCAGAAAGGGAGTCACTGATCTCAAGCAATTTTGAAATCCAACTGGAAAACCCCATCAGATTTCTAGG
Source organism: Mustela erminea (assembly GCF_009829155.1). Lineage (NCBI taxonomy): Eukaryota > Metazoa > Chordata > Mammalia > Carnivora > Mustelidae > Mustela > Mustela erminea. Next base: position 137,843,955 of record NC_045619.1, on the reverse strand, counting down.
CCTGGGAATTACCTTCTGTAGTCTGGGGATCTGCCCTCGGGGCCCACAGCTCCGCCCTTGGAGTCATCCTTCTTTTTCGAAGGGAAGGTAGAGCATGCTCAGACGCTGGGTAGTTTTATTAGCTTGTTTCCTGCCTGCAGAATTGAGGGAGTCTCATCTTTCTCTGTCATTTTGCTTCTTTCTGTCTTTCTCAATATATGCTGGCAGGTGTCCACTGACATATATTCGCCAAACCTTGTGGATCTGCCGTGCGGGTGTCATGGGAATTCCTCGGGCTCAATGGGCAGGGGCCCCACTGATCTCTCCCGGGTAATCCCAGCTCTAGTTCTTGCTTCTGCTGAGACGGCTGAAGGGATCTCTCAGAGAGGCCTCATCTCTCACATCTCAAGCCTTTGTGCGACTGAATGTTCTGACCTTTGGATCATTTCAAGGCACTAGCAAAACTTATTCATAAAGACTCTTGGTTTTCTCTTTGGAGCAGGCATTTTTTTTTTTTTTAATAGTATATCTCCTAATTTAGAATCTTTTATGTACTGGAAGACTGAGAATTGCCCAAAACATCAAGTCCTGGCTTCTTTTTGCTTAAAGGTTCTTCCCTCCAACTTTTTCTTTCCTTTCCTCTCATGTTTTGCTTTAGGCAGCAAGAAAAAAACAGTCTACACCTTCAACATTATGCTTGGAAATATCTTCAGCTAAATTATATATATATATATATATATATATATATATATAAACATTTTTAAATAAAATATTTTAATAAATATTTTATTATAATAATATAATAATAAATAATAAATATTTTAATAAATATATATTTTTAAATTATATATATAATAAATATATATATATTTAAGATTTTATTTATTTATTTGCCAGAGAGAAGGCACGCAAGAGCCAGAGAACACTAGCAGGGGGGAGTGGCAGGCAGAGGGAGAGAGGAAGAAGCAAGCTCCCTGTGGAGCAAGGAACCCACCTGGGGCTCAATCCCAGAACCCTGGGATTATGACCACAGCCAAAGGCCGAGCTTAACCGACTGAGCCACCCAGGTGCCCCGAACATCCATATTTCTACTGATAGTCTGTTCAAGTCAGTCTAGGTTTCTTCCTCTATATCACATGCCTCCAAATTCCTTCCACCTTTGCCCATTGTCCAAGTCCAGAGACACTTCCAAATGTTTAGGTACATGTCATGGCACTGTCTCACTTCCACTACCCAAATCTGTATTTGTTTCCTATCGCTCCTGTGACACGTGACTACAGACGTAGTGATTTAAACCAATATAAACCCTTTTAGTTCTTCAGGGGTCCTGAAGCTCAAAATGAGTATTTCTGAGATAAAGTAAAAAATCTGGTTAATCTGAGAGGTTCCTAGGGAAAAATCTGTTTCCTTGCCTTTTCAGCTTCTGGTGACCGACTGCTCCCCTTGGCTTGGATGCCTTCCTCTCATTCCTCCAACCTCTTGCTTCTACCCTCACATCTACTACTACTGGCATCCCTCTCTTAATTAGTTCATTAAGATACTAAGATACCTTGGGACTATATTGGACCCACCTGGACAATCCCCAACATCTCCCCCTCTTAATTCCCTTAAATTACTCACACCTGCAAAGTCCTTTTTACTATGTCACTTGGGCCCATTAATGGGTCCTGGGGATTAAGATGTGGATATCTTTGGAGTAACTTTGTTCATTCCACCATAGTAGATAAAATGAAATACTAAGAAGTTCTCAATTTGAAAGGCAGGGAAGGAGGGAAGAATAGTTGACACAAATAGAAAACAGAAAAACAGAGCCTCCAAGCCAAACATTTCCGTAATCACATTACCAAAAAATGGCCTAGACTCTCCAAATATGGGACAGAGAATATCAGGTTGGATAAAAAAGCAAGATTCAATCATATCCTTCCTTCAGGAAAAAAACTTTAAATAAAAATAAAAACAGGGTGCCTGGGTGGTGCAGTCAGTCAAGACTCTCTAAGTCTTGGTTTCCACTCTGATCTGCTCTCAGGGTGGTGAGATGGAGCCCTGTGGTGGGTTTATACTCACTGCAGAGTCTGCTTGAGTTTTTCTCTTCCTCTGCCTTTCTCTGCCACACTCCCTCTCTAAAATAAATGTTAAAAATCTTTAAAATAAAATAAAATTAAAATTAAATACAGTAAAAGCAAATGGGAGGGGAAAAAAAAAGATACAACATGCCAAAACAAATCATACAAAATCTGGAATCACTGTATTAGTAGCAGACAATATAGTTATCATTATGAAGTATCTCTGTTTATGCCCAGTGACATACCTTTTCCTGAGTCAAGATATAATATTCCCAAGTATTTATTTTATTGATAACTAAGCTGCAAAAACCAAACACAAAGAGAAAAACCTTTAAAGCATAAATAAGACGACCTAGGACCTTCTGAGAGGATTACTTCTACTGATAGCTGACATTTCAATTTAAATGCCCAAAGCCAGAAGGTGCCTGGGTGGCTCAGTGGGTTAAGCCTCTGCCTTCTGCTCAGGTCATGATCTCAGGGTCCTGGGCTCAAGCCCCACATCGGGTTCCTTGCTCAGTAGGCATCCTGCTTCCCCCTCTCTCTGCCTGCCTCTCTGCCTACTTGTTATCTCTGTCTGCCAGATAAATAAATAAAATATTTTTAAAAATGCCCAAAGCCAGAAGAAAATGGAATAAATAGTTTAAATGATGAAATTAATAACTGCTAACATAGAATTCTGTACACAACGTACATATTCAGAAATGGACAAGCAAATCAAAGAAATCCTTTCCAGTAAATCTGTACTATGTCTCTCCCTGTGTCTGAGTCTGTATCTCTATATTTCTTCAGAAAAAGAAAAAGATTCCTGATGGAAACATGAAAATCCAGGAGGACAAGAGCAAATATATGAATCAAAAAAACAAAACAAAAACAAAAACGAAACAAAAAACCAACCCATATCAAGGATGGCTAATGAATATAAGGAGTAAAGATTATTCTAGTTACTAATCAAAGCGATGATAGTGAAAATCAGATCAGTTCCTTTAAATTTAAAAAAATTTAAAAGTCAGACAATATCAAATTCTTGTGAAGGCATGGATCACTAGAAAGCTTGACCTGCTGGTGGGCATGTAAATTGACACATTTATTTTGAAAACTCTTTTGGCATTATTGATAAAGTTCAATATAACCTGATTTTTCTTAAGGGCACTAAAAGCCAACAACAAAATTTATAGCAGAACTTTTTGACAGTAGAAAACTGGAAAAAACTCAAATATCCACAGCAGTAGAATAGAAAAATAGACTGAAGGATATTCATACAATGGGTTACTACGTATTGATGAAATTAGAAATGCTAGATCAATTTAGCCACATGGGGCAATCTCAGCAACATTAAAAAAAAAAAAAATGCCAGAGAATGTCAAAAGAAATTCTTTCAATTCAACTAAAGTTATAAAATGTGCAAAACCAGTAACATGGCATAGGGAGGTGTCTCAAATGGTCTGCAAAATGGCTGACAATACTGGAGCCATCTGGACCAAGGTCATTCTGTTTCTGTACTTTTCACCCTAATTGCATAATTTCTTAATTTATTCTGCCTCACCTCATCCCATCTACAACCAATAATAACCACAGCGGAAATTTTTATAAATTTAATGCAAAGTTCAGATGTGGGAGAAGGACTCTAAGAAGTGACTTAAGTACTGAGATTCACAGTTCTGTGCTCTTAGAGCTTCTCGATCTTAGGACTATTGATACTCATGTTGGGATCATTCTTTGTTTGGGAGGATTTTTTTGTGCAAGTAGGATATTTATCGGCGGTATTTCTGGCCTCTACCCATTAGATCCTCATCTTCAGACATTGTTAATGTCCCTGGGCAGGTGAAGAATGGCAAAATAATTGCCCATGGTTGAGAACCACTCTTTTAGCTACCACTGGTGGAAGATTATATTTTAAAAATGAGCCTTCGTTGGAGTTTCTCGAAGCATGCCAGAGACAGGTATGGGAAAGATTTGTTATGTTAGCATTTGCATTATAGAAAGCTTTGGAGGGCTTCCAGGAAGTTGGACAGTCTTCGAAGTCCTGTACAGAATTTTCCTTTGGTAAATCCTGGTCACCTGAGGAAGAAAAGCTTACTTGGTGTACCTTTAAGATATTCAGGGAAAAGGGGGGAGGGTGCACCTGGGTGGCTCTGTCTGTTAAGCATCCAACTCTTGATTTTGGCTCAGGTCATGATCTCAGGGTCATGAGATCAAGCCCCGAGTGGGCTTGTCCCTCTCCCTTCCCCTCTGCTCTTTTCCAACGACCCCTTCCTCCCTCCCTACCCCCCACTTCCACTTGTGCATGTACACACACATTCTTTCTTGTGTCAAAAAAAAAAAAAAAAGATATTCAGAGCTTAGGTATATTCCTAAAGTCTCAGACAGAACATCATCAGAACTGCATGGAACAGGGTCCGGCACTATGACCATTTTATTCCATTTTCTGACTCAGTAAGTGTCATTTCGTGAAGACCTCAGGATTAATGCGCCCTGATCCCAGATTGAAATTTCTCATTAATATTAACACTCTCATGGTCTAGGACAGTGTTTTTTGTTTGTTTGTTTGTTTGTTTGTTTCTTTTAGCTTTCTTCCCTCTCTCTCTCCCTCCCGCTCTTCCTTCCGTTCCTTGTTCCTGCCCCACTGTCAACATTATCTCCTTCCCCTTCTTCTCCTCCTACCCCTTCCCCTGTTCCTCTTTCTCTTTTTCTTGCTTTCTTTTCACAGGTCCTTCTTTAAATGTAGTATGATATAGTATGTATGCATCTCAACATGTAAAAGAGAAGTTGGGATGTTCAGTCTCCCCGCATCAGTCCCCCATCACTGACCGTCCACGGTGGTCCCCGAAGTAATTCTAAAAAATATATTTTTGTGTGCGTGAGTAGATACACTGGAAATGAAGAGAGCTCTATGGTACCCCCTTTGAAATCACTGACATAGGAGAATAGATATGAATATATACATAAAATACATACAGAGAAATCTCAAGAACATAAAAAATGAATGGAAGATACAGGGTTCCGCTCAGTCAAGAAAATGGAGAATGGACAGAGGTAAGTTCATTTATACAACATATAAGTAATTATTGAAAACGGAATTTTCAATATTCTAGTATTTGATTGACAGGACCTCGAATTCTTCGAATTAATCAGGGCAGGGCATTTATTACAGAAAGCCAGTGTTGTGTTTTGCAAAGAGCTTAGTACCCAAATATCTGTTTTGGCTTGAGCTAACCTCTGTTCTATGGCCCTAGGAGAATCCACCGCCTGTCTCAGATTTTTGGTCCAGATTGGAACTAAGAGCCATGCCCACCTCTGAGAACAGCTCAGAAATTCACATGAGCTTATACATCTGACAGTCACATATAAAGTGTTGTTCCACAGATATTGAGTCGATAAGATTTTGTCCAATTCCCCTTTTATTCACCCTAGAAACTCAAGAAAGCGGGTGCTCGATTCTCTTTCTTATGTAAGTTGTTCTATCTTTAAAATTTGTGAACTCCTTTTTCCACATAGAGCATCCGATAAAAGGCAGACGTAGAGGCTTAAGTGTATTTTGCCATGACAGTAGCCCAGATTTGAATCGAGCCCCTTTGTGATTTCGCTATGGCGCTGATCTGCGCATGGTGACATGCCCGGGGTTCCTCTTTAGCGGGTGGGAACCGGCAGGGTTCTCTGAAAATGATTTATAAACAAATTGTGGCTGCTTTGAAACTAGGGCAAGTGGCATCTTGGGCTTCATCTGTTTAGTACTTTAGACTTGGTCCTGATGTTACTGTTCATGTATTAAAGATTGGCCGTGGGCCTTCCGAATGTCAATGTATGCGGACGGATGGCCTTAGGTCCTTAACCATAAATGCTAAGGCTAAAAATGATGATTTTTTTTCTTTTTTTTTTTTTTTTGGTGACTAGTTACACTGAAATTGAAAACAGCAGGAAGGTATAAACAAGATGTGTTTGCTTTCTTTCTTTCTTTCTTTTTTTCCTTTGAGACTGAGCAGGTTTGAAATGTAAATGGAATGAAGAAAGGTACCTTGCAGGTTGCAATGATGTAAACTTGACTTTTCCTAAGACTTGGAATAGTTCCTCTTCGGTAAGATGAATCTGATCTTTTCTTAAATAAGGCTCAAGGGAATTTAGAACTCTATAAATATGCTTTCAAGAAAAGAGGTTCTCAGCAGCCTTTTCAAATGGTTTCAGATGAAGTTGTTGAAAGATCATATTCTCGTTTTTCTTTGTGAAATTCAATGAATATTTCATTAAGGACTAGTAAATAGAATGTTGGATTTTTTTCTATTGAATGCTAATATTGTTTGTATTGTCATTCTAAATGGGTGAGAATGTTGCCAAGAGATTTATAAACCTTCAGATGCAATAGATGCTATTATATGGAAGGGTTTTTTTTTTTCATTTTTCATAGACCAGATACATCAAGTAATACCTGCTTTTGTGTTTTCCAAGCTGTGACGAACCGTTGATGACTAAGAATTACATTACCATGACCATTCTTAGAAAAGCAAATAAAAAAATGTATATTTTCTCTTGATTTTTTCTCTAATTTTAAATAATTCTTAAACATGAGGATAAGGAACTCTCTTATGATATGTTCAACAGCCAATGTTCTTCTGGATTTAGGAAAAAGCCCATTTATGATATTTTTAAAACTGTGGCTCTGTCTTTATCAGACAAATCTGTCACACTTTAAATGGACAAAAATAGCATATAAAAAAAGAATAAACTCTGAAAAGAGTATCTGATTTTTTTCAATGTAACATTTCAAAGTATTGCAATTGCCCCTCAATATAATAACTGATTTTTATTTTATTTATCTGAGCTAATGAAAAAGTAAATAAATACAGTAGGAATGGCACCATACACACGTAAGATTTAAGTTCTTTCCAGTTTGTTTTAACCATTTAAGTATGAGGTCATCCAGGGGCCAAAGTCAGGAAATTCCTAGCTAATGCCTGCATGGCATGCCTTCATTTGATGTGATTTTGAAGCTGTTTTGTCAACATTCACTGAAGATAAATTATATCACTTTTAAAACCAGTATAACCTATCAGTCACCTCTACCAATTGCTCTAAAATTAACATGAGGGATTTTATTTTGCTTTCTTCCATAATATAACTGACTTCTTCAACTTCTTTTCATAATGAAATGTTCATTGAAAGACAATTTTTCTGAAATGAGACCCAATGCATTACAAACTGTGGTCAAAAACTTGTCTCTCCCCCCTTCAGAGGCTGAAATCAGTCATTGTTCTACTTTTCCCATCATCAACAACATTCTGCTTTGAACTAAGTTTACTGTAGGTTTGTTTTTCCTTAAAATCGGATATATTTGTTAATATTTGCAAATGTTTTCTGTTTCTCAAACTAATGAACAGATTGACCACCACAGAAAGTCCAGCCTTAGCAATTGTAGGTTAACAATGATTTCCATCTTTTGTATAGTTTCTTTTGTTTAATTGGATACAGAGTTCTTTGCTTCCCTAATAACGCAAATGAATTTTTGAAGTGAGCTAAGTTTGTGTGTTCAGTCTATATAGAAGCTCTTTCTCACATAATCACATAGGGTAAGACTCTAGTCTGGAAATTAGGTTGATGCTCTAAAAAATCTTGGGAGTGTTAGGGCTGGGGCTATCCAGAAACATCATTCTGATACAGGGATCACAAAGACAATGTTAGACTGGCTGGGAATTGTGCACATGTAGGTGTCAGGTGAGAAACTAGGGAGGGCTCAGTAGGAGTTCAAGCCCGGTGAACACGCTTCAGACTCACCCAGAGAGCTTCTTTGTTGCTTGGTTCAGTCCACCAGTCACCACTCCGACACTCCGGATTTCCATCCAACTGGATTACTCATAATGTGAGGAAATTTGGACTCAGAGGAGAATGATGACATGCCCAAGGTCATACTATCACATAGAGCAAGACTTAGATGAGTCTTCCTGCTCATAATCGAGGTTTATAGAGCAGAGTCAGGTTTTCATAAGCCTAGTGCCACATACACTTGTTGCAGATTTCTTGTGGTGCCCTTTGGGTGCTGGGGAGATGGGCCGCCTACTTCTCTCACACAGAAAATGGAAGAGTAGCATGTGTTGGGTTAGTAAATGAAGTGGTCCTTAAGGTCTAGTGGGATTTCTATTTGGAGAGATGGAGACATACTGTTGGTGTTCTCATTTTCACAAAAGTAAGTTTGTTATCCATTTAAATGAGAGCAGTGCATGGTTATATAACACAAAATGTTTCCAAAATTATATTAGAGAGAAAGAGCTTATCCTGTCATATAAATCAGATAGGATTTGTTGTAACAGGAAGCATTTAAGAAATCTGAATTAATATATTGTTTCCAGTGCAAAAATTCCACGCACTTTTAGAAATTCATGAAAGTATTCAAATATATATTAAAATATCTATTGATTTTTATTTATTTTGATGAAGCTAACATCTTGTCCTACTGGAGTCACGGGCTCTTACACAGACCATACCTCAAAGATGTAGCTAAAATCTAAAGTGTTAACAAAATAATGCTTGTGTGTACTTTTATGTTATAAAATGCTTCCTCGATGTTTTTGCTTTAGGCATTGCTCTGTTACAAAAAAAAAAATCTCCCAAATTCTCAATTTAAGAAAATAAAGTCTCTAAAGGAAATGTCGTAACTGTTAAATTTCTACAGAGGTTAAAAGAAAAAAAAAAAAGCTGTGATCATCTGGCAAGAAACTACACAGAACACTCACTTTGATGAAACTTTATGAACCTGAAAGACTGGCTTCCTTACCTCAGTTTGCTCATAAGCAAATCTCCGGGAATAAGAAGAGAGGTGAGGTTTTGTTGTAATTGATCTAAGGATCTGATAAGTCATGAAACATATTCTGTAAACTGCACACATTCAAATTTTCATACATAGCGTAAAAGAAAGAAGACCATAGTGTAGACTGACACTGTCCTTCACATATTTGCAGAGGCCATAATGTGAATTATTTATTATTTCACAATTAAATTAAAAATTAATGATATCTAGAACACACATTACAACACTTACATAGAGAACACAGTGGATAAATGTCGAACTGAACTTGTTCTAGGGCTCCTGTATCCCTTTTGTTGTCGCATAACTGTAAATCCTAAGACTGGATCAAAAGAAACAAACAAACAAACAACCTATTTCAATAAAGGAAGCACTTTAGCCTAAGTTTGGCTTATCAGAAATCAAAATCAACCATGTAAACGGAAAAGTCCAGAATTGAAGAAGGACCTCCATGGGGCTGGCTGTCAGTACCTCCATTAAGTTAGGGTAAAAATACGACCAAGCAATTGCTCCTTTTACTTGGTGTTTTACTTTTCCAAACGTTCCAACCTCAATCTATCAGGTGGATTCTTCTCAGGGCTGTGAATCAGTTTAGACAAGCCCTGTGGCTGTTCTCTGTCCTCCTAACACTTTGGAACCAAATGATATGTATGTGCAAGGCAGTGGCTTTCCCTTTGAACTAGGAAATAGGTTTAGAGCACCTAACGGAGGTGCTCTATTGAACAGTTAATAATACTGGTGTTATTTCAGTGTTGTCTTATTTCTAATGGTATGGTTGGTAGGAAAGAGAGGCACAGAAAGCTTATAGTTAAGGTCAAACTTCCAGAAATGCTGCTGTTCTCACATAGTTTCACTTTCATCATTTTTTATTAAAGAGTATTTAATCTTATTTTATTAAATTGTCTTCTACTTACAATGCAATAACTAATGATGTTTATATTCCTAAAACTCCTTTTTTTTTTTTTTTTTACGTTCAGTTAGCTAAACTTCTTAAACCAAGTTTGCAAATCAGCACAGTCTCACAGTTGTAGAATTAAAATAAGGTTTCATGAATTGAAATGAAAATTATGGTGCGGATGAGTACAAAGTGATACTCAATGTTCTAAACTTGTTGTACTTTGCTAGTAAATTCTCAAACCACTGACAGAGGAGGACTGGTAAAAATGGTCTAAAACAGTAAATATTTGCAATTGTCCATTTTTCTAACCTCTCAGTAAACTCCACTAACTTTATAATCAATGTATCAAAAAACTAACAACATAAAACTTATAATCCAATTATTATAGATATAGTATGGATATATATTAAAAAATAATTTAGGTAGTTGTAATTTTCTGGGGTATGCTGTTTTGTTTTGTTATTATACTATGTTTCTAAATTAAACTACATTTTCAATGATCTTTCTTCTAATAGACAGAAATTCATTAGAAGCGTTTTTGTATTTGGAAAAAAAATGTATTTTAAGAAAAAAAAATTTTGTTAGAGCTTGACCAAAACACATGTTCAGAGAGAAGTCCAACAGTAGTAAAATAAATCTCTTGTTTTTTAGAAATAGGAAACTGGACCTTGCAAAAGAACAAATATACCAAATAAAAAGGGACACAATTTGGTTTAACCTTACAAATCGCAAAATGTGTATAGTAGTTAACCATATTACACCAAAGGTGCTAAGTGAATAAACATGTATTTTTGACCCCAAATACTTGACAAAGCGTGTCTGTAAATAAATGTGTTTTTAAGTCAGAGTCTTTACAAAGTTGTCCTTTCCTTATCTGTCAGGAATCAACTTTAATGTGCTTCTTGCTCCGCTGGATAGCATCCAAAGCAACAAAACCATTGAAAGGAATTTAACTTCCTTTGCTGGTGAGGTGATAGTGACCTCATCAACTCCAGAACAGGAAACTGGATAGCTCTAAAATCAGCTGTTTCCAGGAGGGGGGAAAAATCTATTTTTTGGGTCACTACATGGTAATTTCCTTTTTACCTGTCTCTCCTTTGTGCTTTGTGAAAATGGTAGCTCTGACAAGGGTTATGGGATTTTTGTCGTCAGTAGCATGTCTATTTCACAAGACAGCATAAGTCACAGGAAAACATGATTAGTATTTAAGAGTAAGAATTGTGTTTACCTTTCCCAGCTTTTAACATTGCAACCAAAAGGTACATACCATGGAAAATAGATCTTCTTTAGCTATGAAAATTTTTATGACAATTTTAACATATTCAGAATTTCTCATAATCTAAGTAAAAAAAAAAAAAAGATTCTATCTGTTTAAAGGAGAATTTGTGATTTTTGCATATATCCACTACGTAATGTTATGTGGGATAAATAGCTAGGAAACAGAAGCCCACGATGTGCAAATGAGACAGAAGGTGTGGTCACAAATAAAAAGTACCACGCTCTTTCCAAAACATAAAAATGCTTCTCCCACCCCACCTTCCATGGTAATCACGGTAGTGAAAATTCTCTCCAAAATATTAATTTCTGACCTCAGGAAAAAAAAAATAACATCGCCTGTTTGCTTATGGAATTTATTTTTAAATTTTGAAAGTTAAACTAAGAATTAGTTGCTGTCTTGCTGCAGTCTTCATTAATGAAGTCCATGATAGATTTCTCCTACTTTCACAGTCGGATCCGTTCAGCACCCAACCACTGAAGCTGCTATGAACCCAGCTTGATTTTGACATAGACTTGGTCTGAGCACCTAGGGAGAGCCACTCGGTGAAAGTGGTAATACCAGGTTTCATTTCTCTACAGACTGTAAGTAAGTGAGGAGGTGGTTCCCACAACTTGAAAATGCAAACATATTTCATAACCTTCAGCCGTTCTCAAAATGCCGGTTGCTCTGAACACCAGGAGCGGGCTTCTTCCCACGTATGCATATGGGCTTGGGAAGTGTCCAGACTCATCTGTGTTCCAGCAGACTCCGTGAAGCAGGGCTTCTGCTCTCCACCTGACTCCTGATGGACAGATTGCCCAGAACTCCTTCTTTGCACAAGTGAATTTTTATATTCAAGAGGAAGTACTTTTTTTTTTTTTTCTTTTAGATTTATTAATTTATTTGACAGAGAGTGAACACACGTAGGGGGAATTCGAGGTAGAGGAAAAGAATCTCAAGTTGTCAAGTAGACCCCCTGGTGAGTGCAGAGCCTGATGCCAGCCTTGACCTCAGGACCCTGAGATCGTGACCTGAGCCGAAATCAAGAGTCCGACACTTAACCCACTGAGCCACCCAGGTGCCTCCAGCGAAAGTGCTTTATGCAATAAGCAACAACACCTTAGAGATAACAAAAGGCATCTTCAAGATTCAGGAGAGATTGGGAAGAGCCATAAGACAGTACCTGCATTGGAAGTTGCGGTTGCAAAAGTGGAGAATGGCAGCTTCCGAATGATTCTGGATGCGTGCCTGCAAAAGAATCCCATTAACTTGACTCTCAGATGGTCTCAGACACAGCATAACTGCTGTGTTCCTTCTATTGGGCAACAGGAGTGAACAGGTCCGCATTCTCTGGGCAGCTTGGAGAAGTTTGCAACTCAGGGAAAGTCAGTCGTGTTTATTTTTGTGGGTAGGCGTCACGTAGTGTGTACGTGGGATGCGAATCACAACCCTGTTCGAATATCACTTTGAAAACTTGCATACAAGTGTGAAGTAGAATCGCATTACTATGATGTAGCTTTTGGCAAATGTACTGTAAACTACCGTAAATAAGTGATCCCGAGCAGGTACACAAATAAATCTGCTTCTGCAGGAAACTGCTCTGTGCATTTATTAAAATGCAATTCCCTATTATATTAAATTTCATGTTGGGGAGCTTTTCTTCCAAGTCTGGAACTTTGTTAACGAGGCTGAGAAGGCCACTGCTATTTATTTGTATGTCTTGCCTGGGAAACACAAAACAGATATAAAAATTAAGTTCATGTACTATATATGATGCAATAATTATAATTTAGAAATCTAAGACCAAGGTGTAAAAAGGTCTAAATGTTTGAAAACGGCAATCTTTTTCTCCTAAAAATTGTTTATGTTGATTAGATGTATGCTACCATGTTTGCCTGACACTTTTTGTAATTAAACAGGAAGTAAATAAATACATTTTTGTACTATTGTGAACGTTTATAGGAATTCCTCACATTTAAATGGTGAAAATACAAGCTATTTGGTATGAACTGTATCAAGAACTCATGGCTTATATACATTTTCATTAAATACTAATTGAAATATCCTAGGTATGGAAATGTTTAAAAAAAAATAACTGAGGGCAGAATTAAATTCCTTAAATGATTTCTGTCAAGGAGCTCAACTCTAGCACTGGAGAATTATTTCTATTTTTCTTTTGATTTATTTTTGTCTTTCTCATATTGAATTGTAATATTCTTAGTATTTCTTAGTGATATTGAAGAAGATGTTCATACTCCTTGATTAATAGTTGTGATCTTAACATTTCATGAATAATGCAAATTTGGGTATTTGTATCTTCAGGGATTTGACTGTCATCGCTTTTTCTACAATGAGGTAATTTCTTCAATGGTAAAACGTGTGAAGCTAATCTTAGGTAAGATTTCTAGTTTTTCTCTAAGTCAGTATTTCTCAGTGGGCTGTAATGCTTGGTCAATTCCTTGCTGTAAAAACACAGCTCCCCTGCCTCCCCATTTTTAATGAAAATTTTCTAAGCTAAATTCAATCCTCCAGTGCTGATAAAAATTAAGACTTATTATTGGGTGCTTACTCAGTATTTATTGGGTACTTTGCTCAGTATCTGACATGGGGTATCTTAGTGACTCCTTACATAAAATCTACTGGTTATTTGTTGCTTTAGTTTTAGTGTTAAGGAAACTAAGGCATTGAGAGTTTAAATAACTGGCCCAAGATTATACAGCTAACGCATAGAAAAACATAGAAAAATTTTTAACCTGTTTGTCTGACTCGACGGTGTAAAGTTAAATTGATAATTCTCTGTAGAATTACATTAGAGATATGCCTGACTGTAGATCTGTTAGAGATCATCTCACTACCTTCAGTAATCATAGAAACACTCCTGCAATGAATGACTTAACGTTTGTAGAACATCTGAAGGTAGGTCAATGGATGTTCCTGGAAGTAAACTTTGCAAAGTCATCTTGCCAAAAGGAGTATTTTCATAAGGATGAAGTATTGTTCGTTCAGTTATTAGTTTCTAAAGATAAATGGTGATTTTTTAATGATTTTTTTTGCACGTGAAATAAATATATTTAGCAATTCATGGCAGAGACATGAGGATAGTCATCAGGTCTTTGGGGTAAGTTACATACACAGTCAGTCTCCACCAGCTACCCAAGCCAGCAAACCCGCACACAGTTGAAGTTAGATTCTGGCTCATGAATTTTCTTGTCATGTAGGTATTACACGGTATTAAGAGTAAATGGGTAAAAGTTACCCAATTCTTCTGAGTGTCTCATTTTATCTACTTTCCTAGCCCTGTTTAGCTTCCTTCTGTTTGTCATCCGTACTGTTTTCAGCCAAAATTTCTAGTAAATTCTCGTGCCTTTGTCTTGTGCCCTTTATTTTTCCTAACTGATTTGAACTTAAAGTTTAGATTCACAAGAAGTTTTTAATATTCTGGTGTCTGCACACCATTCTAACCAAATTTCTCACTGTATTTGTACAAATTGTCTAGTTCAACCCCTCTGGTTTGTCGTCTTGAATGTCCTGGTCTCTGTGTCTTCCATTTGGCTGGGTAACTTATTTCCATTGTGATTTCTTTAAGATCTATCTGAAGAATCATCACCTTTGGGGAAGTTCTTTGGCTGAGTGAAGTGTCCTCCTCTGAGCATCTCCTCTGAAATGCCTTAACATTTCAGGCATATTTGTAATATACATGTATCACACAATCTTGTGCTTATTGTTTTATAACTCTGTCTCTTCTAAAATATTCTGACACTTTTAAGGGCTAGGACTCAGTTCTGGTATTAACTGAATAAAGAGAAATGTGCTCAACTCCATAATTTCTCAAATGCTTAATATGTAGCACAGATGTCCAATATGCACGAGAACAGACCACTGAACTTAATGCATCCTTTAAAACAAGTCTGATCATTTTATTTTTTCCCACCTGATAGAATTTTGTCTTTTTTCCTGTGTTATCAACTATAGTCACCATATTATGCATTAGGTCCTCAGATGATTACAGGTGAAAGTTTGTACTCTTACCAATCTCTTCCTACTCCCCCCCCCAATTTCAATATGCAGCGATTTCTCAATAAATATTTGATGATGGTGTAGTAAATATTTTCATGAGAGTCAACAAAAAAAAAAGTAAAAAACCAAATCAATCTTCTGAAGGGTAAGATGTAAATCTCTACGTGATCTCTCACTTGTTCCCTTTAACAAACACAAAACAATTCCAACGGTGTATCGGTATGGAAGACTACATGGTTCTATGCTATGTTAATGAACACTAAATACACGTAACAGGAATAATTTTTTGCAACCTGAGTTTGACTTCTTATTCTCTTTTCCTTTTACAGGTAATAAATCAAGTTTAATACGAAGGCCTGGTTCACACATTTCCTAGGCATCTCCTTCGTGTAAAACTGTTGCAAATGGGCTTCGTAGAAAATGAGGTGCTCCATATTTTATTATGAAACTGAGGGACGCTCTATTCTTTTAGTAAATGTTATATTGAGGGGAGTTCCCTCAAAAATTTTAGTGGTTAATGTCTCATCTATTAATTCCCTCAGCATGACAGCAGCAAACAAGTTTTTAAGGGCTTCCTGAGTATAAAATCTGGACCCAAATCTCTAGCTATATAATTTCATCAGCAGGAAGTGCCTTTTTGCAGACCTTACTGCTGGTCTGATAAAACCACTGATTCTGCTGCTGTTGATAAACTCCCTACATTAAAGTCTTCAACCTTCAACAATTTTCAATTCCAAGCAAAACCTAACAATTTTATTTTCTGGGTGCTTCTCATTTACCCAGAGTAATATGCTGTCCTTTCCCACAGCGTATCAGGTTGGCTCAGCTCACCATGGTGAGAAAAGTTTCCTAAGGTTCATTTTCCAGAACACTAGCTGCTTAACATTGACTGGATTGAAGCTCTTCTTCCCCCAAACTAATAATGAAGGTGCCCTTACATTTTCAGCCACGGTGGAATGAAAAAAGACTGATGGCTAACTTACAGTCAAACTTTCTCTCTCACCCGTGGATTTTCAGAAAAAGCTACTCCATAAAGCCCTCCTAGGACTTTTAAGCACAAAAAGCTAATAATAAATAAATAAATAAATAAATAAATAAATAAATAAGAGAGAGGCACCCTCGCTGAGGGAAGCATGCTTAACGGGGCCATGTGTGACCACGGGTCAGCTGTGGAAGCTGGATGCCAGTATCGAGTGAAATCAGAACTGAGAGGGAGAGAAAATTTTAAGCTGAATTTCAGAAATCAGATTCAGCTGCAAGAAGACCTCTGGTGGGGGGGCAAGCATCAGATGCAGCACGAAACTGAGGCTGGGGTGCCAGACGTCAGACACACCAGAAACCAGACAGGGACAGGAGAAGAGCTGTGTGTCTGTCTACTCCTGACTGATAAACCTTTCTGGAGAGTAGGGTGGTACAAACATGCTTCTCTATAGGTTGAGACAGCAATCATTTAGCTTCTGTGGGTCAGAGGATCCTGCGAACAAAAACTGGGCACGGACGCACATTTTTGGGGTAGAGGTGATGGTGACAACGTCCAGGAGTCTCGGTGCCAGAGGCTCATAGGAACCCTGTCCTACATCATAAAATGAGTGTGGCTGAGCCCGAGTGCAAACAGACAATACAGCTGTTTGTCTCTACCTCCAAACTAGAGACTTATTTTGGAGCAGAGAATGTGTGAGGGGGCATTTGGAGCCATGCGTTAGCTTTGTTCCTTGAGTTGCAAGATGCAAGCTTTAAATACCAGAGACATGTTGGATCCCCGTATTACTTCAGACCCAGAAGGGCTGATCAGGTTGGTCATTTGCTTGGAAGCCCACGAGCAAAGCATATTGGCATACACGTTCTGACAGTATTTATGTCAAAGTTCCTTTCCTTTTTTTTTTTTTTTTAAGATTTTATTTATTTATTTGACAGAGAGAGATCGCAAGTAGGCAGAGAGGCAGGCAGAGAGAGAGGGGGAAGCAGACTCCACCGCTGAGCAGAGAGCCCGATGCAGGGCTCCATCTCAGGACCCTGGGATCATGACCTGAGCCAAAGGCAGAGGCTTTAACCCATTGAGCCATCAAGGTGCTCCCCTCACCCCCAATTTTTAAGAGTAAAAGAGGAAATAATTTGCAAACTTTTCTGTCCTCAGGAAATGTCTTCAAATAATTTATTTTTCATAATGTTATACATTGATAGCTAACTCCCTGTTACATAGACTGTCAGTTTGGCTTCCTTTTTTTTTTTTTTTTTTTTTTAAGATTATTTATTTATTTGACAGACAGAGATCACAAGTAGGCAGAGAGACAGGCAGAGAGAGAGGAGGAAATAGGCTCCCCGCTGAGCAGAGATCCCGATGCAGGTCTCAATCCCAGGACCCGAAGATCATGATCCGAGCCAAAGGCAGAGGCTGAACCCACTAAGCTACCCAGCACCCCAAAGTTCCTTTTCTAGTCAGTTTGGTTCTTCTAATGAAGCCTGGGTTGGGTGCCGTAAAGTCAGCAATTTGCTTGGTGAAGTTGTCAACAATTGCTTTTTCCCCTCAGCCTGGTGACTCACACACACCTCTCCACTGCCTCTCACACACAGAAGTCATTTCAGCTAGAGTCAAAGCAACTTCCCAGAGTTTTTCTACTGCTGCAAGCACTGCTGTTTCAGTTTTTGTTTCACGATTCCCTTAAACCCTCAGCCTTGTCGGGATGACATGAACAAGGAAGATGCATGAATTGAAACAGTATTTTCCTAACTTATACACCGAAAAGGGATGACGTAATAATCAAGGCTGAAGAACCAAGTCTGTACTGTAACAGTACAGTTAGTTCAGAACATACATGAGTGTTTTTAATTTCAGGGATTGATGTTTTATTTCAAAAAGGAAAAACTTTACATGTGAAGCCCTAGAGAAAAAAAAAACAAATCAGTCGTCAAAGTGTGTGGGAGCCCAAGCACCCTGTACTTATACATATTCAGTCTTGTGACTCTGAAAACTTTCTTAGATTTAATGTAATTTTCAGTGGGGCTAATCACAACTGACTCATGCCTAATTTTTTAAAAAATTTATTTATTTATTTGACAGACAGAGATCACAAGTAGGCAGAGAGGCAGGCAGAGAGGGAAGAGGAAGCAGGCTCCCTGTTGGGCAGAGAGCCCTATGCGGGGCTCCATCCCAGGACCCTGGGATCATGACCTGAGCTGAAGGTAGAGTCTTTAACCCACTAAGCCACCCAGGCGCCCCTTCAGATAAATTTTAAAAGGCGTTCTTTCTCGCTGTTAATTTACTGTATAAATTTAGCAATGACTTGAAAAGACAGAAGAAATATAACTCTTTATTCTCTCACTATGCCAACACACAAACTATGTCCTTGTTTTCCCATTCTCTTCTAGTCCTTCACCAGTATATGAAATTCATGACATGACAGTGATGGTCACACCATGCACTTTCCATGATGTGTTTCCCATCACCTCTACTAAAATAAGATTTCACAGAGCCAGCGAGAAGCCCACTCTCATAATACATATGGCTACTTTGTTTTTAAAAAGCATAAGAATAAAAACCTGAATGACTTTCTTTTATATAAGAAGAAATGAATATAAAGATGGAAGGAAGAATTTAAGTTGGATGTAGGAAAATGATCTGAGGGAGAGATTGGACCAATGCTCAGAGAAGCAGCTAAACTCCTTAAAGAAAACATGATCTAAGCACATTTTTCCAAGGTAGTTTAAATGACTGTGTGGCAAAGATGGCAAATGGAGTAGATGACTTTCTGAGGCCTTTTCTGGGCAGATGTGTTTAACCATGAATATTCACAGCAAATCATTTCATTAAAACATAGGAGAAGACATGTCTACTTCTCCGCCCAAGAACTGTTGAGTCAGGGAAACAAGTATGAAACAATGTTTTGGAAATACTTTAAATGAAAGGGTGAGCTCTTACATTCTGTATGGCCCATCATGCATATGGAAATAATGTCCTTTTCTTGGTTAAGGCTGGGGTAAAAACAACTGATTCAGAGCAATTATTTCAAACTATGAGAAATGGAAGTACCGTAAGCCTGATGAGCACCATCAAAGGGCTTTACAATTCATCGAATAAAAATCATAATTTGACTTTTAGACAGTCAGTTGCCCTTGCATTTTTTTCAAGTTCACTTATTGTTGAGCTTACTCGAGTTATCTCTTTTTGCCAAGTACAGACAGCAAAATTTAAAGCCACAGCATATAGAAAAATAGATTTGAAGCTTAGCCAGGGCCACTTTGGATATTTCCAGAAAAATAAATACAAACTTTATTTTAGCTGGTGGGGCAGGGGAGGCATGCATAAAAGATAAGTAAATGCATTTTCATGACGACCATAATAGGACTGGCAGAGAAATAGTCTTTGGGATTTCAGAAGTTAGAAAGAGATGTGACGATGCCTCCTTCCTTTTACCTACCATCTTTTCTTTAAAAAGGAAGGGAAAAATGAAAGAAGAATAAATTTCCCTGGAGTCTAAGGGATGAGCATCTGGAAAAACGAACATAACTGTGGTGTTTTCCTTAGGAATCACTTTGAGGCTAGGGTGGCATTTCTCATAGAGCTGACTGAAATTAAAGTCTTCTCGGTCTCGTTAGGCTTTTCTTAACATGCGACACAATTGTCTACAGTCCCTTGATTTTCCCTTAAGGTTTTTGAGAAAGAACAGAAGAACAGACGAACAGGCTCAGAACACCTTCCCAATCTTGGGATAAAATTTCACTTAACACAATCGTGGTGCCAGTTGTATGGAGAGGATGGTCCGGTTCAAAATAATGTTTATATAACATGGCTGCATGGCTTCAAGATCTTTTAAATTCTTTCCTGAGAGCTTCAGTCACTCAATGTTCATTCATCCAAAACCCTTTATATCCTCAAATATCTCAGTCCATTTCACTGTAAAAGCCAAGCCAAGGATTGAGTAGAAGGAGTAAATAAATGTAGGTATTTCAAAGTTTTTATTTTCTCTTCAACTCTTAAAAACTGAAGTGGAGAGCTATTTAACACAAGAAAAATACATAGCTTTCCATCTTAGACTATCACCTCAAACCTTAGAGTTTGGTGCCTTGGAAATCACTCTTTCTTTTTTTCTTTCTTTCCTGGCACTAGGAAAGACTTTGACTTCATCTATATTTGGTCATTGAAGAGATTAAGACTTTTAAAGCCCTCAGGTTATTTATTTTATCCACAATCAGGTAGGACAATAATCTAGTCCTTGTTATTTCAAGTTCATAACTTTCTGTGTTACACAGGCTACCATTCTCTTTCACTAGAAGTTCAGATCTGGCCCGGAGTCATACATAAGAACGTTTCTTGTTGCGGAGATGTTCAACAAGCAATGTAAAATGAGTTACATTCTTCCGAGGTATTGAATACATTCTGAAAATCATTCAATTGATATCAATTAGCAGTTTTAGATGAGTGGATGAGTATCATGGAGTGAGGATTGAAGCTAATTAATGAGGAATTCTGGGTAGTCGTGTTCTTTCTTTCCCGTTGGATGGTTAGACATTAAACCTTGGAGTTGTCAAATGAGCAACACCTTTGCATCAGTATTAAATTCACACACAAAGAAAATTAATTACAGGAAAGCTGTCTCAAACCCACTTTGTCAACTCTCTCGACAGGAAATTCTCACTTAGGCAGGAAAAGTCAAGTACCGCTGTCTTAAAATATCCTTGTTTTTATAAGACTTTTTTTTTTTCTTCTGAAGGAGAGATGATGGTATAGAAGTTCTCTCTCTCTCTCTCTCTCTCTTTTTTTTTTTAAATACAGAGAGCCAAACACATCTGTCTGAAAGATTCAGGTTTAGTGAAACAATAAACCGTATCTTGAGCTAATTCCTATCATCAAGTACTGTCCCCACTAATGCAAATTGTAAGAACTTGGAATGTTCTGCTTAGCTCTGAATTCATACTCAGATGATCGCTAGGCTCTTGAAAGAGTCATATGTTTCTTATTTTAGAAAATGGCTAGCCAGGCAGCACCCATGTCCCAACTAAAAGTAGAGAAACGTAGTAATTAGCTACATCACCCTGGCTCATCTAATTTCCATTTGGAAGCTTCTATTATAACATAATTCCACTTCACTTGTCCTTTCAAACAAATACATTGAAAGTTTTATTCTTAAGTTCTAATTACTTGAAAAAGGATCCCTATTTTGTGTAAATATAAATTGTGAGTACTGAATTAAGATATGCTGGTTTAGAGTTTTGATAACCTTGGAAAGGGTATCTGTGACAGTAATTCTCAAGGCCCTTGCTTCAGATCTTCATAATTTTCTGTGAATAGTGCCCTCATGAACCTCTGTAATGATTCCATAATGTCTTGTGTATTACACAGTTCACCCAATTTTCCAAGGTGGGTATTCTGTTATTTCTCACTTACTCCTGGGAGTTGAAGGCATTGATCATGGTTCTTTCATGTTTCTGAGCAAAAAAACAAAACAAACAAACAAACAAACAAAAAACCTAAAAACCCATTACCCACTTAGAATTTTGTCTGAGATGTAATTATCTTATTGAAAAATCACCATGCATACTTTGGCCTTAGTAAAATAATACTGGCAATGCATGGACTTGACTGAGCATAAGTTACATGTCTATTAATATTTGAAGGCTATTTCAGATAGCAAATTTTGGTTTTAACCTGAGATTAATAGGGTTAAGTCAGTGGATCATGCCAAGTCTTCTACCATTCATTCCCCTCCCCCGCCACAAAATCATTTAGATTTTGGAAGCAGCTCTTGCTTAAATCTCCAATACTATCTAATAACTATGTTGGTAAAGGGAAGACTGGTAAGATTATAATAAATTAAGGAACCTAGATATATACTTGCAGTTTTTACAGGTTAAATTTTAAGGTCCTATGCAACTTCATGTTAACACACATAAAATAATAGATTATTTTGTATAATTCATAAAACAATTGAGTTACTTGTTTTGCAAATGAAATAACATATATAAAGTTAAAAATCAAAAACTAGTTAAGGAACTTATTTTTCACATATTAATCTTTTGCTGATAAAGTATTAACCATTTGGAAAACAGAATTACACATTTTCTTTTACTATTCAGCAATAATTTCCTTCATCAAACATATCTTGAGTACAGACTCTATGTAAGCCTGATGAATGGAATATAAAAAGGAGCACTGAGGAAGAATAGGCAGAGTAAGGAAGGAACTGGACAGGGAGGTTAGGAAGGTATGATGAGTTCTGTTTTCCAAAATACAACCCCCTGATGTGTTGAGAAATACCTCCTAACATAACACATCTAAAAATGAAAGACAAAATCTATGAAGCATCTTTTTTCATAGCATGAATGAGGAAGAGGGAAGGAAAAGAGATAATCATGGATAAAAAGAGAAAGTACTGTTCTCTGACATTAAAGTAGTGTTGAGTTGGGTTTGGCTTGAAAGATGGGTCAACTTCTGGTGGGCTTTGGGCTGAGTTTTAAGGGAGAACAGGAGAGAAAGCTTGAGTTCCCCAAAAAGTGAGAATTGAAATCAGAGGCCCCTCCATTAAGTAAGAACCTATAATGTGTGACAAGCTCGTAGGGTAAACAAGAAAAATGCACCCATTAAGGAAGAGTTATGTGGATTAACCACTGCCCAGACAAGAGCAGAAAAAATCCTCCCCTGAAATTTGCCAGTTATAAGCCCGTCTCATAGCTGTCGGTGAAATTCACACTATTTGCATG
The DNA here is from genome assembly GCF_009829155.1 of Mustela erminea. Lineage (NCBI taxonomy): Eukaryota > Metazoa > Chordata > Mammalia > Carnivora > Mustelidae > Mustela > Mustela erminea. The sequence goes on along the minus strand of NC_045619.1, from coordinate 137,821,255 downwards.
GCCCACAAAATAGCAAGCTGAAAATTCAATTTAGTCATGCTGGGTTGGAAGCATCCCAAAGGGCTGGAAGAAGTAAACACAAGTCTTTCCAGTGAAATATATTTTAAACTAGGCCCAAATTACTTCTGATAAAATTCCAAGGAAATTAGCTCCTATTGAAAAAATTATTAAGTACACATGAAAATAAGTTTTTGTGTCAATAGGAACAACAATTCTTATCTATAAGATCTGCAAATATTTCAGACATTCAAATGATAGCATTTAGAATATAAAATATTTTTTAGCTTAATAAAGAAATAAATGAAAGGTTTGAAAATAAAACATCATAAATAAGAGACCTAAACCTTTTCCAAACAGATCTGAAAAGATATCAAATTGAACATATGGATATTAAAATATATTAAATGAAATTTTTAAAATTAATGAATGGATTTCTGTTTCCTAAAATATGGCAGACTAAGTTATTTGGACCAACCCTGTCACTGAAAATAATTTCAAATGGTAATTAAAATATTTTGTAAACCTTAAAGTCTATGTAGTAAGAAATAATGGGATCAAAATCTAGGGGAAACCAGAAATGTAAGCAGAGAGCTCAAGTTGCCTCATCCCTTAAATCATTTGATAACTTCAGAAAAGATGGACTTCATTTCAGATGGATCTTATGTGTATGGAATGAATAAGTTAAAGCCCAGAACTAACAGGAGATTCTTGTTATATTATTGGAAATCTCTATGTAGCCATAATTTTAGAGAAAGGTTGAGTCAGAAATAAATCTTCTAATCTCTGGATCACAAAGAAAGTCATTTTTTCATAGACCATAATAGAAGGAAAAAAAAAAACAATGCTTCCTAATCCTTGTGTGCATTTTCAATTCAAATTTACATCACCTGAGAGGCCAAAAAAAATTCAACTATGAATTTAGCTTAGATTGTTCCCTGATTGGTTGGGGTGTCTGGGTGGTTCAGTTGGTTAAGTGACTGACTCTTGATTTCAGCTCAGATCATGATCTCAGAGTCATGAGCTCTAGCCCTCTACTGGGCTCTGTGCTCAACTTGGAGCCCCCTTAAGATTCTCTCTCTCCCTCCCCCTTTGCTCACTCCCACCCCTTCTCATGCCTGCGCTCTCTCTCTCTCTCTCTCTCTCTCTCTCTATATATATATATATATATATATATATATATATATATATATATAAAATTAGATTTTATATTTATATATATTAAATAAGTAAATAAATAAATAAAATTGTTCCCTGATTGGTAAATTTCCTAGGTGACTGACCAAAGAAAATGCAAGCCATCTATGGAAGAAAGCATTTACTGTCACTACAGGCTTCATAGAGACCTCACAAATAATTTTTCCAGAATGATGACAGTACACAATCAATAAATAAGTATACAAGGACATTTGAAACCATGGCAATGAATCATCAGGTTAAGAAAACAAAATAAGGCAGAGAGCCTAAATGGACCTGTAAAAACATCAGATGTTGGAAATATCAAATAAAGATTGCAAAACAACTATCCCTACTATGTCTATAAAAACTCTTAAGACAACACTGAAAGGGCACGTGGGTGGCTCAGTGGGTTAAAGCCACTGCCTTTGGCTCAGGTCATGATCCCAGGGTCCTGGGATTGAGCCCCACATCAGGTCTCTGCTCAGGAGGGAGTTTGCTTCCTCCTCTCTCTCTGCCTGCTGCTCTGCCTACTTGTGATTTCTGTCAAATAAATAAATAAAATCTTTTTTAAAAAATACAGCACTAAAAATATCTATGTAACAAGCAACTATAAAGAGACAAGGTATTTGAAAAAGAACCAAATCAATTTTCTATAAATAAAAATTTAATAACTGAAATTAAAAACTCAATGGATGAGATTAATGCCCTGTTAAACATAGCCAAAGTTATATTAAGAAAATGTTATTTGAATGTAGCATGGAGAGACCAAAAAAAAAAAAAAATAGAGAGATTATGAGACATGAATGATAAGGAGAAAATTTCTACAATATACTTAATTCGAGCCCTAGAAAGAGAGCAGAGAGAGATTAAGGAAGATGATTTTTTTTTTCTTAGATAATGTTAAGAATCTTCCATAAATGAAGAGAGGAAGGAGTGACACTTTAAAGAAATCAAGCAAATCCCAAAACATACATGCATGCATATATACATGCACATATAAATAGTTATATAAATAAATTCATACTTGGCAAAGACATAAAATGAAATAAATATAAGAAATTCTCACCCAGACATAACATAGTGAAATTGAATCTAGGATGGAGGCTAGGAAAGGGATTACATTAAGGACTGGTAGTTAGAGGAACAGCTTACTTCTCATAGTAACAATAAAGCCAAAAGATAGTGAAATAGTATCCTCAAAAACCTGAAAGAAAATAACTTCAAGCTCAGATTTCTATACCCAGCTAAACTATCTTTCAAGACTAAGAAAGAAATGAAGTCAAAATCGAAAGCAGAAGCTGCTAGGCTTCTTAAAACCTAGACCTGGGACTGGCACAGTTATATATCCATTGCATGCTACTGATCAAAGTAAGTCATGAGACCAGCCTAGATTCTAGGAGAGGGAAGACAGACCACCTCTTGAAGCATGCAACGCATTTGAAATAGGTAAGGATAGCACTGGTGGTAGCCCTCTTCAGAGGCTATCTTTCATAATGTGAAGAATTCCTCAGGATCATTATGACAATGACAAATTAAAAGAAAAAAATGAGCAAAAATCATGAATATAAAAAACTAGACCTAAGCCAAAATCAATGAGCAGTAGAGTGGTTCATACTATTTATGAGTGAAATATCATAGAGCAGTGGAAGGAAATAACCTAGAGCTATACTCAACAACATGGATAAACTTAAAATACAATGTTGAGCTAAAGGAGCCATGTATAAAATAATGCAAACTGTAATGTACTATTTATATGCAGTTCAAAAGCAAACTAATGAAATAATGTATTGTTTATTCGTTTGTGAATATATGGTGAAGTTATAAAAAATGTGACTGTAAGCAAATTGCATAATAGTGCAGAAGAGTGGGAAAGAGAAAGAAATGTGAAGTTCAATTCCTTAACTGGTGTATGGGCATATAAATGTTTATTTCATGTTACTACCACTACTACTATTATTATTAATTAATTTAATAACAAATTATAATAATATTAATAATTTAATAATAAAATAATTTAACAATTAATTAATAATAATTAATACCACTATTATTATTTTTATTATTTAAAATTGCATATATGTGACAGCAACATGCAGAAGAATAAAACTGGAACCACCTTCTAAGATCATACATAAAAATAAATTCCAAAATGGATGAAAGATCTAAGAGTGAGAGAGGAAACCATCAAAATCCTAGAGAACACAGACAGAAACCTCTTTGACCTCAACCATAACAACTTCTTACTACACATGTCACCAGGAGCAAGGGGAAAAAGCAAACATGAACTACTGGGACTTCATCTAGATAAAAAGCTTCTGCACAATGAAGGAAACAATCAATAAAACTTAAAAGGCAGTCTATAGAACCAGAGAAGATATTTGCAAATGACATATCCGACAAAGGGCTAGTATCGAAAATCTATAAGGACTTATCTAGCTCAACACCCCCAAAACAAAGAATGTAGTTAAGAAATGGGCAGAAGACATGAATAGATATTTTTCCAAAGAAGACATACAGATGGCTAACAAGCACATGAAAAGATGTTTGACATCACTAATCATCAGGGAAATACAAATCAAAAGCATGATGAGATACTACTTCAAACCTGCCAGAATGGCTAAAATAGCCCAGGAAGCAACAGATGCTGGCGAGGATGTGGAGAAAGGGGAACCCTCTTACACTGTTGGTGGGAATGCAAACTGCTGCAGCCACTCTGGAAAACAGTATGGAGGTTCCTCCAAAAGTTAAAATACAACCTACAACCCAGAACTGCACTACTAGGTGTTTACCCAAAGGGTACAAAAATACATGCATCTCAATGGTTATAGCAGCATTAGCAACAATAGCCAAACTATGGAAAAAGCCCAATTGTCCATTGGCTGATGAATGGATAATATATATATATATATATATATATATATATATATATATATATACTGCCTATATACATATATATTACACACATGCACGCGTGCACACACACACACACACACACACACACACACACACACACAGGACTATTACTCCACCATCAAAAAGAATGACGTCCTACCCTACCATTTGCAGTGATGTGGATAGAGCTAGAGTATATCATGCAAAGTGAAATAAGTCAATCAGAAAAAGATAAGTGACATATGTGGAATTTAAGAAATAAAACATGAACATAGAGGAAGGGGGAAAAAAGAGAGAAGGAAGCAAACAATAAGAGACTCTTAATGCTAGAAAACAGACAGGGTTGTTGGAGGGAGGCAGGCTGGGGATGGGCTAAATGGGTGATGGAGATTTAGGAGGCACTGGTGGTGAGCACTAGGTGTTATATGTAAGTGACTAACCACTCAATTCTACTCCTGAAAACAATATCACACTATATGTTAACTAAGTAGAATTTAAATAAAATTTTGAAAAATGAAAAAAAAATAAAATTCCATGTATGTTTTATGCATCCTGTTGTACATAGCATATATTTCAGTAAAGAGAAAGAGAAAAGTAAGGTATAAAAATATCAAGTTTTGGGTGGACATGGGAAACAGAGACAGTTCTGTGAAAGGGGAAGATGATGTCCCATTTCAGAACAATTTATTAATATTTAGTGCCGTTAAGCCTGCAAATTGACCCTGATGATGAAACTTAGCTGAGAATCTCTCACCCTAATGTAAAGGACACATAAACAATGGTGCTTATTGCAACATTGTTTATAATACTAAAATCCCAATAAGAAGGGAAATGAATTTTAAAAATTGGCATCATCATACAATTGTGTATCAGTTAAAATTATGAAGCCAGAGTTCGTACCCCAACATAGATAAACTTGGGGCAACAAAATTTAGGCAGTAAAAAAATGCAGAATGATTTGCAGAGTGTGTTACCAATTAAGTAATTTTTAAAATATATAAAACAGTTCTATATAATGCTTATATATAAGAATGAATTAAACATATAAAATAACGTACGACTTTATAATAATGGCTAGCTCTTTGAGAACCCGTGTCTCAGAGACCTCAAATTATAGTTTCCAGTTTACGGGGAGTTTTTATTTCGATGTCAGTGATCTTTAAAATAGAATACCTGTGCAGTCACGGCTAAAACAGGTAACCATGGAGTGGGGTGGGGGGAGTGTTTATAGGGTGTGGGGCACAGTCAAGAAAGGGAAGCAAAGATGCATATGGTTCAGGACTGTCTCTGCCTTCCTGTATGCAGCAAGATGGAAAGTAAGAAGGTAAGAAGAGGAAACCGGTTTGACAACTTTGTCTATAGTCTTTGACAAGGTCACTAAAATACTCCAAGGCTTACTATATTTTTGTATAATGTTGTATTCTTCTTAAAGCACTTTGGCATATATTATTAACTACACGTAGAAATGGCCAGGCAGGAAGCATTCTTTTTTTTTTTAATGATTTTATTTATTTATTTGGCAGAGGGAAAGAGATCACAAGTAGGCAGAGTAGCGGCGGGGGGCAGGGGGAAGCAGGCTCCCCGCTGAGCAGAGAGTCTGATGCGGGGCTTGATTCCAGGGTCCTGGGATCAGGACCTAAGCCGAAGGCAGAGGCTTAACCCACTGGGCCACCCAGGCTCCCCGCAGGAAGCATTCTTCTAGTGTTACCATTAGAAACCTGAGGACTCCCAAAGTTCAGTGACTTTTCCAAGGTAATCCAACTAGCCAGTGAGACAGCTCAGGGTAGAATTCTTTCCCTCTTAGAACCGCGGTTTTTCATGCGTCGACCCTCTCTCACCAGTTCTGTTAGCCTACCTTTCAATTCAAAGAGAGTATCACATAGGTTTTTATCTCACACAGTTTACTTCCATGTTCAAGAAAAGTTTGAATGGAAAGAAAATAGGGTCATGCATTCCACTGATATCAGAATGGAGCAAAGGAAGTCCATAAATCAAGTTGGCAGTAAATCTTCAGCAGTATATAGGCTTGGGAGTGAGTAAAATACTGTCTCGTTGACTGTGATGATACCTTTAAAGAATGCTGCAGAGTGGTGTGGACGTGGTAAGGCACACCTGTAAAGTGCCAGGTAAGAAAGCAGGAGCTGTTTGATCTTTGTTATTCCAGGGAAAAGCCCACCCTACACACCCTTACTTGAAGCCTACGTGTCCTAAGAAAATAAGCCTCTTAAAATGCATCCCTGTCATATCTCTTCCAGAGATCAAGCATTTGGTCTGATGTGGTTGAAGTTTTATATTATCATTATACTCATTGTGATTTCATAAATACTATATGGGTACCTAAGGTCATGGGGAGACAAGTTCTTTGACAGCCTTACTGAGCTTAGAGCTCGTCTGAGAAGTACACGGATTATATGTTTTTTTTTTTTTTTAACTGTGAGATATATTTCCATACTCAGTTATACAGTTGATGATACCAAAGAGACTGTTTTGATAGGAAGGTCTGTAGCACAGATTTCAGTGGAAAAAGTACTCAGAGGTGAAGAGGATGACCATCCCAATCTCAAAAATCTTAGAAAAATTCTGTAGATGACCTTTATTATTAAACATATATAGAGCTAGAATTTTTCAGAGAATTATAGCTGCTTTATATAACTCCAGGAAGTTTCTCTTAGGGATTTTAGGGATTCCTTTCTACATCTTACCTCTGGAGTCTAGTTGTAATCACTTTTATCATGACCTCCCATCAAGAATTCTTCCAAAGATGAAGGAAAGGAGTGAGCAAATGGATGGTCAAGGTGAGAAAATAGTGCAGGGGAATTTGGGGATTCTCAGCTCGTCTAAGAGTAGCAACATGCTTTTCATCTCAGAGTTAAATTCTAAATACACTGGCCTCAGATCTCAGCTCAACACTCTATGTTATATGGGGCATTTCACAACTTGGTCTGCTAAGGACTCTACTAATTCATCTGTAAAATGGGAGTAGAAAGACCTTAAGGAGATGTTGCACATACTGAAGAGGACAACGCAGGTAGCAAATAGCAAAGTGCCTGGTACATAGGAAGCATCAAATAATCACTGGCTGTCCATTCCTTTTGTTGTTGTTGTTGTTGTTGTTTTTAATATTTTATTAATTTATTTAACAGAGAGAGAGAAAAAGAGAGCACAAGTTGGGGGAGCAGTAAAGGGAGAAGCAGGCTCCCCAATGCAGAACTTCATCTCAGGACCTTGGGATCATGACCAGAGCCCAAAGGCAGAGGCTTAACTGACTGAGCCACCCAGGTGCCCCATCCATTCCTTTTTAATGTAAATTGTGTTACTGGGAGCGTATTTTTATGGGGGCACCTACTCTTCATTACCAAATGACTCCTCTCTCCATTCCTAGGACACGGACTCCCTACTAACCTATAAGAAGACACTATCTGGTTATGGGACCCCACTACATTAAGGGCGAGAGTAACTTCAATCTTAACCAAAACTGTAAAACATTAGTTAAGGTTGAAAACCGTACTTAGAAAGCACAGAATCATTGCTCTGATTCTTTCTGTCATCTGAGGGAATGTTTTATGATCAGGTGGAGAGAGGGGTGTGAACCGGTAGCAGTCCTAGAACTTTGAAGCTCAAGACTTTGGAAACTCAGACTTACTCCCACAATGCCTGACCACACCCTTGAGTACCACACCTTCAGTTCTCAGATGGAAAATTTCCATTATGAAATGTGTGCATTGCTTAAACTTCAGGGCATTCTTCTCAGAAAACACATGTTTAATTGCATCTTTTCCACCACCATTCTTGAGAAGGCCACCTACATGTTTTCCCCTAATCTTCAGTTTCTCCTTAGCTTACTTTCATCCCCACACATCCCTAAACAGCTCACGGTGGTTAAGGAAGCTTGATAGGAGCATTTAAAGAACCAACACTGTTGCAGTTTAAGGAAAAGAAATGATGAATATGTAAGCAGGTAGTTACTGTTGTTGACTACTCTGAGCATGATCAGGAGGATTCTCTGAGAGACCCCCTTAGCAGGAATTTCGAGGGAGTCACTCTGCTTCTGCTTCAGATGTGCTCATTTGTTTTCTAAATTGGGGTTTAACTATTCTTTCAGTAAAGGCTGCCAATTTGCTCAAGAGTGACTACAACTGCCTGAAAAGACAGACCCCTGGCAATTACCATTCACTATGTTATGAGTAAATAAGATGTTTTCTTTTAAAACCCCTCTAAAAAAGAGCTTTACTGTGGCATAATATCTTTGCCATATTCATCCCTTTAAAGTATACAATTCAACATATTTTAGTAAACTGAGAATTGTGCAACCATCACCAAAATCCCATCTTAGAATCACCTCATAAAGATCCCTCAGGCAAATTTCAGTAAAAGCTTGCTCTCACCTTCAGCCAAAGGCAACCAATAATCTATTTTCTGTCTCTATAGATTTACATTTTCTTTACCTTTCATATTAATGAAATCATACAACGTACAGTCTTTTGTCTATGGCTTATTTTACTTAAAAGAATATTTTGGGGTCCATTTATGCTGTAGCAGGGAATATTGGACCAGCCCTCATCCAATCCTGAGGAGCCAAGATTGAGGTGGCCCAAAGAATGAATTCTTCCTCAAGCTGATAACAGAAATCCTAAGTTTCCAGCCTGCTGACTCGCCCTACAGATTTTCACTTGCAAATTACTAAAATGTGTTGAATAGTATACTTTAAAGGGATGAATATGGCAAAGAAATTATACCACAGTATAGCTCTTTTTTAGAGGGGTTTTAAAAGAAAACATTTTATTTACTCATAACATAGTGAGTGGTAATTGCCTGGGGTCTGTCTCTCAGGCAGTTGTTGGCAGATATCTGCCCATCTGTAGGGCAAGTGAAAATCTGTAGGGCAAGTCAATCTTAAATCTGAATCTGTATGTGTGTGTGTGTGTGTGTGTGTGTGTGTGTGTGTGTGTGTGTCCTGTTGGTTCTGTTTCTTTAGAAATCTCTAACACACTATTAAGTATGATGTTAGCTGTCGGTTTTCCATATATTCCTTTTAGGAGACTGAATAAATTTCTTTATGTCCCCAGATTTTTAGATACGGGTGTTGTCATTTTTCCCCCAGGAACTGGTGTTGCAATCTGTCAAATAATTTTTCATGGTCTTTTGAGATGATTGTGTGATTTCTGTCTTATATTCTATCAATGTTGTAATTTATGCTAATTTAAATTTTGCATGTTAAATCAGCATGCATTCCTGGGATAAATCCTACCTGCTTATATATTGTAGTGCTTTTTATATATTGCTTTATATATGTTCCATTAGGTAATATTTTGTTGACAATTTTTTATGTCTGTATTCATAAGGGATTATTGTTCTGTAATCTTCACTTTTTGTGTGTCTCTATTTGGCTTTAGGGTAACACCAAATAGAATGAGTTGGGAACTGATCAAACATATCCTACCTTTCTGAAAGGGTTTCTGAGATATCAATATTGTTCTTTAAATTGAACAAAATTCTTTAAGTAGAATTCACCAAGGAAGTCATCCAGGCCTGGGCTTATCTTGTGGGTGGGCGTTCCATTCTAATTTAATTTTTTCACCCCTTATTGGTTTATTCAGATGATCTATTTCCTCTTGAGTCACTTTTATTAATTTTTATTTTTCTAGAAATTTACTCATTTCACCTTAATCAATACATTTGTTGATACACAGTTGTTCATAGTGTTATATTATAAACCTTTTAATTTCTGTAGTGTTCGTCCAGGTTTCTTCTCTTTCATTCCTGATTTTGTTTGTTTGAGTTTTCTTCCTTTGTGCCTGATTTGTCAAGCTGAACCTTTGTCAATTTGGCTCATCTTTAAAAAATAATTAACTTCTGGTTTCTTTGATTATCTCCATTGTTCTTCTTTCAACTTATTTCTTTTCATTTTAGTCTTCATTATTTCCTTCTCTCTGCTTGATTCATGGGGATGTCTAGGAGCCTCTCCAGTCTCTCCTTAGTGTGCACACGTACTGATGCATGTGTGCAGGCTTCAGACCACCAGGAATATGTGGGAGTTTATCGAGGCCCTTTGTTGTTGTTTTATTATCCAGCTTTCACTGTTAAATTCCTAGGTCTCCTGTCAGTCTGACAGCTTCCCCAACCAGGTCTCAACCTCACACTTGCTGAGACGCTAACATTCCTCACTCATCTGCTACCAAGATCATTACTCTCTCTGACAATGCCCAGGGGGCACTGGATCTGCTCCGAATCCAGTTGGCCTCCTTCAGCAGCAAAGCTCCTGGTTCCCAGGACTTGTCTCACCCGAGGAGATCTAACGTGTTGACCCAACTGAGGGAAAGGACTAAATTGGCCTTAAAGATACTCACTAGTTTTACTTGAGATTTAGTAGTTTTTCTTGAACAAATACTTCTCAGTTTGTTGTGTATCTTTGGTTACTTTCCTAAGGACTGGTAGAGTGGTTTTTGATCATTTTGTCCAATTTAGCATTGCTTTTTGTGGAGAGGATTGTATGAGCTCTCATTCTGAAAATCAAGATTGTTGTTTTAAGCCACTAGGTTTGAGAGTCATTGTTTTTTCATTTTCACTTTTACTAACTTTTGGCTATTATTTTAACTTTGAGTATAGTGGACACACACGCTACATTAATTTCAGGTATACAACATAGTGATTTGACAAGTTTATACACTATGCTGTGCTCAGTATAAGGGTAGTTACCAGCTATCCCCATATATCACTAGGACAATATCATCGCATTTGTTCCTTATGCTGTGCCTTTTATCCCTTGACTTACTCATTCCGTAACTGAAAGCCTGTATCTTCCACTCTCCTTCTCCCACTGGGGTAACTTGTTATACAGCAATAGACATAAAACAGTGGATCCTTAACAAGTACTACGTCTTCTAAGGTGAACATTTCAAATTCCCACTTTGAAGGATAAAGCACACAAAGGCAAAGTAATAAGGCTAATGCTATTAACAAGATGACCTGTTTCCCAGATAAGAAAATCATATTACTAAAGGCAGTGACACTTCTGTATTTGAGTTCTATTATAGCACACCTGCATGAGTCTTGCATAGGATTCTACACAAAGATCCAAGAACTTTGTATGTCCTCTATGGCGGAGTCATGCTCTAGCATTTATATGTTGAAACATATTTTATTAAATGTTATTTTTCTTTATGTAACTTTAATGTTATAGTCAGCTTATTATATAGATTTTTGAAATTGGTATGTGAGTATACTATATATAAATTATATTTAGTAAAGAAAAATGGTAAGGCATCTATTATAAAAAGGGTACTGAAGTTATGGTGTTGAGAATCACTAGAGTAAACAGTCTCTAAGTTAAGACAACAATAAATGTGCTAAATTCTGCTAAACTAATTTCTCTTAGATGCTTGATGAATAGGAAACTTCAAGGAACTTGCTTTAGGTTCTGGCTTGTGAGTATAATATCTTTCCTATTTTAAGTATTGATTAGTTTACATGTTGATGCGTGGCACGATTTAGAGATAAAAACAGTGATAGTAATTTTTTAACCAGCTTCAGAGGCTTAATGAAACTCTTCTTTATAAAACTTCTCATGTCTAAACACAAAGAATCATGAAGAATGTATATGTGTGTGTGTGTGTGTGTGTGTGCGCGCGTGCGTGTTTCAAGTGCTCCCAAAGTTTTGAGCTTTGTTATTTGGCTCCTTAATTTTTGTTATTTCGTTTAATTTATTTAGTAACAACAGTAAAAGAAATCATTCTTATTTAATTCATCATTTTTTTTCTCTTGTTTGGAAGCATACGTATTATATGCTAAGTACTGCTCTAGAAACAGGGTTCCAATGAATAAGACATGTGTATGATACCAGTCTGTGTCAATAAATAGAACCCCACTTGGGTCATTCCACCACAGAGACCTGAAGGACTATTTATATTGATGAGCAGGTTTAAGAGAAGAGAGCTTCCCTATGGCCCCGCAACTGCCCAAAGATACAGATGTAGTGAAAAGAAGGGCCATCTGTACCCCAATGTTCATAGCAGCAATGGCCACAGTCACCAAACTGTGGGAAGAGCCAAGATGTCCTTCAACAGACGAATGGATAAAGAAGATGTGATCCATATATACTATGGAGTATTACGCCTCCATCAGAAAGGATGAATACCCAACTTTTGTATCAACATGGACGGAACTGGAGGAGATTCTGCTGAGTGAAATAAGTCAAACAGAGAGAGTCAATTATCATATGGTTTCACTTACTTGTGGAACATAAGGAATAACACAGAGGACACTGGGAGAAGGAGAGGAGAAGTGAAATAGGGGAAATTGGAGGGGAGACAAACCATGAGAGACTCTGGACTCTGACAAACAGACTGAAGGTTTTGGAGGGGAGAAGGTGGGGGGTTGGGAGAGTCTGGTGGTGGGTACTAAGGTGGGCCCGTATTGCATGGGGTACTGGGTGTGGTGCATAAACAATGAATCTTGAAACACTGAAAAAAAAAAATTTAAAATTTAAAAAAGAAAAGATGTTGAGGGCCCTGTGACTGGTAACAAGGAAAAGTATTACCACCCAAGGCTTAGAGGAGCAATGGAAGGAAACAGTTACCAGAGCTCCTTGAAAACAGCTCTGTGGAGAATGGACTGCCCTGCAAGAACTGTAGTTACCAGAACCAAGGCCCAAATTACAGTTACAACAGAGCAAAACTACACTGGCCACAGGTTCCCCTCATTCTCTTACTTCCTGTTTGTGTTCCCATGGGCTAAGCCCAAGCCCAAGGACCCAAAGAGTATTCTGAAGAAAATCACTTCTTATATAGGTTTCTTAAGAAATAGGTTTTGTAATTGGACATATTGGAAAGAGGCTGGGCTAAAAGAAGGTTAAAGAGGCACCTTTCGAGCATGATGTCTTGGTCTTTATTGCAGTTGTACCCATAACACCTGAGACAACTACAAACACGTTAGTGTCTCCCAAACTATTTTGAACACAGAAACCATTGACCAAGTGTTCTGAGGAACATAATTCTAATATATGGCAGGTATCTTTCCCAAATTAAGAAAAGAAATATCCAATTAAAAGATGATAGAAATTAGTAGTCAACGCCCAATATTGAAAGAATGCCAATATTTTCTGTTTATGGGGCATAAGAGTCATTCATTTTTATTTCCACACATCTGGATTTTTTTCAGTTTTAGTTTTCAAGACATTATGCTGTGGCCTTCAAGGACTGAAAGACCTGAAACAGAAGGCAGAGCTGCCTGCAGAGACAGGGAAAATGTTGGGGGGCTTTGACCTCTTATGTCATTTTCAACATCAGCTGGAACCCTAGTAGAAAAGGTGCCAATGAAAGTTAGAAGAGTTTTTGTTGTTGTTGTTGCTTTTGTCTTCAATGCTATGTATCTATTTTCAGTTCTGGGCTTAACCAGGAATGACTACCATTGTTTTCTATTTTTCAAAATAATAAAAATTCACTGCATATTGATCTCAACTCCAACATCACATAAAAAAGTTGAAGAAGGTGAATGCATTGAGCAGAAACACCAGCATTAGAAGATCTGGGTGCTTGCTCTTTTTTGTTGGCTTTTTTTTTCTTTTTCTTTTCTTTTCTTTTCTTTTTTTTTAGGGCTATTTATCTATTTATTTGAGAGAGATAGGAGGATGGGGTCGAGGGACAGGGAGAGAAGCAGACACCCCGCTGAGCACAGAGGTGAGGCAGGGCTGGATCTCAGAACCCTGAGATCATGACCTGTGCTGACATCAAGAGTCAGATGCTTAACCTTTAACCAACTGAACCACCCAGGCACCCCTTGTTCTATTTAATAAACTTTCCAAAACGTATCTTCCTCTATATGACTGTGTAGATTTTCCATTTGATAAAGAATGATATGTAGAGTGGAGCCCTTTCAGTGTGTAAAGCATTTCTCTATTTGATACATCAAGCTTTTTCCTGCTCCCGATCTCCTTGGTATGGGGAATGGCAAAGAAGTTGAAAAGATGAATATATGTCTTTTAGTATCTTTCAGCACGTACAGCCTGATGAAGCAAGATGTACTAAATTTTGGAAGAAGTCTGGTGTCTGCCCCCACAATGACTAGAGAGAAAGTGTTATGGATTGATGCAAATAGACTTAGTATGCCAAAGAAATCATAAGGAGAGGGGGACATATTTTACCACACTGTGCTGTATTATACCGTCTTTCTAAGTTAGATCATAAGACAAAAACCCCCTCAACTCAAAGACCTCGATAAAACCGGCCCCTGGTTCTAGGCAGCCCTGTCAGTGACTTGCTATTCAAGTTTTGTCTGGGTCATTTGGATTTAGTCTTTTACACCCAAAAAATTTGGGGGTAGGGGAAGGGGGGGTGGTGTTGGAGGAAGATTGATTTTCCTTCCGTAGAAGCTCAGAGAAAAATGGCTTGCTGATTGTAAAACACTTTCAAACGGCAAGTGCTTCTCCATAAATGTGCATCTTTATTCATTTTTATGTAAAGCAGATCACATCAAAAGAGACAATTATTCCCTGAAACTAGATGTTGCTTTCTTGATCACTTCTAAATTGAAATCCTCCTGCGAGTGGAGGGTAGACAGTGGAGGGAAGATGAAAGGATCAGACTTCTGTGGGGCACTAATTCAATCAGAAGGAGACCATCACCGGGTCTGCTGCTTCAGAACTGTTGGGGTGGGGGGGCGATCAAAACCCCATGCAGCAGACCCATCAGAACAATGACTCCGCATTTTGGTGGCCACGTAATTTTCGCAGTTACTGATTGGTGTGAATAAGTCTGACGAGGTGTAGGATGATAACACCACTGACAACGAATGATGAGGTCTGCAAAGATCACAGGAGTGGGAAATCCCTCCGTGATGGGGCGTCTCCATCACGGTACAGATCTCATCAACAGCGCAAAGTGACCTTTAGTGAAGGAAGCGTTGGGTAGAAGTCTAGTCTTTTTGGTTCCTTTCTTTTCTTTTTTTTTTTTTCCCCTGGTTTGAGTTATGAGGGTACAACAGCCAATCACAGCATGTAGAAGCTGGGTCGGTGATGCTTCCTCAGGGCGACCTTGGTCCATCTGGAGATGACAGTCTGCACAATACTCAAATTCTGAAGCCCACTCACCAAGCACCATGGGAACAGACAGAACTAAATCAGAACTCAAATCTGTTTTGAATAAAATGTGTGGAACCTCAGATGAGATCAGTCTCTTTGGGCAGTTTTAAACTGGTGACATAAAGGGTAGACATGGTATTTTTCTGAAAATTCATGGAGTTTTATTTTCTGCATGGCCAGTGAGCTGAGAACTTGGGGAAACCTTTATTCTTCTGGTTGGTATATTTTGCTTGCATTTGGATCTTTTCTGAGGTTTTGTTTTTACTACCTGTTATTGAAGTGGGACATACATTCAGAAAAGGAGACAAATCATCAGGGCACAGTGCTGTGAATTTTCATAATGTGACCAAATTGTGTGATGTGCGCCCAGATGAAGATATAGAATTTACTCAATTCCAGAAGACTCCTCTCCTTCCCAGTCACTGTTCCCTTCACAGGATAGTCATAATCTGATTTTTAATACTGTATATTTGTGTCTGAACTTCAGATATAAATGAGTTACATAGTATGTAAATCTTGTGTCTGGTTTCTTTTGCTTAATATTGCAATTAACCCATATGATCATGTTAATTCTCACTGCTAGATAATATTCCATGTATGAACATACCACAGCTTATTTATTCATTTTACTAGTGAAAGACATTCGACTTTTTTTTTTTTTTCCCCTTATTTTGGGCTGTTACTCAGAGTATCCTTGCAAATACTCTTCTTGTTTGGGCACATACTGAAGATCAGAATTTCTGGGACATAGGTTAAATGAATGATGTGCTGTAGGAAATTTGAACACAGCCAGGCTGATTTTCCTTCTTGCAATCCAGAGGAATGAAGGGTACAGCTCACGTTGACTCAAATGCAGGAATTAAGCATGGATGTAAAGTGAAGGTCAGGTTTTGCTTTACAGCAGGTTTGTGAGTTTATGTTTTATTCGGTGCCAAAATGAGGAGCCCAGTTGTTCCCACCATCATACCCTAGTGTTTCTCACACTATTCGAGAAACTGGTTGTTTTCCTGAAATCACTCGGTATCTATAGTGCAATGAAATGTAGCCAGAAGACAGCTTTTAATATACTTAAATTTGGTGGTTGACAGTTGAAGTCTCATTGCTATTATGTATATATTTTCACTGTTGAAAGTTAGCCCGGACAGATGTCAAGGAGTCTCCAGCTGGAGAACCTTTCCAGCTTTGGGGGCAGGAAAGGAGGTGGGGCTGGCGCTCAGATGGAGTATTCCAGAAGAATACTGAATTCTGTTGAAATGCTCCTGAAGAATCATGTTATAGTTACAGTCAAATGAAATCTAAAGATAACCTGTAATGTCATATCAGAAAAAGAATTTTTCAATTTACATGAAAACAATGACCAACTAAGGGTAAAACTCTGCCATCAAATGGGTAAATAAGTGGTAGACCTGGCACCTGGTCAGAAAATCGTACAAAGCCAAATGCCTTCTATACACCGGCTTTTTCCAAAGGGAAACTGGGAGACAGTTTTTTTGGCGCAATGAAATTGCATCGATTTGGATGCAAAGTAAATTTCTAGATTGTGTAAAGTTCTGCAATCACCTGGAAGGATGTTGAAACATGCCAGTGAATGAAACCACCTCTTCTGTATGAGGAATGTAGCACACGCGGGGTCTCTTTCAGACCCCGTGTCTGTAAGGTGCACCTTGCATAATTTATTACAGACGATTTACGGACCACAAAGCTCTGATGCACAACTTCAGGAAATGAATAATTTATCAATCTTTGAAAGATATTCTGGAGCATTTCTAAAGGCAGATGGGAGAATCTGCAGTGTACTACCAACAATTTTTCAACAATAATAGTATAAAATTAAATGACCATTGACAAAAATACAGGCATGGGATGGTGAAAGTGTACACAGAGATAGAAGGATTCCCTTCTCTATTAGGGAAAATGGATCTTTTTTGGCTATAAAAATATCCATTGCACTTAGATTTCCTTAGCAGCTGAGTATAGCAGTTCTATTTGTAGTCCCCTTTTAATAATATTGAATTTAATTGACTTATGTTTATTTGATTTATATTCCTACCTAACTCTTCCTAGGACATATGCTGCAAATTGACTTAGATTGATTTTTTTAATGTATTGCCTTGTTTAAATTGTCTGGAAAAAAGAAAAGATCATTTTTTACATTTCAAAATTTTTGAGAAGAAAATGCTGTTTTAAGAGGGGTAGATTTATCTCTTGATGTGCTTATGGTTATGAATGAGTGAATGATCATATTTAACTGGAACACATGAGAGAAAATAGTTCTTATATAAGTTGTACAAAGACTTAAAAGTATGAACGCATTTAATTTATGGTTAGTTTTTTTAAAATTTTTAAAAGATTTTATTTATTGAGAGAAGGAGCACAAGTGGGTGAGGAGGGACAAAGGGAGAGGGAGAAGCAGACACCCTCTGAGCAGGGAGCCCAACTTGGGGCTCAATCCAGGACCCCAGGACCATGACCTGAGCTGTAGGCAGATACTCAACCGACTGAGCCACCCAGGGACCCCTGATTAAGTATTTTATTATTTACTGTTAATTGTTAGCAGGTATAAGCCCAACTACAGTCTTCAAACACAACACATATATTTTGTTTCAGTAAATAAGATTCCATATCTATTATAAGCAGGTCAAATCATCCCAAACCTCGCAAATGGAACCTGTTAAAAAATTCAGACATGTTGTTTTAACCTTAAACTTTATTGAGTCCATAAGAATTAAATAGGAATGCCACGCCACTATTCTTTGTGCTTTACCCAAAAAGTTAATAAATAAATAAAAGTGAAACTATTATTATTAGCATTTTAAAATGGTTAACATTTCATTATTCCTAGGAATAAAAATGTGGTAAATATTCAGTTAATAGTAGCACTTAGCTTTTTCATTAACTCATAAAATTTGCAATGGTAATATTTATATTTACTGTCATAATGCTAATATTACCTAAATTCAGCTGAAGAAATGATTGCAATTTATTGAGCATCTACTAAATTTCAGATGTTGTGAGAATATATGTGTGTGCATATGTACACAGATATATCAAAAAAAATACTGTTGATTTTCAGTTACAATTGGTAAAATTTATTTTAAATCTTAGGTATGGTTTCAAAATAAGAATTTGGGAGTTATATTAAATCTTATTCTTATATATATATATATAAGGAAGAACCAAAGAAGAATATGTTCTGGGACATTATTTTGCTTTTATCTTAGTTTTGTACATAATAGTAATGATAATAAAAATAAAAGTTATCATTTTATTGAATATCTATTATGTTAAGTCTCATACTTGGCATCCTGTATTACCTTAGTAATGATACTCATAAATGCTCTTCTGTAACAGTATTTCAAACAGGATGCCTACTATGTGCCAAGAGCTTTGTTACTTTGGTGACAGCTGTGAATAGTTCTGATATAGACCCTACTCTCCTATGGTGTTCCGATCAGAGAGACTAGAAATCAATGCAAACAAAGGAAAAAAATACATTATAAAGAGAGCAGTTAAGTACCACAAATGATAATAAATAATAAAGTGAAATAAGTAGCTCAACAAGTGAAGGAAAAAGAGAAGGGTGAACAGAGCAGGTACTCTGGGGTGTGGTGGGAGAAGGTCTGACTGAAGAGGTGACACCAGAGCAGAGACCCCAAGGGATGGAGGTAACAAATTGTATGAGAATCTGTGGGGGAGTCCTCCCATGAAAAGCCTGGGAGCGGCAGAGGCCTGGGCATTTTCACACCAACATCAGGAAGACAAGGATAGAGAGGGACAGAGACAAAGGGAGAGAGAAAGACGCCGGCCCAGCCTTGTCAGGTCACTGGAGTCATTTGAAATGTGCTCTGAATGGGATGGTGACGGCCTAAGGACTTTTAATCAGAAAAAGTGTCATGATCTGATCAGCGTTTGAAACACGCTTCCCTGGGACTCTGTGGGTAACTGAGTGGAGAAGGAAGGGAACCGGGAGACGATGGGGCACCTGGGTAGCTCAGTCGGTTAAGTGTCTCCCATCCAAGTACTAACCAGGCCCGACCCTGCTTAGCTTCCGAGCGGTTAAGTGTCTGACTCTAGGTTTCCGTTCAGATCACGATCTCAGGGTCATGAGATCCGCTCCCACCACGGGCTTCTCCCTCAGCATGGAGTCTGCTTGGGCTTCTCTTCCTTTGCCCCTGTCCCCTGCCACAAATAAATAAATCTTTAAAAACAGAAGCAGGGAGAGGGGAGAGTAGCCACGGCTGAAGTGAAGGATGCCCGTGGTCAGGATGAGCGAGCTGGTCTCGGAGAAGGTGGGAAGTGATCGAATTCTGGATCTAGGCTTGCATCAGTTAGTCTCAGTAAGAAACAGATGGTACACCCAAATCTGGGCAATTCACGTGGAATCTATCTACAAGAGGGTCCTTTACAGAGGTGGAGGTATAGGAAGGCTCTACTACCCCTTATTTCGCACCTCCACATTGCTCACACTTTGGTCGATTACGATGTATATTAAATTCTCTCCAGATAACCTCATTTGAATTTACATTCGATTTCCCGCCAGACCCTCTTGGATACATTACTGAACCCCCAGCTTTTGCCTGATGCACAATAGGTTCTCAGGAGCTATTTGAAGAATGAATGAATGAATCTATAGAAAAGCTTGTGGTAAGATAAAACTAATATAATTTACCAGAGTACTTGGCACACAGTAGTCTCTAAAAGTGTTGCATTTTCTAATTGTCAGAATTACTACCCCCGACATTTGCATTCATCCGGTCAAGAAATTTATCAAGCAAAAGGCACAATGTGAGTCCTTAGGAAAGATAAAGATAAATCCACAATCCTACCCTCAAAAAGCATATACAACGCTAGGGTTCTACTGTGAGACACGATTATTATGTTTACTATTATGGGATTATGTGCCAAAGGCTATGGGTGTAGGAAGACAGTTTTCCGCAGCATTGGGGTACCCTGGGACATTACCAGGGAGGATCCAAAGAGGTTAGATCCAGGATGGGTCCTGAAAGGTAAGTAGGAGTTAACTACTCCGTCAATGGACTCGATGGCCAGGGGTCAAGTGTGGTATGCAGGGAGCTAGACGGAGAGTTTTTCGCAAGGAAATGGCCCATATGTAGCAAAGGAGATCCGCTGGCTGGAGCTCTTCCTGGGATTCTAGTTCGCTGGGTTTTGGCTGGAGCATTTGGCTAGTGGTGAGAGATGAGTTGAGAAATGTAGTCAGACACCTGATATTAAGGGTCTTAGAATCTTCATTAAACAGCTGCCCTTTATCCATTTGTATTAGGCAGTCATTAAAAGATTTTAAGTGAGGAAACATCATATTATACTACACTGCTAGGACAAAACAGGATGGGGTGCAGTACGGCTTTAGCAAATTGTTGTAGTAATCTAGATGAGAAATGATGAAAGTCTACACGAGAGTGTTTGGGATGGGAATGGAGCCAAAAACGAAAAAGAAAAAAGAAAGAAAGAATTCACAAAGGGACCAACAGGGCTTCATTACGGAATAAATGAGAGAAAGGGGGATATCTCTAAAATCTAATTAAAATAATTCATCGTAAGCCCTGCGTCATTCTCCAGCCTTTAACACTTTCAATAAAGACCTCATCTTTAGAATACACATCACACTAGCTAATTAACATGATTTTCCAATTGGTGGATTGTAGGAAATTATATGACGGACTTGTTAAGAATTTGTCAGAATGGTTGGTGGTATTCGGTTGCTCTTAAATCACACTAAGTACTCTCAGCTTCTCCTAAGATTAGCCCTGGGGAAGGTCTTGACTGGATTAAAATAATGACTATTGGTCTACAATTAAATTTGTTTTATGTCTGAGAAGGCTTAGGCTTCATTTTCACTTGGTGGTTTTAAAAAATTATTTGCATAGAGCTATTGAAATGAATGATTTTTTTTTTTGCATTTGCATCTAGCAACCTTTATGTGGGAACGATGGGACGTATAGCACTTATTAGACAAATAGGTTCTCATAGTGAGAGTTCAGTGGTTACTGATCATTTATCTGTTGGATTACATGTTCCCCCAGGTGTTCTTATTTGAGAACTGCATTTCTCTCCCCAATTTATTCTTTTAGGTTGAAGTATGCAAACATCGAGTTTTTCATTTTCCAGGGTGGTGGTGGGGAAACTGGACAGTACTGTTTCCTCAAAATCCCCCACAAAGTTCCTGAGATGTAAAAAATACCTTTCCAGTTCACAGAATTTGATTGATGAAATCTATCGTTCTGGGTATGTTCCTCAGACGATTTTACTGCGTGTCTTTTTCTTCCTCCAGAAGTTGGTCACTCCATGAAGCACAAGTTCCTACATTTGGTCCTGGCTTTATTGTTGCTCTGTATTTTGAGGCAGGAATAGGCGGCTAGATAATATGTACCCAGATCATCACTCTGTGGTTTCGCTACTATATGCGTGTTAAGTAGAGATAAAAATATTAGACCAAATTTTAAGGATGCTTATGTGAACAACAGCTACCCACTTCCTTGTGTGCATGTGTGTGTGTGTGTGTGTGTTTTTTTTAATTGCTACTTTTTTCAAGATACAGGATTTTTATATTACCATTTGACAAGTTACGGAAAGTATCTTGTATGCAGTGGATTTTAAACAAATGTATGAATAACTATAAACATGTATTTAGAACCCGTGAATGCACATTTATATTTTAGTTCTTGAAACTTGATTAGATGGACCATTTAGCTGGAAGACTGCAGTGATCTTCTGAAAAATAATTACAACGATCACTGCTCATGTTATGATGTTTAGCCCTGAGCCATTGTACTCTTGATTCCACTGTTCAGGATAAAATAAGAGTGATGTTTCAGAGTTTGTACTGGGGTTTTGTCCATTTTTCAACTCGGCTTTCTTCTCATCCCCCATTCCATTCTCATAAGCCATTTCCCATAAAGACCTCTTTCGAATTTTGGCTGAAATTCTCAATTTTTCTGGAAAAACTACATAATTATAGTTGAGGTAGAAAACACAAACATCCTTAAAAGTTAATGTACTGAATTAAAGGCACACTATAAACATGCATATCCTATGAGAGGTTTGCAGAGAGGAGTTTCTAATAGCTTTGATTTGCACTCAAAGGAGAGATGGAAAGAAGGTGCACAGAACTGAAGGTGCACAATATGGTGGCCCACTCCATTGCAAGACGTAATTTTTGCCCCATACTTTGTATCTGGAGTACAAATTATTGGCCAAAGCCCTGCTCTTTTCTGCTGACACCCCTTAAGTCATTTGTGTTACTTGCCTGGCCTGTGTAGGTTTTTTAATATGTGCCTTGAATTTATGAACACTGGTGCGTACAATGAGCACTTGGTTCTATAATCAGATCATGCATTACATAAGCAGAAAACCAGGCAGACTATGTGAACAGTGAGTTTCATTTATTGGAAAACAAGCAGCACAGAACACTGATTCCCAGAAGAAGGAAAAAATGAACAAGATGAGTCCTACAAGGGCTTCAACTCACAACAGGGTGAGAGTTTCAGGGAGGGGAAACCCAAAGAGCATCTAGTAATCGCAGTGAGTTGAGGAGATCAAGTTCAGAATTGTGGGGAGAATTTGGAGGACATAGTACCAGAGAGAAGGCGGACGCTTGAAAAAGGAGAGTAAGCTTTAGAAATCTGCAGAGAGTGTCTCTTGAGTCTTTGGCTCTGGGTTCATCTACACACACATGTGAGGGAAACAATCGCTGGCAAGAAATCGTTGAGACAATCACGCGAGACAGAGCTGGTAATATTTTCTATTCCTGCCAGATGGGATGAGAAGATTGTCCAGTGTCCTCAGAAAAGTCCTGCCTTAGGAGAGGTGCCACATGAGCCCCAGACTAAAGGTTGTACTGGACAAGCCTTAGCACAGTTTAAAGGTGATCTTGGAAAGAATCGAACTGATTCCACGTAACTTAACCACACACAGCAAGAAGCCCAGAAATAATTGAAAAGAAAAAGCTGCATCCAACAATGTAAAACTCATAATTTCTATAACCCAATCAAAAATTAACAAGCCTGGATAAAAGTAGAAAACATAACCCATAACAAAGAGGAAAAAACAATGAATAGAAACAGAGCCAAAAATAAAAGAGATGACAATCATAGACCAAGATGTGAAAACAGCAATTATAAATGTACTTCACATGTTCAGGAAGGTAGCGGAAGGAAAGACTACAATGAAAAGAAAAGAAGATATAAAAAGATGCATATTTAACACCTACGATGAAAAAGTAAAAAATCTGAAATGAAAATAAAATTGGACGGGATTGCCAGCAGGGTAGACACTACAGAAGAAAGCAGTCAACTGGATGACATCGTAATGTATACCAACAAGTTTTAAGTTAAGCAATTATGATGTGAAGAGTGAGGGCAAGGTTGAGACTTTTTCTTTTTTAAAGATCTTATTTATTTATTTGAGATATACAGGGAGAACATGCAGGGAGAGTGGCAGAGGAAGAGGGAGAAGTAGACTCCTTGCTGAGTAGGGAGCTCGATGTGGTACTCGATCCCAGGAACCTAGGATCATGACCTAAGCCAAAGGCAGACACTTAACTGACTGAGCCACTCAGGTGTCCTGGCCTTTTTTTTTTTTTAAGATTTTATTTATTTGACAGAGAGAGAGCACAAGCAGGGGGAGCAACAGAGAGGGAGAAGGAGTCTTCCCACTGAGCAGGGAGCTGACTCAGCTCAACCCCAGGACCCTGGGATCATGACATGAGCTGAAGGCAGATGCTTAACCGACTGAGCCACCCAGGTACCTCAGGGCTGAGGCTTTAATCGAAACAGAGGATTTCAGTATGCAAGGGAAAGGTCACAACTATTGGGTCTTCTGAATTTTCTGAAAATGTCTGGGTTTTGATAGTTGCAGAACCACAGGTTTCACCAACAGGAAGTTTATCATGTTTAGGAGATTGGAAATGGGAAGGTGGTGGTGTTGGAAAGGTGGGGCAACCTAGGGAGGTCACCAGAGAGTGAGAGAAATGAATAGTTCGGTTGTGACATAAGGAACATTGTTGTAGGATGTTCTGAGAGTTGAGAAACAGGCTTCAAAATGAAGTCTGCTTACTTGTCCTTTCTGATATACTTTTTCCTTGTGGTTAGAAATTCTTCCCAAAATGAATGGAAATCATGATGCATTTTGCTGCACTGTGGATTCCTATGATTGCCAACGTGAATTTATGTCCCACGCATATTCACACACATTTTTGGAAAACAGAACAGATACCCAACACAACCCGGAGCATTGTGAATAAAGCAGTTTACCTACTAAAGGGTTATTGAGGTGGGCGCTTCACGTCCGCTCACACCCAGCCACATACTGGGGTGTGGGATTTGCAGGGTTGTTACTACATTTCTGTTCCAGCTAGACCCAATCTAATGTCAGACAGCAACAGAGGGACATGAGTACCAACTACTACAAAATAAACCAGGCAGATGTGAAACCGCAGTAGCTGAATTGACTGATGGTCTAGAATATTCCTTTCCCTGTTTTTACTGTTGACTCATGATGGATGGGAGCAGACTGATAGGACTCTGGATGGGACAAGTAGCTGCCTGTGAAATTGAGACTGCATCCATCATACACATACTAATTGATTCATTAATATGAGTTTCATAGTGGTTTTTTCCCTTCTTGCTGTGTTTGGACCTGTTGTCACTAACAGAAATAGAATGCCTTGTTTTTAAAAGCTGGGTAGAAATGGCCTTAAGCACAAAGCAAACAGTCTGGAAAATTAGAGCAAATATTGTTCCCACACCTCTATTTTTCACGTAAACAAACTCCAGTATGTCTTCCCTCTTTTTACATATGTAAAAATGTTTTCACGTAAATACACACGTGAGATACAAAATTATGGATTTACGTGGTTTTGCACAGCGCCGTTTCTAAGTGAAACAGGGTGTTGTGCTTGGTACCCTGGAGATGAAGTAATAACTCTCCTATTGTTCTGGTTGAATCCCCTGCTGAGGCATGAAATACTCTGTGTATCAGACATATATTACATGGTTAGCATGTGTTAGACGCATCTGAGGGACAAGGTCTCCATTTGCAAGTTCTTACGATGTAGTTGTTGGGACCAAGGAAACACATGAAGTAGTCACGAAGACTAAAGAATAAGCACATGAAAGAGTAGAATGATGAATTCTGTGTTGTGCTAAGGGATAGAAGGGGCGATTTCACGGCGGCCCTAGTGAAGAGGAGACTGTTTTATGCAGACACTCACCAGGAGCAAAGACACGGAAAGGAGCATGAGACAAACATACTGTGGGAACAATAATGACAGCCCAGAAGCCCGTCTCAATATTGGAATAAGGGAGACGCAGACAAGTTAAAGACAAGGCAAAACCCCTATGCTTGGCGAAAAAGATAGCTATTTAGCATCTTATGGATTGATAGAATAAAAGAGGAAAAAATAGAAGAAATAAACAGTCTTTGTGAAAACTAAGATCCCTCCCCGTATCAAGGTAGTTTTATCCTGGCATGACTAATCAAATGCCAAATTGAAGCCTAGCCTCGTCAAGACATTTTCAGTTTCCTCTAAATTGTGTGCCTTTTATATGTAGGTTTTAAATTTTTATTAAGGATCTAAGAGGTTTCAAAAGAGCCTTAAACTCTAGACTGTTGAGAATCACCAAAACTTTCAAACATTTTGCTTTGCTTGAGTAAGAGTGGGATTCCGATTTCTCCCGCACGTACACGTGTACGGCCATTCTCTGAGAGTGTCAAGTCCTCAACAACGTAAAATAACAATCGTTCAGCTTTCTCTATATTTTGCCTATCAGACCCCAGTTCGGCTATCTCTATACTCCCTCTTTTCACCATGATCTATTCACGCTCTGCCATTGTGCTGGGCATGGAGGGTATATTCAGATATACCCAATTCTGATGCGCTAGTTAAATGCTTTGGTTTATGTTGGATCCAGGACAGCGAAGCATGATTGAGGCCATGTCGCTATTTTTCTGTCATTTAAAGCTCCCTGCAGAGTAGAAGGGATACCTTCCGATCTATCTCTAGTACATGCATCACGTAATGAGTGCATTTTCATGTGAATGGGTACTCGATATTTTCCATCCTTCTACAGTTGAGGATATAAACCCAACACGTTTCCCAACTTTTATGTTGATGTGGCCACATGGATGTCATTAATCCATAGAAAAAGGACTTATTAGAAATGGGTTAGAGGGATTATTTTTTAATGGAAATCTGATTAGTATATTAGGAAAGTAAAATTTATAGCAGAACAAAAGCAATGAGAATCTCAACATGATCCCTACCCCCCAAAAAACCTAGCAAACAGGAAAAGCTTCCCCCTTCTGAATTATATCGAACTTGGATGCAGATATTGAACACGAGTACAGCTTAGCTTAAATTCTTTTAGGCTTAGAAATGATTCTAGGGGAGCGTGAACAGGGTGCAGATATATTTGCTGCAATCCAATAAAAATTGGGGTAATCATACTGAATGTTGAACAACATCTAACTTGTTAAAATATACCAGCTTAAGGTTGTTTTAGTAATTATCTTCATTTTTTTAGTAATTAATGAGGAGAAGACCAATTAGCTGTTTTGAAAATTCGAGCAGAACTTGAATTGGGGAAAACACAGAATAAAGAATAATCTTTCCTTAGGCCCCCAAATACAACTACCTGGCTTCAGTGATAAGGTGGCATAGGCAGTTAAGATGACTGTGAAGAAACCTTGTATAATCATCTGTAAAGTTTACTCTGAATGATTTACATGTGGACCAGATGTCTATGAAACTCCTTTCAATATTGACTCATGCAAAAACAAAAAACAAAAAACAAAAAAACTATGATAAGTCCAGTTTTGAACTTTATGGGAACCAAAAGCTGTTGCCAAATCTAAAACATTAGGAAGAGTTTAATAATATGTTCAGGCTCAACATCATACTTAGGGTTAATACTGGTCCCTGGGCCTGAAGAGTTTAACTCAATCCAAAGACATGACAGTAAAAGGTTTATCATGAGTGTGAGTGCTTTTCTTTTCAGAGGCCATTATTCATTCTGTTTGGTGGGCATTATTATGGAAAGATACACCAGCCACTGGGAGGAGGACCCTCTATGTTGGGGGACCTGAGTCATCACAATTCATGGTGAGATGCTCTACCATTTCTATTTCCTTGGCAATACTGAATAGACAATTCTATGTCACCTGTTGACTATATCTCTACCATTCTCATCTTAAAAATGAGAAAGAAATGTATGTCAAAATACAATTTTAGATTGCCCTCTATAGCTATAAAGGCTTCTCAGAAGGAAAGCATCACAAAAATATTGAGCTGATACATTATAAACATAAGTATAGTTCCTTGTCTTTGAGGGATCTACTGTGTACTGAAGGAAGCAAAGTCTCTCTCACACTGTCTCTACATCCGTCCATCTATCTACCTGTATGAATATTTATCAGCTCACCTCTCACATATCATACATGCAGTAGGATGTCCCCCAAAGGTACACAGATTGTTCTCTGGGCGTTAGGAGAAAGGAGAGGCTACTGGAGGTTGGAAGATGAATTCTTACTCTCAGAGCTGTCAGAGCAAATGTTCTTTGGGTCTGAGAGCTCTAACAAGAGTCGACATGAACACAAAAGGTGGAATTCTTGGATTCCCCATTCTTCATTATTTAGTTCTGTCACTTGGTTGTGTGACCTTACACAAGTCACATAACTTTTCTCAATTTGAACTTCGTGATCCATAAAACATGAATAATTAGAGATTTCTGTTTCCTACATACCAATGGCCATAGCAACTCTCCAAGGTGAATAGTATTTATTACAGTGGAAATAGTAGGATATGGAGGCTTACAAAGGCTAGGTAATTTCCCCAAATTTACAAAGATAGTCATGGATTCAAACCCAGGCCTTATGCATTTCACTTCAACCTTTTCTTTTTTTCCACTCTGCCTTGCCTGTTTTGCTCCCAGAACAATTCTGAGGATTAAATAAGCTATAAAATGCTACAGACAAGTGACGTGTGCATCTATTGCTGTGAAGAGGACTATAATGATTATAATTCTGCAGCAGGGTCAGGGGAAAGACATTCCATCCAGCACAAATCGAACCGCAGAGACCTCATTTCAAACATCACGTGGTCATGGTGATCGGAGTGTTCTACCAAGGAAAGCAGTGAATTCACAAAAATACTTGTAATTTCTATCTTTCTGGTTATAGCGATGACTATG
Organism: Mustela erminea; assembly: GCF_009829155.1. Taxonomy (NCBI): domain Eukaryota; kingdom Metazoa; phylum Chordata; class Mammalia; order Carnivora; family Mustelidae; genus Mustela; species Mustela erminea. The sequence goes on along the minus strand of NC_045619.1, from coordinate 137,792,908 downwards.
TAGCAACTCGCTGTCAACTTACTGCAAGTGTGTTGTGTTTCAAAGGTCTAGAAATGTGCCTCTGGTTTATCAACAGTGTTGAGGCATCTCCTTAGAAGAGCCTCTTTCGTAGACCCTGGCCCTCACCACTAAATCCTTTTGAGTGAATTTTTTCTTCAACTTCATGAGGATGCTGGGTAACTTTTAAAGACACTATTTCCCTCTAGCTCGAGCTTTGCAGACGCTGGTGCGTGTCTAAATGCAGACCAGGTCTGCTAATAGCACAGTGTTTACCTACTGTTGAATCTCAAATCAATCACTAAAGAGTCCAAAAGGAAGGTCAGCTGTAAACATTTCTGAAAGGTACTGGGTTGCTACCATTTATTTGGGATAAAGGTATTCAACATTTTAATTTAGTTTCTGCTGGAGTTTGGGAGAGAATACTGATTTATTATTATGGGGTATTGTGCACAATATTCTTAAATATGAATCTCTTCTCTGTGAGCTGGAAGATTTAAAAAAAATACCAGAAATACAATTTTTATGTTTCTATAACTTTTTCAGTGTTTGTTTGGATTAATTCTAAATGGCCCACTGAAAATAAGTAAATGAGAGCTAATGATAGTCCTTTGGCCAGTGGCCTAAATATACCCCAGGCTTTTCAGCACATGTAGATTATATTGCTGGAAGAAGAAAAATCCTCTTCCTTTAGGGCTGTCTGCTTAAAGATGGAAAAAGCCTTTTGTCACTTTAAGGAGTTCCACTAAGGATCTCCTTATGGCAATTGGGTGACAGCGGGAACATTGATGTTTCTACTGGAGCTCCACTCTACTGAATGGCTCATAGTTACAAGAATGAAACAAATCCTAGAACCATCAGATCACAGGGCTGAGTGAAAGATTCTCTAATTCTGCTTCTTAAACCCAATCTACCGTTGGCTTTCCCTTGAATTCTGAAAAAGGTATGCCATCCTCTTAGGAACAAATTTGATTCTTATTTAAACACAATTACCTAAAGGCCGTTTTGTCTAAACATTCCTTTTAAAAAGCACAGAGCCCACCTTGGAAGCTGTTTCACTTGGGACCTGTAATACAGAATAATGGGGACCCTGAGCACTTTTCAGTAGTATGAGTCCAAATGGTATGTACCATTTTTACAGAAAATTACCTTGTTGCCATCCCCTAATTCAGGAAAGAAAATGCTTTCAAATTGATGAAATATTGCCATGTCCTTAAAGCAATTTCAAAAATTGCATTGGAGTCAGTTTTGTTCATTTAACTCTATGGTCTTAGCTGGCACTGGCAATAGGCAATCTCTCCTTGTAAGGAAGATGGGTCGTAAAAATTGCCTTTTCTGAAAAGATGATCAGTCTTTGTGTGTGTTTCTTGTGCTCTATGTTATAAATTTGTCCGGAACTTACATGACATAATGATACCTAAAGAGGGTCAGTGTCTTGGATTTCTCTTCTTCAGGACCTCTCTCTGTCTCTTTCCCTCTCTCCCTTTTTCTGTCTCTCTCTTATTTAAAAGACTATAGGTTATACATAAAACTAAGTCCAAGCATAAACTAAATCAGCTTATTTGCAGCTTTCTTTTTCTCCCAATGGAAAGAATATTAAAAACTATCTGCATTCTTTGTAATGGGTAAGTGGATAAAATATTTAATGAATAGTAATTTCTTTAATTGAGTAATTTTTTAAAAGGTAGTCTGGCTATTCATATAATCTGATATTTTTTAGTATCTTGCTCTGGTGATTTACGAAATGATCATCTTAATGATTTGGGGGTATTAGAGGTCACCTAGTCCAGTCCCTGGACTCTAAATTGCCATTTTCCCAAGGTGACCTAGGAGTAGATGTAGGACCTCATCACTCCCAACATCCTATTTATAATTTCTGGTTGTCTTAGTGTGTTCTATCTTATACTTTAGGAATGTCTACAGTTTTGTGATATTACTGAAAATTAACACAGAGCACATCTCCAGAGTACACCTTTTCCCCTTTACTCTCTTTAACTAACCACCAACTCTTCACTTAGCTATTTTGATGCAATTCTTACTCACAGATGCTTGACCCTAGAGAATTACGGCACACGGCAGCTCACCTGAGAGACGGTAGGCTGACTCCCTGCTGTATTTTACATGAACTTCTCTACCCTTTTTCTATTTCAGTTTGAATGCTTGCGTTTGCTGGTGAAAAAAAACCATATGTTCGGGTAGAAAAATCGGACTTCAGTCTGGATTTCATGTAAATTTTCTCTCTCCCAACTGCTCTTGAAACACCATGATACTTTTTACTAAGTTTCTTAATTTTCAGTAAATAAGTTCATCAATGGGCAGTTTATAACATTATTATTTCTTCGGGCGACTGAACTTTAGGACACAGATGCACCATTGTTCTGGCCAAGTTAATTGTTTGCAACGCTGGGGACAACATTTGCAGATGAGTACATTTTGGGAAACTCTGTGGAACATGCAGGTATAAATAAGCTTCCTATGCGTGACTCACTGTCATATCTTCGCAGACAGACCGAGGAGAGGAAATAAAAACTCTGCATTTTGGCAATTCTTTTTTTGCACAGCAGCTTGTTAATACACAGAAAGGCATTTCAACCTTCGATTTAAATGGGAATAGGTTAAATCAAATGAATAATTGGAGTGCCATGTTCACATATTAACAGGTATAGACTATTTGATACCTTACAAAACGGTTCCTACCGTTAAAGCTGGTGGAGCCAACGCCACTACTCCGTCAGACAGGTGAGTGCTATTAAGTTGAACTGAATTGAGTATCAGCTGAGGCTTAGGGGGTTGGAGATATGATTGACTGACACATTTATCATGATGCTGGTCAAAGATAATGCACCAATCAACTCTATTTGATGAAATCACATCCACGTCTTGCTTTCTGCAAAGGAAGAGGTTTTTTGTTTTTGTTTTTTTTTTGTAGTTACCCTTCCATTCTCAAACAGGGTGTTTATTTCTGTCATTCAACAACCAGTCTGAGCCATTTTTAAAGTTTCACCTTTTCTTCCCTGGATCTTGTATTGCTATTGGTATTTTCACAATATTGGAAGGCTAAAGGAAACATGTTCTGTTCTCAATCCTTTGGTTGCAAGGGGACTCTATAAACTACATATTTAATGCTTTTAGCTCTACTTGCTTTCCTCCTAGGTATTCATTCATAAAGAGTTCAGATAAAATTTCACCAAAGGGTATGAAAAATATTTCAATACTCAAGACCCACTTGTTAATGGCAATATTTAATTCATGGTACTTACCAAATTGCATAATGTCTGCTAATTATAGAACAATCTACGTAATTAAATGCAGGGTAACTTTTTTTAAAAAAGGAGCAAACGTAAGAGGCATATATTTCCTAGTGCTACATCCCAATAATGTGTTGGAGCTCATACACAGAAAGGGGCAAGATTTATGAAACTGTTGAACATTATTGTGGGAAAATGTCCTTTCCTTTATATTTAAACCGGAAGACACAATTTAAAGAGTGTCAATCCAGGAGATCACATTCCTTGTTTGGGGGGAAAAAAAAAGGCTGACGAGGCTCTTGCTTGCTTCCAGAATTCAAAGAACTGAATGTGTAGAAAAGTAGTAAGAAACAAAGTTGCATAGCTAGGAAGACAGCAACTGTAGTCTAGATAAATAGAGTTTAGGTATTATAGTATCTGAATATTTTTTCAAATATTTTCCTCACAGAATTGTTTCACTCAGTCATTGCAAAAGGTCTTGAAATTATTACGATGGGATTCTGTTCCCAGATGACTCAGTTGAAACTTGCAGGTGTATAGCTCGGCAAAGATCATACTCTCTCCTCTTTTTTCCTCCATTCTTGTTATTTGAGTCACCAATTTGAAATGCACCATTACCACCAAATAACTATTTAGCAGTATACAATCACACAATTGTGTGAAGAGACAAACATAATGAGGGACACTAGGGAAATCGGATCCTTTATTCAGGGCACCTATCCCGCACTGAAATGATTGAGAGTTCTGTAGCTTTTGTAACAGAGTATCCTCTCAACAATTACCTTCAACTAATGGTATGCTAAACTGAACAGGAAATCAAGTCTTGGAATGAATAGATCCATTGGTCCAAGCGACAGAGAGCCCAGCACTGTTTTCAAATTGTTTCAAAAGAGCCAATGTTCTCATTATATAATTATAGCTCAACTAAATTAAAGGATTGGTACCTTCTCTGATTTTATATTATTGCTTTTTAAATTCAGCATTAATGATGTATCTTATTGCTTGCATCAGTGAAGCTGGAGATCTAGCATTTATTTTCTCACTCTGGCACCCTTCTGTTTTATGGCTAACATTGTATTTGTGAGCTGACAGTCACATATAAAACTTAGGGAGGCTGCTCACGAAATAACGCCATTGTTGTATAAAAATTATTTTTCAAATCTGAACTCATTTTCTGTACATGCTTCTAGAAACAGTAATTTCGGTGACTCTTACTAAGGGAGTAAGAAAATGGTAACGTTAAGTAATGAAGGTCAAGGGCACAAGGAATTCATATCTAAGACATTATTTTTCAGTTAATCAGTTTTTAACCACATTTAGGCTTCAGAAGGATGTTTTTAATTGTATGTTCATGTGAGATAATTTCCCCTCTCTTTAGATCAGCAGTTGGAATCTTCTGCTACCCTGTCTCCTAAGCATATATTGCCTTGTGAAATGAAATGGGAATTTGGACTGCATGACCCAAAGACCCTTACAGCATTTCCTAATGAATTTAGAATTGGTCAAATTTGACAAGTCACAAAAAAAAATCATTCCTAGAAAACTCCCCTGTACTGAAATACCACTCATAATACAACTAAAAAGCCATTCTTTCAGATATTAGAATTCAGGAAACTTTTTCAATTCTAGGTAGAAAGATTTAGAGAAAAAAATCATAAATTATTTTGAGGCATGATGTTTTCATTATTTCCCTTGATCTCTCATGAAGATATGCACTATAAAGAAGACTAGAAACAGCATAAAATTGTAAAGAAAGCAACCGAGGATCAAGTTAGAGGTAATGAGTTGGCTACATAGATTTTATTGGAAGAACTTAATATTAAATATAATTTCCTAAAACTTTATAAAATCCCACATATCCATCAACAAAATGATTTATAACATTTTCTATATCCATTCTATGGAATGTTATCTAGCTATTAAAAAGAAGTGAGTTAGATCAATGTACCCCAAAGAATATTCATAACATATTAAGAAAAACAAGTTGTAGTACATTACATAAATTAAAATCCACTTTAAAAAATTAGCATTACAGTGGCGTCTGAGTGGCATGGCTGGTTAGACATCTTGTTTTGGGCTTAGGTCATGATTTCAGGGTCATGGGATTGAGCCCCATGGCTGACTCCAGGCTCCACACTCAGCACGGAGTCTGCTGCAAATTCTCTCTCCCTCTCCCTCTGTCCCTCCCATTCGTGCTCTCTCTCTCAAATTAATAAATCAACCTTCAAAAAAATAAACGTAACCCCCCAATTGGTACTAAGTATCTTGGTACTATGTATCTTTGTGAATGTTTACGCAAGCCTAGGAAAAGGTTCAGAAGGCTTTTAATCTTGGTATTTCACTGGTTCTGCCAAGTTAGAGTTTTAGACTTGCAAAAAGTAATTTTTTTTAAAAAAAAGGACTGTTTTTTAAACTGTCAAAATCAAACATTTTTTTTAAAGATTTTATTTATTTATTTGACAGACAGAGATCACAAGTAGGCAGAGAGGCAGGCAGAGAGAGAGAGAGAGGAGGAAGCAGGCTCCCTGCTGAGCAGAGAGCCTGATGCGGGGCTCGATCCCAGGACCCTGAGATGAAGGCCTGAGCCGAAGGCAGAGGCTTTAACCCACTGAGCCACCCAGGGGTCCCTCGAACATTTTTTTCAAACATTTCTGTGAAAGTGTTTTTGTGAGTGAGTGCATCTTCTCTTTAATGGGTTTAATTAAGTCTGATTGGCAGGTTTCTCAACTTCTGTGAGATTGTTTCTCTACCCAAAGGGATAACAGCATCTACCTCAGATGGTTGGTGCAGCAATGACTAATACCTATGGTTGCTAGGCAACAGGCTATGTTCACAAATTGATGTACCTAGTTATACTCCCAATACATAGTGATGTCCGCTACAGTATTTTTTTTTTAAAGAAAGAAATGATAAATGTTATAGCCAGGTGACTAAAAAGTTAACCATTTCTGCAGACCATAAGTGGAACTAAAATACAAAATGATGAGTGGGGCTGAGGCCAAGGCTTACCAGATTGGTTTGTATTGTTCTGGTACACTGTGCTGCTTTTAAACACCACTCCCACGGGATGATAAAAACTAAGAGATCTCTATGATAAAAACTAAGAGGTCTCTGTAGGAGAAAGACGACATAAGCTAGTTTTTTTGGTTTAAAGCAAGGTGCTAAGGTAGCTTTCTTTGCTTAATGAAAGCTGAAAAACACTGTTGCCCCATATGCAGAGTATGTGGGGTAGCTGGTCTAGAAAGATAAGAGAACACATATATTCTTACAGCAAGAACTGACTCTACTGGATTATAATGAAAATAAATGTGAAATTAACAACAACAAAAAAACAAACTTAGAGATTTTGGGGCTAAATAATGCATTCCTACATAACCCATGATTTTAAAGGAAAATCTTAATGGAATTTATAAAATAGTTTTCATTAAATGAGGAAGCACTATTTAACAGAACTTACATGAAGTTAAAGGTATCTGTCCTTTTAAAGGTAGTTATATAAACTTAAGTAGATCTAAAAGACTGAAAATGAGTATGTTCAGTTAGAGAAATTCACCTGATTGAATATAAAGAATGCAGAATATAGGGAATTTAAAAAAATAAGATGAGAAATACATAAGACAATAAAACAATATTAGACTATTTCAAGCAAATCAAAGTGGTTTTTTGCATTAAATATATACTGGAAATAAATAAATACATATCATGTTCACTAATGAGAAATCTCTAAATCATAAAAATTAATCTGCACAAATTTATCTACAAGTCAAGTAAAACCACTGACCAGAAGTTTCCATGACATTTAATGAGGTGACTGAACTCATATGGTAAATGGCTAGGACACCCTCCAAGGAGAATAAAAGTTAAGGATGACTTTCTCTCCTAAATTTCAAGACTTGGTAATACTATAATGAAAAAAGTGAGATAATGTTGTAGTAAGAATAGAAAACAAGTATAAACACCTAGAAATAAACCTCAGTATATGTTAAAAATCCATATACAACTGATGTAGAATTAGCAATAGATTACTGATCTCTCTTTATAGTCTTGTTTGTTCTGAGAATGCCTTAATGAGATAGAAAACTCATGAATGATTATCCACTCTACCTTCCCATGTTTTAAAAAGTGCTGATTGACCTAAGGCTCTAGAGAGAATGACAGTAATGGAAATTTCCCTTTGGACAAAGAAGAAACCTAGAAGGACGCAAACTTGACTTATCTCTGGTCAGTGTGGTCCTTATTTGCAAATAGCATAATACAGAAGAAAGACAAGTGAACCCAATTGTACAACCCCTTCTTCTTTTCCCTCTTCATTGAAATCAGTAGTCCTCTATCTTTCTCAGGATGAATTAACTGTCAAGTGAGAAAAATTGGATAAAAAGACCAGTATCAATGAGCAAGTAACTTTGTCCTTATAGGTGCTCTTCTTTTTGGAGGTTCTGAGACACAGAAGTGACGAAATTGAGAAAAGCAAGAGCATAGCTAGGATTTCTAACTCCTTGTTGACACTTTCATACTCTAGCTCACATGACTGATAAATAGACTGCAAGTTCCTCATGGCTAAAAATTACTCTTGAATTGCTTTAGAAATCAAACGATAAGAAACTTCTTTCTTTAGTCTAAGCTGTCTCTCACTCTATGGGACAAATCTCCAGCAAACTGTCCATATCCCTACACTCACAGACTTTCTTGCTTAAACCAGAGCTTTTTTTTTTTTTTTTAACTCTTTTACAAAGCTCCAAAAAATGTAGTATAGTGCCTACATTGTTTCTTAGTGCCACTGTGAAAAGAAGGGAGATCCTTCAATACTAAGTGAGTCTCAAGACTGTTAAACCCTGGGAACTGATGGATTAGATCATTAGGTAAAATGCCTCTATAAGTAAGATTTGCCAAGTTTCTAATGTTACTAATCTTTAACGTACCGTAAAAATTGCTGTGGATTTACATGGAGCAATTATTTTGAGTACAAGGAAGAAAACCTCATTACTCAGAGTTATTACTAATAATCACCATCATTAACATTACTGGCAAGAGGGCAGTTATATAGCAAGTTAGACTAGGTTAGTACCAGAGACAGAAAACAGAAAAACCCTCCCCTGAGGGCCTATAGTAAGTTTACAATTTGCATAGAGAGTCTGTAGTAATGAGCTGTCTGTTAAGAAGGTCTGGCGCTCTGTTATGAGTCTCTTCAAAGAGGTGAATCTCCCATGAATTACAGTCGCCGTCTTTAAGCACCTCTGAAGTTTTAGTTCTGTAAATGCATCTGTTGCCTTGACTGGTATTTTTAAGCTAAGTGAAATTCTCATCAGGATGGGAAAACTTTGCTTGTTCTCAAGGGAAATACGTTGCCAAGAGAGCAAATACAAGATGAGAGTTAGCCTCACTCACACATACATAAACCAGACCGCTTTTCCAGAAGACTGTACTCTAAGTAGATTCCATGGCTTATGGGCTTATTAATCCAAAATCCTTCTTGAGAGAGCCCAACAACCAAGAAATGTGGTACTTGGACAGCATCTGAAATGAAGCATGAACGGTACTTTAAGTTTACAGGACAATCTGTCAAAAAATTCCTGTCTCTTTCCTGCCTCTCAGTAGACAATACTATTATTTTTAGAAAGGATATTTTGCCATGGACCTGACTACAAGTTAACTCATTGAGATTTGATATATTATTTTATCATTTTAACATTTTCTGGTTAAAATCGAATGCTAAAAACCTTGAAGGATTTGACATACCAGCTAGAACCTAAGACTGATGTGTCTGAAGACTTCAGTTTTGACATCTTAGCATGTACATGATCAGATGAAAGAAAAGAAATGTACTAAACACAAAGATGTTACACTGAGATTAAAACCACCAAAGGCTAGAGCCTACTCTGTGCATGATTACTATCTCTGTATGAATCCCAAGAAAAGAAATGTCTACGTCAGAAAGATGGGTTTGATAAAATATAAATAAGAGGTACAACCAATTTGTGGGGTAATTTCAAAGAATTGTACTGTGAACCAAAAATTATCTAAAATCTCATACATATTTGGTAATGCATTTAGAAACCCTGATGACATAGAATTTCTTACTAAAATCATATGTAACCCAGGCCTTTAAAATATAGATGCACGTTTTATATTTATTTTATTTTAAAGTTATTTTGGTTTTGCTAAGGGGTTCGGGTGCTTATACTCTCTTCTATTTGGGTTGACATTCCTAGAAAATACTCCTTGGATAACTGTATCAATTGAAAATGTAAGGGGTCTTTTTCAGAAAGACATTTAAATAATTTTAGTATTAGAGAATGTGAAATGAGAACTACTTATTACATGTCCTCCTCTGATAAAATACTCATAGGTTTTCACTGGCCTCTTTTTTTAAATCCATTAATTAATGATCTTTCATTAATCCCATCTATTTCTCATGTTTTAAACACTAGTTTATCAAATTATTTACCTTGCACTATTTATATTATTTTTAAATGTTTGTTCAGGTTTCTGTCTCAAAGAGATGTAACAAAGCACAGTGCTTTAGAAGCTAAAGGTAAGAAACCTGTGGTGGAATTCTGGTGCCGAAAGACGGGTTTAACGGTACAACCCATCTCGCAAGTTTGGCGAAAGGATGGGTTGAAGTCATTCATGCACATAAGGCAGGTACTAAACACAATTATTCCAGCAATCGCTAGTATCAATAAGAGAATGATTTTCTTTACTAAGATGGTGTAAGTGGGGAGTCTTTCCAATGATGTGCCATGACTTACCTGTGTGCAGCCTGGTGTTGATCCATGTGTCCTCCTCCCAACAGAGACAGGGGCATCAGGAGCCCTGGAGGACTGTGTCTTGCCACAGGCTGCCTTATGATTCCCCCTAACTCTTAGCATTTTTTCAGTTTTTATCTTCATATGAAAGTGATGAGAAATCATGGGTTAAGGACTCAGAGAAGATAAATTTCTATGTTAAAAAGAAGTTTCTTTAAAAGAAAATAGGTACAGAAAAAATCATTACTTAAGAACTTTTATTTTATTTTATTTTGAAGATTTTATTTATTTGACAGAGATCGCAAGTAGGCAGAGAGGGAGGGGGAAGCAGGCTCCCCGCTGAGCAGAGAGCCCGATGCGGGCTCGATCCCAGGACCCTGGGATCATGACCTGAGCTGAAGGCAGAGGCTTGAACCCACTGAACCAGTTAGGCACCCCAAGAACTTTTAATCTGTACAGATAGATGTTCATTCTAAACTCCTAGGTGGCTTGATTTCCCTTCCTATGTTAGCCCCTCTTGAGTTTTCTGCCTAAATAATAAATTTCGTGAACTTAATCGAGATAAGGACTTCACCCTTTTTTTGGGTGAATCTGCATCACTACTCATTTTTGTCTTTTATTTTGTGTGATTAACTTCGAAATCTTTAAAAAAAAAATTCCAACCTAAGATTTTCAGTATTTTGGATGGAAAAAAGCATTATTTAATCTAATTTCTGCTCTGATCCATGTGTTATCTCATCGATAAATGTAGTATTAGAAATACTGTGAAATACTTGCTTCTTAGTATCTCAAAATTTTTACTAAGGCATTTAGACTTAAAAGATAAAAGGCCATGGAAAGAGCTGAATTTTGCAATTTTACTTCCTCCTCTACCTCTCACCCAGAGCGTGTTTTCTGGGCCCTGGTGCTCTGGGGAGAGGAGACTGAAATATTGACACAATTAATTTAAAAATAACTAAATGTGTAACTTAATTAAGACAGATTCATTTAGGGGCGCCTGGGTGGCTCAGTGGGTTAAGGCCTCTGCCTTCGGCTCAGGTCATGATCTTAGGGTCCTGGGATCAAGCCCCACGTCGGGCTCTCTGCTCAGGGGGGAGCCTGCTTCCTCCTCTCTCTCTCTGCCTGCCTCTCTGCCTACTTGTGATCTCTCTCTGTCAAATAAATAATAAAAACCTTTAAAAAAAAAAAGACAGATTTATTTATATTCATTTATATGAGAGTCTGGTATATATATACTCCCGAAAGCTGAAGAACAATATAGGGGAAAAAATAATCTGAAAATTGGAAAATCATATCATGATCTTTCTCTCTCTCTTTCTCTCTCTCTTTTTAACACTATTTGGGAGGTGTTGTCATGCTGGGCAGACTGTCTCAGTCCAATGAGTTAAACACAGACGTTTCCTTGAAGCAAAGCCAGAAAACATCTGAACTAGAAAATGTATTAAATGGCATGGTCAGAAAATCAGTTTGCCACCATTATCTTTTTTGGTGTGTGAAAATAATGTTAGAGAGTTTGAAAACTGAATCATTTACATAATTTCTTTAGTGATCATTATTTCTGGGGGTCGGTTTATCCATAGTCTCAATATAGCCTTTCTTCAGTCCCTCTGTCTTGTTTTGGTTTGATTTTTGAGTTTTTGTCATTTTTTAATTTTGGTTTCTTTTGTTGTTGTTTGTTTGTTTGTTTTGTCTCAGTGAAACACATACACAAAGGTAGGTAACTGAATTTTTCTGTGGGAACAGGTTCAAGGCACAGCCTCGAGTACTTTGGAGGTTTTGAAACCATGTTTCTGAAATTCAGGTGAGCTTCTACATTCCCGAAGATATTTTACCCATCTTAGGTCACTGCATCAGGCATGAAACATATACAGCTAAAGACAAATTACATCAGAAATTATAAGTCATAATCATAACCGTGTGGGGACTTTCCATCATGTGGAAATATAATTCTAGAAACTTCAAATGCTAGAAAATAAAGGGGATTGCACTGTTTTGCCCCCTGTCACCAGAAGAAAATGTCACCAAGGACATCGGTTATATCACTTACTTCCCGTTGGTTCTATTTACATTTATATACTAACTGGGAATTTCAGGGTTCAAGAGCCCCGAAATGGGGTCACTGCTGACACTCAGGCTACTGCATGATGTTCTTTACATGGGTCTAATGGAAATGATCTTAAGGCAATTAAGGCATTTGTAAAAGTGCAAATGAAAAATCGCCAGCCTCCTCCTGACAATACACACGAACTGACCTGAAGCCTTTCTCAGCAACCATTTGCTTTTGTTTCATTTGCCCAAATAGCTCTAACTATGAACCTCTTCTTGTGGTCCCTGTTTCTAGACTCTCATTTGTTACTGGAGAGACCCGCTGGGTTTCCTCAAAAGTCACCACATCCAGAAAGTGCTTCCCCATGGAAAAGGTCTGGGTGCGTGACTTTGACTGAGCTGCTCCCATAATTACTGCTAATCCTATATTTTATTGTTTGATTATTTTAAAAAATATCTCATCTACAGATCCACCTAGAATACATCCTTCTGTCTTGCCTTAATATTCCTTAGGTTCCTTCATAGTCCTTCCATCACCTTGGATTCCTTTCTCGTTCTGGATGTTTTTGCCCATATTTTCAATTGTTTAAATATCCATCAGCATTTCTGAAATCTTGGAGGAAGAACAACAGGCAGGGTGTAAAACTGGGTATTTCTCACCTCCTGATCAGTTCCTCTTATCAAGAATAACTAAAATTAAGTTTAAGTTGGTCATTGCTATGCTCAAAATAAACAGTCATTACTTCAAATCCCTGTATCATAGTTGAAATAGACATGTGCTCATTAGGAGATTATTCAAGATTATTTATCTTGTACCTCGAGTTGTTAAAATAATGTCATGCAGTGATTAAACTGTGCAATAGCACAAGGCTTAAGGGTCTAATAGCTTTTTAAAGTAATGATGGATGCTTCCTTATTGTTTACTTGGTAGTTTTTAATGTTCTCTCTGGATTGCTCATGCCCGGGAACGGTGCGTTATGTAATGAACTTCTAAACAATCCCTATTTGTCCATTAATATCCAGGTTAACAGCTTCCACAACATCCTGCCTGTTTCATCACCGGAAAGTTATTTAACCTCCTGGATGCCGAGTACCCACATCTACAGAAATGAAGACGAGGAGACAGACCTTCCGGTTATTGTGAAGTTTACATTAGGTAGGAGGCATTTGCAAGATTCTCAGTAGGTAAAGCGTAGTCATAGGCAACAGAATGGTTTATGGTAAGTTTGTTCCCATCTTGAGGAGAACATCAAGGAGAAAAGGAGCAAAATGTTGCAAGTGGTTAGCCGGGTTTGGTGCCTTTGGTTTTCTTTCATCGGGGTTTTGTTTTGTTTTTTTTTGGAGGGGCGCCCCTAATTTAGATCTTTGTTCTTTTCCCCTGTGGGTGCTCTAAACTCATTATCAGCCTTTGCATGGAAGGAAGTGGTGTTAGGTTAATGGAGGACCTACATGAGAGGCCAAATCAGAGTGAGCATTGTTTCAAAAGATGTGACGAGGGAAGCAGAACTGAACACATGAACAGGGCAGGACAACAGAGAAAGTTATGATGAGTAAAATGCGGAGAAGAGATATAACCTAGGAGCTTGGTCATTAATAGTCCATGATAGTTTCTTTTTCTCTCTCTCTCCTTTTTTTTTTCCCACACTGTGGGTCATGAGATCAGTTTAGTTGGTTATAACCAGAACTTTTTCTTTCCAATAAAGGAAAGAGGAAGGAAAATATCATGGGGTTGATTTTTTTTATTCGAGTTACGTGTATGCTTACTATTTTGGTTACCATAGATTATTGTAAAATAAATAAATAAAAATATCAAGAACATTCTTAGCTTCATTCTCTTCATAATGCCAGGCCTTAAAAACACAGGAATATGAAACAACATTTTAGCTGAAGAGTGACTCTCGATGCACTTAAATATTGAGTTTGCGTAAACCACAGTCACTCACTAATCACTCAGTCACTCACTAATATTTGTTCAAAGGTTACTCAGTCAGTCACTTACTGATATTTGTTCAAAGGTTTTTTGTGGGATCTTTCTAGTGTTCCCAGTGATTGCTTCTGAAAGTAGGGATGATATATTCTTTTTCTCAAAGATTTTATTTATTTATTTGAGAGAGAGAGCTAGCCCAGTGGGGGAATGGGGTGGGCTGGGGAAAAGCAGAGGTAAAGGGACAAACAGATTCTGCACTAAGCATGGAGACCCACACAAGGCTCCATTCACAACCTGAGCTGAAATCGAGAGTTGGGACTCTTAACCAACAGAACCACCCAGGGGTCCTGGGATGCTATGTTCTTTATGAAAGTTGGACATTTCGTAATTCAGCCAAGTGTGAAATAATATATCATGATTCTACCAAAAAGAAAAATCAAAATCCATTTGCTTCATTAGAAGGACCAAGCAGGACCCGGAAATTTCCAAGGCAGGCTTGGTCAGCTGACAGCTGTGGTCTCAGATGAGCACCTTGGATAGCTCCAAAGTAAACCAGTGGCTTTGCCCAAGGGGCAACAGGCTCTTTCATCTGAAGTTTGTTGAGATTCACAAGATCCGCACTACTCTCAAAGTAGACCTTGTTAATCTTAAAGTGGCAGAACCCATTCATTCAGAGCTTTGTTTTCATCCCTGGATATCATCTTAGTTTTATTTTCTATGGCTGGTAATCTGTATTTTCTGTGGGCAGTAATCCAAATATCTAAGGAAATACAGACCCACAGTTGGATAAACAGAGATGTTGGTGTCAACCATTGAGTGTCTTGAGTTGACCTTCAAACGGTCTCTCTCTTTTCTGGAGCACTATGAGGAATCAAATTCTCTACCCAGAGAGCTCCCTACCTTCAGAATAGGAACAACCTAAAGTCACAGAACTGTCTTAAGTCAGTGAAACATAGTATGAAAAAACAGATTTAAAGTATGGAAATGGTGTCTGGTCTCAGATCTGTCCATTTCTACCTTGAGATGGTAACTTAAAATGCCTGGTCTTACATTCTCAGCTATGCACTGGAGCTTTTAACACTGTCCTATTTAATTTGTAGACCAGTGGTGAAAATCAGATGATGCATATATAAGAATTTAGTAAGAGCTAAAGATACTCAGAAATAGTAGCATCTCTTATGCATGTATTTAGAAGTTTGTTTGTTTTTTTTAAATATCTAATTATGGAATTTCAAGCTAAATTAGATTTAGGATTATCAGGTAAAGTGGGGTAATATTTTCAAATATTACCTCTAATTCTTCTTTCTTATATTCTTTGGCGTCTCCTTCCTAGAAACTTCATGGTATTTCCGAGTAGGAAACAAGCTATGACATGATCTCATTTTCACCTTTAGGAAAATTATTTCTGTAAGATTCTGGGATAAATGGAATGAAGACTGGGCCTAGGCATTGTTAGCTAGCCATAGACCTAATTCCAGAATCCTGTCTTATCTCCTCTGGGGATCATCCTTTAGACTGCTCACATGGTTTTTATATGCTTCTCTCCCTAAGTGCACACATGGTCTTTGCTTAATTCCCTTCCCATTTCCAAAGGACTTTATAGCTGGTATCCAGGTCTGTCTTTCTTATACCCTTCCCATCATTTTCTATTGCCTTTGGAGAACTTCCTTCTAACTACTCTACAGGATATTGATGGTGTCTACTGTCTAACAACACAATTTAAGTTTTATAGGTTCCACAGATAAAAACTCAAGCTTAGTTCTCCTGTAGTCACAGTTTCTGTGTTAAATAGTGAGAGCTCTGAGCCCTGGACTAGGTATTCAGCCCTGGACCAGGTATTCTTTCCATACTTTCTTTGAGGTATTTTTCTAATATGGTTAGAATTAGAATCCTATCTTCTAGTTGATATTCTTACTAGTATCTGGTTCTCATCTTTTTTTTTTTTTTCTTTTCTTTTCAGTCTTTTTGGTTTAAATCCTCCTAATCAATCAGGCAGTATCTGTGTGATTTCCAATCTCACAACCCATGTCTACGCGAGATAATCAGTTGCAGTTTGTTCTGAGACATTAAGAGGCCTATATGAGTCCTGTGCCTTCCTGGTCTTTGCAAAGACTATTTCATTAAGTTTATTTTAATACTGGACCCTATCCCCAGTCTGAAGGGACATGTTTTAGAGGTCATTGTTTATAGATCTGTATCTGTTTCATAAATAGATTCTTATATTTTCTGATTTTTTTAAAAAATAAGAAACTTTAAAAATATTTTTTCTTCCTTCTATACATATGAAAGAAGATATTGAGTAATGTTTCAGAAACTCTAAATCTCCCATTTATATGGGGAATATGGGGCCTCTGCTCATAATGTCCATGACACAGGGCCAGAGAAAATAGTAAGTAGATAGTTTTCTGTCCTTGTAAATGCTAATTTATGGTGGATGAGGCAGAATGTAGAAGACCCAACAACAGAGTAAAAGATCCACTGTTGAAAATAAAATTGTGTACAGGGAAAACATAATAGAAAATAGTAAGAATTTTGATAAGAAGGAAAGAGATAAACTTAGGTCTTTCTTCTTCTTCTTCTTCTTCTTCTTCTTTTTTTTTTAGTGAGGAAATGTGGTTTTAGGCCACAGATGTTTCCTTTTACAGAACTTCATTTCCACTCAGAAACAGAAACATAACACTCTTCATGGTAGGAATTCAGTCACCTTGTATTTAAATATTTATCCTGTGAGGAACTAATCACATGAAGACGCATCCCTCCCCCTGCTAAATTCCCTAATTTCTGACTCTTCTTGGTTACCTCTGGAAAGGAAGAGAGGAAGTTGCTCTCCTGGCATCAGGAGTTGGTGATTGTTTGGTTCAATGTCCAGGCCTTGGATTGATTGTCGCTCTGCTCTGCATCCAGCTCTGATGTTCCCAGTTGTCCTGTGTTCTCCACACTGTGTGATTTATATGTGTGCACGTTTTTATAATCTTGAAGCCTCTTTCAGTCGGATGGCGCTCTTGGCCACCTCTTGGAGATGCGTGTGAAACTTTGAGAGGAGAGATGTCCTCTACTAGCCTTCACTCTCTTTTCTCCAATCTGAGATTTCTCTAGTCTCCTTCCCACCGTCCAGACAATATTATATCCTCTCTCAGTGGGAAAGTTACTAATTTTCCCTTGTGCATTCACATTTTGGTTTATGATATAAACTCTATAATCTGATTCTCTCAACATTTAACATTTCAAATGAAAAGCACACTTTTGGAATTCAAAAATGTCCTTTTGGTCCCCTCAAGCCATTGACTGCCTGATCTAATACTCACCCACTAAATAAAGTTGGACTGGTTACTAAGAATTGCAATCTTCTGGATACAGGGAAAGCAAGAGAACCTAACCTACTGAACTATTTTCCATATTAAACAAAGCTGACAACCATAAAGCTTTAAGTACAGTTCCTGACTAAAGTAAACTTTCAATAAAGATCAATATTTGAATTTGATATACTTAGTCTTCCTGAGGAGCACCATAAGCAATAGTATGATTGGACTTGTTTGGAAAACAGTTTTAAGTTTAAAATTTATACCTGAGGAAAATGCAGTAAACCCTTGACATTTGAAATTATAAATTTTTAGTGTGATTTGTAATTTTACGAAGCTGTGAGTTGGAATGTACCGGTTACCTGACAATGCAAGAGTAAGTCACTTAGATAATTAACTGAACTTGCAGTGAGAAATACCCATATCGGTGCCTCAAGATAGCTTTCTGGTTTTTTATGCGTCATCTCATTTGGTATTGGGGGAACTCATCAAAGCTATCTATGTATATACTTCATGTCACATGCTAGTGTTGTTATGTAACTGTTCCTATTTTAACCACTGTTCTGTGAAATAGATGACAGTTTTCTCCTCTTTGACTCAATTTAGCAGGTTCATAACAGAAATAAAAGGAAATGCTTTATTATGAGCTAATTGGCAATAGGAAAATACATTAAGATCCTTGGATATAATGTTTCAAAATAACTGAAATTAAATTATTATCATATTAATATATTTCTATAACAATGTGTTTTGAGTATCCTTAATTTAATTACTATTCTTGATGATGTCTTAAATATGCATTTATAAGACATGATTATATTTCCCCCAAAGTTGGTTTCTGTTATCTTCTTATCCACTGCATTTTTGCTAATTAAACGTTTTATTGCACGTTCTTAACCCAGACATAAAAATAATTTCAGATTGTTATACCAAACATTCAATTATAATGTAAGGATTCTTGAATTATGATATATTTAAAATATCTTTGCAGCTGCCCTTCCAAATCTTAATTACTTAATCCTGTCTATAGCTATGGGCTGTTTTCAACACATGAGCTATAAATAATAATTATTTTACTCTTTAAATTTGTTTTCCTCCCTATTCCATGCAGTTAAATCAAAAGGATTTTAGTTATTAAACTGGAACTTTCCGTATTGCTTATTACTGTGTCAGCAATACAGCTGGTTACTAAAAAATAAATTGGTCAGTATGTTAACAACACTAAAGTGGCATGAGTCAAGAGGTGGAATTAAATTTGAGTATGTGCCGTAACCTGATTTTGTGTGACCTGCCATTCTTAGAATCCCAGAAGAAAGCTTAATAAAATTTGGTTTTAGCTGCCCTGAAGCTTTAAGAGCTCCTCTGGAGTGGGTAAAGTTATGGGCGAATCTTGAAGAGCAGAGCTTATCAGGTTTGTGCCTCATTCTTAAAATGACTTAAATTTATAAACTGAATTCATACAATACATACGGTCTCCAGACATTTAATTTCAATATCCAGCATTGCAGAATTGGAGGTGATTTTTCACTCCATCTGCTCTAGTCTATCCCTGACGATGGGTGCCCTGTCCGGAGGATCCCAGCAATTCTGATGCTCAATGTCTCTAGTGAGGAATAAAACTACTATAAATGAGAACCTATTAAATTTTTGAACAGTGATGACTGCTAGAATGTTCCTCCTCTTCATAACCTAGAGTAGGCTATTCATTTGTTTTAGTATTATTTTCTGATGCCACACTAATTAATTCCTTCTAAATATAAATTTTCAGATCTTTGGAAGCATCTAACACATATTTTCTGAGTTTTCTTTTATTCCAATAAATACCATTCTTTCTTTGTAGTTCTAAAAGAAAATGACCTGTAATTGCTTATTTATGAAAATTGCTGTTGAAGATTGTGGCTCCCCCACCACCTTTTTTTTTTTTTTTTAATGCTTTACTCAACATTTTACCCAGCCCTAACAAACAAAACACCAAAGCACACTTTATATACTTCCATTGAGAAAAATAGCAAAAATTATGAAAAGTCAGAGATGTCCGCAAATCTCTGTAGAATACTGTAGATCTTAACTGTTGGACCATCTTGAGTACAGTTAATCAACAATCAGTGAATTATTTTAATTTTCCTAATGGATATTTTTCTAATTGTCTATTTAATGGATTTCGAATTTCACATGGTTTATTTGCTTTTTAAAGTTTTTTTAAAGATTTTATTTATTTATTTGAGAGAGAGAGATCACAAGTAGGCAGAGAGGCAGGCAGAGAGAGAGGGGGAAGCAGGCTCCCTGATGAGCAGAGAGCCCAATGTGGGGTTTGATCCTAGGACCCTCAGGTCATGACCTGAGACAAAGGCAGAGGCTTAACCCACTGAGCCACCCAGGCACCTCTGCTTTGTTTAGTTTTTGAAGAATCTCTCTAAGCGAACTCTAACATAGAAGACCACTAATGAAGACTGAATATGTAACTGTTCTAGAAGCAGAGGAAGGGCCATGGTCCATTCTCTGGGCTGTCTTCTATCTCCTGAAGTGCTCAAGGAAATTATGAGACTCAAAAAACTCTGGACTGGATAAAGCTACTTTAAGACCACTGATCTAAACTCTTTCTCTCCCACTCATTGAAAAAGAGGAGATCTATAGATGAAGGGGATTTTTAGAACTTCCTAATTTCACATACGAGAAAAGGGACAGATAGTGAATGAATCAGGGTTATCTAGAGAAACAGTACCAATAGGAGATAGATAGATAAAAGGAGATTTATTATGGAAGTTGTCTCATCATGATTATGGAGCAAAGAGGCCCTGCATATGCCCTCTGAAAGCTGGAGACCCAGAAAAGCTGAGAGTGCAATTCACTTCCAGTCTGAAGTCCTGAGAACCAGTAGCTTCAATAACCCAGGACAGGAGAAGACGCATGCCCAGCTCAAAGAGAGAGGAAATTTCCCTTCCTCCATTTTAAAAATTTTTCCTATTAGGGCTCTTAATAGAGTAGATGACGCCCACCCATGTTGGTGAAGGCAGATCTTTTTCCCTCAGTCTACTGATTCAAATGCTAACCTTTTCCAAAAGCACCACACAAACACTGCCATAAATAATGTTTTACCAGTTATTTGGGCATCCCTTACCTTAGCCAGCCAGGTAGATACAATAAAATTAACCATCAGAGAGATGGGTGAATTAACCAGATCTTTAAGATATTTTCACAATAAAGTAAAAGAATAATCATCAACAAGAAACAAAGTGACACACCTCAAGTATTTCTAAAAAGGAAAGAAAATAAAATGAAGAAAAAAAATACTAATCCAACAGATGGGAAGCTGGAGGAAAAAAACAACCAGACTGGTTGAAAATACAAATTATGATAGACTTAGTAATATATGTTAGTAATAGATATCCATATAAACATTAGACTAAATTCTCCAGTGGAGAGACAAAAATTATTACACTGGATTAAAAAGCAAAGTTTGGTTGAATGATCTGTAGAAATACTGTTCTAATAAAGGGAAGTTGAACAGGCAAAGGTAAAGAGATTAATAAAGATAAAACCCAAAGAAAAGTGATGCATTTGTAATAATGAATGAAGTAGTTTTTGTTAAAAGCATAATCTGAGTAATTATTAACTAGCAAAGCATAATTTGAGTAATTATTAACTAGCAAAGGAATATCATTTTAATAACAAAATAATTCAAAAATCTCAGGAGTCTAGTAACAAAGTATCAATATACATGAAGTAAAAATGGGAGGAATTAAAAGGAGAAATTTAAAAAATAGTCACAGTAAGATATTTTTATAGATCTTTCTCAGAGAGTGATAGATTAAGAAAATCCAAAATGTTAGAAGTTTTCTGTGATATTGTGATTTATAACAAATACATACTTGTTTTTTTCATTGTCCTTGACAGGGAGCCCTTGAAACCCTAGGAATTTCCCAAATGAAGCAAACAACAAATGGGTCTATTGTTATGTTAATGAGGTGACAGTTGGATCCTGCCTAAGGGTGGGGCTGGTTGTCAGGAGAACCAAAGCTGTGTCTAGAAGGTTGGAACTTTTAGTCCATAATCCCCTCCCCAACTCCACCTCTGGTCAAGGGAGAGTGACTGGTAGATGGAATTCAATCACCAGTGGCCAATGATTTAATCAGTAATGCCTATGTAAGGGTGTCCCCATAAAAACCCAAAAGGAAGGGTTTGGAGGGCTTTAGGACTGTTGAACACGTGGGGATCTGGAGAGAGTAGTGAGCCTGGAGAGGAACTGGAAGATCTGTACCCTTCTCCATAACTGGTTCTTCCATCTGGCTGTTCCTGACTTATAATCCTTTCACAATAAACTGGCTATCTAATATGTAAAACGTTTCTCTGAGTTCTGTGAGATGCTCTAGCAAATTAAGTGAACCCAAGAAAGGAGCAGGTTGTGGGAAACTGATTTATAGTCAGTCGGAAGTTTAGGTAACCCAGACTTGTGCTGCTTGGCATCTGAATGTGGGAAGGGGCAGTCTCGTGGGACTGAGCGCTTTAATCTGTGGGATCTGATGCTCTCTTGGGGTTAGATAGTATCAAAATTAAGTTGAACTGTAGGACACCCCGTAGATATCCAGGACATCACTTCTTGGTTGGGGAATCCCTGGCCTTCCACACACATCGAACTTGGCTCCAGGAACCCAAAAGCTCCCGTATGTTTTCTAATAGCTCTTTGTGAGCTCAATTTCCATGGCAATTATTTTCCTTTAGACACAATTTACACATCCTTGCTTTGGGAGTAGTTTCATAGTTTTCTCTAACACCTGCAAAATTCACAGGCCTCAAACTAGGTTTTAACGTTTTATTTCAACATAGAGTCATGATACTATAACAAGAAGAAGTTGATGAACTAAATAGAATAGAACTCAGTCCCTCACACTATAGTGACACATATTCCTGGCTTTGAAGTGATTTGGGCTCTATTTCTACCCATGGTCAGTGGTGGGCTCTTTGCATTGACCGTGATCTAGGAACGTTGCTTGGGGATATTCTGAATTTCAGTCTGTAAACAATAACAGCGAGTTGTTAGATTCCAGACTCATGTTGTTCAATACTATATCTCTCTCTTTTTTTTTTTAAGATTTTATTTATTCATTTGACAGACAGAGATCACAAGTACAGAGAGAGAGAGAGGAGGAAGCGGACTCCCTGCTGAGCAGAGAGTCCAATGCGGGGCTCAGTCCCAGGACCCTGGGATCATGACGTGAGCCGAAGGCAGAGGCTTAACCCACTGAGCCACCCAGGTGCCCCACTATATCTCATTTTGAATCCACAGGTTCAGTTTCAAAAACTTCCACCCCATAATCTCAACCACTCTGTGGGGCCACAGAACTCGAGGCTGTATTTACTGATCTATGTCCTTTCCTGCTTTCAAACCAAAGTATTTGTTTTAAATATGTGTGCATATATATTTATATTTATTCATATTAGTATAACTTCATAAAACTGCATACATTTTCATGTGATTGGAACAGAGGGAAGGATTTCCACATGTGTTTGATTTATCACTTTATCTAAGAACTCGTGACCTGACGTTTTGCATTTACATATCTCCCCTGAGGAAGAACTCAAACTAGAATCCTGTTCTCTTATTTTCACTTTTATTATTGCTTCATGACTTTGAAAGATATTGACCAAAATTTTGGCCACCTGAAGGTTGAGAAGGTAATACCATTTCCCAGGTCAAGTTTTCTAGGACCATCAACCTAAAAATGAGATTTTTTAAATAATTTATTTGCAGTGAATTTATGCAAGTTCCTGATGGTCACAGTTTGGGGCTGGCTTTACGTATTTAATTCTCCCTCGAGAACTTTTAGATGAACTTGGATCATGTCTATGTTGGCAAAGCAGAGCCATCTAATAAATTCAGTACAAAATGTGATTGTAGAATTGTCTAAATCGACTTTCTAGGCTGTCCAGATGATTGCCCAAGCCTCTGAAATATTGACAGTTTAGATGTGAGTTTATGATAATAGCATATTTTATTGCCTATTTCTGAGAGATTAAAGTACTGACTTTCCTGAAGAGATATGCATCAGATATTATCTCTTTTGATGACCTTAGGGGCTATTCTGAGCAACTTGAATTGATCACAAGTTTCAAAGAATAAAGGAAAAGATTAGGAAGCAGGAATATTTTCTATTATCTCCTGAAATAGGGCAGAAATATTTATAAACCCAATTTTCTCATGCATGTTTTTTCGAGGGATTCATAAATTGTAATATCAACCTCTTTTATATGTAAACCATTAGGAAACATACAATATGTATACTGTACTTAAAATAAAAACTATACTTCATCATGAGAGATGTCATTCCCATTTAACAATCATTGTTCCTAGCTCCCACGTTCTTTTCATTATATCAGATTTTAAAAGCTAAGAGAAACAAAGCACTCAAAAAAAAAAAAAAAAGTGGAGATGACGGGTGTATTCTATTCCTATTTCTAATATTCAGATATGTGTAACAGCCTCTAGACTTGTGTAGACACAGCCAACATAGCTTTAACAAGGGCAGAAGTGTACAAGCCCTTTTTTTCTTTTGGCCTTCATGTAAATCTCCCCCTACACTCTAGGTTTCTGGGTAACCAATTAGCATTATCACCTATGCCAGTGTCTTCCCGCCAAAATTTAATACTGCAAGTTCCTGCAAAAGGATGTCCAGTCCGTCTCCCCTGATATGCGCTAAAGGTAATTTTTAAGTGCTCTGAGGTTTTGATTTTTAAAAGACATTTGCCAAAACAAAATCTGTTTTGATCTTCAATCCAGCAATGGGGGAGCCAGCCTCCACCTACGGTTCCTTCACCTCCAGGTGGATGCCAGCCCTTTCCAGAACTCCCCGTGAAGGCTCCTGGGGAGAACCTGCCTCGGCCTGCTCCTGTACTGTGGGTACCTACCAGCCCGTGGGATGCCAGGAACGAACACAGCAATAGTCCTTCTAGCCCTCCTCCAGAAGAGACAGCACCAAAGCACTTCAGGCTGCTTCGTTTATTTCTAGCTCGACGATTTTCAAAAGTTGCCTCTCTTTGAAAGACCTTATAACACATATTTGAACATAAGAATTCCTTTTTCTTTCTTTTTTTTTTTTTTTTAGGATTTTATTTATTTATTTGACAGAGCTCGCAAGTAGGCAGAGAGGCAGGCAGAGAGAGAGGAGGAACAGGCTCCCTGCTGAGCAGACAGCCCGATGCGGGACTC
This sequence comes from Mustela erminea, assembly GCF_009829155.1. NCBI lineage: Eukaryota > Metazoa > Chordata > Mammalia > Carnivora > Mustelidae > Mustela > Mustela erminea. The sequence goes on along the minus strand of NC_045619.1, from coordinate 137,768,441 downwards.
GATCCCAGGACCCTGAGATCATGACCTGAGCCGAAGGCAGAGGCTTAACCCACTGAGCCACCCAGGCGCCCCTGAATATAAGAATTCTTAAGGCCGTTCCTCCTTGGAGCGATTTCTAATATGTAAGTGTAGCTGAACTCAGGGAAGGTGAAGGAAAAGATGTAAATGAACTTGCATTTCTTTCATTTCCAAACATCTCAAGAAATGGATTCTGCCCATTTGAACTATGTTAGTGGTTGTTCTTGTTTTCTAAAAAGCTGATGTAAGTATTCCTCCCGGAAGATTTTTCCCTCTATTTACTTTACTCCAGAAAACATATCTTTCTGTTTTGGCTGATTTCTTAGGGTGCATCCAAAAATCGTAGTATAATTTCTGGCAGAGTTCAAAACGATTTCTGTCTTTGCCCTGTAGAGCTCCCTTAAGTCTTGCGGTCTTTGGTAGAATCAGGGCACCTGATATTTGTCCCCATCTTTATCATGTTTACCACTCTGGTCTGTTTTCTATCCACTATTCTTTTCTCTGGAGAGGCCGGCACCAAACTGGTTTGATTTGGGAATATTATCATTTGTTAATAATGTGTTTAAGTTTTTCTCACATGATTTAAGAAGGTAATTATAACATATCATCTCAGGGTAATAAAAATGTACAATACACATTAAGTGAAGTTTTATTCTAGCCTTTAGCAGCCTTGAATTCCTTCCAGGTTTTTTAGGGGAAATTTTCACCCCGAGGGGCAGGGGAACTTGGCATAGAACATCCATTAAGTATAACGAGAGTCTGGTTCCCAGTAAACAGCAATGAGAACTTGCCTTCAAAAACTCCCTTTGATTTCACTTCAACAGATAGAAAAAAAAAAATTATGCTTTGTGTTTTTTGTCCTCAGTTTATGATTGGACAAGAAATAGAATCCATGTTTTATAAAGTAGCTGGTAAGTCGTTTGCCCTGTACTTTGTGTTCCAATTTACGAAAACTCATTGTTTTTCATAGATATGTCATGAATTGAACAAAACTGTGATAAGCATTCTCTTTTGTCAACTCATGCGTGATTTTCCTCGGTCTTCAGTGCCTCCCACCCCCGGCTAGTTGGTGTGACTTTGCCACGGAGAGGCTAGCGGGGTGCAGGGATGGAGGCGGACGAGAAGAGCGAGAGGGCTCCTGGTCTCCCCCCGAAACACAGGAGTTCACTTTGGAAGGAACATTGTTCCGTCAGCCTCATTCTTAGCATTTTTGCAACAAACCTAAGTGCCTGTGAAATTATGCTTCTAACGAACTTTCATCTAATTTTATAAAAAGTCATGTTAAAATGGCTGATCGAGTAGTAATGAAATCCAGGAGAGACTTCATCCTAAGGAAGAAGGGCAGGCTTGGATCCCCCCTCCCCAACTTGGTACTCTAGAGTTGAGCCCAGAAATACCCTCCATCAATACCTGAGATTATGTTCCTACAGTTTTAATTTTTTGCAGCTTGAGCTGTTAAATGGACCTCAGTGATCCCAGGATTGGGAGTGATGAGAGGATTCAGAGTATGATATAACGGAGGTAATGGAACTTTGAATATGAGCAGCATTTTTTTTTTTTTAATTACAAAGCATAATAGTCTTCCTTTGACTGGCATGATTTGGGAGTTTGCCAAAATTATTTCTACATATGTCTGGAAATGTAAAAACTAGAAAGTAAAAGGAACCACACAGTCTTTATCTTTTCCTTCTCTTGATATCCTTTCCAACAGATTTTTTTCTTTTAAAGGAATACCTGAATAGTCAGTTGAGGGCTCAGGAGAAGGAAAGCAAATAGTAACTTTTAAAGTTTTTAAAATAATAATAATAATAATAATAATAATAATAATAATAATAAATATATAAATAAAATTTAAAAAGAAGCAAAGGGACACAAGACATGTTTTGCAGGTAATGGATATGTCTACTTTCTGTGTGTTAATGGCCTCAGAGAATCACAGATGCATGTGTATGTCCAAACTCATCAAAATGTATACATTAAACATTTACAACTTTTCATATATTAAATATATGTCTTAATAGAGCTGAAAGAAAAATTTATATCTCTATGGGGAAATTTAAAGGCTGTTGAAAAGGTTTCATATTGAAAATAATCCCCCATGGGGCACCTGGGTGGCTCAGTAGGTTAAGCCTCTGCCTTCAGCTCAGGTCATGACCCCAGAGTCTTGGGATTCAGCCCCAGGGTTAGAATCCCTGCTCAGTGGGGAGTCTGCTTCTCCCTCCGCCGCTCCCCACTGCTTGTGTTCTCTCTCACTTTCTTTCTCAAATAAATAGATAAAATCTAAAAATAAAAAAATGAATAGGGGGTGCCTGGGTGGCTCAGAGGGTTAAGCCTCTGCTTTCAGCACAGGTCATGATCTCAGGGTCCTGGGATCGAGCCCCACATCAGGCTCTCTGCTCAGTGAGAGTCTGCTTCCTCCTCTCTCTCTGCCTGCCTCTCTGCCTACTTGTGATCTCTGTCTGTCAAATAAATAAATAAAATCTTAAATAAATAAATAAATAAATAAATAAATAAAAATAACAGAAAAGAAAAATATTCCCTCTATCTTGACACCTGAAAGTATACCTAAATAAAATCTTAAATAAATAAATAAATAAATAAATAAAAATAACAGAAAAGAAAAATATTCCCTCTATCTTGACACCTGAAAGTATACCTTAAAATATCCTTCTTCTGACTCAAAGAAATTGATTTAAGTTAAAATATATATACACCTGCTACAGGAAAAAAAAAATCTTATGTGCAATGGTCAAATTACTGTAAGGTAGTTTATCCATCCCTCCTGCATCTTGATAATATGCTGAAATTCCCTGAAACATGAGATCTAAAGCTGTCTGTACCGAAATGAGAGAATGGCCAATTTGAAGCCCAGAGTTATGGTTCTGCCCTGGAGCTTGGGAGGGGCTTTTTGTCAGCCAGAAACATTGGAATCTATGACCTAAGAAAGAAATAAAGGGAGGGGCATGACTAAAGAATGGTGCATGAGCGATTAGAATTCTGATGGCAAAATTGGTTTCATCTGCAATTTGCATTAGAGTTGGTCTTGGGCCTTGTTTCAGACTCAGATACAAGAATGTGCTTTCTGCTACACTACATTAGGTGTTACCTACTTTGATTTTAACAAAAAACCCAGTGGTATTAACATAATTATCCTCATTTTAGGGCTCAGAGAGTACTTGGGGTTGGTCTACTGTTGGGCACCCCGATGTTGTTAACCTGCTTTTCTGGGCCTCCACTTGGTTGTGAGATATTGGAGGTCCCTTACTTTTTAATTCATCTTGGGGCCTACTGTTTCAAGATAGCTAAAAGAATGGCTAACTAATCAGATGCGTTGAGTTAAGGTTCATGTGCTTGAATTTCATTTGGTTCAATGCCTCTGAAAAGTAAAATTTGAGTTTTCAAAGTTGTTTTCTTTAATATTTTATTCTGGATTATGTGAAAAATATAATAGCCAACTGGAAGTGAATTAGGGGAGAGCAGGGCCTATACTGGTATATCAGAGTTGGCCAGTTCTCTGCAGAACTAAACATTCTTCCTTGGTGGTGACTCCTCAGTTTTGGCTTGGCAAAAGACCATGCTTCTCGGTGTCCTTTGCAACAAGACAACTCCATGCGCTTATGGGATATAAGCAAGACACCAAGCATGTCTCTGCCAAAGGTTCAGGAGTGAGGTCATGTGCTTGAAGAACACCCCTTCCTCTCCCCTACTGCTGGGAACAAAGGGGTCTGGAGTAGAAAATTCAGACCTTTGAGCAACCATCCTTTTGGGTTTTTCTGCGATGCGTCAGTGAACCTAATTCTAATTGGAGAGGAACACTAGAAGCTCTCTTGTCACCCACATGGCCCCTTGAAGAACAAACTGGATGGAGTGACTGGATGTGTACACCGGTCTGGTGACCAGGCAGCCATTATCAGCCCAGGGTTGGCCGCTGACCCCGAAGTTGCCTTCTTTATCAGCCTCTGAGGTGGTGCCTGGCGTAGAGCTCTGATGGGAAGGCAGTACTTCCAGGTAGAGCAACAATTGTGTTTCTGAAGCAGGCAGAGAGAGGAGGTATGGGGAAGAATGGAGCCATCCAACCAAACTGCTGAAATGATTGTTATATCCTGACCAGTTTTCCAGACCTTCTTGAGACCTGGCTCTGCAAAACTACCCTGTGTGTTTCATGCACTTGACTGCATGCTCCAAGGACTTCTGGCCACCTGATCTGAAGGACAGCCTCCGACCCACGGTGATCTACGTATGTGTGTCTCTGCTGTAAATATACAGAACCTGTCGAAAATAGCGGTGTCCTGGTGTCCTTGAAAATATTCCCTATCTATCAAATCTATCTACAATGTTGCCTGTGGCAGAGCATAAAAAAACAATTCTGTCTTGTAGAGTAGAGCACAGAAAGAACACCAGCATTTGCACATCTACTTTTGTCTTTGATCTGAGAAAAAAAGTAAATCTATTTTGGCTTAAGTGACTTTAAATATATATATACACACACACATACACATATATAAAAATATATACTTTTCATCTCTTTATATAGAGATAATAAATTACCTAAAGATAAATAATAAATCAATATAAATAATACATAAATTTTGTCTCCTTCTAGTTTCAGAGACCAAGACTCAACATATGAATTCCCCACAGACTAATGAGCCCATGGCAAAGCCCTGTGGCAGGGCGTGGAAGTAGACTGTGGAAGGCAGAGTGTGGAAGAGACACTGCAATCTCCTGCAGGTCTGTAAATGGACTCAGTCTCATTTATTGGCCCTGTCACCTCAAACTAGTTAGCCAACTGCAAAACATTCAAAAAGTGGGAAATGTATCTAAGCACTCAACAGGGTCATGGTAAGGGACATGGGGGATGGTTATGAAAGTGCCTCATAAAAGGTAAATTTGAACACGAGCAGACCAGGGAATGACCAAGGACTCATTGGCTATGCGTCACAAGAGTTCAGAGAATCATTAAGTCTAGTTCAATTCCCTGACATTACAGACATAGATATGGTGGCACCTAGAGACAAGTGTCCTGCGCAGAGACACGGCTATGTAGAGATAGAGATGCTCTGTTCCATATTTCAACCGTGTCATGTTCCACATTCATAACACATGAGCTGCATTACCAAAAGTCCCACAACTAGAAAAGGCAGTACTGGCATTCCAGCTCTGGATGATTTGAATCCAACTAAGGATGACTTGCTCCCTGCTGCTCTAAGGTACCTGTTATTAAGGGCATTCAATGGGTAGGCAGAATTCTGGGGAGGGTAAGAGGTTGGAAGGGCATCTAGGCAGAGGAAATGACTTCACTGAAAGCACAGAGTAGAGTACATGCATGTGTTCATTTGTTTCATAAAATGTGTGAGAAGGGATTGTCGTAAGATTAGACCAAAGAGAAAAGCAGCATCAAATTTTATGCTTAAGGGCTTGGGAGGCCTTGGAAAGATTTAAAGCTGGGAGCTGCACCATACATTAGGTCCCCTCCTTGGAGACACTAAGGAGGATGGTTTTGAGGGTGACAAGGATGAAGGCTGAGGGTTACCAGTGAGGAGCTTGCCATTGTCTTCCAGGTCAGAGCTTATGAGGGCCCCGAGCTACATCACTGTCTGAATGAAGAACACGAGACAGATCAGGAAACTTCTTAGACAGTTCACACTGACATAACATGAGACTAATATGGTGTCGGTGGCAAGGGTAAAGGTGCCAAGATTTTCACATTTTAGATAGGAAGGGGTTTACTAAGGTGTGATCAAATGGAATATAGGAGGCAGAAAAGACTTAGGGAAAAAGAGACTTAAGAAGACTTTGGAAATGTGGTCTGTGAGATTCCAGGGACACCTAAGTGAGTTTGGATATTCACTTGGATTCCCAAGTGAGCTTGCCCACTTGGCAGATGAGTGTAGGACTGAGCAAGAAGTCTAGGATGGAAAGAAAAATTGGGAAATCACCAACACATCCACGGGCATCTGAGACCAGACTGCCCTTTGAGAGTAGTGAAAGGTGTACCTGTTAGACTTGTCCTTCTTCAGAGAAGTGGGGCAGAGCTTGCCAGGAGGGACCCGGCTCCAGCATAGTCTTCCCATTCTCTGTTTCACTTACCAAAGAAGCAGGATGCTCACTGGATACTTATTTAAAAGGTCCATTTAGGGGGACGCCTGGGTGGCTCAGTTGGTTAAACAGCTGCCTTCGGCTCAGGTCATGATTCCAGTGTCCTGGGATCGAGTCCCACATCGGGCTCCTTGCTCAGCACGGAGCCTGCTTCTCCCTCTGCCTCTGCCTGCCATTCTGTCTGCCTGTGCTCGATCTCTCCCCCCACCTCTCTGATAAATAAATAAAATCTTGAAAAAAAAAAAAAAAGGTCCATTTAGGGACTTACCCTCAGGTTTAATCAATCAGAGTCTCTGAGAGACTGGTCCAGGTCTCCAATCTTTAAACCAACATTTCGGGTGGGAACGAGTGGTCTACCAGTTGTATTCTAGGGTTTTCTTTGTTAAAGAAACACTTTAGCTGGCTCTTGGTACAGAACTTCCAACTGTGGTTAAGGGAGGACATTCCCCAAAAGTTCTAGACACTGAGGGATCCTTTTCCGGGATTTAGGAAGCCCCAAGGACTCGGCACAAAACCCTGGAGTCTCAGCCCCTCGCTGTTTCCCACCCACTGCCCAGAGCTACCACCTTCATCCTCAGCTCAGCCGCAGCTACAGGTGTTCCCTCTGGTCTGCAGGAGATGGAAGTGTTCATTTATGAGAGAGCGTGCTGTTAGAGTGTGGAGTGTAGCCACGTCAGCAAAAAGGAAGAAGAGGCAGGAGGACGCCATGTTAGTGCTGTGGGGTCAGATTGCCTTGCTCTGAGTCTCACTTGCCTCATCTGTGAATGGGGAGAAAAGATACCGTCTCGTCGTTTCGTTGCGAGGACTAAATGGGATCCTGTGTCTATGGTGTATAGTCTATGGGAAGCTCTTAATAACAAGATGAGCTATTATTAATACATGTACTAAGAAACTAAGTGGGGCCAGAGGCTCCCAGACTCCCAGATGGGTAGTTGACTCAGTCACTGCCATAGGCTCTGAGATCTTGTCAGACCCTCAGACTCCCAGTGGAGGGTATGATCTGGGCAAGCACGATTACATTATTTTTCTTCCTTACACTTATTTTCCTAGAAGATATTTCTCAAGGAAGATGAGAGCCTTTGTAATGTTCAACCTTTAAAAATCAATTATTTCTGAGTTATTTTTGCATTTGTGAAAGGCACCAAATTAATTTCTACTGAATTTTCTTTTCTATGATCAACGAGGTCAGCCGGTAGAGAATATGATATTCTAACAAAACTGCGTCTTGCCCCTCAGAGTTCTAATTGCCTTAATTCTCTATAATTCTATTCTGAAAACTAGCATCTTTTCATACAGTCTTAAAAATCTCAGCTTCTTAATATATGCATGAATGCCAATATGCTAATATGCAATTCATGTCGCTGGGTTTACATGTTATAATTCTGCACAGAGAAAAGCCTTAAAATCCAGAAGCCTGGTCCCGAATGTTCTGCATTCCCACAACACAGAAAGAGACAAAACCTCAGAGCAGAGGTGGGATCATGATATCCCTTTCTCATTCACTATATACAATATCTGTGCTCCAGTCTTTAGGTTTCCCTGGACACCTTAGGAAAACGTGGGGAGATAGATTTCAACCAGCGTCTAGAAGTAAATGATGCCACATTCCATTACCTGAGTAACTATCTCCCCAACAGCCCTTTTTTTTTTTTGGTCTCTCTCTCTCCTTTTTTTTTTTCCTCTTCCAAAAGAGTACATCTTTGGAAATTGAGAATATTCAGTGAACAGAACTCATAAATCAAATCATTATCATTAATAATCAAAGTGAGACGTTGTAAGAAATAGCAAATTAATCACAACTGGCAGGTGAAGCTACTTCCTGAGTGTGCTTTCTGCATACTAAAGCTGACAGAATTTTCCCCAGTGGGCTTTTATTTTTTTTTATTATTATTTTCTTAGTGAACACAGAACTTTTTTGTTGACTGAGAATTTTATCTGAACCCAAGTTTTCATATGAATCATGTGACTGATTCTGTGTGATGACGCTTTATTTTCAGAGCCCCTTTTGATCCATAGTAAGTTACGTTATGATCCAAAGCACTTCATTAATACCGACGTTGTCTATTTAAAATTGAAAGCATTTGTCTAGAGGAGAAAAAGTACCGATGATACCACAGGTCTGGATTTAGACTGAGTTACTTTCCCACATTTTGGGTCTTAATTATTTGACAGTCTGTAATCTCAGTTTAAATGCCTTTTTGGTGGCAATGGAAGAAAAATCGAAGTATAGTATTTTCTACTGTCATAACTGTTTCATGATCGTGGATAATAGTGATGCCTTGAATTTTGACAACACCTTATTTCTCCAAGGAATAAGCAAATCTCATCTACCATCATATTTGCCTTTCCAGCGTTTCTGTGAAGTAAGAACTACTTTCTTTAATAGGGAGAAAGTGAGTCAGGAACGGTTAAAGATCTGCCCATGCCTCATGGGCAATTCTGGGTTTGAATTTAAATTAGAACTCATATTCCTGACCCAGCCCTAGACAGTGCTGTCAGAATTTCCAGTTTTGATTGACATCTGGAAATCTGTGGAAATTTAAAAAAAAGAGTAGAAAATACATGCTAATTTCTGGCTTATATTTTGACTTGTATATTTCATTAAAACTCCCTGAGTGAGAAAAATACATTAGAGATTTCAGAAGGTATAGACACAGGCTCTGCTCCACACCTAGAGAGAAAGACCAACAAAATATGTAGGGATTACAAGGAAATAGAAGGGGAAAGCAGAGTGTACTTGAGGATTGAGAAACATAATATTTCAGCAAAGCCCATGTGGTTACAAGAGTCTGTGCTTTCGCTAGGCATAACTAAGCTAAGAAATGAAGGGGAAACACTGAAACTCATTTTCTTTTACCCAGAATCATTTTTCCCTTCCATGACTGTTACCAATTACCTTAGCTCAATTCAATAATCCTCATCAGTACTCTACGAGTTGAACTGGAAAGCAACACTAAGCGTCTAAATGTTGAGGTTTTGTCGAAGTAGGATTCTCAAAATCTTTTCAGCAGATTCCTGAATTATTCAAGAGTGTCAGTGTCTCTTTCTTTCGTATTACTTATATATGGGTATTTCCTTCCGTATGAAAGCATCTCTATTTGGCCAAAAAGCAAACTTAAAATGATTCTCTGATGTATATTAGGTTGGAGACAGACTAGGAAAGTGGTTTAAAAATAGACAAATACATTTTCTTTCTTAAACATTACACATGTTGGTTACTCTTTCCTGGCAATTTCTGTATCTCTCTCTCTTTTTTTTTTTTTTCCAGTTTCTGTTTGTGGCATTATTTGTCACTCTCCTCACATTTCTTTCTCTATTAACCGTCTACAGGGAGACGTTGATGGGATGGGGTTAATTTTTGGACCTGATGAGCCCTTCACTGGGGACCCCCAGGTGCCTGTGAGCACCCTGACACCCTTAAAGCCCCACAGGTCCCTTCAAAGAGATGAAATCCCAACTTAGTGATGTAGAAAATAGGTTTCTCAGGTATTGCGATGATTTTCTATTTGAATAGATTATTATGTTAGTTACCTGTGAACAAAAGATTTGCTCCTTTTAGGAGAAAATGTGTAACTATATTAATTCAATACTCAACTTCAAGGAAAAAAGAGCAGAGTAGGAATTGTGGGATAAATTTGACTTTGTTGTCTGTTTTGCAATATCTGAGACAACTTGTTAGAAAGTAGAACGTCTCTCTTATTTATTGGTTGCAGAATATGCTAGAAACAAGAGAAAAATGCACAGTGTTCCATAATGTCTCCCTTTGGATCGTCCAAAGCATGTCATTTATACTCGCCTGAACTTGGAGCGCTGCTTTATGTGGTCTGACACCCAAGGAAAACCATTTCCTGACAGTCGATAAAGGGGTCAATCAGTTATAACTTCCAAGGAGGACACAGGCGGGTTTCTTGACTCTTAGTATGTTTATTCTTATCATCCCTGACTTGTGAATAAGGAAACTGGTTGTGAAAAAAAGTCCCTAAATAAGATGGCAAATCACAGGGGAGCAAGAAGTAAAACATTCTCTCACATGAGTGAGCGGCTGATACGAATCTTCCTTTCTCCTTTTCCTCTCTCATCTCCGACTCCTTTTATTCCCTCCCCTCTCCATGCACGTCCTTGAGTTCTGTTTTCCATAACTCCCACAATGCTTCAGCAGAAAGCTAGACTTTGAGGCTTATTACTTGCGATGCAGCGGCATGGATGCAAAAAGTGCCTGAGCAATAATGCACGATAGGTTATTCAATAACACAAGGAATGTAAAGCGATTTCATATCTCCTTGAATCAGGAACATTAATTAATCATAGGATGGAATGCAACGTTCTATTTACCAGTGCAAGAGGCTGCCAAGATCTTTCTGACTTTAATAATTGCACATGCTGTTGTGGGAGGAAAAAATTAATTTAGTTATTAAATTGGAGGGTGCTTTTTTTTTCTATCACAGAGAAGCTGGAAAGTAGCCAGGCCATAACGTTAATGTTACGAGGGTTGGGATCTGGGTTATTGTAACTGAAAGCTTTCTCCATCTTTATTTAAAGAAAGGGATAAAAAGTAAAGTGTTGGAATGGTATACAAAACTTGTTTCTCATGAATGCTGGTAACACAGCAATCAAAGTTTGTATTTCCCCCCTCCCTTGGTCACAGATGGATTGCAATGGAATGGTGCACAGAAGGATGACAGTCTCTTGAGGCGTGGATTTCAGCTTGAGGAAATGCTTCCTGCCCTATCAGCTGCAGTCCTTTGATGGAACAACGCTTGTCTTCCCAGAAGTGGGACGTTGCTGGTGGTACAGATCTTCCAGAAGAGGCAGTATGACAGAGGAGAAAGGGGGGGGGCTTGCCATTGAACTTTCTTGCCTCCTCATTTTTATACATTTTTTTCCTCCAGTAGCAATATTTCTCAGTTCCTTTTCCTTTTCGACCCTCAGTTTCCCAGTGCCCTCTTTCAAGGATTATCTTGAGTGACTCCCCTTCCAAGAGATTTTTTTTACTGGCTGGCTAAGCCAGAAGAGATCTTGCTTTTATTTTCTCCCTACAAGTATAGTCTACATTCATGTGTGTACCTCTTTTGATTTCCTGCTAAACTAATGAAGGGTGGGGATAGATTTTCATGGGTCTCTGCAAGACTAAGCATAAGCTACGGTCATTTTGATGCATTGGTTTTGAACCTTTACTGGTGGCCTTCAACTGGAAAGAAAACAGCATTGGCGCAGAAGTGGAGCTCCTAGTCCCAGCAGCTTATTAGCTATATGTATCCTTTGTCAATCACTTAATGGTCTTACTCCTCGTGCTTTCATTGTAAAGAGCACTGTTCTGTATGATCTTTATGTTACTAATGTTGTCTGATTTAATATTGCATGCCGATATTTATTTGGCCCATTCAAACTACAGCATTTTCCCCAAGACACTGGAAAGTTTTAAGAGAAATAATTTAATAGAAATGGAAGACAAGAGCTGGAATTTTGGGTGAAGGGACTATGTATTTTTGGTATATGATTTGTTACATACACCTTGAATTTAAATTTAGAGTTGAATCTAATTTCTCTAGGTTTTCTTTGTATATAATAATTTGTTAACTAACAAGATTTGAGCATGACTTGTAAAGAATATATAATATGCATGCTTAATTAATAGATTGCAATAAGTTGCATTTGTTAAAAAAAAAATGTATGGAATCTAACTGGCTCCTCTTGAGAAAATATGATTTTCAGAGCTTCGCTGTGAATGATTTTCCAGAGCTGACACAACTTTAAACATCACTTTTAGTCTGTTACCTGTTAAATGATGTTGCCCCAAATTTCCTTCCTATTCCACAATTGTACTTGAATTTTCATCTTTACCTCGTGCTGAACTTAGAAGGAATTAAAAAAATATAAGCATTTACCTGAAGCCCAAATCCCCACACTTCTTTCTCTTGACACAGGTTTCTAGACTTGCTTCTAGGGTAGAGATGAAGACAAAGAGATTCAATGATGCTTTCTGAGGGGGATTCCTAAGTGTCAGCAATATCAAACATCTAATACATGAACGAATTTTAAAAATCCAGATCCTGGTGGCGCCTGGGTGGCTCAGTGGGTTAAGCCGCTGCCTTCGGCTCAGGTCATGATCTCAGGGTCCTAGGATTGAGTCCCACATCGGGCTCTTTGCTCAGCAGGGAGCCTGCTTCTCCCTCTCTCTCTCTGCCTGCCTCTCCATCTACTTGTGATCGCTCTCTGTCAAATAAATAAATAAAATCTAAAAAAAAAAAAAAAAATCCAGCTCCTGGGGCCAGTGACTAAGGGGAGCACTTCAAAATAAGTTTATTGGGGTTACCTATGTGAGACCAGAATCACTGCTTTGGCTTGGGGGATACTGTTACATACATTGAAAACCGACTACCATGATGGTGATATTTTGATAGACTGGTAGATCTCAGGAACAGACTAGGCAGCCAAGAATCAGACTCACCTATTTAGGAACACCTAATGTCTGATGATTGTGTAAAGTCAACTCAGTAAAAGAAGGACAGTCAATAAACGGTACTGGAAAAATTGAATATTCATGTGTACAAAATGTGAACTTTCATCCATACCTTGAACCATATGCAATATATTGACTATAATTGTATAAAACCTCCAAAAAAAAAAAAAAGGAAGAAAAAAGAAACCCATTCTATCAGCCCTTCACTGACAGACTATTTTAAGAGCAGAACTGGGAAAATGATCAAGCTGACAGTCATGGTACTACCAACCTGTAACAAAATAAGGTGGCAGGGCTTTGGCTGAAGGGAACTGAGAATGTGGAGAGTCCGGAAGAGGTGAAGAAAAGTGTGGTAGCAGAGACTGGACAGCCCTGATGGGGCAGTTTTGCGAACTGGCTCACAACCGGGGCTGTTGACATTTCTTGCTATTGGCGAAGATCCATGATGACATGCTCAGGAAGGAACAGGAGTCAACATTAGCAAATCTCTATTAACTGATATAACCAGCATCAGAAATACATCGTAAAACAAAGACTTCTGTAATACAGTAGAGACAAAATATTTTACCAGGTAAAATTGGCTTAAGACACTGGGAATTAGATGGGTACAGTTCAGCTACCCTACAATTGGTAATTCATTGACCCCTTATGTCGGGAATACAGAGCAGCATGGTAAATCGAGCTAAAAATGGTCACCAAGTAGCCACATCCAATTCACAAAGTCTAGGAATTAGAATTCATTTACTACTTAAAAGAAAGCTCTCAGGTTTCAGAACCTAGTTATAGACACTTTACACACAATTCTAGCAAATGTGACCAACTAATTGCATCTTAGAGTGAAGAAATTAAAGAGAGGGAATATGTGTCCAAGAGTAGTTACACTGACAGCGACAAGTGATAGCTGCCATCTTAGTTCAAGGGAAGAGAAATAATTTAAAAAAAATAATAATTACTGGGCCTTTTATTGAGAATGGTAAACTCCACTTAGAATTCCTCTGATAATATCCAGCAATGTATAATGTATTTCAAGATGTTTTAATCCCACTGACTTCCTTAAATATTGTTTACAAGGGGTAAATTATTCTTTGGAAAGCCTTCGGTTGAAAGATTATTCTCTAAGAATTCTAAACAGCAATTACCTTATACTATTTACTTTCTCATGCAACCATTGTTTCCTAGCGCAGAAAAATGTTAACCAAAATACTTAGAAATATACAGGTTACTAATTTCAACCACAGGGGAGAATTTTTGTTTGTTTGGCTGGGTTTTTGTTTTTGTTTTTGCAAATGACTGTTAAGCAGAATCATTTTTGATTTCTATTTAATTCCTTAGAGTTATTTTTAGTATTTTTAAAGGGTACTAAATTTAAATACTTCGAGGACTGAACATCTTATTCTAAATTCAATATCATATGTGACAACTTTTTATCAACTTCTTAATCAATAAAACCCATTGTAAGCATCTTTATGTACAAAGTATTATGTGATAGGGGTAATTCAAGTTGATTTATCGTTCTGTGCATAGACCCAGAGACTCACATTCTAATTTGAAAGACAGGACACAGGCATGAAAAGATAACCAAGGAAAAAATAGGTGGTTCATGAATGGAGTACACAATATATGCTGGGGAAATAAGAAAGAAATCACTACATTCAGAGATGCAGAACTCAAAAACCATCAAACCCATCCATTTCTATCCACATTGTCACCTCTTCTCCTGTTTACCCATTTCAAATTTATACACAGAGTAAGGGGAAAAGCACCCAAATGGAAATCAAAAGAACTTTTTTTTTTCTAATTCCATATGATTTTCGACAAGCTGTTTAACATACACATAGTTCAGTTCTGCAAATCAAGAGGGTTAAGCCAGATGCCTGTTTGGTACCGAAGATATACATTGACTTTTACTAAAATTAATACTTTGTTGACACGAACACCTCTTTATTCATATAAACCAAATCAGAATTGAAAGCTATTTGGGGAGCCTGTAAAAGCCACTTACATGCATGAATCTTTAGTCATGTTTTCCTCACTATGGATATTAAAGACAGGAGTTCTGCATGGTTACAAGGTCGCTTCCAGGTCAAGAGCCTGTGAGTCTATGGAAATCATTAACTTTATGATCACGCACAAGATTTTTGTTCAGATGTATGGCATGGAAAAATATATTCTCAAAATGCTGTTTAAAACTATAGAGGGCACGGAGTGCATGGAGCACTGGGTGTGGTGCAAAAATAATGACTACTGTTATGCTGAAAATAAATAAAAAATAAATAAAAAAAAAGAAGTTTGCTACTTCCATTGCTGGTAATAAACTTCTGCTTTTTTTTTTTTTTAAGTTTGAAATGAAACACCAAAATATTGACAAATTTCTTGAAAGAAATTTGGCAGAGAATACATTTAGGGACAACACACCAAGTACACCTAAAACCAAAATTCCATATCTTAAAAAATTTTCCCTTCCTTTCCCTCTCCCTCCCTTCTATAACTTTCTATTTCCACTTTCACTGTTTCTACAGTCAATCAGTATCTCCTGAATTACATTAAAAGGATCTAGGTGCCAACAGAGAGAGTATAATGAAATATCAACCCAAATTTGTAACCACAGTCTAAGATTTAAAAAAAAAAAAAAGTGACTACTGTCAAAAAAGATACAATTATACTCTGCTTTATGCAAAGAGCCACAAAATGAAGCATAAAAGTTTTGTAAATCAAATTCCATTTCAAATTGACTAGTCTTCTGGAAAGGTAAATAAGTCCTATTGAAAGCACTGTTTAAAAACCACTTAAAATTAAGTAAAAAGTGCTTTTTTATTATTTAGGAAATTATGGACTTAAAAAACATTAGATTTAAGAATTTTTTTTTAATTTTTTATTTTTAAAAAGCTAGAACTAGTTATTAATCACATGCATCAAACTCCAAAATATCTGGAATATGCTGTTTTGATCAACAGGGCTAAAAGAAAAGGAGCAAAGCTAAAAAATAGTCCCAAATTACACAATTTATCACGTGACTGTAGAGTTGCCCCTAAATGCACTTTGTACCCTAATAATAAATTCATACGACAAAGCAACATTTGAATGGTGTGAGAGACAAAGAGGAAGATGATTGGCAAGGAACATTTTATAATCAGGGTGTTAGTCTAGATCTCTGATCTTAATTAAGGAAAGAGACAATGGATTCAAAATAAAATTATTTAGAAAGTTATGTCATTATCCTTAAAATCAACCCCCAAAGACACCATCAGAAAGGACTCTTTGTGCTTGTTTGTTTTTTTAAGTAGGCTCCCATGGGGCTTGAACTCACAACACTGAGATCAAGACCTGAGCTGACATCAAGAGTTCAATGCTGAATGGACTGAGCCACCCAGGTGCCCCCAGAAAGGAATCTTATACTGATGCATACTGGCTTAGGAAACAGGCCATGGTACTGTGCATTTAAACATGTAGCTTTCCTTCCACTGAACTCCAAATACCTGGGAGACCTTCTGATTGACCTGCTTCACCTGTAAAATGGGACAACTGGGCAGGACTGTCGGAGGTATTCATTGCTGTGAGACATGAGCTGTAGGGTCTTCCTTGAGGTCTCTTTATCACCTACCTCAAAACTTCCATAAGGTACAAAGCCATCAGGTCTCAACACTAACTCTAATCTCAGGGCTAATGATGGAGGACAGCTGCCCATATTGCGACCATGCATCCATTTTACTTTTCTCATCAACCACTGGATTAAAGAAAAATTACGATATATTTTGTCTCTTACCTTCTTACTTGCCTTCTATTTTCTTTTTTTTTTTAATTTCTCCTTGAGAATTGGAGTCTGAAAGGATTATTCAAATTTTAATGTTGCAGACTGAAACCTGTGGTTTAATGGTGAATTGTTTTGTTGGCAATAATTTCTTGATTAGGAATAACATTCTCTGAGTTCTATAAATCTTGTATGTCAATATGATATACTGACAAACAACCACTAGGTTTAGAAACTTGGAAATGTGTGCGAAATAACCTAGTAATAAAACAGTTCCATGGTGGACAGAAAAATCTGAGTTCTAGCCTTGTTTCTGCCATTAACATTCTCTAAGATGCTTACCAAGTCTCACGTGATTCTGCCTATATTTTCCTCAACAGAAAATCCTGGTTGGTCTGTTAATTGAAGGGTCTTTAAAGGATCTCTGGTTTGAAAGGTCTAGGAGTATATAAAAAGCATCACAGGAAGGAACTTCTTCAGTCAACAAAACCGAAAAGTATTTGGGGAGCAAGGGCTTGTTCGAATTACTTCTATGAATTCTAAACTTCTCTTTTTATGTATAAATACAAAGCCAGTAAGTGGGATTATCCTCCTGACATTTATGCCAGTTTTAGGAACGCACAGGAAAGGTATCCTTTTTGACATTTCAGTATTATTCAGATACATTGACATTAATATTAATCGTGCTACCTCCATATAATTCATTATGTTAGTACTTTCTTAAGACATTGCCAAAATAGATCGACAGAACAGCTGAGCCAAATAAACTGATGATTTCTACTAGGAAATAGTCATTTAATAAGTATCCATAGCTTTGTTCTCATCTAGTCACTGAGTATTGTTTTTTTTCCCAGAGCTTTTTCTCTCTCACGTGCACTGAAGTTAAGATCACGCCATCAATGGCCTTTGACTCTGAAGTGTTGGAAATGGTCACCTCTGCAGTCATTTGGGGCCCCTGAGCAGTTCCTGGAGGACTCGCTAGATTGGTTTTATGCGTTCATGTCATTTCAGTAAGACCAATACTCAGACTGACAAAGAGATCAACATTTCAGCAAGACTGACACCTCTACGAAGTCAAACAAGTACTCTAGCAGAGAACAACTCTTTCCTTGCAGTTACGTATTTTGACTGGTCTTCTGTCACAAATTTTGTATGGTATTTGTTCTCAATATCTTAATGTGTCTCTATTTTCATATTTTTCTAGTTATTATTTTAATGAGTATTGGAGAATTAAATTAAAAGTTTCAAAGGCTTCCCCCCCCCAGCTTTATTGAGGTTATAATTGGTCTATAAAAACTGCACATAATTAATGCATAATATTTGGTGAGCTTGGACCTAGGCATACACTCAATGTTAGCAGGGCCAGCGGGAGAGAGACACTCGGGATGAACCCATTCTTTGGGGAAGGTTGCTGGTTGCCATGTCCCTGGCAGGAAGGACATGTGGATTTTATCATCCTGAGAGGGCACTGCCACAAAGGAGGAAGTTGACTGCAGAGTACTTGATCCCCAGTGGGAGGTCCCCTGAATATAAACTTGACCACGTGTTCTTAGAAAATTAAAATCATCATCTGATACCTTACTATTGATAGTCGGGATTTTTATTCTCTTCCATAGGAGCCAGAATTTCTGAATTCAGTTCCTACCCTTCATATACTAGCCTTAGAATTTTAGGAAAGGTTCACTTCTGATCCTCAGTTACACAATTTATAAAATGACTATAATAGCTATAATGCAAGTATACTTGAAAATCAAATGCTGCAGTAGACATATGAATACACTGTAAACACACTAAAGGCAATATTAGAACAGGAAGGTATTATTTTCCTGGCTGGTTTCTTGCCACAGCTAAATGAAGGCATTAGTGTAAATCATTGCAGGGCTAAGATTTGCTCCTTTTAAAATATTGTGACTATCATCCTTAGGTAAGTCACAATGTGCACATTACTTTTGCAATGATCTGCCTTTGTAGAGTAGACATTGCTTGCCTCCATTAGACCAGACCATTACTTGAATTTAAGAAGCTTAGGGAGGTAGAGAATTGGTGAAACTATTGTGCATTTCTTGGACCCACTACCCTTGTCACTACAAAGAAAATGACCTTTGTAGTCCAAAAGTCTATGAGGGGCCAAATTTATAAATTGTAAAGAAATTCAACTTTATAGTGCATGTGTTCCAAATCCTCACAGTGAGACAGGACATATCACTCTCTCTTAGGGCTGAGGGAATTGTTGGATTAGTTCTGCCCAGAAATCCAGTCTGAAGGCAAGAGGCCCACTGCCTTCCTGAGGCTCTGAGTGGACAAGAACCGTAAAGCAGGGAAAGATTCTCCGAAAAAAAAATGCGGCACCAAAGCTCTCCATCTGCAAGGGAGAGTTTACAGAGCAGCCTGTTACATAAGCACACTTGCAGGATTTGTCTACTGTGATTTACAACACAAACAGACAAAACTGATCCTGACATTGGGAGACCGAAGATGAAAATATCCCATTTTAAATGTGATTTTGAAAGACACTTTCTGTAATCTCAACATTATTTGGGAAAACTTTAAGAAGATGGCTTTGGTATTTTTTTTTTCCCCTCAGGTTGTTTGTTTTTCACACAGGAAAACACATCGTCCCTTCTGGTTCGTCCTGAGAACAAATTCTTCCAAAATGGCTTAGAGAATATGAGAGATCACTTATCTTGCTAGATTTAATAGAATAATACAAAATTGTAAGCTTGGACTACTTAATAAGGAAAAGATCTTCTGCCATCATGTGGAATGTTGGAGAATCTTCCCTTGTTTGATGTTTTTGTTCCGTTGCTAGCTTTTCCATGAAATACATTCAGTTTCCTGACGGAGGGGGCATTATTCCTGCCACCAACCAATGTGTAAAAACAATGAAGGAAACCAAGTGAAGATATTTCCAAAAGTGAAATCTTGAGAATTTAATCTTTTCCATGAGACAGAAACTGAAGGGAAGAAACTCAAGAAAAAACATCACACAAATCAGAGATGCAAAGTACCTTTTGTCTAGTATCTTCATTCCATTGTGGAATTTTTTTTTTTAATTGGGAAACATATATGCTGGGTTGTCTCAAAAGACTGAATAGTTACACTTTATTTTGCTTCTTTCTTGGGTTAGGATTTCCCAGCCCTGTAAGTATTTGTTGTAGAATCATTTCCTGTGACCAGCACTCCTGTTTCTGAGTCTTCCTCCCTCCTGCCTAGTTGTTAAATACATCTCTCCCTTTTCCTCACCCAGATCTCTCTTTTCATCCTACCAATTATTTTCAGGGTGCAGAGGAGTGACCCACTTCTTTCTAATAAAGGTTAGAGACGTCAGCTAGCATGGAAAAGGCTCCTGCTGATACAATGATAATACTTGATTGTACCTGCCACACAGGGACCCCTTTCAGAAGCAATTTTGGACCAACCTGTCATTCAAGCTTAATTTATATGCTAGAAAGGGCCTTCACCAGATGCCACGTATTTCTCATTGAAATGATTCATCATATTCTACAAGTAATGCCGTCCCCTCTCGTGTGGGATGAGCAGTGGGGGAATGCAGAATGGAGGGGACTACCATTAAATGAAAAGGTGAATGGGTCCAAATTATCCCTTATTATTGGAGTAAAAAAATATGATGTCAGCACACAGGAAAGACACTGTTAAAGAATTGCTGCTGACTTTGCAGGTACCATTTGTAAATGAAATTTCCAGTTTTTCATGGAGGGATATGTCCATATGTAGAGGACTTATATGGCAGATGCAATTTTCCACTCCTTCATCGAATTTTCCACATAGATTCATCTCTCTTTCCTCCTTTAAATACCTTGTGGAAAACTCACTTTCCCCTCGCATTTCAGAATGTTAGGGATGAAGGAGTTAAACCTATTTCTTTAAGTGGGGGAAAGTTGTTTCCTGCAAATATATCTCAGTAGCCTAGGAGAAATGCTCTGCTAGATTAGGTTGATTGAAAAACTCCACTGATAAAGCAGGAAATGAAGAAGAAGTACCTGGAACCGTTTCCCTCATCCTCTCTAGGAGACTGTGGTCTATCCATCATTTTAAACTATTGCTCACGACTCATATTTTCAACGGGGTCTTCTCCAACTAGATTATATATGATCCACATTATAAATACGCAATCCCTTTACCTTTTTCAAATACATGCAATTTATTTTTTTAAACACATCTGTGGACGTGTGTGTGTATGTGTGTGCACACACATTTTGACATAGAAATGACTGTGCCGGAGTTATAACAGGTGAAATGCCTGGAAAACGGCACGGTTATTTCAATTTCATTCACTGCAGCATGTTGTATACCTTCTGCGTGCTCAGTACATTGTTAGTTGCTGGCCCACGGAAATACTTGCTGGGGCATCTAGTCGGCAAGGACTTACCAATCAGTTGGAAATTTAGGACGAATTAACG
Source organism: Mustela erminea (assembly GCF_009829155.1). Classification (NCBI taxonomy): domain Eukaryota; kingdom Metazoa; phylum Chordata; class Mammalia; order Carnivora; family Mustelidae; genus Mustela; species Mustela erminea. The sequence goes on along the minus strand of NC_045619.1, from coordinate 137,747,695 downwards.
TGAAACAATGGGTTGGTAGGCTTGTCCGGGGCTTTTCTTCTTGGCATATTCACAGGATCAAGTTCAAAGCCTGTTACGTAATGCGTGAAGGGGGATAGCAGCTTATCAAGTAGAGGGGACTTTCTCCCCACGGGGTTCTTACGATTATTTGTCCATCACTGTGCTTTGACCACAAGGCACGTTGGCATGAGGTTGGCGGGTGCTGGGAATCTAGCCTGTTGCTTCACCTCCCATTAGTGATTTTTATCTGGAATCTCTAGTTATGAGTCAACTTCTTAGGAGTCAAGGGTGAAATCCTCTCTATTTTCAGTTATGGATCTGTAGTGTTCAGTTACGGATCTAAAGTGTTATTATGTCCACTGGACATACTTGGTATGGGTTTATCACAAGGACTACGGGAGAGGGAGAAAGAGCTTAAAAAAGTGTGCGTGTGCGCACGTGAGTGTGTGCACGCACGTGCATGTGCATAAATGCTTGGGTCAAGGGAAGAAAGACTGGAGAAGAGGAAAATAAAAAATAAAAAGAAATGGCATCAGAAAGGGCAAATTGTTGCTGTTTGTTGTCACTGCAATCCCAGTGAGACCTATTTAAACAGAAGGTCACAGACAGGAATTCAGTAGCAAGTCAGTTTAGTCTGTGTTCCAAAGTCATTCTTTGATAATGAAGTACTTGAGGGCACCCTCCACTTTTGATATATGGCCTTCTGACTTGAACTGATAAGGTCCCCAAGGATGGAGACCTTACTAATCCCTTTCTTCTGTTCACCAAAGAACATAATGGCTCTGTCCACTAATGGTACTGGGATGCCAACTTATCCTGGCTTCTTGGTGGGTTGGTGCGTGTGGTCACTGGACAGTTCTATGTTTTCTCGGTTCAAACACTGACAAGCTGTCAATGCAAACCCTTTAAATTAAGAACGTAATTTTACATTTCTGCTTCATAAATCAGAACATAAATGTTGGGACATTCAGGATGCACAGTTAGTCTCTCTGGAAATTTTAAGAATTATGCAGCACTCAGGAGAATAAGGACTTGGTCATTTAAAACATCATCAGCTTTAGACTGTAGATATCTATAAATCTTTTCCTGGTGTCAACAAAAATAAATCCCTATTGTGATTCCAAAAAAAAATAATCAAAACAACAACCCAAAAAACCCAAAATGTAAACATGAGTTATTTGTAGATTTTCATAGACAAAAATAAAAAAGAGAGAGAGACAGAATGAGAAAGAAAGAAAGGATAAAAACTAGGTGAGTCTCCATAGGACAACTGTCATTACTATGACTGGAAAAAAGGACAATAGCATCATTTTTTAATGGTGAGTTAGAGTGAGTTTAAATAAATAAAATTGTAAATTACTTTGGACAGCAACAGGACAAATTTTGATTATAAAAAGTAACACAATCTTTGTAGACATAGTTTTGAGATACTCAGTGCTTATGACTTTGGATATTTTTTCTGTTAAGAGCTGGTAGGGCCGTTCCAGTAATGTAGAGATTTTCACATGTGACATTGATGACAAAGGGTGATCTGACCAACTTTTCTTAGATAAGCTCTGCAGGAAATATACTCTGCTGGATTTTTACTTCTTGAAGTACAACGTAAAAAATTCCTATTGATTTTCATGTGGCCATTCACTTCAGAGAATTTGTAAAAGTGTCTCAATTCAGTAAAACCACAGCAATCACACACACACGCATACACACGTACACACAAACGCATGTGGGAAGAACTGTGTCTCAGCAAAAGAGAAACGGAAATGAAGTATAAAAGGTTTCTATTAATGTTTGTGTTTCTTTGCAATGTCATTAAGCCATTTGGTAAACACTTAGATTTTCGTCATTATTTGTTTTTACAAAGAGGCACAGAAAAGCAAATTAAGTACAGATAAAATTTTCCTTCTAGTTTTCTCTAGACATTAACCTGATGAGTAAAGCTGTCTAGGCCCTATGTCAAAGGTTTCCTAGTTTAATTCAATAAACAAGCTGGACTATTTCCTCTGGGGTGGGACCCAGGAGCACGAACATTTCCCGATGGGCAGTCCAGCAAGTAAAGCTGTTGTTAGTTCCTGCCTTGTGGCTTCTTATTCGCCCTCTTCCAAATGTTACATAAAAAGTCCAAAAAGAGGCCTGTTTATTGGGTGGTACAAAAATGCCTCTGGGCTATTCCATTTTCCCAAACTACTGTCTAAATGTTTTTGAAGACTTCAGATGGAGTTGTTGTGGCAAAGTTCAAAGGCAAAATTTACCATTAACAAAGTAAGAATTACATGGTGACCTGGAATCAGTACAGGAATGTTCTAGAATCTATGTTGTAGCAAGTCCTTGGCAATGTGTGGGGCTGTGTGTATATTTGGAGTGAATGCTAACACAGGTGTTTTGAGAACACTGTGTGCTTCGGCTCAGAATTGCTAAGTAACTGTAGCCAAGTCGCATAGATGATTTGAATTTTGAGTGATCTTTTTAAACTGAGATTATGATTGTCCCAAATAGAAACAAACAATTATCTTGGAGGCTGTATACAAAGACACGTCTTTGTGAAAACCAAAAGTCAAATCCCTCCTGAGAGAGAGATGATATTGATGTCACGTACTTAATATAAAAATTCACATTAATTAATTAGTTAATTTTCTGTGAGAATTTGTTAGGTGCTGGAAGAGTAACGGTGACTAAGAGGAAAAAGCTCACAATCAAACAGGGAAGAGAGATGCAAGCCAATAGCTGCTGTAAAAGATATGGATAAGGAATACGGAGAGGAAAAGCGGCAGCTGCTGATTCTGCCTAGAAACAGTGTTAGGGGTTGCTCTGGGCAGGGAAAGCTGTGTCTTGAACAAATTAGCCTATGAGTATTCTGTATGTATCAGTTAGGGTTCTACCTGAGAACTGAAACCAATAGGAAATACATATTAAGAGATTTATCACATTATGCTTAGTGAAATAAGCAAGACACCAAAGGACACATACCGCACAATTACACTTACATGTGATACCTAGAATGGCCCCGCTTCGTAGAGAAGAAGAACAGAGGTGAGCAGGGGCTGAGGATGGGGGTTACTGGGGAGTTAGTGTTTAACAGATACAAAGTTTCTGTTTGGCATGGCGAAAGTTCTGGAGAGGGATGGAGGTGACAGTTACACAACATTGTGAATGGGCTTCATGCCACTGAATTTTATACTAAAAAGAGTTAAAATGATATTTTATATTATAAATCCTTTGCCACAATACAAAAAAAGCATGGCTTCTTTTCCTCAGAGAAAAGGTATTGCAAGGAATTAGTTTATGCTGTTGCAGGCGCTGGCTAGGTAAGTCGTCCAAAGCCCACAGCACAGGTAGTCAGGAAGGATGAGCTGGAAGCCAGGTATGGGCTGAAAGCTGAGATCCACAAGTGAAATCTATTCTTCAGGGAAACCTCAGTACAGCTCTTAGGGCTTTCAACTGATTTAGTCAGTCCCACCCAGCTTATTTAAAATAATCTGCCTCACTTAAAGTCAATAAACATCAATTGCAGTTAAAACATATTTTCACAGCAACACCCAGATTAACGTTCGATTTATTAACCAGAATATCATAGCATACAGTCTGTGGACACATCAAAAGACCAGCACATCACACTTCTAAAAAAATATGAATATCACCTAAGGCAAAGAAGCTACTTTCTATGTTGCTCTCTCTCTTTATCTGAATGTTACAGCATTCAAATAAAAAGTAAAACAAACACCAATTATTCATGTTATATTAAAATCATGTTAAGTTTGTTTTCCAATGGCCATCTGAGCTAGTTGATTGAGCGTCTTTCTGTGAGATATGCTTCTTTGTGTTTGAGTTTATATTTACATCTATGTATGGCCTTTTTATAAGTTATGAAACATTCAAAACCAGTGATTACTTTCATTTTACTTTGTAACCATATACAATGTATTAATACATTCTTCACAAGGTATTTTGAAAGGAATTTCACAGATGGCACTACGTTCAGGGATAATTTTCCTAACTAAATCCAAAAATAGTTAAGGTTTTTGTCTTATCTAAGATACCTTCGTTTAGCTTAAAGTCACAAATCTTGTCTCCTAGCAGTTTTTACTTTTTGGTTTTAAATTTAAATCTATCATCCATTTTGAGTTAATTTTCATACATGGTTCAAAGTATGGATTAAAGGGGATTTGTTTGTTTTATTTTGCACAAAGATATTCAATTATTCTAAAACTTTTATTGAGAGACTATTCTTTCCTCACTGAATTGCCTTTACATAGTTGTCAAAAATCAGTTGTCTCCATATGTATGGGCCTATTTCTAGGCTCTGTACCATACCTCATATTCTGTTCCCTGATCATTCCATTCTGTCTCGACACCAGCAGCACAATTTCTTGATTACTGTAGCTTGGAAATATATCTTGAAATTAAGTAGTAATATTCCTCCAACTTTGCTCATTTTCAAAGTTGTTTTGGCCATTCTAAGTTATGAACACTACCCTGTGAATTTCAAAATTAGCTTGTCAATTTCTATTAAAAGAAACACTTCTTTTTTTTTTTTAAATGTAATTGCATTGAATTTATGGACCAATTTGTTGAGAAGTGAAATCTAAACGATATTGCATCTTCTGGCATCCGAATATGTCTCTTCTGATATTTTAGGGTTTTAAAATTGCATATAGCAATGTTTTATTGTTTTTAGTATATAATGGTTTATATATTTCATATCTGTCCCCAAATATTTCATATTTTTTATGATTTTATAAATTTTATTTTTACTACGTTAATTTCTGACTTCTGGTATCAGCTCTGATAATTAGAGAGCTTGGGAGTATCCCTCCCATACTTAACACAAGAAAAAGCTGAAGAAACTGAAAATCAAGGATGCCTTTTAAACCCAGCAGAGCACTGAGGTCTCTGGACAAACGGCTTTGTGGAAAGCCAGAGTGTCAGGTCAATTCAGATCCATCCCAGTGGAGATCTGAATGTTGGCAGCAGAGGCTACAAAACCATATAATGATAGGAGCAATTAAATGATAATTTCGACAAACTGCTAGAGGCTAACTGTGTATTAGTTTGAGAGAGAGAAAGCTTTAGATTTGGGGGGAGTCCCTCATTTTTGTGAGTTTCTAGAATCCCAGGAACCCCACTAGGTTTTCTTGAGGACAATCTACGCTTGTGGCTCAGGCAGGAGAAGAGTAATCGTTGTGAAATCTGCCCCAAATATCTCCCTAGCTCAAGGAGACAACCAGGATCCTCCTGGGTTTCCTGCTCATCTAGGAAACCATGAAAACAGTGAGGGGGAGCAGCTATGATGCTCACTTTGCTTGTTTCCAGTCTCTCATGGATCATAGTCCTTTACTGCCCGAGATCCAGTGCCTTGAAAATTGTTATCTCATGTGTCTGTTCCATTTTTAAGTTGTTCTCAGCTGGGAGTAAATGTGGGCTTAGTTATTTCATCCTAGTCATATGCAGAAGTCCCAAAATCACACTTAAAGGAAGCAATTCAGGAATTTCCTTCATTTGCTCTTTCGTACCTTTACAAGACTAGCAATTTAAAACACACTTTGTACTGACACAAGAGAAAACAATTTATGAAGTCTGTTGTCTGTTCCTAGTTACAATATCTCAGTGGTTAACCTTTGTTTCCATTTCATTTGTAGTTTTTTGCTTGCTGCTTATTCATAACTCTTCTCAACAATCTTTGTTTCATAAAGCCTGGAATTAAGAGAACACTTGAAAATATTAAGGTAGTATATTTGATCCAGGTGAACCAACCTAACATTTATAATCATTGTTGCCCCCTCTTTTTTACATCCCCTGAACTCTGATGTCACTTACTGTGTGCAATATAATTAATATTTATAATAATCTATTGGGATTATCTGATTGCCTTTCAGTTTTCCTAACTAGACTCTAAAGTCATCAAGGGTAGTGATCATATTTTATTAATCTTTAACCCCTAGTGTCTAGCCCAATGCCTGGCACTCAATAACCCTTAATGCATATTTATTGAACTAAACTGAATTATTCTGGGTCCTGGGTGAGTATAGTAGGTTAGTGTGCTCCTTTCAAATGTTAATGTTTTATCTTTTACATAAAGAATAAAAACCTGTTTCGAAAACTGTCTACTCTGTTATTCAAAAAAAGTGGAATTTTTCCAAATTATAAATCTTTCGTTATATCCTTTGACATTAAAACCCTACTTTGCTCCGGTTTTTCTCTTCTATTTTGGCTTCTAATTGGTATTCACTTGATTTATAAATCCCGTTGGCATTATTCTTCTTAAATAAAGGCATTTTGTCTATCTAAATTAAATCTCATTCATTTGATTTTCTTTTACATCTTAAACTCTCAAGATCCATCTGCAATTTTTCTGTTTTTAACTTGCTAGTCTTGAGTATATAATCTCCTCATTTGCAATCATCTCTTGGGTTTACTCAAGATTTTTTTTTTCTCCTTCTTCTAGTTAACATATTAGAAGGATATTGACCATAGGATTAGTTACCTTTTGAAATCTTCCTTTAATTTTTGGGTTATTCTTGACTGTTATCATCAGTGTTCACTATTTTCAATACTGAAGCATCATTAATATGCTTCATGGCTATAACAAAGTAAAAATCTCCTTGCTTGTTTGTATTTCAGAAAGAAGATGATTAATTCAGCGTAAGTTTGGCTGGATCTAAGATACCACAAGGGATGACCCTGCCATCCAAAGAAGCACTATGTTCAACCTTCAAGAAGCTTTGGACTTACAATGATGCCTAAGTTACTAGATTAGAAAAAACAAAAGCATGGTGTCCTTTAGTACCAAATGTTCGTTTTGAAGAAGATAAATTTTCCTGAGGAACTTAAAAGGATTATTATTATTTCTAGGTCATGGTGATTATTTAGAAATTGCTATAATATATATTATTATATAAAATATGTTAATTATATTAAAATGTATAAAAATAAAATAAATATATATAGATAAATATATTAAAATAAATTCTAATACTAGCTTTGTAGGCACTTATTTAAACCATTGTTTAATTTGTTCATGGATGATGCTTTTTACTTCATGGAGAACCAAGAGACAGGGGATATCAAATCTCATGCAACATTCCCCTGCAACAGGTAACAATTTTTTAATCAAAATTTTTGCAGTTCAATTATAATTTTTAGTTCAAATATTTTAAATGATAGTTTTAATTAGTCATATCATTTCTAATGTTTGGAGGAATAGTTATGTGGGGCTAAGAGTGCCCCCTATTATAATAAGGGTTCCCTAGTTGCTATAAAATCATGAGACTTCTGCATAAGCTCAACTAATTTCTCATTTTTTTTCTCCCATGTGGCAATAAATGCTGAAATTTATAGAGGAAAAGAATTAAATCCGTAATAAAACATACTTATGAGAGAAAGAAAAAGCAAGTGGCTTCTGTGGAACCTTAAGCGGACCATGTGTGCTACACCATTCACAAAATTACAATTAATAGGCAAATGTAAGGAATTATTACTAGTCATGCTTACTCTTACTCTCCAGTCCAAGCCCCAACTAGAGGCAAATACCCCAAACTCTTATTTTCCATGAGGGCCATTCAGCAAATTAAAATGATATTAATGATATATTAATGTAATAGTTACAATGCACAAAATAATAATTAAAAGTGTATGCTATTAAGCAGGTTGTTTGCATGCATAAATGTATTAGTATTTCTATTACAGTAATCGTTCAGTTCAACAGATACTTACAGAACTGTGTCAGACACTGTACCTGATATTGTGACTTAGATATACAGGAATATGGTTTTATTTTGTGGAAAATCGAGTCTGTTGGATGTAGAGAGATAAAGGTAGTTGTAAAGAGGTAAAAACATCATGTGGTGACACATTTTTCTCACTTAAAAGATTTGTGCAGTAGTTGCGAAATAATTATTGGGCACTAGCAAAATGCCAGTTCCTCTAATAGGCTCTGTGAAGGCATAATATTGAACACAAAGTCAAGTTCTTCGGGCAAAAGGGAGTAACTTAGGTAAGAAACTAGGATCTAGATAAATAAAAGAAGAGCAGAGAGAAAGGATAAATGAAGGCAAAATAAAACGTCATCTTTTTAATTCTTAATTGAACTGAAAGATAATTACTTAAGGTTAGAATAGTAACAAGGTATTTTGTGATTATAGCACATGGATAAGGGAAACGGATGCTGAAAGGGATAGGAAAGGGGAATTGGAAGAGTCTGTGATAAGTCACTGTCTACACATGAAGTAGCGTAGTGCTATTTGAAGGTGGACTTTGATTAGATAAAACACTGAACTGTAAACTCTAGGACAATCACTAAACTCTTCCAAGAAGTATATTTAATATCATAAGAAAGAAGATATGATGGGGTCATATAAAATGCTCAGTTAAACCAGGGAAGACTGAGAAAGAGGGAAAGAAAGAAGCAAAGAACAAATACAACATGTAGGAAAGAGATATGAACATGATATGTTATTCATCCAAATGTACTAATATCTACTTTAGATGTGAATGGTCTAAATATACCGATTATGGGACAAAGACTGCCAGAGTAAATTAAAAAAAAAAAGTCAAGACCCAGTGACTTTAAATTTAAAAAGACTTAGGTTAAATGGAAAGGCTACTAGAAAGATCTATCAGGCCAACACCAATCAAAAGGAAGCTAGAGTAGTTATGCTAATTGCCAACGAAGCAGATTTCAGATATCAGGGATAAAGAAAGAGATTACTTGGTAATTAAGGTGTCCATTTTCCAGGAAGACATAGCATCTTAAACCTGAACAAGCCTAACAAGAACTACTGGAGGAAAGAGACAAAGGCGTTCTTACAGTTGGAGACTCCAACTCTCCTTCTTCAATAACTTACAGATCAGACAGGCAGAAAAATAAGGGAAGATGTAGATGATCAATCACGTGATCTGGCATTTACATACCTCCATCCAAAGCAGCATAAAACACACTCATCTCAAGCTCACAGGGAAGCATTCACCTAGATAGCCCATATTCTGGGGCATAGTACTCCTTAACAACATTAATAAAATGCAAGATTATACAAAATATGTTCTCATACTACAATGGAATTAAACTATAAATTAATAACAGAAAGACTGAAACCCCTCAATATCTATAAGTTTTAAAAGCATACTTCAAAATAACTCATGGATCAAAGAAGTAGTCTCAAGAGAAATTTTAAAATATTTTAACTAAATAAAAATAAATACAAAACAGCAATATTTGTGAATGCAGCAGTGATAGCAGTGCTTATAGGAAGACTTATGGCATTAAATATTTATAGAAGAAAATAAAGTCTTAAAAAATCAATAACTGTAGCTCTTACCTGAGAAAACTAGAGGAAGAAGAGCCATTGAGGCTAAAAGCAAAAAGAAAGGATATGATAAAATTAGAGAAGAAATACATGAAATTGAAAACAGAAAAATAATAAAGAAAACCAAAGAAACCAGAAACTGATTCTCTGAAAATATTTTTTAAATATGATTTTTTAAAAAATTCAGATAAACCCTTAATATACCTCCAGCCAACCTAACCAAGAAACTAGACTAATATCTCTCATGAGCATAGATGGAAACACTTAATAAAATATTAGCAAGTTGAAGTCAGTAATGTAAAAAAACCATATACTGTGATCAATTAGAATTTATTCCAGATACATGAGATTGGTTCAACATTTGAACATCGATCAATGTAATCTACCATATCAACAGACTGAAGAGGGAAAATCATATGATTACATGAATTGTTGGTAAAAGAGCATTTGATAAAAATCCAACACATATTAATGATTATAAACTCTCAGCAAACTAGAAATAAAGTGAAACTTTCTCAGCTTAAAAAAGACATCTATCAAAAACCTGTAGCTAACCTACTACTTCACGGTGAGATGCTTTCCCCCTAAGGTAAAGAAAAAGGCAAGGATGTTCTCTCTCACCATTCCTAAAAAACATTGTACTGGAAGCCCTAGCCAGTACAATAAGAAAAACAATAAAGTGTATACAAAATGGAGAGGAAGAAATAAAACTATCTTCATTGACAGCAAGATTGTCTAAGTAAAAGAAATCTCCAAGAATCTACAAAAGATTCTGGGAATTAGTACATGAATACAGGAAGCCTGTAGGATAACAGGTTATTATACATGGGTAATTGATTTTCTATATGTCAGCAATAAACAACTGGAATTTTAAAATATACTATTTATAATAGCTCTAAGAGTGGAATACTTTGGTACAAATCTAAGAAAATACACACAAGATCTATATGAAGAAACTACAAAACACTGATGACAGAAGATGAAAGGTCCAGAAAAATGGAAAGATATTCCACGTTCATGAGTTGGAAGACTCAATATTTTTAAGACGTCAATACTTCCCAATTTGATCTATGTATTCAATGCAATTCCAATAAAAATATTAGGAACCTATTTAGATATAAAACGTTGACTCCTAAGTTTATATCAAAAGGAAAAAGCTCAGAATAGCCAACACAATCTGAAGGAAATTAAAGTTGGAGGACTCACACTACCCAACTTCAAGACTTACTATAAACCAACATTAATCAAGAAAGTTTGGTATTGGTGAAAGAGCAGACACATAAATATTGTCAAATTATCTCTGACAAAGGAATAAAAAAAATTCACTAGAGAAAGGAGAAAGGATAGTATTTTCAGCAAATGATGCTAGAACAATTAGGTGTCCGTATATAAATAAAGGAACCTAGATACAGATCTCTTCAAAACTTAAATAAAAATATATTACAGACTTACATGTAAAATGCAAAACTATAAAACTTGTATAAGAAATCATGCAAGAAAATCTGTGTGATTTTGGGTTTGACGATGAGTTTTTAACATATGGAACAAAAAGCGTAACCCATGAAAGGAAAAATTTGGCAAACTGAACTTTTAAATTAGAAACTTCTGGGGTGCCTGGGTGGCTCAGTGGGTTAAAGCCTCTGCTTTCAGCTCAGGTCATGATCCCAGGGTCCTGGGATCGAGCCCCACATCAGGCTCTCTGCTCAGCAGGGAGCCTGCTTCCTCCTCTCTCTCTGCCTGTCTCTCTGCCTACTTGTGATCTCTGTCTGTCAAGTAAATAAATAAAATCTTTAAAAAAAAATTAGAAACTTCTGGAAAACATATCTGATGAAGGACTTGTATCCAAAATAAACAAAGAACTTACAAATAATACTTCACCCAAAAAGATATACAGACGGTACATAAGTATATGAAATGATACTTACTCTCATTTGCCATTTGAGAAATGGCATCACTTGCCATTGAGAAAGACAACATTATACCCCCATTAGAATATCTAACTCTTGCTGTGAAGTATGTGAACCTGGCGATTCACAGACCTGTACCCCTGGGGATAAAAATATTTTATATGTTTATAAAAAATAAAAAATAAATAATAAAAAAAAGAATAGCTAGCTCTTAACTCCTCTTGCCACAATGTCAATACCAATTGCTGGCTAGGTACAGAGGAAAAGAAAGTTTCATGCACTGCTTGTGGGAATGCAAAGGGGTAGAACCATGTTGAAAGAAAGTATGACAATTTTTAACAAAGCTAAATATGGTCTTATCCAGCAGTCCTGCCCCTAAGTATTTAACCAACTGATTTGAAAACTTATGTCCCCACAAAAGCATGCCTGCAAATGTTGTAGCAACTTCATTCATAATTGCTCAAAGCCAGCAGCAACCAAAATATCTTTTTTTTTTTTAAAAGATTTTATTTATTTTGACAGACAGAAATCCCAGGGAGGCAGAGAGGCAGAGAGAGAGGAAAGGAAGCAGGCTCCCCACCGAGCAGAGAGCCCGATGCGGGGCTCGATCCCTGGACCCCGGGACCATGACCTGAGCCGAAGGCAGAGGCTCTAACCCACTGAGCCACCCAGGTGCCCCCCAAAATATCTTTTAATACATGATTATATAAGCAAGCTGCGGAACATTGGATGAACTGCCAATGCATATCACTAAGTGAAAGAAACCAGTCTGAGAAGTCTGAGTAATATTATTGATGTGATATTCCGGAAAAAGCAAAACAGTAAAGATGATACAGAAACTGAAACTAGTCAGTTTCCTGGGTCTTCTGGGTGGAACTGGCAAAGTAGAGGAGATATTTTAAAATGCTGAGACTTTTGTGTGTGATATTGAAATGGCCAACACATGACAACATAGTTGTCAAAACTCAGAGAACTTTACCACAAAAAGAAAGAACCGTAATGTACACTAATTAAAAGGGAAAAGAAATCATTCAAAAGGTCAGAATAAAATGTGGAATGTCATGATGACTCCAACCACGTTAGAAATGTAAAAAACAAACAAACAAATAAAAAAGCATATGAAATAGTATCTCTGAAGAGGGAGAGGAGAAGGTACTGACGTAAGTAACTTTGGGAATGAGTAGAGTCTGTAAAAAGTTAAGGCAAAGGAACTGTACATAAGAACTGTACTCTAGTTGATGAATTTCTTTCCCAATGGACCGACAATTCTGAAACCACTGTACATTTATACTGCAACTAAGAGTTGCAGTATAAATGTACTACAACTCTCAAGTAAAGGGATGGTATGTGGTGGAAGCCAATTTCTTTCTTTCTTTTTTTTTTTTTAAAGATTTTATTTATTTATCAGAGAGAGAGAGGGAGAGAGCGAGCACAGGCAGACAGAATGGCAGGCAGAGGCAGAGGGAGAAGCAGGCTCCCTGCCAAGCAAGGAGCCCGATGTGGGACTCGTTCCCAGGACGCTGGGATCATGACCTGAGCTGAAGGCAGCTGCTTTAACCAACTGAGCCACCCAGGCGTCCTGGAAGCCAATTTCTTATTGTTGGAGTAGAACATTTAAATTAGCAAGAGAAGTCGAGAATAACCCACATGATGCTGGATTGGAATTATGGACACGAGCATGAACATGTGCTTAGCTTAGTACAGATACAGACGGTTACATATAGAAAAAACTGCAAATGTATATGAGATATGTGTATAGACACAGGTTAGCATAGATGCATATATTTCCTTGCTTTGATAGCTCAGTGGGCCTAGAGGTAATGACATAGTAGGAGCAACAAGGGGACCTAGTGCCTAAATCTGGTTTTCTAATTCCGTTCTCCAATATAGGGAGCAAGGGCTTGTTGGACAAATGTTAGATGCTAGGATAAACATACCAGATGAGCTTGGAACATCTCATTGTGTCAGAATATAAAACAGTGCTAAAAATAACACTCACACCATGATGAGGAAGCAGGAGATACTGTCACAACCAAAGGAGGTACGGACAAATGATAACCAAATGTCATGTGATATCTTGGATGGGACTGTGGAACACAAAAAGAACATTAGAGAAAGATGGGAAATCTGAACAAACCATGGATTTTAACGAATGACAATGTATTAATACAGCTTCATTAAATGTGATAAAATGTACCATGTATTATAATAAAATTTGAAGTGGCGGGAGGGGGGAGGTGGGGGTACCAGGTTGTGGGTATTATAGAGGGCACAGATTGCATGGAGCACTGGGTGTGGTGAAAAAATAATGATACTGTTATGCTGAAAATAAATAAATGAAAAAAAATAAAAAAAAAACCACCAAAAACAAACAAACAAACAAACAAAATATTAATGGTAAAGGTAACATGGTATATGGGAAATCTCTCAGCTACCTTCATAATTTTTCTATAGATCTAAAATCACCCTAAAAACACAGTTGATTAAAAATAAAAATAACAGGGGTGCCTGGTTGTCTCAGTCAGTGGGGCATACGGCTCCTGATCTCGGGACTGGGAGTTCGAGTCCCACACTGGGTGTAGAGATTACCTAAAAAAAAAAATCTTTAAAAAATAAAAATAATAATAATAATTAGAAAACATTACAGGAGGGAGAAGGCATATCTCACAGAACAAAAGTCCAAATGAAAGAGAAGGGGATTGGGGATTGAATGAAGAGTAACGCTGGAAGCTGTGATCTTATACAGGAAGAAAAACACCTCGGACAAACAGTAAAGAAGCAACAATGGCTGAATTAATGCCGCTTATCCTCTCCTTGATGAACTATCACAGAAGCAAAGCCCCCAGATCAAATGGAGATTGAAGAATGGAGAGGAGTGTTGTCATTTCGGAACTGTAACCGAGCAGAGGAAAGTAAAACCAAGTGGCAGGACAAGGAAGAGTGGATGTCTGGCACCATGTGGTCACTTGGGATTAGAGATGACGAATTCATGGCTTTATCCATTGAATTCTGTTCTTTAATCTAGGGGTTTGACTGTTCCACTGTAAGAGTAAAAAGGCAAATAGTCCTACGGATCTAGAAGACACTATACAGCCTGGGCACAATGCCGTTATAGATTTGGTGAAATGTACTGCAGTGATCAACCGTGGGGCTTGGGTTTGCTATAGAAGAAAATTATGGAATTATGGAATGATAGGCTCCAGAAAAAATGGAAAAATAAAGGGGCTATCGGGTAAAATTCAAGTGCATTGTAAGTAAGGATGTGAGAGATGTAGGAGGGAAAAAAACACTTTTATTCATGGCAAAGACCATAGGATAACATGAAAGAGAACATTAGAAAGATCTGTGTCATGGGGCACTTGGGTGAATCAGTCAGTTAAGTGGGTGCCTTTGGCTCAGCTCATGATCTCAGGGTCCTGGGCTTGAGCCCCATGCCAGGCTCCCTGTTCGGTGGGGAGTCTGCTTCTCCCCTTGCCCTCGCCCCACTCGGGTTCTATCTCACTTGCTCTCAAATACGTTAGTAAAATATTAAAAGAGGGGCGCCTGGGTGGCTCAGTGGGTTAAGCCGCTGCCTTCGGCTCAGGTCATGATCTCAGGGTCCTGGGATCAAGGCCCGCTTCGGGCTCTCTGCTCAGCAGGGAGCCTGCTTCCCTCTCTCTCTCTCTGCCTGCCTCTCCATCTACTTGTGATTTCTCTCTGTCAAATAAATAAATAAAATCTTTAAAAAAAAAAATTAAAAGAAAAAAAAAAGAAAAAAAAGGAAAGAAAGAGCTGTGTCCTTATTGAGAATAATGGAATTGTTCTATCCCGGGTTAAACAAAGAAAAAAAAAAAAGAATCAGAAGTCCCTCTGTATTGTTAAAGATCGGATTACAACACTTTTCGTATCATACAGGCCAAGCCTTGATTAAAGGCTTGAAAGCAAAATGTGTATCTTTACCCTTCTTTGGGCAATAAAAAGATCTGTTTTAAGAAAAACACCCAGAAGGCACCTGCATGGCTCAGTGGGTTGAAGCCTCTGCCTTAGGTTCAGGTCATGATCTCAGGATCCTGGGATCGAGCCCTGCATGGGGCTCTCTGCTCAGCAGGGAGCCTGCTTCCTCCTCTCTCTCTCTGTCAAATAAATAAATAAAATCTTTAAAACAACAACAACAACAATAACAACAACAAAACACCCAGAAGAGAAGATTTAACCATTGTCTGTCTCTACTACTACTTTTTTCCTAATTCCTTGCTTATTTTTTTCACCTCTGTTTTAGATTTCAGATAGA
The DNA here is from genome assembly GCF_009829155.1 of Mustela erminea. Taxonomy (NCBI): domain Eukaryota; kingdom Metazoa; phylum Chordata; class Mammalia; order Carnivora; family Mustelidae; genus Mustela; species Mustela erminea. The sequence goes on along the minus strand of NC_045619.1, from coordinate 137,732,222 downwards.
TAAAATAAGTTTGGTTTTAGGAATACTGGAAGAATTAGTGATATAATTTGTGTAATGGGTTTTTAACTCAATGTTCTTTGAATACCCCTTCCTTGAAGCAGCATCTGATAGCACTTCCCTCATCCCAGGTCCCCTCCTCACTGATTTTTGTGCCCTTTGAGTGAAGTAAGTGTTGCTCTGAGCCCATATGCTTATCATTAAAATGAGGATAAGAGTTGTGGTGCTTCCCGGGATTGGGAAGAGGATTGCATGCGATCATGCATGGGAAGGCTTGGCTCTTTGCCTGGCATGTGGAAAGCAGTCAAGAATATCAGTTGTGGGGCACCTGGGTGGCTCAGATGGTTAAGAGACTGCCTTCGGCTCAAGTCATGATCCCAGAATTCCGGGATCGAGTCCCGCATCAGGCTCCCGGCTCCACGGGGAGTCTGCGTCTCCCTCTGACCTTTCCCCTCTCATGCTCCATCTCTCTCTCTCTCAAATAAATAAATAAAACCTAAAAAAAAAAAAAAAGAGTATCAGTTGTGATGATAATGATGGTGATGGTGGCGATCAAGGTGACAGTTTTGTGGCTATATCCTTCAAATTTTCTGCCTTCAAAAAGATTTATAACCAGTGGAAGGAACTTTGCATCCTGCTAGTCTGTGTGTGCTTACTTCCTCTTTAAATAAAACCTGAGATCTTCATCCCAGCCATCGAGGGTCACCCAACCTTCTTCCTAGTGTGATTTCTCTAATTCTTCATCTCTTTCACCCATTCTGCTTCCCGTGTCCCAGGCAACCTTCAAATTCCTTTCTGCTTTCTTAGTGCCTTTATTCAGACAGCAGTCCAAGACCCCGTGTACTTCAATAATTTGTATCCATTCACATTCCTCAGGGCCCAATTTCTCCTAGACCTTATGTTGGGGGCTTCATTTTCCCAAAACCCATGGATTGCTAGTATTATTATGCCTATTTTATAAACAAGAGACCCGAAGCTCTCAAAAAACACGTGTGGAAGTAACCACAGGTGACTAGTGTGGGAAGAGCTGAGTTTTGCAATGAACCCCAGTGCCTTACCTACAAGGTTATATTGTCAGCTTATATGCTTAGAATGGATTTCCCCTACTGACATATTAATTCTAGTTACATTAATGTTTTTCCATTTTGAAATTATTGAAATAGCTTTAAATTAAGTCTTGTCTCCCCAGGAGATTTTATCTGTTTCTGCCAAGATTCATTTTCTTCCAAAGATTCTGCTATTCCATTAATTGTTGCCAACGTCATTGACATCCATGTTGTTGCTAAGACCAATGAATCTTTTTTAGCATTTATCAAGTCGTAGCTCTCAAATGACATTTCTTAAACTATAATTCTTTCTTATTTTGTTTTTAATAATCTCCTAATTTCACTGTTACCTCCTGGCTTTTTCGATGGCCCTATTTTCTCTGTTCATGGTTGTTTTTTAAAGATTTTTATTTATTTTAGAGAGCGGGGGGAAAGAGAGAGACAGAAGGAGTGGGAGAGGCAGGGGGAGAGAGAATCCCAAACAGACTCCACGCTGAGCACCGAGTCTCACGCGAGGCTCAATCCCAGGATCCTGAGATCATGACCTGAACCGAAACCAAGAGTCGGACGATTAACCAACAGTGCCACCCAGGTGTACCTCTCTGTTCATATTTTATGTGTAAATATTTACAGATTATATCCTAGGCCACTTTTTCCCTCTCACCCTGTCCACTCCCCTAGAAGATCACATTCACTTTCATGGCTTTTATGGATTTTCCATAAGCAGGTGACCACCGGCTACAAACCTCTGAGATCCGCACACGCAGCTGCACACTGAACAGCTCTACACACATGTTCTCCAGGTGTGTAGATTAATACAGGCAACACCGAGCTCATCGACTCTCCTCCCTGCTGACCAGACAACATGCTTTTCTCATTTGTCCCCCCATCTTCGTGACTACTGGCACTACTGTTTACTCACTTAGGAATGCAGACGTCATATTGCACTTTTACGTCTCTCACTTACATGCAGATCTAAGCCCGTTCGTTCTACCTTCTAAATGGATAGAGGACCGAGGCATTCCTATCCCCCCTAACCTGCTGACACAGCTGTGCAACTAGTTTTCTTGCTTCATCCTTGTCTAAATTCCACTCGGTGATAGACCGGCGGCTAGACATTAGAAGTACCAATATTCCAGAATTGGGGTAAATATTTTCACTTCTTTGTAGAGCTCTCAACTACATTCTTTTTTTCTTCATGCTTTCTGACATCTAAGTTCCATGATAAAAAAACACGATGTGTCTCATTTACAACGTAGGTCCCGCACAGGTTTGTATAGTGCACTGAACGCTTGACCAAAGGGGGGTTAGATAAATGGAGGAATGTGCTCAACGGTTGCCTAAAAATTAGCACGATGCAAAATTTCCCGATTCTACTTCTTAAGAATGCTTAGGCATTCCTGATTCCGGAAGATTTTAATGAAGGTAGAACATCAAAAATCAACACCACTCTCTGGTATAAGATTTGTAGATGTGTGCTTATCAAAGGGAAAACGGAATGCAATATTGAGAAGAACTGATGTATTAAGGTGCCAGAGTAGGAGCAGGGCATGCTGTGGGGAGAATGGGCTCATCTTCTATACCACTGCTGGTAGTACGAATGATGTTACGTCTATTAAAACACGTGATTACATTCCTTCATTGAGCATTTATACATTCAATATTCTGGGTACAGGGCTTGGTGGGTGTCCTTCAACGGTTCACAGTCCTGTGGAAGAGGCATATTTTAATCCACTAATTTCACTTCAATTTATCATGGAGTTCATGATGATACTAATTTAAAATTTGGCTTTCTGCCATCATTCATTAATTCACTCAAAAAGATTTAAATGAGCCCCATTGGTACCTTAGGAGTTGACAGTCTAATAAGTAATTACTATATGTTGTGATTGGTGCTGTGACAGAATTATGGCAGGAGAGAAACTTTTTTGCTACGTGCTCAAGGGTTTCCCCGAGAAGGCGTTTTGGGGAAATTTTCAAGGACTAATAGGAGTTAACAAAATGAAGGAGAAGAAAGGGTACTCTAGGTAAGTGGTGGTAACAGCCAGTAGAAAGGCATAGAAGCGAAAGCTGGGACTATCTGGAAACCACAACTTGACACCTGGAGAACGGGAAAGATGGAAGAGATCTCGGGGGGAAGGCAAGAAGAGTCAGCTGGAGATGCAAGGAAGGGGCCCATCAGGCTGATTCTCGAATGCTGTAGTAGCTATCAGTCCTTGTCCGCAGTATTTAATCATAAAAATTCAGGGCATTTGGAGTCATTTGGTATCAGGAAGCTAATTATGGACCCTCCTCCTTACCTATGAGAGTCAGGGCTGGTCACAGGTTCTGGGAAGAGGCAGAAGTGGTCAGCTGAATCTGGCAAAATGGAAATGATTGGGGTAATATTTTTGGATTCAGTTCGGTGTTTGAATCTTTTACATCTGTGCTTCCAACCGAATCATTTTAGAATTGGTTCTCAGACACACTGAACAGCTTATAGAATTTCCTTAGTTCAAGGACTTGTTGCTAGAGTGGCAACGAGTCAATTTCGAGGAGTGACCTATTGCATTTCGTGTGTTGGTAAATTTCTCTAACTAGAAATAATACAGAAAAAAAAGCAACCGAATGTTTCCTACTCTAAAAGTAAGTATGTGGAAGTAAAGCATTCATCATTCCCTTTGCATAGCAATACTCTAGCATTTGTACTATTTTTCTTCCAAGTAGACCGAAAACCTGATATTTATAAGTTCATCAATCCCACGTTATCATTTGCTGGAATGTTCTCATTCATTTTATAGAATCGAGAAGTACATACATTTAAATTCTAAAGCCCTGGATTTAGAATGTAAGATCAAAGAATTTTGTTTACTACACATTCCTAAGGAAATTGCTTTGTCATTTTTCTTTCTTTCTTTCTTTCTTTTTTATTTTTTTTTGTGCTTTCAGTACAAATTACGTGCAATACTATTAATAGTATTAATAGATATATTAGGGCCTAAATTGAGCATTGTGTTATCCAAATGCAGGGTTTATTTGGTTGGGTTTATTTTAGTTTGTTTATCACTTCCAGCACTGGGCTGACAGGGCCATTTGGAAGCACATTTTACAGGAGGAATTCACCTTCACTCTTAGCGACTCTCTCCATTGGCAATGCATTCCTTGAGCATCCTACTTGAGTTTATCTTCTTTGCACCTTGAAGGGGAACAGAATATGCCACTCCAAAATATGTCCCTGGCATAAGGATTATGTTAGGCTGATTACTTTTAGGCAACTGCAAAAATAAGAAAAGCTCTGACTATTGAGTTGAAGTTACCTTTTGATTCTTATAAACCTTTACATCTATGAGGGAAATATTCATTTGTAAGGGTATCGCCCTCTCTGTCCCAAGAAGAGAAAAATGACAAAATCTCTAAGAAACTCTTATCAGCGGGGAAGGAAAAGACCTAAATCTGCATGACAACCTTACTCTTGTTTGCTGTGCTTTTTCTGATAGCTTCCCATAACTCCCATACCCCATCTTCTATGGTCTTTAGTTGGAGTTGGTATTTAAGGTGGTTTGAGCCATTTTAGGGAGTTACTCAGTTTTCCTGGTCTCTCCCATGCATACAGGAGGTATATATGTTATTAAATTTGTTTGTTTGTCTACTGTTAATCTGTTTTTTATTAAAGGGGGTCTCAGCCAACAATGTAGAAGGGTAAAGGGAAAATTATTTTTCCTCCCCTACAACCCGATACCTCTTGGATAGTGAGAACCAGTGGAGCTGCCCATTAAACCTTGCCCCATTTGGAAAGTCCCGTGGTGTTAATCACTCACCACGTAAATTTTATTATCCCCGGATGTCACCGATGTCAGCAACTCTGTGTTCACTTGTGAATAAAAATAGTTTTGCTTTCTATTTCAAGAGATAGACATTGAAACAGCTTTGGGGGAGTCATCCTAATCCATCTTTTTAACTCAGTAATTATGCATTTAGAAAATGCAAGGGCATTTTTGATGCAGTATTTATCTCCTTCTCTTACCGCCTCAGCGTGGGAAGTCAAAAGTCTACTGGGTCAGAACTCAGGGGGTATTTAGAGACCGGAAGTTCTTTTGGCATCTTCAAGTCATTCTGTTGTTTGTAGCTCACTGCCTGTCCTATCAGGGTGAACACTGGTGAGGGCCCAAAGCAAGGACATGTTCCTTCATCTTCCTTCTCACATTCATCAGAGGAGCCAGTTCCTATCTGCTCATGTAGCTTGTGCCACCATATACACCTTTGAGTAATGCCCAGGGAAGGGATTTCCCTCCTAAATCTGTGTCAGGTCATGGCTAGCTACCATTTCTTGCCCACACTGTTTGGGAGCTATCTGTTCCATTGTTCTGCATCCAGTCTCCTTCTCATCATGGTTTTAAAAGTCACCATATCCATGTGCATCAGTTGGCCAAAGGAGAAAGAACATGGAGATATGAGAAAGCCTTTGTGGGGCTGGAGGGCCTCAACCACTTCTGCTCGTATTCCATTAGTTAAAAATACATAAGTCAGAACTCATTTGTGCTGCCACATTTAACTTCAAGGGAGGCTGGGCAATGTAGCCTAGCAAATGCCTAGGAAAAACAGCAAAGAGGACTGATGACTGATGAATATTTAGCCCATCTCTGCCAAACCCCACTCATCTGCTATCAGCTGAAGTGTTGAAAATCAGGTCCCAACGGTCTGGTGAGAACACAGTGGTTAGTAACACTTCAGTCTGTGCTTGGGATCACCTCCTCTAGGGCAGTGAGAATCTACTTCATAAAGGGTTATGCCGTCCTGGGAATATTCACTTTCCTTGAAGTTACCAACTATCTTCTATGAGCACGAGAACTGAGACAGCAGCGCAGTACAGAACATCAAAGCCTATTGATAGAGCTTTCATTTCTTGGTCAGTTTTTCTATTTGGAACACACAGTAGGCATGTGTCTCCTTTCTTTTTTTCCTCAGCTTTACTGAAGTATAATTGACAAATAAAACGGTATAGATTTAAGGTATATAACACGACTGTTTGATATGCATCTACATTATGAAATAATTATCACTATCAAGTTAATTGACCCATCTATCACCCCACACAGTTATCGTGCGTGTGTGTGTGTGTGTGTGTGTGTGTGTGTGGTGATAATACTTCAAGGTATATAGTCTGTTTGCAAATGTCAAGTATACCATAGAGTATTATTAACTATAGTCACCATACTATAATTCTATCCCCAGAACTTCTTTATCCAATAATTGAAAGTTTGGACCATTTGACTAACAGCTCTCCATTTCCCCCACACCTACCTCCTGACATCCTTCTCTACCACCATTTTGTTTTTTGTTTCTGAGTTTGACATTTTACTTTTTTAGATTCCACATATAAGTGACACCATACAGTATTTGTCTTTCTCTGTCTGGCTTTTCTCACATAACATAATTATCTTCCAGTTTCATCGGTATCATGGCAAATAGCAGGATACCCTTGTTTCTTATGGATGAAGAATATTCATATCTATCTACCTACCCATTGCATTTTCTTTATTCATTCATCTGTTGACAGACAGCCACTTAGGTCGTTTCCATATTAATGCTGCAGTAAACATGAAAGCGCAGATCTCTCTCCAAGAAACTGATTTCAATTCCTTTGCATAGGTATCTAAGATGGGATTACTAGATCATATGGTAGTTCCATGTTTAATTTTTTGAAGAATGTTCTTAAGGAGGAAGAATTTTCTCTGCCCTTCAAGGTCCTTCTAAGGAATTGCAGAATGGAATTGACGTGGGACACAGTAACAAGTGAAAGGAAAATTTAATAGTGTATGTAAGGGGAATCCACAGACACACCATGCTTCTGTAGAGCCAAGGAGAGAGGAAGGGGTCTGAAAATACAAAAGGGAGAAAGACCATTAGCAAGAAGGTGAGAGGAGATGTTTGGAAAACAAGGGTTGCTTTCTTATGTATATAAGTTTTTTTGTTTTTGTTTTTGTTTTTGTTTTTAGGTAAAGAGGAATCTCTTAATAGCTCTTTTCCTGGTACAATTAGGCAAGAGATGGGAAGATAAAGAGCTTTTCCTGAAGCTGCTGGTTTTTGATTGCTTTTAACTCAAAATGATATTCCTACCAAAGTAACCCAACTTGGGGCAGTCTGCCGTTGGCCTCTAAAACCTCCATATGGTTTTCCACAGTAGCTGTTCCTATCTACATTCCCACCAATAGGGTATAGGCGGTCACTTTTTTCCACATCCTCATAGGCAAACACTTCTCTGTCATCTTTTTTTAAAAAAGCTATCCTCACAGGTGTGAGTGATGTCTCACTGGGGATATGATTTGCTTTTCCCTGATGCTGAGTGATGCTGAGCAGCTTTTCACAGGTCTGTTGTCCATTCGCATGTCTTCTTTGGAAAGATGTCTATTCGTGTCCGTTGTCCATTTTTAATAGCATTGTGTCACATTGTTGCTGCTGCTCTCTCTCTAATTTACTTCCCATTGTCCATATAACTCCAGATGAGGAAATGAAGAGAGGAGGGTAGTAAGTACTCACTACGCATAAAGGCGTTTTTCTAGTTGCTTCACGTGCATTATTCTGTTTAGACCCCACAGCAATCTTATAGTCAAGTACTATCCTCAGTTTTTAGATGTTAAAGTGATCCTTAGAAGCTTTAAATAAGTAGCTTAAGGTTATATAGAGAATAAACAGAAACGGCAAGATTTTAATCCAGATTGTTTTGATTTCTGTGTTTGTGTTTTATCGAACCATCTTATTACCGCGCCTGTCATCCCAACTCATTCACCGAGGCTTCACGAAAGACATCATTTGACATCTCTCTTTCACGAAGTAGACACCTGATGCATATTTATTGAGAAATGCCTAAGGTGGGTGACTTCTTTTGGTACATCTGTGCTGATTAAACTTGTGAAATACTTTATTCTTTTTCCTTTCTCCGCTTTTCTTCTTTTCTCCTCTCATCAGTATTCCTCCTTTGCAGAATTTTTTTTTTCTAGGTAATTATCTGTGTTGAATTACGCTTGGCCATATGATCATTTCCTTATTTCTTTAACAAGTATTTTCTTAAAGAGTCTATTGTACGTAGGAATTCTGCTACATAGAGGAGAGGGCTAGGGTATATAATGATGATTGTGACCTGATTATTTATTCATGAAAGATTCTCTGTTTTCTTGGGAAAAAGATATTCCAATACTTAAAAGATAAAGGATTATATGCTCTTATAATAGAACTACAGTTCCAAAAGTGTTGATTTCATCTTCTGTATACTGCAAGAGAGTCAGTTGCTTAGGAATGCATATTAATAGTCTGGAGGTTTTTAGTATTTGCATGGAATTCTGATTCATATTATGCCCAAGGCATGTTGAGAGCTTTTCCACTTTTTTGGGGGGGGGCACCTCCTCACACTTTTTTGGGATTTACTATTTGTTCACATTCAACAGCTGTATTTACATCTCTGGTATTTGAAATCTGAACAATGTTCTTTCACTACTTTGGAGAACATTTCTGATCATGGTTCTGCACTTCCTAAGACATGAACTCCGCCACAATCTCCTATGGTCAGAACCTGGTACTTCACCAACCTTCCCTCCCTATAACAATACCTTATTCTCCACCTGTTTTGCATGTAAAGAGGCCACACTGCTGAGCTGATTAAACAGAGTTTATGGTGCTACTTTCAACTTTACTATTGACTAGTTGTATGAAATTCAGCTACTTGACCTCTTAGGACCTTCATTTCCTGAGCAATTAATACAAACTGGAAATTCCATTCTTCGTTCTGGATTGTTCCACCCAGGAATTTTCACTAGTTTCTCTCTGAGTTTCATGAAAGTTTAAGTATGTGGATGTTTTGAAGCTAACTAAAGCCTAAAATCTTAAGTATATTTACCATTTTCAATTTCATCACAGCATTCTGCTGTGATGAAATGTTCACGGGGCAGAGAATCGGGAAACCACATTAAGGACTTGCTTTAGTGGAAGTCTTTGGGTGCATCACTCAACCTCCCTGGCTCAGTTTTCATCTGTTTAAATAAAGGGAATAAACAGGAGGCTCTCCAGATCTCCAGAATTCAGATGCTTTGAGATACAATAACAATTTAAGTTGTTGAAATTGACAAGACAGGATATCAACTGCTACCTGAATTGGTCACTTCTTTCCATGTAAATGAGATGCAAGTAAACTCTCATAATTTTTTTTTTTTAAATTAGAGACTATTAGGTGAGAATTCATCTGTAATAGGAATAAAAAGTAGACATTTTTACTGTTCTTTTCTCAATTCTCATGATTTTCCTGAATCGTATCTAAACAGATAAGGCATAATGATATTAGCATATTTAAGCAAATCCAAACTACGCAAATACAAATTGAAAAAAAAATAGATGATGTTAGAAATATTTTTTCTCACTTTAAAAAAAAGCATTTCCTTTAACTCAGTTATACATAAAGGGGTTTCTTGTTTTGTCAGAGAGTTTTTGGAAGGACCAAATTTTAAACTAAGGATGGAAACATAATTTTCTTTTAAAAACATGCTAATTCTTATTCAGAGTCTTATAGATGTTTTGTCGATTTGAACCTAAACAAGACTAAATTTCTCTGAAAAGAAAGCATTTTTAATCAACTCGAATGTTGCCAAAGGGTTTGTTCATGACTCTTTTTTTTTTAATATTTTATTTATTTATTTGACAGAGATCACAAGTAGGCAGAGAGGCAGGCAGAGAGAGAGGAAGGGAAGCAGGCTCCCCTCCGAGCAGAGAGCTTGATGTGGGACTTGATCCCAGGACCACGAGACCACAACCCAAGCCCAAGGCAGAGGCTCAACTCACTGAGCCACCCAGGCACCCCCATGACTCCTCTTGCATTAACCATCTATATAGGTTACCTAAGAGTAATCTTCAACAGTGTAGTGACAGCACGTGAATGACCAGCTCTCCCTGGATTAGAGCAGTGATGCTATTTCAGAGGGTGGTTAAGGGTCACCTGGGACACTTTGTATATAATAGACCTAATTAGAAATTTATAATATTTTCCAATAAAATTCCTAGATTTGCATCACTCTGATTAAAAGAAAGAGACTATAAATCAAAAAGAAGAGGGGGTGATTGGGTTAGGGTAATTTCCATACACCACAACCCAAACTGGTAAAGAGATATCACAATTAATCATCCTTATAAGGTTACAAGAGTGTCTACCCTTAAACCCTAACTACATGTGTGCTACACAGATTGAACATCTGGATACAGAGGATATAAAATAGTAAAGTAAGCTCATTCTCATATAGCAATATCAATTCTCAGATCCAGAAAAGATAGTAAGGTCTTTTCATGTGTTCCGTCTTACATTTTGCATTCTTCTCCTCTTTGCATTCCCTTTTCTCACCCCTTCCCAACCCCTAGCTATTAAGTTTTACTGTTCCACCTGTTTCCAGGGTCCGGTGGCCTCATACTCTTCTCCTTGTCCAAATATATTTTAAAGAAAGTCTCTGAAAATAATTTTTCCTCCTGGACTCAAGCAACAACTTAGAGTATTGCCATGCCCAGGAGATTTGCATTTTAACAGGAATCAAATGCTTGGGGCTAAGAAATGAAACTCTTACTGTGTAATTTCAGGCATCAGTAAGCAGATGGGACATTCACTTGGGTGGCCTGAGGGATTTTCCTGAGCTTCTGGAACTACATGGGTCTTCTCCAATTTAATCTAGGTACAAAGTTATTCTGGACATTGCTAATATTATCATCATCTGCATCATGTTTTGGATTACACATGTCATAAAATTCAGCAAACTCACTTTCCAGTTGCATCTGTGAAGACCTGGGAAATTTAAGTTCTCATGTTACCTACTCTACATCTCCCCCACCAAGAGCAATTTAGATTTTTCAGTGTTGACTGATTTATTTTCATCTAGTTCCTCTACTACCCTTAAATGGAAGAATCAAGTTTGGGCAGAGAGAAACATAAACTTGAGAGGGAGATGAAGAAGAACAGGAAGGAATAACCTACAAAAAACAAAAAACAAAAAAGCCCAAGCAAGGTAGAGAATGGAGAACATTATCTTGACCCCTCAGGCTGATTTCCAGGTACCATTTGGTTAGTGTAGGCTATGTCACTATGGTAGTGGATTCTTTGAATCAGATAATGGTCTCAATACGCCATTTTCCTGTTCCTCGTATAGATAATAACTTTAATAGTCATGCTCCCTAGAGCATAGTTAAATTGATAACAGTGAGGTTGCTTTTAGGAGATCTTCCATGGCAAGTCAAGATACAGAGTACCTTGGGACACAACACTGAAGTACAAAAAAAAAAAAAAAAAAAAAGCAAGCATGGCAACATCAATGTAGCAAATTCAAAAGAACTGGTTGCATGACTGCCGATGCTAATCTGATCACTGGGACTATCTTCCTGATTTTGAAACCATAATCAGTTCTGCTGTGTATGGATCAGAATCAATGTGATTATAATTGCTGAAATGAACATATTGTTAATCCACCTAATTTTACAGATACTCTTTGATGACCATAGTTTTATTCCCTGTGACCTCCTACCTTTCTAAGTTAAACATCTTCATTCTGGGTTATATTCTAGATTACCCTTGTCTTCATGTCTTTGGAGTCCACTGTTGTAATAGGTTCTACACAATAGTTACCAGTTTAATCAAAGAGCTACATTCATTGTGTTGTATTATTTCCCCAAATCTGGCATAATCACTGAAAGATGAAGACAAAATTCTTCAGTATATCCCCCTCCGTCTACAGATCACCTCTCTCTTTTCAACCTCCTTTCTCATGAATCTTGTGTATTAACCCTCTAGTCTGCACTAAGTTTTTACCGATTCTTCTCCAAATTCCCCCCAAATTTTCTCACTTCACTGTCCCTTTGTTCACTCATTACAATTCCAGAGATTTCTTCCTACCCATGTATTTTAATTATTCAATATGGAACTCAAGTCATGCCTCTTCTAAGAAACCGTCTCAGCCTAACTCTCAAGTATTTTTTCTTCTTTGGAAACTCATATCTCTTGTTTTCTTTATTACTCAACTGTAAATTAATTAAGCACTACCTTGTGATTGTATATTTATATTTGCCTAAAACTATTTACCTTTCCTTATAAGTATGTCTTATAATTTATGCACGTTGTCATTATAGGTCATGGAGCAGGGATTCACATACAAGAGATGTACAATAAATATTTTTTGATAAAGAAATGATTCAGTATATATGACCAGGTTAAATCCATTTATTTTTGAAGAGTAGGGGTATGTTATTTATTAAAATGTGCTGAGTGTTTTATGCAACTCCCTTCAAAGATTTGTAAGGTTATTCTTTTCTAATTTAATGCAGGGGGTATCTGTTGACCACACAGTTGTGTCTTCAAAAATCTTTAGTTATAGAGAAAACAGGTAGGAAACATTGAACCTGCATATAAGTATGAGTTGAGCTTTTTATTTAGTTCCATTAGCATGTAGACACTGGATCGGTGTCATGAAAGAATTAGGCACCTACGTTGGTTAAGTTGAATTTTCTACTTTTTTAATCTATAAAATGAAGGGTAATTAGGGTATCTTCCTTAGAAGTTTATGCAATTTAACATAAATCAAACAGGTGAGGGTTTTACCCTTGAGGAAGTATTTGGCAATATCTGGAGACATTTTTATTTGTCAAACTGGAGTTAGGGAGATGGCTACTGGCATCTAGTGGGCAGAAAACGTGGGAACTCCTACATATCCCACAAAGCACAGGGCAGCCCCACCCCAAAAATTATCTACCTGAAGGTGTCAACAGTGCTGAGGTTGAGAAAGTCTGATATAGATAATGGTTTTGGAGTGCTTACACAGTGCTCACCACACATCTAGGTGTTCGATGAATGTTAAATATTATCATTACTTCATATTATTTCAGGATGATATATTTGATGTCTCTGATAAAACCATAAGATACTGAAGTTAAGAAATTGCTTCTTTAATTATTATTATATTCAGATCTCCGTCTATTCCCAGTACAGATATTCTGCACATTACAAACCACATGAAATTTGCTATTGAATGGCAAGCAAATGTATCTGATAGAGGAAAAAAATACAGAAGGTTGCATATCATTTACTTAAACCTTAAAAATGCTTTTGTCAACAGAATCATTTATGAGTATTAAAGGAATAATATTAAGTGGCAATACATATCATATGCTAGGTTCACTCAGACATATTTTAAAACTCAACCTCTGGTCCACTCTCCAAGTTTCTGTTGGGTGCCTATAGGTTCTACTTGATAATAGAGCTGCTGAAAGTGTCTCTCAAAGTAAGCCTTGTGAAGCAGAAAATCCCTCTAAGAGATCTCACAACATCTCTACTGAATCATTTCCCATAGTATACACACATGTTCTTATTTCTCCTTAAAAAAACAATCTTTTGTCCTTCCTTTGCTCTGCTAGGTACTACCTTATTTCTTTGCCTCCTGTTGCAGCAACTCCCCCCGCCTACCCCCAGAAATGTGGTTTATACTGATGGTCTGCAATTCTTCTCCTGGTATTGTCTCTTTTTTTTTTTTTAAGATTTTATTTATTTATTTGATAGACAGAGACCACAAGCAGGCAGAGAGGCAGGCAGAGAGAGAGGAGGAAGCAGGCTCCCCGCCGAGCAAAGAGCCCGACGTGGGCCTGGATCCCAGGACCCTGGGACCATGACCCGAACCGAAAGCAGAGGTCCTAACACACTGAGCCACCCAGGCGCCCCTCCTGGTATTGTCTCTTAAAGTTGGTTTTTCCCCACACCTTTCCACAGAACTTTTCAGGCCTAGGTCACCAAGCACTGCCACAGTTCAAATCCAGTGTCACTTCTCAGCTCCCATCTTCCCTACCAAAGCAATAGTTTTCTACCCAGCTGATGTTTCCATCTTCCTCAATGAATTTTTTTCTTGTCTTACACAATGCTACAATATTCTAGTTTTCCTCCTACCTAGCTGGCAATTCTATTTCAATATTATTTGCTCTTATCCCCTCTCCTCCCTGGCCTTTCATGTTTGAAGGTGTCAGGACTAATCTTTGCTCCCCTTCTATTTTCTGCTGATACTCATTTCCTTGTGGGTTCATATTTTATACCAACTATTTGTAAAGATGTTCAAGTTCATGCTTCAAGTCCACACCTCTTTCCTAAACTCAGCCTTGTAGAGCCACCTACTCTTGGATATTGGATTTGTTGCAGGTATTGTTGGTGCTCTACTAAATTCTTTCAGATCCATTTGAGTATTTCTAGAGTTTATCTCCCTGCTTCTGTCTGTTTGGCTTGTGAGGGCTCACTAACACTGTTCTGGAGCTACTGGACCCTCTCTGCTCACAGACACAGAGTGATGGAAATGCCTGAACATTCACACATCTGTTGGCTCTACCTTCCAAATTAATCCAGAATCGAAACATTTCTTGCAACTTCTTCAGCTGTCACCCAGGTTCAAACAAATATCAGCTTTCACTTGCAAACTAAAGTAGTTTATGAATTGGTTACCGTGCTTCTGCTTTGCATCTTCTAACATCTGTACTTATTCTCAAAACAGCAGCCTGGGAGTGGTTATTAAAACTTAAGTCAGATCATGTCATCACATTTTAAATCCTTGCACAGGCTCATGTCATTCAAAATAAAAGTCCTTTCAGTGTCCAGAAGACTCTGTGTTTGCCCTCCTCCTCCTGTTATATCCTTGACTTCATCTATTGCTTTTCTAATGCTGTTTTCTTCCAGCCAGATACAACGCCATCCTTCCTACTCGTTAAGTGACCAGGTCTGCATCCATCTTAATGTCTTTATACAAATTCTTCCCGCTGCCCAGACCACTCTCATCCTAGATATCCCATGAGCTAACGCCCTCAGACCTCATTCAAGCCTTAACAAGACTTACCCTGACAATCGTATTTAAAGACTGTATTCCCTTTTTCTAATCTAGCCCCCCTCTTCACTATTCCTACATTTCACTTCACGATTTCACTATTCACTATTCACTATTTCACTAATTCACTATTCACTATTTCACTTCACTATTCCTCTACATTTTCTTCTAGAGAACTTATCATTTTCCAACATACTACACAATTTTATTGTTTTTATTTATTTTACCAGCTGACTTCCTACCCACTCATACCCCTCATTAGAATATGAGGTAAGAGAGGGTAGCGCTGAATAAAGGGGGTGGTACTCGTGTATAAAGTATGGTTTGAGCTTGTACTCCCTGGAGATTTAAAATTTCCTGCCATCCAGTTGTGGCTGTACTCCTGGTCTACCTCTCATTCCTGTGGTAAGAAACAGAGAGTTAATGGAGCCAAGCTGGATAGATCGGACTTGATAAGCCCTTCGTTATTTTGTATATGACAGATAAGATTATTACCTAACCATTAACAAACAATGTATGAGGCACATAACCTACTATTATGGTGGTAGGAGTTTCACTGGATGTACACCCTAATAACCTACAAGTATTTACAGTATTTTTTTTTCCTGAAGGTGGTTGGCCTTATTGTTATGAGAGAGTCAACAGCAGATTGAGAGCTAACTGACATGACTGAGAGGTGGCATAACCCAGGCAGAAAGAATAAATTGTCAATAAATATTTACTCACCTGATACTACCAATAGTATTCAACAAATGCTATTCAAAAACAAGCATTCCACAAATATTAACTTACATATACAGTACGAATGGAATTTTGAGTTATTTGTTGAGTAACTAGAGCCAACCTCCATCTCCCCACCCTTATTCTTGGTGAACTCCTACTCATTTTCAAATCTTTCCACAGAACAAACCCCGCTGTAAAACCTTCCCAGCTACCTCTGCCCTTCCTGGCTCTTGGCATAAATAAGAACTTCCTCCTCTAATTCAACAGTATCTTGGAACCTCCCCCTTTTTACTCGTAATTTATTGTACGGTAACTGTTTATTCTCCTGTGTCTTCCTCCTCCCTAATTCCTCCATCTCCACCTCCAACAAACCCATGAGCCTGTCGAGGCAGGGTCTCAGACTACTTTGTCATTATAGCTCTAGCATTGTGCAAAAATAGGTGCCGTATTGATTATATGACTGAACAAATACACATGACATACTGAATTCCTATTTCTAGGATACAATGCTGACTTCCGAAACAGATCAGCTTCAGGAGAGATGTTAGAGAGATGTATTTCTTCTTCAAAAACTCAGTGAAGGTTTGGCATCGGGATAGTACTCAAATTTTTTTGTGCATAGGACTTTACTGTTTTATCTCTAAAATAAAACTTACACAGTGCCATAGGGCCTGTCCAAGGCCCTATTTTTTTCTGGAAAATCCCCTCATTGCTTTCCTCACCCCCTTCAGGGCTGGTCCTTGAAGGAAGGATGGCTATCTAGAACACCTCAGGGATTCCTGCGTGACGAGATGACAGGACAGCTAGAGGCCAAGTGAAGGTTTACGTTAAATGGTCCTCTGGCATCTTCTTTTTGATTGAAGTCGATGAAAACAGACTTGTTAAAATCTAACTTAGAACAAAACTGCCATAAAATGATAAGAAAGAGGGGCAAGCCCCCAACACACCCCATAAGTAGTAATTATGGCATAAGACGTAGGACTGTTTCCCATGCAGTTGGGATGGGTGTTTCGAAAGATGCATGCATGAAGCTGGCAGATTTGGGAATCAGACAGCTGGGATGCCAGTTGCTTTTCTCCCCACTCACTAGCTGGTATCTTGGGCAAGTCATTTTCTCTCTGTGCCTCACATTTATCATTTGTAAAATGGGAGAAATATGGCACCTACCTCACACTGTCATGGTGAGGACAAAGTACTACTTCACTGTTACCATCATTACTAAATTCAGGCGAATGTTGTGCTGTTGTCTGCAGAGTCAAACAATTACATTAACTTCCAAATGCTAATACATATTGCATATCCAATCTTACCCCAGTGGTTATCATTTCCTTTTTTTTTTCTTTTTTTCTGAATCGTATCTCCATGTAGAGAAGGTTTTAGTTACTTATATTTGTTCCCTCTCTTACCTGTGGAAATGGAGAACTTGACAGTGTCATTATTAGAAATTGGTTCTCCGTCTTCCTTTTAATTCCCGTGGGTCATGCCTGTGCTCTTTAGCTTTCCTAAATGTTTTGATGTCTGCGTGATGTTTTAGAAATAGAAAGCCAAATGACGGACCTCAGGAATTAGGGGAGAGCCTGAGAGGTGAGGATAAGAAAAGAAAGGGTGGTGTACTTTCTCAAACTGCACTATTTTCTTCCTTGATAAATTTGGTGTCTTTGTAGGGCATTTTTCTACTTCTCCTTTTCCTACTGTCTGGCTGATAGAACGGAGTCGTCGCAAAGCTGTGATATCTGTCTTTTACTTTCGCTCCACTCTTTATATTTTGCTCCTCCGAAACACCTTTTTCCTCCTCTGGAACTGACAGCTGAATCCAATTCTTTCTGGAAATCCGGATTCAAGGCTGTTGCTTTTATAAACCCTGTCTGACGGTCAGCCCTGGAGGGTTCTGCCAGCCCATTAAAAAACAGGGAGAACGACAAGCAAAATTTTAAAGATGTAAGAAGGGATGGAGGAACGGAAGGAGGGTGAGGGGGTGTGTGTGAGAGAGAACTATCTGTGATGAGAATCTCAAACAGGAATCAAGTAAGATGGATTGCCTGACTCAGTGGTGAGTCAAGGTGAGTAAAAATCTCCGGGTAGCTCGGTGTTTCTTCACAGAGGGCAGTTAACCCTTTCAGGTTAGCAGGAAGATGCTTTCTGGGAACAATTTAAAAGTTAAGGATTCAAGAATTAAGACTCTATTAAGACCCAAGACCTAGAGTTCCATCAGCCCACAGGTATTTGTGTAACATACACTAAATTATTTATGAATTCTAGCACTACACTAATCATTTAAGGGATAAAAACCACTACAGTTAAGGAATGTAAAAGCATACGGGTCATAGAACATTGCTATTAAATATTTAAATATTTATTTAAAATATTTAGATGATCAATTATATTAATGTTGCATTTTCTGATTTGAATAATCATACAGTGGTTATATTGGAAATATATTTTTGGAAATACATACTAAAGTAGTTAAGGGCAAAAGGCCAGGATGCCACCTTCATCTTAATATTTAAATATTAAATATTTAAAGAATGAGATGTTCTACTAAAGGACGCTATATTATATATATATTATTATATATATATATATTATATTATATTATGTAGCCAATATACTAAGTCCTTTCAAAGGTGAGAATGGGAAGAGTGAGATGGACGTGTGTCAGCCTCGTCAAAGACAACCCACTGGAATTTTCAAACACTGTTTGCATCTGTTCATTAAGCAAGTATTTGCAGCACCTACTATATGCAAGCTACTGGGTCACATGCTTCATTCATACTACATACTTCATTCATTCATTCTTTTATTCTTTTACCATTCATTCTTTTACCATCATCTCTGATGTTTAGTTTAAAATGAAGAACACTGCGTGTGGTGCTTAAACAATGAATCTTGGAACACTGAAAAAAAATTTTAAAAAATAAAATGAAAAACACTGACCAGGGTTTCAGCTCTAGTCCCACCATTTTCAAAATGCATGTTCCTGGATTCCTTACTCAACCTTTCAGTGATACAGTTCCTGCATTTGGAAACCTGCTTCGTAAACGTCTTGTGAGCATAAATGAGGTAAGGAGGCAAAGTGCTCAGCATGATGTTTGGAAATTGGTTTTTCATAAATGTTAGTGATGATGAAAATGACGGGGGGGGTCACCATCATTGGATACCTCCAATGGTGATGATCCACCCCCTGGTCATTGTGTAGTGATTTGAGAATGAAGTCTGGACCCGGGCTATCTGGTTCAAATTCCAATTCTGCTACTTTCTAGCTATATCACCTTGAAGAAGTTATTAATGTATCGGTACCTCACTTTGTTCATCTGTAAAATGTAAGTAGCATGCCTCCTAGAGTTTTTATGAAAATTACAGTTTTGAATTTGATAAAGTTTAAAATAGTACTTTGTTCATACTAATCACTTTAAAAATGTTTATTATATTAAAAAAAAAAGTAGATAGCAAGTTGTTTCACTGAATTCTGTCCATGAAAGTGGTAGACCATATGTGTTTTTTGGTATGACCTGCATTTAGGAAAGTCCAAGTCACTTATGAGACACTCAACAAGCATTTGGAGAATGATAATAGTAATTATTATGCATATCACTTTTTACATTAACCATCATAAATCTTTTGACAGAGGTCTATGTCAATGTTGCAAGTGTGGCCAGAATGATACTCTATGTACATTTTCTACATTTACAATCATTGTTTGAACTGTTTTATAGAAGTCAGTTGAAAAATCACATGGCTTCTCATATTACACTAAATGCGACTTGCTACTTGATTGACATTTGATACAACCATGACACATCCATATACATACATCTGCACCTGTTTAGCAATTGTTTAATAAGTAATTATTGGACACTAAACAGATGATTTTAAAATAATGATAATATCAAATTCATGAATTTACTTATTGCCTATTAATTAAAATTTTGTCTTATTACCTTATAACAAATGATCATCGAACTTACAAGACAGTTTCAAAATTAGAGTTTAGAATAAAGGCCATGTATGACCAATGAACATGTGAACTTGACAGAAAATAGTGTCTGTATATATTTTATTTGTGGCATGAAATTATTTTTTCAAGTCTTTTTTGAACTACCCAGAAATCACCACTTCTCTGAATTACTTCAGATTATATACAGAGAGAGAGTTGAGCTGATAGAAGAAGGGGCATATAAATTTATATGGGTCTTCCCTCTGCACAAGCACAACTTATTCTCAAGATTGAGGACATGATAGGGAGTGATGGCCAAACAGCACTTACAAACTTTAACAATCAAACTAATCCTTCTTAGCGAGGGGAGAAAATATAAAACATGAACTGTTACTTGACACAGAGAACCTGGGCCAAGAGATGAACAGGACATAAAGTAAAGACATCTCTGTGTTCTATTGATTTGGCTACTTGTTTACTTTTGAAATTTGAGAAATAAGGGCATTGGCTTCAAGAAAAAGAGCTCTGGTCTCTCTACTCCAGTATAGATTAGTTTAAGTGGAGACCTCCGTATTAAGAATATCCTTTGGAAAACAGGTAAGTAAGCATTTTCAAACCCCAAGGGTGGCTCTGTATGTGTGCTCCCCAATGATCCCTAGAACAATTTCTGACATATAACAGGGAGTTGGGAATTACTGTAGAATGTCTCAAGTCTTTCTTACACAGATTTTCTAAACTTGGACATTCAACAAATAAATATCTAAATTGACGGATTATTTACATTTCGCCAACATTTACCTCAGCATCCTCTCTCTCCCTATCTTTTTTTTCCTTTATTTATATGAACGATTTGAGAGAAAGATGAAGGTGGCATCCTGCCCTTTTGCCCTTAACTACTTTAGTATGTATTTCCAATATAACTACTGTATGATTATTCAAATCAGAAAATGCAACATTAATATAATTGATCATCTAATCCACAGTCTACATTCAAGTTCTTCCATTGTCACAGTGAAATTTGTGATAAGATTCAGTCCAGGATCAAATATGGCACTTAGTTTCATAGCATTCATAGCCTCATTTAATCTAGAAGAGTTCCTCAGTCCCTTGTCTTTCACAACTCTGACATTTTTGAAGAGAGAAGGTCAGTTATTTTATACAATATTCCTTGATTTGGGTTTATCTGTCTCCTTATGATAAGGTTCATATTATGCTTTTTTTGTTGTTCCATTTTTTTGGGTTTTTTTGTTTTTTTTTTTTTTGCTTCAGCAGGAACACCAGAGATGTGATATTATGTCCTTCTCAGTGCATCATATCAAGAACCTGGTGTTGGTTTGCACCATGATTCATGAGTTTTAATTCTAGTCACTTAACTAAGATGGTATCCACAAGGCTCCTCAATTTTATCATCACTATTTCCCCCTCTGTAGTTAATAAATAATTGGTGACAAGATACTTTGAGGTTATGTAAACATCTTCTTTCTCACCAAACTTAAACCTACTAGTTATGGCATCCATTGATGATTTTCTGATGCCATCATTTTTAAAATCAAATTATTGATTTATTATAGGTAGAATTTTAAAGAAATATTTTCAAGTAGAGAGCCATCACTATACATAATTTAAACAAAATTTAAAGGAAGTCACATTAAAGGGAAATGGATGCATAGAGTATAGCCACAGAGATTAGGAAGTGGGGTACCATTTTCCCTCTGGGACACTAGTTCTTCTTTAGAACTGGGTTCCTTCTTCCCTAGCCAAAGCACCAAACTGTGAACCAGAGTGTCCTGCTCCATTGTGCAAGCATGAGAAAATTATTAAATGGCTTGGATTTTGATTTCTTTCTCTTTTTTTTTTAAACCAGTGTAATTACAGTAGACCTTCTTTTACTTCAAAAGGATGTTGTGAGTAAAAAAGAAGAGATTACTATGATAGATATTTGAGCTCTTTGATGAAAGGTAATTTATAAAACCCTGATCGAATTATGAAGCCTTATTAAGTCTATAAAAATTCTTCCTGTTTCTAAGGGCACTGGATGCCCCAAACCTCATTCTATATTAGACACCACTGCCAACTCCCATGACCTGATTTCAGAACATGTAATAGTTCCTGCCAAAAGAGCCTGACCCAAATGAAGCATCCTCTCGCTTCGAGTGTTCCTTGTTCACACTTTCTCTGAAAACATTTCTGATTGATGCTCAAGGCATCTCTTTCACAATCTAAATTTCAATTTGCCTCACCCGTAGGTGGGACTCTCTCCTGCTGATTTTGCAAAAGTCTAACTTTTCCTATTTGCAACTAGATTGGAAAGAATATTTGACTCTCTCTGCTTGACTGAGAGAGTCAAATATTCTTTCCAATCTAGTTGCAAATAGGAAAAGTTAGACTTTTGCAAAATCAGCAGGAGAGAGTCCCACCTACGGGTGAGGCAAATTGAAATTTAGATTGTGAAAGAGATGCCTTGAGCATCAATCAGAAATGTTTTCAGAGAAAGTGTGAACAAGGAACACTCGAAGCGAGAGGATGCTTCATTTGGGTCAGGCTCTTTTGGCAGGAACTATTACATGTTCTGAAATCAGGTCATGGGAGTTGGCAGTGGTGTCTAATATAGAATGAGGTTTGTGGAGCATAACAAATAGCATGGAGGACATGGGGACTTAGAGTGGAGAAGGGAGTTGGGGGAAATTGGAAGGGGAGGTGAACCATGAGAGACTATGGACTCTGAAAAACAATCTGAGGGTTTTGAAGGGACGGGGGGTGGGAGGTTGGGGTACCAGGTGGTGGGTATTATAGAGGGCACGGATTGCATGGAGCATGGGGTGTGGTGCAAAAATGATGAATACTGTTATGCTGGAAATAAAAAAAAAAAAAAGAAAAAAAAAAAAAAAAAAAAAAAAAAAAAAAAAGAATATTTGAGACTGCCGCAGTAAAACTGGCTAAAGTGACTTCCCACTGGGAGTAACTTTGCTCAGCCTCTAAGCACTATTTAGGAAAAACTTGCTGTAAACTCAGACAGTGGAAGCACGGTCTCTGGTCTGCCCCTGGGAATTTTCTCGGCTGATTTCTTTCCAGACTAGATACACAGAGCACAGAACAAAATGCTATAGATAGAGCTGTTCTGGAGGACGCTTTGAATTTAATAGAAGGAGCCATACCTCAAAGTTTTGAAAACCTGTTTCCTGCACCCTACAGATTTAACTTGAGAAATCGGCTTGCTTCTGATCATCCTTTGTAAAACGTGCAAGGAGAGTGAGAGATGGTAAATTTCTCACCTAAATAGAGATTCACATCCCTTAGTCAAGCTTGATTAATCCTCTTGACACCTGTGTAATGGGGATTGCTGGTGCTCAGTTGAAGGACAATTCTTGCAATTAGTTCTTGTCTCAGCAGGAAACATGAGAAGCTTCATGGCTAAGCCAGAAATTCTGATATGCTCTAGCAACCCATTTGTTACGTAACTGAATCATCTGGTTTTATTCCTGTTTGCCGGTGTTTACCTGGACTCCCTGACTTCTTCCTGGCTCTAGACCTAATCAGACCTGCTGTAACGATCTCAGTGAATTTCATTAATCTTGTCCTTCCCTCGATAATCTGAGTTCTGGTTTCTTATGTCTCTTGTGTCCCATAGTCCTAGGGCAGAAGAAGTGGGAAGCTCTACACATCAAAAGGAATCAGGAAATAGAGCTTCCCTATGACCCTGCAATTGCACTACTGGGTATTTACCCCAAAGATACAGATGTAGTGAAAAGAAGGGGCACATGCACCCCAATGTTCATAGCAACAATGGCCACAATCACGGAACTGTGGAAAGAGCTAAGATGCCCTTCAACAGACAAATGGATAAGGAAGATACAATCCATATATAGAATGGAGTATTATGCCTCCATCAGAAAGGATGAATACCCAACGTTTGTATCAACATGGACGGGACTGGAGGAGATTATGCTGAGTGAAATAAGTCAAGCAGAGAGAGTCAATTATCATATGGTTTCACTTGCTTGTGGAGCATAAGGAATAACATGGAGGACATGAGGAGAAGGAGAGGAGAAGTGAAGTGGGGGACATTGGAAGGGGGAGACAAACCACGAGAGACTGTGGACTCTGAGAAACAAGCTGAGGGTTTTGCACGGGAGGGGGTAGGGGGAATAGGTGAGCCTGGTGGTGGGTATTAAGGAGGGCACGGATTGCATGGAGCACTGGGTGTGGTGCATAACAATGACTCTTGGAACACTGAAAAAAAAAAATTACAAAAAATTTAAAAAATAAAAATAAATTTGCAGCATTTAAATTTTTCAGTTGCATTGTTGCATTTGACCATGTCCAGAGATGGCTTGGGTGTATAAAAGTACGTACACATGATAAAATTAGAAGTGGCAGAAAAACGAATAACACTCTGAGATTTTGGGCCAAGGGCTTTTGCCAGAAAATGGCATCAGTACCGACCAAGGATAAACTCCTGAGGACATTTAATATATGTAATATGCTTTCTTAAATTATAATTACTGTTTAAATTCTCTGATATTCTCAATCAGTTGTTTCTAATCATAAGAAGACCCATTTGATCTCTTGTTTGTTAGATGAAAAGTTTCAGATTATTCCTCATCACTGATGTAGTTTTTAAGAAGCTTTCTCTAAGTAAAGGTTAATGGCATTTTTCATGTCAATAAATGCACTTTTATTGCCATAGCTGAAGCTCAAGAGTGTAATATAAAGTTATTTCCAATTTCAGGAAGATTCAAGACATTCTTATGAGTTGAGGACAAGCTGCCCAATTTAAATGACATTTTATTCTAGATGGTTGCCCAATACGGGCCGCTTGAGGGAGAGAGAGATTTTGGACTTTTGCTAAAGATCTCCTCCTGCTTCCCCATTCATAGGAATTGGACAACACACACGTACAAAGAATCTGAGAAGCAACTGTCTTTCTAAAATGTGATCATTATTTTGACATTTGGAAAACTTCCCAACCCAAACAATGCAGTTGAATGCTTGACGCCTTCAGAAAGTCTGAAGAAATACATTCCAGTTATCCTGACACAGTTTAATGGGGGAGGTGAGAGATCACCTAAAGATGATTTCCAAGCCAAGAACAGAAGTGACAAAAAAGAAAACGTAAAAATTAAACAAAAATGTTAGGTCTTTTATATGCTAGATCTTTTGCATATCAGACATGTAGCAGGATGTGTGGCTGCTTAGAAAAGAAGAAAGGGTAGGATTTGTACTTGTATCTATGGATCTATACACACACACAGGTGTGTGTGTGTGTGTGTGTGTGTGTGTGTATGTTCATTATTTTCCCATTTATAAAGTACCTTGTATGGGCTTGTATAGGCTCTTCCAAGAAATGAATGTTTTACTTTTCCCTAGTTAATGTTTAAGAAATACACATTTTGTGTTTTCCTAAATGCCTTACGTTGATGAATGAAGGCAAGGGGACCATAAACAAAGAAGCCTAACTGCAGAATAAAGATGATTTGCCCATTCTAGCTGAAAATGCAATCATTTTATCCTAATTGGGGATCTAGTTGCACAATCTCTCCACATTTAATTTGCCTTGAAAAATATATACTATGTGCACTCCCCAGAAGGCAATTGCTTCTCCCCAAAACATGTTCTGCTTCTTTTAAAGCCTCTGGTAAAATTTTTATCTAAGCCATCAGATTTAGCAATTTGTAACTGATCTAATCTCGCCACAAAATCCTTGCTTACTGAAATTGCATCCAGCAGCTCCCCACTATAAACCTTTCAGTTCACATAAAACTGGATGACAACCTATGTCTCTCCTTTTTATTTTCATCTCTTGCTACTTTAATTTTACCCAAAAAGAAACAAAAATTAGGCACACTGAATCAGAAATCATTTCAGCCATTTCCAGTCATTACATTATGAAGTACATAATCATTAAGAGTTGCCAGCATAAAAAAGATAAAGAACCACAATAACAGCAACCATTAGATCGAATTTGAGTAATTACAGTGTTATTTTTCACAAGCCCCAACTAGAACACTACAGTTTCTAAAGGCTTATAGGGACATGCTATTGTCTGAAAGAGACTACTTTTATTCACTTTTTAATTCATTCACTCATTCTCCAAATACTTATTGAGTATTTCCTATGTCTGAATAGTATTATAGGTGTGGAGGATATAGGAATGAACAGAAATTGGCA
Organism: Mustela erminea; assembly: GCF_009829155.1. Classification (NCBI taxonomy): domain Eukaryota; kingdom Metazoa; phylum Chordata; class Mammalia; order Carnivora; family Mustelidae; genus Mustela; species Mustela erminea. The sequence continues at coordinate 137,706,507 of NC_045619.1, read as the reverse complement.
CATGCTAAGTAATTGTTTCATTTAAATGACATCGTTTCTATAATTAACTCTGAGGTAGAGTGATGTAAACATCAATTACATAAGCCTATTCTGAATAAGCAATTCTGTTGGGGAAATAATTTTTCTGGTCTTCTGTCATAATTACAGGTTACTTAGCACGGGATCTGAAACAGATTCGATGCTCAACTAATATATGTTTAATGATGAAATCTCTATTGAGATTAAGATGAAATCTTTGATCTCTTAAATTTCTAGATTGCGCTTGTTAGTTTCTTGAGACCTGTATTAAGCTTATGCCAAAGTCTTTATTCAGTTAGAAGCCCCAATTCTGGCCAGTACCTAAACTACTTCCTAACAATAAATGTGTTTGGGAGGTCTGCCATTTCTTGGGTGACTTGAATTCTAAGAATTTTATGGCTCTGTCTAGATTTTCCATCAGACCCTATAAATGTCTAACCTAATGTGCAGAAACCATGGTAGTTGTGAGATTAAGGCCCGTAATATAAAATAAGGTGGAATCTCATTCAATTAGGAAAATTGTAATAACTCTCAGTAGCAAAGGGAGTAAATCTGTATTCATCGATCTGTAAGTTGCTGGAGTCTTGTCATTCCCTGAACAATTGAGCCTCAGTGCTGGTTAATGAATGATCGTGGAGAGTGAGAGTGAGTGAGACTCCCTGGCTTTGTATCCTATAGGTATTTTATAGCTATTTGTGGAGTGAGTGGTCGATCGGTTGAGTGAATACATTATTTTTCCTAAGACAGTAAACAGGAGTCCTGAAAAGTGTGAACTTTGAGATTTCCAAACATGATTCACAGTGAGTAATGTCAACAGGTGTGATGTTAAAGGTGAGTCTACTTTACTTAGAACAGGCTGGTGTTCCCCTCACATTTACCCTTTTATCCTACTCTGCTCAGCTCAAGAAAACTTGCAGCTTTCCAGTTATGAGGAGGGATACTTCTGTTTCACTGTTTTGTTTTGTTTTTTTTTTTCCTTTCCTAAACTGCAGCTTCTTTCAAGACCCAGCTTAATGAAGGGGTGAATGCCTTCTTCTAGACTTTGAATATTGGGTGGTTACAGACATTGGGTTTCCTTTCCTCTTGTCCTAAAGGTCAAGTTTTCCCAAATTAACACAGATCCTCAGCACAGCCACTTACCCCTCCAGGTTACCAATTGCTCTAAAACTCTGGCCTGCTGGTTTCTTACCATTCTGATGGCTTCCTAATACTCCTAAAGGAAAATTTTTTAAATATTTTTTTTTTTATCCAGGATCTTGCCTATTTCTGTTTTCAGCAGGAGGACTGATATGAATAACCTAACCTGCCTAACCCCAGATGAAGACATCTGTAGCTTTTTCCTACTGGATTTCTCTTGGCTTCCTCCTCTTTCCACAGCCGACATGGTAATAACTGCAGGAGAAATTCCAGCCCAGAGTTGGTTCATGTCTATATCCTGGCCTCTTGCAAAATATGTAATACAGTATAAGTGTGCTAATATTTGTATATGCTACCCTTTCATAGTTAATATGCTAATATCTATAAATAATAATAAAATATGCTAATACTTAGTTATTAGCATAGATAGGATATGCTAATATATTCTGCTGTAACACTAAGACAGTTTTGATTCCTGTGTGACTAGTATTTTGCCTTCTCTGTGATGTTCTAAAGAGCTTTTGAACAGAGGCACCAGTGTGGCTCAGTCGTTAAGCATCTGCTTTCAGCTCAGGTCAAGATCCCAGAGATCCCAAGGTCCTGGGATTGGGTCCCACATCAGGCTCCTTGCTCAGCAGGGTGTCTGCTTCTCCCTCTTGCTCTGCCCCTCCACGTGTCCATGCTTGCTCTCTCTCTCTCTCTGTCAAATAAATAAATAAAATCTTTAAAAAACAGCTTTTGGACAAATTGATCCCCAAAACATGAGTGTATAAACTCTTCTTTAAATGGTTTCTTCCTCACTCCTCCTATAATACTTTATGGCACCATTTTCCATTCTAAATTAGCAGTATCATTGAGTTATTTGCATTTTCCTGAAGTCATTGTGTTACGATGACACCATTATCTGGATAAAGTACAAGGTCACTTAATGCATTTGATTGCATTAAGTTAATGTCATTTGATTGCATTCAGTTAATCAGCTCATATTTACTGGACGTCTAATATGCATTAGGCACATGACAGACATTAAGAAGTAGACTAGACACAGAAATTTTGCTGCACAGCTGTACTACTCCAACAGCCTCCATGACAGAGTCTCTTTCCTGTTATTTCTGAGAAAACTTTAGAGCAAAATAGCTCATGTGTTCCCTGCAACACGATGACATTTCCCAACAACGATAAGAAGAGGACAGATGAACCAATTGTCTTTGAACTCACAAAACTATAATAGGTAAGTAATGCATGGAAATAGTTATCTAAACAGGAAAATATGAGAGAGTTTATATTTCATTTCTCCATCTCAAACTTTCCTTAAGAATAACTGCTTAAGTGAAAGCTACTGGTGTTAATGTTTTTTGGAACAGAATTAATCAAAAAATAGTTGAGTTGACTTAACTCCCTCTTCCATAAAACTTAATGTTCTTCCATGTCCCTCAGCCTGAAAATTGTTATTGTGATGCAATGTGTCATGTGTATCAGTTGAGATGCAAAGAGAAATATTATACACAATATTTAGAACACTGAGAATAGATCCATTTTTCCGGCATATATTGAAGAGACTGAGTTGAAAACCAAGATGTTGGGTTGAATAGACCAGAATGTGGTTGAGAGTTGACTAGAGTCACACTCCTCACCTCATACTGCCCTACAGCTGAACTCACATATCACTAAAGTGTGACAGAACGATGGATTATGCACTGAGAATTATAAGCATTTTCCTTAATCAAGTATGGTCTTCCAGATCCATTCTGAAACTTCCTTCTACATGGAGTTTTCGCGGTAGATTGGTGCATAAAAAGTACATCTCTTGAAACATTATGCTTGTTTCTACCAGAAAGTTTTCTTCAGTTTTTTCAAATAATGAATAAATTATTTATACCATCACAGAAGTGAAATGAGCAAAACTTTACATTTAATCATCATTCTTAGGACTTTCTATGTGAACCCAAATTTAGAACTAAGAAACGTGAACTTTTATGAACTATCCCCATAGGAAATCCCTTTGCAAATGACGGTCTGGATCTCATTTGATCGTAACATTGAGCTAGAAACTTAACAATTCCCCATCATTTCTCATATTTGAAACACCTTGCAAAGGCATTAACTAATTAATCAAATTAGATAACAATTCTCTTATGAACGAAACATACTGAATCATTTGCTCCATAATATCAAGATGGTATATGTATATATGTCATTTTTGAGGTAATAATTATAGCTATGTGAAGTAAAGTATTTATTACCTTATCTAATTAATACACATTTTGGCATGTCAGGGTTTGTGGGTAATTATAGTTTTCTATTGCGGTAATAATTTGTGTGATTTATGAAGCCTACGAAACAACACTGTGAGCCAAAAAGCTGTCTGGAATAATTGCAGTTATGCAGTGTGATCAACAGGTACGTCCAGCCAAGAGAAAGCAACCCTGAGGATAAAAGCCTCAAACAGAAGCAATGTGAGGTGTTCACTTCTCAGCCTGCTTTTTCTCACCTGGGGAAAAAAAAAAAAAAAAAAAAAGGCCCACCCACTGTTTTGAGCTGTATTAACAAAGAACTGATTGCTTAAGTATATGGGGTTATTTTCCAAAAGTTCATATGCTGATGTGGACAACTTCGTAAAAAATAAATGTAACTATCATAGACCATATAAATTTGCAATCATTTCAGGAAAGAAAACTAAACATAGACACATTTAATTTGTTTATGGGGTGTCTGGGTGGCTCAGTCGGTTAAGCATCAGCCTTTGGCTCAGGTTATGATCCCAGGGTCCTGGGATTGAGCCCCACATGGGGCTCCCTGCTCAGTGGGGAGCCTGCTTCTCCTCTACCTGCCACTCTAGCTCCCGCCTTGTGCTCTCTCTGTCTCTCTCTAATGAATAAATAAAGATACCTTTTTTAAAATGCCAGTGATTTCTGTGGCTATTGAAAACTCTTAACTAGAGTATGAACTCCTGCTGTAGAGGGAACACTTCCCTTCTCAATTCCTGCCAGTCCATGGGCTCTGTGTCTCATTGCCTTCCAGAACTGAGAGACCCAGATAAATTGTCCCAGCAGGAATACAGCAAGAAGTTGATTTCCCGAGACACTTTGCTCATCTTTTTTTTTTTTTTTTTAAGATTTTATTTATTTATTTGACAGAGAGAGATCACAAGTAGGCAGAGAGGCAGGCAGAGAGAGAGGAGGAAGCAGGCTCCCTGCTGAGCAGAGAGCCCGATGCGGGACTTGATCCCAGGACCCTGAGATCATGACCTGAGCCGAAGGCAGCGGCTTAACCCACTGAGCCACCCAGGCGCCCCATTTTGCTCATCTTCAAGAGTAGACTATCACAGGAACTTGACACTGGAAAAGAGTTTCACCACCAGCATCCGTGTGTTTACAGGAATTTCCCCCAAGTTGGTGGGTTGTTGCAGAAGATAATGTGGGTTGTTCCTTATCAGGCACTACTTTTCCTTCTCCAAGTTTATTTTGACCTTCCCATCAGTCATTCTTTTTGCTTCATATTAGTGCCTCCAAGGTACTTGGTGTTTTAATTGGCATTCTGCACATACGCTGAACCACTAGATCCTATCTTACATAAAGAAGCAGCTGGTGAATTCCTGTGAACTGTTCTCAATATGTGGGAAGTTCTTAAATTAGTTTCGTCTTTCCCAGGGAGACTAATACATTTATATCCTGTAGGAGCATATTGAATTTTTAGTTATTAACTCCAGGTAGAGCCAAATTCTTCCTATTTTTTTTTTTTTAAATCTTGAAGACTAAGAGATAATTTTGAGTAACACAGATCTTTGAGACTCATGTCATAAGGTCTTCCTACTTAAAATTATTGCTGTATTGTAGAGACAGTAACCTGTAGCATGAGATACTTCTGCATGTGTTGGAAAGTTACACTGCAAGAGAGTAAACAACGAGAGCTCTAGGAACCGTCTGGAATGGAAATCAGAGATTTCTAACACAGTTCCCCAAGCAGCCACCTTCACTGACCTCAGCCTTATCGGGCGTTTGTTTTATGGTGAGCCAACGCAAAGAGAGGAAACAGATGAAACAGATCAAGGTTGCAAACTGAAGCCTGAGAAATGCATAACACGTATCACCCAAATGCTTAGTCCTGAACAGATCCTGAACTGGACAGCCGCCTCTCATCGTGGGCTAAAGGTCACCTGAAAGCCTTCCAATTTCCAAAATCTATTTTTAGGGGGGGGAAATGGAATAAACAAAAGAAAAATCACGACAAAGAAAATTTCTTCCTTCCGCAAAGGTGTTTTTTAGTAGAAAACGTGTCGTGTTCATGTTCTAAAGCTACATTTAGGCTCATTCTTATTGTACCAGGCCAAACAGGGGTTTCAATTTGCTGGGCAGATATTTGAGTAATTCTGTCCAATCTGTCATAGCGCCTGGCATGCAGGTAGCATCCAAAGTTATTAGTCCCCCCCCCCCGCCCTGAAACCCTTGCGCACCCCCCTTCTCCCACCTCACCCACGCATCCACACACACACTTCCTCTGAAAGACAATGGCTACCCCTCCAGGAAAACAAACAAAGAAGGTAAAATAAAGTTCAGAAATCTAACGATTTATCAGGCTGAAGATCAGAGTGGAACCAAAAGTTATGTCAGGATGCAAGGAGAGGTAAGTACAGAATAAAAACACATTATTAATCCTCATGATTATATCATATCTGGCTGCCCATCATGGATTAGGGCAAACAGTGTGACAAAAGTTGGGTAAAAAATGGTTTAGGTGCAGCAAGGAGAGATGTAAGCACATATACACATGGAAACAAACCCAGTGCTATATATATTTAATTTATGTGAGCTGCTAAACAAACAAAGAATACATATTAAAAACAGATTTATGTATTCAAAGGCTTTTGTTGTCATTTCTAGATACCACTCATTCCCTTTTTGGCAACCCTCAGCTTATTGTCTAGTTTCTATTCCTTTAATATTTGTCACCTGACGTTTTTATTCTACAAGTACTTCCATGAAGAATGTGGGACATATTTTCATTTTAAAGTCCTGGATCTGCTTGGAAAATTGACTTATCAACCATAACACTGAAAATATAAAAAATGACTACCATGAAAACCACTGACCCTGTTGAGGTCATCTTCCAGAATATTTTAAACGTGGACAAGTCTCGTTCACCTCGTCCACGTTTTCCATTAGTTCCTTTCCAGTTGCATTATCTGGTAACACCATCATCTGCATTGGCTTTTTGCCAAGTGGGAAAGACCAGAGCTGAGGATGAGCACAGCCTACGTCTGGTGTTCGGAAGACAGCGTTCTGAGGTTCTGCATGAAACAGTGGTCCACACAAAGGTGTTGCTGTGAATTTGCCTGCCTGTTCTTTCCAGGAGCTGTCTTCTTTCATCTCAAGAGTCGGAAGCGCTATTTCATTTTGTCTTGCTCTCAGTTAGCTTCTTTCATGGGGAGGAGAAGCACATACAAAAGTCCTGGTGTTTCTTTTGGCATTTTTCTTCACTTTGCCAAGGAAGCGCTCTCTGAGGTGTAATTTCCTTGCCTTGAAGATGCAACATCTTTTTTTTTTTTTTTATTTCCAGCATAACAGTATTCATTATTTTTGCACCACACCCCGTGCTCCATGCAATCCATGCCCTCTATAATACCCACCACCTGGTACCCCAACCTCCCACCCCCCGTCCCTTCAAAACCCTCAGATTGTTTTTCAGAGTCGTTAACTGTTATCACGGCTCACTTTCTGGCTGTGACACTCCACCCCCCCAACCCCCCCAAAAAACCCCCAAAAAACAAAAGCTGCAAAAGATGAAGATGAACAGCGTCAACTGGAGTTCTTCCAAGTCAACAAGCCTGTTTTGCAAGCGAAATGAATCATCCCCAGTGTTCCAGGCCAAGTCACCTTGGAGCTGCTTAATTTTATATTTTCAATCAGTTGACTGATAGTTGAGGCCTGGGATGGGGTCTGAGTGGAGTCTTCCTGAATTTTAGCATTATTATTATTATTATCTACAACTATGATTGCACTGCATTTTGGGGGGGTCTGCTTTGAAATTCTTCCTGAGAAATGTTCTCTCCTTCCTGAAAATGGAGGGGAAACATGTAGATTACAAGGCACTAAATGTAACCAACAATTTTGGTTCTTTAAAATGGTTACTCAGGGGCACCCGGGTGGCTCAGTCAGTTAAGCATCTGCCTTTGGCTCAGGTAATGAACTCAGCATCCTGGGATCAAGCCCCAGGTTGGACTTCCTGTTCAATCGGGAGTCTGCTTCTCCCTCTCCCTCTTCCCCTCTCTTACTTTCTCTCTCAAATAGATAAATAAAAATCTTTAAAATGCTTACTCAGTTCAATTCAATGTGCAGCAGTTAAATTCATCAGATAATCTTCACGTATTATCAATTTACCACATTAGATCATTCAATTCTGATTTGTTGCATTGGTTTGCTGCCAAAATTTACTCAGAGTCCTTCCATGTCATTTCATGTTGGAGCGAGCATAAACATGTGGAATAGAGTAGATAATTATGCTGGTTGGAGAGCTCAAAAAGATTCAAACATCTATTTTCCAATACTCTGAATGTGCACCATCAAACTTTTGTTTGGGAATTTAATAAAAAGCTTAATTGTATGGTTAATTAAAATGCATTTTTGTGTTCCTATGGTACCTGACAGACTAAGGAACATTAGAAATTGAACACAGAAAATCTTGGAAAAATATTTTTTAAAGGAAAATATTATGTGATTTTAAATTTTGAATTAAATTTTTATGCATTTATTTTTTTGTAGTTTTTAAAAAATTAACATATATTATTTGCCCCAGGGGTACAGGTCAGTGAATCATCAGGCTTACACAATTTTCATAGCACTCACCATAGCACATACTCCAATGTCCATAACCCAGCCACCTTCTCCCTACCTCCACCACCCCCAGCAACCCTCTTTGTTTTGTGAGATTAAGAGTCTCTTACATTTTGTCTCTCTCCCGATCCCATCTTGTTTCATTTTTTCATTTTTTCATTTTTCCCTACCCCCCACAACCCCCTGTCCTGCCTCTCAAATTCCTCATATCAGAGAGATCATATAATTGTCTTTCTCTGATTGACTTATTTCACTCAGCATAATACCCTCTAGTTCCATCCACATTCTTGTAAATGGCAAGATTTCATTTCTTTTGATGGCTGCATAGTACTCCATTGCATATATATACCACATCTTCTTTATCCATTCATCTGTTGATGGGCATCTAGGTTCTTTCCATAGTTTGGCTTCTGTGGACATTGCTGCTATAAACATTCAGGTGCACGTGCCCCTTCAGATCATTACATTTGTATATTTAGGGTAGACACCCAGTAGTGGGATTGCGGAGTCACAGGGTAGCTCTATTTTCAACTTTTTGAGGAATCTCTATACTGTTTTCCAGAGTAGCTGCACCAGCTTGCATTCCCACCACCAATTTATAATCTGAAAACATTTAATTGCAGATGCTTCTGAAAGAACATATTAGGATCAAAGAAATGGTACATTTCCCTTGGAAAACAGATTGGCTGTTTCTTTTCTTTTTTCTTTTTTTAAAGATTTATTTATTTATTTACTTACTTACTTACTTATTTTAGAGACAGAGTGAGAGCATCCAAGATGGGGAGGGGCAGAGAGAGAGGGAGAAAGAGAGACTCCTCAAGAGGACTCCACACTGAGCTCAGAGCCCAATGCAGGACTCGATCTCAGGGCCCTGAGCCAAAATCAAGAGTTGGCCACTTAACTGACTGAGCCATTCAGGTGCCCTGGCAGTTTCTTAAAATATAAACACGGACTTCTAATGTAGTTGGTACTACCTATTTACCCCAAAGAAATGAAAACATATGTCCAACCAGACTAGTACATGAATGTTCAAAGCAGCTTTACTTGTAATGCCACAAATCAGAAGAAACTCAAATGTTCACCAACAGATAAATATACAAACAAATTGCTGTGTGTTTGTCTAGTCAAATAGTCCTTAGTAATAAAAAGGAATGAAATAAATTCTTGATGCATAAAGTAACACAGAAGAATGTCCATAAAAGTATACTGCACTAAAGAAAATGCAAAGTAATTGATAATGACAGAGAGCAAACCAGTAGTTGCCTGGGGAAGACAGGATGGAGCAGAGGGACAGATTACAAAGGGACACGAGGAAACTTTTCAGGTGATGGATATACTTATTATCTGGGTTTTGATGCTCCTTTCACAGATGTGTATCTGTGTCAGGACTTCAATTTGTATGCTTTAAATGTGGGCAATTTATTGTATGTTAATTATATTATAATAAAACTTTTTAAAAAGGTAAACAGAAAAGGAAATATATACCATGTACATCCATTCATCAATAAGTAATTTTTGTTTTTAAGTTGAGATTAGAAGGATCATCATTACTAGGAACTGGGTTTTTATTTATTTATTTATTTATTTATTTATTTGACAGAGAGAAATCACAAGTAGATGGAGAGGCAGGCAGAGAGAGAGAGAGGGAAGCAGGCTCCCTGCTGAGCAGAGAGCCCGATGCGGGCCTCGATCCCAGGACCCTGAGATCATGACCTGAGCCGAAGGCAGCAGCTTAACCCACTGAGCCACCCAGGCACCCGGAACTGGGAGTTTTATGCCTTCCTCAATGCCAAAACTATCTGAAGATTTCCCATTCTTGCCTCTTCATTGCGTGGTATGCCCAAGAATAGCAGTTCAAGTCAATAATATAATTGCTCAACCATATTGTTATCTTATACATGGAAAGAGGTATTTCTTAGGGGACATTTGTAAGAGCAATATGATTTCCAGGCTAGCACGAATGTCCAAGAATGTGTCCTTAACCTGTGTATTTACAGTCTTGCTAGGATGGCAGACGATAAAGAATTTACCTTTTATCTAAGATAGGAAGCATTATTTCTTACTTCATAGCCACATCGACAATATTGACAATATTTCTGTATGTGCCAAGCTCATTTATTCATTCATCTATTCACTTAGTATTATAAGTACATATTACATATCAGGTCCTATTCTAGAATTTGAGATACATGGAGTTCATCTTCCAGGACAATGTTGCATTCTTAGTAGCCATGCCCATGTTCCCACGCAGGCCTTGGAAAGCTCATTCACCATTCAACTTCAATTTTTACATAAAAATTCATTCAACCCCTCCTCTCTTCCAGGCATCCAAATCAAAGTCACAAAGATGAACCAGACAGTATTTTCTTCAGCTTCATGGAGGTGCTTCAGCAAGAAAGATTCACACTAGACCAGCAATTCCAAGGGTGATGGATATAAGTACAAGGTGCTGTGGGAACAATTTGCTAATGAATGGAATTGACTCTGAGAGACGGCGTGAAGGGTGAAGTCAATACTTGAGAAATGGTTAGTTCCATACCTAACCCACATTGGACACCAATTGTTCACCTTGGTTCAATGGCTTGTAATATTTGTGAACATTCTTCTATGGCTAAGGGATCCCAACTTCCTTTTAAAGGTGAACACAGGTTTTTTATTTTTTCTTTGCAGTGCCTAGTTCCATAAAAATGTGTTCCTATTATTGTTTAATAACGATGATGGTAAGTGGAATAACTGACACACAGAAGTCTGGATCAAGATTCTCAGCTAACAGGTGGAAAAGGTTGTATTTAATTGGAATTGTTCTTCTAGTAATTTTTAATGTATTAAACTACCTTCGATATAGAACTTATTATAAAGATTTTTTTTAAAATATTAATATATTATCTTCTATGCCAGTTTTACATTCACACGAGCACTCAGTTGGAATATTCTATCCACCAACAGTGATAAATAATATTTGTTTGATTACTATTCTTGTTTTCTTGGTGCCTATGGGAATAGAGTGTTTTTGTATAATTGAAACACTTGCGACTCAATCAAGAGTGGTGCTTACTCCAGAAATACTTTGGAATTAAAACACTTCTTTCTACTGGAGAAAATTTTACTTCAAAATCTTTTCTAATCATATATTTGGCATTAGATGACATCGCTTTGTGTAGCTTATAGCAGGAACTACTATTTCTCTACAGAAAAGACAGCTCAGACCTGGTAACGGAAAACGATTCTTAACCAATTCTCAGTGTATTATAGTTCTAAAGGGAACATTTAAAACCAAGTACTACAGGAAATCCAAAACTGAGTTTACATATAGGCTAAAAGATAGTGATATAAAATATTAAAAATAGTAACTTGCCTCTATTACATCTTCACTATCTTCTAGGTACCATTCCAGATTTTTCATTTATTAATGCATGTAATTCTTATAGCAATTTATAAGTGGTTATTCATTTTACAGATGAGGAATTTGAGACTCTAACTGATTAAGAAACTTACCCCAGGTAACAGAGCCAGCAAGAAGAAGCCAAGATCTGAACCTCTTCTGCCTGACTCCAGAGCCCAGGCTCTTAACCTCTGTGCAAAAAGATTTCCTTAAGGTTTTCTTTCCCACAAATGGTAGGAGCTATTGCTCTGGTGGGGGAAATGCAAGGGGTATATTTAAAAGCAGGCAACAGGAATACGGGGCCCTCCTTTACAAACAGGAGATGACAGCTCCTTTAAACATGATCTACTAATATCTCAGGAGTATTTTCAGAAGGAACCCAGTGGGTTCACACTGATGGGTTAGATTTTTTAAATTACAATGCATTTTGTTTAGAAGAAGGATTAAAGTATTTGCCAAAATGATTTGTGTTGACAAAATGGCTTAGTACATTTGGCAGATTTATTTTGGGGAATGGAATAAATTAAGGTGTCTAGCAAAAGATGTGCTATAGCCACTGAAACAATTTCAAGTATTTCAGAAACTCTATTTTTATTCACTTTGCAAAATGTGCTTAGTTGAACTGCCAGTCCCTGTTACATTTCCATTTCTAAGCAATTAATTAAAATCCCAAATCAGTTTTTTTTTCTTGATCATGCCAGCAGGAGTCGGTTACCATGGAAATTGGAAGATCAGTAGTATTTGGAAGAGAGAGAAAAAATGGCTTGCATCGGTCTTTTATTTTGGAAACCTAAGCTATGGTCTAGGGGAGTTTGTTGGCTCCGTGGTAAGCTCTGCTCCCCCAGTTGCAAGTGTGGCAGCAACCACGGACAGTCTGAGGATTACATTTCGCCCCCAGGGATATCATTTGGCCAGTTGAAAAAGTCATTAACTCAGCTTTTTCATGTCTTCTTTCTATAAGTTAGACCCACCAATGTAACTGATTACAGAGTATTCTGTTGTGGCTAAGCAGGATTTCAGATCAATAATTGGTTATATTTTGCAAAGACCCATCAAAATTTATTTATGATTTATTTATTTATTTATTTATTTATTTATTTATTTATTGGTATGTCAAGCTAGTGTGCTTTAGATAGAAAGCTCATTTCCAGGCAATAGTGCAAACTAAGAATGACCATGATGGAAACCATACTTCTTTACATTTTAGAAAATAGAAACTGATGAGATATCATCTGTGGGTATTTAATTAAAACATAATTCAGTAGTGATCCCTTAAAGACAGTACTTAAAGAAGAAAGTATAATGAATAATACTAATATGCCTGTAGTAAAACAAATCGTTGTACTGAAAAAGATCTAACCCTCGTTAAAGACATGACTTTAATGATGCAGATGGTAATAACAGTAATAATTTCCAACATTTATTAAGGGTTAATTACGCATCACACACCGTTCTTAGTGTGTTGAAGGTATGAACTCAGCCTTTCTCAGCCGTAAGGAAGATCCTTTAATTCACAGTTGCAGTGATTACCTTAAATTATCAGAACTTCCCTGTGTGAAGAAATTCTCTATTTCCCTGTGCTCCTCAGGAGGCGGTCTGTGAAACCAGACGGGGACACCATTACACTGCAAAAGGTCCCACACAAAAACCTATCTTAGTCTGGTAGCTACTGTTTTTCTCAAAATTACTGGAAAATTCAGGAATTAGAAAGAAAGAGGGAGCAAATCAGGACCTCCTGGCTTGCTCCAGCATTAAAGCTCAGTGCGGTAATGTGTCTAACAACAGCCAGAAGAAGCTCCAGACTGTAGGCGATGGTAAAAATCAGGGAAAGAATTTCTCAGCAAAGTTTTTCCTTAGTGTTGTAGGCAACTGATACGGTGTTGCCATTTGTGCCCATTAAATACTATTGTGTTTTCATCATAAGAAAGTCCTCAAGGCAGATCTTCGTGTCTTATGCCTATAAATATTTAACAGTGATAATTATTTAACATGGTAGCTAATCTTTTTAGCTAAACTTTGGAAGAAAAAAACTGCGCCACAGTTCCCTCGAGTTCACTGTCAGATGAACAGAAGGCTCCTGGCCAATTGAGGCACTTGTGGCAACACAAATCATATGGGTGTTTGGAATTCAGGTGCCATAGCACACTCGATATACTATGTATGCCTTAGGTCTCCGAGCTGCTAGCTAGGTAACTAGAATGTATTTCAAAACATACGTGCACATTAGAAAAGGGAATTTAGTATGCTAATATCTGTTGCTATTAAACACCCTCCCCATCAATCTAAGCTCTCTCACAACAAGACCCTAGAAATTTATATGCACACTTCCCAGATTTCCTTGCCTGCAGGTTCCTGGTTTAGACTTCTTTTTGTATCTTTTAAAATTCTACACGTTGGGCACCTGGGTGGCTCAGTCGGTTAAGCAGCTACCTTCGGCTTAGGTCAGGAACCCAGGATCCTGGGTTCTAGCTCTGCACTGGGCTCCCTGCTCAGCAGGAAACCTGGGTCTCCCTCTCCTTTTGCCTGCTGCTCCCCCCTGCTTGTGCTCTGTCAAAGAAATAAAGAAAATCTTTTAAAAAGTTCTACATGTTTATCAAGCACATACTAAATAAATAATACTCCTCTGCTCAGTAAGGAGAAATCCAAGAATAATATCCAGCTCTTGATTTCAAGGGGCAAAAGAGCTTATAATGTTCCTGTAGTACAGAATATGGGGCTTTGAATGCCTTGAAGACTTAGATATCTTTGTTACACTAATCTCCAAATGAAAGTCCCATACATTGTAGACAAAGATAAGCAGAATGCATAAGCAAGCATCTATTTATTTAATTTGCAAACACCCACTAAGCACATGTTATGTTCTAGACACAATATTAAGTATTGTGGTCTATCTATGCAGTGGACTATTCTTCAGGGGGAAAAAAAGGAGAAAAAAATACTAGGTATTAGGGAATACAAAAATATGTAAGATAATATAATGGAAGATAATATACCATGGTTATTAAACATATTATTTCTGATGTTGGCTCACTGGTTTTAAATTATTACTCTGCTATTATAAAACTCCAAGGATAGATTGTCAGTGAACAGGTCTACCAGCTTCCCGGTGTGCGTGTTCCCTCCCATTGAATCTAGGCTGGCCCTGAGATTCATTTTGAGAGTAAAATTTGACAGGAGTGACTTCCCAGACCAAGACACAAGAAACCTTGCAGCCTCTACCCGGAACACTTGGGATGTTTTCTCTGGGGAAATCAATCACCGTGAGACTTCCATGCTAAATGGAAGCCCAAATGAGCCAAACAGAAAGCCACATGAAGAGAGAGAGAGAAAGAAAGAGAAGTCTTCCAAGAACCCAGCTGTTCTAGCTATCCCAGCGGAGGCACCAGACATGTAAGTGAAGCAGCCACCATCCTTGACCATCCCACTGGGCCCTCACATGACTCCCACCCCAGCTGTAATCTTTACAGTGACAGGAAGGGATCTCTCAGTTGAGCCTGGTCAACTCACGGGACAGGATGAAATAATGATAAATTATCGTCTTAAGCAACCAAGTTTTGGGGTGGTTTGCTATGTGTAGAAGTAGATATAGAAGCACTTAGATGCTGTGTGACCGTAGGCAAATTAAATCCCCGTTGTTCAGCTATTTATTAATAAAATGGAGATAATCATAGTACTATATTTCTCTGGGTTGTTGTTTCTGGCCCTCAGTAAGACATTAGCTCTTTTTAGCCTGTGGAACTATGCGCCCAATATGGTAGCCACCATCCATTGATGGCTAGTGAGCATTTGAAATAGGGCTAGTCAAAATCGAAGGTGCTGTAAGTATAAAATACACGATGGGTTTTAAGTACTCAAGGTGAAAAAAATGTAAAATATTTAACCAACATTTAAAAATTTTGTTTATGTATCCCCCTTGCCTTTGGCAATGTGTTTAGGAAGAAGTCGCTGCAGCCGAGGTCGAAGAGGTTGCTGCCTGTGTTCTCCTCAAGGATTTTGATGGATTTCTGTCTCACATTTAGGTCTTTCATCCATTTTGAGTCTATTTTTGTGCATAGTATAAACAAGTGGTCCAGTTTCATTCTTCTGCATGTGGCTATCCAATATTCCTAACAACGTTTGTTGAAGAGACTGCCTTTTCTCCATTAGATAGTCATTCTTGCTTTGTTGAAGATTAGTTGACCATACAGTTAAGGGTGGATTTCTGAGCTCTCTTCTGTTCCATTGATCTATGTGCCTGTTTTTGTGCCAGTACCATATTATTTTGATGATTATAGCTTTTGCAATAGAGCTTGAAGTCCAGAATTGTGATGCTACTGGCTTTGGTTTTCTTTTTCAACATTCCTTTGGCTATTCAGGGTCTTTTCTGATTCCATACAAATTTTAGGATTATTTGTTCCAGCTCTGTGAGAAACATTGATGTATTTTGATAGGGATTGCATTAAATGTGTAGACTGCTTTGGGAAGTATAGACATTTTCACGTTTGTTCTTCCAATTCATGAACACGGAATGAAATCTTCTATTAAAATTAATTTCTTTTAACTTTTTAAATTTTATTACCAGGATAATTAAAAATGACAGATGTGGCTTGCATGTGTGGCTCTCACTGTATTTCTATTGGCCAGTAATACCCTAGAATATCAGTAACTCAGGGTTGGACTTTGTTCACCTATGTTTTTACAGTACCTCTAACAATGTCTGACATATAGAAGGTGTGGGGAAAAAAAATATTTACTGAATAAATGAATGATGTCAGCCTGCAACCAAATTAGATTTTTCTCATGTTAGTGATATATCCAAACCTTCTTTAAATAATTCTGTGGTAATGAACCCATCTACTCATAGGTAACCTGTAAAGTGTCTGATAATTTCCAGGATATTAATCTGTTTTCAAATGCTAGACAGTTTTGTTGTTGTTAAAGATTTTAACTCTTTCACTGAAATGTGTTAAGATAAGCTCTTCTTGGGGAACCTGGGTGGCTCAGATGGTTAAGCATCTGCCTTCGGCTCAGGTCATGATCCCGGGGTCTGGGGATCGAGTCCCGCATCAGGCTCCCTGCTCAGTGGGGAGCCTGCTTCTCCTTCTGCCTCTGCCTCTCTCCGTCTCTCATGAATAAATAAATAAAATATTTTTTTAAAAAGATAAGCTCTTCTATCTCATGTGGAAGGACATGCAAAAATTATAAGAATTCATCAAAAGTCTTCATCTGATTTGCTTAAACTTAGGGAACTGAATAAAGACATTGTATTTGCATTCTTTTAGAAGGCCTTTGAGGTTAACTCAAATAGGGCTAGGTGGGATGAAATGTCTGTGAAATACAATCCAACGGTGTTTTGTGTATATTACACATTCTTCCATGAAATCCTGTAATACAGTGATTGTATGACGTCTACACTGAGGCAGCGTGTCATTTATGTTGAGAAACAGGAATGAGCTTATTGCTGCCTATTTATACGGCTCCTGTGTCCTTTGTCGGCAACGCAGATTTTTTTTTTTTATTGCAACTGACAGTATGAATTAACTTAAACAGAGAGCATCTGTGTGTGTGTGTGTGTGTGTGTGTGTGTGTGTGTGTGTGTATGTGCATGTGTGTGTGTGTGTGTATACACACAGGTAGCTGGTGGGAACAGTTAGCGAGATTATGGGCATAACTAAACCACCAAATCTGGCAAGGTGGAAATAAATTCTGGAGCTTTCAGGGGCTGGAATCATACCTTTGAACTCCCATCCTGACCATCTCTTGAGCTGTTTCCTCAGCTGATCTTTTGTGTCTGCATCATCCCCTGCAGCCAGCTTCCTCATGAAGCTCGAATGTACATCAGCAGCTACCTGGGGGTCACAGCTTCCCAAATTCCCTATCAGAGAGTAAAAAGTTGCTCCTGTCATAATGCATTTTGAAACATCCTGGGGAAAAAAACCTACTGTGGATCCTGCATATAATGCTGACCTAGCATTGTGGGCTAGGATGTGGTTTCCACTGTAATCACATTATTGGAAGGATCAGGCGAGAGGCTGTTCCACCAGAAATGGGAAGCAACTTGGAGAAGAAGGGAAGGGAACAGGTATTGGGTCGACAAAACATGACAAGTTCACTGCAGCAGACAGTAATCATTATGTTACCTGGTTTCACATTTGAAAGTACAGCGATGTTATTGCTGATACATGAATTCTTCCCAATGGTAGCAGTTTAACAGTGGATAAGTGGTTATACCTCTTTTATGGGGAAACATTTTTTATTTGAAATGTGTGCATTTTAATATCCTCTGTAGTTCTGGATATTTACCAATGAGGAAGGAAAGCAAGGATGTTTTCTGTTCCTGACATCGGGTTTAGCAGGGCAGGAATAATGTTATCTATTAATGAGCAGAGATGTTAGCTGAAGAGGTCTGGCGATGTTCCAGTTTGGTTAATTAAATCCTACCTGCTTAAATTCTGTCTTTATTTTCAAATGAATATTCACTGTTATTTCTCATTTGAAAAATTATTTATGTTATGAGTTTTGGACTGCTAGCTTACTTGTGACATTTCAGTTTACTTGGAGTTCAAAATGGCCTCGCTCCAACTCAATATTACCTTCTTTTTGTGGTGACTTTGAGACATTTCTCTCAGGACTAGAAAGGTGGAACTATGTATTTTCCCAGTGATAATACACCCTTTTAAAATAATTTCCCTCTTTCTCACAGTGATAGCAAATAATGAAATACCATGACTTTGCAAACCAAAGTTGATCTGATCCATTAAATACAGTTACTATACACTAAAATTTAGAGTAACGGGCAATGTCTGAAATGAGCATGTTGCAAGTTAACAAAGGATCAAATCAAAATTAAATTACTTCTAATTAGTCATTATTACATGAGGACCCACTTCATGGAATCCACTGAGCAATGTGCCGAATCGGTATCTTGCAGTTTCAGTAAATGACCCAAGTCATGACTGATTTTTCTCTTCTGTGACTGTGACGAGAACATGTAACATGGGATCCACTGTGCTAAAATGTTAAGTGTACGATGTTGGAAGCCATAGGTACGGTGCTGTACAGCAGATCTTTAGTAGTTATCTTGCTTAACGGACGTAAAAGCCTGTTGACTTAGCAACTCTCCATTCCCCTACCCCCAGCTTTCGGCAACCTCCATTCTCCTCTGTTTCCCTGACAGGGACTACTTAGATTCCTCCTTTAAGTGGAATCATGCAGTATTTGTCTTTCTGCAATTGGCTCATTTCACCCAGTGTAATGCCCCCCGGGGTCAGCCATATTGTCACATACAGCAGAATTTGTTTTCTCAAGCTGAATAATATTCCATTGTATGAATTTACATATATATGTGTTTGTGTGTGTGTGAGTATATGTGTATATATATATATATATATTACATATACATATACTACATATGTAAATGCATGTGTACACCAATATACATTATATGCCTATACTTAAAAACAACTTAATTGGGGTAGGCTGCATTTCAAGGGCTTAATAGCGCAGTATCAGAGAGCAGAACTATAGATATTTTGCTTCTGTGGCTGGAAATACGGCAGTGTTGCTGAAATGGGGAAAACTCAAGGAGGAACAGAATTGTAGGGGCTGGCATGAAGAATTCTCTTCTGATCACGTAAGGTTTATGATACATATTAGAAATCCTCACAGAGGTGAAAAGTTTACAATTGAGTAGGTTTACCAGGTAGTTGGTATTCAATTGTACGGAGGTAATATAATTTATGTGAATAGTTCCTTGCCACCGGAAAGTTTAGACAATTATACCAATGTTAAAGACAGTATGATGAAAACTCATAGATTTGTAACTTTGTTAACTTCCTGAAATATCCTTGAGATATTATTCCTAGAAGTGGAATTCATGGGTCTTAGCATATTCTAACTTTAAATGCTTTTGGTAAGTTGACCAATTGTCCTCCAGAAATAGTAGAGAAATTTATTTTCCTATCTACAGTATGTAACAAAGCTATAATCTGTATTTTCTCATTATCAGTATTATGAGATGTTAAGTCTATGTAATATCTTTTTTTAAAGATTTTATTTATTTATTTGACAGAGATCACAAGTAGGCAGAGAGGCAGGCAGAGAGAGAGAGAGAGGAGGAAGCAGGCTCCCCGCTGAGCAGAGAGCCTGATTCGGGGCTCAATCCCAGGACTGTGAGATCATGACCTGAGCTGAAGGCAGAGGCTTTAACCCACTGAGCCATCCAGGTGCCCACGTAATATCTTTTAATGCCCATTTACTTTGATAAAGAATCTTTGGTCTGGTGTTAGTAACAGATAATGAATAGAAAAATGTCACTCCAGAAGAGGCTCTGGTTCTGGTGAGGGAAGCTGTATTAGAGATATATTCAGTGAGAAATGTGAATTTTTCCTTGTTTTAATACTTTAGTTCTCTCGTCAAGCCAATGTTAGCTATCAGTAATTCAATAGTTTTATAGGAAATTAGTTTGTTTTATGTAGACAGAGGTGGGTCTATGAAAATATATTTTTAATCCTTATTTATTATGAGATATTTGCCTCTGAAAATGATTTTTTTGTCATTTGAAAGGCACTGAATTAGGACAAAACTTCTATAAATTATTTTTTCCAAATGTATGACCAACTAGCTGGCCAATTTTTGCAAACATAGAGGGTTATTTTTATTATACCTGTCCCCTAGGTTTTCATCTTTTGAATAATTTGTAATTGTACTTTCTCTTAATTCATTAAGGGTTTTTGGTCGAATACTCAGAAATCAAATAAGCTAGGATGATCAGAAACACCACATTTTGATAATATTTGGGACTATAAGAAAGACCAAAAAATTCCTATCTATTTGGAGAGATAGATATAGACAGGCAATACAAAAAAAAAAAAAAATGGAATTAGAGAATAAATGAAATTTAACTATGATAAGTCGAGAAAAACTTTAAGATTCTTGGACTGTCATGATTAAAACACAAAAATCTAAATATTGCACATATTCTGACACAGAAAGAAGTGTCATGGAAAAAAGCTGTTACACTTATAAAGATTCCCATATTAAAGAGAACCTGGATATCCAACTACCTTTACAGATCATGTATCTCAATGAAAAAAAAAAACAACTTTTTGAAACACAAATGGTGGTAATAGTGTGAATGAACAGTCAGAGAGAGGATATACATAACAGCGGACCTAGGATTACTAAGGCGGTAGTACCCCATTCAGTGACACAACAGATACACTTAATTCCAGAATAGGAGAGGATTGTAATCTAGTATTGGGGAACTACTATGGCTGCCAAATGCCAAATGGGCTGGATTCTAACCACAGGGATTACTCTTACCCCCCGGAGCTGATTCATCCATTCTTTTGTTTGTTTGTTTGTTTGTTTGTTTTGGAGTGTATTTTAAAAACAAAGACACTGAGAATTTTATATTGTAGGATTATGTCAGCTACATCTCAGCAGGCTGTCACAATCCGAAATTACATTTATACTTCCATCATTCATAAAACAGCCAGAACATCCTATTGGGCTTGTTATATAAGACACAAGGTAGGATAATAAATATTGGACATTTTGTTTATATTTAAGACATAGAA
Organism: Mustela erminea; assembly: GCF_009829155.1. NCBI lineage: Eukaryota > Metazoa > Chordata > Mammalia > Carnivora > Mustelidae > Mustela > Mustela erminea. The sequence goes on along the minus strand of NC_045619.1, from coordinate 137,685,580 downwards.
ATATTTGAATACTATTGAGAATTTCCACATATTTTTACATACCAATTTCTCATTCTCTCCTGGGTTACATTTGATGCTTACTGCTAAAGGAAAAATACGTAGAATGAAACTAATTTCTGTAGATGTAGAGTCATGTGTTTTAGCAAGTTGTAATAAAGAAAGTTTCCAACAGTTGGTTATAAGTAAACCATTTGAGGACAGATTCAAATTCACCCATGATATGAAACTGGGCACTCTAGAAACTAAAACTATTTTGCATGCTGTCATATTCAGATAGGCCTTGTGTGGGGAAAGGGGGCATGAGTACATCCCCAAGCTAAGAAAAAAAGCAACTGACTCTCCTAGAGCAAGTTGAGTTTGGAATGTGGTTCTGGAGATACCTGTGTGACAGAGCTGAAGGAACCAAGAAAACAATGGAAATGCAGAGGGGGAGAGATCGTGGCTGCATCTGGCACCAGCAGTCACAGAAGTGAGGAGACGGAGGGTCAGAGGATGAAGGTCACTTGCTCAAATCCATGGACTGAGCTGGGGTCAGGACCTAGTTCCCGCAACACCCAGCGGAATGTACTTTCCACCACATGCGGATGGAGTTCTAATGGTTTTTGATTTGTAGGAGTCGCTTGTTCATTTTCTGGGACTAAAGCATAGAAAAGAGTAGCACAGAACAGAGCCATTATGTAAAGTAAGTTTCCGTGTTTACACACGCAGTGTTCAGCTTTACCAAATAGTCATCTCCATGATTTACGACTAGAAAGATTAGGTGCTTATACACACTAGGAATGAAGAGGTATGGGTAGTTAGTGTGATCTATATCTGAGGACAGACTTCAATAATGAGGAGCACATCTGCAGGCAAATGAAGGGTCTGAAGATAAATACAGGTCAACGAAGGAAATGGAAGCTTAGTCTAGGAAAGAATAGGCAGGGGACGGCTCATCGTAATGATTTCCAACTATCTGCTGGGCTAAAATGAAAAAAAAAAGTGAATTAAACATTTCCTGTGTATCTGCAGAGAACAGAAGTAGGGAAAATAGGTGAGGCAGAATTTAACTCATTAAAATTTTTTGGCAATTCATAGCTATTCAGGAGCAAAATCAACCATGTTGCCTGGACTCATTTAAATTCATGATTTTGAACCCCAAGAGAGTCACTTATACTGTCTTGATAATTTTATCCCGAGTCTCGAGTTAATTATCCTTTCCTTCTTCGATCCTTCTCATTCTTCTCTCCAAACACCTGACACCTCTCCTCTCCTCCTCACTCTCAGCCAGTGTCCTTGCTTTTCCTTTTCTGAGAAAATTAAAGCAATAAGAAGAGAGCATCTAGAAACCCCCATTAGCACGTATACATACCTACTACTATCTACACCCAAATACTTCACATTTTAGTCTATTATCATAGCAAGCTGTCTGTACATCTGGTCAACTCCAGTAGTTCTACTCCAGCACCACAAAACATCTCCTTTTTCTGAGGAAGAGACAGAACTCAGAAAATTCCCCTTTCTCTCCTACATATTATTTTTGTCTTTGCTCTACCATTTCCATCACAACACAAAGATACTGTTATCTCTTCTATTAAACAAACACACACATGCACAGAGACAGACACTCCTCTTGACCACCTTTCCTCTCCCAGCTGCCATTCATTTCTTTTCCTCTCCTCTGCTCCCCTAGAAAGCACTGCCTGTACTTACTGAAACTAACTCATCGTCGCCCTTTCCCTCATAAACCAACTCAGATCACCATTTAACCTCAGCACCACTGCAAATAAAGTGCTATCATCAAGATCGGGTGCTCTCCATGATGCTAAATGCAATAACCAATTCTTTCTTCTCACCTTCCTGGAACCACCAGCAGCATCCAACGCAGTGCCTCGTTTCTTCTGCACAGGTGCACTTTCTTGACTTGCTTCCAGTTGGCTTCCACTACTTTACTTGTCTTGCCACACTCACCTGGGTTTTCCTTTGACCTCTTTGGTCACTCTTTTCAGTTTCTTCTCTAACTTCTTAATTTTTGCACACCCTAAGGACTAGTCATTAGACACTCAAATTTCAGTCTCCCTTGGGGCACCTGGGTGGCTCAGTCAGGTAAGCGTCCAACTCTTGATTTCAATTCAGGCTCAGGTCATGATATCAGGGTCATGAGATAGAGCCCCAGGTGGGCTTGAGATTTCTCTCTCTTTCTCTCTCTCTCCCTCTAACCCCCACCTTGCTCCCTCCATCTCTCTATCACTCTCTTAAAAAATATATATATTTTAGAAAATTCCAGTGTCCCTTATCTGACTGCCTGTCAGTGTCTTAATTTGCATGTTTCATGGTCATGTGAAACTTAACACGTCCAAAATGGAACCCCCGATTTCCATATATAAAGCCTCTTGCCTCTAGCTTGTCTGTTGATGGCAACTCCATTCTTCCAGATGTTCAAACCCAAATTCTTGGGAGTTCTAACTCTTTCCCTCACATTGCTTATATAAAGAGTCCAAAGTTCCAAAGTTTGTTCTGACTTCTGAAACATACCCCAAACCAAATACCCACTTCACATCACTTTCACTGATACCACTTTGGTTTCAGTTACCGTATTTTACCTGGATTTCTGCAACAGCCTCCTAACTGGTCTCTTGTCAGAATAGTCTGTTCTCAACAGTGTAGTCAGAATGAGCCTGTGGAATTGTGGGAGCAGGAGCTGTCACTTCTCTGCTCAAGACACTGTCCTGATTTCCATTTTCAGAGTAAAGGGCGAAGCTGTTTCTTCTGCTTGAAATGTTCTTTCCTTAGTTTCCCTTTGCTATTCTTCATTCCTTCCTCAAGCTAATAGTCAAATCTTACATACCCAACAAATCCCAGTGTGATTCTACTATTTAAAATTTCAATTATCTCTCTGCTACAGATTCTCCAGACCCTGTATACTCTTTTTAACAAATTCCATAGTACATTACTCACAACAGGGCCTGAAATACTCCTGTTTATTAACTTTATTTTTTATTGTCTGTCCTATCCAGTACCCCCACACACATGTAATATAAGCTCTTCATTGTAGGAATTACGGTGTTATTGATATATTCCAGGTACCAAGAATAATTATAATTAAATAAATTGCATGAATGAAAGAATAAATGTAGAAAATGATACGACTTTACAAACAGTAGTCAAACAAATTTTCAGAGGGATAAAATTAGACTACATCAATGTGGTTTTCTGAATTGAAGTATTTCTATGATGAGGTATAGAGGTATTAAGAAATATGGATCAATAAAATGTATCTTATTTTAAAAATGCTTATCATAATACTATCACCAGGTAAATGCATTTTTATATATTCAAAGTTTTAAAACTGTATGTGCTTCAAAAATAGATATGCTTTTCTAGTTCCAGAAATACGACTGAATATACTTTTTAAAATTCTTCCTGTGAAGTATAACTGAAAACTCTGGACTTAATACATGAAATAAACATAAGAATAATCTGAAAAGTAAAGGAATGAAGGAAGTTTAGCTAAGGACTTGAGACCCAAGAAATGACATAGTGATGAGTTCCTTGGGTTTCCTTTTCCCTCAAAAAAAACCAAAGTGGAAACTCAGAAACACCTATGGGAACATACAAAAAAGCTCCAACAAAAGTCTCTCCTCATATGAAGGATCAGGAAAGAGGCAGCCTACCAAGTGAGGTAACTTGTGACAGTAACTGTCTCACTCAAGGCAAACACCTTAGAAACACGCTGTGGTCCCTCCCCACCGCACTAGTAAAAGCTGAATGGGAAGCCCAGAAGTTCATCCTATCCAGGTTGTAATAAGTTTCAAGTCCCCTGCTGGGGTGCGGTCAGTGAAGGACAAGTAAGGAGCTGCATCTTTCATCCCTACTAGGTAGTAAAGTTCCCCCTACCTCAAGTCGGTGGACATCATGCAGGGAACAGGAACAAGGCACTAACCACTGGACAGTGGAGCCCTAATGGTGAGCTGAAACTTCTGTTCTGCCCAGCAGTAATGAAGTGTTAACCTGGGCTGAGAGAGAACCTGTACTTATACCCACTGATGAGAGTAAGGAATTAGTACCGCTCCCTTACCCAGATAGAATGATGTCAGAGGAAGACAGAAACAGAAGCTTTAAATAAAATGCAGATTCTCAATCATAATATGTAAAATCCTCAGATTTCAATACAAAAGAATTCACTGTATCAAGACCCAAGAAGTTTTCAAATGGGTGACAACGTATGGATGGCAACATCAAGATGACCCAGATGTTAGAATTATCTGCAGAAGCTGTTAAAGTAGCCATCATAAATACGCTTCAATGATTAAGTCAAACACACTTGAAACAAATGAAAAGAGAGATCATCTCAGCAAAGAAATAGGAAGTCTGAGCAATGAATTGAAAGTATGAAGAACTAAAGAGAAATTTTATAAAATAAAATAACCAAAATAAAAACTAACTAGAAGGGCTCAGCAGCACAATGAAAGGGCCAGAGAGAGGAAAGAAAGCGTGAGCTGGAAGATAAAACAAGAGAACTTAGTATGAATGAGAAAGAGAAAATAGACTAAAAAAAACGGAGCAAGCCTTAGGCACTACAGAACTATAACAAAAGATCTACCCCTTATTTCATGGGAGTCCTGGAAGGAGAGGATAAAGGGCAGAAATAGAAATGTACTTAAAGAATAATGGCTGAAAACTTCTCAGTTTCGCAAGAGACATAAGATCACCGATTCAAGAAAAACTCACACAAACCCCAGATAAGATAAACCCAAAGAACACACCACAAGAAACATCATAGTTGAAAAATTTTAAACTACAAAGAAGACATCTTGAAAGCAGCCAGAGATATGGACCACATCTTCTTTATTCATTAGTCTGTTGAAGACGTCTTGGCTCTTTCCACAGTTTCATGATTATTATGAACATTGGGGTAACATATGGCCCTTCTTTTCAATACATCTGAATCTTTGGGGTAAATATAGACAATAGAATATTACTCAGCCATCAGAAAGGGTGAATACCCAACTTTTGTATCCACATGGACAGGACTGGAGGAGATTATGCTGAGTGAAATAAGTCAAGCAGAGAGAGTCAATTATCATGCGGTTTCACTTATTTGTGGAACATGAGGGATAACACGGAGGACATTATGAGAAGGAAAGGAAAGTGAATTGAGGGAAATCGGAGGGGGAGACGAACCACGAGAGACAGTGGACTCTGAGAAGCAAACTGAGGGTTTGCAGGGGGAGGGGGTGTGGAGGGAAGGATAAGCCTGGTGGTGGGTGTTAAGGAGGGCTCGTATTGCACGGAGCAGTGGGTGTGGTAATGTGGTGCATAAACAATGAATCTTGGAACACTGAAAAAAGAAAAGAAAGAAAAGAGAAAAGGAAAGGAAAGAAAAAGCAGCCAGAGAGAAACAAAACCTTATCTATATAGGAAAAATAATTGAAATGACAGTGAATTTCTGAGGAGGAAATCACAGAGCTCAGAAGAAAGTGACATCATTTTTCAAGTATTGAAAGGAAGAAGAATCAAATCAGAATCCTATATCCAGTGAAAACATCCTTCAAGAATGAATGGAAAATCAAGACTTTCTCAGAGAAAGGGAAAGTAAGAGATTATGTCACCAGAAACTTTCCCTACAATGACTGAGGAAAGTTTTTCAAATAATAGAAAGAATACAATAAAAAGAAGGAAATTTGGAACATCAGAAAGGAATAGAGAACACGGTAAAAAAAAAAATGCGTAAATACACAAACTTTTCTTCTCCTCTTGAGGTTTCCAAATTATGTTTGGAAATTGAAGCAAAGATTGCAACACTGATATGGTTTTAAATTAGTGTAGAGAAAATATCTAAGAAAATTATCTAGAAACCTCTGTATGGTAAAGAGACCTAAAGGGAGATGAATTTTCCATACTTCACTCAAATTGGTAAAATTATGCCATGTAAATAAAAGCACTGTAAGTAAATCTAAATGATTTAGTGATGCTGAGAGGTGCCTCGGTCTGGGTGCCTCGGTGGCTCCGTCACTTAAGCATCTGACTCTTGATTAGGCTTCAGTTGTGATCTGAGGGTCGTGAGACTGAGCCCCGTGTTGGGCTCTGCACTGGGCATGAAGCCTGCTTGAGATTCAATCTCTCCCTCTGGCCCTCCTCCTCTCACTCTCTCTTTCTCAAATAAATGAGTAAATCTTAAAAAACAAACAAACAAACAAAAAGAACAGTGATGCTAAGAAAAAAAAAAGATTTTCCATTAAAGGCCACATCTGGACATGTGAAGACCATGAAGGTCTTTAAAAGTAGACCAAAACCCATGGAGACCGGGAGTGGGGGTGGTGGGGAAGGCAAGGAGAGTGGTTTTCTCATTTTCAAGATGGGAATAATGTTCATCTCTTTGAGGATCTGTCCTATCTCATGCAAAAATCGAAACTGACCTCAATCTGAAGAGTGGCAACCCGTTGAGTTGAAAACTGGGTTGCAGGGAACGCTTGGGTGATTATTGTATTTGAAGCGCTGTTTTCATTTTCTAATAATTAACATAAGCCTGAAAATTGAATTCAGAATAATAACTGGATAAGAGCAACTTCACCCCCACGCCAAGCTATGAAAGTAAAAAAGTAACAGCACTGATGGACACTTATCACAGTTGACCAGAACCAAAGCAAACTTTTCCAGTTACTCTGTTGTGCTGCATTTGGACTTTGTGAATCAAGCACATGAACTGGGGGAGATTTATGTTTGTACAAACACACGATCATTCATACATTCTCCCACTCCCAGGTTGGCTTACTTAGGCATATAACTTTGCGGTTTTTATCTCTGCCAAAGATTCATCTGATCTGATACATCAGGCTTCATATTTCACAACAAAGAAAAAAAAATCTTTCCTGGAGAGAGAGAAAATTTGAAACAAAGGTTTTCATTATCAGAAAGATACCTACAAGAGGATTAAAGTTTTCTTTCTAGATCCAATCTAGACACAATATGCATCACGCAGCTGGAGGCAAACCATGTTTACAAAAGAACAGCTGCCTGTACGGTGATTGATGGAGGGCTGTTTGGGAAGCAAGTGGGAAGACCCTATTTTTACCAGTAAAATAAAGCATCTGAGGGTAGATTGTCTTATTTCCCCTATGTGGGTTAACAGTTGTAAACCTGAAAAGGTTGGTAATGCTCTCAGCTTGTGGTGTTCCTACTTAAATTTTCTCTGGGCTCACTATGTATCTTTATGGAAAACATGAATTTATATGGAATGTTCACAGTCCTCATTCTCTCACTAGGTCTCCATGGCTTTGCTATTTACCACCTATGTGTTTGAAGCAGGGTGATGGTAAGTCCCAGTGTGCCTGAGATAGTCCCGGCTTCGTCCAGGCATAATTATCACTAGCATCCCGTTGCATTCTCAAAAGTCCTCCCATTTGAATAGTAAATTCTATGGTCACCTTATTGATAGGGAAGTCCATGCTAGGGGTGCTCTGCAGGTGAAACAGACCAAATCATAAAATATCAAGGCAGATCTTGAATCTACTTTCTATTAACACAAGTGATAAAGAAGTTAAGCTTTACTGAAGAGTACCATTAGCCTTAATTTTTTTTTTCTCCAATAAAACACTATGCCTGTGGCAAGTGAAACAGGTTGGGAGGGAACTGACCCCAAGTGAAGGGCAGTCCTTCTGGAGCCTGGTGCTACAGAAAAGAGCAGCAGTGATGGGAGCAAGAGAAAATCAGGGCAGAGCATTCTGAAGTCACAGTGGGTGGTATTTTAAGGGCCAGATAATGACATAATTTCTTCTTCCTTGGGTGTCCATTTTTTAATGAGGCCTAAAATGGTCTCAGAAATTGCAGGGTAAATGCCAGGAAATAATCTAAATCTCGAGTAAGACTATTTGTAACATAAACTGGAAGATCGTTAGAAACGAGTTCTGGGAAACACTCGATTTCTTAGAATGGCCCACCCAGCAACATCACCTAAAAATTAAGTTTAGAAGAGTTTACTTAAAAAATAGAATAAAATAAAATTACATCTGGTGTAGCTGGCTGGTTCAGTTGGTAGAGCATGCAATTCTCGATCATGAGTTCAAGGCCCATTGCTGGGTGTAGAACTTCTTAAAAATAAATAAAAATACTAGCTTAGACATTTAATTTCTATCTATGACCAGTGCCAGTCAGAACAAAAGCTTTAAAAATAGTGGAAGCAGTGGGGGAAAATATTTTGTATGATCTGGGCCAAACCAGCCTATATTTATCTTAGGAGATAGCATTTACTTTTAAAATATATTTCATTCTACAACTTCTTAGTTAAAAAATTAGTTTCCCAGTAATAATGGCTTTAGAAAAGCTCTGACCTTGGGAAGCTTAGGTGACTCAGTCAGTTAAGTGTCCGATTTTTGGTTTTGGCTCAGGTCACGATCTCAAGGTCATGAGATGGTGCCCTGAGTTGGGCTCCATCCTCCATGGGGTGAAGTGTCTCTCCTTGTTTGAGATTCTCTCCCTCTATCCCTCCCCACCTCTAAAATAAATACATTAAAAAAAAAAAAAAAGGAAGAAACAAAAGCTCTAATCTTGTCTTAGTTTAGAGAGGAGACTGACCACATCTTCAAAAATGGCTGTTTGGGTTCACAGTACGTCTTCATTGGGTAGTTTGCTAAGGAATGTCAGGTAGCATCTGACCCTAATTCTCAGCCAACAAGTATGCATCTCAGTTAGGTGAGAAGTTATATGAATAATAAAAATAAGAGAATATTATTCAAGATTCAATTACATTTAAACCTTATTATATAAAATTCTGACTCTCCTGAAACAAGCAAACAGCTAAACAAAAAGCTCTTTTCTCTTTGTGAGAAGACCCAAATATGATCATCAAAACAGGTCAAGAGAATCACTGAATTGAACCAATTTGGGAAATTGGACTGTACCCATTGAGCATATGCAGACAGACATCTTTGGTGTTTCCTACATGTGATTTATAACCATAAATCATCATGCTTAGAGTTCAGGCATCCTAAGTGGAAAGCTTTACATAAAGTAGGAAGTCTTTTTGTGGCATTGTTTGATTTTGTTTTTGTCTTTTTTTAAAAGATTTTATTTTTAAGTAATTTCTAGGTTCAATGTGGGGCTCAAACTCACAAACCTGAGATCAAGAGTCACATGCTCTACCGACTGAGCCAGCCAGGTGCCCGGGCATTTTTTGTTTTTACATTTGATGTTAGTAATGCTAATAAATATAATAAAGTAACAGATATGGGGAAGAGCCACACTTCCTCAGCCTAGTAAAGTCTCCTTGGAGACTTCAAGGAGTCCTGATTAAAATCCATGTTAATTTTAATGAAGCTATTATTTATGGAAAATGTTAGACTATGTTTTAAAAAAAAATTTTTTTATTTTAAAAATTTTACTTATTTAATGGAGAGAGATCACAAGTAGGCAGAATGGCAGGCAAAGGGAGAGGAAAAAGCAGGCTCTCTGCCAAGCAGGGAGCCCGATGCGGGGCTTGATCCCAGGACTCTGGGATCCTGACCTGAGCCGAAGGCAGCCACTTAACCGACTGAGCCATCCAGACCCCTCTGACTATGTTTGACTTTGTAATTTTCAAATAAAATCTTACTAGTGAAAAAATACTCCTATCTAAGAAAGAAAATCATATTAAAGGACATACTTCCAGAAACACTGGCCCAAGATATGGTAGACTACACAATATCAGACTACTAACACAAACCAGATAAAACAATGATGAACATTTGGGTCATTCCAGAAAATACGCATTTTTATTTTCATTTTGGAAACCAGGAGAGTGTCTCCTATTACACTGGTGGTACATACCATTTGTACATCAATTAACTCTAAAATTAAACTAGAAACTAGAAATTTATGCATTAACTACTACTAAAGCATTTTTCTCATTTATAAAATGTCTTTTTATCCCAAACTGATTCTCTTAAGAGAATCAAATTGAGTATTTTTTTAAAAATGGGGTCAATTATAGGGTGATTGATGGTAACTAGACTTGTGAGATGATCATTTTTTTAGTGTATAACTGACACTACACATCAAATTATAATGTACACCTCTAACTTATATAATAAAACAAAATAGTCTTTTTTATATTTTCAGGTATCACATGTCACCTACATATATCAGAGGCCATAGAGTCTTTTTTTTTTTTAATTTTATTTATTTATTTATTTGACAGACAGAGATCACAAGTAGAGAGGCAGGCAGAGAGAGAGAGAGAGGAGGAAGCAGGCTCCCCTGCAGAGCAGAGAGCCAGATGCGGGACTCGATCTCATGACTCTGGGATCATGACCTGAGCCAAAGGCAGAGGCTTTAACCCACTGAGCCACCCAGGCACCCCTAGGGCATAGAATCTTATATTGTCTTATTGATTATTTGCTGTTCTTTCTAGCAAAAGAACATTGCCTCTGGACTTGCTCCATGAACTCAAAAGACTCAACATGGAATTTGATATTTAAACTGTATTTGTGACACTATAAAGTATATCTGGCTATTGGATTTTTATAATATTTAATCTCCAAGGAAAGCTTGAGAACTAAAATGTCAATCTGTAAGACATTCTGAAAGAGCTGTTCATTCATTTTAAGCTTCATCATGATACAAAGGCAATAATCCTCAGAGAATATATTTTTCTTCCACAATAAAAGGAATCACAATGATGTGAAACTTGTTTCTTTCACTCAAGCTGAAGCTGTCCACAGAGCATTGCAATGTAAAAGAGGTACTATTAAGTCTTCAACCTAGGAGAGTTAGTCGTTAATTCAATGGCATCAGAAACTTGACCCAGTTATCGTTTTGTAGACCTGATAAATCCTAACTGTGTTTTTAGCTTTGCTGACAACGCTTTCCCGTCCCTCTCTAGGTTGGTCTTTGCCACACCAGCATCTTCACCTTTGATTGCTACATCATTCTCACCCCACACAGAACTAGATCAATCACCTCAATAGCCTTCACGGTAGTTTACACTCTCTCATTTAGTTTTTTACTCAAGTTAATGTCACCCACAGTTTACTACATTTTTTGCCCTCAACATAACAGGATGTTTCAGAATTTCCATATTTCTAAGTAAGTCTTCATGTGTCACAGAAGAGCTAGGGTTTGCACTGAAACGTGGGTCCAGAAATCATTTCTCTGCTCGTTGAAAGCCTTTGGTCTTTTACTAAATGCAATGACAATATTTAACTGACTTATTGATGATTTCTTTTGATCCCTTAATAATTCAATCTGTATCAATGTTTTTAGGGAGTTAAAGTGGCCAGAAGATAATGACTATTTTTGTTTAACCAACTTTATAAAAAGACTGATATAATGCCATGTCCTATTATGTGGTTCATAAAAACATTTTAGGATTACATGTACTTAACATCACATATTGGTGAGATGCTTTCAAACAGTGGTAGGTTCTATTATATATGCACATAATGAGAGATTGGAAAAACAACAATGTATTCAAGCTCAGATGGCACTAATGAAGATTTTTTGATTGTATAGTATTTATAGACTCCAAGGTTAAGATGTTATCTTGACAGTGAAAAAGTTTGCATAGTAACATGGAAAATATTTATGATATAATAAAAATAGCCCCTCCTACCCCCCCCCCCCAGTACCTCCTACGGAACAGGAACTTCCTATCAATCATTTGTTAGTTGTACAATGAAGCCTCCATGTCTTCCACTTCCATACTTTTGCCATCCTCACATTACAGATAGGAGAGAGACATGCACCCAGCTTGGAGAACTTCTCCCCTGTCACATCACAAATACATGGTAACGAACATTGAAACTAGGGCCTTTGAGTTTCAACTCCGAGACTTTTCACGGTACTCTCCAATATTAACACCACTGAAAAAACCGGAAGGCAAAATGTACACGGGAAATGATGCATGCTCATCATCATAGTTTAGAAACAATGCGAAACTTGGATAGCAGAGATTTAATGTAATAGCCAAGTATTAATTACTGAGCATTTCCTTTCTTTTTCAAAATTTTCTTAATTATTTTTGCAATGGCTAACAATGGAGAAAAAAAGTAAAAGCAAAAGAGAACTAGGACAAGTTCAGTATTGAGGCACTCATTCCTTTGACATGATGGACTTGGATTAATTAGATGAACTTTGTATAATTTAATTTTTCTGAGGAGAAGCACATAAAGACCTTCTCGGGACTAAGTAGGCATGGTTGTTAAAGGAAGCGGACTGCTCGATGACACCTGAAAAAGGAACTGATAGGAAATGAGATGAGCCTCAAAAGACCGGTATTATTATGTTTTTAATAATGAAAGCATTAGCACCACAATTGTGAGAATTTTATCTGCTCTATCATGAAATAAGGATCTAGATAGTATGCTGTAATTAAAGATTGACTTTGATTTAGATAATCCATTTTAATTGCATTTTTAATTGTAGTGAAAATTTCATGAAGTACCATCTGAAAATGCTGATGTAGAAAGATCAACTAATCAAGATCATGCCGTTATATTTGAATTACCAGAAAGGGACCATGAGAAGTAAGAGTAAAATACATCCCTCAACGGCACACGAGTCCTCGTAATCTCATCTCACCTTCTGGAACAATGCAAAACAAATTAAAGCTGGTTCACGGAATGTCATACAATCTGGTAGCAAGATTCTAATTGATGAAGAAACGGCTTTTTAATGATTCTTTAACAACCACAGAAAATTTCTATTACTGGGAATCCTGACAAAAACTACCTTAAGGGGACAAAGTTATTTCTATCAGTTTTTTTCTTTTTAATCAACTCCGAGGTCCCCCTGGAGACTATCTGACTTATCCATACTCTATTCTGTTCAGTGTGGTTGAATGGATGGGCACCTGACCTGTTAACTGTGAATGTTTCCCCGACCTACCCCAGATCCCCCACTCTGTGTAGGTTTGTTTGTTTCCCAATATGCTCAAAACTAGGAAAAACATAACTTGCAGTTACCAGGTTTACTTGACCTGGATCACCACCTCCCACTTACGTGGTCTCAACCCACTACGGCTACTCTGATGATTCCAGTGATCTACAGTAGTCTTGGAATGAGTTTGGGTATATACAATTTGGTTTTAGAGGTGGCCCTGCCATCGGTTTGTCTTCCTGTGTTTGCCAGTTGCCTCTGCAGCACTCGCCTTCCTGAATTTTTAAAATGTGGATTTATTTTTAGTGTTTCTCACTAAAGCAATGGTAATATGGGTTGATCTGTTGAGCTTAACAGCTCTCTATGCTTCCCATAAAAGTATATACATACTCCACCCACACACACACAGACACAAATACACGCAGTAATCAAAGATAATACATGTATATTATCTTTGCTTTGGGTATTCTATAAATTGCAGAGTATATCTGGAACCTGACTATGATGCTGGCTCTATGTTTAATCCATACAAGAGAAATGGTGCTTAATAATCTTTTAAAACTTTTTATTTACAATTTAGTTTCTTCAGAACTATGACAGCACTAAAAATCAAGCTTTTCGTAATATAAGGGTTGTTATCAAGTCAGGTTGGAAGGTTGCTAGAAAGAACAATTAAAGGACTTGGATATAATTGAACTGAAAATGAAAAATAATTAATTCAGATAATGTTTAATAAAGGTTACTGGATTGTCCTAAATTCTGTATGTTCTATGGTTTTGCTGGAGTTAAAATCATATTCTGAATCTCTTTCCCATCTCACATTTCCTTCCAAAATAGGTTATTCAACTTAAAAAAAATAAATAAATAAAAGCATACATTGGCCTGGGAAAATTTAGATTACAGGAAAGCAAACTCACAATAATCAACAAATATTTAAGAAATTATTTCTCCAATCCCTCAAAGCATTTCTGATTGCATACTCACTACCATAGATGAAAATTAAGAAGTAAGGGTGTCCAGATATTTTTTTTTCACTCAAGTATTTATTTAACCAATATTAGATCTTCTACTTCAGGTTTTATGCAGTGAATGTTGGACAATGATCTTCTAACACAGATGTAAAATAAGACCCAAAGACATTGTTGAAAGTATGTATCTTTTTGTCCCATCCCTGGAAGGTCTGCAGCAAGGCTCAGCAATTTGGAAAATAATGAAATAACATTACATAACAATTACATAATAACAGAGAGAAGTAACCACCATGGAGTCACAGAAAATGCTAATTACAATTATTTCACCTATCACCAGGTGATAGGCTACAATTAAAATTTCTTCAAAATACACAGGTTAAGATGATTTTCTGGCTAAAATCACCAGAACAGCATCAGACTCTTCCATTTACTGCTCAAGGAGATGAAAACTAGATATTCAGAGAGGTTCCACTTGATGTTGCTTTTGAAGGACGGGGAGGGGAAGGTGGTGTTCCTGAGCCCAAATGAGCCCTAGGAAGTTGAGTGCTGGGGGCATTAGAAAAACATTTCTGGGACTACAATAAATCTTAAAAATTTCAGAACTAGTTCTATAACTTTAGGAGGCATTTGTGTCTGGGAATTATCGAGGGTAAGAAATGCTACTTATGTTAGTGTAGGACACACAACAAAGCTCAAAGTAAAGCAAGAAGTGTATTGCATTTTCAGATTAAGGTATATTATTCTTTTTAAAAAAGGTTGACTTATTTATTTGAGAGTGAGAGTGCTGCAGGGGAGAGAGGGAAAGGGAGAAAAAGTCCCAAGCAGACTCCATGCTGTGTGCAGAGCCCCACTCGGGACTCAATCCCACGACCCTGAGATCACAGCCTGAGCCAGTCACCTCATCAACTGAGCGCGCTACCTTAAGGAATTTAATATAGTAAAGATGAGAGATTCTGGTGAAAGATGACATGTAAAAAGGCATTTACTTTCCATCACAAAAACTGAAAGAAATGAGAAAATGGGAAAATCTCCATTAACACCGAAACTCTGGGAGGCATCCTTATCCCACAGATTTTTTATGCAGTATCTCTTGTGTTTGTGTTGATGAGTTGGAATACTTTTTTCTTTACTTATTTCAGTGAATAGTTATTGAGCAGTTATTGTGTGCATGCAGAATGAACTCATTCACATGCTAGGGATTCTTTGGGAATGTCTGTTACATTTTGTATAGATTGGGCCATATTACTGATGTCAACAAATATTTACTGAGCATTTATTACATGCAAGTGGAAATTCAGCACCCTCAGAAAGTGGTTATTGTCAGGGGACATGAATGGAGATAAATATCCTTTATTCTGGAAGAATGAAGGCTGCCATTGGGTATGGGGGCCAGAAAATAAGGAATCTTTCCATTTGAAGCTGGTTCATGACACGGGTGGCATCATTCAGGTCTGCTTTGTCTGGATGGAGTTTAAAAGCCAGACCAAAACAAAATCCTACCACTACGGGGCCTTTTACTGCTCCCTGATATGGGGATTGCCATGACCTGAGGTTTCCTGGGTGGGCAACCAGAGAGGCTTCAAAATCACACTGTGGGATGGGAAATCCTACTTGTCAGGCCATAGGCCCTGGAAAGAAGCATCCGCACATACATGTGTAAGGCTCCTTCTCCTTATTCTGTGAAAACACGGTCAGAGTATGCATGGTTTGTCCTCTCTCACTTAAATATATTGTACAAATCCTTCTAACTCAATGTTCAATGTTATAAATAAGTCAGCCCTTCCCCAAATGGATCTATAGCGTCAATGCAATTCCAGTAAAATCTCCAAAACACTCTCCCACCGCCCCAAGTCTTGATAAGTTCATTATAAAATATGGACAGAAGAGCAAAGAATGAAAAACCACTAAGATATCCAAAGAATAAGGGACATTGTGCTACTAAATATCAAGGTTTATTAACAAGGTTTATTATTTTATAGAAAGTGCTTTCAAGAAAGACAAAATTAGACTATTGACATGATGTAAAACACAGATAAATAGATAATCGACTGATCGATCAATAGATCAGGTATGTGGCAGAGATGGCATTAAAAAGTAGTAGGAAAAGGATGAACTACTCCATATATGGTTTTAGGAAAAATAACTTTCCATCTGTGCAGGCTGGGGAAGAAATATACTCTTTTACCAGCACCATAAAATGTCTCTATACTTTCTAGGTAGGGAGTATCTTTAAAATATCACACAAAATTAGAAAGTACAAAGGATATAATAAAAAATTTGACTGCATAAAATTTTAAATCTTTTGTTTGGAGATAGCACATAGAGAGTCAAAAGGGAAAGCACAAACCGGGGGAAATATTTTGACTCTGTAATACTAACAGAAAACCAAAATGTACAGTAAACCACAATAATCCATAAGAAATAAATAACTTGCAGAAAAATAGTATGTAGATATTTCCAGAAGAAGCATTGCAAGGTAACCCATATACATGTAAAGATTCAGTCTCTCAGTAACCTAAAACACACAAATGTGAAGATGACAATGAGATACTGTTTCATTCCAACTGGATTGCAAAGACCGAAATTTAACAATACCAAGGGTTGATGAAGAGGTGACTTCGTGGAGGCTTTTATAAAATGTTTATAGTAGCAGAAAACTGCAGCTGCCTACACGCATCAACGTGAAGATGTAAAAATATATGGGTCTCCAGTCAAGCAATAGAATTCTCTCTAGATGTCAACCCTGAGCAACAGCTATGGGTCTCCATGCGTGACATGGGAGCCACAGTGTTCGGTGGGGAAACATTATGAATTGAGTAAAAAGTCATGTCATTCGTCTTAGTCTGAAGGCTGCCACAACAAAATACCATAGCCTGGGTGGCTTAAACAACAGAAATTTGCTTTTTCCCAATTCTGGAAAGCTAGAAGTCCAAGGTCAAGGTGCCAAGAGAAGTGGTTCCTAGGGAGAACCCTCTCACTGTCTTGCAGTTGGCTGCCTTCTCACTGTGTCCTCACAGGGAAGAGAGGGAGAGATCACCCTCTCTCCTTTTTTTTTTTTTTTTTAAGGTTTTATTTATTTGATGCAGAGATAGAGATCACAAGTAGGCAGAGCAGCAGGCAGAGAGAGAGGGAGAAGCAGTCTCCCGCTGAGCAGGGAGCCCGCTGTGGGGCTCAATCCCAGGACCCTGAGATCATGACCTGAGCTAAGGCAGCGAGCGGTTTAACCAAATGAGCTGCCCAGGCACCCCACCCTCTCTCCTTAGAAGGCCATAGTCCTATTGGATTGAGGCACTAACTTTATAAACTCAATTTTAATTACTTTCTAAAGATTATACCTCCGGTCATGCTGTGGGGTAGGGCTTCAACATATGAATTTGGGGGGGACACAATTCAACTCATACCATCATCTTTATGAAGTTTAAATAGAAACAAAAGCAAACTAATATATTGTGTAGATACTCCTACGTCTTTAAACAAAGGTAACAATACAACAAGGGAAAAAGAAATGCCAACTTCCTTGATGATGCAGGGAATGGGGCCAGAAAAACGCACTCATGTTGATTCAGTGGTACTGGTGATGTTCTATTTTTTAATGAGGCAATTTCTGTTTATTTGGCTATTATAACCCATTGGGTTTTTTTTTAATTTCTTAATAAAATGGGGAAATATTTACAGACTAGTCTTGTTTGGTGAACAAACTGTATATTTTTAATATGTAGTTGGAATGATGCAGACAGAAAAATTTTACTCCAATATATACTAAAGTGGTAACTTTAGTTTAGTTTAGTTTTGTTTTGTTTTGTTTTGGGGGGCTCGTGGAATTATGAGGATTTTCTTTTCTAATTTTTTTTTCCACTTTTCCAAAAATATTATGATCTGGGTCAAGCAGATGTTTAAAGAAAATAAAGGTACAATGAGTGCTCATGGAAAGACCAAGCAGCTTGCAGAAGAATCCTTTCAGCATCAAATTTTCAGGGAAATTCCACCTGTGCTGTGACAGGAGCTGAGCTGGGGTGAGTGACACACAGAGTGCCCAGGGCTGCACGGGATTGGGGACCGTAGGCTTCTCTGCCAAGGCTCTTCCCAGGCATTTAAATAAAAATGGATTTTATTGCCAAACAGCTCAGTTATTAGATGGGAAATTGAGGTAGCTCTTCATTTCAAGGCGTGACTGCTTTGTGAGTACCTGTCAGATTAAAGGAACTCGCTTCCTAGGTTGGGTTTTATTTACTGTCATTATTAATGATCCAACGGATGGAGTAAACACAGAGCCAGTTAAGCCGGGAGGGATTGCTAACACCTGGGAAAACAAAAGAAGTCAGAAATTCAGTACTGTTGCTCTACTTCTGGGTAACAGCTCAATTTAAAATCAGTCATTAAAATTCTACCTCTCTCACATTCATTATTTATTTTTTTTAAGGGCATACAGTGCTTTTAACCCATGTTGTTTTGCTTTTAAAAGATTACAGGGGGGGAAAAAAAAAACCTCTTTATTTACAACTTTTCTCTAAGGAAGGGGCCTCACAGTACCTTCCAAAATATATATTGAGGTTGATGATATATTGCTTAGTAGGGAGAACTTCTCGACCTCAATGAAATGCATTCTAAGTAATTGCATTGCCCGAAGGCTCCCTCTGACTTTGAAGTCCCAGTAACTTGGGAGGAAATCTCAGGAACACAGACATGAGCCAGCATATAAAAGGACCCACAGGTTTTCGAAAGATATGCTTTTATCCCCATGGAGGATGAGTACCTTCTGCAGAACTTCCCAGCACCGAGGAATCACAGATGGCCATACTGACCTACACGGGAACGGGGAACCCTGAATTCACAACAGACATAAGAAAAAGAACAGTTGGGTGTATAGACGGTGTGACAAAAGTACGAGTGTGGTGTATTTATAGCAAATGGCCATGTGATTTACAGCCAAGGGACAGGATAGCCTGTCAGGACCAGGAATGATATACTGGCTACGGCAGACTAGATTGTGAACACAAGAAAGCAAGAGTTTGGAACGTAGAAGTGAGCACGACCTATCTTGAGCCTATCTCTGTAGTAACAGTAATAAATGTACAGGAACCCTTGTGGCTACACAGAGAACCCCATTTTCAGGAAAACACGCACAGAGGACATAAGAAGGACACACACCCTTTGATACAGAGGCAAAACCCTGTAAGAGCTGAATCAGAAAGGGCAATACTCAGAATAAACTGAAACTCAGAAATGTGAAAATGTCAACCCAAAGGATGTATTTCAAAATGTTTTGGTTGAGGGAAGAATCATAACGAGTTTGTAAAAGTCTCATTATTCAAATCCCATTTTTACTTCTTTTTTCAGCAGAAGACTCGCATTTAATTTGAAGACGTAGAAAAACTTTCACAGAGGAGACGTTTATGGTTGAGGTATTGCTAAGGGCACAGGACCATTTCGGTTTCGCTCCTGGCATAAAGGAAGATGAACTTTTTTTGCCGCATGTCTGGTTCTGGGCTACTCATGGTGGTACAAGTGTTAAATGCAGGTTTTTCAGTCCAGGCTCCAAAAATCTCTCACACCGTCCTTGGTTTGATTTCTCCTTTTCTTTTAACAACAAGCCAGAAGCAAGAAATCCAACAGAAATTCTGAGATCCCAAGAACACAAAAGAGCCACTGGATGGAAGAAGTTGGATCCCCCAGCCACCTTTTGAGGGAAATTTGCAAGAGTAAGAAGATAAAGGTTGATTATGTCAAGCCACTGTGATTTGGAGATTTTCGTAACAGCTGTCAGCCTGCCCCATATTCACACCAGATTAAAATCTCAAATAATTAAAGTGCTTTTCCCTTTAATAAAATTTAAAACTTGGAAATATATTTGCAGAATCATCTGTAATGATTTTTTAGGAAATAATGGGCAATGCAAATAGCACCAGAAAGCTAGAAATTGACGAACACAAAGTTTTACAAGAGGAAAAGATAATTGGTAAGCTTTATGTCACTCTCAGGCAAACAATGTATAATGATTATTGAATAGATAACTTGTGAGTAGATTCCTTGGAAGTACTCATTATCAGGCATCAGTTTTGATTCAGCAAGATGCCAGACCTGTTTTCCCATTTAAAAATGATTTCTAGGCCAGTCAATCAGGCATTGGAATATAGGGTCTTCTTACAGATGACAGGAGTGAATATTCAAAAGCATGTCATCTAGTATACTATAATTAATGTTTAAGAACTCAAATATGTGACCAGGTTTTTAAAAACTATGTGGCTTTTAAGAAAACATGCAATGAAATCAATTCAATTATGTCTACCATTTATACCAGAATTTATAGCTCATGAAGCATTATTGTGTACACCTTCCCTTATGATTTTTATGACAAAGAATTGGTGAGGACATTGATGCTCAGAGAGGAAAGGTAACTTCTTGAGACCATACAGTAAATTGCCCTTGGGATCAACCAAGGTTTTTTTTCTGACTTAGCACAGTCCTCTGGCTACCACATCCTTGGGCCTCTTGTCTAAAGTCAACACTTAAAATGTTTCACATTCATGTCAATGCTGGGTAGTGACAAAACAAATGTGTTAGTGAAGATTTCTATTGCATAGTATCAGAAAAAGTTACTCTCTACTATGATGCTTTGTAATGAACTGAACACTTGCTTTCCTCCAAATTCACATGTTGAAACTCTACTCTCCACCATGGGATGGTATTAGAAGGTGGAACCTTTATAAGAAAATTAGGATTCGATGAACTCAGATTCGATGAACTCATGGGTGTCATAATCCTTCATGAACACAATTAGTGCCCTCATAAGGTCACCAAGGAGCTGGCTTCCTCTGTTCTCCATCACACAAGGTTACAGTGAGAAGTCCACAGTCGGCAACATGGACGAGAGTTCTCATCAGAACTCAACCATGCTGGGACTCTGAGCTCGGGCTTTTGGCCTCTAGAACTGTGAGAAACAAGTTTCTGTTTTTTGCATCAGTCGCCCAATCTGTGTTGTTTATGCTACAGCAGCCCAACCTAAGATATACTCTACTAAAAGAGCCCATATGACAAGGGAGCTAGGAGGGCTTGTTTTATTCCACTTGTAATCTGTGAGCTCCATCCACGCCAAAGTGTCCATGACAGGCATGGCTGGGTCACCCCCAAGAACTGGGCCAACAGTAACTTCCATAATGAGGATAAGCCACTGCCAATGGTTCTGTCTACCCCCGGGATTCTTTCCACCTCGGAGGCACTTACCAGCTCTAATCTACCCCTGGTGCTAACTATTCTAGAGAAGGAAGTGTGTTTTACGGAAATGCTTGTTAAATAGTGTGTGAACAAATGCAGGGAAAGTTTATGCTGTCACCAAACTGATACCAGAATATTCTATTTTTAGAAGAGCATATTTAAAAAGCATAAAAAGTAGGCCCCATTTTTTCATTTAAATAATTGTTGAAATTGTGGGTGAAGGAGAGAGGAGGAGGAGGAGTTGTCTGAAAAGCGAGGGCAGGGCCACATCATGTGGGGCCCCCCAAGTCCTGCAAACAACTGACTTTTATACTGACAGTGATAGGAAGTCATGGAGGTGTTTTAAACAAGGAGGAGGTGGTGTGACTTACATCTTAGCTCCCTAACTTGGGCTGCTCTAGTGAAACCAAACCGAAGAGGACAGGATTGGGATCAGAGAGTCTAATCTGCGGATTGCATTAAAATTATGCATGATTTACCCCCAGAAGAGTAAAGATAGGCACACATCCACAAACAATTGCAATTATAATTTCAGAGAGCCCAGAGGACTCATCAACTCAACCTTCTTTAAGAGAGGAGATTCATCAGACACTGAACAGAGCTCTTTTGTTTTGGGTTCCGAGCGATTCTGGCCCAGCTGGTTGGTTATAGCATGGAATGCTCACTGGTGGAGCTCGGTACCCATCTGCTAATAAAGAGACAATAATCATTCTGGGGGCCTGTGCCAATGGAACACTTTACTAAAAACAATTAAATCAAATTTTAGTTGAGGATTGTTAAAGTAGCTTGAGGCAGTGTCACTTACATGGCCTCAAATAATGTCTCCAGTGTTGCAGAAACAACGATTTTCTCTCTGCACTAGAAGAAGAAGGGCTGGGCTTATTTTTTTCCCCTTCCCTTCCCTGAGCAAATCCCCATAACAAATAAAGTTACACTTCAAGACCGGATTACTCAGTCTATTGGCTTTGCATGCCAATGTTTACTTTAAGTAAAAATGATACTTCTGAGAATTCAAATAATATGTTTAAGTATTTCCAGGCTACAGTTCTGCTTGCATTTGTCTTGGCACTAGCTCACCACGAATGTGTCAGCTTTAAGAAAGATGACTCTTCAATCATAGTTGAACGTCTTCATCCCAAGACTCCCATGTGCTGACTCCTTGACTACTGTCATTTAATGGAAAGTTTACCATCCCATTGACCACACAATTAAACTGTCATCTCTTCTAGAAATGATCTCATATTATACAAAAGAAAAGAGAGAGAGAGAGAGAGAGAGAGAGAAGGTGAGAGAGGAAAATAAAAAGTCTGCTAAAATAAATTAAGTGCTACAAAACTTATGATGGAAATAATTGATCAACGAACTCTCCCAAAAGACCTCAGCCCTGTCTTCGTCCTCATTTAATGAACTTGCTTTATAAATACCACTAATTGGCCACAATCTTACAGATTATACTAAGTTTATTTTAAAGAATTCAGGACTTTTTTCATCTTTGGGTGCTCTCTCTCTCTCTGGTCTCTAAAGCATATTATCAGAGGGCGAGAGCAGTTCACATGTCCTGTGGGTATCTGCTGTTTGTATTTGTGTGATGATTATCCACCGAGAGGAATATATTATAGTCCATACATCTATCATCTAAGAAAGTATAACTTTTTAAGAGGAGATATTAGTAACAGATAACCTATCTTTATAGTACTTGAAGCTCAAAGTTTTTTTTTGTTTTGTTTTGTTTTTTTATTCTAAAGGAACTATTTTCTGGGACTGTGGTCAGGGTAGTATGGGAGATATTTTAGGGTAATCAAAGGTGAAAATCTTTAGCTTTATTCATTTACTTCATTATCTGGGAATGAATCAAGCCAAGAGTCTGTGTGACAGCATCTATGGATTCAATGATGCATAACAGTCGTTCTCTTACCTGGCAAGATTTCTAGCTAGAAGATATGAATGACCTTGGATATTATGCAAAGAATATAAAATATTTAAGGGAACTCTGATTTCAGATCCATCTATTTTGTAGCCTTTCTTGAACTATAACTGACTTTTTTTTTTTTTCATGAGAATTTCTTAGTTACTTTACAAATGCTCAGAAACATTTCCCAGTGGGTTAGGAAGCTCTTTTTATGTTTCAGTGAGATTCCACCTGGGTAAACCTATTTCTCCTTATTTTGCCTTCAGTTGCTATTGAGGATAACTATGTCTTGTTCCTTTGAGATACATGTTTACGAATTTTAGGGCTCACTTATCTTATTTATATATGCATAGGGAATGCCAAGAATTCTAACTTCCTAGAAAAAGCACTATTGTAGAGACAGAGAGCAGATCTGTGACTGCCTAGGGCTTAGGGTAGGAGCAGAGAATGACTGTAAAACTTCAAAAGGTTACAGAAGTGTTCTAAATCTGGGTGGTGCTGATGATTGCCCAACTGCATAAAAGTTACTAAAAATCACCAAACTATATACTTGCAATGGGTAGATTTTATGGTATGTATTTCCCAAGCTGCATAAAAATATATAAAATATATTTATATATAGTATGAAATACATTAAAAAAGTATACACATATGTAGATAAACACACACACACACACACACACACACACACACACACACACATATGTTAAGTATGAATTCTACCAAAGATTGAGGTTAATTACAAAATCTGAAATTAACTATGAATACTGAAAAATAAGATGGCCTTTTTTTCCAGAAGAATTCAGCTACATTTATGTAACCCTACACATTTTCAGAAATAATTCTATTTTTGTTTATAAACTATGCATTAAAAAGATAAAGCATTTCTGCGGCAAGAGAACAAACTGTTTGCTGTAGATTGATTTATTGGAAAAAGTTTAAAACCACTTAAAGATGACCTGTTTGCCGTCAAAGAACAATTCATCTTTCCTTTCCTGACTATAAAATAGGAACTTTTTATTCTCCTGCTGTTCACTAAATATTTATGACTCTCTGCCTTCTAGGCATAAGTAAGGATGATGAGTTCATCCTGGCCTCAGTGTGGTTGGATACTGTCAGGTGACCAGTTCTGGTCAATTATTTGTGAGCAGAAGTCATGCCTCTCACTTCCCCACTGGTGAATTTATTCTCGGTTGTGAAATCTGCTAGAGATCTCTAGTTACCTTTTCACTCTGAGATCAACATGTAGTATGAGATCCATAAATTAAATTATGTGTATTCATATATACTTAATATATATTATATATCATATATTATATGTAGAGAGAGAGAACACCAAACATTTGGCAATGTTTGTTGATGTAATAGAACAGAGCCTATCCTGAATGATCCAGGAGGCAAGCATGTAGAAAGGAAGGTAGTTCAGTATGGAGATTAACTGAAAGGATCCATATAGGAGATGATACTGTCTTAGCCAGGGCAGTAGAAGCAGAGGTGATAAGAACTGGTCCGATCCGGAATGTCATGTGAGCGTAGCTGAGTTGATAAGATTGACTGCTAAGCTGGAAATAACGAGTGTGAGAAGAGAGGAAACAAGGATGAAGACAATGCTTTGGTCCTAGCAGTAGGAACATTGGAATTACTGGTTCATACAACAGGGAAGACTGGTAAAGGAATGGGTTTAGAGTAGAATCTCAGGAGTTGGGTTTTAAACAATATTAATTTGAGATGCCTATTAGATGTTTCAATAGAAAACCTCATTGGCAGCAACACACAGAAGTTTGGAGATGAAGAGTGAAGCCAGAGTTGGATATATTACCTTGTGAGTTATCAGACTGTAGAGATGGCATTTAGAACCATAGAACTAGACGAGACTACCCAGGAATGAATGAGCTCAGAAACATAAATTCCAGAACTCAGACTTGAGGAAACAAATGTTTAGAGTGGCAGTTCTCGATCATTTTTTTTCTTTCAGGACACCTCTAAACACTTAAAAATTATTAAACATCTATATATGTGGTTTATATCATTCACACACACACACACACACACACACACACATAATCACCTAGATGGTTAAGTGTCTGACTTCGGCTCAGGTCATGATCCTGGGATCCTCAGGTCCTGGGACTGAGATCTACATCAGGCTCCCTGCTCAGTAGGGAGTCTGCTTCTCCTTCTCCCTCTATCCCTCCCCTTGCTCATGCTCTCTAACATAAATAAATAAAATCTTTAAAATATATAATATAAAATATACATATAATATATAAAATATATACATAAAATATGAATTCTGATATTTGCTTCTACATTCAATCTGTTGGGATATATATTGTTTGATTAAATTATATGAAGAAAACCCAACCTCACAGAGGTATGTAATTGAAAAAGGGAAAAATATTTAAAGATGTGTTTGTTTATGAGAGACAGGTAGGGGGAGGGGTAAAGGGAGAGGGCAAGAATCTCAAGAAGACTCCTCACTAAGCACAGAGCCTGATGCAGGGTTCAATCCCACAACCCTGAGATCATGACCTGGCAGAAGCCAAGAGTCTGACACAACCAACTGAGCCACCCAGGTGCCCTAAAAAGGGGAGAAATATTTGAGCAGATAACTTTTCAGATAATTTTAGTTTTCTAGAAATTATTAACAAGGTAGAGTATGAAATCATATCTGTTAGATTAAAATCTTTTGGTCTATCTTATCCTTTGAATGAAACTTTGAACTACATTTGAGTTTATAACCTCAAGCATTGGGTCATTGGGACAATATTATCTCATTGAATTATACAGATCTGCCAAATGCCTACCACACAAAAATCACAGTAATTATTATTTTTTTAAATTACAGTAATTATTATTATCACCAACTTCATAAGAAAATTTTTTAACTATTGGAGCTCTCTTGAGCTTATGCTAGCAGCTACAAGTTTCTTAAAACTCTAAGTTTTACTGGAAAACTCAAAAATTTTTAAAAGATTTTATTTATTTATTTGATGGAGTGAGACATAGAGAGAGAGGGAACACAAGCAGGGGGAGTGGGAGGGGAGAAGCAGGCTTCCCACAGAGCAGGGAGCTTGTGCTGGGCTCAATCCCAAGATCCCTAGGATCATGACCTCAGCCAAAGGCAGATGCTTAACAACTGAGTCACCCATGCACTCTGGAAAACTCAAATTTTATCACTGGCAATAGATACTCTTTGAGTTTTCTTAAGGTACCAGAATCCTTTTACTGATCTTTTTGAGAGAATTTCTATAGATAATCTTAAGTGAATGCAAAGTCTCCTAGTACAGTTTAATATACGGGAAGACAGTAACAGGTACCATCATTGTTTTTCATCATTAGTGCAAATGTCAAAAGAGTGAAAGGGCAGATAATATTTTACAATTATGAATATATTTTTGAGATTGAGGACCTTTGGAAACATCTCAGAAATTCCCTGACATCAGAGGACAGTACTTTTAGAATCACTGGCTTAAAGATTCATTCCCCAAAGTCTTCCAGATAGCATGAGAATAAATGGCACATCTGAAAAAAAAATTGTAACAATCACGCAGTCTTACTGTTGTGGAATTCAACTTTTTTTAAAATGTAAATGTGTCTACATTCCTTTTAAAAAGTGGGAAGTTCCTGAATGTAGTAAATACTTTCATGGCATAGACAAATGATCATATTCATGTAATTGAACGATCTACATAATGAGGTATAGGAATTAAACACTTCATGTGGGTCTTATTCTGTCCTAAATGATGAATAAAAGGAAAAGTTAGTCAAGTTAATTAACACTTTGTTAAGGAACAAAAACGGCATAATGGTAGTTTTGGGAATGACTTGACACTGAGATAAAGCAATAAGTCATTAATTGGTTATCTTGTGCAGACTTTGGGGAGTCCTAACAAGGTTATCATGACTTTGGCAATGACCACAACTATACTGCACTCGGGAACTTTAAGGGAAGAAAAAAAATAACATATAAAGGAAGAAGGAGATAAGAAAATTGGATAGGTAATTATGCAAAGGTCTTAAGTAAGGGTCAGGTGATTTTCAGAAGGTCAGAAGGCAAAGTGTGTAATCAAAATGGCTGAAATAATAGTTAACCCTAAATGTATTGTCACTTTTCAAACTGACATTGAAGAAAATTTAAAAGGCTGATAATGGTTGTAAGAAGATAATTAGAAGGATAGCCATAGACCATATTAAAGGTAGCTAGATAGCAATGCTAATTAAACATGTATACAATCTAGGAATACAAATGCCACAAAATAAGAACACTAAAACAAATGCAAAAAGTTAAGAAAACCTAGAATTAGTCATGATGACATCATTTAAGTCTCCTGTGTGACGTCAATATGAATCTTTGTGGGTAGGTTTCTTAAACTGGCATTATTTTAAGTAAAATTTGTTAACCTTCTGAGAGGATTATTCTTTCACTATTAGTTGACTTCTGTAATTTTTTTAAAAATATTTTATTTATTTCTTTTAGAGAGAGAGCACAAGCAGGGGGTAGGAGCAGAGGGAGAGAGACAAGCAGACTCCATGCTGAGCATAGAGCCCAATGTGGGGCTCCATCCCATTATCCCAAGATCATGACCTCAGCCAACATCAAGAGCTGGACACTTATCCAACTGAGCCACCTAGGTGTCCCTTCCAGTTTTTTAATAGTTGCCCAGGTTTGTGCTGTTACTACATAGAACACTGGAAAATATTTTTGTAATAAGTCATACCAGCATAAACTTGGAAACTAGAATTTACTGTTTGAAGTTCTACCATGATAAGCTAAAAGAACTGTCCTCATGTTTATTAAACCATAGTGCTCCTCTTTTCAAAACCAATCACGTACAAGCAAACATGCTTGGGGCAGTTTAGTAATTAAAATCCCTTGGGAAAGGGTCCAAAAGGAATGGCACACACTGCCGTCTGCTTCTCGGAAAATGCAGATGTCCTTCAGAGCACTGTTTTAATCTGCAAGAGGTAGGAATCTTAAGGTATAGGTACAACTATGGACAGTTTAGATACAGGCTTATGCTCAAGCAGAGGAATTAACTAGTCCCTTTCAACAATTACAAAATATATCACAGAAATATAGATTTGGGAGGTTTTACAGAGCAGGACACTCAATTCTCTAAGGTTACGAGAGATCTTAAATTATAATGTTGGGTGCATACAAGGTAACAGTTTTTTGTGTAATCTTCTTAAAAGTGTGTATGCCTCTCTATTGGAAGTTTCGCATCCAATTCCATTTATGAATCAGCTGATATGCTTTTGCTCTTCTCTTTGCTTAATTCCATCTCATGATAAAATAATTTCCGCATTGATTCCACGCCATGATGAAATAACTTACATATCTATTCTCTTAAATGTCATTATTCTAAGTTGCAACAAGTTCAGAGAAAGAATAATGGGGAAAGAGCGTTCCTTGAACAAGACTACTTTCGTATTTTTAATGACGTTTTGATTCCCCCAATAAACTTCTGGAAGATATTTGTATCTAGCTACAAAAGCCCCTTCATTTCAGGGGCTGACTGGATTAGGATAAATCCATTGTGGGTTTTTGTGTGTGTGTTGACAGTGTGGACACAAGAAATAACTTTTCAACATATGAAATATTTTATAATAAAAGAGATTGAAAGTATTATTCCTCAGTAATAATGAGGTATTTCGTCAAGCACTGCTTTCTACGGAAGACTATATCGTTTATTCTAAAAATTTTAAAAGGCTTCTCTGAATTAAGTTAAAAGGAAAATATTGCTCTTATATATTTTAAAGAGCCAACAATGAATAGAAACGTATTAATTTAGGGTTAAAAGTACTACATAATGGTGTTTTCCCCTAGGTTTTGAATTACAACCCAGTTTAAGCTACCAAGAAAGCCCAGACACCCAGAAATAAAAAAGAGACTAATAACACCAGATTTCCCAATTGCCGAGCCTCATCACTACTCCCCATTTGTTCCCAAAGATTCAAGACCATTGTTAAAGCAATTTAATATATTCTGTATTGTGAGGCCGACTTCTGAGGATGAGGAGCCACCAGAGTGTGTATCGCCCTGCATTCTGTGGAAAGACACTGCTCCTTGGTTTCACACATTGTGATGTGTAAGGAAGGAGTTGACAAAGCCTCAGGTAAAGATGCTGCTGTCCCTCCGGATACACAGGATTGAAAGAACTTTCTGGAAGTGAAAGAGGACGTAAAGAAACTGTGTGTCAAACTGAGGATACTTGTTCCCTCTGTAACACTTACAAATCACTGGTCATTGCCCTTTTGGATTAAGTAAAGCTGGTTCCCATAGAAACTGACGGGTCTCTGACTACACAGCCTGTACCACACCAATACCTCCACTGCCAGGAAACACGGGTGAGGGCTCGGGAGAGCTTAGGAACAAGCCGGAGACAGCGGAAGCACAGCCGACTGGGCAGGGGAGAATGACTGAGCTCTGATGTTGAATAAGGGATGCTTTGGGAAGACTGACTTGGCATCAGAAAATAATTCGAACCTTAGCAAGGGCATTACATAGTTACCACAAGCAAGGACAAGAACCTGTCATTTACAGAACATTTTCAGAGCCCAAATCCCTCGGTCAACTGTCCTGCCTCCTTATGCATCGAGACGGCACCATCCGGTGTTGACTGAATTTCAGAGTCCCCTGCCGTGGGCCCAAATCCTGGATCTGCCACTCCATTCCTGCGTGTTCACCTGCAAGATGCCAACGTTTTCCAGGCTTTGGTTTTCTTATCTGTAATGAGGTAAGGGGAGTAGGTTCTTTGTAAATTTTAAGAGGATTAAATGCATTTCTACATATTAAGAATTTGTCCCTCATCTATTTAAATCAGAAAGTAGTACACACTCTTAGGCTAAATTTGGAAAGTAGAAGGAAACCAACTGCCTCGTCTTTCACAGCATGAATAATATTGGGGCACCTGTGTGGTTAACCTGTGCGTTAAGCATCTGCCTCTTGATATCAGCTCAGGTCTTCATCTCAAGGACGTGAGTTCAAGTCCTGAGGTGGGTCCATGCTGCGTGCAGGGCCTACTTAGAAACATATTACAATCTTCATATATTTGAACTATTTCTATCATTTCATGATGCATTTTTCTTTTTATTCATACATAGGTGTACCTGAATGATATAATTTGGTTTCCTACTTTTTTTACTCACCTATCTCACAATATTCCCTCATAATCTCATAATTAATGTCATGTATTGAATGAAATGTCTCCTTCTCAGTAATGCACCACACTTTTTAAAATTATTAAATTTTATGGATATCCGAGTATTTGTGTGTGAGTAGATTGGACTTTCTATTTGATTCGACTCTTCAGTCTTGCAAATCTCACTATTTCAGTGACTATAGCTTTGGGGACTTGATTAACATTTTATGTTAATGGACTTCATCACTTCGATATTTATCAGCGTGACTTAGCTATTCTATTTTAATCCCATTCCTATTCCTCTTACCTCATCATACAAATAAGAAAACGAAAACCTAGAAAACATTGGCATCTTGCAGGATGCCAGGACGTTTCCAACAAAAATTGGAAACAAATTTATGTAAGTTCCACAAACAGAATTTCAAACACATGAAAAATGCCACCCTTGGACTTTTACTCCACATTTTTATTGACATGCGTTTGTTTGTGAAGAAAAATATTGATTATATGGAGGACTGCCCCCCAGAAACAACATATGTATCACTTATTGAAAGTTGTTTCATTCTTCCCATAAGGATTTTGGTAGTGTTTTCATTTCTACTTATATCCTTCTCATTTTTTATAAATGAAAAAAAGTAATAAATTTAATATGGGGAGGAGTCTGACTATGTTTATCTTATAACTGTGATCTTTTAAAATTTACGTACGGTTTCTAACCGGTTATTTTTGGCATATAGAACTGCTGATGCTTTTACAACTTTATCTTGTTTTTCAGACACTGGACTTTCCAGAGAAATTTTTTGTTTTATTTTTGTTTGTAATATTTTTTCATTTCCTAATTAATATTTTCATTATTCTTCAAGACAAATTTCAGTTCATGTCTCTCATATATATATATATATATATATATATATATATATATATATTTTTTTTTTTTTAAAGGCAATGTCAGTCACTTTTCCCAGCTGTCTGTAGATGTCTCTCTTTATTCAACAAGGAGTCATTTTTCTTAACTTTTCTGAGGCAGTGCTGGGCTATTTGCTCTCACATCCATGACTCAACTTTTCCTGTGCTCTTCTGTTATATCATAAGTGGGCAGATCCTTCTCAGGATGGGTTCCCATGCTTCAGTTGACTTCCGACTGAGAGCATCTGCGGGGTATTGGGAGTGGGGTCAAAAGAGAATGCTGGGCACGTATCTCTCCTCTTCTCTGCTTCCAGGGATGATGTGACAGTGGCCATGTTTCATCTGCTACTCTAGCTCTTGCCTAGCGATTCCGCCGTGGCTCCAGCTTCCTCAGGGAATCCAGGGACCTCCTAGGCTCCACTACTCTGACCTTGCTCTTCTATCCTTACAGTCTGGAAGCAACAGTCATTACTCACTCCGATAAGCAGTGGGTTGCCTCACTCTTCCTGTTTGTTCTTAGCGTTCCCGGTCTCAGCCTGACCTCTCTCTATGTTAAGTTCCCAAGTGGATTCTTTTAAGTTCCCAGCTGATCTACCCCTCCTCCCCCAATCTGCATTTCTGTTTTCCCTTAAACTGTTGCAGAAAATGATGTATCCCACCCAACTACTACCTAAAAACAGAAGATTTCTTATGGTGACCTAAAAGGACTTTTACAACAGCCTTATTGTATGCAACAGTGAGGAAAACTGTGAAAGAACTTGGTGGCAGGGGTCCCCAGTGTGACTTTATCTTGCAACATCAGCATCTTTCTCTAAGAGCATCTCCATATTGAGAAGATGTAAGAATGCATAGAGCCTGATCTCAGATAATTTGATAGAACAATTTTACATTTCCTACAGAAATGAGAGGTCGTCACTTAAAAATGAGTGACCATATATTCCCTGGTAAATTCACTTTTGCCAATGCCATATTGATTGTCTTCACAAGAGATTGTAAAAATGGACGGCATCATTCATCGAAGCATTTCCTTAACATTGCTTGGAACTGAAGACTTAGTCTATTAACCTCGTTATAAAAACCAATTTATTTTTTTTAATGATTTTATTTATTTATTTGACAGAGATCCCAAGTAGGCAGAGAGGCGGGCAGAGAGAGAGGAGGAAGCAGGCTCCCTGCTGAGCAGAGCCCAATGCAGGGCTCAATCCCAGGACCCTGGGATCATGACCTGAGC
Organism: Mustela erminea; assembly: GCF_009829155.1. Lineage (NCBI taxonomy): Eukaryota > Metazoa > Chordata > Mammalia > Carnivora > Mustelidae > Mustela > Mustela erminea. The sequence continues at coordinate 137,653,375 of NC_045619.1, read as the reverse complement.
CGAAGGCAGAGGCTTTAACCACTGAGCCATCCAGGTGCCCCCAAAAAACAATTTATTAAAATTAGGTGTACAAAGGGTATGCTCTTCCAGAAAATCAGGAGAGTTGCTAAGCTTCTGGGTGTATGAACCATTCCATTGGCAAGATAGCATCTCATATACCAGACTATAAAACTCTGTAAGAACAGAGGCAGCCTGTGATACTGGTTGCTGTCACCCCAGCCCCTAGAATACTGCCTTACACATAACAGATACTCAACAGCTATTTGTTATATAAAAGTGAATGAATAAATGACTTGGTCTGAAAAACCAACTATGAAAATTACCTCATAATTTGGGAAGGTCTGGAGGGGGTTCTCTGGTTCACAGTCTGGATATTATCTTTCTTTACTCTCTCATATTTATAAGGAGTGTTCAACTTAGATGGATGGTCTCTAGACTCTTCGGGGTGAACACTTTGTATTATATATACACGTCAAAGTAGAATGCTACACACCCAGGTTCCCTGAGAATGAGGAAAAAAAAAAAAAAAAAAAGCTAGTTGGCAGAGTTTTTCCACCGTTTTGTTCTTTCTGAATATTTCCTTCCAATCCCACTTTCTTAAGAAACTTCAGAGCCAGTTAAAGAATGAACTGAATGACTAATAATAATAAGCCGAATGACTAATTTTCAACCAGTGTATACCACCTTTCCAGTGACTAAAGTCAACATTTAAAGTTTATAACAAGACAAGTTTATAACCATTCCTTGTTCATTTGTGTCCTGCAAAGCTTGTTGGCAGGAGTAGAGGGGCAATCGAAAACAACCCAGTTTCAACATCTTGGTTCTTTGTTTGTTTTTTGTTTTTGTTTTTTTTAACAGCATAGTGTTTTTGATTGGAACGTGGGCACTGGAATATTGCCTTGGAAAGTGAGCAGAAGATGGCCTGGTACCTCAAGGTTCAGTTCCTAGAATCTCCCTCTTTGTTCTCCCTTCAGTAGAGGGAACAGAGAGGTCCCATCTGGCTCCCTTTCCCGTCATCTCTTCAGTGATCATTTGGGACTTCGGGCTGCCTTACCAGTGCCTCACCAGGCAACGGAAAAGGACAACCAATCCAGCACGTTGCAATGTTTGGCTATCAACAGAGGACACTGTGAGTTTCCTCATCCATAAAACAGAGTTAATTAAACCTGCACCCTTCCTAATCACAGGGGTGCATTTTGAATTAACAGAATCATATTTTAAAAACACACTAGGCTTCATAAAGAAAGGACCTGCATACACACAAGCTATTATGATTATTAGTGGGTTTGATTTATGACCGAAACCACACCTGCCTTACTATAAACAACCCACCCGCTTTCTTTGTGCAATCCTGGCTTTCTCGCTGGCCTCTGTGTTGCTGAGCATTGGTGACGCGGAGTCCTGTAACATATTCCGAGGATGCCGGACGATGCTGCAGCCAATTTTATAGAAAAACAAGGAAGAGTGACTTCTATACTGGATGTGTTCCAGCTGTCCGATTTAAAATAAATTATGCCCTTGTGTATGCTCTCTTCGCTTCTGACCTAAAGTGCTTTCACTGTATACACTAATGAACTATTTTTGAAAAGAAATTCTTTTCATGGTTAAGATAATACTGTCCAACCCTTTGTGGTCCATTTTTCTCCCTTAGAAAGCATTTGTTACCACCTCTTAGATGATAGGTTTAATAATACATACTGGAATGAAGCCGAAAACAGACTAACTTTAGTGAATTAGTAAAAGCAAGGTAATTAATAATAATGCTTCCATGAAAATATATATTGTGCATATGAAGGCTTTTTCGGCATCACCAAAATTTGCTAGCAAATTTCTTCCATAAATTAAGTTCATTATCAAAAATACTTAGTGAGCCAGGCTTTAAAATTCCCATTAAAATTTTTTTGAACAACTTTAATTAAAACCTTCTGAATTCTTAGTGTGTTTCTCTTTCAATTTATGGAGAAAATACTTTAGACTAAACCCTCAGGATTACGACCCTATAACAACCACTTTTAATCATAGGACTTGAGATATCTGTCACAGTTTTAAAGTCATCTCATCTTTAATACAATGTTTTGAACTGACAAAAAAATGGAAATTGTTCCAATCAGGAAAATAATATTTCATAGAAACTACGAGTTATTCTTCTTCCCAATAGTGTTAATCAGATTTCATTTATTTTTAGAGCACGCCAGACATTAGCATTACCCTCAAGACGCGGCCCCCTTTCTATTTGTCCTTGGATAAGTTATCTGCTGTATTAGGATAACTTTCTTCCTCAAGATAAATGTTTCCTGATAAAACAGTATTATTAACCTGTAGCAGTTGCGCTGTGAAATAAATGCAGTTGTCAAGTCAACTTTGAAGAGGGGAAAGAAATGTGACAGATTAAAAAACTGCAGGATTGTTCTCTGCCTCTCCTGGGTCCATTTATCTTCCTGGCTATCGTGGATGACTGAATGGTAGCGAAGGCGTCTGCAAGGGGGAGCCAATGACGAAAGATAGATCAGCACCACGCGCGGGCTCGGATGCTCCGAAGGTTCCAGTAATGCTGCATCCGAGGCACCCTGGTCACTTCACTTCAACTCAGAGTTTAATTCAAGAGGTCAGTGGTTTCTTCCTCAACTGAAGGAGGTAAAAGCGTTTTTAAGGAGGGTCTAGTGCTCCTTCTCAAATTAAATCGTCCGCAACCAGACCTTCCCGAGTAACCACCAGAGGTAATCTCTAAATGCTTTTAAGTGAGGGGGTGCCCCTCCCTTGCTTCCTAGCTATCTGCCTGTCCCACGGCCCATCTCATCATCATTCTGTGTGGTCGTCGAGAGCCAGTCACGCACCGTGGACCATGCTAATGGGCCAGATTCTCACCAGAAGCTCTCGGCATTTTGCATTTTGCGAAGGAAGAAGCTGATACAGGGAGAACTTAAGTAGCCTGCCCGTGGTCAGGCAGCTGGTCAACAGGGCTCAAGCCTCAGACTGGCTAGTTGTACTCAGGTCTAAGTTTTTGCCTGTCCGCCATGGTGCCACCAGCCCGTCTCTGAGTCCGCCTTCACCAGGCTGTGAACTCCTGGAACAGAGCGATTATACCTGATCTGGTTTTTGTATTTTCATCTTCAGCCTAAAAAGGCTGGGCTCCTTATGGAAGGAAGCAGCTCTAGCATACAATGAGGGCGACCTCCTGGGTGGGGGAGTGCGGGAACAGACCCTAAGCCACAGCGGAGGGAGGCACCCTGGGTTTACAGAGTTCTTTCTGTCATTCAGAGCACGCCAAAGAATGGTAAGTAGCTCGTACAGTGTCAGCAGCATTGTCCTACTTATGTAAGTATTCTGACTTCGCTTGATTAAGGAGGCAATAACTTCAAAGAAGAAAATGGGTGCAGCCGAAAAAGAATGAAAGGCAGAAAAAGCCAAGTTCGTGCATGTAGTAGCCACACCACATTGTAATCTAGTAACAAACACATTGCACAACCTAAAAACATGTCCGTGTACTGGAGTCCTTTTTATTAACTGGATGCAACATAGATTATGTAGAGGCAGGGCAGCAGTGTTACTGGGATGGTCAAACCCCACAGTACGTTTTTGGCTATTTCAGTATGAACAAGTGAAATCCGGATAATTCCACCGTTATTAAAAATACTCACATTTCCTATTAAAGAAAACTGCTCCAGAAAGAGAGAGACCACTCAAAGACAAACCACAAAACCATCTACACAGGAAAAATGTTCATGCGACCTAGGACACAGATCTGCAGATTGGGGTCAATGAATTCTAAGAAATAATTCTGCCCTTACTTACTGGTGCTCATCAACGAGGCACTCCAATTTCCAATCTATCCTAATTCCACTGTGTGATTGGCCTAAAGAAAACTGACCAAGGGGGAAGTTGGGTCGGGCCTCCCTTTTTAGAACTTTACAGTCACATATTTCTCTCTTCTAAACCCTCCCCTGATGCCTTTCTCTCTTTGAAAGAAGTCCTGGGCTAGAAACCTGTAACATTGAGAACCGTGGAGGTCTTGGTCTCAGTCCTGAAATGCTGCACACGGTTCCATAATTGTGTTGCATCTAATTTAATGGGTATTCACCTCTGACATCATCGGATGTAGATCTCCATTTTATCTCCATTAAGTACATATACTTCCAAATAAAGGAAAAGGGCAAATAGAAGGCTACAGTAGATGTTTCTAGCTTTTAGAGGATACAATTTGAATACTTTTATTTTTTTTTCTTGGAGAATCCCTAGTCTATCCTTGCTGCAGGACAGAAAATATCATTTCCATTAAAATTAGTGCTCACTGTAAAATTAGTGAAATGCCACATTCAGCCCTAGATCTTCACACCTGTGATTCATTATGGCCTATCAGGATCCTACCTTACCTCACGCATCATTTTTGGGTTTCCTTTCCTTGCACTTAATACCTGTGCTCAGTTTAATTCATTTACCTGTTCCTCACATCAAAAGAGAGACATTAACTGGCAAAACAAGAGAAATCTCAACTAAGTCTCCCATTCAAAAGCCTGCTTCCATGTCGGTGCTGTGGCTTGGAAATTGCACAAAAGGCTTGGGGATCCATTAGCAATTATCTGAATGTTTCTTAGAGCCTGGGATGACCCTTGCTGAAATAAGGGTTTGACCTGCCTCGGGGATTTCAGTAACCCCTATACAGGGTACTCTTGCTCTTAAATAATTAGAAGGTTCTTGTTTCTGAACATCAGCCTAGCAGTGGAATCATCTGCAGGATTACCGGATTCTCCTCCAAATCAGAATCGAGCCATCTCGTCGACCTACGCGGTAGGCACACAAACTCCAAGCCTCTTCTAAATTACAGATGAGACCTATTGCCACGGCTGCAAGTCTGAGTGAGTCTGAATCCTGCATGACTTGGGGGAAAGGTAACTGTTTCCTCGGGGACAGAAGTTGAAAGTTAAGATCCCCACACCTCTTGGTGCAGGGGTTTTGATGTAAGAAACAGGCAACAAAAAACCTCTGAAGAAATTCCAGCAACAGCCTTACTGGGCTCCTAATGAGAGGACAGACACCATGATTGCTTTTGACTTCTTATCTTCCTCTCGACATCTCCATTGGCTTTCTGTACGTTTTCTACTGTTATTAACAGGTACATCCTGCCTGCACTTACATTCTGTCCATCCTTACTACAATCATATTGGCCCCTTGTGAATTCCGTAGGAGCCCATTATTCACTTCAGACTTTCATATTTTAAAACATTATTAGGGGCACCTGCGTGGTTCAGTGGGTTCAAGCCTCTGCCTTCGGCTCAGGTCATGATCTCAAAGTTCTGGGATCAAGCCCCGCATCTGGCTCTCTGCTCAGCAGGGAGCCTGCTTCCCCCTCTCTCTGCCTGCCTCTCTGCCTGCTTGTGATCTCTCTCTCTATCAAATAAATAAATAAAATCTTTTAAAACATTATTAGTTTATTAAATACTACTACACATCTAAAATTTAAATATTATTAAATATTAGTTGGGCAGTTTCCTACACTGACAACATGTTTCTGTAAGTGGAGAACCACAGTAGGAGTACAGTTTCCTCCCGTGTAGTGTCGTCCACGCCGAAAACTGTGTGGGACCTGAGATTCATAACAGCATCTACACAAAAAGTGTGTTAAAATTTTCAAACACACTTGGGCAGGTACTTTGTTTCCACAATAGTCTCCTAACTCTCCAAACTCTTTCTAACCTTATGCATAAAACATCTGTATGTGTTTGCCTCCTGTGTTCCTCTCATACTTGTAGACTTTTTTTTATTTTCGGCATACATTTTTCCAGTGAACTAAGGATTGGGGCAAGAGGTTCTGCCTTTACTTAAGCGTCATACAAACACTAAATAGTCTTCATTACATAACACTGGAACTGCTTTTGCAATTTTGTACATACTACAAATGGCAGCATTTTTATCTCAGTTCCTTATATTATGCCTCAACCATGTAAGTGCCTGTAATCATTCGATAACCATGCCTAAGAGTGACCTCCTAAAATAGTTGTGTAAAGCGGATTTTTAAGCTGTCCCATCGACAGATGCCACAGAATATAAGCGACTGTATCTCCAACACACCGTCCGTTTGTGAGCGTGATTGTGTGTGTGTGTGTGTGTGTGTGTGTGTGTGTGTTTCCAGACTGGAATTACCTGAGGCAGGAAAGAACGGCTTATCTCACAATTGCTGCTGAGAATTCACTTCGTCCAGTCTCCCTTTGCTTTCTATACATGTGTGACGAAATTCATTTCTATCCATACGCTGAAGTCCTCAACACATGTGGCTTTAAGGCAGCTTGCATCATTTGTGTGGGTTTGGAATTGAATAGAAAACTATTAGAATGTAGTTTTCACACTGTAGTTTCAAATCAGAACTGCCTTCAGATGTCAAGTGGGGACAAAAGGCTGTAACATTACTTAACATAACTCTTAAGTGACGTGATTTTATGTTATTTTCAATTAAGGGACAGTATATACATATCACTTATTTCAATTATATGGTATCATACATATATCTGATTAAACATCCAAATTCAGGAAAATATATTTACTAACTGATAATTATGATAACAATAATAACAATGAAATATAATAATAATGGTGTACCAAAGGCCAAAAATAAATTGGGTTTGGGTAGCTGGTGGGCCTGGGTGGCTCAGTCGGCTGATCATCTGACTCTTGGTTTTCCCTTATTTCATGATCTCAGGGTCCTGAGATCAAGCCCCATGTCAGGCTCAGTACTCAGGGGGGAATCTGTTTCAGATTCTCTCCCTCTGCCCTCTCTCCCTGCTTTCTCTCTCTAAAATAAATAAATACATCTTTTTAAAATAAGTTAGTAAGTGAATAAATAAACTGGGGACAAAAATGGTATTACCTCTAATTTTTGTGATTTCTTTTATATATATATGTATGTATATATGTGTTATATGTGTGTTATATATGTGTTACACACATGTATATTTATATATACATATAACACATGTGTGTTATATATGTAACATATATCACACATATATAACACACATATACATATATATAAAACAATCGCAAGAACTCACAAAATTTAGGGGTAATGCCATTTTTGTATTGTAACATATATGTAACATATATAAAACACATATAACACATATATACATATATAATAAGATTATATATAATACATCTATATAACATATATAATTTATATATAACATATATAATTTATTAGGTATAATATATATCACTTAATTCAAATATATATCACATATATATTTCCATGAACACCAAAATTTAGAGAGATATATTTTAGACCCAAAAATCATGATAATGAAAGATACACCAAATGATAAAAATAAATTGGCTTAAAATTGTGGCTCTTGGCTCAGAGCAATATGTAGCATGAAAATTGAAGCAGTTATAAGAAATTGCAAATCAACCAAAAGAATTATCTACTAGAGCTTTTGTTTTGGTTCCGTTTGCTTTAATTAATGACTCCTTGGCACAGACTCTCCTTTAGGGCAAATCTTCTTTGATATGCTTCTGAAATAACACTGAATCTAGTCCAACCCTCTACTCAAATAAACCAAAGTAAGAAGGAGTACATAGGATATAAGTTCTCAAATGGATTTTGCCTTCTTGAAAGTAAGAAACCAATAAACTCACTTGGAAAGCCCTTGATAGACCTAAAAATAGTTTACTTTTAAGTTAATCCTTGCAATTAGATAGCTCAGTTAAAATTAAATGTTTTATTTCCAAATTCATAGGAGGCTGAATTGGTTGACTTGATGACTGGTGATTTATATCTTTGGAATTTTTTTTAAGTATCATACAAATTGACTTCTTTTCTTCTTTGTCCTTACTCTTCTGCATCGTACCTTCAGTTAACTCTAGAATTTGCTTACAAATGCAGACTAGGTCATATCCCCATATCTATCTTCATTCATTTTATTAATAGATAATCCACTTCACCTCTGCTCGTAATAGATCCTTTCATTCTAGCAGGTGAAAGGGTGGTTTATTTCATCAGAGAGGAACAAACTCTGGGACAATTCTCTCTTTTACATACAAGAGAATTTCCGAGGAAGTTAAGGAATTACATGAGCACGAGCAGGAGAGCACAGCTAACTTATGTCCAAATAAAGGGGATCTTTCCGAGGTCTGCCAAGGAAGTGCACTCAGTAGGATTCCCTGTTCACAAGACTTCACAGTCGTCATGTCCTGGTAGTGCTGAAGCAGGTACAGGTCCCCATCCAGAACAGTTGATTCTTTTTAGTCAAACAGCAGAAGCAATATGAAGAAAGAGGAATAAAGCTAATGTCCCTCTGCAGATCAGATGATCTGAGTAAGAATTTAAATGTGTACGTACAGGGAAATTTTATACTTTTTTCTCCTCTTTTCTTTTTTGAATATTTTTATTATATTATTATTTGGAAACACTGAAAATTGTTCTCACCCAGAGGTGGTCAGTCAAGGGTAAAGACCCCAGCTTCCTGGTGAACATTCTTGAAGACTTGTATTATGTGCTGTTGGTGCTCTTGTGTTTCTTCCACTTCTGCTGCGGACCAAGGAAAAGACCGCCTTCTGGTGGTTTCAGGTTTGCTCTCTCACTGCTTACGAACTGGGCTTTTGGGTTTAATTGGACAGACATTACTCAATAATATGCTGGTTTTCAAATTAACCACATTCATGAGTCACAGTAAGCATTTTGGTTACTTAACTAAACAAATGAGCTAAATGAGCTAAAAGAATGAGCTTCTATAACCAGAGTGTTTCTTGTCTTTTATTCTCTCCCTTCTCCTCGTACCTTTTTCCTATTTGACTAATGGCAGGATAGAGCCATATGATAGTAAGTAGGATTTAATTACTCTGGGATATTTTTCAGATTATTTGAGTAAGAATTTAAGTGTGTTTTCAGGGTAGTTTATCTAAATCAATCAATCTCTCTGATATATTAAAAAAAAATGCAGAAAGTCACCAGAGATTAGCTTTTCTCACAACCACTATCATGAGCCTTATTAAGCATGGGCTTTTATGAGAATTCAGAATCTAAGTGCTTTTTCTTTAGGTCAAATCACCACAAAAAACAGACTTCAGTGTGGTATTTCCCTTTTGTAGTTCTCATTAAACCTTGACTTCCTCTCATTAACCTTATAGGATAACAAAATGTACAATTGTCAAAAACAAATGAAATAAGCTGTTTTGAACTTCAGATAAGATTGAATTGGGTCACTAATTCTGAACTGAATGAAGTCTATTTTTGTTCCATTAAACAGAAGCCTGTATGAGTTTCTCGTTCCTGAGAATCCCTCCCAAATCCGTCCCACACCCGTCACGTCTCCATAGCCATACGTTGCTAGATCTCCGTCATGAACGAGTAGTTGGCAGACACTGGCAGAGCAATGCTGGGCTTTTTTGGTGTTTGGCTTTTGTTTTCCCCTTACCAATAAAAAGGCGGAGGCTTTAGAGACCATATTACATTTCCTGAAGAATGTGGAATTAAAACCAAAACAAAACAAAATAAAGATACGGTTGGAGAAAGCCTAATCTCCCCCTTTACACTCACAATTTCTGGATGAGACAATCCCTTCCCTCTACGGAGCGTGAAGTATGTGAACTTAATACCAAGATTAGCAAGTGTATCCTGAAGACAGATCGTGGTCCTACCACTTTTAAGTGTATATACTTTGCGATCAGTGAAGTAGGAATAATTATGCCGAAATATGTACATGAGCTGGTTCTGGTTTTTGTTGGGTGGTAGACATAATTGTCTATTTTCCATGGTTAAATGTCCCTCTTGGGACTAAAGGATGTACGGATGCAGTGAAACGCGGGTGCCATTTTGCAAGGGACCCTTGTCTGTAGTGAAATGCAAAGCGACTCCATTTAACGGGGTATGCGTCCAACAGATCACATGACAGCAAAGCCGGCCCAACCATTTCCCCCAGAAAAAGTGCTCTGTACTAATACCACCAGGCAGTAGACAAGCTGTCACCACCAGAGTCATTAGAATGCCCCAGACAGAGTATCCTGATAACTCTGTTTTATTCCATTGGAGTCACTCTGTGCTACTTCATGATTGAGTGTCTCCCTCGAGTTTAGAAAAGAACTTAGTTCATGTTACCACTGTAAACTCAATACCTGCACATATCACCTCACGACAACAGTAGAAAATGCAAATGACAACACTCTGCACTTTATATAGAAGGTTCCAAGAGACACTGTCAAAGTGGTTTGTAAACGAGCACTATCTATTCTGAGGGTAAACAAAGGCACCGTCGTAGTGAGATAATGGTGCCTTTTAGTCCACGGGCCAATTTATAGGAAGAGGGAGACAAGGAAAATAAAGGCCTCTAAGTGTGGTAGTATGATAAACTGGTGTTATCTTCACAAAAGTATTCTGAAAAAAAAATTTTTTTAAATGTGAAAACCTGATTTCTGATTTAGCAGAGACAGTATCATTTTCTCTAAAATGACTGAGTGATTCACATCCGAAAAAGTGTTAGAATGCCTTACATCAAAATCTCGGTGGGACATGAGTCCAGTATTCAATTTCTATCCAACTTGTGTCCAAGTTGGGAATCTCACTGAATACACAACCTACTATTCTGGGATAGTGTACTGGGCTTTCATGTGCCTTTTGTCAAATCAGAGCCCCTCTGTTGAGGAATTTCCACTGTCAGTGAAATGGGGGTTGATGAACTGTCCCCTCCTCCCACAATCGTGTGGCAATGTTCTCTAAGAAATTATTCTTCATTCAGTGAGCACATAACTGATACAAGACAGAACAAAGGAGACTAACGCAATAGTTAGAGATTAATAACAGCAACAGTAAAATTGTTTAGGAATAATTTCCCTGTGTTTCTGTTGTCCTAGGAATTGGGGGTTTGTTTATTTAAATGAGTGTCATGAAAAAATTTAAAAAAAAACAACAAAAAATCCCAACTGAGCTTAACACATATGTTAGAAGAACGGATTGCATTTTCTACTGTTGTCGTGAGGTGATATGTGCAGGTATTGAGTTTACAGTGGTAACATGAACTAAGTTCTTTTCTAACATATGTTAACACATATGTTAGAAGAGGCTTATGTTTCTTGAGCTGAACAAGTGAATGGACGTTTGCAGACTTTTAAGGCCGAGAAAAGAAGTTAAGAAACGACTATGCTGGCCCCAAAGTGGAACGGTCATGAATTCCACTCTCAAAGGCTAGCAGTCAATCTACAGTCTTTATCATATATCACTTATTACCCTTCAATAAGGACAAGATGTTGCTCTTGCTTTCTTCTGACATCATCAATTTCTCCGTAACGGATTTTTTTTTCCCCTTGTGTCCCAGATTATAATTCTGAACTTCTTCCTTACTCCTTTTTTCAGTTCTTATAATTTTTGAGTCACATGTTGGCTTTCTCTGGAAAGTGATAATATGGGGATCAGAATCCTGTATCAAAATATCTCCCTTTCCATTCAATATCTTTCCCCGAAGGGCAAAATACATTTAATAATTGACCTGCAGTCTTTCCATCCTCCTTTTGTTATGGTAGGACAGAGATACAGGTAATTCTGTGTGTCTTAGCAGAAAGAATGTGAAACAAGCAGTTCCCTTAAGTGAATGGTAATCTTAGTGTCCCAAAGTCCTGGACACTGGGTCAATATCACTCTGAGGGAGCTGGCAGGGATTCTTTACCAATGTGGCACTTTTCTTTAGAAATGATGCTTAGCGAAATAAGTCAAGCAGAGAAAGACAACTATCATATGATCTCCCTGATATGAGGAAGTGGTGATGCAACATGGGGGCTTAAGTGGGTAGGAGAAGAATAAATGAAACAAGATGGGATTGGGAGGGAGACAAACCATAAGTGACTTTTTATCTCACAAAACAAACTGAGGGTTGCTGGGGGGAGGGGGTTTGGGAGAAGGGGGTGGGATTATGGACATTGGGGAGGGTATGTGCTTTGGTGAGTGCTGTGAAGTGTGTAAACCTGGTGATTCACAGACCTGTACCCCTGGGGATAGAGTATTATGCCTCCATCAGAAAGGATGAATACCCAACTTTTGTAGCAACATGGACGGGACTGGAAGAGATTATGCTGAGTGAAATAAGTCAAGCAGAGAGAGTCAATTATCATATGGTTTCACTTATTTGTGGAGCATAACAAATAGCATGGAGGACATGGGGACTTAGAGTGGAGAAGGGAGTTGGGGGAAATTGGAAGGGGAGGTGAACCATGAGAGACTATGGACTCTGAAAAACAATCTGAGGGTTTTGAAGGGACGGGGGGTGGGAGGTTGGGGTACCAGGTGGTGGGTATTATAGAGGGCACGAATTGCATGGAGCACGGGGTGTGGTGCAAAAATAATGAATACTGTTATGCTGGAAATAAAAAAAAAAAAAAAAAGAAAAGAAATGATGGATTCATACACCTCCCCAATGAAAAGCATGGAAGACAAAATTTGAGAGAGAGAGAGAGAGAGGCTTATGTTTCTTGAGCTGAACAATCAGAATTACAATGTCTGCATACATTAGGCTCAGCAGAGATTCACCCAAGTTCATTCTCAACAAAATCATCAGGGACATGTTCGTACTTACTTTTTATAAATAATAATGGATAATGATGGATAGTGATTTTTTTATACTATAGATAAAATGGAGAAGATAATGCCCAGATTAGACATTGCTGACTACAAGAGACACCATCCCCTCAGGCTAGATATTTGAAAGGTAAGTAAGTCTAGCCTCTATACAATAAACATGGTATCTTAAGCCTTTCCATATTCACTTTTCCAAATGCTTCAGAGAAAAGATTCATCGAGGGGATCTTTTTTGGAGGTAAGACATTAAACAGCAACAACAACAAAAATGTGGTGGTGGAAGACAAAAGGAATGGTTCACCACCAATTCCTTAGTAATAAGTTAGCTAGACGGACTTAGGAAATGATGACAAGCACGTGCACATTTCACTGACTATGCTGACTCTATGGACTAACTGAGCTTCCTAAGTGAAATGGCTACAAAGAAGAAAGTTCACTGTCAATGAGAGTTGTGGCCAAGGGAGTGCTTAGATTTGATTGACGATTTTCTGCCAGAAGAGATTTTCTTTCATTTGAAGAGAACCAGGTAAACAGTTGCTGTTGCTCTGCCTTTTTATAAATTTTAATCTAGGATTTGTGATTTTAATCAGAACCAAAGTGGTGTCATTACTGATAATAAGCACAGAATTTTATTTACAGAATCACAGTAATACTGCTGTTTGTAGCATTCACCAAAATCCTTGTGTATAAAATCATTTAATTCCCATTACAACTTAGGAGGTAAAAAAAATCATAATTCATATTTTACAGATGAACAGGAGACAAAGGCTTAGGGAAGTTAAGTAATATTTGTCCTTTCGAATCTAGGTCTGTCTTGTGCTGAACTGTCAAATTATCTTCATTCATTTCTTCTTTATTTTCCTTTCATCGAGAAGTGTATAAAATATCTCTTAATTTGTAATTTTGCCAACTGAAACCTGTTTAAAATGAACATGAACTGTTATGGGGTCGGGCTATGACCTTAAGTTGGTTCATTGATGGGAGAGAAGGAGTGAAAGGCAAAAGAAGTCCTTTTAGGAATGCATGCATCATTGCCAGGCTATGGCCAGAGCCCTGGTATAGAATTTCCAGACTTCATTTGCAGTATTTTCAGGAAAATACTTTACTTTAATCAACAACTTCAGAATCTCATCTGTGAAAAGTGGATAGCTATGTGCTGATGGGATATTTAAAGATGATTAAGACTCATAACAAAAGACTTCTAGCTCCCTGGCAGCTCTGCCAATGGCATTTGCAAGTTAGCTGCTCCTAACACTTAAAACACAGAATTCTCATAGGAGGTTATCTTTAATATTTTACATTTGTAGCATTTTGTATCAATACAATTCAAAAGTCACTTTACCAAGCTAATACCTCATAATATCCAACATCTCCCATTTATATTTGAAAGCTAGTTTTGGATTAGAAATGGAACATAATTGCTTTTACCTACTCATACTTTGGTAGAATGGTAATGTGCCACCGCGCATTTTGATATTGAAAAGTGCTGTATTTGGATTTACATGGCTTTAGCCTTCATGTTAATCACCACATCCTCTTTACATCTAAAAATAGCCCCTGTCTTTCCAAATGGGTACCAAACTCTCTGATTTCTTAGAATTTGTTTTTCCCCCTACGTTCATTTGAAGCCGCCCACCCATTTTTGGTCTCTTCATGGCTCCACAGTGGTGTTCTGCAGAAATGTTCATTCATCTTCCCTAAGCACCAAAGTTCCATCACTGCCACTGCGGGATGGCTTTGATGTGCACACGAGTGAGAGGGCAAAAGAACCCAAGTCAGAAGAGCTTTGAATGTGTGGGGTATGACATTAATTTGCACTTTGAATAATCTTCTCAGGATACGTATACAGGATGTCAGCATATCTGCTTCAAAAGTTGGGGAAAATACCCTGCAGTCAATCGACGTATCAGTCTACACGGTTTTACACCACGGATGGGTATTTTTATTCATTTATTATTGCTCCGTAATTAAGGAAGACCAGTGAGTGTGAAAAGTAGTGACCATTAACAAACACTCTGATCCTTGTTTTTATTTCCTAATGTAGTTGGGTTCCCTAAAATAAATAGTTTTGGGGCTAAGTCTAGTGATATTCCTATTTCAATAACTTTTGGTTTGAATGACAGCATTTGTTTAAAACTTATTTCAGATTAGACAATCTATTAATTTTGGTCAACCTGCAAGGAAAGAGCTGAAATCATTTACACTGGCACTCTCAAACCACTTAGAAAGGAAATAATTTCTAGAAAATATTTGGTTTTCTTCTTTTATTAATGCAAATGAGCTATGAGATTGAGCCCAAGAGTTTTACAAATATAACAAATTCAGAGTTTTGACTTTAATTCCCTTAGTTTAGAGAAGGCCAAAAATATACCTATGAAAATGTCTACTTATTTTTTTAAGTATGTAGCACACATTTTTACCACTACACTTTGGACCTCGGCTCATTTGATAACCTAATGACAGCTTTGTCTATCTCATTCATTGGTCAGAATGGGAGAGAGTCTGTTCTGAGTTCAAATGTGCCACAGATGCAATCAGCTAAGGAGAAGTCATATACTTTGTGGAAGAGGGTGGACCCCAGCTCAGTGGAACCAGCATACCCCTAAGAAGGAGAAGTTTGGACACAGACATGCTCATAATGAGAACACCACATGAAGGTGAAGACAGAGATAAGGGGGTTGCTTCTACAGGTGTTGCAGATAATGGCCAGCAAATGACCAGCAACTAGGGCAAGAGGCGTGGAAAAGATTCTCCCTCATAGCTCTCAGGAAAAAAGGGACTCCTAGTCTCAGACTTCCTTTCTCCCAACCCATGAGATAATAAACTTCTCCTGTTTAAGCTGTCAAGTTTGTCAGGGTCAGCTTTAGAAAATGAGAAGACTGCTCTCTTTTCTTTCAGAAGAAAGTCTTACTGGGACACCTGGATGGCTTAGTTTGGTTAAGCCTCTGCCTTCAGCTCAGGTCATGATCCCAGAGTCCTGGGATCAAGTCCTGCATTAGAGCCTGCTGCTCCTTCTGCCTTCTGCTCTCTGACAAATAAAAAAATAAAATCTTCAAAAAAAAAGAAAGAAAATCTTACTTAATGTATCCTACATAGTTACTGTTGGCCCCTTCCTTCTATATTGCAAAATCATATATGTGTACATGTGTATGGGGGGGTAGAGACAATAAGAAGGACTAGTATATTGTATGTCAGCCTAAGACTTTATTCATGCCTAAGACATTCTGATTTGTACAGGAAGTGGAGCTGTTATTATTATCAATAATAACACATCACAGTTTTGCACATCTGCTCTTGTCTTTTTGGCTCCAAAATGTCATCAATTGTCAAAGCAGTCCTAGTCAATCATGCAGTATTACCAATGTCCACATAGGAGATAAGCCTCCTCATTTGAAAAGAGCCAATTAATATAATAGCATTCATTTCATTATATATGTTTTATTTCATATAAAATCTTTTTTGAAATGAAAGACAATTATTTGCTATTCAGTATGGTTACTAAATTATGATAGATCTTCAATATTATCACTATTAAAGTTTTATTACTTTCAGCAAACTGTGTGCTGCATATATTTTCAATAAGTTACCTTTAAAAATGTTGTATCATACAGACCAACCCTTAACTAATCTCTCCTTAGTCTCCCAAAGGATAAGAGCTGTTAAATGACTTCGGGAACAAGAATCAGTTCAAAGAATCAACCAATACTTGGAAAGGAAAAGTCATCTTTTTGTTCCTTTGTGTCTTCATTATTTTTCATTATGCTTCTTACTTAGTGGTCATTATAGATTCACATAGTTAAAAAAAATGCTACAGAGAGCTCAAGTGTACCCTTTATCTATTTTCTACCCTACGGTACCTTCTCCCAAAACCATGGCACAATATCACAACCAGGATATTGACATTGATATAGTCAAGGTACAGAATGTTTCCATCAGTACAAATATCCCTCACCATGCCCATTTGTGACATCCACTTGCCTCTTGTTCCTAACATCCCTTTTTAGCCCATGGCAACCACTAAACTCTTCTCCATTGCTTTAATTTTCTCACTTCAAGAATGCTATATAAATGGAGTCATACAGTATGCAACCTTTTGAAATTGGCTTTATTGACTCAGCATAACTCTCTAGAGATTCATTCAGGTTGTTGTGGATATCAATATTTATTATTTCTTTTTATTGCTAAGTAAATGATCCATGGTAGGTCATCGCATAGTTTCTGTTTGGTTGTTTGTCTTAACCATTCACACCTGGAAGGACTTTGGGTTATTTCCATTTGGGGGCAATTATAAATAAAGTTACCAGGAACCAAACTTCTCAGTTTCCTGGAAAAAAAATGCTGAAGAATATAGTCACTGGGTCACATGGTAGTTGAATATTTAACAGTTCAAAAAACTGCCATACTATTAGCTATTAGGGAAATGCAAATTAAAATCACAGTGAGATATCATCACACATCTATCAGAATGGCTATAATAGGGAGGGCGTCAAACGGGGAGGAGGAGGCAGAGGACCTGTATCACTCATACATTGCTGATGTGCTGATGTGGAAACAGTTTGAAAAGCCATCTTTCATCTACTTTCCTGCAGTCATTTGTTCTCCATTTAAATTGACCTCTTGAATGCCACTTGAATCTATCTAGGTAAACCAGCTATGATGAAAGATACACATCAGGGTTAAGGAGAACGACCTCCAGTCAATCCTCATCACTCATGGACTCCAGATTCCAGATTCGTAAATTTGCCTACTCATTGCAAATCACTTGTAACCCCAAATCTATTCTCATAGTGCTTTCATGGTCATTCATGGACATGTGTAAAACAGCAAAAATTTAATTCCTGGGTGTGCATGTTTCCAACTAAGGCTGAAGAAGGGGACACTCTGCTTCTTGTTTCAGCTCTTGCATTGTGAACAAGTATCCTATGGGGGGGGCATCTCTTTGTGCCATGTTTGTTCTTGCTTTGTGTCTTCTGTTGGCAATATTGCTGTTTAAAATGGACTCCAAGTGTAGAGTGGAATTGCTATCCAGTTCCAAAGTCCAAGGAGGCGCTAATGAGTCTTACAGAGAAAACACATGCTAGATTAGTTTCATTCAGCATGAATTACAGTGCTGTTGGCTATGAGTTCAACATTAATGAATCAATAATATATTTTGAGAGGTCTTTACATAGAAACATGCATAAAACAAGGTTATCCACTGATTGGTTGATAAAAATGTGTGACCAGAGTCTCACAGGAACCTAATCCTACATTTCCTTTAGGAAATGGTTCATTATTCCCTAAGTCAGTGTTCCTGGAGACTTTAAAGAACTACCACAAACGATGAGAACTGACTGTATTTTACAGCACAAAGGAGTGACAGTTAAATACCAAAAATAAAAACCTTCCACTCAACCAAAAATTTGCCTTTCTCCCAAAACACTCCTTATTAAGTGCCTGTTTTGTTAGAAGTATGTTGGCAGTCCTATGTTAAGTGTGGGTGCTGGGCTGGGGGCATAGAGGGCTGAGTTAAAACTCAAATGAGCTTTTTCCCTGTTCTCAAGGAAATAAGAGAGCTGGGGGTAATATTTGTCGATTGCCTGCCCTGAGTCCGAGTTTCATTTGCAGATTTACTATTTCATCCCCGTGGCAACCACTGACCATTTCAGGGCAGTTTCACAGATGTGTAACCTGAGGCTCAGACTGACTAACTTGCCCAAAAGTAAGCAGTCAGGACAGGGCTGTGCTGAGGTTCATGCCACGTTCTGCCTGACAACAAAGCTTAAACACTTTTCTCTACAAAGCAGTTTTTCAGAGGTGGTGGTTCTTCAACTTTATGGCATAAGAATCACCAGAGATGATGGTTTTAAAAAGGAAATTCTTGGGCCCCACTTTCAGAGGTTGTGATTTAGAAGTTTTAAGCTAGAGGGGAACCTGGGTGATTCAGTACGTTAAGACTCTGCCTTCAGCTCAGGTCATGATCTCAGGGTCCTGGGATCGAGCCCCGCATCGGGCTCTCTGCTCAGCAGGGAGCCTGCTTCCCCCCGCCCCCCCGCCTGCTGCTCTGCCTACTTGTGATCTCTGTCTGTCAAATAAATAAAATCTTAAAAAAAAAAGAAGAAGAAGAAGAAGAAGAAGTTGTTTTAAGTTAGAGATACGGAATCTACCCTCCAAGAGTTCTTTTACCAGATTTCAAAAACAAAATGAAACAAAACAACAAAAAAGTATTTAAGTTATTTAAAATGGGGCAGTAGAGGATTGACACCTATAAAAATAAGAAGGAGAAATAGAAAAATGAATTAAAGCAAATGCAGTTGTATCAAAAATAGTCATTTTTTTCTCTAAATATAACAAAAACATAATCTTCCATGACACATATTTTTAAATGATCTTATGGAATGGTGAGCTTCTACTCTTCAGGCACAAGCACTGGACCCCAAACAGAATGTTTAAGTTTTCCTCCAGTAACTCATTCCCTGAAAGACTCACTTCTCTATTCTCCATCAGGGAGAATTAGACGGACCATACATCCCAGTTTGGGGAGAAAGTCCTGGTTTACATCCATTTTTCTATGCAATTATTATTCACCCTTCATTTCATTCTCAAAACATCGGGATTTAAATAATGTTATATTGTTATTTTAATTAGACACGAGATGGTAGCTACACCTGTGTGAGCTTAGCATAATGGATAGAGAAGTTGAATCACTATTACATACTTGAAACTAATGTAACATTGTGTGTCAAAGTATACTCAAATAAAAAAAATTAATAAGAAGTGAGATGAATGGCATCTGAAGCACATATTTTTCCTATGCTCTATAATGAAGTGAAAAATATCATCTAGGGCAATTTTACTTTTCTCTATATATTTTCATGTATTATTTTTTCAAGGTTTATTTATTTATTTTTATATATAGAAAGAGAGTGTACACACAAGTGGGGTCAGGGCAGAGAGAGAGGGAGAGAAAGAATCCCAAGCAGGCTCCATGTTCAGTGTGGAGCCTGATGTGGGGCTTGATCTCACAACATGGAGATAAAGACCTGAGCTGAAATCAAGAGTCTACTGCCCATCCTACTGAGCCACCCAGGCAACCCTATTTTCATGCATTTTTAAACCAATTAATCTTATAGACTAATTCACTTATTTATAATATATAGGTTAATTTACTTACTTCAAAACTAAAATACATATATAATTAGAAACTAAGTTTCCCTGAATTGTCAGCTTCCCACCTCCCAGGGCTCTCTCTGTTTCCTGGAGGTTTTGGCTAGGGACCTCTCTCCAGCCTGCTTTGTTCTCCAAAACGGTGGTTGAATCCAGAAGTGGGAGAGGAGGCAGCATCACCCACAAGACATGATGAGGTCTCTGGTGCAGCTGATTTAAAACAGCAGAGTCCACTGTCTTTGAGGATCCTTGGTTCCAGGAAGATAGAACTTGAAGGAAAGTGCTAACTAGGTCAAGACTCTAAATGTGAGCCCCAGAATAACGAACCCCTCTTCATACTCCTCTTGGTGACAGAGGGAGTTCTTTGGGATATTCCCAGGTGAGTCAAGGGGCTTCCAGTAAACCCCCTGGGGGAAGATGCCATCAGGGATTCCCCCGAGAGAGTCCCCAGGGACTGGCTGCTCCTGGGGATGTCCAGGACAGCAGGATGTAAAATGGGGGCAGTTCTGCCTGTGGCTAGAGTGAGTTTCCTGAACCTATGGTTCCTGAAAGTCATGGCTGTGATTCCCAATTTCCAGCTAGGAGATAGAAAGACAGCATTTGAAAGCTCTCCTGTGGTTCCAACAGTATCAATCTTCAGTCTATAGTCAATTGCTCCAAACAGAATAATGTGATGAAAATGCTTTATGCCACTGAAAAAAGGAAAAAAAGAATTTTTTCTTGCAACATGATTCCGTAATGGATTATGAAATTGGAAGAACACTTTTCTTTCCATTGATGTTGCATAGGTTTAAAAAAAAAAAAAACATTTTGCTGGATGGTACTGAAGAGTATATTATAGAAATTACTTTAACACATGATAATAGCGACAAGAAGAAAGCAACCTTGTATTTTTAGATGCTGGTAGCATAGATAATTACTGTTTTTTAAGGATAAGGATGTACTTTCATCTGTTTTTACTTTGAAAAGGAAAAAATATTCCTAAAAAGTAGATAAAATAAAATTTGAGGGTTTTTGTTTTTGTTTTTCTGTGTTTGTTTTTTTAAACTAACTCCGATTCCTAAACAGCTATCTTGTTTTGATGATGCTTAAAGGTAGGAAATGGGTAACAATGACTGAAAATGCAAGAGTTCATTCATCACTTTTAGAATCAGTTTTGTCTATTTTTATAAAAGCCAAAGGTTAGTGAGAAATAATCTCTTTCCTGGGAAATTTCATTAATGTATCTACATACCAAAAAAGGCTACATGTTCAACTAAGTGTATATTTTCCAAAACTCCAACTGATACCTTCATGAGTATGAAGGAAAGACTGATGTTATATGAAGAAATTTTGTGTAATAGGCAAATTCTGAATTGCTCTTATTTTTTTCATATTCGAACGTAGAGTGAAGCCCATTAACGTGGGCATCAAAATAACTCTCTCTGCTCATTATATACTCAGCTGTCATCACCAGTTCCCAGAAGAAATCCCAGGTAGGATTGTGAATTATTATTTACTTTGTACTGATACAGGTTTTTTTTTTTTAATTACATGCATTATCACTTATGAGTTTATTCATTGCCTATAAAGTGGCCGGAGCAAATTATAAAATTCTGATTATCCAGACCAGGCAGTTAAGTCTTAAAGATTTTAGATCGATTGACTAGACACACTGTTACTACTCAGGACTCTATGTCACTTTTCTCTCTATCTCTGTAGCTTAGCATCTATCCTTCCAAAACAGGAGTTCCTCATTTTTGTGTCAAACTTTCCTTTTCTTTTTCACTGTCCTCACCTCCTCCTGGTGTTTCACAATGTTGGGAGACCCCATCTTTCTCATTGGGGTAGAAGAAAAAAATAATCATTCAAAAAGCCTTAGTAGGGTCTCCAGTGCTATCATTTGTGGGATCTCAGCATTTTTTAAAGAGGGCAGCTGAGACAACAACAACTCCACCAAAAGGCATATGCTTAAGCTTATCCTAAGTGGCCACAAGCAAACAGTACCTTACATCAGTTCAGTGGGCCGTGCAATCTGATCTTCTGGCAGTATTCGTAGTTCAATGCTTAGGTCATATTGAAGCAAGGTCCTAAGACACAATTTGCTTAGAATTCTATCACCCTCAACCTTTCTGACAAAGTTGATGTAGTAAAATATTTCTCATGTGTGGATAGGGGAGGATGGTAGAAGAGGGCATTTGTGATAGTTCTAACTCTGTTCTAACTCTGTTCTTCTAGAAAATAAGGTTGTTTATCCAGGAGGTACCTAATGTACCTTCTAACTTATGATTATGTGTGTAATGACATTCTAAGGGTTGGGAAGATCCTTACTGGTGCTCTTCAATCTGATTCAGTGTTTTGAATTCTATAAAAGTATAAGTATAAAAGAAAATTGGGTGGATTATAGAAGTATTTAGGAGTTAGAAACCCCAAGATTTCATAATGTAGGTTATGTCCAGAATAAAATTTAGACATTCACCTCTCCCAGCTCATAATTCTGCCAAGCTTTTAGGTGGGCAACTGGGTAGACAGCTAATAGCCCTTACGGAGTTAGAAACCTGGAAAGGAAAAGAAGGTATTTGGGGAGGTGGTAGAGGACTGTGGATAGCAGAGATGCTGGATGTCAAAGATACCTCAATTTGGACACACTGAATCTGAGCACCCATGTCGGGAAGTGAACAAGGCAGTTGGATATTTTGCTCTAAACTTCAGAAGAGATACGGACAGGGATGGGTTTTGCAGGGTTTCACTAGGGAAGCTGTTATATGAAAGGAAGTATAAGGCTAATAAATCCTCTTCTAGATTTTTAACAACTTTTTTTTTTTTTTTTTTGGTCTGTGGTTAGCCATAGAAGTCTCTGAAACAGTAATTTAAACCATTTGTACCTTAATGTCTTTCGTAAACAAAGAATTCCGGTAAGAATGATTTTTAGCTGAGTATAATATGTAGCCAAATGTAATACAAAAGTTAAAACCACACCCAAAGTCTAGGCATTATTATTTTTTTTTTTTTACCCTGGACAAAATATAATGATCTAATTTCAAATAATGTGTACGTGCATGGGTATGCATATGGGGAGGGACTGGTTTTATAAGCATATTTTAAAGGCTCAAAGGGCTTACAGACATCAAATGGCTCTTCAAAAACAACAACGTAGTGATTGAAGTGTAAATGAATCATGAAATATATGGATTAAATATGCCTGGATTTATTACACATAATTAAAAATTTAAGACTTGCTTTGGGCAAAGTATGACTGAGGTTTTCTTACTGCACCTCAAACACCCAGAAACACTGAAACATTATAATTCCAAATCTTTCCAGGTTGGTAAGACCTGAGATTTCTATAGATCATGTTACCTATTTTCTCTCAGAAATCTATTAACCCTTCAAATTAAAATGTCTAAAATACAAGGGCTGGGAAAAATAACCTATTCCTTACAAATTCAAATAAAAGTGGTTTTGCTTACAGATAGAATATTAAAATAAGAATACATTTGAGGAGAATTTGATTTTTTTGACAGGATCTGGGTATAAAATGAACTAAACAGCTATAAGAATGGATTGCATTTAGTTGATGAAGTAAATGTCAGACTGTGATTGAAAAAGATCAAAATTAATTGCACCCACAACTTAGGGATTTTGGTTGATCACGAACTCAGTACAAGTCTACAGTTTAATAGTGCTTCCACCTGTAAGTTATATTTGCCTTGAACTGAATAAAGAATTAAAGTGTGTGGACACTCTACTCCATGCCAGTCAGATCATGCATGAGTTGTGTTCACCACATGCTTGAGGACATCGTCTGGGGAAGATCCACCTCAGTCATGAGTGGATGCCAAATGATTCCTTGTGTAGGAAAATCTGAGCAAGCTCAAGAAGTCAGCAAACTCCAGATAGTCATAGAACTACAAGAAAGATAACTAGAGGGGAACAACCAAGGAAGGGTCAAGATTTTAATTCATAACAACTCATTGATTAGAATTATAAAATTGAGATAAGACTCCTCTCTACCATCAAGGCAACAGTAATTCCCCTGATCATAGGTCTTTAACAAAATAATTTGATTTGCTATAAATATGGTTTACTATCACCTAGAAATAAAAGTTCCCTGTCCTTATTTACCCCAAAGATACAGATGTAGTGAAAAGAAGGGCCATCTGTACCCCAATGTTCATAGTAGCAATGGCCATGGTTCCCAAATGGTGGAAAGAAACCAGATGCCCTTCAACAGATGAATGGATAAAGAAGATATGGTCCATATATACAATGCCTCCATCAGAAAGGATGAATACCCAACTTTTGTATCAGCATGGACGGGACTGGAAGAGATGATGCTGAGTGAAATAAGTCAAGCAGAGAGAGCCAATTATCATATGGTTTCACTTATTTGTGGAGCATAAGGAATAACATGGAGGACATGAGGAGGTAGAGAGGAGAAGGGAGCTGGGGGAAAATGGAGGGGGAGACGAGCCATGAGAGACTGTGGACTCAGAAACAATCTGAGGGTTTTGAAAGGTGGGGGGGAGGTTGGGTGAGCCTGGTGGTAGGTATTATGGAGGGCACGTATTGCATGGAGCACTGGGTGTGGTGCATAAACAATGAATTCTGGTACACTGAAAAGAAATTTAAAAAAAAAAAAAGTTCCCTGTCCAATAGTGTGTAAGTACACTTTGCCTAATGTGATTTCAAAGGAGAGCTTTGGCTCCTTCAAATGACCTCCCCCTCTTTCCTCACCACCTATATTTTATTCACAAGTTATAATAAATTAAGGCCCCTTGTCCGGGAAACTGGCAAGATGTGACTGAAGACATTTCAGGACAATAGCTGACAAGTTCTATTATATTTGGCACAAGAATCAACTTGCATCCTTTAATATACATGTACTTTAAACTCTCTCTCTTCTTCTGCAACCCCATTGGTAGGCTGTGAAATCTGTCTGACTTGAACTGTGACACATATATTGAGTAACAGCATGTTGAGTAACCAACAGATTGGTCCTCTGGTAGCCCCTAGATGTCAGAACCCCCTAGATTCTTGTGGAGACATTTTTTTTTCCCAGTTGATAAGTCAAGTTCACATGGTTGCAACAATGCCTTGAGCCTTCCGCATTTGTCAAAGAGAAATGTGGCTAGTAAATTATTTGAGATAGTTATTAATCACAGTGTGTGCCATGTTAAACCTGAAACCATTAGTCATTTTGTTGGAAATACCTTTTGCTGAGATTTCCCTAAAAGGAGTTGCTTTATCTTAGACCATTCACATGTTTTGTTTCATTTTGTTTTCAGATGTAACTCCCTCTTTTGGTCAGTACCTGCTTGAAACAAGGTAGTCAACCAGTAGTTGGATTAAATATTATATGTTCAAAGCTGTGGTGAGGAAGGTGATAGAGGAAAATGAACATTTACTGAGTACCTACTCTATGTGTTGGATAGTCTCTCTAATTTGATCCAGATCATAACTTTGAGAGACAGGAGTTGAAATCTCTATTTTACAGATAGAGGAGCTGATTTGGAAAGAAGCTTATTCTGCATAATTTCCCAGTTGCCAACTCCATGTATGTTTCGCCGGTCCCACTATAACATAAAGACAGGGTACTTTGTGCACTTCTGACACTTAATACATATTTAAATTATTACTTCCTTTATTTATAATAATTCCTTTCAAATTCTGCTACAGAGAAAGTGAATAACGGCTTACGTAGTTCAATTTTGTACTTATAAGACCTCGTATAATTCTTAGCATAGCCTAAAGGTCCTAAAATTGTTTAAGAATTAGTGAGTAAATGAATATACGAACGAAGAAAGCATCTCACATGTATATTTAAATGCCCTAACAAGAATACCAAATTCTACAGTTGCATGGAAAAAACTGCAGGTGAAATATCCTATTGTAAGATCCTTGAGAATAATGTAATTTCTCTAATGGCAATTAATCCATTAGACTCTACTATGATGCTATGAAAACCTGCAGCCAAATTTGTGTGTGTGGATGGGTTAGTGTGTGTGTGTGTGTGTGTGTGTGTGTGTGTAAGAGAGAGAGGGGGACAGAGAATGTACATGAGTGTGAGGTTAGAGGATTCATGTGCTTTGTTTTCTTTCTTGATGAATCACAAAAATATAGTCCCAGATAAACAGTCCCACTCACAAAGTACTGCTTCAAATTTCAAATATTACTTTTCTGTTCAAATGAAGAACAGATTCATATTGCAAATTAATACTCAAATGGTATTTGGGGAGAGATTCGGTGCAATCAGGCTCATAAGAATACATCTAAGAAACCTTTTTCATCTTGGAGCAACCATCTTAGAAGCACATAAAGAGTGCAGACAGTTATAGTATGTTCTCACCTAATCGAGGAGGCTCCCTTTCTCCCCTTTGGGCCTTCCTTTTTCTTTAGGGATGTAAAAATAAAAGGAGGCATTTTCATTTTTATTTTGAATATAAGGCATTGGAGTGTCATTTTTTAACCACCTAAGTCTCTCAAACGAACTCAAAGAGAGGATAAGTGCAACACGAAGAGAAACCCTGGCTAGTGGAAAGTGGGGAGGCGAAAGGCCTCCAGCAAACCAGAAAGTGAAAAAGTGTCTCAAATCAACTGCTACACAAATT
This sequence comes from Mustela erminea, assembly GCF_009829155.1. Classification (NCBI taxonomy): domain Eukaryota; kingdom Metazoa; phylum Chordata; class Mammalia; order Carnivora; family Mustelidae; genus Mustela; species Mustela erminea. Next base: position 137,627,089 of record NC_045619.1, on the reverse strand, counting down.
ACAGGGCAACACACTTCGTTCCCACAAACATGTTTTCCTTTACAAAATGTTTACCATTTGAAGTCTTTCTAACGAACAGCCATATGTCCTGTTTTCTGACACCTTGTATCTATATCTGAGTTACTTTAATCTTCTAACTAATATCTAGGAGGAAAACTGCAGTAGCTCTAGATTTTATGTAATGGATACAAGGTTCATATAGTGATTGATTTTGCATCTTCTTCGTTGCCTACGCTTTTGTGCTCAAATGAAATCTGTAAGTGTACAGCCAAATAATTTGTAAAAATATGCAGGACAACATGAAAAATAGGAGGCTATATATTACACAATACCATGAATAACTTGGAAGTCAATTAAAGCATTCCAGCAGTTTTGTTTTACTTAAAAATAGAGGTGTACGGAAGTTAGTAACAACACTCTGATTTTATTTCAAGTAGCATCTAAACTGTAGCTACATTATACAGTAGCTGTCACCAGTTGGAAGGGAATGTTCTAAGGCCACAGAGACTCATTTATTTCCATTGAACAAGCTACCAAACTAAATACTTTAAAATAATTCATGCAGGTTACTTTTGCTAATCCAAGCTTATTAAAACATTAATTTTTACTCCACGGTAATATCTTCACACGTGGTAACATTGTTGCTAACTTGATTCTGTGTTTCCATATATGATGATATGTGCCCTGGCCTTTATTTTTCTATCCAACATATTTAATCTACCCCCCTATGTATTGATCTACCTATCCATTTGTTCTTCCCTCCTAGACTCATCTGATGTGTCTTGAGAAAATACAATTAAACTGATACAGCAATCCCACTGTTGGAAAAAACAGAGATAGATTAGTAAAAACACGTTTCCCCAGAAAGGAAGTTATTGCAAGTAAATGTGTGTCATGAAGTCTGTACCATAGCTGAAGGTCATGGTCATGTACTAAAGTCATATGTTTAGCAGTTTAATATTAAGTTGGTTGTTCAAAAGGAGCAAAGCTTTTACTCCGACAGAGCTCTAAAAAACTTTTCCCCCATGAATTCTTCTGTTATTTGGTGATGTAGTGATATGTGGGCACTTTCAACAAAATCCCTCTAACTTCTGATGATATCTAGACAGTTATTAAAAATGCACCAAAAGCACAATATATAAGAGAATGTGAAATGTTACTGCAAGAGTGCTATGCTCTTGATATCATTAAATTAAATATGTGATTTTCATATATTATTTAAATTCAATATACGATATGCAAATTTTCTTTCTGTTAGGCAGTCCACTCTATTAGAATATTTAGAGATTACGTAGAGCACATAAATACTCTGCACTACAGCGTGTAAGTAGGACACGGGTTTTATTACATGGTATACCAGTCCTCGGCACTTCTTGGTTCCTCTCAAAGGACAAGTTGGTTTTAAGAAAAGTGATAATCCAGGTAAAACTTGGAATATTTCATTTCACAGTTGTACACCCAAACACACCCCCTGAGACCATCTTCTTATTCCTTCAACCATCCTCAGTGCCTCCCGTCACCACACAGTGATGGAAGTTGACCTCATTGGGGCTGCAGCTTGCAAGTCCAGTGGTAGGATAGAATGACCTGGGAAGAACCTCCTGTTATAAACTCCCCCATGGGCTCTACTGGGAGACATTCTTCACAGAAACCTTCAAATCTACAGTTAAAACTGAGGCTGAAAATGCAAAGAGGCTCATAGGAAGCAACAGGTAATTTCATTTCCCATAGAGATGCAAACAGCCATTGCCAGCAGGGAACTTCTCTGAGAGGAGCTGGGTTCTGGAGGAGAGGGTGACGCATTTAGAGTCAAAGGCAGGAGGCCAACTCTCCCTTTGACCTCTTCAGTAGAGTCCCTCTGTCCAAATTTCAATGCCCTCATCTTAAAAAAAAAAAAAAAAAAAAAAATTGTGAGGGAGAACAGACCATGAGAGACCCTTAACTACAGAGAACAAACCGAGGGTAGATGGAGGGAGGTGGTTGGGGGATGGGCTAGATGGGGGATGGGGGTGAAAAGGGCCTTGTTATAAAGAGCACTGGACATTACATGTAAAACATGACCCACTGAACTCTACTCCTGCAAACCAATATTGAACTGCATGTCAACTAACTAGAGTTTAAATTTTAAAAAATAGGAGTAATAGTATTAGGGCTTTTCAAAACCTCAAGGAGATGAAAACACATGAACTCTAAAGAGCTAGCTGGCTTTTATTTCATTTATTGGCTTCTAATAGAGAATTGAGAGCATTCTTCTCAAAGAAGTGAGGAGAGTAGGAACAGATAATTCCACAGAGGCCAGAGGGGAAAAGGACAAAGAAAGGAAGCCTAGATCTCTCTCTAAATGGTCTGACTTCCTTCATGATTTCTTAAATTGGTAACCTACCAAAAAATCCCATGAAAACAAAAGCAAAGGGAAACTGTTCCAAAGCTGCCACCAGAATGCAATGTTGACTATACGTTGACGGGCAAAGAAGCTAAACGAGCCTGAATGGCAATGGGCACTGGCTTCTATGATGAAATTCAGAAGTCATGAACACTTCATCATCTGTCACCTACAGAAATTCGTTTTGTTGGTTTGTAACATGCCTCCAACTTTGGGAGCATGGAACACGCAGTGGGCTGATGGAGAATCAGTTTCTAGTTCAACCTAAATTCCTGCAGAGTTCTCCCAGTGTCCGAATTTCCGGCATTGTGATATTCTGTTCTATCTGTCATCTGCTTTGTAAGTGTCACTAGTGATGTGTTCTTGACGCAAAGGGCAATGACACTGAGGAGTGTGCTTCTACATATACAGGATATGTCTATTCTAACACAGTTCCATGGAAAAAACACTGGCAGGTGACGGATGATGACAATATAGTTATTGGGTATTAAAATGTAATGTGCAGAACAACCGGCTACAGATCTTGTTGAAATGCAGATTCTGGGTCAGAAAGCTTGTGGGGGCTTGAGATCCTGTTTCTAACTGGCTTTCAGGTGATGCTGATGCTGCTGATCTTGGCACCCAAAGACAATTTGTTCCTACCCAGAAAGAAGAAAGGCAAAGTGGGAAGGAGAGTAAGCAGAATAAGATAGAACTGCGAGTTAGTGAATAACAATGGGGAACAACAATGTAGATGAAGTGCAGACTCTGAGCAAAGGAGACAAGGTTGCCAACCAAACAGTCCCATACAAGTTAAATGTGACCACACCTCTATCCATGTAAATGGTTAACACCACTAGCTTTTCATTGCATACGGCTGAGGACATAGTTCCACAGATACAAATGTAAACAGAATATTAAAATGAGTTAGAGCAGATGGTTCGTCTATATCCACATGAACGTGCAGATGAGGCGAGGGTTGTGTGTGAGTGTGTGTGTGTGTGTGTGTGTGTGCACATGCATACACGTATGTGTAACAAACACACAGTCCCTTAGTAGAGTTAGGCTACACCAGAATCCATCGACAAAGAACCTGTTAAACCAGACATTTCTATCATGTAATCAGATATATATCCATCCTGGGGATTTAATTTAATCCATACATTTTTATGTGAGGATACACATAAACATAAATAGTTAAAATAAAAAATAATTAAAATCAGCACTCCACTCAACAAATTTGTTTTATAAATGCTCGCTCATTATATGTAACTAACATAGGCTCTTGATTAAATAGAGATCGACATAATTCAGTTACTCACCTTTTATAAAGACTATAATGAAGTAATTTTCACTATCAGCATGACAATTTCTTGCCTAAAATTTTCTTATTTCAATAATTTTATTCTAGTATATTTGAAAAGTAAACCATGTGCACCTTTCTTCTATTGCATAAAATTAAATTACTGAAGATATCCAAAGCAATAAATATTTCTTTGTTGGCTAGATGTATGTATAATTGGATAATTTAATAAATTATTTACATTTACTGAATCTCTGAAAGAATCAGAAACGAAATGTGGCTCTTCATTACAAGCTAACTAAATTCTGCTAGTCTTTTTGTTATTTTAGTCTTTTAAAATAGGACTTAGTATTCAGAGTAATTCAGTGCAATCCATTCTTATAAATAAATATTTAATATGCTTAGGGCATCATGCTCAGAGTTTAGGTAGAACTTAAGGAATGTATCATAAAAAGACACATCCTAGGACCAAAATATTTTAGTAACATGGAACATTAAAAGTGAAAAACGTGACTGCATTAAATGATGCATAGATGTGATTTAAAAATGAGTTTTCTTTTAATCTTGAATAGTTTTGAACATAAATATTTGTATTCTAAGAGCCACAGGCAGTCAGTAGAAACTTCAGGATAATCTTTAAGTTTCCACATTTTCATTGGAACAATTTAAGTTGGAAAGCATCCCCTGCTAGGGAAAAAAGTAAAAAAAGAAAAGAAAAAAAACAAAGAAGAAAAAATACTCTTCAATATTATTGCCCAGCACTGGAATGGTAAAGTGTATCATTATATTCTACTCCCTTTATTCAGAGAAAACAAATTTCTTAAAAATTAAACACTTCTAATTATTAATCAGAACAGACACCTAATTTTAAACAGATTGTGTTTAGTGAAATGTTTGTTGTCAGTCAGACTCACTGGAGATTCAACTTCATGAGGACAGAACATGTCTTGTTTCCATGTGCATCTCTGTTCTGGAGAACAGCAGCTAACAAAAAAGTACTGAGTTGTTACTGAATGAATCAGTGTGACGGATTCAATGTCTAGCCAGGCTTTCGAGAAGGTTTTGAAATCATGAGGTATTTTGTTTAATGATTTAATGCCAAATAAAAATACAGCAAATACTACATATTTACTATGACCATAAAGTAATGAATGGTGAAGGATTTTCAGGGAAACCTTTCAAAATATTAATAATTAGTTGCCTAAGGGAGTAAAAACTCATAATGGTGTGGCCCACTCCTACTCAACTACACACTTACACTCTCCATATTTTACTCAGTGAGTACAGATTATGTTGATCAAAAAACAGTTTTTAAGAACATACTTTCACATTACAAAATAACTAGAAACATAAATGATTATGGCCACCGATTTGTAAAAAAAAGGGGGGGCACTTCAGAGATGTGGGAATTTGGGAAAAGGTTTTCTTATGTTTTACTGAAAAGACTAGAATATAGACAATATAAAATGGGAATTTTTATGAGGGCTGACAGGTGGTTGTGACCTATGCCTATCAGAAAGACAGTAAATTGCTGTGGCTAAGAAAACGCTTGTGTAAGCCTGGGAATCCACAGGCTCATTCTGCATTCTAGTTACTTGAACTCTCTCTATTTCGGTTTCTTCATCTGTGAAATAGGAGGAATATTAGTACTCACTTCCTACTGTGAGGATTACCAAAGCTAATACTTGCTGAAGCATGTAGAATGGTACCTGGCACCTTTCAAAGGCTGTGCAAACACAAGCTCTTATTATTAACCATTATTCACTCTATCTAAGGGACCACAGTGAAACAAACATAGACATACTTGTCTCCATCCTGGTCTTTTAACTTTACCTACCCCTTCCTGTCTAGAGCACCCCTCCCCCTCCCCCTTTCTGTTTTGCTCGGTGCTGTGACAGGTCTGGGACACCAAATATTCCTTTGCATATGTGGCAACCAAGTCTGTATTCTCCCAGCAATGTATTTATGAATCACTGAGGTCCCACACAGGCTGAGGCCACCCGCAAATTCCACATACAAAGAGCTATGAAAGTGTTGTGATAAGACCTACAGATTCACTGCCATAGATAAATTTTGCTGTATGTGACATTGTTCTACACCCTACGTAGAAAATCCTTTTAGATATTTTTGGCATACTCATTAAAAAACACAGGAAAAAAAAATGGGCTATTGTCTGAGCACATTTCCCACCAAATAATTATTTTGAAAGGTACTCCTCTTGTCTAACCAACAGTATCTCTTTATTGGAACAGCAAGTGTGTTCCTGGAATCAAGGCACTGAGCATCATCTCCAAAACGTAGAGCAAAAACAAATGCATCAAAGTCTGAGATCCTGTGAGATTTCCTCAGGTTCGGACAACAAAATGTGATAGCTGTTTACTTACCCCAGAGAGACAGAGTATTAGTTCCCCACTTTTTAGTAAATCTTTTATATGTTAATATGCAAAGAAAGCATGCTCTGCTCCTTAAAGTAATACCCCAAAATTCTTATCAAGATGTTACAGAGTTCCTAGTCAAATGCAAAGTCAGAGCAGAAGAGAAACACAGGCTTTCGTTTACATTTTACCCAAGACTAATTCTCTAGTGCAAATCTTGCTCTTTTAGCATTAGAAAGGATCTATGTAGAGAAGTGCCAAAGCAAAGAGACACCTACCAGAAGCACAAATTATCTCATCTTAGTAACCAGTGAAAATGGTGGATAAAATCCAGCGCAGAGAGAGCAATCTGTTGTTTGCTTCAGGGAATCTAGGCTTCATACTAATGCTTTATTTAGTAGGAACAAATGTAACAAAGAGCTAATTTGAATTTGTGATTCCTTAATGTCCATTGATACTTTTTCCTGGGCACATTCCCCTCCGCTCTCATTTTAGTATTAAAAACGGATCAAGATAGTCAGAAAGTAGTCTCAGGTCCTCTGACTAAGACGTCGTGCTTCAAGAATAGAAAATAATGTAATCGGAGTAACCATAATCTCAGTTCTCTAGGAACTGATGTAATACTCTAAAACAAAAGCTTGTCTTGGGAGGAGGACATGGGGAAAATAAAGTGATCCCAACAATTAGATTAGGGGAACACTCCACCTTAATAAATACTGGGGAAGGGGGAAGCTGGTTGTAGACTATTTGGCAAACCAACCCATTTTGTGAGATTATCTGTCACTTATCTCGAATGTCGTTCTCGCCCTAAGATTGGTTGATGTTTAGAACAGTCCTTGTGTTCCTTTACCCAGTTGACTTTCTGTTAAGTATGACCTTCAATGAGTCAATGGGGAAAAAAAAATCTAAGAGTAATTCAAGAAGAAAAAGCACTGTAATCCAGGACATCTTTCTTTGTGTAGAATCCTTCTCTTGAAGACCACTTCCTCAAACAGCAGCAGCAGCAGCATTTTTTTTTTTAATCCAGCAAGCAGCAATACAATCTGCCTCTTACAGTCTTCTGTTGCAAACTGCATTTTGAAGAATGTTATTCTCTCATGTTGTATCCCAGTGTTTGACAGAAACTTTAAGAAGGTAGATCCTCACTAATCAGAATTCGGAAAAAAAAAAAAATCACCTTTCATTTTAAATGACTTCTTTGAGAAGTGTGTGTGTGTGTGTGTGTGTGTGTGTGTGTGTGTGTGTGTGTGCATTGCTAGTCAGTTCCCTCCGGGTTAAAGAAAGAATATTGTTTTTAACAAGATCAGGAATTTTATTCTTCTGGTTCTTTCTTCCTACGATGATGTACACAGGAACCTCTCTACCTAGCTGCCAGGTTGTTTTTTGTTTTGTTTTGTTTGGGGTTTTTTTTTTGGTCGATTGCCCCGAAAGGGAAGTTTTTTGAAAAGTTGTGGCATTTCACCACTCAGGCCTCAAAGTGAGAGGTGAAAGACACACACAGCTTTGCTTTATAACAATCTCAACCCTGTTTCCACTTCCTGCTTTTGCAGCAGTACGATCAAGCACATCTGCCTTGGTTCTCAGCTTTATTTTGCTTTAAATGACACACAGAGGGTAGCTATTCAAGAACTCTTGTTTTCCTCTTTGAAATCAACGCTGTTTTGATATGGAAGCACATCTAGGGTGTTTACTGCTCTCTTTACTTCTATGAATTAAGCCTGTCCTCATCTGGATTTCTGCATAAGCATCTATCAGGCAACATGCAGAATATTAACAAATGCCTACTGATCATTATAATTACCAGAATTCTCCCAGTGACTACATTCATACTTAGAAAGCCTATGAGGCTAGGCCTAAATCCCAGAGCTACAGGGAGGATGTTATATTTATTTTAGACATCTAAGTAGTTAACACTTCCAATAATCAGTCTGATAGTTTTTAGCTTAAAAAAGTAACAGCAAGATGCTGGGGTTATATTTTCCTAAAATAGAATCTTCAAGAAGTTTTGACAATTCTATTCCTTGAATTACTGTCAGTAAGAATCAAGACAGGAGCATGCTGGTAAGCTCTGTTATTCGCTGAGTCTTTGCAATGTTTGCACTGCTGTTAAATTTAATATCATTTGAAAGAATACATCAGCTACGTTTATTCAATCCAAACAAAAATTGCTTCTAAAGAACATATGAAATGCAAATCACTTAAGATCTTGGAAAGTAATAAGGCAATTTTAATTCACAAGTCATGTGATATGTTGTAGGAAGAGAGCTATATACGGCAAGTCAAAGTACAACCACAATTCAAAGTATACCATAAAATAACCACAGGAGAGGCATGATCAGATGTTGTGAAGTGCTCAATGAGTGAGAAATCCTGGACCCTAAGTGAAGTTTCCTCGCTAGTTTGCAGTTTTACAAGTTACAAGTCTATAATTTTAAAACTTTGAAAATACCCTCAGGTAATCTGAATAGGTTAAAATAAGCTTAAATCCAAATAACAGAAATATTGCAAAAACCATCTAGAATGCCAATTTTTGTTTTTGTAAAATAACACATTGTGTTACTGTTCACTTTCTCTGTAGGTAAAAAAAATCTCAAACGGAGGCACCTGGCTGGCTCCGTGGGTTAAAGCCTGTGCTCAGGTCATGATTCCAGGGTCTTGGGATGGAGCTGGGCATCAGCATCATCAGGCTGTCTGCTCAGCGGGGAGCCAGCTTCCCTTCCTCTCTCTCTGCCTACTTGTGATCTCTGTCTGTCAAAAAAATAAAATCTTTTAAAAAAAATCTCAAATGAATATTTTCTGGGTAGAATTTAGTACGATGCAAAAGAAAAACAGAGAAACTAGGGCTGGACTTTTCTAAAATAGATTTCAGTATCTGGCAGACCCTGTAGTCAACTTTCAGCCCCAATCCTGCATATTTATGTTATATGCTAACATCCCCTCCACTGTTTCTAAAATCAGTTGGTCAAACAGTGTGTTTGACTGACCATGTTTCTTAGAATGCCATTTGATTTTAATGTACTTGGAAGTTTTTATAACTGTATCAGTATTTAGAAAGAAATTTGCCTTCAAAGGGCAACAGTAGTCCCTATTAATGTCCTTTGAAAAACTATAATTTCCTTTCGATGTACTTTTTATTAGGACATTATTTTTTTAGAAGAAAATTGGATTCTGGTACTTGAATGTCATCTGTAACCTCCTACCTATGCGCCCCTTCGCCCCCACACACCAATTGACAGAGAAGTCAGTCATTTTAAGAGAGCATATCTGTTTTCAAATCAAACAATGTAAAGCAAAAATTGCATTTAAAAGTTATCAGCCAGGGGCACCAGGGTGGCTCAGTGGGTTAACCCTCTGCCTTTGGCTCAGGTCATGATCTCAGGGTCCTGGGATCGAGCCCCGCATCGGGCTCTCTGCTCAGCAGGGAGCCTGCTTCCCCCCTCCTCTCTGCCTGCCTCTCTGCCTACTTGTGATCTCTGACTGTTGAATAAATCAATAAAATTTTTTAATAAATAAATAAATAAAAGTATCAGCCAATCCACATGATTCTCTCCCTATGAGCAACATAAATAAGTTGTATTCTTCAAAGGTTTGGAAGCACTATGAGGAATACTCCAATAATCGTCTGAAAAGGAAGGAAGGGAAAAAATGGATGACTAAAAGAAATCACTAGTAGGTCTATATTTTTCTTCCAAAGGTTCACCACATATTTTTATGTCTGAACCATCTTCAGATATGTAACCTTGCAAGTCACGAGATAATTTTAGCAGCCTATTTGTTCACTTCTAAATATAGCAATAGCAGGCAGACTTCCCAATCTCCTGGAAGTAGGGCAGTCGGATACAAGTGAACCTCACGTTGATCATTAACACATGGCTTTGGAACTGGAGGCTTCTGGGTTGGCAGCCTGAGCAACGAGAGGGTCTGAACATGGTTATGGAGTATCTACCACTTTCTGATGACGAGAATTCAGATATTTGGGGATTTTGATGATCCCTAAAGAATATTTCAAATATTCAATGAAGAAACCCATCTCATGTGCGGTGAGGATTTTATTGTCTTGTCATTTTACAAAATCCTGCATAATTCAGATCCTCCAAATGACCAAAAAAAGAAAAAAGAGAGAGAGAGACAGAGAGACAGAGACAGAGACAGAGAAAGAAAAATCAACAAAAAAAGTCTTATTATAAGTCCTGATTCTGACTCTGAAATCATTTGATGGTTGCATTTGAAATTAGTTTATATAATAGCCTAAAATCTCAGTGACTCTGTCCCATGTTTCAAAAAATGCAGGAATTGGGCATTATGTAGATAAAATTCAGAAGGTTCACAATTTTAAACTTCTTCAAGTCAGTATTCCGAATGTTTTAGCAGTCATCCACTTAAGTTTGGCATCAAACAAATATGAGAGTCAGCCTGAGCATTTCACTCTTAGGCAGCTTCCCTGCTTGGCCTTAATAATCATTCCAAGTGGAATTTCAGTATTATCAAATTAGTAATCGTACAGGAAAGATTCCAACGTTTGTGGCAAGAACATCAGCCAACATATGTTATATATATTTTGGAACATTATCTTTCTGGAATTTTTTTTACAGTGATGCCTACACAGGAAAACGTTCTCCTTTTTAAAAATATAAATGCTCTTAAGAATTTACTGCAGATTTATACCAAACATATGAGAAGGAGGTTACTGGTCCTTTTTCAATGCCATACCTTTTCAAGATTTACTTTCCCGATTTTCATTGTTCTTATGCTTCACTCAGACTTCCTACTATTACTACTACTGTAATGTATGTTGATCTTTTGTGTTATATTTTATTAATCTTTTCACATTAATGCAGGATTTATGGAGGTTTTATCCTGGTGTGTGGTTTTTAGACTCAGAGGGCAGTCACTGGCTACATGATGTATTTGAGGTCAAGAAAATAGAGAAATATCACTTCATCCTACATAAAACAAAACAAAACAAAACAAAAACAAAACACACACACACACACACACACACACACTGCCAAGAAGAGATGTAATAGACTTCATAAACTTGATACATTCTACCAAAAAAATGATACTGTAATACATATTAGATTTGAAATACTAAACCCTACCTTATCTTCCAGCTTTAATATTTTAAAAGAGCAACATGTGAATCTGATTTGTACAAATATAATATAAAATAAATTATATTATTTAAATAAATTGTTATATATATTATTATGTCTATATGTAAATACAAGTAATTTAGCATTCATAATTGTTTTATAGCAATTTCTCCCTTAGTTGATAACTTTTGTTTTCATGTTGTACATGGGGTACAAATCTTGGATAGAAAGATGTTAGATATTTGAACTCATGTGCTCCATTTTTTCTAACATTGTTGTTTTAAACCAATTTTATCCACAGATTGAACTTTTTAATTTCTTCCTGTAAGTAAACAAGTATTTATTATTAAATATCGTTCTTATTATATCTAAGCATAAAGTAAACGAGGAAAGAGCCCTAAAAAACCTTATTACTCCTTCTTTGTGTAACTCAAAGTGGCTGCATTTATGTACCTCCCGATGTCTACATAGACCTTAACTCTGAGTAGACTCAAAACATACACAGGGATTTCAGAAACTAGTAAGTGACCAAGAACATGAAAAGATAATGAAAGTCATCTTGAGACCTTTAAACACACTGCCTTTTACCACAAACATATGAATTTACTGGCTGATGGTAAAAACAGCTGAAATGGCCATTAGCCTCACAGTTAAAATGCAGTCTGCATATATCTATGTGGCAAATCCTTTTTTTTTCAATCCCAAGAAGTTTAGCTACCATTTATGAAGTCAATTTCTTACAGAACATGTTTGGTGGTTCCCCAAAGTATTTAAATGATTTGTTTGTTTGTTTGTTTAAAGGCGAACATTGGGGATGCCTGGGTGGCTCAGTCGATTCAAGGAGAACACTGTAGCTTTAAACAATTATGTTGAAAGGTTAAGCCATACTCCTTTAATAACTGAAGGGCAACCCTCCTTCAGTGCCCTGCTTGGGTGTTCTATTTAATAGACACAACAACAGGGCTTTGCAGGGAGGAAGGTGAGCTAATTTCCCCTTGTAAAGAACCTCCGTGCAAACCTCGGTGGGCTTTGTGACCATGGGGAAGGTGAATCACTCTCACACCCAGTTCAGTCAGAATCGTTTAAATATGGAATTCTTTTAAGCTAAATATTGAAGATTTTTGTTTAGTCAGACACAATTTAAATTAAGCTTAACAAATACCTTAAAAGGAGTTATATTCTTACTTTTACCCAGGTAGTACATAATCTCTAACCCTTGAACTGTAGATTTTCTTAAGGAAGAATGTTCTTCCTACTTACGGTCATAGATTTGGCCCCAATGCTTTTATGCAAGTGAAACTATTACTACTCACAGCCCCAAAGTCTGTCTTAACATTTATTTATTTGATCTGTTTCCTTTCCACCAGAAGAGTTTTTCCATCCTTTTTGGTTATCAGTTCAAGATGAATCTATTTTGGAGATTTGTTCCCATAACAAAAATGAGGTGATTTAACCTTGGCCAAGAGCTTAAGCATTTTGAAGAGGAAGATGTACAAGTCAAACAATTCAATGAAACTACCCTCTGGGGACACAGCTCTTTTTGATACACTGAAAGGGTTCATCAGTTCTTCTGAATTTCTATGGGAGATCTGTGGGCAGAACTAAACCAGGAAATGGTCGTCTCTAGACTCTGAAAATACCAGGGGACAACATTTAACACTTTCCACTATGTCATTGTGCTGACCCTTGGGCTCTGCTTTTATCTTCCCTAAATAAATCACTCCACTGTGGTTTTAATCCAGAAAAATTATGTTGCAGGGAGTGCAAAGATTTGGGAAGGAGCAAACCAAAATTTACATGAAATTAGCTATCCTTTAGCGCAAAATAATTTTTTTCTGTGTAATTCAAAGCCCAGTTTTGTTTTTTTTTTAAGTTATCCTAAGGAGAGTAGACAAAGGTTTTTATAAAAATGTTTAAAAATCCTAAATTCATTTATTAATTTTATCAGAAGAATTAGTCAATTTACTTTAAGTAATGATTGCCTCTGTCAAACACCGCCTAACGTCCCCTTAATCACTTAAAAATTAGTTTCACTTCTTTTGAAGGCCCCATTTTTCCTTTCCTTGGTGCTGTGATGGAAATCAAACAGAGCTGATATTTTCTTAGAATAATAAGCAGTTTTTAAAAACTTTAAGTGGTTTTGTGACTGCAGTGACTTGCCGACTATTATAGTTTACACTGATGCGTCCAGAAACTGAGTGTGTTACTCTTAGAATGGTGCAGACTATTTTAAAGTTGAACATCTATTGGACAGAATGGTTATTTCCAGGGAGGCTAGTCACATAAAAACATATTAAATAGAGTCATAAATAGTCATAGAGGAATCTAGTTGAACTTGACAGATTTTAATAACTTAATAGTGAGAATGGCGTGAATGCAGCAAACCGGGAGCCTTTCACAAAACTACTTTGCTCAACAGCAGAGAAGGAAATGGAGGGACGGCAGAAAATGCAAGATGAGACTTGCATGCAAACATGTGATGTGTGATTTAAATTCGTTTAAGTGATTGTAGGGTTGAGCCTCTGGGCTTACTTCTTACCCACACCTCTAATAAGTTAGATACCGTTTCATGGTCCATGTCAGTGTAACTTGCTAACAGAAACAAAGCAAAGTTACTGATTTGGGGAGCTTAATATGTACAAACAAAGTTTTCATCATTTCAGCAAGTGTTTTTGAGAGACTTAAAATGGGTTTCATGTTTTACAAATAATTTTTGTAAGGTAAGAATATCAGCTGCGGAACATATAAACCGCAACTAAAATTTAAAATTATACTTGTCCAGGGGCACCTGGGTGGCTCAGTGGGTTAAGCCTCTGCCTTCAGCTCAGGTCATGATCTCAGGGTCCTGGGACCAAGCCCTGCATCTGGCTCTCTGCTCAGCCGGGAGCCTGCTTCCTCCTCTCTCTCTCTGCCTGCCTTTCTACCTACTTCTCTGCCTGCTTGTGATCTCTCTCTCTCTGTCAAACAAATAAAGAAAATCTTATAATAAATAAATAAATCAAAAACTTAAAATAAATAAATAAATAAATAAATAAATAAAATTACACTTGCCCGACCTATTTATTTTTCCTTTCTTCTTTTTTCCCCTCTTCTCTAAATTTCTACCTGAGTCAGTGGAAAGTCACCTCTGGTGCACAAATTCAGACTGAGATACAGTAAAGACGTGACAATATTTTTTTTAGTCCAACAGGAGAAAAATCGCTGTTTTATCACTGTGAAGATTGGACTGGTTTGAAATGTTTATTATTGGATTGTTAATTAAGTATATAAATCAATTCATTTTTCCATCAATACCTTCTACACAGTGCAATGTCAGAGGCTGCGAGCAAAATGGAGAGAACATTGACATTCTGAGTATGGGGGTTGGTGCAAATAGTCTAATATAATTCAGTGATTTTTCCACTCATCAGTCTGATTGGCACAAGGCATACACCTCCCGGTCAGGAGTGGTAAAAATCTGAGATGGGCAGACTGACATGGACCACCTGCTCTAAACTCCCATTTTAGAGTCAAGGAAAGGGGCTGGAAAAGGCTGTATGTCCCAGGATAAACAGTTGGGTGAAAATATGCTGGTTGGTCCTCAATGCTCAGTCCCCTTCTGTATGAATCATGTTCAAGTACTTCCAAATACTTCTGCAAAATTTTTGTCTCATCAAATACTTCTACTTCAAATAGATTTTAAGAAAGGAAAGTAGTAAGTCATGATTTCACGGCGGTTATTCCCAGTTTTAGGGGACCCGCTGCTTAGCATGACAGAGAGTGGTCACGCGAACTTGGTAAATTGCAGATTTAGACCTTTTAACACAGAGAATGGCCAAAACGCCAAAGAAATAAACTAGATCCTCAGCCTGCACTTGAATAGACAGCAATATACGGCCAAGTTGAGACCTGATTGGTAGGAACAGAGCTCCCAAGAACCTGTTCAGGAAGAAAGGCAGCACCACGTATCAGCCTCCTCGATGCAATGACAGAGAGTGCACCAGAATAGCTGAGAGCACATGCACCAACTCCAAAACTCTACTGAAGGGACAACTAGTTCAGCCCATGGAGGGGCATCACTTAGCATTTTATATCAGTGTTGTCCCATAACATATAAGGAGTTTCATCCTCATGACCTGCCAATATTAAAATTCTCACATTTCTTTTTTCTGTTTCTTACAACTGAAATGAAACCAAACACAATAATTTAAGAAGAAACCAGTTTAACCTTCTCTGTCAGCAGGAGCAGATTCTAACTATGCCTATCTCTTCCACCACTTCTTCAAGTGAGGGGCGGAATTTAGAATTTAATATCTTCTATACATTTAAAATTTTATATTTAGAATTATAGCTCATGTAATCTTGGCAAATGTTATGAGTAGAAAACAGAAAATGTCTCATTGGTATGCCCGGTTTCTCAGACAACCCAGTCAGGCGCTTGGGACCATAAACTCCTTTTCCTTATATGAATGATATTTCTGTAATAGTAACACCAAACATATGTATCGAAACCCTACTACTAAATCCTACACTACTTCCATATCTTCAGAGTGAACTGGGTGCACTTTCACATTGGGAGGTTAGTGGATTTAGGATTTCTCTTAAAGAACATATTTCAAGTTTTTGGAAGAATTCCACAAAGTAAGGGGAAAAGGAAATTCAATGACAATTTTAGTTTTGTAAAAATGCTATTTGGGATTGAGTAGCAGATTGAAAATTAGAATTTCCAAAGTGATAAACCAGCAGGGGGAAATATTTGCTAGAGTTTAAAAGGACTGTGTACGGTACTTACACTGAACTGCCAGGGGCTGCAGAGTTGGTATCCTGAGTCCTCCTGATGACCAATGAAGCCTCCTTCATGAAGTATAAAGACATCATTCTTAATTTGAAAACCGTGGGCAGACACAGAAGCACAGGGCCAATTTCTCCAGCACTAATTCTAGAGTCTTGGCCACTGAAGACTAATGGTGGTTCTCTTTCAGAAAGCATATATTTTCACTCACAGCTAAAATATTAAAATATCTTAGCTGATCAGTGAAGTGAGATTAACAGTTTCTTTTTTGAATCATCAGATCGAGGTGTATAAGGCAGAGAGCTTGTAGGGGTTGTTCAGAAGAACTTGCTAGGGAACTCACCTCCCAGAATTTAAAAAAAAAAAAAAAATGGCGTTGATATACCATCTTGATCTAAAACACTTATTTGCAAAACCTAGTCCTGATATAGGAAGAAAACAATAGCAGTAATCACTAAAACTGATGTGTTATGTTTCTCTCCCCTGAAGTTGGGGACAAACTTTGCAGCATGACGCCACTTTGGAATTGATTATCTTCTCGGTTCTGTCAACAGCAGAGAACTTAGTCTCACCAACTTCATGTGGTTTAGGTCATGCACCCACGGACAGTATGAGAACAAAGCAAAGAGGAATGGCTCTAGGGAGGACCTGGGGAGGCAGCTATTTGTCCAGAATCTTCTCTCTGCTCTTAATGCATCAATGAATAAGCACAGCAAATCTCTGTTCCCTTATACAAATAGTATGGTTGGGTGTGGGTATTAGAGGGAACCCCCGTTTTTGGTTTCCAGTAGCTAATTCTCCTTCACCCAGATGAGGGAGAGAACTGGCTGTCAATTTTAAGTGTCCACAGTGTTTATCCTTAGACAGTAGAAAGAGGTCTGCATATAAGATTTACTTAGAATGATAGAGTAGAAAATAATTTCTGACATAGCAAAATACTCCTTGCAGTTCAGGACCATGCCGGTACTCACATTCTTTCCATCTGTATCACTCTCTTTTCTCACTTTTCCACCTTTTTAAGAAACACCCCCTATTTTTTCCTGATTAGCTCAATGGAAATAGAGTAATTTTTTTTTCCCCTGAAGAGATACATGTATGTATGGGATTTACGTAATGATTTCCCAAGGAAAAAATGTGTATTTTAAAAGTACAAAGGATTGGGGCGCCTGGGTGGCTCAGCGGGTTAAAGCCTCTGCCTTCGGCTCAGGTCATGGTCTCAGGGTCCTGGGATCAAGGCCCGCTTCGGGCTCTCTGCTCAGCAGGGAGCCTGCTTCCCCCTCTCTCTCCACCTGCCTCTCTGCCTACTTGTGATCTCTCTCTCTCTCTGTCAAATAAAAAATATCTTTAAAAAAATTTTTTTTTAAAGTACAAAGGATGGACCACACTTTTCAAAAAATATAGTCATTCTTCTCGCTACAACAGTGAGAGATAAGGAGGGAGGATCTGTCATTCTTAAATTAAAGACTATTAAACTAAGATATATGAGAAAGATGACAGGATGTGCTACTTTTTTTCAGGCCAGAAATTGCAGAACCACATGTAATCTGTGTCTCACTCCAGCAACACTCTCTACCCTGGTAATGACTCCCTTGTGCAAAGCAGACCCCGTTCAAGGGCAGCGTGGGCCTGAAGAACCAGAAAATGAACATCAGACTTTTTAATAATTAAGACTTGTATATTGTGGTTCAGGTTTGTTACCTTAATTCCAGGAATTTGGCATCAGAGAAATGTTAAGGAGACGCTTTCAATTTTAAAAACTTCTCTCCATGCCTGATACAAATGCAAATTCCTTGCTCATTACATTCTATCAGCCTTTTTCAACAAGTTTACCAAAGCAAAAACATTTTCTGGCAGAAAGACAGCTTACCTGCCAAGCTTGACATTTCTATAACCAAATCAATATTTCAATAGCCTCCAACTATAAATCTGATGTTGATTTGAATTCTAGAAAGTAATGAATGATCCAATTAGAAAATAAACAAAAAAGTAAAAAAAAAAAAAATAATTAGAGTGTTTATTCTTCCCTGATGATAAGGAAGACTTGACAAGATAGAATGCTGTTCCCAGCAAGGCTTGTTCTATAGGTGTAATTGATCTTGGAAGTTAAAGGTTTGTGTGCATGAGGAGTTAAATATATTGCTTTGATAGAGCTGTTAAGTGGCAGCTTATCCACCCACAGCTTATTACTCCTTTGTGTCTAAGGTGTGCAAAATGTTCTGCTAGGCAAGATATATTTATAAATGAGCATGGACATGATAACAAAAGACTCAGCAGAGTCTCTCTCATGTGGTAGAACCCATTAACTGTCTGTTGAGTGAATACTAAATGCCACTGAATTTCTTTTTTGCAAGTTTCTCTTCTCTTTGGAGAGTCAAGAATTGGTAAACATTTAGGCCCATCTGAATGCTGTACTTCACTCAAAACTTGCCCATTCAATTCTACCGATTCTTTCTTTTATCTGTCCATCCATCCACTCACTCATTTATTTATTCACTCAATGCTTTTTATAACTAATATGATCATCATTCTTTGGAATATACAAATATAAGACAGAAACTATGATTCCAAAGGGCTTAGTCTATTAAAAAGAATTATATAATGAGGAAGTGGAGATGTAACATGGGGGGTTTGGGGGGTAGGAAAAGAAATGAAACAAGATGGGATCTGGAGGGAGACAAACCATAAGAGACTCTTAATCTCACAAAACAAACTGAGGGTGGTGGGGGCGGGCGGTCGGGAGATGGTGGTTGGGTTATGGACATTGGGGAGGGTATTTGCTATGGTGAGTGCAGTGAAGTGTGTAAACCTGTCAATTCACAGACCTGTACCCCTGGGGCTAATAATACATTATATATTTATTAAAAAAAATTATTTTTAAAACTTACATTGTGCACTTTACATAAATACAATTGATTATGTGTGAATTATACTCAATGAAGCTCATGTTAAAATACTCCATAAATACAATTGATTATGTGTGAATTATACTCAATGAAGCTCATGTTAAAATACTCAAAAAAAGAACTATATATATATATGGAGAGAGAGAGAGAGAGAGAATTCTCAAATATATGAAGTACATATATTTTGCTATATATAAATATATATTTATATGGGTTTATTCATTTTATATTTATATTTACTTAATAATTTAATCTAATTTAATTTAATTTAAATAAATTATAAATTATATTATATAATTTATATTATATTATATAAATAAATTATATTAAATTAATTTAATAATTTAATTTAAAGTTTTAATAATTATATATTATTTAATTTATATTTCTATTTACCTATTTATATATATGTTTTATATATGTATCACTTATCCTTAGTGATTTCATATCCTTAGTGATTTCATATTCATATATATGTATACATATATACACATACATATACCATATGTATATATGTAGGAGGCATATTTGAAATCACTAAGGATAAAGTCCTAAATATTCAGCAGAGATGCACAATGCACTCTGTGCATCTATTCATTCCTGTAGGATAAACCATCCATTCCTATAGAAAAGCTGACCCCAGATGATTCAGTAAAATTTTGTCAGGCTGAGGAAGTAAGGCTCTGAATCACAGGTTTGGAGAAAAGCATCAGACAAAATGGGTCCTGAGTGTACAGGTCATAATTTTGTGCCCTAGTTTACCTGAAACATTGAGGAAAACAAATATTACAAATTAGAGGCCATAAAGGCTGGGTGAGAGATATTTATTCTGCAGACCGTGAGGTTTTGAGCAGATATTCAGAACCTCATACTTTGAAGGT
Organism: Mustela erminea; assembly: GCF_009829155.1. NCBI lineage: Eukaryota > Metazoa > Chordata > Mammalia > Carnivora > Mustelidae > Mustela > Mustela erminea. The sequence goes on along the minus strand of NC_045619.1, from coordinate 137,607,398 downwards.
TTGCTCAAGGAGAAATGTATTTTAAGTGACACCAGGAAGTAGTTGAAACTGGAAGGTCAATGAAGACTCCTAGAAAAACCAAAGTCGAGATGTTGAGAGGTCTGCACTGTTGAAGTTACAGGGCATGTATGAAAAAGATAGATGTAGGAAGTAACTTTTGAGATAGAATTATAATGTCTTTAATTTATTCAACACCTCTGATTTTCAACCTCCTTCTCAGGACTATACAAGGCGTTATGAGCATTTATATAAATAAAAAAACATCATATATGTATATATTACATATGGTATATACAACATATATACCATAGTAGTATTCTTATGGAGCTCAGAATTTATATTTTTTATCTATAGACTAGCAAAATAATAATTGCATGAATTAAAGGAGAAAATAATATCAAAGATATGTCTCAGGGTTCAAATCTGGGTAAAGAAAGTGATTTCCAACAGCCTAGTGGAAAGAGCATACAGGCTCTGGAGGCAGAACCACCTGGATGGAAGTCCCAGCTCTGTCTCCCGTTAGCTGTGTCACTTTGGAGTGGCTTGAACTTAATCTTCCTCAAGTTTCAGTTTCCATTTCTATACATCAAGAACCATTATGCGCCTTTACTGTCTGTGGTCAGAATTAAGTGAGACAAAGGAAAGTGCTTACAATAGTTGCTGGCTAAGGAGTAATTACCATTAAGATTGGTCTTAAAAAAGTAAAATTAGTGGCATAATTTGTAGCACAGATTGTGAGTTCAATTTTATCCATATGCAAAAACAAAACAAAACAAAAACAAAAAAACAGTGAGAAATGTCGATCCAAAGAACAAAGAATCCAGGCGCTAGTCGAAAAGGAAAGTGGATTGAGCCTCCCAAGGGTCAAAGGCAAGGAGCAAAGCCACGGACAGACGGAGCCATGAGAAATTCCTGAACTTAAGAGGTATAAGAAAGAGCCAAAAAAGGAGTGAAGGAACTGATAAATAGGACAGACGTGTATTTTTCATTTTCTTTTTTCATTAAATTAAAATCATTTGCTTCATTTAAGAAAAATATATAAATCTTAGTTTCAAGAAGCTTCATATCTATCTTCATCACGGTTCAGGTTGGCTTTCTTAAGAATCCTATTTGATACGAGCACTTTTTGTTGTGCTAAGCTACGGAATTTCTCCTCTATCAGGGCTGTTTCCGGGTAGGACCATGTGATTGTCTAGAGCCTCACGGAAGTGCTGTTAGAGAACCTAATTGTTAACTTCACTAACTTTACTCAAGAAAATGGTTCTCGAAGAGTTCAAGGCTGTGATGTAAGACAACCTGCCTTTACCACTCTGCTTTTGTTATTTGTGAAAATTTCCATCTATGAATAATAACCAGCAAAGATGTAACAAAGTGTAAAGAGAGGTGTCTGGATGATCTAATAATTTATTTGTTTTCCCATTATTATAGCTAAATCAGTGTTAGAAATCTCAGTATGACAATTTGGGGCCCCAAGTGTCATCAAAGAAAAAGTATTCACACTCTCAAAATGAAGTTCTCAGAATACGAGCTCCAGAAAGCAAGCCGGGTTTAATTAAGCCTTTCAGTATACAGCTAGCGAACGGATTTTAAGAACTCAATCTGCTCAAATCATAGGGTTGCAATTAATTTCAAATTTTTTACGCTAACTTTTCTTTTTTTCTTTCCAAGTAGGCACTCTAGAATCTATAGTGTTTGGAGTAATAAAAACAGGAGGTATCTACTTTAGGAGTTCATTAAAGGTAGGAACTACATAAATAACCCACACCCAGTTTCCTCTCTCAAACACAGTCACTTATGAGAGACAACATGACAGGGACATAAAGAACACTGCTAAGCTAAGATGACAGAGAAGTATCTCCTGGCACACACAAAAAGATTTAAGTTTTTCTCTGTGTATTTCCAATATAGCATGATTTATATTAGGAATATATTTTTTCTTTTGTCAGAGTTTCCAGGTTAAATAATTTAAAGAAAATAATAGCAAGACTTTTGAATAAGTACTATGATACAAGAAATGTAACTTATGGCTCAGAGATGGGGGGTTATCCTCCGTTTTTTCCAGTGTTTATGAACCTCCTGTTGCTTTTAAAGAGACACAAAGACACAGGTAGTTCTTTTAACAGAGAGTGAAATGAAATGGTAACTGAAATAAGGTAGCCAGCTCAAGAAAATCCTCAAAGGAAAGATGAAGAAAATAAAAAATATTTCTTAAGGAATTAAGCTCCTGACATATCTTGAGTTGTTGAAGCAAGCTGACTTCTCTTCATGGTCAAGTAAAAATGAATTCATTTGAAGCAATTCTTCCAGGGAAGAATGATTTTAAAAGGACACCACGGAACAGACAGCAGCCACTTATAAGGTGTTGATTACTACTACAGGAGTTGAAAATCCTTAAGACCTACTGTATTTCTGTTTCCTTCAATCATACGTGGGAAAACAATAAAACCACTGCTTAAAAGAACACTTCAGAATCATTGATGAACACTCTTCCTTCCTCAGTGCTGGAGTCTACTGTGTATTACCAAAGGACAAAGCACTTACTTCACATAGTACTCTGTCCAACATCCAGTCCCGAAAGCTGTGGGACTTGCTAAAAAATGACTAGAGACTGAAATGAATTAAGTAAGGATCATATGGTAATTTGGTCATTTTAGCAAAACATGGAATCCTATGGATTTGGGGTTAAATTCTAGTTTTTTGGGGATGCCTGGGTGTCTCAGTTGGTTGAGCATCTGACTCTTGATTTGGGTTCAGGTTATGATCTCAGGGTTGTCAGATCAAACCCCGTGTCGGGCTCTGTGCTCAGCACGTGGTCTGCTTGATTCTCTCTCCCTCTGCTCCCCTCACCAACTGCCCCCCACTCTGCTGGCTCGTGCATGCTCTCTCTCTCATTCTCTCTAATAAATAAATATTAAAAACAAAACAAAACAAAACTCTAGTGCTTTGCCTTTTTTGTAGCTACTTGACCTTTGAGGTGAAGTTGATCTTATGGAAAGTCGTAAGGATTAATGGAGGTGATGTCTGTGGTACCCAACGCCATAGAGAACACTCAGCATGGAATATTTACAGGCATTGCTTGAGCTCCTGTTCTCTTGCTTTGTATAGGATTCTGTTTTGTGGAATTACAGCAAGGGGCAATTGTACTAAGTTTTATTTCTACAAAAATATGCATGCATGAACGAAAGTCTATTATTGACTCAAGTGTCATCATAATAGGACCATGAAGTAGATTTTCTATGGTTAAAAACACTGCTTTTAAAACTATGGAAAGTCATAAATGAGTCATGGCAACCTTTTGACAAAAGCACAGATTATACAGAAATGTATGATTCATCTGTGCTTTCCTTAAACTTTTACCTGGAGGTTGTAATGACTTGCGCATCTCCTTCTAGGATTATTAGAGTATAAGCTTTAACTATGAAATCTATGTTCAAACTAGGGAACGACATCTAATATAAGATCCTCGACTTTAAATTGAAATGAAACCTATTTATTACAGTTTCCCTATTTTACACAATTTCTATTAAAAAAAAGTGTATTTTATGATCTGAAAAGGATTAAAGATAGCAAAAGTTATTACTTACAATACTAAAATTTCTTACAATAAATTACCTGTAATAAGAGAGTTAGAGAATATTTGGCAAAGAATATACATATTTATGATATTTAGAAAAAAAAATGTTTCTCTCATCCCCTCATTCTACCCCTTCAACACATACAAGGGAAAATGGGTATCATTTAGGATGAACATTTGTGAGCTTTTCTTAAAAAATTAGAAAAACAGGGAAAATTTCATCTATTTTTTCCCTCTGTTTTGGGAAAAGTTACCATAAATAAACTGACACACGCATCATCTGTCATTTGTGTGAATAGATTTATAGGGTAAGTATCTGGAAGTGTGAGTGCTGAGTCACTGGATTAAAAACTTTAAATATTAAAAGAAAGGCAAATTTCTCTTAAACGTACCACTAATTGATGCTGCCACCAAAGGCGTATGAGCATAAACATTTCACCACATCCTTACCAGCACTCGATATTATCAACCATTTTAATCTTTGCCAATCTGATTAGCAAAATTGGCATTTTGCTGCCTCAATATGTATTCATTCTTTAATCATGAATTAGGTTTAAACTTTGCTCACATAATTATTAACACTTTGTGTATCTTTTCTTTTTTTTTTTTTAATTTTGCCAGCTCAAGTAATTTGGCATTGTTCATGATCTAATGTCATTCTCCTAATAATCTTACAATATAGGACATTTTACAAAAAAAGAAATCTAGGGGGTGGCCTGACTCACTCAGATGACAGAGCATGTGATTCTTGATCTCAGGGTTCTAAGTTCAAGCCCAACATTGGGCATAGAGATTACTTTAAACACACACACACACACAAGGAAATATTAAAAAAAAGAAACCCATAGCTAATAAATACTTAATATCATTCCCAGTATGACCAGACAGATTAATGGCAGAAGTGAAGTTTACACAGCAGCTTTCCTAACACCAAATGAATTGTCCAAACCACACAGCTATATTGAGTCCATCTCCTGTTTACAGAGAGAATCATGTGGCTTTTTCAATTTTATTCATACTGTAACATCTCAAGCATTCAGATATTTAGTCAGAAAGTATAAGCACCTAATATGTGCCTGGTATGGTTAGTTCTATACAGTTTCTATACTAACAGCAATAAATGTGAGTTTCTATACCTATAGCAATAAAAGATTTATAATTAATAAATTAAGTATATTAATGAACATCTATTTACAAGTAGTATTTAATTATAAATATGACAAGTACAGCAAGGGCAAATTACAGTGTACTGTGTGTATGAATAATAGAGGGCTGACTGATGTCATATTTCGAAAGCTTTGCATGAACATAATCAGGGTGTATAATTTGTAGAAAATACTTTGGAAGAAGAAAGGCAGATAGCAAATGTTACAATGAAAATGTCTCAGGAATTACATTTATCCTTACAAAAATAAATTTATTTAAAACTTTTAATTTGGCTTAAAAACTAATCTCTTAAAAAACGTACAGACTTACTGACCACTTGGAAACATTTTTTTCCCCTGAAATTTAACTTCTCCAAGAAGCAGGAAAGAGCAGGTGGGAGGACTGAGACTGCAGGTGAGTGGAGAGAGTGAACGTGCATATTTCGGAAATCCTGGGAAGGCGACAGATGAAGAGGCTGTTACAGGAGAAATAAACTCTGGACGGACAAGGAAAAATCCAGACCTCTCTTCTCATTCGTCTTTGCAATTAATACCTTACCTCTGCAGGTATTTTTTTGGAGAAATTAACTGGGTCAGTAGTACAGGACCTTAACTGATGGAGTTAACCAAACCAGAAAATAGAACGCTGGTGAGCTTCAGCATTCGGAACAGCTCTGTATATACTGAATACAGCTTCATCAACCATAAAAAAGAGGAACTGGGAGCGCCTGGGTGGCTCAGTGGGTTAAGCCGCTGCCTTCGGCTCAGATCATGATCGCAGGGTCCTGGGATCGAATCCCGCATCGGGCTCTCTGCTCAGCGGGGAGCCTGCTTCCCTCTCTCTCTCTCTCTCTGCCTGCCTCTCCATCTACTTGTGGTTTCTCTCTGTCAAATAAATAAATAAATAAATAAATAAATAAAATCTTTAAAAAAAAAAAAAAAGGAGGAACTGTTTAATACCATAGGACACCAATGGAAAGAAATTTATGATATATTAGTTGAATCACATGAACTTGTCAGTGTTTGACCATTTTAATTCATAAAAACTGCAATTTTGTATGGTTTAAGTATGAATGCAATACATGTATGGCAAGGTTAAGTGCTTTTCCTTTGGATTTACTCACAGGTGACTGAGCCTTGTCGACAGGTGATGTGTTGCTTTTCATGTACCCACTTCTGCCATTTACACATGTGAAAAATGTAAGAGAGATTCAAGGAAAAAAAAAGATGCATAAAAGAGATAAAAATGCAAATATCTTAGAAACCCTTGTCATCAGGTATTAAATACTCAAGTCACAAAATGTATACATTCCTTTCCCACAATTCATCTCTTGCAAACAGCTGAGATGTAATGAACCAAGGAGATAAGCAAGTATTAGTTGTTGCTCAAAAGGCAGCATCTTGTAGTTTTGCTTTTTGGTTTTTTTTTATGTTTAATTTTTGGTTTTATTCCTCAAAAATAGTTCACTGGAAGAAAAAATAAAAAAGTATAAGAAAAGGAAAAAATATTAAAATATTCATAACTTTACTTGATCTATATTATAAATAAGGTACATATATGTGTATATATGTGAGACATAGATGTATATAAATATGTGTGTGTGTGTGTGTGTGTGTGTGTGTGTGTATAACTATACATTCAGATACCTTTATTTTTGTCTTAGAAGTGCTACATGGTGGGTTGCCTGGGTGGCTCAGTGGGTTAAAGACTCTCCCTTCAGTTCAGGTTATGGTCTCAGGGTCCTGGGATCGAGCCCTGTGTCAGGCTCTCTGTCAGCGGGGAGCCTGCTTCCCCCTTTCTCTCTGCCTGCCTCTCTGCCTACTTGTGATGTCTCTCTCTGTCAAAAAAAAAAAAAAAGTGCTACATGGTTTAAATTATCATTAACTTAGATACTACCCTTTCATTTTATGGTAACAGAGATAGCTTAGAATGCTCCCAGACAATGGAAACTAAAAAATAATTTAATAATGTTATTTACTTATAACATTTTTTTTTGAAGATTTTATTTATTTATTTGACAGAGAGAGACAGCGAGAGAGGAAACACAAGCAGGGCGAGTGGGAGAAACAGGCTTTCCACTGAGCAGGTAGCCCAATGCGGGCTCGATCCCAGGACCCTGACATCATGACCTGAGCCAAAGGCAGATGTTTAAGGACTGAGCCACCCAAGCATCCCTCTTACAGTACATTTTTATTGGAGTACAGGTAAAAGTTGTTGAAGTCCATCAGCAAGAAAATGATCTGAAGACAAATATTACTTCTGCAAGACCAGACATGGAAGAACCATTTAAACCATGAGAACACAGATCTCTAGAAAGGATAATTATTATAGACTTTAAGAACAACCTAATGTGAACTAGCTACTGATCTCTCACCTTATGCCAAGGACTATTCCAGGTGCTATGACATGAGACAAAGTCCTTGCTTTAACACAGCTTAATTAGTTGCCAATGTATTTTCCCATTTTACTAAACTTAAAAAGAGATCCCTTCTTTCTTGCTTTGGTATATTCCAATGCAGCATAGCTTCTCTACCACACAAATAAAATAAGGAAATATTTGCAAAGGTTTACTGTCAAGGCATGAAAGACCAGACATAAAGTAGAAGAATAGAAGATGATCCAAATAATAAAGTAGAGGGTCAGAAAAAATACCTATTAGAAGTTTTGATCTCACTAACATTCAGACTTTTAAAAATGTATCAGATTTGATATTATACAGTAGCACACTTAAACATAATAGTTTTCCAGCAAATGAATATTTCAATTTTTACAGATCTCCAGATAGTTAATTTATTACACAATTAATTACAAAAATCAATTACTTTATTACAAAATTAATTTATTACACAACTAATTTGCCTGGAGTGCTTAGATGAAAAATTATCTTTTAAAAATTTTTTTAATTAGGGGGTGCCTCGGTGGCTCAGTGGGTTAAGCCACTGTCTTCGGCTCAGGTAATGATCTCAGGGTCCTGGGATCGAGTCCCATATCGGGCTCTCTGCTCAGCAGGGGGCCTGCTTCCCTTCCTCTCTCTCTCTCTGCCTCTCTGCCTACTTGTGATCTCTGTCAAATAAATAAATAAAATCTTTAAAAAAAATTTTTTAATTAAAAAATAAAACTAAACTAATGACTACTATAAAATCTATTCAGAGAATGCCCCATAAGGAGACAAAAATGTCTGAGGGTGGGGTAAGAGTGATGGTATCAGAGAGAATACTTTTTCCCAGAGCACTTAACAGAAGCCTCATAAAAACTTTATTCGTTAATGTTCCATTCTCGCTCCTTATACCAGGGAGTCACACATCCTAAATCTCAGAGTAGTTTTAGAAATATCACAAATTCAAGAAAAATACATAGAAAATGAGATTTTTGCCTCTTAAACTTTCTAATTCCACATGAGTTAGCAATTTTGATATCCAACCACAGTTATTGCTTATGCATTTATTGCATTTAGTTAGATCTTGGTATTAATTTTGGTTCTGCCAGTTATTGACTCTCACCTTCAGATAAGACACTGCACTTTATAAGGATACCGAAACCCTCTGACCTTTAAGCCCTTCATCTGTAAAGTAGAAATATCACCTACCTTCCTAGGTTGTTCTAAGAATTGAACCAAAGTGTAGCAAACGCTTACCAATGAATAAAAGTTACACGTGATTACTTCTTACATTTTTCTCCCTCATAAAGTACAGTTTGTTTATTTTCCCAACAGATTTTTAAATTTACAGTCCATGGGAAGATCTAATCAAAGTTTCTCCATGTAAGAATCAACTTCTCAGCTATAATTATATTTCCGGATTTATTTTAGCAATCTGTGGACATAATTTTTCCTTTTAGCATGTTAACATCTCAGACAAAATCCTATCCCATTCTGTGACAGTCAGACCTTCAAGGAAGTGTTTCTTTCCTTCATGTATCATATACACAAGAAACACTCAATGAAATGTGGCAGAAAATGAGAAGAACAACTTCTTAATAAGTGCCAATATCTTCTTCAAAGATGATTTTTTTTCAAAGTGACATATGATACCAACCTCTCTTAGTGAGTGACTATGCATGATTCATTTACAAGAAACTATATAATTGAGAGATTTGTTGTAATATAGAATAGACCTGAATCTTTTCTTTTCCAATTAGTCATCTATGATGATGTGTTGTCTCTGTTTCAATAGGACTTAACTATGTAAGTGTAAAATCATAAATTATAAAATGAAAAAACAAACATAGAGTCAGTGACTGCACAGGGGAGCTATCTGAATCTAAAATGAACTTAAAGCTCAGAAAACAGAGGTTCTAATTCTATCTCTGCTACACACTATTTTTGACTTTTGTGGTTTAGAAAAGAGATTCAAAAATTTCCCCCAACATGCTATCCAAAGTATATTTTTGACTGATTTCAAAAAATTAAGAGAAGAAATTTCTTTGCCTTTAGAAGGAAAATGGACATGACAAATCACCTTGGGCAGTTTATGGAAGATTTAAGAATTGGATGAAAGTTGACTTTTCTGCTAGTCTAGTTTTCTTTCTACAAAACCAAGTTGTCTTCCTGGAAATAACTGCTACACACATGGGATTAATTATATTTACTTTGATAATATTTGTGGAAAGCAAAGTCTAACTCCATGCATTATTTTTATTTTACAGGTTGAGGGAGAGTGATGCACAGGAAACAGTACCCAGAATGAAATGATTATTCACTGGTAGGGATGGAATCAAAACCAAAACCACCTTATTCAATAACCTCCCTAGATGGAGTCACTGAACAGAGAAATCCACAATAATAAAGTCAAAAGTTATCTGTGTCTTCTCAAAACAATCAAATGTAACAATTAAAATAATGTGTGTCTTGTTGCGTAGACTGTTGGACCTTGGGTATGTTCATTTAACGTTCTGGAATTTATTTCCAACATCTAAAAATAAAAAAGTTGGGCTAAATAACCTATCAGTTTCCTTCCATCTTTAATACTGGATAATTTAATCCATAATTAAGAAAAGTGTAATTTTAAATATTATAAAATTTCAGTATGAATATAATTATATCATTAATTCCTTGAGCCATGGTTAACTTATGCTAAAATTTAAAAATTGAAAAAATAAAAACAAGATTTTTTTATGTTTCAATTGTTTTTGTACCTCTGTTAACAATCAGTGCTCCAAATAATTGTGGAACCATTTCTTGACTTTCTATTCTATTCCACAGATTTATTTGCTCATCTTTACACCAAAAGCACACTGTCTTAATTACTGCAGCTTCATCAAAATTAAAACTTCTCTTTAAAAGATCCCATTAAAGAGGGGCGCCTGGGTGGCTCAGTGGGTTAAAGCCTCTGCCTTCGGCTCAGGTCATGATCCCAGCGTCCTGGGATCGAGCCCCGCATCAGGCTCTCTGCTCTGTGGAGAATCTGCTTCCTCCTCTCTCTGCCTGCCTCCCTGCCTGCTTGTGATCTCTCTCTCTCTGTCAAATAAATAAATAAATCTTTAAAAAAAAAAAAAAAAGATCCCATTAAAGAATAAAAACATAAGCTACAGATTTTGAGTAAATTTTTGCAAAGTATTTATCTGGTAAGGGTCTTGTATTCATAATATACAAGAATATCAAAATTTAATAAAAAGAAAACAAATAATTCAATATAAAATGGAGAAAAGATTTGAAAAGAAAATTCACCAAGGGGAAAAAAAATGTATAGATGTCAGAAAAGGAAATACATGAACAGCTGCTGAATAACAATTTTGGGTTTCTGGTTCAGCATGCAAGCAGTCTGAAGTTTATCACTCTATCCTAACAAGTGAAAACCTGAACCTAGTCACTAAGGATCCCTTCACCTTTGTGGATTTTAACCTCTAAGTGCTTGACCAGGTTCTCATAGAAGGTTGTGGAAAAATTCTCTCTTGCTTTCAGTGGGAAGAGGTGAGAAGTAACAATATGAAATATACTACAGCATCTTCTCTTAGCAAGACCTGTCCTCAGGAGAAACTATTTTACCAGAACCTAACCTATCTGGGGGAAGGAAAGTATACAACTCCAAGATTCTCCATTATGACTCCTATAAAGGGGAAAAAACAACTGAGAAACAACTCAGAAACACTGAGTCAAGTTCACTATCCAGGAGTTTAGGCTCACCAGAAGACTAAGTCTAATCAGAGGACTATAGAAAATTACTCCCCACACTTCACCGCTACACTATTAAAGGCCTGGTTCCTTCAGTCCTTTTATCCCGTACATTACATATAACTTTTGGCAAAGAATTATAAGGCATATTAAAAGTAAAAAACACAGTTTGAAGAGACTGAACAAACATCAAAACCAGGGTCAGATATGTCAGGTAGGTAACAATTACCACTTTAAATGTCTATAATTCATATGTCAAGAATTGTAATTGAAAAAGTAGACAAGAGTAAAAAACAGATGGATAACGTAAAAAGAGATAGAACTCTAAGAATGAATCAGTTAGAAATGTTAGAGATCAAAAACAGTGAAACAGAAATGAAGAATGCCTTGATAGGCTCATTAGGAGACTGGACACTGCTGAGGAAAGCATCCCCGAGCTTGATATATGACAACAGAAATGTCCATAACTGAAAAGCAAAGAGGAAAAAAGAGAGAGAGAGACAGAGAGACTAAAACAGAAAAATAAGCAAACAATAAACTGTGGGAAACAGGAACTGTGGGAAAACCACAAGAGATATATTTACATTTACATATCAAAAGAAGAAGGTGAAAAAGGAGCAAACAATATTGGAAGCAACAAGGAATGAAGAATTCCCCCAAATCTAATGTCAGTCACCAAACCACAGGTCCTGGGAGGTCAGAGAACACCAAGCAGGATATATGCTAAAATCAGCCATACCTAAACATATACTATTCAAACTTCAGAAAAGCAAATAAGAAGAAAATCTTGAATAAAGCCAAAGGGAATGGTAATCTTATTTACAGAGTAGTAAAGATAAGAATTATATCTGACTTCTCCTCAGAAACTAAGCAAGGAAGGAGAGATAGAAGTGAAATTGTTTCGGTATTGAGAGAAAAGAGACACCAACCTAGAATCCTATACCCTGCAAAATTATCTTTCAAAAAAGGAGAAGAAATAGACATTTTCAAAGGGACAAAAATTGAAGGAACTTGTTGCCGGTAAACCTACCTTGCAGAAATATTAAAAGAAGTTCTTCAGAGAGAAAGAAAATGATATAGGGCAGAAACTTGGACCTATGTAAAGAAAGGAAGAGTATTGAAGAAAGATTAAGTGAAGATAAAGTGAAAGTTTGTTTTCTTGTACTAATTGATCTAACAGATAATGATTTGGTCAAATAATACCAGAAGCAATATATTAGATTATGTATGCTTGTGTGTATATATATTATGTATGAAATGAATGACAGCAATGCTACAAGAGATGAAGGGGGAGATTAGGAAAAATTTACTGTAAAGTGTCTGCACTATCTGTGAAGAGGTATAGTGGCATTGGAAATGGACTTTGGATTGCAAAATCTACAGCAACCACTGAAAAATGTTCTTTTTTCCCCCAAAGATTTTATTTATATATTTGCCAGAGAGAGAGAGAGAGAGAGAGAGAACAAGAGAGGGCGCACAAGCAGGGAGAACAGCAGGCAGAGGAAGGAGCAGGCTCCTTGCTGAGCAGGGAGCCCAATGTGGGACTCCATCCCAGAACCCTAGGATCATGACCTGAGCCGAAGGCAGACGGTGAACAACTGAGCCAACTAGGCATCCCTAAAAAAAAATGTTCTTAAAAAGTTTCCCTGATATGCTAAAAAATGATTAAAAAAAAAAGTGGGGGATATTATAAAATGCTCAGTTGAACCGCAGAGAGGCAGAAAATGTGTAAAAAACAAAAAAAGGAACAAAAAATAAGGGCAACAAATAGGAAATGGTAAAAAATATAGATATTAACCCAACTCTATCAATCATTACTTTAAATACCAATAGTCTAAATACATCACTTCTAAGGTAGACATTGTCACAGTGGATAAAAAAAAAATACCCAAATAAATTCCATCTATAAAAATCTTAGTTATTTTTTAATTTAAAAATTTTAATGAATCAAATGCTTCAATATATATTTTTTACTTTTTAAAATATTGTTTAAATGCTATCACAGGGGTACCTGGGTGATGCAGTTGATTAAATGTCTAACTCTTGATTTCAGCTTGGGTCATGTTCTTAGGATTGTGAGATCAAGCCTTGCATATCAAGCTTCATGCTGACTGTGGAGTCTGCTTGGGATTCTCCCTCACTCTTGCCCTCTGCACCTGCCTGCCTCATGCTTTTCTCTCTCAAAACAAAACAAAACAAAATTAATTAAATTTTAATTTAATTAAATTTTTAAAATTAAATTAAATTAAAATTAAAAAACAAAAAAATGCTAATAACATATGACTATAAGATACTGACTGTTTTTAAAAAGATTAGGAAGCCATACCATAAATACAATTATTTATATTTAACATATTTCTGGGTGGCTTAGTTGGTTAAACATCTATCTTTGGCTCAGGTCATGATCCCAGGTCCTGCTATCAAGTCCCACATGAGGCTTTTAGCTCAAAGAGGAGTCTACTTTTCCCTCTGCCTGCTACTCCCCCTGCTTGAGCTCTCTCCCTCTCTCTGACAAATAAATAAATCATAAACTAACGTTTTTCCTGTTGGACATTTTTCCTACTACTAACATGGAAAAAACTCACTTTAAAGGTAAAGTTGCTTAGAGATTAAAATTTAAGAGATGAGGAAAGACATACCAGGTAACATTAACAAAAAGAAATCAAAAGCAGCTATGTTACTTCAGATACAGCAGACTTCAGACCCAGGAAATGTAGTAGCCATAAAGTGGAGCATTACATAATGATAAAGAGTTCACTACTCCAAAAAGACGTAACAATCCCTAATATGTATACACTTATGAAGAGAAAGACAAAATATATGAGGCAAAAACTGATAGAAATGCAAGGAAAAATAGATGAGTCCACTATAAGAGCTGGATACTTGAGCATCCCTTTATCAGAAGTAGACAGATCGAGCAGGGAGAGTATGAGGAAAGACATAGCTGAACTCAACAGGACCATCAATCAACTGGACGCAATGGGGATCTATAGGCTACTTCCTCCAACAACAGCAAAATACACATTATTTTCAAGCTCACATGAAACGTTCACCAAGACAGACCACATTCTGAGCCAACAGACACATCTTAACAATAAAAGAACAGAGGTCATAGGATGTCTGCTGTCAGGCCACAGTGGAATTAAATCAGTAATAAAACTAGAATCATGTGTGGTCTATGATTTTATGAAAGTTTACAAAGAGAGACAAAGGCTCAGAAGAGCCAACTCAATATGTGAAAGAAGAAAAAATGAAATTGGAGCAATGGCATTACCTAACATCAAGGCTTTTTATGAACCTATAGTAATCAAGATAGTGTGGTGCTCATGAAATAATGGACAGGCAGATAGAGTAGAATGCCCAGATACAAGCTCACATAAACAGAGTCAATGATCTTTAACAAAAAAAAGGTAATGAAATGTCATAAAGATGGTCTTTTCAATAAATGATTCTGGAAGAACTGGACATCCACATTACAAAAATGAATCTAGACACAGAACTTATACTCTTCACAAAAATTAACTCAGAATGTAGAACACAAAACTGTAAAACTCCTAGAAAATAACTTTGGGTATGATGATGACCTTTTAGATACAACACCAAAGGCATAATCCATGAAAGAAACAAATGATAAGAAGGACTTCATTACAATTAAAAACTTATGGTTCACAAAAGACAATGTCAAGACAATAAGAAGAAAAGCCACAGACTTGGAGAAAATATTGGTAAAAGGCACATCTGATGAAGGACAAGTAAACATTATATACAAAGAACTCTTAAAACTCAACAATAAGAAAATGAACAGCCCGATTTGAAAATGGGCAAAAGACCTGAGAAAACACCACAGAAGAAATACAGATGGTTAAGAAAATACAGGAAAAGATGTTCAACATCATATATTCCCTTATCTTAAATGTATCACACATCATACATGCTGGTCTAAAATAATTTGTTCCTCTTCTTAGTTCAGCAAGTACTTTGTACTCTTCATGGCACTTCATGGCACTTGTCATTTTATAATGCATATCCCCTGTGATAGGGTAAACATTTGAGGGGAGGCACAATAGCCATGTCATCTTCTGCCTTGAGGTTCACAGAATGTCAGAACAATAACCGAACTCCATAAATTATTGGGCTTGTTGATTTTAGTAAGAACAATATCAAGAGCCTTATAATAGTGCTGGGCATACAGTAGGTCATCAGCAGATGTCAATTTCCTTTCTTCTGAGTGTGTCTCAGGTAATAAGATAAGGTATCTAAATTGATAGTTGGCAGTAATTCTCCACTGTCATGTGAGTTTTAATATACTTTTCCAAAACATCAAGGCTGATTTCATTAAAACTGGATCAATAATTGTAATAAATAACCTGGAGGAGAGTATCTTACACAATCACTGAAACAAGATAAGTCTTTCTATATATTGTATTTTGAAACAAGTGCATTTTTGTTTTCCTTGCTATTGTGTTATAGTTGTTTATATTTTATTTCTGAACATATATTTTAATACATTTATTTTTAATTCATATAGAAAATCTGAAGGTTTTTAAAACCCTAGTAACCCCAAATTGTGTTTCATGAAAAATGTTATCAAGTTGCTAATGAGTATTCCTCTCAAAAGAACATAATTTGGGAAATGTTGGTTTATGAAAGCTTATACTGAATGTGCATCAAGAAGTTCCAGGAGAGATGGAAGATTCAGTTGTTTCCAATAATACATGGCAATGATATACCATCTGTTGCTCAGGTTTGTTTGGGTGGGGTTTTGGAATACCTTTTAATATTTCTTATCATTAGCTTCCTTCTCCTTCTCTTCTTCCTCCTCCTCCTCCTCCTTTTTTTTTTTTTTTAAGTAGGCTCCAAACCCAGCATGGAGCCCAATGCAGGGTTTGAACTTGCAATTGTGGGTTCAAGACCTGAGCTGAGATCAAGAGTCAGACACTTCACCGACAGAGCCACCCAGGTGTCCCTAATATTTTTCTTTTTTTTTTTTTTTAAAGATTTTATTTATTTATTTGACAGAGAGAGATCACAAGTAGACAGAGAGGCAGGCAGAGAGAGAGGAAGGGAAGCAGGCTCCCCACTGAGCAGAGAGCCTGATGCGGGACTCGATCCCAGGACCCTGAGATCACGACCTGAGCTGAAGGCAGCGGCTTAACCCACTGAGCCACCCAAGCACCCCCCTAATATTTCTTAACATTAGGAATTTAGTTTGGAAAGCAGTGTTGTCAGGTGATGAATTTTTATCAATGAATTTTAACACAAAAGAATTTGAAGAGCTTGTGTTGCTACAACCAGTTTTAACAGAATGTAAGAAAAATGAGCAAATTGGATAATTCTCATTAAAAGAGCACTATTATTACTGTCTGGACCCTTTTGGTGTAAATACAAACCACTTGCAGAAAGGATCCTTCCTCTGAATCAGACAAAGCTTTCTAAGTGAAAAACATTTAAACACCACACCTATATTTGTTCAACTGAGATTATGATACTTTAAAATTTTAAATGTGTATGTTCTCTGAAATGAATGTGGGGGACAGAGAATAATCTTTAGAAAATTTTAAATAGCAAAGTGGCCACAATGATACAAGGACCTTGAGACTCTGAGGAGAGGGCTTGTTCCATTGGGTCCCAATTACTCTGAGTTTGGATGATTTCAATGCCACCTTCTCAATTGACACTTAGCTGAACAGTAAAAATGAGTTTTAGTACAATAATATGGGTGACGTGATTTCTCTCATTTATTTCTTTAAATAAAATAATCTAAAACAATGAGAAATATTCATCCCTTCTTTCCTTCAAATCTAGCTGAGGAACAAATCCATTAGTCACACTGGTGAAACAACAATAAATGAAGATCTCCTCAGAGACTTTACTGTATAATTTACAAAGTAATCAACAATTTATTATCTCTTGGAGATTACTGTCAAGGAACCCAGAGGAATTTATCCACTTCGTCTCTATTCAACAAATGCAACAATTAGAGCATTTTTTATTACTAAATAAATATTTTCATTAAATCCTTTTGTCACAATCTTATGGGGTTTTAAAACTATCTTTTTTTGATCTTTAACTGATTAAACTATAGTCTCTTGTTTCATCAGTTCTAAGCTTTTGTTACTGTTGTTAAGTTTCTTAGAGTAGATTTTTAAGACCCAAATATCTAAAATTTTCACTGTTGATTAGTGTTCTATTTCAAAAATCAGAATTTGCTTTAGAAAAGATTACGGCTGAGTAGAGTTGCAAAGAGAGAAGGAGAGAAAGAGATAGAGAGAGAGAGAGACAGACAGACAGACACATCAACTCTTGATATCCCACCAATATCTTTTAGGAAGGTCACAGGTAATGTGATGACTGATACCAGGCAGCCAACTGGTAAATATTCAGAAGTCCTGTAAGATAGTTGTTAGGCCACTGGTAGCTTGAAATCAGTCTCAGTGAAGAACTCAGCAAGTGCTACAAATGAGGCATGCTTTTGCTTCTAGTCTAGTACACCCACTAGATCCAGAAATATATTGATATATGTTTCAGAAAACAGAACAACCTGTAAAGTTTCCATGAAGTCCTGAAGTTTGGTCTATTTATTAGGTCAAATATTTTCCAAATTTTATGGAAGGGGCATTTCCTATTGGAATAAAAGGCAGTATTTACTGTGGTTCAAGAGCTCAGGCATCAGAGTCAGACTGCATATATTTAAGGCTTTGCTCTGTCATTTGCTAGTTTCATAATGCTACAATTATTTAATTGCTGTGTGAGTTAACATTCTTCACTTGTAATGTTACAAGACATATGGAAAGTTACAGGTTAAGGATACAAAGTTACATACTTCAGCAGCTTGTTTTGAGGGTCAGATGGGTTAAAATTACAAATACTTAGAATGATGCCTAGAACATAATACATTCTCAGTACATGTTCAGTTCTACTATTTTAAGAGAATCACGCTCCTCAGAACTTATTTTTGAAAATGTTCCTTGAGAGTGTGAAGCAGTCTCTGAGGAGATAACTAGCGATTCTCTGATTCACTTTAAACTACTCAAACCATTTTACTTTTCATACAATACACCTAAAGCAATTTTATCTGTAGACTCCATAATTCCTAGGTCAGTTTCTATGATAAGTATACAATAATTATGATTTTGTTTCAATAGAGTAGTTTAGGAATTTGAAAACCTTTGAAATCATTACTGCTTCCCATTGAACACTCCTTTCTTATACTTTATTAAAATATTACCATTCTGTAGTTTAGGCCATTGCCAAAATAGTTGCTTTTACTAGATGCAAATACAAATACAAATACAAATACAATATAGAATACAAAATAGCTGCTTTTACTAGAGTGAGAAATAAAATAGATACAGCCTGTATACTTTTATGAGATTTTCTTTATGTTTCCACACAGGCTGATACAAGAGAATATCACAGACCTAGTGGCTTATAAATAACAGAAATTTATTTCTCACAGTTGGGAGAATGGAAGTCTAAGATCACAGCACCAGTTTGGTTGCATTCTGGCAAGGACCTCTTTCCAATTAATAGGTAGTGCCTTCTTGCTGGGTCTTCACACAGTGGAGGGATCTTTCCAGAGCCTCTTTGATCAGGGCATTAATCACATTCATGAGGCCTCTACTCTCATGACCTAATTGCCTTCCAAAGACCCATCAACTTTGAAGGTAGGATCTCAGGGTATTAATTCTGTGGACATATTCAGACCACAGCATCCTTGAAAATATTTCTGAGTGTATATAACCCAAAATACATAAATTTTTAAATGAAATTTTAATGATTTTTTCCTTGAGAGCATGTTGTAGTCTGTAAGACATAGAGAAATTAGAAATGAAACATAAAACTGAAGTCATTTAGGTCTTAGGATGCAGAAAGTTACCACCTGGAAATGGGGAAAATAGTAACTAGAAGGCTAAAGGAGCTCAGTAAAGACTTCATGTGTTGCCCATGATGGGGTGAGGAGAGAAAGATTAGAGTTTAAACCCTGCCAAGTTAGAGAGACCTGGTAAAGGCCTCTGATTTCTTTTTAAAACTCAGAAAGGACTACATATTGGGGGTAAAAACTATGTTCCAGGATGAAGAGCTGACCTAGGAATAAAAGTAAAACAGAAATAGACAAACCTCAGGAAAGCCTAAAATCAGGACTTCACAAGTTCCAGCTGACTTGCCAATAGTTCAATTACCTGCTAGAGAAAAACTCAGCACCCTTCAGAGAAGTATAACAGAATTTACAGCATGTCATTTATAAAGTCCAATATGCAACCCCAAATTACTGCACATTAGGAAAACAGAAAGTATGGCACATGTTCTAGAGAAAAATCAGGAGACTTGCAAACAGCCCAGATGTAGAAGTTAGGAGGCAAAAACTTCTAAATAACTGTGATGAATCTGTTAACAAGTCTGATGTAAGAGATACTCTTATAGTGTGTGATGTGGTGGAGAACTCCCAAAAAAATATGGAAACTTAAAATTGGAAATGAAATGGAAATCCTAGAATTATAAAAGACTATATGTGAAGTTAAAAGTTCATTGGATACATTGGCCTTAGACTGACCATAACAGAATAATTTATCAGCCAATGAAGACAACACAATAGAAATTAGAAAATAGTTTGAACTGAATGATCATGAAAATAAAATCTATCAAAAGTAGTAGGAAGCAGTTAAATTGGTCATCAGAGCAAAATCCTAGGTCTAAATGTTTCTATTGGAAAATAAGATGAAACAGATGCTTATAGTTTCCATTGGAAAAAATTGAGGGGAGGCACAGCCAATGAAATTCAAAATACACAGAAAAAAACAAATAGAGATAAAAGTAGAAATCCATGAAATGGCAAACAAACATCCTAGGAAAATGTCTAAATCGAAAACTGGTTCTATTGAAAAAGTTAACAAAATTGGTAAATCCTTGAGAAGACTAATCAAGCAAAGGAACGGGAATATAAAACTGGGAATGACAGAGAGGATGTCATTATAGATCTTACAGATTTTATGAAGATCTTAATGCCAATGATTAAACTGCTCAGGTAAAAGAACAAATTCCTTGAAAACCATATCTTAACAAAACAGAGACAAGGAGAAGTATGAAATTTGAACAGTGTTATATTTATCTAAAAACTAATTAAAAATTTTAAAAAGATTTTATTTATTTATTTGACAGAGATAGAGTACAAGCAGGGGAGCACCAAGGAGAAGGAGAAGTTGAGCGGAGATCCTGATGTGGGGCTCAATTCCAGGACCCCTGGCATAACGACCTGAGCCAAAGGCAGACACTTAACCCACTGAGCCACCCAGGTGCACTGCAAAACAAACAAAACAAACAAACAAAAATGTTAAAAAAGGAAACTTAATCCATAGATGAAAATCTTCTTATAAGGAAACCTATAGGCCCAAATGGCTTGATCGGTAAACTCTATCAAACACTGATGTAGGAAATATTACCAAGTTTGCATGTATTCTCAGAATATGGAGGAGAAGGATTATTTCCCAACTTATCTCGAAGTGACCAGAACTCTGGATCCAAACTTGACAATGTCTTTACTAGAAAATAACCAAATACCAACATCACTCATGAACACACAGATACAAAGATACCTATAGAATACTAGGAATATGAAAGCGGCAATATAGAAAGAATGTAATACACCATAACCAAAAGTTTTCATCCTGGGAATACAGGTTAAAATCAATCAACATCATTTATCATGCAAAAGGTTTTGTATTCATAATTTTCTTCCCCAAATTATATAGCTTTTCAGCTATACCCCTATTTTCTTTGTGAGTCATACGTGAAATGAGTAGTAACTAATTAAACAAACACTGGCTCTCTTAAAATTAACTCTACTTGGGCGCCTGGGTGGCTCAGTTGGTTAAGCAACTGCCTTCGGCTCAGGTCATGATCCTGGAGTCCTGGGATCGAGTCCCCACATCGCGCTCCTTGCTCGGCAGGGAGTCCGCTTCTCCTGCTGACCTCTCTACTCTCATGCTCTCTCTCTCAAATAAATAAATAAAATCTTAAAAAAAAAATTAACTCTACTTACACATTCACCTTGCTTACGCAACAAAAACAGCTCACCCCCTTCCCTTATCTTACTGGAAATCAGATGAGCATCACCTTAATGTTATGTAATAATTTTGCCTAAAGTCCTTTGGTATATATACCCAAACCACTGGCCTCTGAGACTTCTCGGGTGAAAATGCCCCATGAGAAAGGTAGTGAATTCTGCCTCTTCTGCCAGGTTCAGAAGCTCCAAGTGGAAAAATCCCACAGCTTGAGGCAGCTTTGTCACAATTATGCAGGGCTCAGAGTCTACAATGTCAAAGTGGGTAATTGTGAAAGTCACACCAGCTGGTGAAAGGAAGGGGCCAAGCTGTGTGAGAATGTCTGGCTAACGGACTGCCAAACGCTGAGCCAGGGCTAGATGCTGACCTACTTACTCAGTAAGGTGCAAGTGCAAAATTATGTTTTCTAGTCTCCTCTTGGAGCATACTCAGATATAACTGAATTCTCAAGTGACCTCCAGCTTCTAAAGCCTGTCAAACCAGGTGGTTTCCTAAGGGACCTAGACTAGTCATTGGAGTCAAAGGGTAGAACTGAAGTAACGAGATCACTCAGATTTCTCTTTTGCCTTTGCTTGTATAATATATACACAACTTGCAGATGGTTTACAAATATGAGGTGTGTTTACTAACTAAATTGGTGATACATAGGAAATAGATACATATATTTATTTTATTTGTATTACTCTATATTGTATATATATCACATTTGCATAGATATGCAAATTTATTCACACTCCAATTTATAAATCATGACTTAACAAGTGAATTTCTTTTTTTTTTTTTTTATTTCTAAGTACGCTCCATGTTCAGTGGGGAGCCCAATGCAGGGCTTAAACTCATGAACTAGAGATCAAGACCTGAGCTCAGATCAAGCGTTGGACGCTTAACTGACTGAACCACCTGGTGCTCCTGAGTATTTTTCATTATCTTAAAAAATAATAGCCATTCTTTTGATGAATACACTTGAGCAACTAATAATCCTTATATTTAGTAATATAAGTGCTTAATAAGTAATGATTACTTAATCATTACTTAAGTAATTACTTATTAATAGTAATGATTAATAATAATCAATAAGTAATGATTACCTAATAATTACGTAAGTAATTACTTACTGAGCATTTATATTACTAAATAGCCTGTTTTATTGGTTGGGAGCTGACCAAACTGTGGTACTTGCCATACATAGGTGAGGAACAACAAAGAACAAAAAGCTTGTTTGGAAGGTCTGGCTTAGTTCAACACAGCTGGCTGAAATCTGCCACTGAACACTGAAACCCAGAGGTCTCATTGTCACAGAGTGGCCTAGATATGACTCTCCTGTCCCTCCCCATTGTTTATTTTTTTCTGAGCAGTTGAGTGTGGGGTCTCTTTCTCAGAGCCCCTTCTTTTTTTACTTTTTAAGATTTTATTTATTATTTATTTGACAGACAGAGATCACAAGTAGGCAGAGAGGCAGGCAGAGAGAGAGAGAGAGAAGGAAGCAGGGTCACTGCCAAGCAGAGAGCCCAATGTGGGGCTCGATCCCAGGACCCTGGGATCATGACCTGAACAGAAGGCAGAGGCTTTAACCCACTGAGCCACCCAGGCACCCCTCAGAGCCCTTTCTATCCACAGCCATCCAATCTTCTATGGTTCTCCTAATTAAGCATAGTTTTGTGGGAAAATGTAAGTTCATGGGACTATTTATGCCTTGCTACATATCTGCTGCTAATTTTTCCCCTGGATATAACCCATTTTGTATTTATACTGCATTACTATGCTTGCCATAACCAAGTACCACAGACTGGGGGGCTTAAGCATCAGAAATCAATTTTCTCACAGTTCTGGAGGCTAGAAGTCTAAGATCAAGGTGTCAGAAGGGTTGGTTTTTTCCAAAGCTTCTCTCCTTGGCTTATTGGTGGCCAACTTGATGGTCACATGGCGTTCTTCTGTTATATGTGTTTGTGTCTAAGCTTCCTCTTCTTATAAGACCACCATTCATATAGAATTAAGGCCCATCCTAATGATTGCATTTCAACTTAATCACTTCTTTACAGACCCTAGCCACCAAAATAGTCACATTCTGAACTGGTCGTTAGCATTTCAATATATGATTTGAGTGGAGGGGAGGAGACACAATTCAGCCCAAAATGGGTACCTAATGTTTCCAGTGGTGTATCTATGTCCCCTTTTCCAAACGGTAGACAAGTGTTTACTGACTATGTTTTATCTGTGACCTTTCTGCCTTTCTTTTAATTTTACTTATATTTGTTCTTTGTCTTCAAAACTGGTTTGTAAACTCCTTGAAAGAAGGATCTATGTTTAAAACTAATGGATGTACAACAATTATTAATTGTTACCAGATGCTATTTGAAAGGAACTATATCTAGAAATTTCTGTTTTTCCATTCCTCTCTATAGGGATATAAGAAACATGTTGCTTTTGTGAAGCAAAAAATTTTATATTGATTTAAAAATGGACAGCGATGTAAAATCACCCTTTCAATGCTAAAGCAGCCTTTCAAACAAGAAGGTGATAGGTCCCTTTCCCCTCCACCCCTACTCCAGGGCATCTCTAAGTTATGGTCTTTGCCAAAGAGTGACATACAAAGAAGCAAATTGAAAATTCATCATTTTCCAGTGTGGTGGGATTCACTTATTCATTCAAAAAGGATTTATGGCTTTGCACTGATGTGCCAGGAACAGGGCTTGGTGCTGGTAATACTTTAGTGAACAAGACATAGATATGCGACAGAACAGTAACTGAGTTTAGATTTTTACATCTCAACCACTTGAGTGCAGATTAGCATGTGAATGAATCATACAACTTATTTTCAGTCACAGTTTTGGTCTAGTCTTTGATATTCTTCCTCTATCATATGAAATAGCTTTTCTTTCATAAGCAGAAGAGGAGCAGGATGAAATAGAGAGCTCTGCTATTCCTTGGCCAATTTCTTTATAAAATTACATTTGGAAATATCTATTTAATTGGTCCCTCCAAGGCCTGTAAGCTGGAAAATTTATAGGCTGTTATGTGGGGACAGAGTATAAAAGTGGTCCAAGTAATTTTTGAAAGGTGCCTACCAAAATAAATGAGTTTTACCAGTGATATCTCTATAAGGTCGGCTGACACATGAAGATTCAGGAATTCAGGGATTTACATCCTAGTGCACTTAGGACACCCTAGCAGAAGAGAGCCACATGAGGTACTCTGGGCCAATTACATTTTCCCATAACATTTTCTAACTTAAAATAGAAATTTCATCCTTCTCATGGTGGATTCTATGGAATAGAGTATTCAACTGCTATTTGCTCGTATGAAGACTTTCTGAAATCAGCACAGAGGGGGAATGGGGTCCACCCAGAGACTCTGGATTTTACTTTGTATACAGTGCTACACAATCTGATTTCTGTTCAGCACCCCCACGGCTAATTTCCTGATCCGAAAGCACCATCACCTCTCAATTGCTTATTAATGGAGCTCTTTGCTTCTATGTTTGTTCCTTTAAAGTGTTTTCTCAATAAAGTATCCAAAATAACCCTTTTAAAAAGTTCAAGCGAGACCATATTACCACTCCGTTCAAAATTCTCCAGTGCTCTTTATTTCATGCCTAGTAAAAGCCAAAGTCTTTATCAGGAATGACAAGGCCCTCCTCTTTTAGTCTCCATTATCCAGTGTAAAAATATTGCAAAGGAGCAGAGGAAATGAGCAAAGGAAAAAAAGCCTTGCTTTTTTTGCAAAGCATACCAGCCTCAGTCAATCCTCTGCATAAAGGGTTCTTCCCCTACCTATCCAGGTGGCTCTTCTTTGCCTACTTCAAGTCTTTGTTCAAATGGAACATTTTCAGAGATCTCTGACTTCATTATGCTATTTAAGATTTAAGATTCGACAATTCTGGCACATCTTATCCCCTTTCCCTGACTTATTGTTCTCTATATCAGGTTTCATTACATTCTTATGTACTTATGCGCATTCATAATGTATTTCTATATTGCATTCTCTTTGTTCCCTTTAGAATATAAGTTTCAACACCAAGGCCAGTGGCTGGTAGGAAATTAATAATGCTACATAAATTGTTACTCTGAATGAATGAAAGTCATAGACAAACCTCTGGATTGTATTATGGTAACATCAGGAGAATGACCAAGCAAGCTTTGTAGTTATACCCAGCCAAGGTCTACCTGACTACTGGAATTTGAGTATAAATGGGTGGAAGGTAAAAGAAACGTGAATGAGTGTCAAATCAAAAACTTTTTTAAGTTAGAATTGTAACTATGGATAGAATGAAAGGTTTGGATGGGGTATTTCAGGTGGAATGCCAGATTCAAACTACATTATTTGTTTCTGCTGAACTAGTAAAGTTTAAAAACTGTGCTCTATACATTTCTAAACTAAAAATTCAATTTTATGCCACCTTCCATTGACATACATCCATCGTCCTTTTAAATAAACTGAAGTCTTCTGAGGACATCAGAAGATGGTAAATGTCAAGTGTCTTGGAATGGATTCCAGGCGTAACCTTGTATCTAATACAGTCGGGGATTTCTGCAGCTCTGGGTGTTACCCTGGCCCTTCCAATGAACTAGTAATTACAATTGCAGATTTCTTAATTTCTTGGTCTGCTTTTATGCATCATTTGCCACTTTATAGATATTAGATACTGGCATTAGATACTGCCTCAACAATTTCTACATATTTGCCATGAATTGCATACAATCAGAGGAGATATCAAGGCAAGGCGCCCCCTTTATATTTCCCCTGGAATGACATCTTTCTTTTTAGGCAACCATGTCATTCCATATACGTGTAATAAGTTCAATGTCCCAAAATTTATGAGAAGAGCATATGTAACCTGCTTTGCTTTTATCTAAAAGTGACCAACACAATTCAACCTTAGAAATCTCCCCATCTCCTGGAATTCGCTAATCTTTATGTTATCTCCTAAGTAACAGTATCAGTCCCATCCTGAGCGTCAATGTCCACACTGACTACTGACCTGTGCGTTAGCAATTGTCACCTGACTCTTATTTCACAGAGACAGTGAGACCGATTCCCATATCTAAAGTCAATACACAACTATATATTAAACCACATTTTAAAGCTCTAGAATGGAGGAAAAAGTGAAAATAAAAAACAAGTGCTTTCTCAAGCATTCATTTAGGGATTTCTGGGTGTGACTTTATCACCTGTGTGCTCAACATTCTTACACCATTTCCTTCACCTTAAAGGATATATTTCCTTTACCTTAAAGGTTATATTTCATCATCGTATCTTAAACTGCCTCTTAAGTGAAGTTTACCTTTAAGCAAAAGCAAGAAAGAAGAACACATGAAAACAAATGCAGATTAATGTCTTAATTGTTAAAAACATAATAAAAATTTGGCATATTAGTTAAAACAGGACCATTTTTTGCTCAATAATTTTATTTCATCTTATTTTTTAAACATGAGGTTTTCTTTTTTTATTATTCATTTATTTAAGGGGGAGAGGGGCAGAAAGAGAATTTTCAAACAGGACCTCCCCCACCTTCTCCCCAGAGCTCAGAGCTGCAGGAGCGGCTTAATCTCAGGACCCATGAGGTCATGCCCTGAGCCAAAATCAAGAGTCCCATGCTTAACTGACTGAGCCATTCAGGCAACACTTGCTCAATAATTTTAATTAGTTACTCAAAACCATAAGCAGTTAAAACCCATACAAATAAAAGTTTGCAAATTAAGACAAAGTAAACACTAAAATATAGGGTTTAGTTTTGCATTTCTCAGCTCTCCCCCTCTGCTTTTTTAGGTTAAGACCATTTTAGGGATCATTTAGACATAATGCAAAAAGCAATTATTAAGTGGCTATTACGTCTCAGGTGCTGCTACTAAGCACGACTCTGTTAGTGTTCATTTCTTGGTGTTCCTATAAAATAATCTGTGTAATGTGTCTCTGCTGGCACTGCTGGATCTAATGGGAGCCTGTTTAACCTTAGCTGTCATCATTGCTATTGCAAAGCCATAAAAGTACATCCTGGTCCTTGTGCCTAGGGCTTAATACAAAGAGAGTCAACCAAGTAAAAATCAGACTGTGTTTAAATAGAAACCCAGAGAAGGCCTGAAATGTATTTAGTCTACCAACAGTCTTCTTTATGTTTTTATTTGGGTTCCAGGGGAATGGGTTTCTGTGTGGGAGCTTTCATGCTTTAACTGCAGGGAAATATATGTGTTTTCTTTGGCAAAATTTAAAAAGAGCCATAGAAAGGCATCCTGACAGAAGCAAATGTTAGAGTAGAACTGTGTGATGAATTTTATGTCACCTTAATAATCTTGTTTCATTTTTACATAATTTCAAATGTATAATACAGAAATTGTTGTAATGTGGAAATACACAAACAATACTGCTGCTTCTATTTTCCAGAAATTTGTAAAAATCAGAGACTGTTGAAAACTGGTTTTGATTGAAAATGGGAATCTGTGTACATACTAACTAAAGGTAATATGGATTCACATGATGTCTCAGAAGCACAGATTAGAAGCAGAGTATCTAAGGGAAAGAAGGGGAAATGTGGTTGCCCCAATCCTGGCATTTGAGAGTATTTCCTGCCCTGGACTGGTGGCAAGTACTAGCCATAAGAACTGAAGTCTTAGACCAGATCCATCTTTTAGTCCGGAGGAAGGTCATGACGGTTTCCTCAGTAAGGCACCAAGACTTCAATATTGATAATGGCTGTGTTTGCTAACTTTCAATCCACACACTTCCCCCAATTCTTTCTCTTCTGTAATATTTTCAAAATCTCCATATGTTCTCTTCATCATATCTTTATAGTTATCAATGTACATAGTCTTATTTAAGTGAAACAAATTTTTTTACTTTTATGGATTCTACATTTGCTTCATTCTAATTTCAACAATCAGTTTGATTAGGATTGTGGAATTTAGTGAATAGGTTCAAATCCACATTTTCTCCTGTTTAAAAAAAAAATCTCCCATTAAAAAAAGAAAGAGAAAACAAACAAACAAACAAAACTTACTGAAGTTTCCCTTTACTGTTAAAATAAAGCCCAACTTCCTTCTCTACCCTAACCCTGCCCCTCTCGGCACTGCTTCTCTTACCCTCATTCCCGCCATACAACTTCCTCTGAGGCAGCACAGCCAAGAATGCTCAAGCCTTCATGCATCCTGCTGCATACTGCTGGAGAACTCATCCCCAGTTGCTTTCATCATGCCTCCCATAGCTGAGTCTCCCCTGAGTTTACTTATTTAGTGTGTGATGAACCCTTTGAGTTTATATCCAAGGGGTGTATCTTATTCACACTCTAACTATGGTTATCTTTGGTGTTTTAATGATTATCTCCCCATGGTCCACAAGTAAGGGAATTTAAAGGAGAAATCTCTGCCTATCCCACATTCATCTCAATATAATTCTTTCAGTGTGCATCATTTTATACTGTATTATTATTATTATTATTATTTTCTGTGGAAACACATCTCCTTTTTAAAGGCTGTATCTCTCAAAATCACATGTGTGCTTAATTTCAATCCAGCTATTCCATTTCTCAGGGTTTGTCTAATATGCATTTTGAAACATATAAAATTCGATTTATCCTAATTTGTTTCACCATGAAAATCAGAAGAGATTGGTAACAAGAGCTCACATCCATCAATGGAGTACTGGTTGAATCAACTATGATATACTCATCTAGAACTGGAAAAAAAAAAAGAATAGGGAAACTATATTCTAAGGTATACTGGTAGTTAAAAATAGCAAAGGACAGAAAAATATGTATAACACATGTGAAAAAATGAATATATTGCATAGTATATTTCTATTTGTGTTGGTATAGAATGTCTCTGGTAGGATACACAAGATACTTCCAACATTTGTCACCTCCACGGAGAGAAAATATAAGCATTAAAGAAACTTCTCAGGTATACACTTTAGAAGATTCTCAATTTTAAACTAGATAAATCTATTACCTAGTCCTAAATAATTAAAATTTTAACTAAAGATAAGTGTTTCTAAGTAAGATGGTAGATGGAACATGTGAATCTATACTTGTTTCATTTTGAAATCTCAATAAAACCATAGTGTACTAGTTTGGGACTGCTGCTATAACAAATGATCATAAACTCGGTGGCTCACAGTGATATGAATTTATTATCTTAAAGTCTGCCTCTCAGGAGTCCAAGACCATTCTCACAGGACTAAAATCAAGATGTCAGCAAGGCTGTATTCCTTTGTTGAGGCTCTAGGAGAGAATCCTTTTCCTGTGCTTTTCTAGCTTCTAGAGTCTGCTCCAACTTCCTTACTCCTGTGCTTTCCTCTATCTCTAATCCTTCCTCTGTCATCACATCTCCCTCATACCATAGTCTGGGGGTTCTCTGCTTTCAGAGAATCATGAGGCAAGTCTGTGCCAGCCTGGAAAATCCAAGATACGCACCCATCCCAGGCCATAAATTTTAGTCATATTTTTGAAGTCCCTTTTTCCATGTAAGAGATCCATAGGTTCTGGGAATTAAGACATGAACATCTCTGGAGTGGGACAGCACTATTCTGTCTACCACTGACAGTGATTTTTTTTTTTTTAAATGACATAAATCCACAAGAACAAGGAGAAAGAGGAAATTTTGGAAAGAGATTTTGGAAGCTGGAACACACATAGAAGTGAGGTCAAGAACCTAAAAGACTCAAGGAAATTGAATGCTATATTTTCACTGGGAAAAAGTTGAGATCTATACCCCTCTATATCTCAAAATCCTCAAATTTCTGAATAATGTGGTGCCACATACTTTGGGAAGGGGGAGTGAAACAAGAGGGGATTTGAAATGAAGAGGATTTTTTGATATTCTTTTTAAGAAGGATGCAAAAGACCTAGGTCTTCAACATATTTCTGTGAAGTTGAGGTCTATTTCTGTTCTCACAAAGGAAATACAAGATGATTACTCTTTAGAAAGAGGAAAACAAATACTCTTGAGAGAGAGGACAAGAGCCTCAGGTAAGGGTGGAGGAATCCTATTGAAATAGGTGTGACATATACCTAGCAGATCTGAGACCCCATTCTCTTATCCTTCTGAGCTCCTAGTATGTCTGAAGCCAGTCAGGCTGGTATTCAGAGTCATCTTTGGAGAATATAACCTGCCTAAGTGGAAGAAACACAAGTACATCAACATGGTGTAATGAAATGTTCCAGCTAGTGTTCCCTAGAGCAGAGCTCACAGTTAAACTCATCCCTATACTTACAGCATCTTCTGTTTAGATGTCAATCCCCCACACTCTTAATTATGAGATCACATATATGTGTTAGTTTTCTGAAGAAAATCTCTAACTTGCAACTAGAGACAAAAGCAAATACAAAGAAAACAGCATAATGGAGAAAACAGAAACTATGATGGGAGATAAAAATCTCAGAAAAATGTTATTGAAAAGAGGACATATTGTATCTATAAAACAAGAACAGTATGCTAGAAAACAGGAGACTCCCATTTATTAAAAAGTAAATTAAAAAAACAAACCAACAAACAAACTACCAGACATGGAAAACTCAAATTCAGTGAAATGATTGAAATATTTTATTATTTTTTGAAAGATAATTTTTAGAGTCCTTGGAAAATAGAGAAAAAAGACAAAGCAGCAACAACAAAACAGGAAAAGAGATTTAAAAATTAAATGAAGAGGTCTAAGAGGTCTAACATCTGAATAAAAGGAGTTTAAACTTAGTGTTTACCTTGGAGAAATAAATAGATAGATAGATAAATAGATAAAGATATATATGCAACAGGAGTCATAAGCAACATGTATGTAATTGTGTTGCAAAAGTATTATATTTTGTTATTCATGCAAATGCAAGGCTGAAAGATCTCCTTTTGACAGGAGACATGTAAGGTTGCTCCAAAGCTAACTTTTAGAGAATTCAAAGCATAATAGTACAATAACCAAGATATATTGTGAATACATCATTCTCTTATGAGGGAGCAAGTGCCATAACTAATGGTTTGCTGGTGTTTGAACAACTAATAATGAGACTTAAACTACAATAGAGTGGGATTTAGGTTCAGTGGTGGTGGAAAAATCAAGAGGCCTGTGAAAATAAATATTTGGAATCATTTATATAAAATATTATTTGCAGGTAGGCCCTTAAGAGATTGGATTTTTAAAAAGGAACTTATTCAAGTTCATAAGAAATAATAGAAATTGAAGGACAGTCAGAATTAGAAGTGTGAAGACTATATGGGAAGGAATTGGAGAAAAAAAATCCTGTAATGGATTTTTAAAAATATTTAATAAAGATTATTTCCATTATGCATAGTATTTTTTAGGAAGCACTATAAAGGGATTAAATTTATATAACCTCTATACCCCAGATTTCAAACTATACTACAAAGCTGTAGTAATCAACAGAGTATGGTACTGGCACAAAAAAGGACCCACAGATCAATAGAACAGGATAGAAAACCCAGAAATGAACTCACACTTACATGGCTCATTAATCTATGAAAAAGGAGGCAAAAATATACAGTGGGGAGAGGCGCCTACGTGACTCAGTTGGTTAAGTGTCTGACTTGGTTTCGGTTTGGGTCATGACCTCAGGATTGAGCCCTGCGTCAGGCTCCCCACTAAACAGGGAGTCTTCTTCCCCTCTCCCTTGACCTCAGCTCCTCACCCTGCTTACACACACTCTCTCTAAATTAAATAAGTAGATCTTTAAAAGAAAACAAATATACAATGGGGAAAAGACAGTCTCTTAAATGGCACTGGAAAACCGTATAGCTACATGCAAAAAAAATATAACTGGACTACTTTCTTAAGCCACATAGAAAAATAAACTTAAATTGAGGACCTTAATATAAAACCTGAAACCACAAAACTCTTGGAAGAGAATATAGGCAGTCAGCTCCTTGAAATCAATCTTAGCAAAACTGCTTTGAATCTGTCTCCTCAGGCAGGAAAACAAAAGTAAAAACAAACAAATGATACAACATCAAAGTAAAAAGCTTTTGCACAGTGAAGAAAACCAACAAAATCAATAAAATGAAAAGGCAGCCCACCCACTGAACAAGAGAAAATATTCACGAATGATGTATTCGATAAAGGTTAACATCCAAAATATATAAAGAACTCATATAATTCAATATAAAAAAAGCATAATCTGATTTTTAAAATGGGTAGAGGATGGGATAGATACCCTTCTAAAGAAGACACACAGATTGCCAAGAGGTACAAGAAAACATGCTCAAGATAACTAACCATCAGGGAAATTAAAGTCAAGACCATAATGAGGTATCACCTTATACCCGAAATCAAAAAGACAAGAAACAGTAAATGTTGGTGAGGACGTAGAGAAAAAGGAACCCTACTGCACTGCTGCTGGGAATGGAAACTGGTTCAGTCACTATGGAAAACAAGAGAGAGGTTCTTAAAAAATTAGAAATAGAATTACCATATTATCCAATAATTCCACTTCTAGGTATTTATCTGAAAAAGACAAAAACACTAACTTGAAAAGACATATGCACCCTTTTGGTTCATTACAGCATTATTTACAGTAGCCAAGCTATGGAAGCCGCCTAAGGTGCACTGACAGATGAATGGATAAAGAAGATGCAGTATATATACCCAATGGAATATTACTCAGCCACTAAAAAGAATGAGATCTCTTGCCCTTTGTGACAATATAGATGGATCTCTAGAGTATTATGCTAAGTGGAATAAATCAAAGACAAATACTGTATGATTTCACTTGTATGTGGAATCTAAAAAACAAAACAAATGGACAAACAAAACAAAACAAACAGTCTCATAGATACAGAAAGCAATCTGGTGGTTGCTAGAAAAGGGGGATGTGGGCATGGATGAAATAAGTAAAGGGGATTAAGAGATACAATCTTGGGGTGCCTGAGTGGCTCAGTGGGTTAAAGCCTCTGCCTTTGGCTCAGGTCATGATCTCAGGGTCCTGGGATCAAGCCCCACATTGGGCTCTCTGCTCAGCACTGGGAGCCTGCTTCCTCCTCTCTCTCTCTGCCTGTCTTTCTGCCTACTTGTGATCTCTGTCAAATAAATAAATAAAATCTTTAAAAAAAAGAGATACAACCTTCCAGTTATAAAATAAATAAGATATGGAGAATATGGTAAATTATAATTTTGACAACTTTGTATGGTAACAGATGGTAACTAGACATTCTGGTGACCATTTCATAATGCATATAAATACTGAATCACTATGTTGTACCCCAGAACCTAATAAAATATCCTGTCAATTACTCTTTTTAAAAATGACCTGGATGGTTATCACTTTGGTCTGTTTACCAAATACTTCAGTTCCCTCCCCCTTCATTTATTTGTTTAAAATATAAGTAGTCTTTTAGGCTTGTAAAGCATACATGTTATAAAAATACATACCCACTTTTCTAAATAATGCATATAGGCAATTTGCACAGAAATATCCTCAGTTGCTGATTAACAGAGAAGAATCAGATTAAAACTTTTATAGAAAGGTGAACTGGCTTCTCAAAATACATTCTGGACATTTTTTTCTGTACTGTGGGGAGGTTTTGAACTTTGTAGTGAGAGAGACACTGCTTGGTTGAGAGACCCACAAGAGAACCGTTTTCCCTGATTAGGTTCTCCCATTCTCATAATCTGCCCCAACAGCTACAGTATACCTTTCAACATAAAAGTCAGCCCACTGTCCTGCGACAGGCTTCTTATAGCTTACCTACTTAGAATTAAGCAATAGGTAAACTTGTGCTTGTTCTACAAAGTCTTGCAAGATCAGCATGGTCTAGCACCTGCCCACCTCTCCCACATGCTGCCATGCACTCCATGCTCAAGCTCCTGGGTCAAAAAGCATAGCTTACACTCCCCCCAGTGTCATCATACTACTTCTGTCCATTTCAAAAGTTTTATTCCCAGGTTTTCCCCTAGTTTACTCCTTCACTGCATCCATCTCTCTGCCAAAATGCCCGTGTCCCAGAGGCTTCTCCTTGCCCTACCCCCATCTGAATAACTTTCATTTCAGCGCTCAAGCCCCCACCGCTAATTCTTCTCTCCAGCATTCCCTGATTAAGCATCGGAACACAGCTCAGGGGGGCAGAGGGTGCATATGTCACCTTGTGAATTGAAAGCAGCAAATTCTAACTTTTTGTAGATTGTGCATGTTTGCATGCTCAGAGCTTGAAGCTAGCTTTATAGATTACAAAGTCATGTAATTAAGATAGCTGACTGATGAGAAAACTAAGGTTAAAAAGAATAAGTAAAT
Source organism: Mustela erminea (assembly GCF_009829155.1). Taxonomy (NCBI): domain Eukaryota; kingdom Metazoa; phylum Chordata; class Mammalia; order Carnivora; family Mustelidae; genus Mustela; species Mustela erminea. The sequence continues at coordinate 137,573,292 of NC_045619.1, read as the reverse complement.
TGAGCAAAGTTACACACTTATCAAGTGGTGCAGCCTGAATTTAGATACAGTTATGCCCTAGAGCCCATGTTTTTCATGTGTTATATTTCCTTCCAAAAATGAATTGATGCACTTTAGAGTTTTCCCTATTAGTTACTACAAACAGAAACTAGATCAACAATCAGAGATGGAGATCTATGGTCTCTGATAATCAAACAAATGTTTTACAGGGAGCACCTACTTGCTCAAATTAGCCCAATTTCTCTTTCTCTTATGCCAGCTACTTTAGAAATGATAGAAAAATCTTTTAGATTTTAGATTCACTATAAATATAGTGAATATACAGTGTTTAGCATTGAGGTATAATGGCCACACAATAAGTTGCACATACTTAATGTGAAAAATTTGGTAAATTTTAACATAAATGTATATATGTTTTATCCTCCATAAAAATGACAACCACAACAGAACAGGGGACATCTCCACCACAACCTTTGGAAAATCCCCTTCCCACTCAAACACGGATCTGCTGGTCACCATAGATTTTCTGCATTTTATAAAGTCTCATATAAATAAAATAATCTTATATGTACTCTCTTTTGAGGCTTCTTTCATTTAGCGTAATTACCTTATTTTTCCTCCATGCCGTGACATATATGAGTATTCATTTCTTATTGCTGAGTACGCTTTTATCGTGTAGATGTATACAATGTTTTTAAACCTTTCATTTGGGTTGCTCACACTTTTTGGCTATTACCATAAGTCTGCCATGAATTGTTTTTTAAGATTTTCTTTATTTATTCAACACAGAGATCACAAGTAGGCAGAGAGGCTGGCAGAGAGAAAGAGGGAAGTAGGCTCCCTGCTGAGCAGAGAGCCCAATGCGGGGCTCGATCCCAGGACCCCGAGATCATGACCTGAGCCGAAGGCAGAGGCTTAACCTACTGAGCCACCCAGGGGCCCTGCTATGAATTTTTGTTTAAAAGAGTTTATATGGACACGGTCTCTAGGGTAAACACATAGGACTGAAGTGACTAGATCATAGGTAAGTACACGTTAATAGTTTAAGAAATAGCCAAACTGTTTTCAAAGTGTTAGCCTTGGTATAATTGTGTAAAATAAGCATAAAAAGATGCTGGATTTTATTTTCCCTCTCCCCCCTCCTTCCTCCCTTTCTTATGTCTCTTTGTCACATACGGGTATCTCGTTCCAGCCCCATTTTTGGAAAAGACTATCATTTCTGCTTTAAATTGCTTTTGCATCTTTGTTAGAAGTTCACTGGACCAAAAGACTTGCTATTGAGTTACACTGATTTATTTTTCTACTTGATAATACCACCGTGCATTGAATACTCCGGATTTATAATCCGTCTTGATGTGAGATAGTTCCAGTCCTCTCTCTTTGTTCTTTCTTTTCAAAGTTGTTCTGGCTATTGTAGGACACTTGCTTTTTTATATAAATTATAAAGGTTGCTGGCCAATTTCTTTTTTCTTCCCCTGCTGGCCAATTTATACAAAAATTCCTTACTAAGATTTTAAAACTGTAAATCAGTTTGTGGAAAACTGCACTTTTTTAAAAAAGATTTTATTTAAATTCCAGTTAGTTAACATGCAGTGTAATATTAGTTTCAAGGGTAGAATTTAGTGATTCATCACTTGCATACAATATCTGGTACTCATCATGAGTGCCCTCCTTAATATGCATGACCTACACCCTCTTCCCCTCCAGTAACGTCAGTTTATTCTCCACAGTTAAGAGTCTGTTTCTTGGTTTTTCTCTCTTTTTTCCCCCCTGTTTACTTGTTTTGTTTCTTAAATTCCACATGAGTGAAAGCATATGGTTATTTGTCTTTCTCTGACTTATTTCACTTAGTAGAACACTCTCTATCCTTATCCATTTCATTGCAAATGGAACGATTTCTTTTTTGATGGCTGAGTAATATTCCCTTGTGTACACCACATCTTCTTTACCCATCCATCAATCAATGGACATTTGGCCTCTTTCCATAATTTGACTATTGTTGGTAATGCTGCTATAAACATCAGGGTCCATGTAGCCCATCAAATTAGTGTTTCTGTATCTTTTGGGTAAACACCTGGTAGTGTGATTGCTGGATCATAGGGCAATTCTAATTTTAACTTTATGAGGGAACTTCATACTGTTTTCCATAGTAGATGCACCAGTTTTCATTCCCACAATACCGTGAGACTTCCCTTTTCTCCACATCCTCACCAACACCTGTTGTTTCCTGAATGGTTAATTCCAGCCATTCTGACTGGTATCAACATGATATCTTACTGCAGTTTTGATCTGTATTTCCCTGAAGATGAGTGATGTTGAGCATCTTTTCATGTGTCTATTAGTCATCTTTATGTCTTCATTGGAAAGATGTCTATTCATGTCTTCTACCTATTTTTTTTTTAAGATTTTATTTATTTATTTGACAGAGAGAGATATCACAAGTAGGCAGAGAGGCAGGCAGAGAGAGAGGAGGAAGCAGGCTCCCTGCTGAGCAGAGAGCCCGATGCGGGGCTCGATCCCAGGACCCTGAGATCGTGACCAGAGCCAAAGGCAGCGGCTTGACCCACTGAGCCACCCAGGCGCCCCATCTTTTGCCTATTTTTTAACTGGATTATTTGTTTCTTAGTTGTTAAGTTTGGTAAGTTCTTCATGTATTTTGGAAACCCTTTATCAGAGATGTCATTTGCAAATATCCTTTCCTATTCTGTAGGTGGCCTTTTAGTTTTGTTGACTGTTTCTTTCACTGTCCAGAAGCTTTTTACTTTGATGAGTCCCAATAGTTTATTTTTGCTTTTCTTTCCCTTGCCTCAGGAGACATATCTTGTAAGAGATTGTTATGGCTAATGTCAAAGAAGTTACTGCCTGCCTGTGTTCTCACCTAAAATTTTGATGGTTTCCTGTCTCACATTTAGATCTTTCATCCATTTTGAATTTATGTTTGTGTATGGTGTAAAAAAAGTGGTCCAGTTTTATTCTTTTGCATGTTGCTGTCCAGTTTTGCCAACACCATTTTTTAAAAAAGATTTTATGTATTTGACAGACAGAGGAGACACAGAGAGAGAGGGAACACAAGCAGGGCGGGTTGGAGAGGGAGAAGCAGGCTCCTCACTGAGCAAGGAGCCTGATACAGGACTTGATCTCAGGACCTGAGCCAAAGGCAGATGCTTAACAACTGAGCCACCCAGGCATCCCAACCAACACCATTTTCTGAAGAGCCTGTCTTTTTTCCATTGGATATTCTTTCCCACTTTGTCAAAAATTAATTGACCATATAGTTGTAGATTCATTTCTGGGTTTTCTATTCTGTTCCATTGATCTATGTGTCTGTTTTCGTGCTAGTATCATACTGTCCTGATCACCACAGCTTTGTAATGTAGCTTGAGATCCAGAATTGTGATGTCTGAAGCTTTGCTTTTCTTTTACAAGATTGCTTTGCTTATTCCAATCTTGTGGTTCCAAAAAATATTAGGGTTGTTTGTTCTAGTGCTGTGAAAAATGCTATTGGTATTTTGCTAGGGACTGAATTAAATGTGTAGATTGCTTTGGGTAATACAGACATTTTAATGATGCTTGTTTGTTGAATCCATGAACATGGAATATTTTTACATTTCTTTGTGTCATCTTCAATTTTTTCCACAATGAAAACTGCACCTTACTATAGCTATAAAACTTCTGTAGGTATGCTTTGTCAAGCTGAAGAAGTTCTTTACTATCGCTAGTTTGCTGACAGCATTTATCAGGAATGGGTATTGGATTTTGCCAAGTGTTTTTTCTGTGTCTATTAAGATAATCATATGGTGTTTTCTTCTTTTAGTTTCAATATAGTATATTATTTGAATTTCAAGTGTTAATCCAATCTCACATTCCTGGAATAATCCAGATTTAGACATGATATATTGTACTTTTTGTATATTGCTGGGCTTTATTTGCTAAGATTTTGTTTAGAATTATTGCATCAAATTTCATGAGTGATGTTGATAGTACATTTCTTTCTCATAATTTTGTTTTTGATTTTTATATTAGGGTAGTGTTGGCCACACTGAATGAGTTAAGAAGTAGTTCTTCCTTTTCAATTTTGTAAGACTTAATGTGGAATTTGTATTATTTCTTTCATAAATGTTTGATAGATTCCTTCCTAGATAGAGCTGAATACTCTCATTGTATGCATATGCCACAATTTTGTAAAAAAATAAAAACAAAACAAATTGCCTATTGATCAAAAATAAAGCCATGAGGCCTGAAGGTGTTTTTTGTTTCCTGTGGTTTTTCTTCCTAACCTGACGGTTGTGAATGTTGGCTCTTTGGTGGTAGAAATGTTCCACCACTCTCTAGGGAACTGATTTCAGCTGTTGGAAGTCACCAGATTTTGGAAATTAAGTTTCCCCCATAGGACATCCTGCAGTCAATGACTGACTGGTATGATACCTTTTCTCAGTACCTTCGTGGGGGCATAAATCATACTTCAAATTTCCTCCCAGGATTCTGCTGAAACTCAACTCTAACTGAAACCACATCCTTGCTCACCTGCTTCCTCTTCCCTATCCTTCTCATATTTTTAGAGATTTCTCTAGAAAATGCTTCCTTAAAAAAGTATTTTCATTGGGATTGAGCCCTGTGTTGGGCTCCCTGCTCAGTAGGGAGTCTGTGTCTCCCTCTCTGTCTGCCTCTCCCCAGCCCCCAGTTCATGAGAGTGAGAGCTCTCTCTCTTTTAAAAAAAAAAAAAAAAGCTTTAAAAAAAGCATTTTTTTTTTTTTTTGAGAATCTCATCTTAGCCTGCACTTCCAGAGTACCCTGTCTAAATTAAGCAGTTGTTTAACTTAGCATATTCAAAATCAGATCCTTGCTTTTTCTCACCACCGGCCACAAAACTTTCTTTTGCCAAACTTTCCTTTTCCAGAAAAAAAGGTCCTGCCATCAACCCATGCAAAAACAGAAGAGTCCTTTTTCATTCCTCCCTTTCCAATCTATTAGCAAGTTCTATTGATATTATCAAAATCCACCTAAAATCCCCTACTCCAAGATAACATGAAGTCCAAATACTAAAAAGTTCTAGACTTCTCTCAGTGGCTTCCTAACATGCTTTAACTCTTGCCTACCTATAATCCATTCTCCTTAAAGAAGCATTATCACTTCCTAAGCCATATACTGTAGCCTCTGCATAATCCAAAACTAATGAATTTGAAGCAATAAACAAAATTTTTAGAATTTTAAGAATTGTTCAGTGTCCTGACTTTTCTTATATTCAACTAATTATGGCCCCCTTCCCTTAATCTCAATTATACTAAATACTGCTGATGCATAAATTTATTAAGTTAAATATACGCCTCTGAACAGGGATAAAAAGTGAAGAATTTAATTAAAATAAGGTTTCTATACAATATGGATTAAATATTGTTTTCCCTAAATCCTAAAGAAAAAAGCATCACAGAACATAACCAACCATATTAAAGGTAGATTAATGTATACATATCTATGTATCTGAAAATCTATTTGGTGGAACTCAAACTATGTAATAAAAACAAATATTGCATATTACTGATATTTGTATTTGTTGTATAGTTCATTATTCTTGTAACTTTATTATAGCTCAAATTATAATATAGTAGGGTGAATAAAGATTTTCTCCAAAAATTACTTTCAATCATTTTTGTTTCACTGAAAATTCTTTCTACATCTTCTCTCAAAATGCTCTTAAAAATTACAACACTAAGCCATTTGTTTCCTTTGCAAAAAATACACCTTGCTCCTAAATTATTTTTTAATATAAAAATCTTTATGTTAAGAGAATTACACTTGCATACATTCATGTAAAATATTCAAAATACTAGCAATATATTAGGGCAAATATGGTCAAAATTGATCAGACAACTAAAACATATTTATAAGACAGCCATATCATATTTAAAACATAGAAACCTCGACAACAATAGAAATGTGAGTCAGAGGGCAGCTCTGTTTTTCTTTCATTGCTTTGTGTGAGGTCATTTAATCATGGTTCTAATCACTGCAATCAAAAATGTACATGACATACCAAAAAAACTGCATTAATCCTTCCAGACTCAATATCAGATAATGAACTAAAAAAGCCCTTCCAGCTACTTCCTGTGGTGAACATTCGTTGTGCTCTGTTTACCAAATAGCTCCTTTAACAAGAGTACATTCTCAGTTTTATTAAATCAGTTTTTAAGTATCATCTCGATTTAGAGTTCGTCTTTTGTCAGTGGCTATCACTAGTGATGAGGAAATCTCCAGAAGGTGAAAAGTAACATAAGGGATGTGCCTGTGACTTAGGGCAGAACCTTTGGTCTAAACAAAAAGGGCTACACTGTTGAAAGTAATTTTCCTTAAAACAGTAGATGTCTATTTGTTTTATTTCTAAGTAAAACGGGAGCTTTTACTTTATTTTATTTCATTTCATTTATTTTTGTTTTAAGTAGGCTCCACGCCGAGTGTAGAACCCAATGTGCGCGTTTGAACTCACAACCCTGAGATCAAGACGTGGCGCTGAGATCAGGGGTCGGACTCTTAACCAACTGAACCACTCAGGCACACCCCACCCCCCAGAGTTTTATTTTTTAAAGCAAACCCCTATTTTAATTGTTAAACCACAAGCTAGTTCTGGGTTAAAGCTTCTACTGATGATAGTTATTCTTGATATTACATATTTTCCTATGTGCCTCAGTTCAAATTTAATAGTCTTTTTCTTATCCAGATTTCCTCAGCAATTTTATTTGTCACATCTATAGTCACAAAAAAGATAGATGTCTTTGGGTAAGTTTTGCAGAACACCTTGGATAAATAAATGCATTTCAACTGAGGAACTACTAGCCTGCTTTTCTGGGAATGTTGTTTTCTCAACATTAGATTTTGGAGTATATTTCTGTTTTATTACAGTAGAATAGATACGGCCTATCATCCTCTCAAGTCACCCCTAGAGAGACAAAAGAAAAGCCCAATTGTAATACTGTTTAATTTTATACTTAACAATACCAATCAAGTACCTCATTTTTTAACAATATGATGTAAAACAAGATATTTTCATGTGTAGAAAATTTTATGTAGGGAGAAATTTACAATTTAAAGTAGCAATGTCAAAAGAATTTACCAATATAAAGGAACTCTCTCCTTTTCTGAAGAAACAAACTTGAATAAAATCAGATATTTTTCTTCCCCTCTAAGTCACTGAAATTGAAACAGCTCGTTATTCACAACATTTAGCATACATGTATGGTATGAAATGAGATACGTGTGCATAACTGACAAAGTATAAGACTGGTGCATTCAAGGACAGCATTAAAAATCTAGATATAAACTCCTTGGTCCTACTATTCTTAATTTCCCCTCTGTCTTGTTTAAAAGCTTTCTTTCCTGAGAGTGATGTTCTTTATGTTAATGCAGTATCCTGTCAAACACTATTTCAACCAGGAACTCTGATGGTGGGGGGAGGGATGAGTATTGAGTTAAAGACCTATCTCGCTAGAAGGCATTTTATAGAATGCTAACTGCAATTAAAGAGTTTTATGAACCCAAATTTGGCATCCAAATAAAATCATATTGTCTTTAAGAGGAAAAGTAACTTAGAAATTATGTGTTCAGCCAAGACAGATAGAACACCGCGAGGGGGGTTCACACGGTACTGTTTATTATAGGAGCAGAATTCCATGAACTGCCAGTGAACAGGTAATGTTTGCAGAAAAGAGAAAATAACCAGTAGTCATTAGGCACTGAGAGTTTAGAAATTAAACATTCCACACCATGATGGGAATGGAAACAGTGAGTGACATATGTTACAAACACCTAGCCATTTCCTTTCCTTAGAATATGCTTGCTATTATGTAATACCGAAGAGACAAAAATAGCAACAAAGGAAATGGCATTTTCCAAGGGTATTTATCACTAGAAAGCACTCCCCAGGACTCCAGTCATTATCAACTTTTTAAAATAAATAGTGGCCTGTGGTACTGACGTGGCACAATAGGGTTGACAGAGAAAACGCAGTGTTTTGGATGTCTGGAGCCATGGACAAGAACAGAACCCATCGCAGGCACGTTAGAAAGTATTAGCAGCCACCCACCGTGCCCACCGGAACCCCCTCCTGTGGTGAAAAACCACTGAAACTTAGCCTTGCCTTTTGTAGACATGGATCCAAGCACTTTAATAGGAAGATTTTCAATTGAATTTCAGGTCATAACTTATAAATATGCTGACTACCTACTCTAAAATTGAAAGTAATTTATTTGCTAATGGAGAATGGTAGGTATTGGAACAAAGTTTAGATTAGATTAGAAAGAAATTCTATGGTTCTTTTCATTGCATTTTCACACACACACACACACACGCACACGCACACACACACATCATATACATGCACACACTCCAGTCTTGCAAAGAATAAAACTTTTCAATGTGAAAAACAATATTAGAGGTGTTGCAGAGGTAATTAGGTTCATTTCAATAAAGAAATGTGTTGACTTTATCTACAAAAAAAAATGTATCAAAGGTTCTGGATGCAGGATGTTAAAATTAAATTTCTATACCTTAAGGTGTACCTGGTTAATTTATTAAAGAATACTTTGTTTAAATTGATGAGCTTATTGAACATAGTAATGTTATGGCTATAGATTCTACCTTAATTTACAAATCTATGCATTGTCCAGAAAATTCTAGAGCCTTAGCATCCCACCTTATTTCTTCTAAACTTCACCAGCCATACTAATTTCTACTTTCTCGATCTCTCTGTACTTTAAATATGATGTTAATTTAGCACTTGGCACCTTGCATTATTATTATTAATTGTAAATGTGTTTGTTTTCTCATGGATTTAGAGCACTTTTGATGTCCCTGCGTCTTATTTAGATATGGTACGAGGATAAGACCTGACTTACAGGATATTTCTAACAGCATTTTTTCTAGTTCATCCTAGCAAAAGTTCATATTGTTTTTACCTTTATACTCTCTCATATCCTTTTCTTGAAAAGCTTTTGAATATCAAGTAGTTGTTCTCAAGTGGACTGTGTATGAGACTTAAAAATCAGAATCTGCAGCTACATTACTATTTTTGAGATGTGCGATCTTCAACAAATTATTTAAACTACTTAGGTCTCCGTTTTCTCATCCATGAACTGGGTAGAATGACACTAATTGTATGTTTTTTTTGTAAGGATTAGCAATATATTGTATATAAAAACGTTGTTTAAAAGCCCTGTATTAAAAGAAAACACCTATATTTATCTTGTTACTATATGAGGTAACCTATTCAATTTTGATAGCTGTGTTATATATTTATATATTCTTTCAATTATGTAAATAATATTTCCTAAAATGTGTACTTTTGGATGTTTATATGGAGAGAAACAGCACACAGTGAAAAACCCAGAGCTGCAAAGCTCATATTAACATATCCTCCTATGTTAAGCAAATACTATTTTAATTTAAATTAATTTTCAAACCAAAATATTTCTCAAATTTTTAATCAAAGGTTTATGATAATTGATTCAAGAATAAAAGTATATATTTTTATACATGTATGTTGATTTATGGAATAGAATATTGAGGACTGTTTTCATAACACAGGCAAAATTAAGTGGAAATAGGACAATTATTATGGTCCCAAACCTCAATATTCTTTTTTTTTTTTTTTTCATTAAAATGCCAAGGACAGGAAAGTTGTTTCAACCCAGAGTCCCAGTTCCCAATTTTGTATCCCATTCAAATACCTACATCTAAAACGGCACATCTAAAGTGCATTCTGTACAGAGGCTTGCACACGTTCTCTTTCCGTATGGCCTTCACTATTCTGAAACACACACATTTGGAAATAAATGAAAAAATATCTTCAGTTCTTTGAACTGTGGCAGCTAAGTCCATTTTTTTTTTCATGTCCTATAAATGAATTCCATTAAATTGCTGAAACGGTATACAGTATTTACATGCATTTAAATTCACTATAAATATTTACAGAACTTCAAGATGAATGCCAGTAATATAAGCTAAATATGTCTGACCACAATTACTTTTCAGGAATAAATGGGTTTTGCCAAATGGCATTTTTTTTTTCAAAACTAAGTATTTTGGAATTCTGTTCAGATGACAGCAATATGTAGAAAATCACACTCTACAACTGTTCACATAAAGTTCAAGGAAACTATCGATTTTTTAAGAGATTCATTGTTAGCTATCTGGGCCTTATGCTTCTTGATAGTGTTCTTTAGAGTGAGTATGTGTGTGTGTATTTTAAATGGGGAGAAAAATGAACCAGGGGAAGGGGAGGAAGGTGGAGGAATGGGGTTAAGGAGAAGATTCTGCCAGGAGAATTGGGAGACTTGTGATTCAAATGCTATATTTAGCAGAAACTTCTGGGGAATTAACAGCTTCCAACAATTTACGAGAAACTACTTTGATTGCAATGAGTTTCTAGCAGTGACAGGAGAATTTTTAAAGCCTGGAATGTGATAGGGATGTCCAAAAATCTCTAATTCAGGACCCATTGCCACTCCTACTCAGGTCAGTCTATACTGGTAACAGCAAACTTGTCAATTTTCCCTCTAACACAAAAGCAATGAGGTTTATCATCATTGCCATGCTTTGAATAACATCACTTTTTTAAATGGCCTTTGCACAATATAATCTGTGACCTACATAGAAAATGTGCTCTTCTGAAGGCCATATTTACATTTTGACTATGAGTCAACTCAACATTCTAAGTCAGAAGTAAATAGCAGAATTAAAGGACAGACATTTACTGAATCTGCAAGGAAGAGCAAAAACAAAGTTGTGAAGAATAACAAACAAAAAAAAAAGCTTACTGTATGTAGAATTTATGGTTCTTTGCTCATGGAGTTTGGGAGAGGACATGGACATTGATTTATATATCCATAGATTTTATATTCAATACCTAGTTCCTTAAGGAGATGGGATAGATTTTCACTGACCTGACCACAGGAGTTCTATATTCTAGTTCTTTGTTAGGTATCAATGAAATATATGACCTTTGAAAATCTGTACTGAGTATCTGGGCCAGAATCTCTCTCTGTATCTTGGTAATTAGACACACACCTACACTAATCCTAGGGTAACTTTCAGTTTAATGATAATATTCATCATTTGAAAATACTATAAAGACCCCTAAGTAAGGAGCAAACTGAAAGTATTTCCTGCATGCCAGACTTCCCTGTTACAACAAGAGATATTCTATACATTTTAGAAAACAGATAAACTCACTATTTTGTACCTGGAACAAAACACTGTGCTTCACACAGACTGAGCTCTTAGCAGAAACTTAGTAAACCAAATAGCTATGTTGTTAACTGACATCATGAAGGCATCTTGGGGTAATAGATGTTTACTAATTTGAACAAAGAATCATGAGTTTAGAGTATAATGAAGAACCTGTATTTTAATGTTTTCAATTCAGATCTAAAATTAGTATGTAATTTGGGATAAACTAATTTACAGAATAATGGCTTTGTACAGAATATTGTGAATTTTCCAAAGAATTTTAAAAATTTTATTTAGAAAATCTGATCATCCTACCAAAGGCAAACTCATAGTAAACTAATAGTAAATGAAATAAGGTAAGTAGCAAGTATCCTGTAGAAATATTTGAAGAAGTATATATTTGGCTATCTTCCTTTCCCCCAGATAAACATTTGTTTTTCCTCATCAATTGAAATGATCAGTTTCCAAACACACATATGCAACTGAAGCAAACATGTGGGTTGAAAGAACACTGCACACTTATTAAAATAATTCCTTCATTTGGAATTTTTGTCTCACTGTAATTATGTTCTCTGTAAAACATTCAGAGGTTCAGAAATGCATTTAGTCCATTTATATTGTACTGATGATCAGAAAATCAATGCATTTAAGTGCCCAAAAGAAACTTTTCAAATCTCCTTATTTTACCTAAGATAAAGAAACTAGTGCCCCAAAATGTTTATTTATTTTCCCAAGATGGCAGGATTAGTTAATGGCAGAGTCAGCATCACAAAATTGTCCTGATTTCTACCATGGGCTGATGATTCTTTTTTTTTTTTTATTTTTTTTATTTTATTTTTTTAAAGATTTTTATTTATTTGACAGAGAGAGATCACAAGTAGGCAGAGAGGCAGGCAGAGAGAGAGAGAGAGGAGGAAGCAGGCTCCCTGCTAAGCAGAGAGCCCAATGTGGGACTCGATCCCAGGACCCTGAGATCATGACCTGAGCCGAAGACAGCGGCTTAACCCACTGAGCCACCCAGGCGCCCCGGGCTGATGATTCTTTAGGCTTCATGTTCGTATTAGGTCCTTACCATGGGTCAGCCACTAGCCAAACCAGTTGAGATATACTGATGCACAAAAAATAAATAAATAAATAAAAATAAAAAATAAATCTGCTCTCCAGGACCTTATATTTATGGGGAAGAGACATACAAGGAACAGATAAATTTATAAGTAAAAACAAGTAAACTAATACAGTATGCTAGAAAGGGACAAATGCTATGGAGGAAAAAAGCAAGCATGGTCAAGCACTCGTGAGAGGTGAGATGGAGAAGGGGAAAGATTTAAACTTGTGTGTACAGGTTTGTCCTCATTTGGGAAACAAACAGGCAAAACAGCTCATGTAGGACCTAAGTGTCTATTGCAAGGGCTTGAGCTTGGACTCTGAGGAGCATGGGGAGCCACTACAGGGTTTTGAGTACACGACAAACTTGATCATGACTTACAGTTGAGGATGGGAATTGAAAAACATTTTCTGTAAAGGGCCAGATAGTAAATATTTAGTCTTTATGGTCCATGTGCTCTCTGCTGGAACTACTAGTTCTGCCATTACAACATGAAAGCAGCTATAGACCAAACAAAGGAATGAATGTGTCTGTGTTCTAATAAAACTTTATTTAAAAAAGATGGGCGGGATTTGCTGCATTACTCTGGCTGCTGTATCAAGAATGGACTCTAGGAAAGAAAGTGGAAGCAATGAGGCCATTCTTTTGTTTTGTTTTGTTTTGTTTTTAGAAATCCATGAAAGAGATAATGAGGTTTACATGTTTCCCTACCTATTATATAATGTTTTTCAAATGAAATCTCCTCATTTCAGTGAAGGAGATAAAGAGGAGAAAGCATGCTTTTGCCTTATTTATTTTATATGATAAATAAAAATAAAGTAGTGAAGAAAACCCCCAAATATTAGTCATTTCATTAACATATTACTTCACACAATTCTAAGTAGGTGATTTGATGGTAAATGCTTAAAAAATATAGTTTGTATGAGAAGGAAGGTAAATGCATATTGAAAAATCACTTCCGCTAAAGTATCTGGATGATATTCCCAAGTATTAAGGAAATCAGAAAAGTAGTAGTTCAGCTGTGAGGTATATCTTTCTCCTTTCCTTCTATTTCTAAGAAAGAAAGTGTTTAAAGAGCAGATGTCTTTTCCTCCACATAAATCATCTACTTATGAAATCTTACACACTTTCAGTGACACTACAGCAATGTTTTTAAATGAGTAATTTTTCAAATGCAAATCACATCAGTTGACATACAATATTGCGAAGTGTGATACTGTTATGATGAAACAGGTATAACTTGAAACAATGAGTATATAAGATGGTATCAAATTAAGATGATGAGAATATTAAATGACACAAGCAGAATTAATGACAACTTTTTATTGTTCCATAATAATTTATTGATTTTTTTCTTTTTTTCTTTCTTTTTAAGGTTTTACTTATTTATTTGACACGAAGAGTATAATTAGGGGGAGCAGCAGAGGGAGATGGAGAAGCAGGTTCCCCACTGGGCAGGAAGGTAGACATGGGACTCCATCCCAGGACCCCAGGACCACGACCTGAGCTGAAGGCAGACACTTAACCAACTGAGGTACGCAGGTGTCCCTGATTTTTCCTAATTACATAAATGATACATGTTTATTGTAAAAAGAAAAACCTTCAAAATCATGAAAAAGCATAAAAAAATATTCTCCTAAATCTCCATTGCCGTGTGTTAGTCAATAAAAATACTGCCAATTTAATGCATATATATATATACATATATATTTCTTTTCCTAGGTTGATATACATGAAGATTTTTATGGGTTTTCTCCTCCTCCTTCCTCTGCTTCCTCTTCCCCTCCTTCTTCTCCTCTTCTTCCTATTATTATTACTTTTCTGCAATCATTTTTCTTTCTTTTTTTTTTAAAGATTTTATTTATTTATTTGACAGACTGAGATCACAAGGAGGCAGAGAGGCAGGCAGAGAGAGAGAGAGGGAAGCAGTCTCCCCAAGCCTGATGCGGAGCTTGATCTCAGGACCCTGGGATCATGACCTGAGCCAAAGGCAAGGGCTTTAACCCACTGAGCCACCCAGATGCCCCTGCAATCATTTTTCTTATATTCCATCATATTTCATATTTGGCAATTACAGTTGAAGCCCAAATGCAGCATGCAAAAAATAATTCCACAAGAAATGTTACTATGTTTTCTCACTGAATTAAAAAAGGAGTAGTTGAGAAAGAATTGAGGAAATTTTAATTAATGGGCTGAATAATAAGATAACCAGCTTGCTGTCAATCAGAGATTGAATAATCACTCTTCCAGTTTTGTAGGGTAGGTCTGCAGATCCCATGAAAATCAGCTCTTTCGCTTTCTGATTTTCTTATGCTGAGTGTCCACCCAGAACCAGTCAGCTTCTTATTAATTCTGACTCATTCTTTCTACTCATACTGCAAACAACTAAGTTCTTTGTAACCTGACCCTACTCATTCGAAATGTCTTTGTAAGCTGGATGTGAACTAGCTTAGAGTTATCTTTGGATCATCTATGAAGAAAGTTGGCTAAACATGTCAACAGTATAAGTTCAAGCTAGAAGTTGAAGATTTAAATAACTTAAAAAAAACTAGCAGATTTTCAACAATTAAAATGTGCTTCAGCAATAATGGTTTCTATATGATTAATCTGCTAATTACAAAAGACCTCACCTGTAGCAGATTTAGCTGACGACATAGCATTGCTTCAGTATTCATTTTGTGTTACTCTATGCATTCGGAGGTAACATTCTTGCAATCTGGGTGATTTCTTAGTTTTTAAAAGTATTGTTATCAAATATTTCTGAAGATCTTGGAAATAAGCTATTTCTTAGTGGCATAAAAGTCACTGTAAAAATAATTACAGACTTTTTTCATAGTTTCAGCAATTTGTTACTTACCTGTGATATGTGCCTAATTCCTAACAAAAATAATTTGAAATGACTAATATTTCAGTTGTGTGTGTGTGTGTGTGTGTGTGTGTGTTTAATTAGTCAGTGTGGCTTAGCCACTGTCCTGTGTTGTACATAGCTTTGTATAGACTTGAGCCAGTTAGAAGAATAAGTTTTGAGAAACTAATGAGAAATTCAGAGTTTACCCCATGCTGCCACTTTAGAGCTTTTCTATAACAACACATCAGGTTGGGGAATAACTTTTAAATTTTTACATTTTTGTGTCTCCAAACCATGTTACCCTTACTACCACCCTGTGGGGTCAGTCAACAGAACAAAAAGTCATGGAGATTTTCATCTGAGCTCTATATTTCCGTTGAGGAGAGGAACGTAAGATTTTTGAACTTGGGCTTTTTTATATGAAGTCACATGGTTTTTAAATATGAGCCATGGCTAGGCTCTATTGCTACTTGGGACATTTCTTTCTATTTCAGTTCTCAGCTCATTTCTCACCATGCTCTTTTTCCTACTAGGGGAGTATACAGACACGTGTGTGAGTGTGTGTGTGAGTGTGAGTGTGTGTGTGTGTTGCTACCATTTTTTATACTTTAGTAGACCTAAAGTACTATGAAATCCTTGTTGCCAAACGCCACTACCATTATTATTCCTGTTTTATACCCAGCATCCTGAGCTCCAACATGCAACCATAACACATCCCAGAAGTTTAACTTTAGCCACGTCTCCTTTGGGCATTTGGGTGTAAGAAGAGTCACTTCTGCCATTTAACTCCTTCAGTAAGCATTGGAGTCTGTCAACTTTAAACAGTGAGTCCTTTCTAACTCTTACGGATATTGTAAAAAGATGGAGATGGGGTAAGAAGGAAAAACCTGGGGCCTCTCACTTACTAGATAGTAAATTAAGGTAACTGGTTTGGTTTTATGCAATAAAACCTATGTAAATTTTTTTTAAAGATTTTATTTATTTATTTGTCAGAGAGAGAGCGAGCGAGAGCGAGCACAGGCAGGGAGAGTGGCAGGCAGAGTCAGAGGGAGAAGCAGGCTCTCTGCGGAGCAAGGAGCCTGATGTGGGACTCGATCCCAGGACGCTAGGATCATGACCTGAGCCGAAGGCAGCTGCTTAACCAACTGAGCCACTCAGGCGTCCCCTATGTAAATTTTTATAACAAAAAAGAATAGAGTTTGCTTCTTCTTCTTCTTCTTTTTTTTTTTTTTTTTTTCATTATTAAGCCAGTGAAAGTTCGTCTGAGAAAGGATGGCCTTGAATGTAGGATGGGTTCTTCCCTCCAGGTCCCACCCACTCCCCTCTCTCTGGCCCCTGAAGACACGTCCTCATCCTTCATTACTCTGCCCCAGTTTCTTGCTTACTAATGATGACCAAGTCAGAGACCTAGCCAGCATCACTGAAATGCTGGGACATCTGCCATGGCTAGAAGTTTCATTCTTATAGCTCAGCGTAAAGGATGGTAAAATGTGCATTCTTGTCACCAAAACTGGCAGTTAGGAAGATGTATCTCTTCTGCCTTGATCTGAAAATACATACATACATACATTATTATTACAAATCCCATACATACATAATAATGTATGTATGGGATCAATTAGGTTTAACCCCAGACCCGGTGTCACTCTAAACCTTACAATCTGCGTGTGTACATGCGAATTGATGTCTTCCTAACAATAAACTGAATATTAACCTAATGTACAAATTTTTAAAAAAATAAAAATTATGTGCATGTTCTATTTTTTACCCAATAATTCCCTGCATGAAAAAGTGCCTAAATCATTAAAACTTAAGGCTTTTACTAAATAAGAAGGAATCCGTTAGCAATATGAAAGATCAGCCCACTTATTTGATCTGTAAGTTCTAATTTTATGCTGAATAATGTAAGTATGCATGTTTCAAAATGCAAAAACGTTTGAATTATTGAAGCAATCTATAAACCAGATCAGTGTATTTCTTCTATTTCTTACACTTATGCTTTCAATATCACATATATCACATACCCCTCCAAAACGATGAATTTTTATTTTTGAAAGAATACAATGAAATTAAAAATCTTTAAAATGAGAAGAGAAATTGATAATACCATAAGGTTCTGCTGTGCATTTTGGAAAGCTAACCTCAACTTAACATAACACTATGGAAAGAGGGAGAACCTGTTATAGAGTGTGAGAAAGGAAGTAATTATACCATGTGTTTTCTGAGTATTGGAGGCATTTTCTAGGTAGCAATTCAAACCTAGAGTACCTTTCAAAACTTCCTCCATCATTTCTGCCACTCATAAAAGAATAAATTTTGTAGAGCACATTTTCAGTGATAGAATGCAAATACTATATTTGCATAGATCCCATCTGTGGCCGAATAAAACCATTATAATAAAAACTGGTACTTTCTAAAAGCCTGAACATTGAGTAATTACAAAGGAAGAACAAGAAAGCAAGTGAAAAAGTGAGGAAGATCAAAAGAGGGATAATTCTTTAAACTTATTTATTTTGAATTTTTTAAAAAATGATTAGAGCTACAAGAATGAGTATAGATTGATTTGGAAGCAACACTGATCAGAGTCAGAGAGCATATCCGTGGAGGCTTCTGATACAAAAAGGTCCTGGCAAATCATCTGAATTATGGGCATCTGTATTACTCCTCTTCACTGTGTCCATCATCTTCCCTTTCAGCCATCAACCACGCCATATTATCTCATCCTTTCTACACTACCCCCATCGCCATCAACACCATCTTCCCACCTAAAAATTTCAAGAAAGGTCAGTGTTGGGGGGGGGCCAGTGGGGAGAAGGAAGGAAGGAGGAAAATTTTTCTATGGAAAGAGGTTTTAAAACTTCCCTAGGATGTATAGTCTTTACCAAAGATCACTAAGAAGGAAAATGTTGGGGAAACTCCATTCCATTTTAGTCATGGGAATGTGTGCAGATATATGTAGGTGTTTTATTAACTATTTGGAGTTCTATATATTCCATCCCAGTATGTACATTTGGTTTTTCTCAACTAATTAATTTACGAACTTCCTGATGACTAGAGGTCATCAGGAACCCCTCAGAGACTCCTAAACTGAAGAACTAACACACTGTCTCCCATGAGTAATTCAAACTCATGATGACTGTCCAAATCAGGCAAGGTAAACTGTACTCTTAACAGACAGTGTTTCTGTTGGCTGAAAATTCCAAATTATTTAGATCAAAATTCAAATAAGCTCAACAGGTTTATAATTAACTGCGGTGATGATAGCATCAATATTTCATGTACTTTAAAGTAGGCATATATTAATTATATTAATAATATTGGCTTACTTTTTAGTGTAGTAATACTTACGTTTGTCTTTAAAGGGCAGGTAACTTAATTGGAAATTGCATATTTTGAAAATTATCTTAGTTACAGCTTTGCTTTGGTCCTTAACGAACAAGACTTCATTCCCTTCCCCCTCTTCCCATTTGTGTACTTTAAAACCACAAGGAAAGAATTTTGCAGAGCCCAGAATTTCTTTTATGCTTTAAGGTTTAGACTTTGTTTAGAAAATCTGAAGAATTTATTTATTTTCTGAGGCTTTAATCTTTTTGATAAGTAAAGTTCATGGAAAACCATGTAATTGGTATAGAACTTTTCACTTGAATTGAATCGCTTAATCCTTCTGTACTAGAATATTTTTGCATCTTGCCTGGAGTAAATTAGTTTCTTTAGGTTAAAAAAAAATCTGGGAATTATATTTTTCAATTTGAAATTCACTTAATATCAAAGTGGCTATAATTAATTCTTTTTTTCCTCATGATCTGAAAAGCTATAATGAGAAATTACAAATAACATATCAAAGAAATTTCATAAAGTATACCTGATAAAAACATTTCAAGTGTGAGGTACTTTCTTTTTCACACTAAATTTGATTTTATAATACATAAAAGGCATACAATTAGTGCCATCTAGTGCATTAACCCATCATGCTAGCAATCTTATCAATTCATCACATGCCTTACTTTTCAGAAGGCATTTTGTAAAGTCTTACAATTTCTCAAGATCATTTAATTCAAGTTAATATTAAACAGTTGATTTAATTTTAGTTAAACACTAATCTATTTACATGTTATAGTTCTTAAAGAAAGTTCAAAAATCAGATAGATCATTATTTTCTTATCATTATTTTAATTGATTAGAATTTTCCTTGAACATTATGTGAGCATGACCTACACATTTACCCTGTGCATAAAACAGAAGATATCGCTGCTTTAAAAATATAATTTGCTACAACTGGTAAGTTCAACTACTACCTATGCTAAGTTGACAATTAGTTTGGATCAGCAATTCTCTTATGCAAATATTTCCCCTAGGTTTCAAAAAAGATGAATATTTTTGAGGTCAATGCAGGAGATTTTCTTCATCATGCCCTGGTGCTTCAGTTGGAGAAAAACAAGAATGATAAAATTCCATATACTATACTTAAATTAGCCATGGGCACTCCCGCGTATCTTGTGTATTTAGTTCAAGAAACTCACTTGTGCATTGAAAGCCTGGGAAAATTTTAAGTCAGAAAATATGATGACTTAAGAAAAAAATCAAGTTGATTAATAATAGTCACTAAGCGCACTGAGACCTCTCCCCATGAAAGTTAGTCACAGAAAAATTCAGCTTCAGCCATATTTCATCTGATAAACAACCAAAGGTTGGGCAAATGGTAAAGTAGGGAGGGGTGGGCCTCCCCCCATTGGCCTTATTTCCTTTCTCACCACTTGTATGTTCCCACTTGTATATTTTCCTTCTTCTCAAGGACTCCTTATTTATTTCCTTTCTTCCTACTTTGTAACTGTCAAACCAAGGAAGGTAACAATCTCCCTATTCTTTTGTTACTTTTCTTCCTACTTTGTAACAGTGTCAAACCAGGAAGGTAACAAAGTAGGCACGGCCTGCTGTCATTTACATAAAGCATCAAATAAATTAAAAAACAAAACAAAACAAAACCCCTTGAGAATTACCCAGAATGCTCCCTTGGGCTCTTGATCTAAGCCAAACTACTCTTTGATTTCAATTTTCAATTTAAATTAAATTGATCAAGTTAATCTGGACATGCATTTATCCATCTGATAGGCTGTTAGCCATAGTACAAACCCAGATTTAGTCATTTGTTCATTATGTATTAATATGGTGTGGTGGGTGCTTTTCTAGTCACTAAGATACAAAGTAAAAGAAAAACAACACAGTTCCTATTCTCATGAAGCTTATAAAAAGCAGATAACAATAATAATAGAAATAATAAATAAGTAGATAATATAAGACAGTGACAAACTGCCTGAAGAAAAATGTAACAGAGTGATTGGAAAGGGATAATTTTAGAAGGGTAACCATATAAGCCCTCTTTGTTGGGTAACATTGATCAAGACAGAGGAAGCAGTGCTCCAGGAAGAGGAGGAGCTCCATGCATAAGCCTGGAGGTGCAAATGAGCTTGGTATTCTGGGTGGGCCCAAGTGTACTGAAAGGCATAGATCTGTGGAGGTATTGCAGTCTATAGGTTTGGGATCTTTGGGACTATTCAAAAAATTCACATATAATTCTGCATGCAATGGAAGCTCATTGAAGGGTTTTGAAGCAGTGGAATCTCCAGTTCTAATTCAAGTTTCAAAACATTCAATACTTTGTCAAAAATGGAACATAGAAGACAAGAAGGGGGATCAATTAAAAACCTACACTTTGCATGGGAAAAAATAGAGTTTTAAGATTGTGTTATTGGGGATTGATGCATTGGTAAATCATTCATAAGATATTAGAAATCAGAAACTGTATATTAGGGAAATATATAATAATTTTTCAGAAAATAAACGCAATAAATGAAATGTAGCCTCCTGGTAAAAGAGAATCTAGAAAATTTGCATTCTATTCCTAAACTGTCATTGATTTTGTCAGCAGAAAACATGCCTACTTTCCACTTGTGTTTGTTACTGAGTTAGTTACCCTTAAGCACCTGAAACATTTAGGAAATATTTTCTTTGAATATGCATACATTAATGCAATTATGGTTGATAGAGTCATCAAACTTATCTACTGATAACAGATTTATTAAAGATCTATATATAGCAAACAATATTTTTACTGTGAATATGGTCCTTCACACAAGTATTTATTGTCCTCAAGCAAGGATGTGCAAGAAAAGTTATAAGAATACCCATACATAGCAGTTTAACTGTTGTTTTCTATAACATTATAAATGTAAAAAAGCCTGTGTTGCCTGAGTTTTGAACCATCTGCTGAGGACTCCAGGACAAAGAGAGAAAAAGTATACATTGCAAGAATCAGTGATTTTCAAGAATTCTCAATTTTATTAAGATACCAGTTTTCTATAGATTTCCATCCATTTTCTTCCTATAAGTATGATAGAAGTAAAATGATATTTTGAAAAGGTGATGATGATAACTGCATAGACCTGAATCTCTCTGGATCTCCACACAGAATCTCATTGAGCAACCAGAATGCAAAAGAGAAAGCCCATGGACAACATTTAAGACAAAATTAAATAACAAGGGGTTCTATGAGTCGCAAAATAGAAACAGGCTGGGACAAACCACCAGCAGCCACAGATGTCAGGTTTCAGAGTCTGGAAAGGAGGATACAGAGCAGAGCACAGGGTAATGCACCCCAGAACAGGAAAATCCCGCAAAAGCCCAGAGTTATTCCTTGAAAACCATGGTGGGCCAACTTGAAGTCTATAGCTGAACTTGGGAGAATTTTGCCCAACCCAATGGAAGGTGAGGGCAATGGATAAGTTGCCAGGCTTGAAGTGGCAGGAGAAATCCAGCCACCATAAACTCTGGAAGATAACCAGACAATGTGCTCTTGAAGAATGTGACTCCACACTGAGAACGGACTTCTGGAAGAAGCATCAAAATTGGGCAGAACTGGAATAATGGAGACAAAAAGAAGAAATGGTCCAGATAAAAGTGGGTTATAGAAAAGAGACAAGAGGTCTCCAAAAGCACTTTTGCATAAAGATATGCACTTTAGGGCACTACATAACACAATGGAAAGGGAAGTCTGTGAAATTAGATACTCCTTATTAGTCCCCATCTCCCTGAAAAAGTCCAGGAAAACTAATATCACTTAAAAATGACAGTGGAAAAATATTAAGGTCAAAATTCATGGAGTTGTTTTAAAGACAGAACTTGCAGCAAACTAGCATCCTAAAACACAATGGAGGTATGTCAGAAAGATATGCTCATAAAAAGATCAAAAGTATAACTTACTATTTCAAAATAAAACAGCATCAAAAATGGTAAAAGATGTCAAAGAATATATCACATCCAGTAAATGTCAGAAATGACACGAGCACTTAAAAATTAAGAAAAAACAATCACAGGGGCACCTGGGTGGCTCAGTAGGTTAAGCCTCTGCCTTCGGCTCAGGTCATGATCTCAGGGTCCTGGGTTCGAGCCCCACATCGGGCTCTCTGCTCAGCAGGGAGCCTGCTTCTTCCTCTCTCTCTGCCTGCCTCTCTGACTACTTGTGATCTCTCTGTCTCTGTCAAGTAAATAAATAAAATCTTTAAAAAAAAAAATCACAGAAAAGACTAAACTAGAAAGAGCAAAGGAGTAAATAAACACAATAGTTGATACCTTAAATGAAAACTGCAAACAATACAAGTGAAATGAAGAAAGGATTGACAAGAATTTGTGGAAAATTTTGAAAGCTGGGAAAAGTTAAGAAAAACACTGGAAATAAGATAACCAGAATAAGAGAACATAATGAATACAGCTATAATTAAAGAACATTTTCCTTTGAAAATACCCCAAGTGTCAGAATATTGAACAAAAATGACCAATAGAAGAAGAGCGTATTCTCGTGAAATTATTTAACTTCAAAGAAACATCTCGTGAAATTAATTTAACTTCAAAGAAACATCAGTTGAGAATCTAGGCAAAAACAGTGACTTATTTCACCAGGGAAAAACCAAATGTAGACGATCATATTTTTGGCAGCAGAAGTGCATATCAGAAAAGAAAAGAATAATATCCTTCAGAACACAAGAGAGCCACAAATTTTAAATCCCAGGAAAATGGATATGCAAGTAGAAAGGGCACACAAACACCATTTTGGCAAAACCAGAGAACCCAGGGCAATACTGGAAATGAATTTCAAACAATAGAAGTGATTGAGGATGCAGGGACTCCTGTGTTCTGCACAAACTGGCGTGAACATCAGAAGTGAAACAGCAGATCCTTCCTGCCCACACGTGAGAGCAAACATCTGTAAGCTTCATAAAAAGTGAATTTGAGTGCCATGGAACCCCCGGACCCAAGTGCCAGTTTGGAGGAAATACAGAGGACAAGGGGACATGCTAAATGGTATGAACAGTTTCCCACAGACGGATTCTTCTCACTGTAGAACACTATGGAAAAATCCTGCATACTGTTAGTTTATGAGAAAAAGAAAGGGATGAAGCAGAAATCTGGAGATTAAAAGAGATCTTTTAAAAACCTATTTAAAAGTAAAACAGAAAGTTAAACTGTGGGATCTTAGATAAACACTTGGTGGATAAATCTATTAAAAATGCAAACAAAGGATTGCTAAGAAAGTTGAGGGGCAGTTGGGAAGACACATCTACACGGGTTTCTGGGGTGGCTGGCCAAAGTTCCGGTTTGTGGCTACAAGTGTGCTCACCATATAATTATTCGACACATGATACAATGGTCTGGGACAGTTTCCTGGTTCTTTTTGTGTGTTTACTATATAATAAAAAACACAAAAACCAATTTTATTTGAGTTCTACTTTTGGGGGAAAAAAACACGTAAAGGTAAAACAAATTAAAATATATTATCCAAGCATAACAAGTATTAATCACTTTCACTTAAGCCAAAGCTAAGGGTGGAGATAGTGTCAGAAGGAATTCCGAAATTGTGCCTGTTCTGTCAGTAACATAAAGAGCTGCAAAGGAATGTCAGAGAATGCTGGGTGATGGGGTGTCATTTCTGGTCAAGGTTAAAACCCAGTATACAAAACAAATACTAACACAATAACATATGTTAACACCTTATTTCTCTTCATTCCACCACCTCAGGAGCTCTACTGCCTGTTAGTCAAAACTGAGTTGAGCTGGCTAATTTTCAATCAGATAATGCATATTGTCACTGCTTACGTTAAATTTCCCAGTAACTTCACTTACATAAGTTGTTACTTTTTGTCCTATGCCCTCATTTGTGGCTTTGGTTTTCTCGATGCTTCTTAAATGATGAGCTTTTGCTCTATTTTTTAAAAGGGGGTCAGAATTGTTTCTCAATGATTTAGTCATTAGTAGGGCTCATTTGGTTATTACGACGTTGATTGACTTGTGTTTAGCACTGGAGAGAGTGAAAAATGGCTAGAACCACTCTATTTTGTTCCTGTCTTGCTCTTCTATTTACCTGCATGATCTTGAGAAGAGCTCTTTCAGAATTTTGACACAAATTTTCTTATTGTTCAAAATGAGTACAATAATCACTTCACCCAGTCCTTACAAGATAGGATGAATCATGATTTACATGGTGTCCTATAAATAGTAAGGTTCTCCATATATTACCTCCTTTATTCATTTAAATAAGATGAACCAGATTACAGATCACTTTGAAAACGTAGAAAATACCATTATACCCTTTATTTTAAAAGATTGATTTTATCTTTATTTCCTTTGAGTGCTTTTTTCTCCTAATTTCAAGCATACACTCAAAACGTGCATACGTTTTAATACTCATCCAATTTTACTTAACATCATATCTCAAATAGTTTTCATACTGGTACATCAAACCTATTGAATTTGAATATTTACATATTTATGCACTGACAGGCTTGGCAAAAATTTACTTTTACCTATTATAACTATCAGTTATACCCATTTACCCGATATGCCAAAAATTGCATAATGGATATATGTGTACGTGTGACTTTTTACACATTCTGAGTATTTACCTAACAAATTACCATAAGTAGGTTTTTTGCAAAAAGTTTGTTTCAATTTATAAAATAATTAGCATCTGAGTATAATTTTACAAGGTTTTAGCTTTCCTCTCTAATGACCTTGCTTAAACATGTTTATTGTTTTGCTAATAGAAGTTTCCTCAGAGTTAATACAAAGGTAACTCCTGTGTAAGTTTGGCTTTGCTTTATCCCAGATTCCGGAAGACAGAATTAGTTGCCAGTTGGAGGGACCTCGATGGATTATTGTATTAATATATGTGGTTCCATCATTAAAGAAGGTACCCAGCAGAAGTTTCCATCGACTTCCTAAATGGTTCTAAAAGTATTTTTTGAAAACATGTGAAGAGCTGCAGCCAATTAAAAACAACTTACAACCATAAGTGACTCTTAATCTCACAAAACAAACTGAGGGTTGCTGGGGGGAGGGGGGTTGGGAGAAGGGGGTGGGATTATGGACATTGGGGAGGGTATGTGCTTTGGTGAGTGCTGTGAAGTGTGTAAACCTGGTGATTCACAGACCTATACCCCTGGGGATAAAAATATATGCTTATAAAAAATAAAAAATTAAAAAAAAAAAAACCTTACAAACTGAAATACAAATTTAAATACCACCTCAATCAGATAATCGCCGCTCTGTGGTAGAGCAGTCTTTTACATTTGTATTTATGTAGATTATTGCTAATTTGCAAATGACAGGAAGCTATCACAGAGAGTTAATGTGAATTTAAACCTGGTGGGACACAGGGCAAGGACTTCAGGAGGACAAGTCACTCCCTGTCCACCAAACTAAGGCATTCACATCAGATCAAGCAGAATCCAGTTAAAAAAAAAAAAAAATCATTGAAATCAAAATAAAAAATCAGAAGAGCTACGGTAATTTTCCCTATTGAGCCTCATTCCAAATCAAGAGCTATTCATTTTTCACAGCAATGGATGGATATTTCTCCCTTGCTCATATTCATGCACATTAGAAAAGTGTGTGTACGAAGATGGATAGGAATAAGGATGTGGAAAAATGTATTTTTGTAATATATTATAACATATACCATGTGTATTTTACCATAATATGCAAAATAGTAGGAGGCATCTTATCTGATTTCTCCCTCTTCAACTTCACTCCTTTCACATTCTGGTTCATCTTGTGCTTTTCCATACAGTTAAATCCAACTCTTTTTTTCCCCATGCTTTCCTTACTTTTCTCTTATTTTTCCCCCTTGAATTCTCAAGTATCTGTTTAAACAGACTCATTTGCAGCATTAAATGAACAAGGTAACCTTCTAGTTACATTGACTGCAGTCAGCGAACTCTTACTGTTTTTTGAGAGAAGGCAGAACTTGAAATAAATATGAGAACTTGGGAGGAAATACATTTTCTTCTAGAATAAATATATTTAGAAGAAGACTAAAAATAGGGTAAAATGGTGAATTTAACACCCTCCCTAGAGCACTTCTCTCCTAAAGACATGAAGGAAAGGACTTCCTTTGCAGAAGATTCAGTACATGCTCTCACACCAGACTTCACCTAACGTTTTGCAACCCATTTCCCCACCCACATACCACCTCACAATTACCAGCAACTTTTCCTGGGTAATAAAAGGTTAATGGTTTTCATTTCTATTTGTGTGTATTCTGTGGTTTTATTACTTATTGAATGTAGTTCAGTCTCTTTACACCAACGTAGCACATTTTATCAGCAGCAGTCAACTTTTTTTTTTTTTTTAATTAATTAATTAATTTATTTATTTATTTTTTATTTCCAGCATAACAGTATTCATTATTTTTGCACCACACCCCGTGCTCCATGCAATCCGTGCCCTCTATAATACCCACCACCTGGTACCCCAACCTCCCACCCCCCGTCCCTTCAAAACCCTCAGATTGTTTTTCAGAGTCCATAGTCTCTCATGGTTCACCTCCCCTTCCAATTTCCCCCAACTCCCTTCTCCACTCTAAGTCCCCATGTCCTCCATGCTATTTGTTATGCTCCACAAATAAGTGAAACCATATGATAATTGACTCTCTCTGCTTGACTTATTTCACTCAGCATAATCTCTTCCAGTCCCGTCCATGTTGCTACAAAAGTTGGGTATTCATCCTTTCTGATGGAGGCATAATACTCTATCCCCAGGGGTGGTGAGTGCAGCAGCAGTCAACTTTAACTAGAATGTCACCGGTATGGTGATTCATTCCAGGTATACTACTACTTCTCTCAAGTTCACAAAAGCTCTGAACAGAAACATCAGCTGGGAGATTGCAATCTCCGTGTGGGTGTCAGGTGGGTCTTTTCACAGCTTTCTTTTATGGTATATGCACAACCAGGGTATAACTAGTGAGAAAACCTGAAGCCAGACCATCTCTCCAAGACAAAACAAGTCCCCAACACCTAGTCCCCCAACTTCCAAAGATTCTCAAGAAGTGATCTTATAAGAATTCCACCTTAATAAATACTCCATCTTACAGGTCTCTCAGGCAAAGGCAATCTAGTTGTCATTGTTAATAAAGGTCCTCCTCTTAACTTCACTAAAGACAAATAAGTTATAATCTGTCTTTTGGAATTTTCCCTAACACCTTTTCCAAAAAAGGTTAGAAAGAAAGAAAAAAAAAGGCAACATACATATTTAAATGTAATTATTAACGGACTAAATTAAGAACAACTAAGACTAGAGTTGGTAGTTGGTAACATAGGAGATAGCAGAGAAAATGTTATCAAGATTTTGAGGCATATTCTTTGAGTGTAACTTCTGCTTACTGTTGGGTTATTTACAGAGTGTTGCATGTTCCGATGGTGCTGTCTAGGCATTGACAGATAGAAAACAAAATGGATTTAGTCTCTTCTCACTTGGAGCTTACAAATTACAAGTGCCGTGAAGAAAAAAGCCTGAGCTTCAGGAATGAGTATGTGTTAGGATTGAATGGTCCTGGAGGACATCTCTGAGGTGGAGCAGGGACTATTCAGGGAGAGTTGTGGGAGAAGTCCTCTACGCAGAGGGAATTCCAGGTGTGGTTAGATCTCAGAAAGGAAAGAATGCTGTATGAAATAAGGCTAGTGAAGCAGGCAGAGACCAGATCAAGCAGGATCATGCAGAGCAATGAGAAGCCTTTGAAGGATTTAGAAAGAGATGGGATTAGCCTGTATTTACATTATTGGGTGATTCATCTATTTTGCTGGTGAGAATGGATTGCAACAGAGCAAAAATGGAAACAGACAAACAGGAAACATAGTAATTTTGAAGTTGATAAACTACAGTGATGGAATGATGGGGGAAGTGATGGAGAGTTAAAGGTCAAGAAAAAATGTTCTACTGCTTGGTCTGAGAAACTGAGTGAATGGAGGTACCATTTACCAAGGTAGAAAAGCTTAGCAGAAAAAAGGAAGAATACTTGGAATGTAGGGGAACACAAAATAAAACATTTTATTTGGAACATATTAATTTTGAGAGCTTGGGATAAAGCTAAATGGAGATGCCAAATAAAGAGATTATAGAAGGTCTAAAGAGAGGTCTAACATGGCAGTATAAATTCGAGAGCTTTGGAATACAAGTAATATGATAACTAGGACAATAAATAACATTACCAGCAAAAAATATGGAATTAGAGAAAGACTAAGCTCAAGCCATGGCACACTAGGCAACTTCCAAGATGGCAGCCAATGACCCTGCCTCTTGGTGTTCACATCCTTGTGTAAGCTTCTCTCCAAAAGTGTGGGCTGGATGAAATGCTAACAAACAGAACACAGAATAAAAAAGATGGAATATTACTTCTGAGATTAAGTTATACAAGGCTCTCACTTCTGCCTTGTCTGTTCCATCTTGCTGTCTTCTCCATGTTATTAAGGACCCTGGGGAGAGGCCCACAGGACACTTAACTAAGGGGGGTCCCCAGTCAGCAGGCTGTGAATGATTAAATTTTCAGTCACAGAAATGAGTTTGTAAGAGGATCCTCTCCCAGTTAAGTCTTCAGATAAGATACAGCCCCAGCCCAAAGACTAACTGCAACCCGATAAGAGACCGTGGACCAGAAGTTCCCAACTAAGCTGAACCTAGATTTCTGATTCATAGAAAATGAGAGATAATAAATGGTGTTTTAAACATCTTTGACTCAAGACAATTTATTGTGCAGAAATGAACAGCTAAATCACCCAAGGAACTTGAGTATTTAGAGCAGGAAAATATGACAGAGGCTGAAAACAAATGGTCTTATTGGTGGGTAAGAAATCAGCAGAGGGTGAATTATGGAAGTAAAAAAGAAGAATGTTTGAATAAGGGAGTTGTTCAAAGCACTGAAATTGATTTAGAGGCCTACTAAAATGAGGACAAAAAGTTGGATTTGGCAACACGAAAGTAACTGAGATATTAGTGAATGTAGGAGCAGATTCTATGTTGGAAATCACTGAAGAGTAAAATGGATATGTGTTTAGTAGTAAACAGAGTACAGAAAGAGTATATGAACAACTTCTTTGAAAAGTATGACTGAAGGTATGAACAGTTTTTGGTTGCTCTCACCATCTATTTCTAGTTTTCCCTTAAACTTAGACCAGAAATTTCTTTTTGTTTAAGACAAGAAATTTCCTAGTTATATGTTTTCTTTTTTAAAAAAAATTTATTTATTTATTTGACAGACAGAAATCACAAGCAGGCAGAGAGGCAGGCAGAGAGAGGAGGGAGCAGGCTCCCCGCTGAGCAGAGAGCCCGACGTGGGGCTCGATCCCAGGACCCCAAGATCATGACCTGAGCCGAAGGCAGAGGCTTAACCCACTGAGCCACCCAGGTGCCCCCCTAGTTATATGTTTTCAATGGGTTTGATGTTGCTTCTAATTCCAGAATAGATTCTGGATGGCTCAATCCTACCAGTTTATTCCATGTTTCTGACCATAGAAATTAGTGCAAGAATGATAGTACGACACAATTTTAATTAATGGGAAAGAAACTATTTCTATTCTGCTATAGGTAGTAAACAAAAAAATACTCTTTGTTTTCTACCTCTGATAGACAAAAATAAGGAAACAAATAACCCACACTGTGGCTGAAAAGCCATTTTATTTATATCAATTTTGAGTTGAGTTACTGAATTGTAACACAAAACATCCTAACCTCTAGAGAAAGCACAGACATAGAAAGGTAGCTTGAGATGAAGACAGAGTTTGTTTGTTTTTTTTAACTGGAAAAACGTACACTATTTTATTTATTTTTTTTTAAAGATTTTATTTATTGGACAGACAGAGATCGCAAGTAGGCAGAGAGGCAGGCAGAGAGAGAGGAAGGGAAGCAGGCTCCCCACTGAGCAGAGAGCCTGATTGGGGGCTCGATCCCAGGACTCTGAGATCATGACCTGAGCTGAAGGCAGAGGCTTTAACCCACTGAGCCACCCAGGTGCCCCATGTAGACTATCAACTGATTTGGTACAAAGGAAGAAGACGCAAAGGCAAGTAAAAAGGTTGATAATCTAAGGAGTGTAATTTCTGAGAAGCTCATGGTGGCCTCTAAACCACCTGGAAACCAAAAGAGGCAGAGAGGGGCAGACGTGGGTAAGGGTGTAAATTTTGTACATGAGAGGATGAGCAGATTCTGTCTACTGACTTCTACTTACCTTTCTTTCCATAAAACATGAAGAAAAGTTACCAACTGTCTTAGTTTGTTTGAGCTGCTGTAACAAAAATACCACAGACTGCGCATGTTAAACAACAAACATTTATTTCTCAGTTCTCGAGGCTGGGAAGTTCAAGTTCACTGTTTTGAAAGGCTGGGTATCTGACGAGAGCTCTCTTCCTGGTTCATAGACAGCCATCGCTTTGCTCTATCTTTATATGGCAAAAATGTGTGAGGGAGCTCTCAGGGGTCCCTTTCATACCAGCACTAGCTCTTCATAGGGCTCTATCCTCATGATCTAATCACTTCCCCAAGGCTCTACCTGCAATTACTATCACATTTGGTCCTAGAATTTAACACATAAATTTGGAAGGAACACAAATACTCTGGCCATGGTATAAGTATTTTGAGTTGGAGCAGAGAAAATGTTGGAAAAGATGATTTGAACAGCTTGACAAAAAAGGAAACGTGATGAAATGTTCATGGCAGAAACAGGATGATAAACTTCTCAGGGAAATATCACTGGAAAGTGAGACATTTATTTATTTCTGAGCTGTCTGGAGAGAAATGTATTGGGTCAAACACTCATTACTGCTGAATAAAGGGAAGTATATGAAGTAAATGGAAGGAACCAACTTTATATAAGGGAATTAAATAGCAAAGTGGAAATCAATTATAGTTTCACAAAGGTACAAATTTTTTTTTTCAAATGGACACTTTCTTATATCTACCATTCATAAAATCTCATAAATTAAAAAGAAATTCTCAATTTTTCCCTATAAATGGCAATTAATTCTACATATTACATTTGATTTACTTTGTGTGATGTCATTTTCAAATAATGAGGGATATGACTTGGCTCGTACTTATTCAGATACTGCCAATTCTCTTAACTTGAACTGGTACCCCCTTCCCATATCCTTACTTCATGAATAACACTTTTCTCTCCCAAATTTTTAACTATTTATTTTATATGGACTCCTTTTCCTCAGCCAATGTTAGAAAGTCTTCCCTCAAAACAAAAGAAAAAAAATAAATAAATAAAATGGTTCTTCCTCCTTTTCATACCCTTCCAAAAATTCACTATCTCTATGGTCTCACTCTTCTAATTTTAAGAGTTGTCCATTCTACTATATCCAATTCTTATCTCGCTTTGGGGATTGTTTCAGCACACAACAACCTGGATTCTCATCAAAGCACCTGTTGGAAAATACACTTATAAAAATCACCAGCGTGGGCATCTGGGTGGCTCAGTTGGTTAAGCACCTGCCTCTGCTCAGGTCATGATCTCAGAGTCCTGAGATCCAGCCCCATCAGGCTCGCTGCTCAGCAGGGAGTCTACCTCTCCTTCTCCCTCTGCTGCTCCCCCTACCTGTGCCCTCTCTGTCAAATAAGTAAAATCATAAAAATGAATAAACAAATAAAATTAAAAGCACCGATGATCTTCTGATTACCAAAAGTAATGGTGAATTTTGGCTCTTAACTAGCTTGATGTCACATTCTCCAAAACCAATGAGTCTAGGTAACCCATCCAAGTTGAAGATCTGGAAATTTTGACTGGGGACTTCTCTGAAAGACTGACTGTGAGACTGAGGAAGTCAACGGCAAGGCATGTGGGGATCCTAGGTTGACAATGAGTATAGTCCAGTTGGAATTTCAATTTAAAATGGTTTATTAAAGAAATAAATACCAGATATGAAGCAGGCTGTAAGAAACTACATACTAAGATTAATGAAACAAAACAAAACAAAAAGAGGTTCCTATCAGAGTACAGGAAAAGTTTCAGAGATTTGCTGGATTGGATCTAAGTTTAAGAAACCATATATCCTTACTCATTAAGTAGAACTGAATTCTTGAGGGCCCTGAGTAGTTTCAGAAATACCCTTTTTGAAAATCTCCTCCAATACCGTAAGAGACACCACCGCCCTGGGTTTTTCCACCAACCTAATCATTCTTAGTCTCCTTTCTTCACACTTGAAATATTGTGCCAGAAGATGGTATTTATTCTTGACTACTTCTTTGTAATCAACATAGTGTCCCTCTGCTTTAACTCTCATCTCTTTTTTCTGACTTCTAATTCTCATCGAAAATCCAACTCTGTGGAGATTCAATTCATGTAAGAGTTCACTTGGAGGTCTACCAGCTCAAAACGGAAGCCATCATCTTTGACTCATCCCTCCATCTCTTCCATTTCGTGTGTTTTTCATCTCGGTAGGTAGCACTGCCCAGTTGAACCAATACCAAAGGTGTGCCATAGCTAGGACACATAACTTTTTTCTCAAATCTGACACAGACGAATCAAATTTCCAACTTGTCTCATAATATTCTTCAGTCACATAATGCAGGCCTCCATCACCTGACTTGGTGTTTCTAATCTCTTTTCTCCCAAAGGAAGGCACCCAAGAGAGTGTGTTAATTGCAATGGGAATCACTTGGAAGAGTGCTAGACCGAATGAGATATGTATATATGTATGTGTCATCAGCCTATTGATGATTCCTTCTTTGCTAAAAAAAAAAAAAGCTCAATTCTCATTTTACTCAAGCTCAGCATCATCTGAAACAATTAAGCACTCACATGTCCTTGACACATTTTCTTCCCTTGACTTCCAGGACCACCTGTTCTAGTTTTCTCCCACCTTCCTGATTACTTCTCAAATCCCTTTCTCTCAGATCTAGTGTTCCAGAGAGAACACCTTGGTTCTCTCCTCTTCTTAGTCTTCACTGGTCTTCACCTGCTTTTTGTGGGAATCTTGTCCAGTTCTGTGACTGAAACCATCAGTTTTTTCAAATTTCTGCCTCCAGGTCTCTCTTCCAAACTTGACTCAGTATTTCCAGCTGGATATCTAATATGCACGTGGAACTCAACATACCCAAAACAGAACTTCTCTTCTATCCTTCTGAAACCAGCCAAATCTGTTTCATCCACAGCCGACCCTGTATCAGTTGCTGAAAACTCCACCTCTCTAGATGTCCACAGCAAAACCCCAGGAAACAACTCTCACACCTCTCTTTCTGTCACCTTCTCATATCTACCAGACAATCATATTGGCTTTGTATTCAGAAAACATCCACAATGTAACCATTTCTTACCACCTTCACTGCTACCATCCTGTCTTAGTTGGACTACTGCAGTAGTCTCCTAACCCACCTTCCTGCTTCCAGGCTCCTCCCACTGCTAAAATATAATTTCGATAGAGCTCCTAGAATGATCCTTTTTATACATGAGAATGATCATGGCACATGCTCAAACTACTTCTCAGCCTGCCCATCACTCAGAGTAAAAAGCCAAAGGCTGGACAAGGGCCTGGATGCTCTTACATAATCAGGATCCCATTACCTTTCTCACCTCATCTCCACCACTCTGTCCCTTTTTCACTTCTCTTTAGCCATGCAAACCTCCTTGTTGTTTCTCAAACATGTCAGATATGAGACAGACTTATGACCATGACAGAAGCTTTTTCTCCACAGTTGAATTTTGTTCTCCTCCGTATCCTCCTAGAGTTTTTTCAAACATGTTCTTTTTAATGAAAATAATTTTGAGCATCTTATAAACCGGGAACCTGCCCTTTATTCCAAGAACTTAAATTCTCTGTACTGTGTACTACATTTGTCCATTGTACTTATTTTTTTCTAACGTAATACATGTTTACTTATCTATTATATGTTTATTGTTAGAGTGTGTCTTCCCCTGCTTAAATGTAAGCTTCACAAGTCAGATATATTTGTAAGTTTATTTATAGATTTATTGCCTGGCCAAGTGGGATCCTTCTTTCTGATAATTTTCCATCATCATCCAACCAAATCTCCCCACCTCTACAGAATGATCTTCCCAAAGATACTTAAAGACTTAAATAGGACAAGGGCATGATAATAGCTACATCTATGCCAGTTTCAGAATAAATTCTCTGATGGTTTTCAAATTATTTTCTTAAGCCAAATAGTGACCCTATTTTTTTTTGTCTTAAAAAAAATTTGTTGCTGTAGAATTTTTAAAATGGCCATTCATTAAACAACAAAAAAAAAATGTGTGGTTCACAGAGAACATTTTATGCTACAGAGTTTAAATTTTATTATCCTTCTTATGGTATATTTTAAAAAAAGAAAAATTTATAGCTTACATTCTAATATCCTGCTTATTCTTTAAAGTGAACTGACATCTAGAGATGAAACCTAAAATATATTTCAAATGTCAAGTAAATGGCCATTTTCAGTGAACTCTAAGTAGTTCAGGTTCATTTTTTTAAACCTATAAAAAATAACATACTATACTTTTAGATTACTCACTTAAACATTCTGTTGACTTTAGAAGCAGTGGAAATATTACAGAATTTCATTTAAGATGAACTTACTTCAGCTGCGTTACTAATTCACTGTGACCTTGAGAGCTTTCTCAATAGGCTACATTTCCTTCATACATAGGATTGGAGGATTACTAGATTCTCTGCCAGTTCTCAAGTTCTATAAAATTATTTAGGGGCATTGGCTGGCCTTTAAACACACAAACCTAAAGTGTATCATAAATATACATAAATAAAGAGAAAACTGCTGCTACTATCCCTCTGATAGGTAGACAGACTGCTCTCTTCAAGTAGATTTGATTTTTTTCTGCTATTCGGGTCTGGACTGGGTTTGTTGAAGCTGCCTTACAAAGGACGCTAAGTGTTTACTGGGGACAGCAGCCCTGCCACTCCAAAGGAATAGGATGAGACTGGTTTGGACAAAACACTTTAAAGACTCAGTCAGTTCACCCCGTCACTTCACAGAGATATAATCCGTAGCCCTTGGATAGACAGAATACTGGTGGTTAATTTGGTCCCACACCCAAACTGTATGTAGTGTATCCCGCCCAGTGTTAATTATAAGATTCAAAACCAATGTATGTTGGTGAACATATTATGTATACAACATGTACACATGCAAGAATATTGAGAGAATATAGAGGCAGGAATCAGCAGACTCGGCATTCAGTCTCAACTCTGTTTCCGATTCTCATTAGAAAAAAATTATGTAAGCATTCCGATATACAGTGTCCTCTGTTAAAGAGACCTAAGGTACGATGCCGTAAGTCCCATTTATCCCTAATGCCCTGTGACTACTTCTAAACAAGGTATCTTTGGTGTCCATTTCATGGAGTCCTAGACATAGTGTCATCATGGAATTACCCACTCAAGGACTTCCAATAAGCAGTTCTGGGGCAGCTTTGTGGAATTTAGTTTTTCTTGGTCAGTGATACCATCCCATTGATTATATAAATGACAACAGGACACAAGCAAACTCCGGAGTGCACGAACAGAATTAGGTAGGGTAAGTACAATGTAGAGTGGTGTCTTAGCATGTTGTGTTGAAAGAGAAAGGTAAACAAAGCACAGAAATCAGAAAAGGTGTCCCTCCTTCATTAGTTATTTTTTAAAAGTGAAACCATCAATTTTCCAGAGCTATATAAAGAGATTCTGAAACACCATTTATTTTTATGATAATTTATATGTATTACAGCCCATAAATAAAGTTTAAACCAGAAAAATCTATCATATAAATTATACAGCTAAGCACTTATATCAGAGTCCTACACATTTATATACTCTATCATTATTAGTTGGCTTCCCCCTTCCCTAATAAATATTTAAGAATTTTTAAATGCCACTTTTTAAAGTTTTTCAAGTAAAGGTTTGAAAGCTTTAGATCAAAGATCTTCTGAATTTGTAAGTTTTGAAATATGTTTCTTGTTTTACCATGTAGAAAAACCAATTTCCCTACAATTTCAGTAATAAAAGTCTTAACAGCAACAACAACAAAACTATTTAAAAAACTACAAATTACTTCTTGAAATTTTTATTTTTATTTTTTTAAGATTTTATTTATTTGAGAGAGAGAGACAGAGCGTGCACAGGAACAAGGGCAAAGAGAGAAGAAGAGGGAAAAGCAGACTCCCCTGCTGAACAGAGAACCCAATGTGGGGCTTGATCCCAGGGCCCTGGGTTTATGACTTGAGCAGAAGGCAGACACTTAACTGAATGAGCCACCCAGGCACCCCAGAAATTTTTTACTTCATGTAGGAAATTAGTTAGAATTTTACTTAGAACCTAGAAGACATTATGTGGGATGGATTTCATACTGAAAACTGAAGGGACATAGTAGGGTTTCTTCCTCTACTTGCTTTAGGAGGGTGGTTACCTTCTAATATGTGAAAGTGACTTGTTATTGCATGAATACTGTATCTCAAAGATTTCATGTTTCGTGTCATTCAGTGAACTGAGAGATGATTCATATTTCTTGGGTACTTACAAATAGAAATTTGGTTCTTAGAAGTAAAAATTTAGTTATATAGAAAGATATTGAGGTATCAAGCTTGGATTTGAGATGACTTCAATAACTAAATAATAATGCAAACAACAGCAATGACAAAGGCAACAATAATAGTGACAGCTAATACTGATTTTGTACCATGTGCTGGACCTTTTTCTAACTAAGGGATTTATCTGTATTAATTCATTTAATCCTTACAATAACCTTATCAAATAGGTTCTATTATTATCCTTACCATTGTTTCTATTGTCAAACAAAGCTTAATTTGGGAAGTTTCATGAAACTCTTGGTTTATCATTTTCCCCAATTTTTGAGGAGCGGGCTTAATTCTGTTTCACAGTTCTTTGAGACTGAATTAACTTTTTTAGTATAGGGTAGTGTCTCACTACTAAACATATCAGAGAAGTCCCTTTTAATAAGTCAGTATCTCAGTATCTTCCTTATTTGCTTTTATTTTTTTTAAGATTTTATTTATTTATTTATTTGACAGACAGAGATCACAAGTAGGCGGGTCCAGGGCCGGGAGGAGCTGGCTCCCCGCTAAGCAGAGAGCCCGATGAGGGGCTCGACCCCAGGACTCTGAGACCATGACTGAAATGCCCAAGTTCCAAGACCCCCCAAAGGCGACCACCAGAGTCCAGAGTCAAAGCCAAACAGCAAGGGTCGTTTATTACGAGTTCGAACCCAGACCTCCACGCACTTGTTACCAGTGACGCTAAGAGGTCCCGAGCTCGGGATCACAACACCTTTTATACACTACTTTTGGGGAGGCAGGGACTTAGCATACATCATAGTATCTTGTAACAAATCGCCACGTACCGCGGGAAAATCATAAAGCAACTCTATAATATGACTGGCGCGCAGAGTGGGAAAAGGCTGGAAACAGATTACTGGTTAGGTCACAGGGCTGTCATTATTCAAACTGCTTGGTTGGCGCCGCTAGGGTATGTGTCACCTCAGGATTGGCCGGGGTCTCCCTGTCAAGCTGCGGGGGGCCAGATGGTTATTACCTCTTGCACCCAGAGGTGGGTGGGGGGTCCGGGAGCAGTCATTCTGTCACGTCCAATTCTGGGTGGGGGTTTCTCTGGCGCCAGATGGCTGTTATCTCTCAGCCCAGAGCCGGGTGGGGGTTCCGGGAGCGGCCATTCTGTCCGGTTCAATTCTGGGCGGGGGATGTGTGGTTACAGAGTGTCTATAGAAAGTCTGCTGGTATTTTTCTATCTCCCCATGGGTTAGCAAGTGAAGGTACAGAAGCAGAAATAGCGGTAATGGTCATAATTTTATTCCCTAAGCTTCTCATGACCTGAGCCAAAGGCAAAGGCTGTAACTCACTGAGCCACCCAGGCACCCCCTTGTTCGCTTTTTTATTCACACCTTAGTCATCAAACAAATCATTTCATAAAAGTCCCTCAGAAATAATTACATGCAATGACCCTTCTCTAAAGAAGTCCTAACAAGTGCTTGTCACCAAAGGCCCCTCTCTTAGGCAAACTGCCCTACTCCCCCATTTCCTCTGTGTACATTGCCCAAAGAAAACAATTGAAGAGTCTTCTATATTTCAATTCTTGAAATATCCCCAAATTCACTTCTAATTATTTTATCACTCACTGTAAATGCTCTTGGATATGCAATAACTGTTCAGCTACAGTTTGGTTTCAATATGTCAAGTTATTTGTTTGGGGTTTCAGAGAATATGGCACATTTGAATAAGCTAGATATAAGTGAAGATTATCTCTGTCAGAACTATGTTGTTTTCACTGGTTCCCTACTTCTTCAGGGTATCTGTTAAATATCTTCAAGTACATCAAAGAACATTTAATACGTTCTCTTTATTTTGCAGATAAGAAACAGACACAGCAAGGTTAAGCAACAAACACAACAAACACAAGGCCACACTGATAACCAATGAAAACAGAACTTGAATCCAGGAATCTTAGACCCAATTCAGTGGGCTTCCCATTATTTGCTTGTTGATATAAAGCTAGCATACACAAAAGAAAAAGTCAGGCACTTTTTGTGTGACAGTTACCAGGGGGTGATATGGAACCTCTCCTTAAGCATCAGGTGTTGATGGTTTCATGGAATGAAAGATGTATTGGGCCCCAAGAGTCCTAAAATCTTAGACTCTTGTCACTAAATAATTTTGTGACTTGGAAAAATTTACATTTTTCTCAGATCTAAAATCTGTCTAAAATCAAGCTAGTTATTCTTCATGTTATCAGTTTTGTTATTCATAGAGACAGGGAGTTAACGAGAGTGTGTATTACAGTTTTCGTGAGAGAAAAGAATCAGGATGCATGGCCCGAGGTCTGTGCTTTACTTCTCTTCCTTTAACAATTTCTCGGTTCTTACCAGAAGCAGTGACCCCCTGCCGCTAGAGATATCCTTCCTTCTCTTACACATGACAACATTCTACTCTCCATCCTCCCCGCCTCCTTCTCGCCGTCCCCTCAGTCTTCTTCCGCTACCTCTGCCCTCCTCCTCTACTTCTCTCTCCCTCCTCCTCTCAACAGCCCATGCTCAGACCTTGGATAGAGTCTGCAGGATTATCCCGACTTGTTTTTTTACCTTAGCCATTCTCTTCCCCATCGGAACTAGCAACGGGCTGACCTATTAAGTAACAAAGAACCCCGGACAGATATGTAAAATCTTTATCAAGTTCAACTCTGAGTTAATTATTTACACAAAAAAATATACATATTGCTTTCCATTTCCTTGAAGGCATTTCTATAAGTGATTTATATTAATGGTCGGTGCCATAATATTGCTCATTTCCTGAGAATACAGTATTTTCCCCTTGGTCACATTATATTGCTACGTATAAAATCTTTTTTCTTAAAATTTACTTTTGAGCTACTTTTAGTATCTATACTTTTTAAGAGATGCTTTTATTTATTTATTTACTAATTGTTTTATTTGTAAACTTATTATTAATGCCAGTATAACTAACATACAGTGTTGTAGTAGTTTCAGGTGCGTACTACAGTGATCAACAATTGTATCCATTACTCAGTGCTCATCACAACAAATGTCATCTTTTCACCTACTGCATCCATCCCCCTACCAACCACCCTCTCTGGTTTTGTTGATTTGTTCTCTATATTTAATAATCTGATTTTTTTTGTATGTTTGTCTCTTTTTTTCCTTCGTCCATTTGTTTTGTTTCTTAAATTCCACAAAAAGACAACCTACTGAATGGGAGACATTTGCAAATAACATATCCAATAAGGGGTTAATATCCAAAATATAAAAAGAATTTATACAACACAAAAAAAACGCAATCCAATTAAAAAATGGGCCAAAGGGGCACCTGAGTGGTCAGTCAGTTAAGCATATGTCTCTGGATCTCAGCTCAAGTCTTATCCCAGGGCTGTGAGTTCAAGACCCATGTTGCGGGCCATGCTGGATGTGGAGCCTACTTTAAAAAAAAAAAAAAAAAAAAGTATGAAAACATGAACGACATTTTTCTGAAGACATACAGATGGCCAGCAGATGCCTGAAAAGATGTTCAGCATCACCCATCGTCAAGGAAATGCAAATCAAAGCCATAATGAGGTATCACTCCCCCCACCTGTCAGAATGGCTAAAATCAAAAAAACAGGAAACAAGTATTGGTGAGGAATTACCATATGTTCCATTAAGTCCACTACTGGGTAGTTACCCAAACAAAATGAAAACATTAATTCAAAAAAAAAAAGAAAAAACAATTCAAAAAGGTATGTGTGCCCCCCCCCATGTTTACTGCAACATTATTTAAAATAGCTGAGCTACAGAAGCAAGCCAAGAGTCTACGTAGGCATACATGACTGGATGAGGAATGGCATAGGCACCCTTACATGTGAAGTCCAGAAACATAAGGGACTTATTTCTTCCCTGAGTCTCTCTTTTTTTTCTTTTTCTTTTTAAGAGCCAGGAGTTACCTCTCAACAGATTTCCTCAAATATATCATTGTCCAGGATTAGGTTATCTGCTTCCTCCAAAACCAATACGGGGACGGGAAAGAGATCACATACACTAGCTAACGCCAGTCATGATCCCCACTGTGAAACTGTCGAAGGCCCATACTTCACTGAAGACATATAGTTTCTGTTAGGAAAAAATTAGAAAGTGAGATATGGAAATAGAAATGATGTGATATGATAAGAAAAGTGGATTTTTTTTTTGAAGTGTAAAAACTGGGGCTCCCGACTGGCTCAGTTGGAAGAGCATGCAACTCCTGATCTCAATGTCATGAGTTCGAGATAGATGTTGGGTGTAAAGATTGTTAAAAACAAACAACAATTAAAACCTTTAAAAAAAAGTGAAAACCCTGCATTTAGGATTTCATAGGTGGTGAATGAATTTTATTGAGGCAATTACTCAAAATAAAATTAGATTTCCCCTCTTTTTCTCTCAGATTAACATTTTTGGTCTCTTTTGTCTCCTCTGACTTATAAACGATTAATATTAAAATAGTCCCAAAGCACAGATATACATTCTATTTACCTTGAGGGATTAAGAGTCAGGCAGAAGAGATAAACAGGTTTCCCATTAGAAGTGTAGGTTATTTTCTGCATAGACATTTTTCCAAAGAAGACATACAGATGGCCCACAGACATATAAAGACATGTTCAACATCACTGATCACCAGGGATATGCAAATCAAAACCGCAATGAGATATCACCTCATACCAGTCAGAATGGCTAGAATCAAAAGACAAGAAATAACAAATGTTGGCAAGGGTATAGACAAAAGGGAACCCTAGTGCATTGTTGGTGGGAATGTAAATTAATAGAGCAACTCTGGAAGACAGTATGGAGGTTTTTCAAAAAATTAAAAATAGAAATACCATATGATCCAGTAATTCCACCTCTGGGTATTTACCCAAAGAAAACAAAAACATTAATTTGGAAAGATATATGCACCCCTCTGTTTACTGTGGCATTATTATACAACAGCCAAATCATGGAAGCAACCCAAGTGTCTATCCATCGATGAATGGATAAAGAAGATGTGGTACATTCATACACAATGGGATATTAATCATAAAAAATAATGAGATTTTTGCCATTTGCAACAATGGATAAGCCTAGAGGACATTATACTATGTGAAGTAAGTCAGACAGAGATAAAAACCATATGATATCATTTATATAAGGAACCTAAAAAAACATTGAACAAACAAACAAAAACCAAAAGATTCAGAAACATAAAAAAAACAAACTGGTGGTTGCCAGAGGGCAAGGGGATGAGGGCATGGGTGAAATAGGTTAAGGGGATTAAGAGGTACGAAATTCCAGTTACAAAATTAATAAGTCATAGAGATGAAAATAGATCTTAGGGAGAATATGCAATAATGTCGCAATAACATTGTATGAGGACAGACAGAACATCTATAATAGTGAGCGCTGTGTAATGTATGGAATTGTCCAATCACTATGTTGTGCACCTGAAACCAACATATCAACTATACTTCAAAAATAAGAATATTTTAAAGTGTCAGTTATTTTTAAAGCGGTAATAAAAACCAACATGGTTTCTAAACAGATGTGGTCCAAATAGGGCCAGCAGAGTTGTAATTATTTTTTGTTGGTATTTCAGAGGAAAAGAGAAGATGAGATGTGTTTCTTCTGTTATTTATGAGTGCATACAATAGCAAAAAAAAAAAAAGAGCATTATTAAAAGGACTGTAATCTAAGTTAACCCTTGGTTCTATTTCAATGGCAGTTTCAGATCATAAAGCAGAATAACAATACAATTTTAAAAAGCCACAAAGGCTTTCATGAAAAAGTAACTAGAAGGCCCAGAGAGGAGAAAAAAAAAAAGGGGGGGGTTCCCCCCCCCCTTAGGTAACAAATATGTAAGAGGATAACACAAT
The DNA here is from genome assembly GCF_009829155.1 of Mustela erminea. Lineage (NCBI taxonomy): Eukaryota > Metazoa > Chordata > Mammalia > Carnivora > Mustelidae > Mustela > Mustela erminea. The sequence continues at coordinate 137,530,415 of NC_045619.1, read as the reverse complement.
GACAATGCTTAGTTAGGTAAACACCATGAAGCTTAATCCTCCTTTAAAGTTTAGATTACAGACCTATTCAGCAAGGAACAGTCAACAAACTGGCAGGATAAAGCAAACTTGCATTAAAATAAATGAGTATCTAACAAAACACAGTTACCACATAATGGGCTATCAGTGTAGTGCAAATCTTTCCAAATTGCAGGAAATAGACCATCAGCCATCCTATTTAAAGTGAAATTCCTCCTTTGCAAAGCATCAGGTGATTTAGACGACCCTGTATTACTCAGAATTTTACTTCTATTTGGACTCTCTCTCTTCTCATTCAACCTGGAAATTCTCTGGTCAAGTTCATACTAGAGAGACCAGAAGGAGCAGCGATACACAGGCTGGACAAAATTTTCAACATTTTTTTTTCTTCAAAATGGAACAATGAAATCTCTGGGAATCAGGGACTGTTGAATAGAGAACTATGCGCCAGCTTTTTAAAATGGTTAGTCGGTATGTATGTCAAGTATTTTACTTTGCTCACCCATCCAACTCCTGAAACCATCCTAATAGTTGAAATAATCCAGATGCGGTGATTTTCACAGGGCCGGGCTGCAATAAGGATTACCTGTAATTATTACTGGGGGAGTGGGACTGACCAATTCACTGGTCAAGGTGATTGGGGGTGGGAGTGTGACTCAAGCTTGGTCCCTCCTCATATTCTCCCAAGATACCTCAAACATGGGGAGAGACCCAGACATCTCCTTTCCCTTCTCATCATGAAGATGTAAGTGATGAGGGAGCAGGAGGCTGGCGGAGGACAAAGCAAAAGCTGACGCCTTGTACCCCCCTCCCCCATCCACTTCCCCTCAGTCCTATGTGTAGCATCCCTCAGGCAGCCCGGATTGCCGCGAACAATAAGCAAATAGTTAACTTGCAGAGCTCACAATCCTGCTAGACAGGAGTCTCCCTTGGCTTGCAAATGTCCTAAATCTCACCAACAAAGACTATTGATAGCAGGATTGTGACATCCTACCAAAAAGTCTCCCAACTATCTTAATGTTAATGGCTGGTCTGAAGACAACATTGATCAAGCCCCAAGGGCAAGGCCTGCAAGGGCAAGGCCTCCGGTAGGCCTCTGACATCTTGGCACCTTGTAGGCCCTCTTTAGCATATGAAAACTCCCATTGAAACCTCCCTTCTCCTCACCTTCCCCCAACTGCAAGGTATATAACATGCCTACCCTCACAACGGGGGGCAGCAGCTCTTCCTGCCCACGGGTCCTGTCCCCGTGTTTTAATAAACCACCATTTTGCACCAAAGATGTCTCAAGAATTCTTTCTTGGTCATCGGCTCCGTACCTCAGCCCACCGAACCTCACCTAGGTTCTAGAACTTCATCATATGGCGCCCGAACAGGGACTGTGAGTCTTTACATTTGGACTCTGAGCTTCGGTGCAAAATTGGTGAGTTCTTTCTCTTTTCTTCCTTTACTCTCATTTCAGGGGCTTTTTCAAGGAGTATGGTCTTATTGGAACACTTGCATGTCAGTTGCTCAGGCTGTAATCCTCTAGCCCGTGGCTACTCTACGGGAGAGCGTCTGTCTCTTGGCTATAAGTTAGTACCCTGGCCGGAATGGCAATAGACCCAGAAACTTGATACCCTCTCTTTATTCCTGTTCTTATATAAAATTGTCTCTTTTGGGCACGGGACAGCCACCTAAGTCACCAGGACGGCTGCCAATCTTAAGACTCCCGTGTGAGGTTTCCTCCTGATTGATCTAATGGGATCCCCTCCACATCCCTGGTCTAGCCACTTCTGGCCGCGGGACCTCCACTGGGAGCCGGCTGAAACCAGTACCCGATTGAATTAAAACGCAACCGGGGACCATTTCCTAGGGAAGTTGGCTGCGAGGATCATGTGTGTTGGAATGTCGCGTAGACCATGATGGATTTCAGTCTTTACTGTTTGTCAGTGTCTTCTACAAACTGCCTAAAGCTATGAAATTGGGTAATTTCCCCTTGCCAAACTTTTCTAGTATTTCCATGGGTTAAAATGGCAAAACAGTATGCAGTCTTCAGGACAGACAATGGCATGGCACAGTATTTTGGTCCATTCACCAGGCACCCATCAGCAGCCTAGGATGTGATGGGGAAGTGGAGGGATGCCGGCACCCCTCCAGCGCCTTTAGGGCAGAAATGCCTTCCCAGGGAAGGCAGGATGGTGATCAATAGCGATATCTTGAGGGATGCCTCTGGTCGCTTTTGACACACAGGAACCTCTGACATATCCTGCGTTGGACGCCACCCAGGAGTCAGGGGGGATTTGGTAATGGACCTTCTTTACTTTTCTGGAAGCATGGCCTCAGTAGGCCTTTTCAGTTCCTAAGGACTCTACCTTGGGGTGCCTTTTAACCCACTGGAAATAATTTGGATTGCAAAACTTAGGAAAGGACTGAGCTCCTGTAACACTGCATGGCCTCAGTGGGATCTATCAGTTAGATCTCTGCAGGAAACAGGGCAAATGGACCTAGGATACCTTCACTGCTCATACCTAGGCCTTCATTGCTCTGCACCAGGACCCCAAATAAGGGGCTTTTGTGGAATGTTTGCCCAAATGAGTTAAGGATATGAATTTCAAGTTCCTGAAACCACTCTGATCTGGTAGAATGATGTTAACAGAGGACAGAAACAGGTAACTCAGAGGGCTACCCCAGTACCCTTCCAATACAACCCCTGCTTGCCCAAAAGAAGAGTTGTATTTCTGCATCCTCAGTAGATACCCTGTCTACCTCATGCATTCTGAGAAACCATACACACACTTAGCTCAGCTGCACACATCTTCAGGTACCTGAATTTATTTAATGGGTCTTTTTTTTTCAAGTCAAAAGGTACCAGATAGTCCCCACTTCAAATTTAATATCTAACCTTGAAATAGTGATGCTAGCAATTTAGTTTCCAATTCAGAACAGTGATATCTTTTGAAATTAATATTAATATTTATAACATTTCCAATACCCTATTAAGATTGAAATTGTTTGAAGATCTTTTTTTCTGTCATTAGCCCCTAGAAATCAGACCTTTGAAAACCAACTACTATGTAATATTTTGACCTATAAGGCGTATTTAGCCAAGTTTATTTGACATCATGTATTTACAGTATAGCTTGAGACTTTTTGCATTTTAGGTGTCTTTATCTTTTGCCTCCATTTAATGATTCAGGAATGGATTCATCTCAGAGATACTGTTTCTTAACATCCAACTACAGATCTGAAAGTGAGAATTTTAGCAAAAGTATGTCAAATCCAGGAGGAACATGTACTTAGGGGAAAAACTGCCACTTTTACTACTGTACTAAATAGAACAACTTGCAAAAGCAAATGAAGTACTTTGTCTCTACACACTGAAATGAGCTGACTGTATCTTCACATTATTCCACACAGTCAAATAAATTCCAGGTGGATTTAGAGTTGTATACAAAATACATACTACAGGAACCACAGAACAAGTGTAAATCAAATCAGGGTTTACAAATAAAGAAAACATGGTCTAATTATACATAGCACACAATCATTTGAATTGCATCTCACATTTTAAAATAGGAGGGGAAGATAATACAATTTAATTTCCCCAAGTAGGCTCCACTGTGTGAGGCTTGACAGGCTAGTGAGAAATATGAGTAAAATGTGAAATTTCATTTCATTTTTGAGCACTACAACCACCATAACTACAACTGAATATCCGTAAATTTTCTGAGAGAGGGTGAAAACCTAAAGCCTAGGCTTTGGGTTCAAGAAAATAACACAGGAGACTGGTGTTTCACTATATCTCCAAGGGCATACTTAAACTATAGTATTTATCACATTGGGGAAAAAAAAAGTTACAAACTCCAGGCACTAATAATTTGCAAGCATGTTAATAAATTTTATAGGTTCTGCTAAATGACCATGGTACATTTTAATAAAGATAATCATGCTAATTTGACAGGGAAATTGAGGCAGAGAAAAACTGACTTTTTTAAGGAAAAAAAAAAGGTACAAACAATGCAGTAATATAAATCTCAGCTGTAGATTGACTCAATGAGTCACTCAACACCTCAGTTCAAGCCCAGTGGATCATCAGGAAGGAACATGTGCTTGGAATCTACAACATGAAAAAATACAAGTTCTGCTCTAAATTATTACGCATTGTATTATATGTATCACATATAATTACGGCACAAAAATCTCCTCATGCATCGAGTAACTCATTCAGAATGTCAGTTCAGTGAATTACATGTAAATGAATCAAAAACATATGGACAAAGTTTATCTTGAAATAGAGAACTTGACCAAATGTGTTTTGGGTTTTCACCCATTGCAAGTATCTGAAAGATACAGTCAAACCTGGGCTAGTCTTAAGTCTTCTTTGTGGAGCTTCCTATCAAGTGTCTCCCATCATTACCTAGCCTCCAGTACCTGGCTTCTGTTTGTTGCTAACATTACTTAGTGGTTTAGAGGTATGAACTGAATGCACATAGTAATTAGCAGAATATATTAAATATGCATCAAAATTGGGCAAAGTTAACATAGTATGTAAAGTACATTAAATGTATGCCTTAATATGTACACTAAGAAATTTTAGTTTGCAGAAGACCTTATAGAAACAATTTTTCATTTCATTTTGAAAAGTACATGTCAGGCTGAAATAATGATATATTTTCAAAGGTTATAAAATAAAATTAAAATCTCTTGTTCCCTCGAAAATAACCATATACTGTATGCATGGACATTTATACATGAAATGCAGCTTATAAAAATGGTTCACATGTATGTGAATATGTACATATATGTACATGCATGTATACACCATTTGTCCCACACATAAATCAACATTCTACATGTTCTACCTCAGTTCGATTTATTCCCTTAAGGTGTCATGTAATCTCTCTGACATGATAAAGTATATTTGGAGCTTTAGCCTGTATTTTTTAGTGACTACAGAATATTTAGTAATAACCAGTTTCCATATTGTTCTAATAAACATATTGTTTCTATTTTTTTCTCCTTTTCCCCCTATATTAAATATTGATCCAGGATGCTCTTTTGCCTAACGTGTTTTCTTTTAGAAAACCAGAATTATTGGAATTAAAAAGGCAGCCCAATATATGGTACCCTTACAAAACATGATTTAAAAAAATCTATTTATTTATTTGAAAAGACAATCTCTGGGCAGAAGGTTGGGTTTATACTAACACTTTTAGATATGTTATGTGATCCATTTCAGAAATGATAATCTGGCCTGAAAACCTTTTTCCTCAATTACGGCAGAAGCTGGCATTCTTTTGCAGTAAAGTCAGCAAATGGGAGAGATCCCGAGAGCCAATCTCTTGGGAATGTGAATTTGGGATTATGTCACCACTTAGCAGAATAACCGCACTGATGGGCTGAAATGAATCCCTCTCCCAGCAGACTGAACTTTTTAGCCTCTCCCGTATCAGCCATCTCCCTGTTGTTGGTATACGGTTTCAATAAAGTAAGAGCAAGGCCAGGTTCAGAGAAAGACCAGACCACAACAACAACAAAAACTTGATAATGAATAATACCAATTCCTACCCGGTTCCTTTTATCTACTGCGGGTGTAAAGTAGCTTTCCCACTTAATTCCTCAGTGAAAGGATTATACATTTCATAAATAATGACAGAGAAATAGCCAGGACTGATTATTTTTTCCTGTGATCTGGGGAAATACATGAAACCAGAAGTTTGCAAAATAGTATGCTATGCGCTTTGGGAACAGAGGGACGAGAGAAATGTTGATATACATGAGTATACTTTAATAATTAGATAGAAAATTATCTTAATAAATGCCTGGATTATAAACTAAGGGGAAAAACCATTGCAACTACCTCAGTGCTATTAAATAATATGATGCAGGGAATCTCATTACAGAAACCAGAGTACCAAGACTCTCAGAGTTCCACTGTGTTCTAAATACAAAAATTTTCAGAATCATTAATAAAGTCAAATAACTACTTGAATAGTTACACAGTGTTCACTTATGTACATATACAACTTAGACAGATGTGCTGCATTTTTAAGTAATTCAGAAGTATTTAACTCTATTCAGAAAAGGCAAGTAAGTTGTCCTCATATAGATTTCTCTGTGCTAGATTAATGGATCGTTGGATGGAGGGACGGACGGACAGACAGATAATTCATACTGGTGTGAAATTTGTATCAGTTCATAATTGGATCATCAATGGTCCAAAAAAATTCAGTCAAGACAAATCTTCAGGGACTCTACTATTCTCCCTAATGCCAATGGCAGACTTAAGATTTTGATGTTCCTTACCATTAAGCCCTATTGTCTGTCATGAACACATCAAAATGAATCAGGTATGTTTTTTGATTACAATTTAGCTTCAGTTATGTATCCCATTAACCACCAGCTGTTAAGGATTCTAGTTTACATGATCTCTCTTATCTGTTCCTTTTTTTTTCCCCCCACTGTCATTAAGCGCACTTGATTTCCACACCTCACATTTGGCCAATTGTGAAAGTCTCCCAGCTTTTGCCCAATTTAATTCCAGGAATGCCACTAATAATTCCTTTTCAGAAGAATCTTCCAAAGACACAATTTTACCAAGTAATTCATTCACTTGTTTTAAAAAATCTTTAAATTGCTTATTAAGTTATAATTTTCACGGTGGCAGGAATTGTCTCATTTCTGTTCTATTGTGTACTGTTGACCACTGTGCTCTTACAAAAGTCCTAATTTCCAAACACACTGAATTTACCTGGACATACAATTCTCCATCACAGCTCCAAGCCTTTGTTCCTACTGTTAATTAGGCTTTAAATTTGGCACTACTCATTCATATTTATTCTATTCTGTCTGAACATTTCTCCACATGCTCAGCAATACCAGATTCTTAAAAATTATTGCCACTTGGATAAGAAAAAAGTAACTAATTTTATTACTTGCAATATCAATTTTTATACCTACTCAGTCACTCCCAAGAAAGATTCTTTATTAATTTTACCTGCGAATCCAGTATGCCCCTTGACTGCCCTCTTTCACAAAGAAAGAAAGAACCAGCATTTCACTGCAACCCATCAAACTTCCAAAGTGCTTCATGTTAGACTGAGAGGTTTCTGCACTTGATCAAAGTTTTCAGTTGAAACTTTTTAAATCGCAGAAGTATCTCCTACCTTCTTTAGATATCTGGCTTCAGCTTCCAATTAAAGAAAAAACTAAGTACTTAAACAATTTTTGCATAGGCAGAAATGAAATACTTAGCCCAAAAGTATGCTATCTTATTTCTTACTGTTTATTTTTGTGTCCTTTTCATTATAAGTAGTAGCTTTATTGTTTTCTTCTAAGTAAATCCTAGGCAAGAATCATAAGTCATAGACTTCTTTCAAAAGTAGTCAGACCTTGACTTGTTGATATACTTAAATGTCTAATAGTTATGCATTTAGATTATCATTACATTCATGGTTTACTCACAAAACTGCAATTAACTTTAGGGGAGGCTGGGCCAATACATTTCTACTCTTGTGGGTTGGAAATATAGCACACATTATGTGATCTGCCCACCTACTATCACAAAGTTATGAAGGTGAAATACTCTGTTTTGCATAGAAACACATTTTGCAGTTTGCAAGATCATTCCATGCTTCCTACTTGAACTCCGAAGTTCAGAAAAAGCAAATTTCCAAATTTATAAAATAATCATATGTGTCTTAGTAGGCTCTCAAAACACATTTATATGCTTACTATAGTTTGCTTGAATAAATATATATATTTGACTAATTTTTTAAAAAGCTGAATTGTAAACAAGAAATAACTCTGTTGAGTGAACGAGTAATCCACAGAACCAAGGGTAAAATTAACAGGCATTATATTTATGATCTCTGGTTTATGGAACTCATTACCCACCCCATTTTACATTGATTTACTAGACTCATTTTCTTTATATATTGGAGCTTCCATGGTGTTTTACCTACAGTTTATCTTGAAATAATGCTTTCACATTTTTCTCTCAAAAAGCTTTTTTTCTGGTTATTTTATTCAGATTAACTCTACATATTAAATAATTTAAAAAACTGGGTAATTAAAATTAATGTGACATTACAGAACAAGCTAGGTAATCACACATAAGCAAACTCTGTGTGCTAATGTTTCAACTTTGCTGTGAGTTTAAAATTATTTTTGTTAAGCCTTAGGAGTATGAGATTTAAGTAATTTGATAAAATTCTCACTTTTCTGAGTAACATATTTCAGCTATACTTCTGCTTTCTCTGTTCGGCACATAACAAAACAGAATGTAACTAACTATAAAATATTTACTTCATGAAGTTTTGTTAAAAAACCTATGTCCATATTAAAACACTTATTATTCTTTTCTTTAGCCATTACTTATCTTTAGCACAAATTCTTTGAAACTATTTTACTAGGTTAACAAATATTTTTATCATAGATCTAGATAAAAATAATTATATTCAAAACATACTAGTATAGTGAATCACAGATTAAAATACAGAAATGAAATGTTATAATAGGGTAATATTTTTAAGTGAGGAAGTTGTTTATTTGTGTTTCAATTAGAAATACCAATGGTGGGTCTGGATTTCCATAATTTATTATCTTTGGATGGAGAAGTCTGTGAAAAAAATTGGGAATCCGTTTCTTGGAAAATGTCTTTTTGGTGGGATGACAAATTAATCATCTCTCTTTTTTTTTTAAAGATTTTATTTATTTATTTGACAGCCAGAGATCACAAGTAGGCAGAGAGACAGGCAGAGAGAGAGGAAGGGAAGCAGGCTCCCCGCTGAGCAGAGAGCCTAATGCAGGGCTCTATCTCAGGACCCTGAGATCATGACCTGAGCTGAAGGCAGAGAACCTACTTAGTCATTCAGGTGCCCCCAAATTAATCATCTTTAAGACATTGTTTAATTAAATTGACATATATGTATGTAGGTAGGTATGTGTATATATATCTATATATCAATATATATAGAGGTATGTTGACATATATATGTACATACATGGGTATGTATATATATGTGTGTATAGATGATATGCTGATATACCTATATATATCAACATATATAGAGAGATCTCTATAGAGAGATATATATGTCTTAGTAAAGTATTTATTTACCTCAAAAGATTGTACTTGAAGACAACGATGCATTATATCAACAGGTAAAATCAGATAAATTCAGTAGGTACATATGTAATTGTAATTAGTTCAAAATGATTTTTTTAAAATGAGCTCTCAATCAAATACTCAATCTTAGCTGTTCCTATAAAATTTAAAATCTCTTTATTATCATTAAGATCTGACACAAGATCAGCTAGATCTTGTGTCACTTGAGGGCAAAAATGATGACTATGATATGTATGCAACCCTGTTGCTTTGCCAGTAATAAACAAATGCATGTTCCAATGATATTCTTTCAAAAATACTACTTGCAATCATTTTTAGGATTTGAAAACTCATAATTATAAACTGCATCATCAACACCTAAGAATCTGAATCTCCAAAGAAGCCCATGAAGGAACAGAGAGACCCATGGACATCTCTCCCCATTTGCAAAGCAGCTGAGCTTGTGAAGGAGGGTGGATTTTGCAGAGGGCTCTGATTTTCAGAAAAGGGCAGAGGTTAGGGAGGGACAGGAGATAAAGGGAGGAGGCCTAGAAGGATGGCATGCGGTCACTTGTTACCTCCTCAAGTTATTTAGGTTACAAAAATAATAATTTTCATAATGCATTTGGATTTTCATGAAAACTGGAAGGGAAACACAATTTTGAACTTAGGTCACTGAGCTGTAGCACTGAGGATGGGTAAGGTCTATGACTTGGGATTCAGGGCACGTTCACAAGCCTGTGACAGGAGCGCCCCACGTGACTAAAGCAAATGTAATGTTTTCTTATATTTAAAACAGAAGCAAGCACCGAGAAAATTTACACACACATATGCACAGCAAATATCTAGATAATTAAGGCATAACCTGAGAGCTGAGTGCTTGATAATTATCTGAATTGATTAGAAGTTGAATAGAACCTGAAGTTGACAGAAGAAATGATGCTACTGAAATGTGACATTCAAAAAAAGAAAAACTAAAGCTATATTAAAAGTTGCAAGGAAAGAAACAATGATTTGTGTTGGGGGGAAAGAGAATCAGTAGACTGAGTGTGCTGGTGAAAATATTCTTGAAAAAAATTTTCGGCTAAATGAGAAAAGTAGAGCTAAGTGAAAGAGGCATATGACTATGAAATATAATCATTTCAGGACAGAATCCCTTTCAGTAAGTCTTTGTTGAAACAAATACAGCTAATATGTTTGAAAGTGGAGAGCAAGTAAAATGATCAGTGATGTGAAGCTGGATGTATTACTTTTTGTCCTGGCAAAACCACTTTGGAGAAGGGGAATAAAGATACTAAGAGGATATCAAGTGTTCAAATTGTGGCCTTTTGATTGTTTATCACGTTGAACATATAATATTTAAGTGGAATTTGTAGTGAATGATAAGAATGGATTAATATCTCCCTTCTCTTGATAAGGACATTTTCTTAAGAGTTTCTTCCAAAACATTCTTCTTGGGCAAACAAGATTCTGTAATTTATCCATATTATGTAGCCCAAGCAAGATGATGCCAGGTGCCAGAAAGAGAAGCATTGATACTTTCTATCTCAAGTACTAGACACTCATGGAGACAGAGAGAATTAATTCCACATTTTTGTGAATTGTAAGATAGGCTTTTGTGTGTGTGCAGAGAGGGGGATGTGGATTCTAGGAATCTTGGTAAAGTTCGAAGCAATTCTCTACTCCAGAAAGTTGCTCTAACTTCTCCTCCTTCTCTTTCTTCCTCTTCTTTTTCATATCTGCTATCGTAAGAGTGAAAGTTCGAGCTGGCTATGTTTTGAGTTGCTTCAGTATCTGTGACTTTTTCTCCTAAGTGTAAGGACATTCCCAGGAGCTGGTGATAGCTGATGTATGTTCTTCAGGTTCTATTCTGAGGGGTGTCTTGAACCTTTACCAGCAAGTAAATGATTAAGGGAAGCAGAGAACTCTGCATTCTCAGAGGCAAATAAACATGCAACAGAATTATTAAAACACTACTACAGCACTGCAAGAGGGCTTACTGATTATGCCTCCGCAATGTTGGGAGGGTACCCATGGCTTTTCATTAGACTCTCAAGAGGTATGTAGAACACGGCTTTTGTTTAGAGACTGTAACATTGCATTTATGTGTTTGAACATTCAACTATTAAAAGATGTTATTAAGTATCTTTTAAAATGTAAAAATACATTTTATAATTATTAAAATATTGATCATTACCAAACAAAAATCTAACTCAAGTATCATAAGTTCTTAAGAGAGAGAGTTTTGAAATGAAGTATATAGGGGTGCCTGGAAAGCTCAGTCATTAAGCGTCTGCCTTCGGCTCAGGTCATGATCCCATGGTCCTGGAATCCAGCCCCGAATCAGGCTCTCTGCTGGGTGGGAAGCCTGCTTCTCCCTCTGTCTCTGCTTGTGTTCCCTCTCTTGCTGTGTCTCTCTCTATCAAATAAATAAGTAAAATATTTTTGAAAAAAAAAAAGAAATGAACTATGTAAACCAAACAGATCACTAAAATAAAGCAACCAATCTAGTCAGCAAAAGAACAAATGTCTCATCTCTTTTTGAAAAAATTACATCGATCAGTTTCATTGGCCAGACTCTAATCGAATGAGAGTAGTGACATTTTGCAGACATGCAAAATGAGACCCCAGCGCCACACCCAAAGGGGACTCTGATCATAATAAATGATTGTAAGTCTAGAACAAATAATACTCCTGTAGAGAAAGAAAATAACATAACTGTAAAGTGAACATGGCATGCAATGCCACTGAAAAATAGCATTGTCCTTTCATTTGGCTAATAAGAATGTAATACAAGCAAAAACTTTAAATTAGAGGGAGAAACACATTATTATTCTTTGGAAAACCAAATAGATGACCATAATGTTATTTTTGTAACATTGAACAGAAACTATCCATGATTTCTTCTATGACCTTTACTGGATAATATGTCATTAAAAATAAATATCCTAGCTAGCTGGGATGCATTTGAAAGTCAATTAGAAATTATGAATGGATTATGATATTATGTTAAAACCATCTATGGCCCATTTATGACTATAGTTATTTCATAACATCTTTTCCTAAGTGATTGAAAAGACACATATGTTTAGTCTATTAAGGGAGACAGAAGGCACACTCTGGGAATACGAGAGAGTTTCAGTTACACCAATTTAGGAGATAACTCTAACCTCGGTCACCACTTCGTCTTTTCTGTGAAGCTGAATTCAGCCTTTGGTGTCTAATGGCAGGCTGACTTTGCAGAGAGCTTCTGAATCAAGAAGGAGCTTCGCAGCCCAGCAGCCTTGGGTGCCTCTGACAAAGCATCAAGCTTTAGAACAAGGATACAATGCTTTCCCTTTTGATAGGGCAAACACCTGTTTTATGTAATACCTCATTTTAAAAAATAAATGGGGCAATTTTATTTTCGTAACACTTGGGGATAAATTTTTAAATTATAACAAATAGTATCAAATCTTTCTATCGGAATAAATATACAGAAAAAGATCAAGAAAATGGAAAGGGATGAAATTCTTTGGTTGAATCTAGTATTTTGGGAATACCTTCAAGTCAACCATGTTTACTGAGTGCAAACTACACAGGGCACCCCACCAGAAGGAAGGAAAGAAGGAAGGACATTCACTGTGTGAGTCGGTTGGAGTCCCATGCACGTGTGCCTGTGTGTATATGTGTGTGTCTGTGGGGGGGGGGTGATCAATCCCTTTCTAATTCAATCTTCTTTAATGAGTTTGCATACTAAGGACTCAGCTGCTCATGGACACCTTGTGGCTTCTTCTTGAGTTCTACCACTGCTGTGTCCCCTCATAGCCCAGTTGTTGCCAGATGTCCAATGCCCACAGGGCTACCAGAGATGCCTCCTTAGGCTGGCTCTGTCTCCTATCTGGCTGGGTGCCTGCATCAGCGCCCCTGTGCGTTAAAATGGAACATCCTGGTGTGTATACTGTATGCCAGTGGCAAGAACATCTTGGCGTCCATCTGTAATACATTTTGTTACACAGTTACCAAACCTACAGCTCAACTTAGAAAAGTGTCCTTGAAACTAGCTTTCATCACCTTTGTCCAAGTATTTCCAATCACTTGTGAAGCCCCAGAAAGCTGAACATAAGCAAAATCTGATTATCAGTCATCATGATTTAATTGGAATTATCAATCTCTTTTGGTTACTAAGGATTTGAGGGCTGAGCTTGTCAGTCCAATGCCTTCTTTTGTTCAAGACAGTTTGAACGGAGAAAAGGAGTGTTAACATGACAGAGCTTGACTCTCACCTAAAAAAGGCTCGGAAAAGGCTAAAGTAATTCAGGGATTTAAAAACTGTGTAGCAGGGGTGAGGGTGCACCTGGGTGGCTCAGTTGGTTGGGCGACTGCCTTTGGCTCAGGTCATGATCCCAGCGTCCAAGGATCGAGTCCCGCGTCGGGCTCCCAGCTCCATAGGGAGTCTCCTTCTCCCTCTGACCTTGTCCCTTCTCATGCTCTTCTCACTCTCTTTCTCTTTCAAATAAATAAAGAAAATCTTTAAAAAATAAAATGTGTAGTGGGGCATCTGGGTGGCTCAGTCGGTTAAGGATCCAGCTCTTGGTTTTGGCTCAGGTCATGATCTCAGGATCTGGGTTCAGCAAGGAGTCTGTTTCACATTCTCTCTTTCAAATGGATTTTTTAAAAAATCTTTAAAAAATAAAATAAAAATAAAAATTGTGTAGAAAATGTGCTGTTACTACTGTGGTAGCACCAATGTGAGGAGAAGGTCATTCATTTGGAAGAATTAAAGGGCTTCCAGGAATCAACAAAGGCCAAAGAGATTTGGATAAATGCCTTTGTAGTTCTTTTAACTAGTGTAGTCATACTTTTTTTCCTTAGAACTATTTCTATATAGCTTGCAGCAGTGAATGTGAGTCACCATCAGTGAACTCACTACTTTATGTTCATCAGAGGTTCAAACCATGCATTAGGGAGGGGCTCAACAGAAAAAGCTTTTATAATTTTGTTGAGTCAATGTATAATCAATCTCTCCCTCTGGATAAAACTTTATTATTCACTTCTCTATGACTACTATATTTTAGTTCATGGGAACAGCTTTTCATAGCTCTGCAAAGCCACTCCCAGAATGGAAAGTATGTTTGATGATAAAATAGATAAGTTTTGAGTCTCCCTGTTTTTTCAATTCATGTAAAGTATAGAAATAGTTAACACCCTAAGAATCTAGGAGTTTATTTCCTCCTGCTTCATAGATGTAAGAGACAGTTCATTTATTTTATACTTTGGAAATTCTGAAGAAGCCAAAAAGTAATTATTAATATAAGGCTTTGTAAAAGGAATATAACAGTGATCACTCTGCCTGACTATTCCAAACATTTCTTATCCTTTTTAAGCAAATCTTGCAACTATTTTAATGTTTATGGGCTGTTTCCAAAGTGAATTTTCTAATTAGAGAAGCTTTCAAACAATTGTAACTGATTAGGAATCATATTTGGCCCAGGGTTTATCTAATATTCCTGCCTGACCAAAGTGCATCACAGCAAGATACATATTATTTTGTTCTTCTTCCAACAGGATAATGTACAGTCAGCTCTGGCTTTAGCCACTGCTTTCTCACAGTCGAATTTCAGAGTAGCTGGAGTTAATTAATTTAGATCTCACTCCAGCTTGAATTCATCCTTTCTGAGCTACCCTCTACCCAGTCCCAGCAAGATGGTATTACCTCACTCACTGTAATGACTTCCTGGTTATGCCCGCCTCAAGGCTGTTCCACCTGTCAACCCTCTCCACTCAGAACTGGTAGAAAACAATCTCCAAATACGTATATACTTTATCAGTGGATTTTTCCCACAAGTTCTTTCTCCTGGAAACCTTATCCAAGGAAATCAGCTTATACGTAAAGAGATGCACCCCACCATGTGCATTTGTAATAACACTTACACAAGCACGTGCACACACATGTGCATATTCTCATAGCATAAAATGCTTTAATCACTATGGTTTAAAAACAGGGGCGGCTGGGTGGCCCAGTGGGTTAAGCATCTGTCTTCAGCTCAGGTTAGGACCCCAGTGGGGAGTATGTTTCTTCCTCTCCGTCTGCCCCTACCTCCTGCTTGTGTGCGCTCTCTCACTCTCTCTCTCAAATAAATACATAAAATCTTTAAAATTTTTAAAAAGTTAAAAAACAGTGAAGTAGTTCATATTCTTGGTGATTTTCGGGACCTGCTATAAAACGCAGACACTTGTCTTTGGATTATTAACTGTAAGGTAAGTTTTTACAAAGAATTTTTCCATTACCTGTAACTGCTTTTTTGTGCTTTCTCCAGTAGAACGCATCCTGCTCTGTAGTGATCCTGCTCAGACCCCAGGCCTTTCTGAACCATGGAAATCTGTCTCTCAGCTCCACAGGAGTATTTCTCATAGAGTCCTTTGAAAACATGTGAGCTCTCTCTCAGTCCTTCTGTTTTCTCAGCACCTCTCTTTCTCTCTCTCTCCCTATATGAACACCAAGGACTTTGATATAAAAGTTTACGTAGACTTTAGTATTATTTAGTGCTGAGTGTCTGACCTGGTAAGTCCACTGGTTAAAACTGAAGATGCAAATTGAAAATGTATCAGGTCAAATTTGAGTTTTAGAAGGCAAACCTAGCGGCAATGCAAAAAATGGGATGGAGAAAGCCAAGGTTGGATCCTATCTGTCCACTTAGACAGCTATCAGAATAAGCCAAGATTAAAACGAAGAGGACCATACATTTGTGGCTGAATAACATTCCATTGTATGTATACCACAACTCTTTCTCCATTCATCCAATGATGGGCAGGCACTTAGGCTGTTTCCATATCTTGGCTATTGTAACTAATGAGGCTATACACCTGGGGGTGTATATATCTCTTGGAGTTAGTCTTCATTTCCTTTAGATCCCAGAAGTGGATCTGTGGGATTATAAGGTATCTTCTGCACAACAAAAGAAACCATCAGTGAAGTGAAAAGACAACCTACTGAATAGGAAAAAATATTTTCCAACTATATATTTGATAAGAGATTAATATCCAAAATATATAAAGTACTCCGACAGCTCAAGAGCAAATAAAAGAAAACAAATAACCTCTTTAAAAAATGGACAAAGTATATGAATAGACATTTCTCTAAAGAAGGACAGGGCGCCTGGGTGGCTCAGTGGGTTAAGCCGCTGCCTTCGGCTCAGGTCATGATCTCAGGGTCCTGGGATCGAGTCCCACATCGGGCTCTCTGCTCAGCAGGGGGCCTGCTTCCCTTCCTCTCTCCTACTGTGATCTCTCTCTGTCAAATAAATAAATAAAATCTTAAAAAAAAAAAAAAAGAAGGTCTATCAAAGGCCAACAGGTATATGATAAGATGCTCAACATCACTAATCATCAGGGAAATGCAAATTAAAAGCAGAGTGAAATATCCCTTACACTTGTTAGAATGGCCATCATCAAAAAGATAAGACATGGCAAATGCAGGTGAAGATGTGGAGAAAAAAGAACGTTCACACACTGTTGGTAGAAATGTAAATTGGTACAGCCACTATGGAAAACAGTATTGAGGGTCCTCAAAAAATTAATAATATAACTACCATATGATCTAGAAGTTTCCACCTCTGGGTATAAATACTCTTTTTTTTAAATCCCAATAGATAATTAATACAAAGTAGAAGATTGGCATATAAGCAAAAACATACGCAATATGATTCATGAATGTATTTAAAAGTTTTAAAAACTCTCACTGCGCATATATATATATACAAATGTATGTGCCCCCACATTATCTGTGTATACATATTTATACATAAACAAATATAAACATACAAGTATTTGCATATATATATGTTTAGAAATTTGACATTATTTACTGCTTTGCTTAAATATGACATATGACTACCACGTGGCAGATGCTCAGTAGAGATAACTGTGTTTGTAATGATGTTAAAATAAGGTCAATTACAGGAGATGAAAGTTATATTTCTAAACAGACTAAAATGATTTGAGAGATAGCTCCTTACTTTGTCATCACTCCCCTTTATCCATTTTCCCATCAAACATATAAAAACGCCTTTCAAGGATTTAAATCCCAAACCACTGTTCCAGCCTCTGTAGGGACATATGCAATTCAACCCACAATTAATGGACATCATAATGTTAATCAGTGGGCTGACAGCTGTGGTTCCAGACTACTCAAAATTCATACAGGTTTAGAGTCTTTCTGATATGTCCTTCTAAGAAAGTATATATGATATATGTCCATTATATCTTTTAATGGGACGTTAACTTCCTAAAAATACTGTCTGATATCCTTCTTTTTATATATATTGTTACCTGGATTCTAGGTGTTCAAATGACACCTGTTTATGAAACATATTTTTAAAGAAGGCAAGAAGCATGCTGAAGCATAAAGTGAGGGAGATATTAAAGCCTTTTTAATGTTAATAATATTTTTACTAAATATGCAACAGGTGGCTACTTTTTACATAAGTAAAGAATTCCTCATGTTTTCTAATAGGCAGTTGTATGTACTGGTAAGAGTAACTAGATGTCCAAGTTTAATAAAGTTCTTGCAAAGGCTAAGCTTTAATTAGCCAACTATAAAACTAATGATAGCTGTGTTATGTGAAGGGTAAAAGCTAGGGGATGTAAAAATACTTAAAATAGAGCCTAATACTTCAGGGGTGCTCAAGGGTTGTATTTTTAGAAGCTATAGTTATAAATTGAATAATATCAGGTAATTGAATAATGCCAGATAACACATTTCTCAAATCTAGTTCTGCATTTTATATTTTAGAAGATATACTTACATTTTGCTTGGCTTTGATAGGTTTCCACTGCCTTTTTTTTTTTTTTTAAGATTTTATTTATTTATTTGACAGACAGAGACCACAAGTAGGCAGAGAGGCAGGCAGAGAGAGAGAGAGGAAGAAGGCTCCCCGCTGAGCAGAAAGCCCGAAGCGGGGCTCGATCCCAGGACCTGGGGATCATGACCTGAGCTGAAGGCAGAGGCTTTAACCCACTGAGGCACCCAGGTGCCCCTCACTGTTTTTTGTTTTTTGTTTTTTTTGATGGTGGTATTGTTGGTCTCACTTCATATATTCTAACAGATATTCTAAAAATATATGGGTATAGACATAAGTAGATATAGTTTCTCTCTTGATAGGCATATCATCACTAATACAAATAGTGTTATTCAAACAGAGAAAACAGAGAAATAGTGTTATTCAAACAGAGAAAGCATAAATCAAGTATATGTCAATCCCACGTCATCAAGAATGACACCTTATTTCAGGTGTTTGAATTCCTCATCCACAAACTGTACCCAGAAGAACAAGGCAAAAAACTTACAGAGGAATGTGAGTAGGGAAAGCATACTTTTCACAAATGAATTTCAATACTACGATTTTAGCATAATGTCTTCAATTTAATGTTGCGTGCTTTGTCTGCTTCTTATAACTATTTCAAAAAACTTCACTCCTAGAAACTACGGAGATGATGAGTAAAGAGAAAGGTAATTTCAATAAAATAGAAGGTAGAGCAGTAACATAGAAGGCGGTGGTGACAGCTGGCAAGACTCACAATGTAGGAGGAATTCAAGCTAAACTAGTAAAAAGCTGAGATGGGAAGAAAGGAACATAGAAAGTAAGAACAATGACGTTTGGTAAGAAAATCAGTTTCCAAATTCATCATCTCAAAGTTAAACATCTCGAGTGACCTTATACCAATGTTCAATTTTATTCAGAAATTGTTTTGGAAAGAAGGATAAGTTTAAAAATTCACTTGAAAGAAAACATTTTCAAAAATCATCATCTTTTTGTCATAAATCATTTGTCCTAAAATATAAATGCAGTCTTTCCTTTTTGTCATAACAAATTAAAATCTTAAAGACAAACCTGCTATCTTTGCCAAAGTCCCACCCTGTTAATGAGTTTTTAGTCTTAACCTTATTTCAAATGGAGAAAGCCAACGAAAGCAGCAGACACATGAGTACCAGTCACTCCCTGTGTGTGGCTTTACCTTTGGACGTTTCAGTGACATCTGTAGTACTGGGCACCTTAAGTCATAGGTGGCCAAAGTGAAAATAACATGTTCTCAGTAAATGCTGCACATAACAGACATCTTAAAGATGCTTAAAACTATGAATGGCTTATGTTATAGCTAATTATTCTAACAGCAATTAAAATCATTTAGTAATTAAAGAACAGTGGTGTGTTTCCACTTTCACTGGTGCTCAATTCCATATTTTTAACTATTGTGGGATCATTAAGTGTGACTAGTGATCACATTCAAATGTTTATGGGAAATTATGTAAGGATTTCAGAGCATTAAACTGTTAAAACATTTCAAAGCTACCTATTTCTTTAACTACAGTTCTACATCCAAATCACCTACTATTCTCAAAACACATTATAATGAGGTAGCCAAATGTTGTTTTGGGGATAAAATTAAACTTTCAAAAATTCCTGAAAACTCTTTGTTCTTTAAAAATTCTTGAGTCAAAATACCTTTCTATGAAAATTAATTCCACATGCCTTTAATCTGTTTATGCAAACGATCAGACTGATCTGTGAAAGGGGGTATTTGATATTTCAAAAAGTTGTTCTTTGAACAAGGAAGCTATACTGTGTGTGTGTGTGCGTGTGTGTGTGTGTGTGTGTGTATGGAGTCTACTTTAAAAAGTAACACATGTTCAATCTTAGAATACACAGAGAGCTCTAATTGAAATAATAAAAGTCACTCAATTTTACTAATTGAAGATCTTAACTATTAACACTTTGGCACATTTTTCTAGTAATTCTATAATATATTCTCTCTATATAGTATATGTTTTCTTCTCTCTGTATATATACACAATGTTTTGTATCCATAAATATTATACAATATTATACATAATGTGTTATGTAAACAAAATGTATTATTTATTTAGATATATACAAAGTTATATTTTATGTTTACAAATTCTCTTTTTTTTTTCTCCTTTCATATATACATATGAGAAAATGTCAGAATTGGGGAGAATCATTCAGCTGTCTTTAAGTAATAGGCTATATTTAAACACATTACAAATGCTGAGAAATTATTTTTAACATTAAAGAGCTATCCTATAATTTTCTTTCATTGTGTTTCAAAGTTATTCATAGCTTAAACTATTTTTTTGGCTTTGAAAATAAAAAATCTATCAGAGGAACATAACTCACTCATACGGATAGTACAGAACATCTTATTAGCCATTAGAAGCAACAGTTTAAAAGCAATAAGACATGCAGTTCATTTGGTTTGTGACTCCAGCACATAAATCACACCAGCTCATACTCCCAGCTGAGTGGTGTACTATTTATTGATGGTTCCTTAGAGCAGGTAGCCTGGTGTGTTGAACTATCACAGATAAGAAGAACCACAAAGAACTGGCTGACCCTGCTTTGAAGCTGATGTAATAAGAAGATTTCCTTCCCAACTTGAAATGATTAGCTATTACCCATTTACCAGCACGACTTTACTATGAAACTGAAGATTTCAGATCTAAAATAATGTGTTCTTTTTTTTTTTTCCTTAGGTATATATATATTTTTTTATTTCCAGCATAACAGTATTCATTATTTTTGCACCACACCCCGTGCTCCATGCAATCCATGCCCTCTATAATACCCACCACCTGGTACCCCAACCTCCCACCCCCCGTCCCTTCAAAACCCTCAGACTGTTTTTCAGAGTCCATAGTCTCTCATGGTTCACCTCCCCTTCCAATTTCCCCCAACTCCCTTCTCCACTCTAAGTCCCCATGTCCTGTTTACAATTATTTTTCAGAACATGGGAGCAACTAATAAATGACAGTGGTAACAAAAATAGTTTTTAAAATACAATATTTGTATAAATTATCAAAGACTACAAAAAAAAGTTTCATAAGTTCGTTTTCTATGAGAGTAAGCTTAAATAGGTAAATTGTGGTTTGTTTTTTAAGTTCACTTTGTTAAATAGAACAGTTATACCCAAACTAACATGATATCACATATTACAGAAGTCTAGTATTTTATAGAAAAAATAATATGGATCAAATGAACACAAAGCAGAAATGATAATTGACTGCATACAGATTTGTTTATTTGCCTTTAAGGGAAATGGCTATTTAAAAAAATTAGCATTATATTTTCATTTCATAGTGCTCTGGCTTCGACCAATGTGATTTCGTATTAAAACATTAATGAAATAAGTAGAAGCAGTGTCTTGTGACTCCAAAAATTTTGGAGGAGGTCCGTCCTCAGGTTTTATCATAACATTGCTTCTATGACATACATTAAACACCCCCCATCTGTCTTTTACACCCACCTTACACATTTGCACATATATACATAATTCTCTAGCCCAAAAGAACTTCAGTATACCATAAAGATCAGTAAGCTAAGAGTAAGTAGATAGCCCACATCTAGAGTGACTTTGGTGAAACTCCAGAGATTAAAACATAAAAGGAAAGAGAATTTTTGGCTTACAAAGGAATGATCAGAGTGGCATCCAAATTCTTATCAATGGCACTAGATGTAGCCCTACATGTAGGGGTATCATCACCCATGGGGGAATGTCCGAAGATCTCATGAAACTCTGCAAACTTGTGCTTGTGTTTTATAAAGTTGTGTTTTTATAGCATAAAATCTTGTCACCTCTGTGGCCCCAAGTACACATTTTGATTTTGTAATACACAGTATGTCAAGGCCTGTTTTGAGTTTTCAACTTTTAGAGAAAATTTCCACAAAACACTGGAGGCTTAATGGGGTGGGGGGGCGGGTAGTGGCAGGGATGAACCTGATACAAAGTGTGATAATGTGAAAGTCGTGTTGAATCAAACAAAAGTTGGGAGATGGAATGAAAAAGTGAGAGGGCAGAAAAAGGATAATAAGCTTTCACTTCACATAGTGGAAAGTTACAATATATTAAGTTTATTATATGTATAATTATAATTCTAGCCAAAAGGATTTTTTTTTTAATTTTAAAATATGAATGACAGAAATTAGAACCTGGAAAAACACATATGGGTAAAAATGTTGTATTCTTCATCTTTCAAAATGAGAAATCAATAAACACTTTTGAAAAGGTTTATTATGCAAGAAAGAGAAGTATATTGCAACAGAGTCAAGAAAGTCACTAGAAAAATAACTAAAGCAGAAGAGGGAGGAGGTAAAAAGGGTTACTTCAGGGCAGTGGACCTGTAGGGAAGAGTAGAGGGGTCTTCAGTTACAATTCAAAATAGATCAAAGAATAAACAGTGATCATTTCCAGAGTGAAAATGAAAAGCCAAGTGTCAGGAGGAAGGGGCATTCACTTTCTACTTTGTTTTACTGTAATTCTGGTTTTTTTTTTTAAAGCAATGAATAAAAATAAAATCCTCTGTAATTACTTTGTAATTAAAAATGAAATCATTATTGAAAGAGTGTCAGAAGTCTATAGTCTTGACTTGGCCATTTTAAAATCTTTTGATAATAGACAAATCATTTAATCTCTTAAGCTTCAATTATTTTTATTAAAAAATAAGGACATTAATACCTACACTCACATCCTATGTCATTAGGAATACATGGAGAGTGTTTTATAAACAAAAAGATAACACATGTAATGAAAGAAATGGAATGCCTAGTCTTTTGGTGAAGAATTATAAAGATGATATTCATTAATTTTGCTTCTCAGTTTGTAAGCTATTTCTCAGTGTTAATTTGGAACTTTAAAGATTGTTAGGAGCATGTTGAAGACACTGGGTATTATATAGTCTAAGAAAAAAGGGGAAAAGTTCAAATTCATACCTGTTACATGTAATTATTAAAAGGAATATACATGTACAACGACATCAAACTCTCCATTGTTTACATATCTCAAGTATTTTGCTCAGCTCAAAGTTCCTGTTGAGGGACACAGATTGGAATTTATAATAGAGTAAAACCTAGCTTAGATTAAATATCAATTTTACCTAATTTCCAACTTTTATATGGCCTTCACAAAAAAGAATTATCAATAATTTATCAGGACATCTGGAATGGAGTTTGCAAGCTTTCTGATCTTTGGGGGAAAAGTGCAAGATACTCTGAACTTGGAATTCCCAGATTTATAATGCTGGGGTGGTGGTGGTGAGGAGGTGCTGATGTTATCTTCTTCACAGTGTTATATAAATATAAATATAAATGTATATGCAAAATAAAATATGAGCTCCAGAATCTAAATGAGTTTAAATATTCAAGATCTTCCTATTAAAATGGTATGGACCTACATTTCAAATCATAGGGAATTATGTAATAGCAGTCAGTTGAGCTGATCATTTTATTGCTATTAACCACTACTTGAGTTGGTCTTAATGGTCTTCAAGGTCTTAAGAAATACAGTCTCTGGAACATAAGCAGCAGAGGGCATGTGGCATATTTTGTTTATTTCAGTGTAATCAATGTCTCTTTGTCCCTTGTAGGGACTACCCTCTAGTCATCTGTGAGAATACTTTAGTAAGCGCTCTTCCTACAGGTAAGGAAAGCATTATAATGAGGATACACTACATTCGCTAGGGTGTGAGACTGGAATTCCAGAGCTTTGAATGTAAGTCCATATCTAAGTGCATCTGCACTTCTGGGCAGCTCATATAACTTCCCTGCAGCTCATGTTACTCATCTGTTAATTTAGGGCTGACTTAATCCAAAATTTCAGGGTCCCTGGGTGGCTCAAGCAGTTAAGCATCTGACCCCTAATATCAGTTCAGGTCTTGATCTCAGGGTCATGAGTTCAAACCCCATGTTGGGCTCCATGGTGAAGCCTACTTAAAAGAAAGAAAGAAAAAAATTCCACAGTTTCTTATACCTCAAAGAAAATCTCTTTTTCTAGAGTACTCTTCCATTTCTTAGCTTCACACTTAGCTAAATGATCATGTCCTAGGTCACATCATATAGTTTCAATTCATGCCAAGGAAGAAGAATCAAACTAAACTAAAACAGCTGTGATCCAACTAATGTATTTACATTAATATTTTCAGATTCAAGGTCTTAACTGTGTTGAAAACAAAACGAAAAATTTTCAGAGCCCACTAAATCAAATGGTGTAGCTACAGGATTAATACAAGTTCATAAACCAAGTAGTACCTTACCTTTCTTAGAATCAAATGTATTGCTTTACCTGAGTACAGCCTGTGTTTTCTCTTATTAAGTAGTGACATCTGTCAAATGTTACTTAAGAGATGTCCATGGGCACATAACGAAGAAATTCTGAAATTTCTACTGATCAGCCCAATGGATGATGAACCCAGCCATTGGTCCCTGTCTGTACAAGATGAGTCTGCTTGACTGTCTGCTAGGGCAGTGACAGCTGATCTGCTTTTGGATACAACATGAGGAAACCATCTTTGGTCTCACTTGAGAGTCAGATTTTTAGAAACACAAGGGCACAATGGAAAGACGTTAAGAGACTTGAGAAAGAATAGGGCTATTTCATACACATTTCTCTCTTGTTTAGGACAATTTCTGAATTTAAGTTTCTCTTTGGTATTTTTACTCAGAAAAAAAAGTTATGATTAACTTTATTCCACTGAGGGCTTTATATTCTAATAAATATTAATTGTTATTATTTGTGGATGTTAAAAATGTGCTCTATGTACATTAAAACTTAAATCCTTATCCAGGAGGGAGAAGCAGGCTCCCCAGTGAGCAGCGAGCCTGATGTGGGGCTCCATTCCAGGACCCTAGGATCATGACCCAGCTCAAAAGCAGATGCTTAACCAACTGAGCCACCGAGGTGCCCCTAAGAGACTGAGACTGACACAATATATTGACTAAAATAGGACTGAATACAAAGTAACCACACGTTCCAGCAAGTCAACATTTTCAAGCTAAAAGAAAATACATGACCCCATTACCTTTAAAGGCAACTGGAAAAACAACCTGTACCCTAGAATAAGCCTGATGCTGGAATAATTCAAGGGGGATAAAAATAACAGAATATGTATGTGACTTGTGAGAGCCTCTCAGTCAAATAAATGTTAGTTATTTCCCTCACTAACACTGATCCTTAGTGTTAAAGGGATTTATTCAGCCTTAGCTGTTAATTATCCCTAATGTTCGAATACTTCTACCAGTGGTAAGATGGAGTAGTTGAAATTCCTAAATCTGATGTAAAAATGCACATATAATTATCCGCTCTTATTTTAAAACCGTTATTCATGTACCTGACAGGCACACACACAGGCTATAAAAGTTTTCCTTAGCAAAGGCACAAGGATGTTGTTATAGTTAAGAATTGCTATTAAAAACTGGACTGCTACATGCCAGAAAATATACTGTACGATGTACTGCAGGGACTTACAGAATTCAGTTCCCATCTCTAGGAACAGAAGGGAGGCTGTGCTATATGCTCTCACACACAAATGATTCTGGCTGTGTTAACCCACAGAACACATGCGATTGGACCATCTAATTGGAGGTTTCTAAAATAAAGTGTGATGGAAAACAAAAATGAGAAGGGGAACTAGAAGAACGCTTTCATTAATCACGAAGGCAGCTCCACATCGGAACTTCATGGCATCTTCTCATGTTCTACAGAAATGCACCATCTTCAAGTCACTGTATACATTCCTCTCCCTACACGCTGCTTTTCCTTTTCATGTCCATCAAAGAGGAATAAATATTAAACTGATTCATTCTTTGTTAAGCAATTAAATGATCCTGATAGAAAGTAGAATCTAGAGCTCTCAGAAAGCCCTTGGAATCTCAGCCAAATAAAGAGGTACCAAACTGCAAAGGAAAATGTTCACTTCTGCCAGGAATTTGTCTCAACTGAGGAGACATGAACTAGAGGGTTGCTAAGGTCAACAGGGAAACCAAGATTAACTGTGCGTTCTCTCATGACCCGGAGTTATGAATTGAATTGTGTTCTCCCAAATTCACATGTTGAGGGCCTAACCCCCAAAAGGACTATATTTTGAGAGAGGATCATTAAAGAATAAAGGTTAAATGAGAGTATAAAAATGGAGTCCTAATCCAATAACACTGGATTTTTTTTTTTTAATTAACAAAGAATGTATTATTTGCCCCAGGGGTACAGGTGTGTGAACCATCAGGCTTACACAATTCACAGCACTCACCATAGCACATACCCTCCCCAGTGTCCATAACCCAACCACCCTCTCCCTATCCCCCCTCCCGCCGACAATCCTCAGTTCATTTTGTGAGATTAAGAGTCTCTTATGGTTTGTCTCCCTCCCGATCCCATCTTGCTTCATTTTTTCCTTCCTTACCCCCCCAAACCCCCCACTTTGCCTCTCAAATTACTCATATCAGAGAGATCATATGATAATTATCCTTCTCTGATTGACTTATTTAGCTCAGCATAATACCCTCTAGTTCCATTCATGTCATTGCAAATGGCAAGATTTCATTTCTTTTGATGGCTAGCACTGGTGTTCTTATAGGAAGAGGAAGAGACACCAGAGTTCACTCTCTTTCCACACATACCCACAGAGAAAAGGTCACGTAAGGTGTCTGTCTGCATGCCAAGGAGAGCAGCCTCACAGAAACTAATCCAGCCAACACCTTGATCTTGGACCTCCAGCCTCCAGACTAGTGAGGGAAAAAAAAAGTTCTATTGTTTAAGCTATCAAATCTGTGACATTTCATTTGGCAGATTAATATACCTTGTATAAAGATATATATTTCAAAACTCTTAATAAACCTTTTTTCTTTTTTTCTTATTTTTTTTTTCTGAGTAACTACTAAGAGCTGGTCAATTTTACTTCATTATCTCATTTAATCATCAGAAAACCCACACGAGGTGAGAAACTGCTCTCATCTAATCCAAGTAGAAAGTGACATTCCAGTGGCTAATGACAGCTCCAAAGTCACACACATAGTAAAGAACAGGGCAGAGGTTTTACCAAGCATGAATTTCATACCAAAAGCTATCCTATTTGGTAATCCACAATGCCAAAGTACAAATCTAAGCATCAGAAAGCCCAGATTCCATTTTTTTCGTTCTAGTTCCAGCAGCTGTGGGGCCCTGGGTGAGGCCAAGGGCAGAGACAACGGTTTGGAAGAGTTTCAGCCAAAGAGTCTCTGGAAAGAGCAGCAGGCATGGTTGAAGGTGGTGAGAACCTCTTTCCTCTAATGAAAGAAGGCATAGCATCAAGTGAAAGGCTGTCTCCTTCCTTTCTGTGCACCTATTAGAATGCAGGTAGCTAAGGTTATATCCAAATTATATAATTACTTAGAGGGTGTCTGATTACTTACAAGAAAAGATCTTGGAAAACTACATTTTGGAAGCACTCCCTAAGAAAACAACGTATCTGTATTTAACAAACTGCAAATCACGCACAAAACTTCCAAAGAGTAGAAACCCTTTGGCACGAAAAGCAGAAGCCAGAATAAATAGGACAACAGAACTCGGAGAAAGCATAGGGGAAAAAAAAAAAGGTGGTGGTGGTGGGAGCAGAAGAAAACTTACAGGGAACTACAGCATTCTCAGATAAAAGAACACGTATCCATGAAAAAAACAAAGTCCTATAAAACAAAAAAGAAGAATAGGAAAGAACAGGAAAGAATGCACAGAGATTACCAATATGGAAGTAGAAAATGAACAATAAATGTAAGGATTTAAAAGTGAAAACATTGACGACTTCTATAAGAAAGAAGAATAAACAAAAAGAATCATGCAAAGTGAGAGAGAAGACAATACAAAATCAATTCATAATCCAAAATATCTGACTGATAAATACCCTAATAGAATAACAAAATAAAAGAACTAATAGAAGTTCTAGGCAGAGGAAGCAGAACAGAGATGAGAACATTAACTCTGTATGTGTATCTTCTATCAGTGTTCTGTATTAAACATATAAATTATTTATGTATAAACTATATTATACCTATTAACATATGTAAATTATATATAATACACACATATTGTGTTTTTATGTATTACATATATAATTTACTATAAATTAACACATACACATATAGACTATGTATATAATATATCCATAATAACACTTCTCCGAACTAAAAGACACACATTTTTAGCAGGGCAACACCAAGTAATCCCCATCACCAAGTGGGAGAAGACTCACACAAAAATGTAGCTTTTATAATTTCAAAACATCAAGCATAAGGAGATTTTAAAAGCTCCAAAAGTTATAAACAACGACAACAAAAACCCCATACATACCAAAAAATGGATGTCTACACAGCTTCACACTGATCAACAGCAATCCGCAAAGCCAGAAGCCAGAAAAAGATGTGTCTTCAAGGGGCACCTGGGTGGTTCAGTCAGTTAAGCATCTGCCTGTGGCTCAAGTCATGATCTCAGAGTCCTAACACTGAGCCCCACGTTGGGCTCTCTGCTCAGCGGGGCATCTGCTTCTCCCTCTCCCTCTGCACCCCCCCCCAGGTCAGGCTCATGCACGCACTCTCTCTCTCTCTCTCTCTCTCTCCCTCAAATAAAAAAAATCTTAAAAAAAAAAGATGTGTCTTTATGAGTAGAGTTAATGTTACTCCTCACTTAGAATTCATTATACAATCAAATGATCTACTTAGTGTAAAGCAGAGTAGGTCCTTCTTGAGGTAAAAAACGTCAAAGCAAATTTACCACTGATATATCCTTTCCCACGGGGGCAACTGAATGATATGACTCATTAAAACATGTGTTTCAACACTGGCAGCAAGTGGAAACATTTACAGCGATGAGGGGAGAGCTGTTCCTGTGTGCCACCTGTGTGACAGCGCTGGCGGTGATGACACAGCAGAAAGGTGGCATCTGGGCACAGAAATATGACGGAGACATGAGCCTTGTGTCTATCTACATTGAGAGGGTTGATGCAATCTTCCCAGAAAATTTGGGGATGAATTAATGACTGAATGGTTAATGTCTAATGATTAAAAACTGAACAAGTAAAAAAAAGAGAGAGAGAAATATTAGTCATGCAAAAAAAAAAAAGAATTACTAATCTTAACATTTTGATCACTCAACTTTAAATACTATTTATATAGTTATGATGATATATAAACAGAATGCTGATCTAACCCAAAATCACTATTTTGGGAATATAGAGAAGTAGAGGATATTAGTGTATGGCAGAAGATAGAGGAAGGAAGTATAAAAAAATATCTAAATCCTTCGTTTTTAGGAAGATATCAACAGACATGAAAAACTGAGCAACTGTTGGAAATGTATTTCTTTGTGAAATATGGAACTAACTACTGACAAAACAAAGCAAAGGAAATCACTGAAGTCATTTTCTCTGGGGAGCAGAAATCGCAAAGGAATAGGAAAGAGGAAAGAAATGTGAGTTTTGTATTTCAAGCTCCTGATTTATGAAACAACATGCCATTTCATTTTAATAAACATTTTGTTAAAGTCAACACATTTGAAATGGAAGAAAGGCAACATTTTGCAGAATGGCTGCCATGATTCCTTCAGAGGTAAGAGATGATGCTCTTCATGTAAAATTTGGACTCGGATATGTCAGGAAGACAATGAAGCGGAAGTTGGTCAACTGTGGGCCTGTCGACCAAACCCAGCCTACTCCTGTTTCTGCACGACCCATAAGATAAGGATAGTTTAGGGGCGCCTGGGTGGCTCAGTGGGTTAAGCCGCGGCCTTCGGCTCAGGTCATGATCTCAGGGTCCTGGGATCGAGTCCCACATCGGGCTCTCTGCTCAGCAGAGAGCCTGCTTCCTTCTCTCTCTCTCTCTCTCTGCCTGCCTCTCAGCGTACTTGTAATTTCTCTCTGTCAAATAAATAAATAAAATCTTTAAAAAAAAAAAAAAAGATAAGGATAGTTTACAGAGTTTTAAATGTTGAAAAAAATCAAAAGAACAGTATTTCACGCAATTGAAATTGCCAACTCAAGTGTACTGAGTTAAATAGACCCTCCACCCCCAAAATTCGTCTCTACTAGATCCTTGCAAACATGACCTTATTTGGTTCCAGGGAGCTGACAGATGTAATTGCATTAAGATGGGGGTCATATCAGAGTAGAGGAACCCTAAATCCAATAGGACTACTGTCCTTATAAGGAGAGAGACATTTGGACCCAGAGACACAGACACACAGAAGAGAATGTCATGTGGAGACCGAGGCAGAGAGTGGAGTAACGTGCCTACAAGCCAAGCATTTCCAGCACCCACCGGAAGCTAGGAGAGAAGCAAGGAACGGATCCTCCTTCAGAGACCCCAGAAGGAAACCACTGTGCCAGCACCTTGATTCCTAATCTCTGTCTTCCAGAACTGAGAGAGAATAAATATTAGTTGTCTCAAGCCACCCAGTTTCTAGTAAGTCTTTACAGTAGACTTGGAAACGAATACAGGCTGGATACAGGCTTGCAGCCGTCGGTACCGATGATCTGACCACAGCTGAGCTGATAGGACAGCAAGCCCGCGATCATTAAATTCACCATTATAAAAAATTACTATGAATTCTATTTTGAGTGATACTGTGTACACAATAGGCTGCAACTTCCTTGTGATTTGGTAAACAGAGAGCATGTCTTAAGTAAAGGGGACAATGACACCAGACACCAAAGGTTGGGTGAAATATGGCAGGGACATCCTTAATAGTGAAAATAACATCCCGGAGTTACAAGACACAGCTTTGCAAAATGGTAATAAGTAAAAACGAAATGAAGATGTCAGGATCTGTGGGATATTAAAAAGCAACACAGAGCCCCTGGCCTGGGTAACCATGATTATTGAACTCGGGATAGAAGGGGACCATCGAGCGAGCCACCCTTATGATGCTTCCTTGGTAGGGAAGATGGTCTGGCTGAACTGATAGGGCCTCTTTGGCTCCAATTTCTCATTTCTGGGCTCCCACCATCTGGCACAGTTATTTTCCTGCAACTCTTCACAGAGAGGGAGGAGGGAGGGTCCGATGCATGAATTCTATGGGCTTCTATTAAATGAAACCACTGGGGCCTATATGCTTAATTTCTGGACACAAGCAATAAGGAAGACCGACAGACTGATTTCTGCATATTGATAGCATCTATGTGCCAAGGACAAGACTTTGGTACTACACTCTTCTAAATTTGAAGGTGATTATATATATTGATGAACAAGATTTAAAGTTAAAAAAAAAACCCAAACCAATATTCTTATGAATTTTTGTTTTAATATTTTTTAAAAAAGGGCAGCTGAGATTGAATAGTTTTATATGGATAATTTTTCTTTTGCAATGACACCTATCCCCATAACAGAGATTAAGAGTACAGAATTTTAAGGTTTCAAAAAAGTTTTGTTTTCCCTATAAAATCTCTCCATTTTATTCATCTAACTCTGTCTACTTTTACCTAAGGATAATTTTTTTAAAAATATTGTCATCTCATGAGGGTTAGACACTATTTTAAAAATTGAATCTTTTGATGTTTAGAGGTAAATTAAAAACACTGCATATTTTGCATACAAAATGAAATGCATGTTATAAAATGAGTACTTCTCAACTTCCAAATATCCTGACAATAACCTATCAACAGAACCCACCAAATGTTCTCCAAGCTTTAACATTATTTAAATGTCAAACTGCATGAAAACTATTCCCTTCAGTAGATACCAAAGTCTCCTCGTTGCTCATAATGACTCCAGGGTCGCCTAGAAAGTTGGTTCCCACAGTTCTATTTCACTAATGAAGTCATACAAACCGTGAGGAAGGTGGCACTGTTGACCCTTCTGCTGCCGTATGCCAAATTTTAAAGGTAACATGATAACAGTTTTGGATACAGAAACAAAGCCAGCCTATGTGTAACCACACAACCAGGGGAATGACAAACAAAGATGCTATAGAATGGAAATAGATAATTTCAGACAAGAGGAATGTAAAATAATCCTTCTTGCCCTGTTTCCTGTACAATAGCATGTTCATACCTTTCTGTTCCCCCTTCTTTTCTTTTTCACCTTTAAAGGCAAATAAAGAGCTTTGTTTTGTAACATGGAGGAAAACCACCTTGAGAGTGTTCCTAATTCCCCCAACTTTCACATATAATAAAAAGTGCAAGAACTCAGTCTATGTTATAAAATTAGGCACCAACGCTTGGAAAAAGCATCTTGATATAAGATTCATTAGGAATGGGTCATTAAATATTTATTTACTGTTTTCTACTGGGTTCCCAAATGATTCAAATTCTTATAATAGCTTTTTACTTATTTAAAATAAAAGAAAATAATTTAAAATAAAAAGACACATAAAAATATACAGGTAGGAAATATTTCTCATGAATATGCTTTCACTTAAAACGACTAAAATGTACTTAAAAATTCACCTTGATTTATTAGGGCATTAAAATATTGATTAATCTGTAACTGCAAGAACATATGCTTTAATTTGCATTTAAAAATCTATTATAAATATTCAATAAGAATTAAAAAATAGCTTTATGAAGAAGGTAAGGAACAGTCAAGCATCTCTGTCTCAGAATAGAATGCAGCCTGAATTGAAACAGTTTCAACCATCTCTATATGTTGATGCCATTTTGCAATCATCATCACTATCCCTATCCATGGATAGATATTCAGTTACTCATAGTATGGCTGAGTCAACTGAATGAAATGAATGGTCCATGTGGTGTGGGCTTTAACACTGGTAAATAGTATTATTTTCACAAAAAGAAAGGGAAAGCGATTGAAATAGAATCAAAAATCTAAAATGAGTGCATTCATTCAATACCCTTTATATAACCAAGTGTTTTGGTTAACACTGGGGAAACAGAAGTTATATTAAAAAAAAAAAAAGCAAAACAGGAATAAAATAAAATTACAAATAAATGTTTTCCAAGGGAAGGATCAAAACAAGAAAGTATAGTAAATACTATAGAAAAAATGTAAGTGTAGACAAGAAGTCAAGACTTACTCTTGGTGATTTCTTTTTTTCTTTTTCTTTTTTCTTTTTTTTCTGACATAGTACAAAATCGGCAACAATAATAAAATGAAATTTCTTTCATTTCATTCAAACAACCACTGCCACCACTACTGGAGATAAGTTAGAATATTTGGGTTGGGATTTAAAGGCTACCTTTTCTAGCAACTTGCTGTAAAATTTATTTTCCTCATCTATAAATTGGAGATGAGCAATATCATGTCTTCTGTGAGAAACTGACAGCTCCATATTCTTACTCTGTGGCAAGTGTTTTCTACCCTTTTCACGTGCATGAATTCCCATGATCTCAACAAAAATCCTATGCAGTAAGTACAAACATTTCCATTTTATTCCTTGAGTTTCAAGAGGCAAGAGAAATTCGGTAATTCACCCAAATAACGCAGCTTGTGAGCGGCAGAGCCAGGTTG
Source organism: Mustela erminea (assembly GCF_009829155.1). Taxonomy (NCBI): domain Eukaryota; kingdom Metazoa; phylum Chordata; class Mammalia; order Carnivora; family Mustelidae; genus Mustela; species Mustela erminea. Next base: position 137,497,052 of record NC_045619.1, on the reverse strand, counting down.
GAAAGCTAACATTCTGGCTCTGAGTCTTACATTTTCAATATGAGACAATGGAAGAAAGCACTGGGCACACAGTGGGTCTACAATCTGTTTCCATCCCCCAACAGCTTTTAAACCAAGTGAAAGTTATTTCCAGGTGATCTGTACTTTATACAGTATATTCAAATGTTGCATGACGTGACACATATTATATGAAAACACGTGCAGCCTCTGATGCGGCATGTACGCAGAGATTATTACTATCAGGGCTGGTTATTGAAAAGCGACGTTATCTTGGAATGATGGGTCATATGTAGGAAGTCAGGATATCTTGAAATAAATCCATCTGTCTATAAATAATAGGCTATTTTCATAACACAGAGCAGTTATGGGTCACTCCAAATCTACAATCTCAAAGGATACATTCTGTCTTCGGGAGATGTGTGTGGGGAGGTTTCCTGTGTTATATCATGTTGAAAATAGTAAATGTTTCCCTGAGGCCCAATTAAGCATGATAAATCTCAAGTTGGTCCTCATAAAGCAAGAGTCAGTAAGCAACAAATTGTTTAAAAGTTGTTTTAAGATCATGCTTTCGTACAGAGCTAGTACTTCCCACAGTAACTGTGGCACCACCATTTGATATAATTCGAGTTATTTTTATGGGTTGTGATAGATCTGTCTTTATCAAAAATTCCCATCCAAAGCAGATTAATCTTCGGAAGAAAATGGAGACTGTAGATAGCTATTATAGGAATTCTGTGAAACCGAGACATATTCGTCATAGAATATCTCTCAGGGTCTTTGGGAAAACAAAGTTTGCTTAAAGCAACATACCATGAATCAACTGAGTATTTACTGCGCTCCTGATATATATTTAACTCGTACAAGAATACTGTGGAGCTTTTTGACTTTATAATATGGGAACAAAAGAATAAAATAATCATAGAATACTAGAAAGTGATAGCTAAGTAGTTCCTGAGCATATCATCTGGAATGTATCTGGCTGGTTGAAATATAGTTAAATCCTGGTGCTAGACTAGAGCGTCACACGCAGTGGGATGAAGTTTTACAAATGATGCTTAAGCTCTTTAGGCAAACGATGAAAGATGTGAGTGTGGACACCTGCCCGTGTGCATGTCTTACTCACGAATATTTGAGAGAGTCAACCAGACAGCAATAGAAACGTACATTTTGGATCTGGAACATGACCAGAAAAAAGTGACTTTTCTGTGGAAATGGGGAAGATGTGATTGCTTCTCATTGTTCCCTCGGTGTCATTTAACTACCGGTGAATACAACTGTCATAACTGAACTGTACCTACAACTAAGCCTGCAAAGGCCATGAGGTTACTTCCTAAGTAAGATTGGAAAATATGTTAACAGCACTGCAACCTCAAGCTCCACCGTATGTATATCCCACTTTCAACACATACACGGGTCATCGCCACTCCTTACCCAATCCTTCCATTTAATACAGCCTCTTACTGGGCTTGAGGTTGGCAAAGGAAATGATATTTGTTTACAGTGACTATAATATTTATCAATAAAATGATTTTCAGGTGGAAATGGCTTCCCTTTCCCATTAAAATAACCAACACCCTAGGATTGTCTCTGATCATCCTTCATCAAGATGGGGGAACTGGCTGGGAAGAGCAGGCTGACTGGCCAGCTGACCTCCACCAGTGCCCTTCCAGATGGACTTTGGGAAGGGGAAAGGAGAAGAGAGACAGTCAGCCTCATCCATATCTAGAACCTCCAAGAGAAGGAGGAATAGTACACCCAAGACAAACCAGGGTACCAATCCATGAGCAGAAGGAGCAGATGCTGTGTAGGCTATAGCAAATGTCCACTTTACACATTCCTCCATATTCATCTTAAATTGCCTTATTTATTTCATCAAGCTAAGCTTCTAGGATAGCAAATGCCTCCCAGGAACTAGATCTCTAATTCTGCTATGTGATGGGGGCATGTTTAAAATCTGTCTTTGATCTCCATTCCCAACCCCACGGCCCCAATCCATGCTGCAGTTGGTGCCACAGGGAAATGCTCTGATGGCTTCCTAACTGCTGTCATTTACCTTTTCCTATTCTTTCTTGATAATAACCTTTGATGTGCAAAAAATCCAACTTTGATGAAGTACAGTTTCTCTATTTTTTCCTCTGGCTGCCTAAGCTTTTCATGTCATACCTAAGAAACTATCGCTTAATTGCTTAAGTCTTCAAGGAAAATGATTATGAATCTATCTTCAATGAATTGTATTAAATTGCAAGAGTTTCCATGGACATGGAATATAAGCCTGACTTCACACAATTGGGCTAAGAAATCTAGAGACCCAAGCATGAACACTGTACGAAACACACAATAAGGAGAACACAACCATTCTGCTACCACCGTCATCATCACCGCCACAAAACACTGTTACATAGCACATTATAGAGGATGCTATCTTACAGATTTTGATCTTCAAAAAGTTCTTGACTGCAGTGATAACTTGCAGTCTATTGCAGAAGTAGATATCCATAAAATGAACTGAGATTGACTGAATTTTAGACTTCTAAATTGAACTTTATATATTTTTCAGTGGTTCACGTAAACCATTTCATACATATAGCAAAAGATGGTCTATCAATTAGCTATTGCTGCTTAACACAGGACTCCAAACTTAGCACCTCTAAAACAATTTTTTTTCCAAGTAGCTCACAATTCTGTGGGCCTTATTGAAGTCCTGGATGCTTCCTGCTGGTTGCTCACGGGTCTGAGCTCAGCCAGTGTGGGCTGGTGCGTGGGCCATCTTCATTCACCCATTCCACAAGTGGCACACTCTCAGCCGGGTCATAGGAGTGACCAGACCACGTGTGTGTTATCATCCAGGAGACTAGCTCAGCTTCTTCCACAGTGGTCATGGGGGTCCCAAGACCAGCAAGGCAGCAAATTCCAGTGAGCAAAGTCTTTTTCAGTCTATGGTTGCTATCATTTTATGAACCAATGTGAGCCACATGACCAAGCTCAGAGTCAACATGAAGGAGTCCTACCAAAACACTTGCATTCAGGGAGAGGATTACTGCAGCCATTTTTTTTCCAAATAATTTCTCCCTACCTGCCTTTAGAGTCAGCAGTTCCTGCTCCCGTATCACACAAAGTATACTCACCCTAAGACTCACAAAAGTATCATTATCATCATAGCATCAGGCTTGAAGTTCAGGATCTTGTCATCTAAATTATGTTTAGATATAGTTGAGGATACCTAGATTCAGTTTTTTGCATGCAGATCTCTTGATACAAAGACTTAGGCGCTAAAAATGGTAAGTTATCTGTCGTCAGATACTCAGCATACAAAGATGAGAAAGGGGTAGATACCGATGACAGACATTTCTATTCACAGGAAGAATCAGAGGGAGCCTGCGATCACCAGTCCCTAATCCTGCCAGATAACTGTTGTCAGGTTCCCCAGCACAGGGCACATCAGGAATGCTCTTTGACCAGGAACTGGTTCTTTTTCCTGAGAGTGGCTCCGTAGTCCATTATTTTTTATTGGTCCATGGGTACAATCCTTCAGTCACTGTTTTCAGTAGTTCCTGGTTTCACCCTGTAAGTTCTGAGCTCTGCTCCCTAAGAATACTTACAGAAAATGGGTACCTAAGGAATACTTAGGAAAGTTTAGTTTTAGGGGTTTTTTTGGGTACTTTTTTGAACCTCTTCACCTATTAGCTCACCCTGAACCCTCACCTTGGGCAACCACAATTCTGTTCTTTGTATCTATAGGCTTTTTTATTTTTAAATATATGCCATATGTAAGTGAGATCATATAGTATTTGTCTTTCTCTGATTTATTTCACTTAGCACGATGCTCTCAATCTCCATTCATGTAATCGCAAATAGCAGGATTTCAGCCTTCTTCATGGCTGAATAATAGTCCAGCGTGTGTGTGTGTGTGTGTGTGTGTGTGCCCCAAGTTTTCTTTATTCATTTTTCCATCAATAGACATATAGGTTGTATTCATATTTTGACTACTGTAAATAATGCTGCAACCAGCATGGAGGGGCTACAGGTATCTTTTCAAGTGACTGCTTTATTTTCTTCAGATAAATACCCAGAAGTAGAACTGCTGGGTCATACTGTTTTATTTTTAATTTTTTGAGGAAACTCCATACCGTTTTCTATAGTAGCGGCACCAATTTACATTCTCACCAGTAGTACACCAGGGTCCCCTCTTCTCCACATCTTCATCAATGCTTGTTGTTTCTTGCCTTTTTGGTAACAGCCTTTCTAACAGGTATGAAGTGATATCTCATTTCGGTTTTGATAGTCACATGCAAAAGAATGAAACTAGGCCACTGTCTTACAGCAACAAAATATACCACAAAACAGATTAAAGATTTGCTTGTAAGACCCGAGACCATAAAACTCTTAGAAGAAAATATAAGTGGCCAGCTGCTTGACATTGATCTTACTGATATTTTGGACTGACAAAATAAACAGGTGGGACTACATTGAACTAAAAAGCTTCTGGATCATTAACAAAGAAGGTACATGCTAGCTAAGCAGGAGCCAGCCAAGTAGAGAAAGCACAGGGTCCCCCCTCACCACTCTATCACTTGCCAACTGAGGAAATTACCTCAATTTACCTGACTTCGCTAGACCTTAGTATTTACCTGAGCACAGGCTGGTATAAGGATTAAACATGACAATTCATATGAAATGAATAATATATTGTTCTGTTCATAGTAATTACTTAACAGTAGCTGCTGCTGCTCTTGGCATTGTTGTTGAAGCTGGTGTTGCTTTATTATTAACAAAGGAGTTGTAACATCTATTTGACAGACAGAGATCACAAGTAGGCAGAGGCAGGCAGAGAGAGGAAGGGAAGCAGGCTCCCTGCTGAGCAGAGAGCCCGATGCGGGACTCGATCCCAGGAGTTGTAACATCTAAATAACAGGTTTCATACATGCAAAAAAGAACATTCTCTGACTTAACTAAGCATGGGATGCTATCTCTTTTGCTTATTTAAGAGTAAAGTTGTAAACCTACTAGAAGAAATATTATATATAATATATGTAATATGTATAATATGAATATGAATATAATATATTAATATTATATTAATATAATATTGATATAATATATAACATAATAACAACTCTATTTATATATATATATGTGTGTGTGTGTGTGTATACACATACATTTATCTGTAAAGACAAGTTTATAAGTCCTAAGACAAGTTTATAACCCATAAGAATAAACCAAGGAAGCACTGTAGCATAGATACTTCCCGGCTGTCCAGTTGTATTTTTGCTTTCTCAACTTGGGTATTTTCCCAAAGAAACAAAGAACACCAGAAATGCAAAATCTTGACTTCATATGTGTTGAAGTCAACTACCTGACCATCTGAAACATCAGAGCACAGCTGCAAAGCTCAGCAAAGACAACATTATCTGAAGAGCGGTGACTGAAAGAAGTAAGAATTGGTCTGATCTCAAACTTCTTCAGAATAAAATGGAATTCCTGCAGATAGAGAAGTTGCTATCCAAAGTATGCAGGGAAACCAAGTGTGAATCAAGAATTTTATAAATAACCTAACTGTAACTCAAATTAAAAAGCAGTAAAATTAAAAAAAATTAAAACCTATAACCTGTCTTTCTTAAAAAAAAACATAATAATAATAATAACAATAACAACAACAACAGAACAAAGTAATGGAGGATTAAATTCAACTAACCAAAAGAAATGACTGGAAAAGCTACTAAGAAAGAAATGGCAATGCCATGGAATTTATTTTACTTTAGGGCAATCTAAAGCAAATATGTTATTTATGGGTAAAGAACAGAATGTTTATGTCATAGTACTTAATAATGCAGAAATAATATAAAAGTTTTGAGGAAAGACATACGGAAAGTGGAAAATAGTGTAAACATACTGATTTCATCATCTTTTACAGAAAGAAGATGAATGGTACGAATTAAGCATGAAAAAGTAGGAAGATATATGTAAATATGAGCATAAAGGTAAAAAGTAAGAAAAATCAATTTATATACTGAAATTAGGTAGTGAAATTAAGGCAGGCATATCCAGGGAATAGAAATGTATTTCATTCTTGCTTATAGTATAAAATCAATTTATATTACATAAAATATGAAATATGGGCAAAAGATAGAATTATAGGCATTTATGTAGATTTAATGCTACACCAATTAAAATTCCGGTATTTTTTCTTTTAAAAATTCCAGTTTATTCTAAAATTCACCCAGAAACACAAAGGACCAAGAACTGCCAAGGAAACTTGAAAGTCTAACAACAAACCTAAAAGACTTAACACTACCAGCTACCAAGACTTGTTATAAAAAGATAACATGGCATCAGCACAAGGACTAACTAACTAGCCAAGGGAACTCAACAGTGAATCTGAACCAGACACATCTACATGGGTGGATGACCAAGGCATTGCCAGAATACAGTGGGAAAAGAGTACATTTTTCAATAAGTAATTTTCTGTGAAAAAATGCATTAGTTTTCTTTGGTGCCTGAGGAAATTATCAGACATTCAGTCACTTAGAAGAATCCGAATTTATTACTCACCATTTTTGTGGGCACAGGTAGAGGTTAGCTGGGTCCTCTGCTGCATCCTCTGCTCAGGCCCTACCAAGGCTGCACTGGAAGCACTGGTCAGGGCTGGGGGCTCTTGGTCCTCTTCTAGGCACACATGGTTGTTGCTGGAATTCATTTCCTTGTGGTTTTTGAACTCAGGCCCTCAGCTGATAGATACCATCTGCTGCTCTTATACATATGGGCCCCTCTCCAAAATGGCAGCTCATACCTTCAAGGCCAGCGGGAGAATTTTGCTCATGCTTTCAATCTCTCCCTTCAGAAAGGGCCAAGTCCCTTGGAAGGGCTCATCCGATTAGATCAGATCCACTTAGGATAATCTCCCTTTTAATTAAATCAAAGTAACTGAATTGGGGCCTTAATGACAACTGAAATATTACTTTACATTTGAGCTATACCATAATCTAATCAAGAGTAAGATCCATCACACTTAAAATTGTCCATACACTCTAGGGGAGGAGATTACACCAGATACGCGGGAGAGGGATCTCCCAGGGCAACTAGGAGACATCCACAGACTAAAGGAAGCTAAATCCCTACCTCACCCTATAAACAAAACTCAAGTAGTTCTCATTCTACCCTATCGACAAAAATGAATGAATTATAGATTTAAGCGCAATAAAAAATAATGCTTTAGCAAAACCGCAGGACAACTTCATAGTTACGTTGGTTTAGGCAAATAATTCTTAAAAAGGAAAAAATTACTAACAGAATAATGATAACTGAACTACTTCAAAATTAAGAACTTTTGTTTGTTAAAACATAAAAATAATAGAAAGGCAAACCCAACATGTGAGAAGACATTTGTGATAGAAAAGCATGGCCAACAAAAGGCTCGTATTCATAATATAGAAAGAAAGAACTCTTACAGACCGCTCTGGGAAATGGCAAATTCAATAGTACACTGGGCAAAAGACTTGCAAAGGCAATCAGAAACATATACGCAAATGGAAAATAAACAGGAAAATATTATACAGCACATGAATGTAACGTGAATATTCACATGCTGCTGGGGAACTCTCCATCGGTGCCTACTCACATTGACCAGACCCAGCTCTCACAGTCTTAGGTCCAACCTAATAAACATAAACAGACACATACAGGCACTGGAGGACAGACTAGCATGTTCCTAGCAGCGGTCTTCCTAACGTTAGGAAAGGATTTCCTTAAAAGCCATAAAATGTAAACTACCTATGAGCCATTCACTAGAGGACTAGGTGCGCGGCGGTGTATTTACAGAACAGAATAATGTTCAGAATAAGAATGATCTACAGCAACATACAATGAGATAAACATCCCAAGCAGTTTAGCAAAATGAGTCACACAAAAGAAAATAAACACACACACACACACACACACACACACACACACAACACAAAAAACAAAGCAAAACAAAACAAAACAAAAAAACAAAAACAAAAACAAAAAACAAGCAGAACCAGCCCATATGGTTAGATGACCAGAAAAAGGTTAACTTCAAGGTGGAAATAAAACCTGAAGGTGGAAGTAACCGACGGGAAATGTGAGACTGTTGAGCATGAAGTTGAAAAAGAAAAGTACAACGTAAACAAAGAAAATCCTCAAAGAGCCAGCAGAACACGTCGTCTCGGATCGCAAGAAGCCTCCGCACGTACATGCTGGAGACCGAAAGCCGGAGGAGAAAGACCAGATGACGGCCCGGCACGCACACACCACCTTCGCCACCAAAACCCGGGAAAGCTCAAAACCAAAAACACCAGGTGCAAATGAAAGGTCACGGGAGGTCCCAGTTCAAGACGGTGACCTGAGGAGACCCTGAACTCGCCACCTCCGTGGAACACACAGAATCCACGACGACACAGGGAGCAACTCCCCCTGGAAAAAACTCAGAAGTGTCCAGGGACAGCGGGAGTCCCTGGAAGGGGGCGAAGCGCGGACGCACAGGGTCGCACAGGGACGCACAGGGACGCACAGGGAGACCGGCGGAGGGGCTGGGACGCGGCCCGCCGCACCCCTCCGCACGTGGCTCACCGTCGTGGAGCGGCCCCCCCGGAGCAAACGTTCCCCCCCCCCGGCCTCCTCTAGCCCCCGCACCCGAGGAACGAGCCCCCACTCCGGAGCCCAGCCCGGAGGCTGCGGGACTCACCCGGTGGCTGCCCAGCGTGGAGGCCGCGGGGGTGGCCCCTGCGTGGAGGAGCCCAGCGCGGGCTGCGGGGCTCCGGCCTGGCGGCGAGACGACCCACTGGTGGCACCTGCGACGGTCCGCTGCCTCCTGCTCCGACGGGGACTGGCGGCGGCCGCCCGCACGCTTCCCTCCTTCCGGCTGCTGGGGGCCGCCAGGTTCCCTCTCCCAGGCTGTTTGCTTTGTTTCTTCTTTTTTCCTTTTTCCCGCCTTTCGTCCTTCCTGGTAGGCACCGTCCATCTCGACGCCGTCCCCCTGTCCTGCTCCAGAGCACAGCGTCGTGTCATCCCCGGGGAGCGCGGACACGCGCGCTCGCCCTGGCAGGTTTCTGTTGACTGCGCCGGGGTCAACCTCCGCGTGCCCTGGCTCAGGTGGCCGGGGCGGGGGCTGAGGCTGGTGGGTCCCCCAGAGCCATGACCGAGCGCGGATGAGTTCTGGAACAGCTGCCCCGTTCGGGGCACGACGGAAGCAGGAGGCTCAGGAGCTCCGAGCGGCCGGAGAGAGGCCTGCGCGCTCCTCACCCGCCGCAGCCTGTGCGCAGCTGCCCTTGAAGGCGCGTGCGGCGGCCCAGCCGGCCTTGCCCGGGCCGCTCCGTGGGCAGGTGCTGCTTCCCGGCCGCACCTGGGCTCTGCCTCCCGGAGGGCAGATTCCCAAGTGTCTGCTGCCCGCGTCTTTGTGGCTGCTGCCCAGGGGATGCCCCTTGGTTTCTGCTACGGGTGACCACGGTGGGGGGGGGGGGGGGGTGGCCCTGGGTGTCAGGAGACAGGAACAACTGAGGACAGAGGTCCTGGGAGGTGGCAGCCTGCGGCAGGGCATTGCACACACGCCGGCCTGAGACGCACCCCCAGACGTTCTCTGAAGGAGCCTGTCCTGCTCCTTGTCCTAGGGCCTTGGCCCCAGGGACCCACGTCAGGTCTGGCACATGTTTAGAGGCCTCAAGACTTCAAACTATATTATCGAGCTACAGTAATCAAAACAGTAGGATTCCGGCATAAAACAAACACATAAATTTGTGGGAAACAATAGAGAGCCCAGAAATAAACCCACACATATATGGCCAATTCATACATGACAAAGGAGGCAAGACTATACAATGCAGAAAGAATGCTCTCTTCAATAAAGAGTGTTGGGAAAACTAGACAGCTACATATAAAAAAAACCGAAACTGGACCTCTATGTTACGCCATACACAAAAATTAACTCAACAATGGATTGAAGACTTGAATGTAAGGCCTGAAACCATGAAACTCTTAGGAGAAAACATAGGTGGTAAGCTCCTTGACATCAGCCTTGATGATGACTTCTTTTTTTTTTTTAATTTGAGACCATAAGCCATGGCAACAAAAGTAAAAACAAAACAAGGGGGCTACCTCAAACTAAAAAGTTGCACAGCAAAGGAAGCCATTCAACAAGATGAAAAGGCAGCTCACTGAATGGGAGAAAATACTTGCAGATCATATATCTGATAAGGGGCTAACCCCCAAAATATATAAAGAAGTCATACAATTAATTAGCAGAAACAAAAAACAAGAACAAAACCCCAACAAACACACAAACAAAACAATACAATTAAAAAATAAGGAAGAGGATTTGAATAGGTATTTTACCAAAGAAGACAGACGGTCGGCCAGCAGACACCGGAAAGGATGCTTGACATCACCCATCTTCCGGGAAAGGGAAATCAACACTGCAAGAGCTCTTCATTCTAAAATAAAAGCCATTCCCACTGGGCCTAAATCAGCAACCTTTAGGAAGCTTCATATATATCCTTATTAATTACCATCCATGTATATCATCCCTATATGACACATGTTTCACAAGCTAGTTCTACACTCAAAACACATACAGAATTGTTTTTACATTTTTAGATCTAATTTACATACACACACTCCTTTGTCATTTTCTTAAAGATACCGGTGAGAATAGTTTAAAAATGAAAATGAAGATTCCTCATAGGAAAAATCAAACCCAAACAAATGGGCCCATTGAGAAAGAGATTTGTGCTTTTTTTTTTTTCTTTTTTTGGTAAGTCCCTTGGACTTGATACTGACAAAATGTGAACTAAAAGAAAACCACTTGAACAATTTTTTTTTCCCATTGAACATGTATTTTGTTATGGACAACATGCATTCAGTTCTTCTGTGTTTCACTGATTATACTGTAATGGGGTATCTGGAGGGAATGTTTACTTTATGCTAATAATGCCTATTATAAATACCAAATCTTCAAAGTATAGAATATATATAATGTCAGTTTTTGAGAATTCTGAAAACCCATGAGAAATCTCAGGAGAGTTCCATAGCATGACATTTTAGTGCCATTAGTCCTCACAAGAATAATATTAAATTGATTTTCTATAAGAATTCTTCTTCCAATTTAAAAAAAACCCCAGCAGTGGTTAGCTTTGAGTCCTCCTCTGTTTTCAGCACTTTGGTAAGTGCTTTCCATGAATTGTCTCTTTTAAGTAGGGAACACAGGACAAAGTAAATGGCAATAATCTGTTGTGGTTTTTTTTTATGAAAGTACTAAGTTGTTCTATATGACTGTCAAAATTTCTCTAGTAAGCTAGATCATTACTAATTTCTCACTTCAAATTTTGCATTTTGATGAATATGAATTTGTAGTTTCAAACATATAGACAGAATTTTATTTCTCAAATATTACAGGGGGTCATTTTTCTTATCTTCATAACGGAACATTAATTGGATCATGATTACTTGAATTCAAGCCAATGTCTATAAAATGAAAAGAAACCGTGCTAAATACATATTTTTGAGGGGTGTGGGGATTGGTTAAAGACAAGAATATCTCTCTGGTATCTTATTAGAAGAGCTCAGTGCCACTAGGACTTACTTTGGCACATTTCACTTTTAGATATCAATTTTTACTTTGTTCTCAATCTTTCTTTTTAGATATCACTTTTACTTTGTTCTCAATCTTTCTTTTTTTAAGATTTTATTTATTTATTTAGAGAGAGCGAGAGAGAGAGACAGAGAGCATGAGTAGGATAAGAGGCAGAGGGACAAGCAGACTCCCTGCTGAGCAGGGAGCCGACGTGGGGCTCGCTCCTGGGACTCCAGGATCATGACCCGAGCCAAAGGTAGACGCTTAACAAACTGAGCCACCCAGGCACCCCTCAATCTTTTTTTTTTTTTTTTTTAACTGAACTAGTATAATGAAAACAATATTTGGTAGTGTTTTTTAATGTGTTTGAATGTGACTGTCACTGAAGCCTGGCCAGGATCCATGAACCATGGGTACATACAAAGCATAACATCATCTTGATTTAGGAAGTATGGAGAAACTCCCCCGAGCATTTAATCTTCAATTTTAAGGGCTATGTTTGTCCTAAGAGTGTTGATATGGAGCTTAAAGATGATGTCACGTTGAAGGAAATACTCCCTATTATATGTAGTGCTGTGGTGATAATTTGATTAGGAAATCAGTCCTAAAGTGCATATTTTGCTTTGCTTTATCTAGAAATAGCTATATTTCTGCTCTTATTTTCTGCCAAATTCTAAATGGATATTTACACAAAACATATCTGTTTTAAGGGTCCCTTGATTCCTTAGCCACCCAATTTTGGAAAAGGACTTATTTGAGTTACAAACTATAAAAATGAATGTGGTAGTAATGCATGATACCTACGAGCTCTTTCTGTGGGTTAGTGTTGATGCCTGTCTCCACTACTTAGCAGTCCTGTGATCTTTGACAAGCTACCCAAACCACCCCAAATCTCTCTTTCCTTATCTGAACTGCAGGAGTCAACAGAAGCACATTCTTCAGATGTTGGGAATATTAAATGGAAATGCATATCAGAGATTTTGAGTAGTATTCAGTGTATTGTAAATACTAAGAAAAATCTTTAAAGCTACCAACTAACTCCCCAAAGTATCTCAATTTTCAAAGGCAGTGTTCTATAAAAATGTAGCACATATTTTCCTCCCATTTTGAAAAAGAGGTGGTTTCCATTATTTGAGACCAAAAAAAAAAAAAAAAAAAAAAGGAGGAGGGACGTTTCCAATTCAGTCTCCTTAAATTAAAAATTTAGAAAACAGAGTCCTCTCTGGCTGAAAAATTAAGATCCATTTCAGTCAGAATGAGGTGTCCCTACTTGAATGAGATGACCCCCAGATTGTCTGAAAGACGATTGTTACACATTTCTTTTCCCGTGTGAGACAGTGAACTTCGCATGGCTGGGATGACGCCATATTTAACTTTCTATTTCACTCAGTCCCTATGTATACTGGTGCTTTGCCCCGAGTGGGTACCCAGAGGTTACCGCAAGTTCTACTGCATTGCACTTGCCTCTTAGCCCTATGTAATTTTTGAAGGATTTCACGCTGTATGCCTTCCATTCTCACACGGCCCACCTTAAGGCAGCAGCCCTTAGTTGGGGAAGTTCTTCTCTTTAGAACCAATTACAGTGTCTGCAGAATCAAAACTATCCTGCATGGAAATATTTATCACTATCAGTTTAGAGCAGAGTGGAGTAAACACTCATGACTGAGGCATGGAGGAGAGAAATTTGCTCTCCTGAGGTGAGGGCAGAAAAAGCTCAAATTGGAGCAACCTACTAAATAAGGACACCTTTTATGTATTAGTCTGCCAAGACTGCCATAACCAAGTCCCTTGGGAACTCAAACCCTCTAGAGGCTGGAAGTCCAAGATCAAGGTATGGACAGGGTTCTTCTTCCGTGGTTTCTCTCCTTGGGTTGTAGAAGGCCACCTTCTCCCTGTGTCTCCACACGGTGTTTCCTCTGTTTGGTCTTGCCTGTGTCCTAATGTCCCATTGTTATGTGGATACCAGTCATATTGGACTAGAGCCCACCCATATGACCTCATTTTACCTTATTTACCTCTTCCAAGGCCTTTTCGGCAAATACAGTCGCCTTCTGAGGTCCTGGGGGTTAGAACTTCACACAGGAATTTGAGGGGAGGGGTAATTCCGCTCTAACACTGTGCCACATAAAGTTGCTAGAATACAGCACAGAGGTCACACCATACTGGAGCAAATGGCCATTTGTTAGACTCAAGAACTTGCTCCCTTGCCACACTGGGTCATAGGTGGGACTTTGTTCTGTTTTCATCGTCAAGTCCGGTGCCCTGGCTCTGCATCTGTCTCTTGGTGTCACCTCTTCTAAATAATAGGAGGGTGAAGGTTGGTGGCAAGTTGTTGGAAGCTGTTGTTTGGGTGAATAGGGGCCATTTTGGTTGTAATAACAGTGTGTGCCAATGACATGGAGTGGTCAGAAAGTAAGAGAAGGAGGTACACCGGCTGACATGCAGAGCGTGAACAAGGATTGGGTGGCACTTAGTAAGGGAGGTGGGTAGTACTAGAGAGACTGGAGGGGAAAAGCAGACAATGCATGGCTTTATCCAAAGACCACAGAAGACACAGGTGTTTTGAAGCATTGGAAGTGGAGGAATAAGCCTTTCATTTTTTAAAATTATTGCTTATTGATAATCAGTCATGTTAATGATTCCACTTCTTGCAGGGAAATTTTTATCTGTATTCTATGTCATTACTTTATTTCTGAACGGAATTAAAATCCTGAGAATGATAAAATGACAAGGGTAACCAAGGTAAGCAGGAGATAAAGGCAGAATAAAGAGGGGAATATTCCATTATCTCATGACAGTCCTATTTTAATAAAAATGTAACTAACTTGGTGAAATCAGATGTCTAGTCAAAATATGCAAAAATATGCATTATTCCCTCCCTTCACATTTTAAACACATTTATAACACTCCAGGTGACATAACAATATAGCGTTCTGGGTCATTGGCATCAGCATGTCAATATTACAATTAGCTTACCAGAGTCTATAGGAGACATGCTGGCATCTGTTCAAATTTGAACAAATACATCCTTCAGTTGAGAACAGGTGCATGACCCTTAAGGTGACAGGAACATAGATGTGACTCATTTATGAGATGTGTTGATTCATTCAACACTATTTTGTATCCAGATTCTGAGTTATGTACCCAGTAAGTATAATTATCAAGCACAAGCAATGGAAGACCCTCTCAACATACGCATTCCACTCCAAAACAGCATTTCTCCAAGTGTGTCCGGAGGAAATGAGCCAATGACATTCTTTGCGAGAAAGGGATTCCTTGCCAAGCAAGTTCAGAAACCGCTCTGTAATATATTCCCCTACTTAGAGTTTCATAATAAATATTAGCTATGGGTTGTTCTCCATCGCAAAAATCTGCTGAAGTCTTTAAGATGTGTGCCACTGGACCCACATGGACCTAGCGATGGAAACAAAACCTGAAATCTTTCCTTCATGTTTGAGCTTACATTTTCCAAGACCGATAGAAGGATAAATATAACTAGAACACGGCATATGTAGAGATAGAGATATAAAAATAATGATTACCTATTTAACATGCCTCTCTATGTATGGGATCTACTTACCTTTCATCAATTTATCTTCATCTTCCAAATGTGTTTTCCTTGGCATCTTTACTCATGCACTGTAGTGGTTGTTACTCCTCAGGACGAACCTTCTTTCGAAAGATATGGCTTCTAATGCTTCCTTCCTCTGTTATCCTAGCTTTTGAGTCTAACATATTTTTTTACATCAAAATGCCATCCCCTTGATTGTCAGTCCTGTATGTCAGCATTTCAGATATCTGGGTTATATTCAGTGGATATAAAATTGCCCACTTTCCATGTATCACATGTCATGACCTTTTTTTTTTTTGCACCAAATGCAATCATAGATGTAGAATAAAACTGTGGTCTCTGGCTTTCTTTCTTTCTTTCTTTCTTTTTTTTCTTTTTGTCCCATTGCAACTGTTGCAGATACTCAAAATCACAACTCATGCTATTAATTTCAGCTGATATTTTCAACTCTCTTAACCCAGCACTTACATCCGACAGCTGTAAAGGCTTTCAGCCATAATAAATCTCTGCCTGACTTCCCAAAGCAAACAGTGTTGAGGAGAGTGATCCCTCCAATAACATTTTGTCAGCTCAAATCACCACCACAACATAAGTGATTCAGACAGTCTGAACTGACTCCAGGCTTCCCAACCTCCGGTCCTTATTTCCTATTTTCTTTTACTTATGACCTGTTCTTAATATTCCGAAGACTCTGAAAACTCTGTGTTCATTCCTCATGGCTGGCTGAGTGCCCAATTCGCAAAGCTTTTCTTCTTTCGATCTAGTTTGTCTGAAACACAAGTTTATTCAACCAGGTCTGCTAATTTTGGTGGTGGTGCGGGGGTTTGAGTAAACTGTAATGCTACGAAATTAAATTTTTAGTGGTAAATCTCTATTCTTGGAAAGCAGTGAAACAAAATTAATTTTCCTTGGTATGCTTAAAATTAATTCCAGAGATGTGATGTCCATGCAGCAGATCTCTCTCAACTGGGCACGTCATAAATAATGTGTTGAGTGCATTAATGGACATCCTGGAGTTGGGTTCCATGAACAGAAGCGAGGTCAAGCCATGCGAGCCCGGTAGAGAAGTACAAATGTCATCTAAACCCCTGCTTTTCCAACAGCAAGTGACACAGCCATGAGGAGCGCAGAGGGTTTGAATCACATCCTTCAAATTCTGGCTCCACAGTGTGACCCTGGGCACACAGGCCTCTGTTGCCTCATCTGTCAACTAGAGGTATTACTACCTGCCTAATAAAATAAAACAGAGTTGATGTTCTCTTAATTGCTGCTAGCACTGTCTGTGTTTTAACCCAGACTAACCTATTGCCTTGGGATGAATACTGCCCCCAAACAACAGGGAAACATAGTCTTCCAAATTAACTCAGCCACTGTAGATCTTTTCCAGTCTTAGTGAGATAAAACTGACATATAACATTGTATTAGTTGAAGGTGTGCTACATAATAACTTGGCATCTCTCTCTCCCTATGTATATGCACACATTGCAAAATGATCACCGCGATAAGTTTAGCTAAAAATTCATCACCTCCCATGGCTATAATTTGTTTTTCTTGGGAGGAGAATGTTTAAGATCTATTCTCTTCATGGATCTTTGAACAATTTTGGCTAAAAATGAGCACTGTTATCTTCCCAATTATAGGCGACTTCAGGAAAACATATTTTGGTATTTTTCATTGTTTTATTTAAATCAAGTCCCATCAGCATACCTGTTGCTTTTATTACCCCAACACTAAAATACTTTCATTTGTTAGATGCTGGCACATTATGGACACTAATTTATTTAAATTACCAGATAAGCACAAAGTAAATATTATTATATGACTTGTACAAATAAGAGTGTTACGTATCAATCAACTAAAGAGCTAATAGCTATAAAAGAAAGAAAATGTTGAGGTAGGTTTTGTATCCAGATACAATCAATGGAAAATTTTTTCTTTTTTTTTTTCCTTACTATTATTCAACATTGATTTTGGAACAAAACTGAGAAATCTTCCACATGTCTAGGGCTCACATAGTGCATGACTAAGAGCCTGGACCCTTGAGACTGAATGCTTGGATTCAAATTCTCAATTCTGCCCTTGCTAGCTTTACTAATAACACAGGTCATTTAATTGCTCTAGGCCTTAATTCTTAATTATCTCATTCAAGATAACAAATATCTACTTTGTAGGATTTTTATATGATTTAATGAGCTAATACATTGTTCATAACTACACCTGATACATCAAAAATTGCTCCAAACTGCTAGCATTATTATTTCTAGCCAAAATTTAAAAAAAAAGAAAGAAAAAAAAAGAAAAGGGGAAAAAAAAAAGATCTTGAGCACTAGGAAGTTCAATGAATTTGCCTAAGGTTACACAGTGAGTTCATAATAGAGGGTGAATTTTGCTTGGAACTCCACAGCCATATTACGTTCATCACTCAAAAATAAACATGGGATGCCTGGGTAGCTCAGTGAGTTAAGCATCTGCCTTCAGCTCAGGTCATGATCTCAGGGTCCTGGGATGGAGCCCCACATCAGGCTCTCTGCTCAGCGGAGAGTCTACTT
Source organism: Mustela erminea (assembly GCF_009829155.1). Classification (NCBI taxonomy): domain Eukaryota; kingdom Metazoa; phylum Chordata; class Mammalia; order Carnivora; family Mustelidae; genus Mustela; species Mustela erminea. Next base: position 137,479,348 of record NC_045619.1, on the reverse strand, counting down.
CTCCCTCTGCCCCCTCCCCTGCTCATGCACTCTCTTTCTGTCTCTCAAATAAATGGATAAAATCTTAAGAACATAAACATACATTATTTACTATGAGCATAATGGCGAGTAAAACAAGTAATGTTGTTAGGTCTTACGCCCTCATTTTGAAAGAACGTAATTATGGAAGCAAATGGAATCACATGTGCCGATACTGGTAAGTGCAGGTAACTCACAGAGGGCAACGGGATATCTCAAGGACTCACTCCAGTGTCAGAGTAAAAATGACCTCCCAACAGCAGTGAAAAAAAAAAAAATGTCTGGCTTTAGGCAAAGTGGCTAGGATCTTTCAGCAATTTCATGTATCAAACCTACCACTATTTTCACATCTAGAAAACCATTAAAGATCATGGGTCCTATGAAAAATGGCGAGTCTTTGATAATTCTATAGTTCTATACACTCAATAATCTGAATAAAATGACTTCAAAACACAAAACTTTCTGGGTTTGTGTGTGTTGTGTGTGTGTGTTTAAGGATTAATGACTGTTTATAGAATTCAAGCAATGCCCTTTCAAACTCAGGTCCTCTAAGTGCAAAGTGTGATTAATAACCCCATGAAGCTAAATGTTTGATTATATGGGGGAAAAAAGGAACGTTGCTACTGTGGCACAAATGGACTTGGATTGTGGCAGAAAGGACATTGGGGGGAGCTAAAAACATGCATTGTTCCTTCTTTGCCTCCAGTGGTTGAAAATACACTTAAACCTTTTTGTTGTTTAGGGAACTACTATCTATGCTCTACAAATAGTTGATAATAAGCATCCCCTTATTCTAGTTTTGGATACCTCAACTTTTCTGAATCTTTAAGAAGTACCACTGGGGATGGATGGAGGGCATTGGCATGGGCTGCTAGGAGAAAGCCGTCATGCTGAAGGTAACAGTTTTGTTGCTAGACTAGGCTAGACTTCCATTGCTCAATAACCACACTAGCACTCTTTGAACTTTGGGATTCTTTACTTGTGGACACACAGCCCATCGGACAAGGCAATAATTCTGTTAAAGATCTCTCATTTGGTTTTTTGGAGTATTATGAGTAACGGCAGGATTTTTGTCACATTCCACTTTGAAAATACACTAGGTAACTGGAAAATTCAATCTGGTTTCCTTCAATTTATTCTTGTATGTCAGTGTGTACTAGATCAATGGTTTCTTTCTTCCCCAAATTCATATGTCATATATAGAATTTGATGTTGTCCTATGATGATTAAAAATATTTAAGTCTATGCCAAGTTAAAAAAAAAAAAAACTGGACCACCCAAGATGATTAAATTAGGAATAAGGAATAAAACCTTTGCCCCAAGCAATACTTGGTTCATCGCATGATGCTGATGTTTAAGACTCCATCCCGCCCCCAGAAATTCTTATTACATTTACTTTATCCATTTCATAAATACAAAGCCAGACATTAAACTATATACAATGGAAAAGCATCATTTTCAACTTTATAACAAATTAACAGTTCTTCATTTATATCTCCAAAAATTTATCATGCCTTCAACAGAAAGTGTATGCTATGAGATGTTTTAGCTTTTCCTGATGATTGCTTTGTTAACATAAAAAATAGCAATAATAATGAATTAATATTTACATACCAGACATTGTTCTAAGCACTTTGCATGTCACAACACAATTATCCTTTCACAGTCCAATGAGGTAGGTCGTATTTTTATCCTAATTTTAAAGTGAGGAAACTGAGACACCGATTAAATAAATTGGCCATTAATATGTTCCATAGTAAAACCAAAGGCCACTAAACAGACCACCTAATATTCCAATACATTTTGTACAAGAATTAGCCTGGGACAGAATCCATTACAGGACCCATGGTTGGTTTTTTGTTTTTGTTCTTTTTTTCGTTTTTCTTAAGATTTATTTATGGTTTGAGAGAGAGAGAGAGAGAGTAGGGCAGGGAGGGTAGAGCGAAAGGGAGAGAGAGACAGAATTTCAAGCAGACTCCCCATGGCCATGGGACTAGGTCTCATTACCCTGAGATCATGACCTGAGCTGCAATCAACAGTCAGATGCTTAACCAACGGAGCCACCCAGGAGCCCTGGGACTCATGGTTTGATGACCTAGTGAAACAGTGACAATATATTAGTGAGTGTGGCTCATAAACGAATTCACTTTCGCCAGCCTCTTCTTTTGCATGTTGTCTCCTAAAGGAAGCTTTCCTGACACCCTCTTCAGGACCCCCTTCCCAGCTTGCTTATTTTCTTCTCCACTTTTGTCAAAAGGCTTTACCTTATAATTATTGGGTATGCGTTTACATTTTTCAAAAATTATATTTCTCTGCACTATGCAAACCCCCTGAGGACAGCATTCTTCATCTGATGTCTTGAACAGTGCCTGATAAATAGTAGATGTGCTCTTAATGTCAGTAGAATAAATGAATGAATATGTTGGCAATATTTCCTAATCATGTAAATATTATGGAGATTACTTTTGCCTCAATCTAGTCAGACTTGCATCATTCAATACTGCAAGACCTTTTTCCTTCAGTGATAGTTCCTTATATGTAAGTAGAGAGCCTTAAGTGATAATTTAGTTTATTTAAGTCACTGGAAAAAGTTAAACTTTGGAAATACTGTTCCTTGAGCCTCTGGGGACCTTCTCTGTTAATCCTTTGCCAGGACCACATTCCCCTGGTCAACTTTAACACCTACCCCTACTAATGGAGGAAAAAAAAAAAAAAGAACGTTGATTGATCTGTGCCAAATAGCCCCTTGTCTTGTGTGTATATATGCCAAAAATTGGTTCTGTTTCTATCATCTATCTATAACCACACTCATGCCAGCTTTTTATAATCAAACTACAGTGCAGTGTGGTTCCACTCTCCGATGGGTCCATGAGGCAGCAAGGCTGAAGGTTCTGTCAGGAAGTTCCTGTTGGCTACTTAAGCAAACCATGGTGTATTCCATGCCCTAAGAAAACCAGCATTGACAAGTAAATGTGTTATTTTGCTCAGGCAAAGACAAAAAGTGAGAGCAAAGGCAAGGGCTGGAGAGAATGTCTCGTAGACACATTCAGAGAAAGAGTAAATTTGATAGCTATGCAAATGATCAAAACAACTCAACAACTCAAGTACACATGCCAACAAATATTTAATGTTTTTGGTCAAATATTTCTGAAATTACTACCGAAAATGTTACTTGTTCTCCTTCTCACCTCTTCATCTAAGAATTTTTCTTTTCTTTTTTTTTTAAATTTTCTGTTTGTGTGTGTGTGTGTGTATGATTTCTTTATTTTACTACAGATATTTTCATGAGGTTGTGTTCACAGTCTAAAAAAATTTTTATTGGAATACTTCTGCCTCATGTTGGATTTTCCTAGCCTTGCAAAGAAGGGAGTGCCTCTGACCAGCTCAGAGTTCAGAGATCAGGTACACACCTCCACTTCCCAGAAGGTCTGCAGGGACAACTCAGGCCTCAAGCAGATTATTTTAAAAAGCAACTTGAGTTTTGACTAAATTCCATTTGCCTCTCTCTTAATGGCAGAACAGAAGAAAGGAAAGAGCAAGAGGGTGGGGAGAGAGAAACTATATTCTAAGGTTGTAAAATTTGGTCAGATATAGCCTTGGGGGAAAAGAGCTTTATTGGGTTTGTCACCTACCTTTACAACCAATCTCTTTTTTCTTTCTTTTTCAACGATTTCAGGGTGTCCACTGAGCATCCTAGCCTACATCTTCCAGATGAAAAACTCAGTCACCCTTGGCTCCCGTATCTCCACCTTCAGGCATTCTACCTTCGGGACCTGTTCTATGCCCTGTGCAAGATTAGACCAGATGTCTGATTTCCTCTTCTATGCAACATTTCCTTTATTCAGAAAAATGTGAATAGCCTGCGAAACCATTGTACAACCTGCCCCCTACCCAGAGTCTCCTCTTTCTCCTCCCCCTCCCCCCTTCTTCTTTTAGGGTTTATTTATTTAATTTAGAGAGGGAGGGGGCAGAGGGAGAGGAAGAGGGAATCTCCAGCAGACTCTCCACTAATGTGCTAACGTGAAGCTCCACGCAGGGTTTGATCTCATGACCCTGAAATCACCACCTGAGCTGAAATCAAGTGTCAGATGCTTAATTGACTTTGCCATCCAGGCATCTTTCTTATCCTGTTCTTAATAACATTCAGTCCCTGTCTTCTCCCGTCACTGCTCCTGGATTTAGCCTCCCCTTCTTGGCTGCCCACACATTTACATCATGGTTAACGTAAATAACTTTTGTGAATTGATCTCAAGGTTTTTCATGCATGTAAGTCCTTACTCTTTTGAAGGAGGTTGTGAGGTTTTATCAGGCAAGGACAATATATGTCCTTTATGTATCCCTCAAAATGTCTCCTACAGCGTGAGGCACAGAGAGAGCTCTCTGTAGATGCTTTTTGAATAGTCTAAGCCGTATATGTAAATACTGTAAGAGATACATTATACCTCTCTATATTTTCGTATTTAAAAACCATGTTTTGCTAACTGAAATAATTTGTATTATATTTACTTCTCTATAAGTAGCTCGACTTTCTTCATTTCTCCACTCACGACGACCCCCAGCCAACACGATTTTAGGTCACAGCGAGCCAAACCTACAGGAGCTACTAGAAGCATCTCCATCTCTAAATGTGTTAATTTTCTGTTTCTGGTTCAGCTCAATGGGGTTCACTTTTAAAATAGTGTGAATGTCCTATCATCTGACATTCAACTCTTTGGTAATTTTTCTCTAACTTAAACTTATTCTACCCTTTATCCTCCTTTTTTTTTTTTTTATTCTGTCACCTCTTTTTCCTTTCATCCTCATTCTCTCTTTTCCTGTCTTTGATTCTTTTCTCCTACCCCTCTGTCTTCCTTTTGCAAAGCATCATACAATTCCATTTTCCCAAGGGATACAACATGTAGAATTCTCCCTACTTGAACTAATTCATGGATTCTCCCAAATTAAGTCAGCTTAGTTCTGAACATCATCCAAAGGGCCAACTACTTCTCTAGGATGTGGGGGAAATGCCAACAAAGTAAATGTGACTATGAAGAAATTTTCCTGTGATTTGTAAGAATGAGCAATCATCACTTTAACATAAATGTTTTGAAGATTTATCGACTGACGTATTTATTAAAGATCCCCCCCCAGGTGTTCTACTGTACCATAAAAATATTTGATAAATGTCCAGTGGGATGGAACTCAAGTAAAAATGTTTTTTCAATATTAATATTTAAACAGTTTTTCGTAGACCTGCTTTCAGTGACCAGCAGCCAAACTAATCCTTCTTCCCACCACACTTGTCTTCAATATTCCATACTTATGCTTATCTTAATGAATGAATTTTTACCTTTAATTGTGATAAAAACACATTAAAAATGTTATTATCTTAAGTGGTACATAATGTAAAAAACACACAATGTAAAATTTCTCATTTTTACGTGTAGAGTTCAGTAGTGTTAGTATTAGTTACATTCACTTTGTGCCCCAGAACTCTAGAACTTCTCATCTTGCAAAACCGAAACTCTGTAACCATTGAACAGCTCCCCGTTTCCTTTTGCTCCTACCCCTTGGCAACCACCATTTTACTTTCTGTTTCTTTGAATTTGACAACTTTAGATAACACACGTAAGTGGGACCACGCGGTATTTGTCTTTCTATGACTGGCTTATTTCACTTAGCATAATGTCCTCAAGGTTCATCCACATTGTAGCTTGCGACAGGATTTCTTTTTGAAGGCTGAGTAACATTTCATTGTATGCACATCCCATATTTTGTTTATCCATTCATCTGTCGATGGACATGTGTGTGCCATTCACCTTTGGATATTTTGACTCATACAGCAATGAACATGGATGTGTAAGTAATTTCCTTGAGCTTCTGCTTTAATTCCTCAAGAAAGATTGGTGAATTATAAGACTCTTATTTTTAATTTTGGAGGAAACATCATATTGTTTTCCATAGCAGTTGCACACTTTGCAATCTTAATAACAGTTTACGAGTGTTCTACATCCTCACCAACACTTATTTTATACTCTTCCATCCTCCCTGTCTTTCTCTTTCTCTTTCTTTCTCCTCCCCTCCCCTCCCCTCCCCTCCCCTCCCCTTCTGTTCTCTCCTCTCCTCTCTCTCCTTGTTGTTGTTGTCATTTTGTTTTTTGACCGTGGCTATTTTTAAGGAGGGGAGGTGATGCTGCATTGTGGTTTTGATTTACACGTCTTTAATGATTCATGATGGTAAGTGTCTTTTCATATACTTTTTTTGGCCACTGTATAACTTCTTGGAAAAAATGTCTATATGCCTTTTGCGGATATTTTTAATTGGGTCATTGTTTATTTGTGGAGGTTCTGAAGTCAAACCTTTATATGATTTACAAATATTTTCTCCCATTCTGTAGGCTGTTTTGTCATTCCATTGATTTTGTTCTATGATGAGTAGGTTTTGAGTTTGATGCCATCTTGTTTATCTACTTCCATTTTTATTACCTCTGTTTTTAGGTCAGATCCAAGAAATTATTACCGAATTCAATATCATGAAGCACTTCTCTTGTGCTTTCCTCCAGTAGTTTTATAGCATAGGTCTTATATTTAAGTGTTTAATCCCTTTGGAGTTAACTTTTTATGTGGTGTTAGAGTCCAATTCATTCTTTACATGTGGACATACAGTTTCCCAGTGCCATTTGTAGAAGAGATGGTCCTTTCCTCATTGTATATTCTTGGTAAACTTCTGGAAGATCGGCTGATTGTATATGTGTTGAGTTTATTTCTGGGCTCTCCTGTCACAGTAGTTTATATGTCTATCTTTATGCTAGTACCATACTATTTTGATTCTGGTAGCTCTTTAAAATGTTTGGAAATCAGGACATACTGACAATTGACAATCTGAAAAGGAAATTTTAAAAAATAGTCTCAAAATAATAAAATATTTAGAAATAAACTTAACCAAAGGAGGTGGAAAACTTGCACACTGAAAATCTCTGCCTTGCAGAGAAATGCAACTGACTTGGTGTGTTGATTTTGCATACTGCAAATTTTCCAATTTATTAGTTTTAACAGGTTTTTTTTTTGTAGACTTTTTAGAGTTTTCTACATATACTAATCACATCATCTGTAAACAGAGACAATTTTATTTCTTCCTTTCAATTTGGATGCTTTTTTTTTTTTAATTGCTCTGGGTCAGACTTTCAGTATTATATTGAAAATAAGAGGCAAGGGTGGATATCCTTGTCTTATTCCTCATCTTGGACTTAAAGCTTTTTGATTTTACCATTGAGTATGATGCTAGCTGTGGAATTTTCATATAGTGGCTTTATTATTTGAAATGCTTTCCTTCTACGCTTCTGTTTTGTTGAGTGTTTTTATCATGAAACTATGTTCGATTTTATCCAACGCTTTTTCTACGTCTATTGAGATGATCGCATGGTGTATTATATTAATAGATTTTCATGTATTGAACCATCCTTCCGGGAATCAGTCCCACTTTGTCTTTATGTATGATCCTTTATATGTTATTGAATTTCATTTGCTAGTATTTTATTGAGGACTTTTACATCAGTGTTCATCAGGGGTGTTGGTCTGTAGCTTTTCTTCTCTTTTCTTTCTTCTCCTCCCTCTCTCCCTTCTCTTTCTTCCTTCCTTTCTTTCTTCCTTCCTTCTTTGTAGTGTCTTTGACATCAAAACTCTATCTGTAAAGTACATATGTCCTAAACCAGTACATTAATAACTTTGAGGACTCAATATATCATATATGACTCATAAAGTCATAAATATGGGCCATTCAGAGATTCTCTATAGTTTGCCATAAAGTAGGAAGGCATAGCGGTAGGAGCATGGGTCTTGCTATCAGAATTCCCTCATTGAGAAATGTACTCATCTTTGGAAAAGTAGCGTAAAAGTGCCCACCTGTAAGGGTTGTTATAAGCTCTAGAGGAAATATGTATTAATAGTTCATCTTTGTGATTGACAAGGAGAAGAGGTGTTTCTTAAATGCACTGGACTTGTTATCTCATTTAATCCTCACTACAGTTCCAGGAAGAAGGTGCTATTGCTATCCTTATTTTGTAAAGAAGAGGAAACTGGCTTGAGGCATTGATTCACTTGCCTGAGGTCACAAAGCCATTACATCGTGGTGGTGGGCGCTTGAACCCAGGCATCTTACTCTCCATCTTTAACGACAGTGCTCTAGTGCTTCCCATTTTCAGTGCGAAACCCAATACGTAGGTCATCCCTCTTTGTCCTACTCTTTCCCTCCCTTCTCTCTCCTCCTTTTTCTCCTTCTCTGCCTTTTTCTTCCTTTTTAGGACCCGCATTTAAAGATTCGTATCATTGTAGCACCTCTGCTTTCTAAGTGAGCTGGGGAAACAGTGTCATCGAAAGAAAAAATACATTCAGGACGATCAGTTATGAAACTAAGTAGATTACACCTTTCATATTTGCTTGCTCTATCTCTAGTGTTTTACACCTACTTTATGGCCATCATCTCAATTATATGTTCATTGTTTCTGGGGCCGAAAACCAGTCAAGGTCCCACTTCACACATACTGAGCATCTAATATTCCTCGTGCCATGTCTGGCATTCCACAACCACTGTTTTATTTAAATCTCACACCAGTCAGGAAAAAGTTCCGAGTCAAGGAAGGACTCATTCTCTTATCACACGCTGGGCTCATATGTAGTAAGTATTTAAAAACAGCCAAAATAAGAGCCAAGGCTTAGATATATATATTTTAAATATATATATTTATTTATATATTTTTATGACAGAGAGAGAGAGAGAGATCACAAGTAGGCAGTGGGGGGAGGGGAAACAGGCTTCCCATGGGGCTTGATCCCAGGACCCTGAGATCATGACCTGAGCTGAAGGTGGAGGCTCAACCCACTGAGCCACCCAGGTGCCCCAAGAGCCAAGGCTTTTTAAACTCCCTGACAAGTTCCCTTTCTCTGCATTTGTTAAGTTATATCTTTTTTTTAACTGTTTGGTACCCATATTCTCCACAGTTCAAGTTTACATTATAACAAGAAGGAAGAATATTATATTGATGAGAACACTTTTAAAATTTGGCATTTAAAAAGGCCATACTGAGGGTGCCTGGGTGGCTCAGTGGGTTACAGCCTCTGCCTTCGGCTCAGGTCTTGATCCCAGGGTCCTGGGATCGAGTCCCAAATAGGGCTCTCTGCTCAGTGGGGAGCCTGCTTCCCTTCCTCTCTCTCTGCCTGTCCCTCTGCCTACTTGTGATCTCCGTCTATCAAATAAATAAATAAAAATCTTAAAAAATAAATAAAATAAAAGGCCATACTGAAATCAATATTCCTAGAATTTCAACTTCTTTCTCAGCAATTTTTCTCCATACAGACAAAGCCAATTCTTTTCTGGCTCAAAATAAATCCTCCTAAGAGAAGAAATGATGCCAGAAAGTGTGATCATTATGGAATAAAGGTTTGTTGTCCTCTGGTGCAGATGGCTCTTTGGGAAATCCTGACTCAACTGAGTCTCTACCAGGAAGGTATTCCTTCCCTACGCTAAATGCATGCAGAAATTTACAAAATGACTCAGAAGGACATCACCTGCGCCCACCTCAAAGCCAAGCGCCTCTGTGAATCCCTGGCAAAAAAAAAAAAGGTGTGGCTTTGGCTTGTAAATCAGGAGTGAGGAGGATGACTAATAAAGGGCAAGAGCCGGAATGAAAGTACATGCAGGAGATCTTGTCTTCCCTGATGAAACGTTCCAGCCTCTGGGCGCCCAGAATACACAACGCAGAGGTGTGTAGAGATATTAAGGATGGGGCAAGACAAAGCAAGCAAACAAACAAACAAACAAACACAAAAGACCCTAAACAACACAAACCCATCCAAAGGGGAAGCTGCCATGAACACTTCCGTAGGAGAACCAGCAGACAGGCTCTAAGAACCCTGAAAGTGAAAGTGGTTCCCTTTCCCGTTTTGCAAACCCTGTGAGGTGATGACAGCTCCCTGCAGATAGGCCTTGAGCTGATCAGATTTCAGGGGCTCCTTTGGCTCCAAGGCCAAGTTCTCATCCTGTGTCACAGTGGAGGGTTGGCTTAGAGGCGAGCCCAGATGGCCGGGGTGAGTGTACAAAGCCTCCTCTCCCTGAATCCTCCCCATCGCCTCCTCAGGCAGCCGGAGGCCAGCTTCTCTCACGCGGGCCTGGTCTGGAATTTATTTTAACCTTTTCACAAGGACGAGTGAGTATTTTCATTATAAATGCAGTGGGGCACCGAGACTTCATGGCCGCGATGTTAAAGCTTAATATCACCCGGCGGTAATGAGTCTCTAAAAGATAACTCACAACATGGACATGCCACAGGGTTTGGAGCCTTTTTTTATTGTAACTCCTGGATTCAGAGAAAACACCGACTTAAGCGACTAGGAAGTCACCAATTTCGTAATACTTCTCTTGTATATTGTATTTCTCTTACATGATAACTACGGAAAACCTGTTTGGCGGGGAATATGGGGTGTTCAGTTTTATTCTAGGCAATGCATGATTTCTTCCTCAGGGAGAAATAAAGTGTGTGTGCGTGTGTGTGTGTGTGTGTGTGTGAGAGAGAGAGAGAGAGAGAGAGAGAGAAGGAGAGAGAAAGGAATGTCTGAGAAAATGTATTTTGCATGTCTGAGTTATGTCTTTCAAGACTCCATATGATGTTTCCCTGCTTCTACAATTTTCCGGGGTTGCCATCCAGAATCAACACGGTACATGCAGAGACCACCAGCCACCTTCACTATCTCAGGGCAAAAGACCTCGAAACAGTCACAATCCTTCAATACCTCCAGTGAAACCTTCTTTGGAAATTGTCAGTCACAGGCAAGAGTCCCTGCATCCCAGAGCAAATCCTCTGAGATTCTCAGTCTCTCCTGCTGTAACTTCATCTCCCACTTCTGCCTTGGGGTCGTTTCCAAACAGCAGGGCACCAGACACGCTCACCTTCTGAGGAGCCATACCTAAGTACAAGAGGATGGAATTTCACTACGGGCTCAAAGCCTTTTTACCTCGGAGACTTTACAGTAAGTCAGGACCCGGCAGTAACATGATCATTTGTTGTTTCAGAATGTTAATTGGCCCACTGAGTTATCTCATTATTTAAAAAATAAAATAAGAACCACATTAAGATAAATCAACCCGTCTTTCCTATGCCATGTCAAGAGTTAAAAAAAAAAAAATCTAATTACCGATTACGTTGCTAATTCTCTTCTGACAGTTCACGGTTTCATGTTTAGGGCTGAAGTCAGGAATCACATTTTTTTCCTGAATTTCCTTCAGTTCTGGTTGTGATCCCGACTCCCAGTTGTGAACTTCTGCATTATTCCTATTCTTCTTATACATATGAAAGTGGAAAGCCTCAGTGTTTTGAAATCTAACTTACAATGTCCTCCTTGCGGTGAGGATGAGGAAGTTGGGTCTTTGTCCCCATTTGCGGGTTTTATCCCACTGACTGGCCCTGCCCATTCTTCTGCGCTGGTTTGACAAGAAGAGCAAACAACCAGTGTTAACCCCCAGGATTTGGAAGGGAGATGGGTTGGGAGTTCTCTTGATCTGTAGCCCTTCGCAGCGAGTTGCTGATAACACAGTGACATTCAGCAGGGTATGTGGCTGGGGCCATTTTTCCACAGTTGACCCCTAAAAATGAGAACTAGTACCCTTTGTCTGGCAAATGTGGGCAGAAAGGGCTGAGAGGGAAACAAGGAACTGATAAGAGCCTATAAAAGGAAGAAAGTAACATACCGTCAGCCCTGAGTTTTAGCCACAATGCACCTTTTCCTCCTAACCCTAAAGAAAGGAGCTTCATTCTACCCCCATGTGGGTCAACCCTTCCTGATTGAGACTTAGATTAAGGTCTCTGGCTTACAAAGAGGACGAGATGCTGCTGCTGTGTTAATCACAAAACTCGTGAGTCAAAACCTGTTCTCATTCCAAAGAAATTAGGTGTTTCTTCAATGGAAATGTGTTCATTAAGGTTGTTCTGAACATGAAGCTGAAAGCTTGGGGGATTATAATTGGGGAATGTACTCTTAACCACTAAATAACGTAAGAACTGAGAATCAATCAGATTTACTTCATAAACAGCGTAACTAAGTCATTTGAGAAGTCCCTAAATAAATTATGAAATCAGTTAGAGCATATATGTTAAGTACAATTTTAAAAATATTTTCTTTCAACCTACAATGTAGTTTAATCATATTTTAACTTTTCCCATGATGTCCTATAGTAATAGGTTGTTCAAGAAGGGGCAGATCATAGGGGCAGAACATAGGGTGGCTCAGTTGATTAACTGCCTTCATCTCAGATCATGATCCCAGGGTCCTGGGATCCAGCCCCATATCAGGCTCCTTGCTCAGCGGGGAGCCTGCTTCGCCTTCCCCTTTGCCCCTCCCCCTGCTCTCTCTCTCTTTCTCAAAATAAATAAACAAAATCTTAAAAAAAAAAAAAAAAGTGGCAGAGCATAGAGCATGCACTGGCCTTCACATCTTTTGTCATGTCCAAACACCCATCCCATGATTGTGTTAACTGCTTCTTCTTTGACTTTTGTGTCATACTGAAAGCCATTTTCTGCTAGATCACTGCCTATTTGAATATCAAAATATAGAAATCACTGGCAGACTGATTAATTCTCAACACCACACACATCTACCTCAGTCTGAGTGGTTCTGTCAATGATGTTCAACATCTTAATAGTTCCTAAACTGAACACCGCCTCATCTCTTGGTCAGCCCCACTGGGAATGGCCACAGTCCTATAAAATTGGAAAGCCCAAGTTGGTCCAACGAAAGCAACAGGATGATGCCAGGCAATCTCTGTCTCAATTTTTTTCCCTTCATTTTCCTTTTCACTCATGTACTTTCCAAATACTGAATCATGAGTTTCCTTCTCAAGAATCTGGCCAAATCCTTAGGGAGACAAGAACACAATGTTTTTATTTTCATTTAGATTCATGAAAGAAACATGGGGCATAGTTTGGAAGACTATCAAGATTTCTGAAACTTATCAACATGTTCAATGAAAATGAGCAGCGGGTTTGGACTCCCAACTGAAGAAATCACATTGTTTCATCCTGTGCCTCTGTAAGTTAATCACCAACATCTTCAAGAGCCTGGGGCTTCAAGAACCTGGCTAGTTCAGTCAGTAGAGCATGTGGCTCTCGATCTGAGGGTCGTGAGTTCGAGCCCCATACTGGGTATAGAGATTATTTAAAAAGAAAAAAAAAATAAATGAATCTTTTAAAATTGTCTTCCAGAGCCTGATAAAGTCTGAGAGTATAGCCGGATTGCAACACGTTTAAAGGAGATGGAACATGTCACTTTATAATACTTTCTTAATTCCTTGAGTTGAAAATAATAGCATATTTCTCTCATGCTCTAATACAGACACAGATTGGGAGACCTCAGAAATTCACAAAATATTTAAAATTAACCATACCAATAACTTAATCTGCCTACTGTCCTATTTTTGAAAACTTTAATATTGAAGTGAAAAGAAGCTTCTCTTTTTTTCCTAAAAATACCGAGCTATTTTTAGAGTTTAGAAAATAGATACATATTTCCTACAACTGAGCTATATTGCCTAGTTACACAGTTTCTTTCTACTCAGGGACTTTCTGTTTTAGAAAACATAAATCATACACTGAAGGTTAAACTACAAAATTTCAAACTTCTGTAGTAAATGGAAAATAAATATAAAGCAAGGCTTTATATTTATAATCTAGAGAAAATTTAAAATCTATAAAATAGAAAGAAGGTCCTTAATAGTGATCGTTCCCATTCTTTTATATTCCTCTTCCTAAATACATTCTGTAAGTAGTACCATTGGTCAGTTTATCTGAATGTATTTTTCCTCTGTACCTTACAAATATGAGGTGTTAAAACTTTGTCTTACATGGAACTTTTAAATCGACTTTGAAACATGCATCCCTTCAGGCCAGCAAGTGCTAATTTCTGGCACCAAAGTGCATCACCTCGATTTCCTCATCCCGAGTACCCTAGTCATTACATGACTCTGTCCTTATAAGTAGCTACTTAAATATTTTTAGTAGAATTCTCGTTTCTCAAAGTGAGGTCTGGGTACTGACTGCTGAGAATAACATGTGTGTTCCTCCACTGTAACTCCTCTCTCCCATCCAGCTCTAGTGAATCCCTGTTTCTAGGATGGGCCCTGGAATGTGCATGTTTTAAGACTCTTAGAAGATTGAGACTTACTGATCAATCCATTTTCATTTGGCTGTATCAGTGGGTTGATGTAACACGAGACGAAGGGATTATGCCCCTTGGAACTAGCAGAGAATTATTAGTGTCAAAGCCTGTTTTTCTTAACTTTCCTTTCCTGTCTTCTCATATCACCTTCTCATTCTTTGTTAAACTCAACTTTTCTCAAGTATGTGCTACAACCTTCTCCAAGAAGTCTTCGCCCTTCCTTGTTTTCTTCAACTTTTTGTACACTGTATGTCTTCTCTTATCAAACTAAGCTCTGTGATAGCAGGAATTTTGTCAGTCTTATTCTTTTTCATATCCATGGTGCCTAAAAAAGGGTGTAGCACATATCAGAAATTCCATAAATATCGGTCAATGAAGGAATGCATTAAGGAGAGAGCTTGCTTTTGGTTCTCTAGACTTCTTCTATAACATATGTGTCCTCATTTGAAATACCTGACCAAACTATACCGCATCCCTCTCCTCCTTCGATTATGACACTATGTGAAAGTCTTCCTCTCTCACCCATATATAGTTGATTAAATGTCCTACTCTTGGTTTTGGCTTAGGTCATGATCTCAGGGTCGTGAGATTCGAGACCTACTTTGAGCCTTGCATTTGGCTCCTACTCAGCATGGAGTTTGCTTGGGCTTCTCTCTCCCTCTCCCTCTGATTCTCCCTCCTCTCTCTCTGTCTCTCTAAAATAAATAAACAAATCATTAAAAAAAAAAAGATGAACAAGGCAATCCCTGTGTGCTGGAGGAGTTCAGAATCAAAAGTCAATGGGGACACCGGGGAGGCTCAGTCAGTTGAGCACCAGCTCTTGATCTCAGCTCAATTCCTGACCTCAGGGTCATGAGTTCAAGTCCCGCATTGGGCTCCAACCTGGGTATGGAGCCTACTGAAAAAAAAAAAATTAAAAAAAGTGAGGTGCTCATTACCCATGTCAGCCTCTCTTCACCTTAATTCAGTGCCTGATGATTCATACTTTTCTCTCTGTTATATCCTTGAACAGTATTTCTGATGACCTTTCTGAAAGCTTGAGCTCAGTCTTCTACCCCAGTGACATTGTCTCCCTTGGACACCAGTCATTTACAGACAAAATAGGGTTCATGCAGTTCAACAAATGTGTAATTATATCACAAGACCTCAAAATACAATATTCCCCCATTCCAGACACAATTTATAAATTCAATAGATTTTAACAATATGTATTAAGCACACAATATTTTTAATGCAATGTGCTAAAAGTAGAATAATGAAAGAAACATATATACATACTATGTAATATAATCATTATAATATATAGTTTTCTCATTATTATAAATCTATTATGTTATACACATACGTGCACGCACACACACACACACACACACGTATATAATGGGTTTACACAAAATAGCTCATGTGTCTGTAGAGTAGCCTTATTCTGCAGATGGTGGAACTATGGTTGAGAGTTGCTGAGAGCCCACAGGTGACTTTTCCATCATGCCATGTTGTACCTCTTTCTTGTTTATTTCTTCTGCTCTTCCATCTGTTCGGCCTCCTGAGTAAGATCATACCAAGGAATGCATCTCGGATATTCTCCTTTTGGTTTTCTTCCTTCCTGCTTTGTGAGGCCTGGTGTCAACTTCCCCCCATCCCTGGCTTACACCCTGGCCAAGACAATCTGCTCACCTTCCACTGGGATAATTCTCAGACCCAGATAAGATCAATCATGGGCTTTCTTTACACATGGCCTTGAAGGTGCAGCTGATAAAATGAACCCACTTCATTGGCGACACAAACTGCTGAAATTCACTGGGGACATTCGCACTGTTCAAAAATGCTTTTCTGGACCTCTTGTTGATGATCTGGTAAAGTCATGAACTTACGTACGGTTCACACTGGCTGTATGTCTATTGGCTTTCTCAATTCCAGATTGTCCCGTGAACAATGCTGCTGGAAGGTAATGCGTATAATTCAGTTCTCTCCTTCCTTCCGGCTGTCTCCTGCCGCACATCCCGGTTTCTGTCGGAGCACTGCTGTTCTCTAATCTACATAAACTCAATCTGAGGCATTCTTAGCCAAGTAGTTCCATTAACTGCTCCAAATTCTCCCCAAGCACCAATCTCATTCCTCCAGAATTGCTTCTTTTGCCATCTTGTCTTCACACCGATACCAGCCAAGAACTATATAATTATTTCATAACTGCTAAGGATATATTCTGACATTCTCATTGTAAGACAGAAAATAGAAATATTTGTGGGCTAAATTCCTGAGTACCCTCCTGAATACATACTTGGCCCGCAGATAAATAGTGAAGTACACACCCCCTGCCTCCCAGGGCAGTTCCAGGCTGAGCTTTTTCTAGGTAGAGGTCATACCTTCTTATTAAGACATTTTTCCCTTTATTCCCCTAAATCTCAAGGTGCTCTGCTTCTAATAAACGCTCAAGAATTTCATTTTGATGTAGTTGATTTTAGTTTTGAATGTTAAATGACTTTGTGGGAACTGAATAAAGTTTTTGCAGATTTTTATCAACCTCAAAACAACCCTGAACTTGTGGATTACACAAAGTCCAAAAAGACTTTGGAACTTCTTGAGATACAGCAACATCAAGGTGAATTAATAACTACTGGTGACTGTCAGGCAGTGAGTAAATAATGAATATCTGAGGGAAAAAAATGTCAAATCACCTTCTTGGAAGACACCTGAAATCACTGTGCAGGTAACCCTAAACATCTCTCAGGAGTCCTTCAAGAAGTTACCTCTTTACCTTTCTGATACCTGAAGTTTAATACATTTTATTTTTAATGCAATCACTTTCAAATACGTGTTAAATCCCTATCCGCGACTAATTTCAAGCGTGCCCTCTTCTCGGTGTCTTTCTCTTAGAGCTTTATTTTTTCATCTAAAATTGGCTATTTTATATGAAGAGTTATTCAACTGACGTATCTTAAACCCATTAGGGGATTGATGGTAACTATTGAATAAAAATGTAATATATTTCGTGCCTTTTTTATTTTTTTTACTACCCATTACACAGTTTTTGCATCAAATCAAACCTGACTACTCTAAACCACATTCTTGAATAGCTTACTATTTTTAGTTATTTGTACATTTCTGCAGAAATGAGTGTGTGGACCTCTTGACTCTCCCGCATTCTTTCCCCCATCCAGGCTGCAAAGCTGTGGCTAATCTTTGAGTCACCAAAGACATGTTGTTATGTGTGGGTGTTGCTGGTCCCCCTCCCTTTTCCTTCGTTCTCTCTCTCTCTCTTTTTTTTCCCAGAGACTGGTAAAATCGCACCGGCTCCAGAGTTTCACCCTCCTGCCCTAGCAATAGAGGTCATCAGTAGCACGGAGTCACTTTGGGATATCTCCCAATCAGAAACAAATAACAGTGACTCCTTCGGGAATCCACTGAGACCACTGCAGACCTTCCAGTGAACAGTCAAGCTTTGTAGTGTGCCTCCTTGAGAAACAGCTGTTTGTCTAACCTTTGAACTGACCGATACATTAATCTGAAACATAATTTAGTTCTGTCTGAGCTTCTGGGGATGGCATGAATGGCTGGCTTGCTTACATTTTACCAGTCTCCAAAATAATACTTTTTGTGCTTTTTTTTTTTTTTCTTTTTAAAGGGGCATTTTCCCTTTCCCCATTTAATTATGTATGATTATTTGATAAGGCAATGCCAGAGCTCAGGTATAGTTCCTACACGCCTGCTCTGGTCATTCTCCCTCTATCTAGTTTTGGTCCTGCTGTTCGTTACTGATACTCATCAGAATCCATAAGAATCCATAAAGCAGCTTCTGCTGTCTGTCTCCAGAGCCTCTTTTCACACCAAAGAGAAGGCCAGGCTCAGGGCTTTGCTCCGGCGAGGACAGGTTAAGAGGACTGCCACACATATGCAGGCCCCTGCATTGTCAGATGGCGTGCTTGTCCCATCACGCTGGAACATCCTCCGGGAAAGCCCTCATTTGAGACAGCCTCCTGGGGAGTCTCCTTTTCCAAGCTGGAGAAGGTTCAGAGCCCTCGAAGCTAGCCGATTTTGTCACTCCTTTATTAGCACGAGATTCTTATCAGTTCCATGGGAAGAATAGGAGAGAAACCCTAGCAACTGGGAAGATACCGAGACAACAAACGTGGAACAGGAAGACGGGGCGGGATCTGTGGCTGGAGGTAACCGACATCTTAAAACCGGGGAAAAGGAGCCTGTTCCCCGGAAGAGTTAAACGTTAGAGAGAAGACAGGAGAACACAATCGTGAGGTGCTCAGCAAACTCCGAGATGCAGTGGTCTCGAAGAGTCATGAGTTTGTTTGCCTGAGTGCTCTTAAAAGAAACAAAACAACTCTGTGCGACTGGGTGGCAGCTGAGGGCGGATTCCCAGGTGCAAGAGTCCACAGACCCTGAATCTTTTTTTTTTTTTTTAACATTTTATTATTTATTTATTTGACAGAGAGAGAGAGAGAGATCACAAGTAGGCAGAGCAGCAGGCAGCGAGAAAGGGGGAAGCAGGCTCCCCGCTGAGCAGAGAGCCCGATGCGGGGCTCGATCCCAGGACCCTGAGATCATGACCCGAACCAAAGGCAGAGGCTTAACCCACTGAGCCACCCAGGCACCCCAGGCCCCGAGTCTTAAGAGCCAATGAAAAGATGAGGACCAGAGATTTGGAGACCTCACGCAGCCTGCCAAGCCTGGATCTCAGCCCCTCTGCTAACTCTTGAGCCACAAGAACATTTTCACAACCTCTCTATGCCTTCCATGTATCATCCGTACAATGAGGACAGTCCTAATTCTCTTGTCTGAGAGAAACGCTGTGCATATGAAAAGAGAGAGCACATGCAAAGGAACAGACTGCACAGGGTGACTCTAAATCCCATGCTGACTATAGACCTTTCACTCACCGACCGCCTGAGTGTGGATAAGGCATGCTGTAGTTTTGGAAGTCATTTGTTCTGCATCTAACAGGTGAAGGGACTAGATAGTTCCCAAAATAATTTCCGGCAACAAAATGCCACAATTCTCGTGAAATTTTTTTAAGTGTTCACATATCTACCACTTAATATTTATCATGATAATAGTAATCATCAATGTTCACATTGTGGGAACTCCCTTATATTACATTTTCTCATATTTTCTTTTTATTCTTACAGTAGTCCTTCAATATTGGTCTTCTCACATTTGTTTTTGAAGATTTTATTTATTTATTTATTTAGGTGGGGAAGATCAAAGGGAGAGGCACAGGCAGACTATGCTGAGCAAGGTACCTGAGCCCAACACAGGGCTTGATCTCAAGACTCTGAGATCGTGACCTGAGCTGATATTAAGAATGGGATGCTTAACTGACCAAGCCTCCCAGGCGCCCAAGATAGGTATTCTTATATTTCTATTTTGTAGATGAAGAAGTTAAGTTTCAGAAAATATAAATGTGCTGCTCAAGCAAGGTCTTTTCCATATTTTTGTTTTGACGATAAACTCAACAATGTTGATAGCCTTTCGGGTGGCTTTATTGCCACAGTGAGTTTAAGATGGATACGTACCAGACTCACAGGCAAGGAAAAGTTAATTGTCTATGCTTGTGTAGTATTAAGAAAATGTGAAAGGCCTGAGCCCTGTATTCATGTGACCTATGGTTCTGAACCTCAGTCATTTCAACTTTGGAATAAGGAGGTAGTACGAGGTATTTCCAACATTCTTCAGCTTGAGGACTCTAAGAGTTTTGCTCTTGGAGCAGATCTCTCTCCTATGATGAGCTTCCCTTGCAATCTAGCCTTGTGTTTCCTTCTCTAATGAGTGTGTCCATTCTAGCAGATTCCATGCATTGACAGACCATCTTGCTCACTTCTGAGGAGCTGGGTGAAAGACCAGGGGACCCGAAAGAATCAAGCAGAGTCGTCTCAGAGAAGGATTCACTCATTGTTCAGCTGAATAGTCTCCCATAGCTGGGTACCTCATTTGTTTATTTCTATTCTTTCTACATGCGGTCTTCCTGGTGCTTTTTCTTTTCCTACAAGGAAAGAGAGTTTGATTGCTGAGGTAATAGTAACTCTCTTTTCCTGGAATATATGCTTTAATGGTTTTTGGTAGGAAATTTGAAGAATTCTCCTTCTGGGAACTCTGTTGTGAAGCACTTTGGGATGAATGGAAGTTTCTACTGCAATTAAGAGAGGTGATCTGTGTGTTTTCACTGTCTAATCTGAGAGCTAGTATTTCCCACGAGAAAATGAACGTCAAGATACCCAAACCCAAATGACCAGCAACAAAATTCTGTAGAGTCTTGAAATTGGTGACATTTCAGTTTCTACATATCTTAACAGCAGTCCTCTTTTCTTTTTGCTTTAGGGGGAAAACAAACAACAACAACAACAACAACAACAAATCAATCCCGACGAAGACTTTCTATACATATTGGTGAAGGATGTTTTGAAGTCAAGTGATCAAGTCCCTGCATCCGTAGGATCATTTAGAGTTGGCAGGTTTACGGATTCTTTGGATTCTCTTGTGTTTACCTTAAATCCCATTGTCTACATCATTGTTGTTTTATTTTCCTTTAAACTTCCAATTAAAAATCCAAACTATCAATAATACCCTCATGTCAATCAATTTCTTTAAGGTGTGATATCAACAAGATGACGGACCAGGAAGTCCCAGACCTTCCTTTCATGGAGAAACCAATTTCAACAAAACACCGATCAATTCCTTTTATTCAAAAAACCAGAAAACTCACCCCAAGATGAGTGACCAGCCACGCGGATGCTGGTAAGATAAACAAACAAACAAAAAACCTTCTAGCTCTTTGCTTTTCCCTAAGGAGTAAAAGAGTAGACTGGACAGTACCTTCAACATTCTGATTTTTTAGGGTCTGTCCAAGCAACTAGCTTTTGTTCTCACTGTTTCAGAGCATTGACATGATCCAGTGGACACTGGGTGCCTGGGGGAATACTGTGACAATGGTGCATATAATTTGTACTTTTAATTCTGGCACAGAAGGTAAAAAGATAAAAATATAAAAATAACTATAACAATAAAAATATGGTCATGGATAAATACCATAAAAATGTGTCATGTGTAACATCAATAAGATAAGCAGAAGGGAGAATTAAATTGTAGTTTTTGTGTGTGCTTAAACTTAAATTGTTATCAGCTTAAATAGATAGTAATGACTATCAGATGTTTTATGGAAGCCTAATGGTATTCACAAAGAAAACACCTACAGATTATACAAAAAGAAAATGAGAAGCAAATCAAAGTATGTTACTACAAGAAAATCAATGAAGCACAAAGGACTCTAGCAAGAGAAAGAAAAAGGGACAAACAGACACCAAAACTTAAAGAAAACAACGAACAAAACAACAATAGTAAGTGCTTCCCTATCAAGAATTATTTTAAATGTAACTAGGTTAAGTCCTTCAGTAGACATAGAGTAACTGAACGGATTAAAACAATAACAGAAAAGTAAGACCCACTGTATGCTGCCAATGAGAAACTCACCTTAGAATTAAAGATACATTTAGGGACTCCTGGGTAGTTCAGTCTATTAAGCATCCAACTCTTGGTTTCAGTTGAGGACATGATCTTGGGTCGTGGATCAAGCCCTGCCTTGGGCTCCATGCTCAGTGGGGAATCTACTTGCGGATTCTCTCTCTCCTTTTCTCTCTGGCCCAACCCCTGCTCATGTGCTCTATCTCTCTCTCTAATATAAATAAATATATCTTTAAAAAAATAATCAAAGACACATTTAGGCTGTAAAGGAAGGAATGGAAAAAGGCACTCCATACAAACAGCAACTAAAAGGAAACAGCAGTGGCAGTATTTATAGCAGATGTTAGGCTTCGAGTCAAAAACTGTCCGAAGGGACAAAGAAGGACATCCTACAAAGAAGAAAGAAAGGTCCATTCACCAGGAAGATAAAACAATTACAAATCTACCTGTACCCAATATCATCACCTAGATATATGAGGCAAAGTTCGACAAAACTGACAGAAAAGAAATGAGCAACACAGTAATAGCAGAAGACTTCAACCTCCCACCTCCAATAATAAGAGGAAAGTTTATAGCAATAAAGACTTATGTTAAAAAAGAAGAAAGATCTCAAAAAAGATCCTAACTCTACACTGCAAGGAACGAGACAAAGAAGAAAAATGAAACCCAAAGTTTACAGAAGAAAGAAAATCGTAAATATTAGAGAATAAATAAACATGACAGAGAATAAAAAGTGGAAAAAAAAATCAGTGGAACCGGTATTTGGTTTTTCGAAGACCAACAAAATTGACAAACCTTTAGCAAAGCAGCTAAGAAAAAAGAGAGAAGACTCAAAGAAAGCAAATCACAAATGAAAAAAAAAAAAAACTGATGCAGACTATTAAAATGTAAAATATCAAAATGTGTGTAAAAGTCTGCTCTCTAGAGACAAATGGAGAGAGGATTATCAGCAGGGACAGACTGCTAGAAGAGCAGATGATGATGATTCTGTTGCCATGTTCTGGACATGGGACAGTCTGGACAGTCTGGAATGATAACAGTGGGACCAGAAACTAAGGGAATACCTCAATTCCAGTGGTGCTAATAAGGTACTAACAAGGCAGAATGTGATAATAGAATGAATACCTACCCTCGCCCCCTCAATGTGCTCAGTGCAGGATGAATGCCAAAGAGAGATTACAAGTAGGATCAAGACAGCCCAGGTCTGCACTTTCTGGTGTGGTAGGAAACTAAAAAACACGTAACTAATAAGTTAACAGGAAGATTATATATATTGATGAGTATCATGAAGGAAATACATAGGAGAGTATTACTGTGAACGAACATACACAGTAACACTAAAAAGGCCTTGTGTCAAAGAAGAAAACCCAAGCTAGGTAGGAAGGTGGTGAAAATAGATTTTACTCAGGTTGATCACAACCGCGGAAAAGAGATCTCAGTACAGAACTGGATTTAGGATTTAGATTCTTGCTAAAACCGGATTTTGCAAGGGAGCATGCAGAGGCTATGTAGGAGAAGTTTCTGGAGCCTAACGAAAGGTTGGTCAGGGTTCCAATTTTTGTCAAAATGGGAGACATACCTGTTCTGTTTCATTCTCTGTATAACTCACTATCTTTTAAAAAGTTTAAAAATGGACACTGATTAATAGTAAAGAAAATATTATACCCATTCTGTTAAAACACAAGTAAAAGAGAAAAAGAGAAAGTGAAAGGGAGAATCACTTCTACCTGATTTTTTAAATTGGGTATTTTTATAGTTACACAAGAGTAGCTGAAGCCAGGAATTCACTGCACTGTTACTTAAACAGGTCAGATCAAACATACCTTTGGATAGATTAGTTTTGTATGGGTTATGCCATACTTTCAAATTAAAGAAAACTTTAAGTGACATAATATGAAAATTATAAAATATGAAAATTTTATTAATATCTTATTAATTCAAAACATAAAGACATATCTGATATGCAAGCTCACCTTCTATTTTCAGAAAATAGAACGTGAAATTGCATTGAGTAAGGGAGGTCTTACTTAATCTGCGTTAAAACGGGAATCCTTTTAGGTGGTAGAGTTGGGGAAAACTTTAATTCAAATCAAGTCCACATTTATTAAGCCTACTCTTGCAGAAATTGTGCTAAGCCCTCGGATACAGGAAACTCCGTCACTGTTCTCTAGGAATAAATTATCTGATAAGTTAGGAACTGATGACAGTACATCAAGATTTGGGGCATTCTAAATATAGTTGTCAGGAGATTTCCTTTCTCTCCCTCTCCCTGATGGCATCAAAGCTTCCTGCCTCATTACATTTATGACCATCTACAGGTTGACTTGTGGGTATTTACAAGGAAATGTGGTGTGTTGCTGGTTTCCAGTTTATAATGGATACTAGTTTGAGTTGAGAGAACAATTCTCACTAATTTAGAGAGAAACTATGAGTTTTTATAAGGGACTGATTAGAAATGTCAGACTCGGAGCAGCATCACGCTTATAAAAGATGAACAATTCATTCTCCGTGGAGGAGTGGGAAGGCAGCCTGATTTACAGCCTTTGCCGATCCCCATGAGGAGGCAGTCCCACGATGGTTTATTTCAAGTTAACCAACAGCATTTCTGAACGCATGGATGGGAAGAGATGGTCATCGTCAGCTTTTGTAAACTTGTAGGGGCAGCTCTGAATAGTGTCAAATAACTGGCAAAAAACCTGGAGGCAGAATGAATTTCAAAGTCAGCCTTCATGACTAAGAACTCAGTGTGGACACTTAAAATTTGAAGCAATACCCAAGTAGATGAAGAGGTTAACAGGTAAGGTCGAAAAGCAAATCATTCCCAAGGCAGTGCGGACTTCATATAGGTAAAACTGAAAACGTACCAATTTTTCATTTGCAATATTTTGGCTTGGGCACATTGCCAATATTTCTAACTGCCTAATCCAAGCATTTCCCCCATTTGCAGACTGAATGAAAAATATTCTCTTGAATGCCAATGTGAAGTAGTACATTGTTATTACATTATAATCCACTACATAACATCTAAATAGTTCAAAACACTAACAAAATTAAAAAAAACACTAACAAAATCAAAACACTAACAAAAAAAACCAAAAACAACATGAGCAAAAGTAATGTTAAAGATGATTGAGAAAGACAAACAGCGAAGGTCAAATAGGAAGTGTACTTCCATCTTAAGAATCTCCAAAATCTTGATGTACCATTATTTCTTTTAAGATTTTATGTATGTATATATTTATTTATTTAGAGAGCATGAGTGGGGGAGAGGGGTCGAGGGAGAGGGAGAGAGAAACCAAGCAGACCCCCGCTATCGTGGAGCTGGGTGTGGGGCTCCAACCCACAACCCCGAGATCATGACCTGAGCCGAAATCAAGAGTTGGACGCTTAACCAGCCGAGCCGTCCAGGTGCCCCACTGATATGTCATTTTAAGTTCCTAAATTATCAGAGAATTTCATCCCTGGAGGACAAGGATGAGTCTGGTCCGTTCTTTTACCCCAGTGCCTAGTACAATTTCTGAGACAGAATAAGCTTAACAAATCTTGAGTTGATTTGGATTAGTGTTCCTAGCTTCCAGTGTCCAAACTGACTCACATATTACCACTGGATTAAGGCAGACCTTCCCCACTTTAATTCCCTACTCTTTCCATTACCCTGAGGCTGCACAGATTCATAGAGGAAGACAAAAATCTGCAAAACCTGACAAAGTATGCAACTGGACAATTAACACATCAGTAAATGTGAAAATAGATAAAAACTTTCATGGTTTTTATTGATCAAATATGTGCAAAGCGACTAAATAGGTTTAATTTTAGCCGATTTAATAGAAATTTAAAAAAATAATACTACCTAATTCTAGGGTTCTGAGTTCCAAGACCTTCTACTAGGCTTGGAAGCTAATGTAAACCTTTTTGTAGAGCAAAACAGATCAAGAGATCAAGACACTTTTGACATATTTTGCAGAGCAAAGTAGATCAAGAGATCAAGACGCTATGATTATACACTTTGACCCAGAAATTTTCCCTGTAGGATGCATATATATATTTTCTTTCCACAGGAAATAATATAGAAAGATAGATACATGTATATATATATTTCAAATGGATAGCAAGTGGTCCTATAAGACTCAAGATGCTCACTGACTATTTTGTACAACTCAAATATGAAAACCACCAAATAATTAACAAAGAAGAGAGGCTAAATAAATGATGTGATTCCATGCTGACAGATGAATAATGAATAATTTGAGGTGTTCAGATAGTAGAAATTAAATATTCTTGAAATATTAACAAAATATAGTGTAAAACTGTGCAGCATTGTATTGTAATTCTAAAGTGGGAGCTGGCAAATTTTTGTGTCAAAGACTAGATCATTAAAATGTTGGGATTTGTAGGCTATGCTGTCTGTATTGCAGTTATTCAACTCTGTTGTAGAGTGAAAACAACCTTGAACAATATGTAAATGAATGGACAAATATCTGTGTCCCAATAAAACTTTATTTGCTAAAATAGGTGACAGCCAGGGTTGATCCAGGGCCAAGGTTTACAGGCCCCTGTTCTAAGTATGCATTTTATGAACTAGAAGGGACTCTGCTGAATTGAAAGCAGATTTTTTGAGGTGGGTACTGTTAGATTATTTAATACTTTCTTTTTCTTAAACATATGTTTAGTATTTTTGCTATTTTTTTTTTTTACTGATTATAGAACTTTCTGGAAACTATAGTTATATAAAAATACTTGCTTCATTATAAACTTGGGATTTTCATGTTTTGTCAGAGTGATACGTCTCACTCAGGATATAAGTTTACATGAGACAAATTCATAGAGTTATGTTTATTCTTTTGGAGTTCAAATTAGGTATCTACTAAATGACAGACATTGAATTAAGAGGTTTGTGTTTATGTACACTATTTACCTTAATCTTTATGACTATCCTAATGGAATCTATTTTATTGTCCTCTTTTGACAGAAATCTGATTAAGGTAATTTTCCCCAATGTCACAACTAAGAAGTGACAAGTCTAGGACTAGAACCCATACTATCAACTGTCATGCTATCTTCCCTGTGTCTATTTTTCTTTAAAACTGTTTTATTATAGAACACATCCATTGGAGGAGAAATATCAATTTGAGAAATCTGTTGTGAAAATGTATCTTCAATAATATGGAAAAAAATCATGCAAGACTGTTCATTAGTGACATTATTAGTAGTAATATCAAAATATCAAAACAATATAGATCTATATATACATAGTTTGTACATAATGTGTATGCATGCATGTATATATATATTTGTTATATACACATATATAATAAAGTAGCATTTAAGTAAGAAAGTAAGAAAGGTTGCAAAACCTTGGGATAGGAAAGAGAATGAGTTCTCCAAGTATTTTGTTTTATAAAATTTAACTTTTGAAGTATTTTCCATTTCAAAAATGAAATTTTACTTATTGTGATGGTTTAAAAAAAACTTAAAATTGAGTCCCTAGATAAACTATTAGCTCTATATTAAATTGATAACAAAACAATGCACACACACAACCACAGAAATCTAAGGAACTCTGACCTCATGACTTTTTCTGAATACCCTTGGTGGGATATATTTTAGGCACAAAAGTACTACAAATAAACTTCACAATTTTCTTTTTTGGTAGACTTATATTTGACAATGTTTGGGAAGTAGAAACCCCCCAATTTTTTGTGTTATAGGACTGTGCAAATCAATGGTTAATATATTGGTTGTGTTAGGACCAGTGTTATCTCCACAGAAAAAAAGAGATTCAAATATGAAACAGATTAAGAAAATAAAGGACTCTAATAAATCATGTGCTATAGCCGAAAAAAAAAAAAAAAAAAGAAGAAGAAGAAAAAGAAAAAAAGGAAGTCCAAATGAATAAACAACATTAGAACAATGTTAGAAGCACAGAGCTGAGAATCTTGGAGAATGAGAAAGTTCTCAAACCACATGTTTTCTTGAATGGACAAATCCATATGGCGTGACACCATCCAAATGAACTAGACTGGACCCTTCTAAATGTCAAAGACAAGAAAGGCAAACAGATGAACGAATCTAAGAAAACTAAAGGAGACATCACAACCAAGTGCAAGGCACACTTTATTGGACTTTGGATGATCTAATATATACAACAGCAAAACACTTCTTACACGAGGAGAGAAACTCAAGCATGGACCACACGATACACGTATTGTGCTGTATTATGTCAATATTGATGATCTTTTTTTTTTTAAAGATTTTTATTTATTTGACAGAGAGAGATCACAAGTAGGCAGAGAGGCAGGCAGAGAGAGAGGAGGAAGCAGGCTCCCTGCCGAGCAGAGAGCCCAACGCAGGGCTCGATCCCAGGACCCCGAGACAATGACCTGAGCCGAAGGCAGCGGCCCAACCGGCTGAGCCACCCAGGCGCCCCAATATTGATGATCTTGAGTGTGATCCTGGTATTATGTTTTGAAGGAGAATATCCTCGTTAATGGGAAAAGTATGCAGAAGTATCTAGGAGTGAAGTATCTTAGAGAATGAGAGAGACTCAAATAAGAAAGAGCACATAGGGAAATAGTTGATGTGTTGATATGGCAAAAGAAAAAAAGTGTAGAAAAATGTATTGTGATTCTGGGTAATCCATATACATATTTATCACACTACTTTGGGACTTTCCCCAAAATTTGAAATTGTTCAAAATAAATGGTATAGGAAGTCATAACTATTCTCCCCAAATTTGAAGGACAAAAAATATAAAATTCTCAGAAAACAGTAAAACCACTATTTTCCCTGAGTGCTTCGAAAATATTACTCTAGGGCGCCTGGGCGGCTCAGTCAGTTAAGCATCAGACTCTTGATTATGGCTCAGGTCCTGATCTCAGTGTCGTGGGATCAGTCCCACGTGGCTTTCATGCTGGGTATGGAGCCTGCTTAAGATTCTTTCTCTTCCTGGGCATCTCTCCACTGTCCACCCCACTCATGCTCTTTCCCTTTAAAAAAAAAAAATTACTCTAATTCTTGCTGATGCTAAGTTGTTGTCAGCCTAATAGACACATTTTTTAAAAACAAGTTACCTTGTCTGTTTTTCTTAATCTTCTACAATTTTGCTCTTTGCCTTTCAAGTTCTGCTTTTTGTTCTTGCCAGATGTTGTTTATATTTAAAATATTATATTTAAATATTATATATAAATACAAAAATATAAAAATATTTTATATATAAAATATATTTTTGTGATTTATTTTTTTATAAATTTTAATTTTATAAAAGTTTATATGATATATTTATTTTATGTATTATATTTATATAATACAGGATCTATAATATAATTAATATATAATATCATATAATTATGTTATATATTATATTTATACAATATAAAATATATATTAGGATATGAATTTCAATTTATCAATTTTATAATTTATTTATAAAATATATTAGAATCTATTAAAATAAGTAATATATTTTATTTATTATTGTATACAATACATTATTATATATTTATTTTATATATATTTTATTTTTATATATTTATTTTTTTATTATAAATATAAAAATATTATATTAAAAGGGTTTATAGTAACTGTTTTGGGGCTCGGAGCAGCATTCAGTTGAATTTATTTCTAATTTTAGATCTGGAAAAAATAGGAGTCACTGCCTTAAAACCATCTTTAAATTTGCACCTTCTCTGTTTAGCTGTGGCTAGTCTACTGTTGAAGCACACCCTTCAGATAGGTAGGTCATGAAGTCTTTCAAATTTCTTTATTATTTTTAGTTAATTAAGGACACATTGTGAGTATTTGATTCAGCTGACATTGCCCGGAAAGGTCCTTCTTATGATATATAATATATGCCATAGATTTGCCTTGTCTGTAGCACTAAGAAATATATCCGTCTCTTACCAGTTTTTATTTTAATTTGTCAATCTAATGTACTTACTCACGTATGGTGTGAATTTACTCATGTTTGATGAGACCTATATGAATTTGGACCTATATATAATTTGGACCTGTATATTTGGACCTATATAACTGCTTACAGTACCAGCGTGAGTTTCCCAGTGTTCAAGGGCGTCTCCTTTCTACCCACAGCCTCAGGCAGATCACAAGTGTCTCTGCAGTTTCCCCAGAGGGGAAGAATTTTTTCTTTCTGTCTTGAACACAGCAGTATCTTGTGCCCCTGTGCTTTATGTATAGCTCACTTGTAGATACCTGTATTTTAGGGCCTAAGATCCTGACTTTCATTGCTGAGGACTATAGAACTCCATCTTCCTTATAATATAAGGAGTCAGATTTGGAAAGTAAATGCACAGAAGTGACCAGGTGGGAAGTGTGGCAGAAAGAGGTCTATAGAAAAATTAAAGGTGACAGATGATCAAACGAAGCAAAAATATTTTTCTGACAGCATTTCATGCAGATGAGGAATGTTCACTCTTATGTATGTGTGTGTGTGTGTGCGTGTGTGTGTGTGTGCATATCTCTATATATCTATATCTATATATTTTTTCTGGATCATCAACATGTATAATTTTACATCTCCTTTCTGTTACTGCCGCTTGTGTAGAATATAATTGGACTAATTATATTTATTTAGAAAAACCCTAAAATTTCAGTTTAAAAAGGCACATTACAAGCATAATGCTCTTCCCTTTCCCAAGAATTTACTTCTCTCTTCCAAGGATGAGGTTGACATGGGATTTGCTGTGTTCTGGGGGCTCTTGCCTCCCTGACCACATTCTGTTGACCTGGAAGGTGGACTTCTCACTTGGTTTTTCCCAGAGTTCTTTGGAATTGCTACTAGCTGAAGTAATCCAAACCCTTCTTGGAAGTGAGACTGAGAAAACTAAGCTATTTGGAAAGGATTAGAGAATAAAAATCACAAGAAAGAGATGGACCAAGGAGTACATTGGTGACTCATGTTTGAGTAAAGATACCATCTTCAAAATGGGTTGTCCAGCACTGTCTTCCCCCACTCGTGGCACATGGATTGGTGAGAAGCCACCCAACCAAAACCTCCTCAGATTCTGACCCCACAAATCACGGAAGAAATGATCGTTTACGGCACTAAGATGTGGCGTAGTTTTCCACACAACAATAAATAACAGGACTATAGAACAGAGAAAAGAAAACCTCTACGGAAGAACAGGTTAAGATGAACAGACGTATGGGCTTGCTCATTTCCACTTTCGGACGCACAACTACGTTGGGAGTAAAGGTGACAGCACTTAAGCATGCTGTGGTCTAGTGGTATTTATCCACACGAGTTCTATGAAGTGACAGAAATGAAGACGTGCCTCATCTCATTACAGACTGACGCACTCTCTGAAATTCTGAGACTATCACACCTGGATGCGGAACTCAATTGGAGGGCCCTAAGCCCCAGATGGTTTGGAAGAAGTTCAGAGAAGAGTAATCCCATCTCTAACCCACACCTCCCCAATTAAGAAATAAAAATTGAAAAAAAAAAAAAAAAAGAGAGAAGTATCCCAACAACAGTCTACCCCACACGTAAAACCACAGCGATTAAAGAAGGAAGGTTTGGCTAGAGATAAAAGACAAAGCGTGTAACTAACTACATGAAAATATACCTTACGGCCAGCAACTGGTAACTGCAGGAAAGGTATGATCTGAGGCTGGAAATATTTGAAAGTCATTTTGCACCAGCAATAGAACAACTTTTTATGAGGTGTTACTAATAAGGTAAAAAATATATATATATTTATATATATATATAGATATATATATACACATACACACACACACACACACACACACACACATAGGTGTATATATATATATATATATATATGCATTTTTTAATTCTTTTTTTTTTCTTAAGCCTACATTAACAAACTTGGCACAAAAATGTGAACTTGTGGGAGTCGCAGATTTGACTGAAGGTTGGAGGAGAGAAAGGTGCTTTTGTGTCGTGATAACACCAATAAGCTCATCAACATTTCTCCTCAATTCATACTTAGACAAAATTTTCCACGGGCCCCAGCCTTTCCCAATCTTGCCTATTGCCGTGTTTCTCCTAGCTAGGCTATTATCTCTGCATGACCTAAACATGATTTTTAAGCTCCTCCAGATTTTTATAAAGATTTATTTATTTATCTTAGAGAGAAAGAGAGATCTCTAGCTAGGGGAGGGACAGAGGGAGAGGGAGAGAGGGAATCATCAGGCAGACTCCCCACTAAGCACAGAGCCCGACAGGGGCTCTATCCCAGGACTCTGAGATTGTGACCTGAGCCGAAATCAAGAGACTAAGAGTCAGATGCCCAGGTGACGAGCTCCCCAGGTGTCCTTAAACATCCTGCTTCTTAAATTATGCAGAGCACTTTGGTCCACCCCCCAAATTTCATTCTCCTCTCTTTAGGGATCTAGAAATCTCTTGAGGCAATTGGCTAAAGCATTGCCCACTTATTCCAGATATGAATCTGCCCCTTTTAACAGCCTCTGCAAGGAGCTGAAAATTGATTTGTTCAATTATGACAACTTCTAAAAAAACCTAGTGACTCCAGTCAATTTTTTTTTTTCAATTTTGGTTTTAAATAGCATTTTCTTTTTCTTTTTCTTTTTTTGTTTTTCCTGTGAATCTGTGACAGGCTACCACCTTCGAGGTGTTTATTGTGGAGTTTCTCTGGAATCAATACCTTGAGGCAGGGTCGGGGGAAGGAGTGATAATCGGGAGACATTGCAGTCCTGTTGTTAGCCCGGTGGTTCTCATCTGGTCACAATTTTTCCTCAACGGGGACATTTGGCAATGCTGGAGACATTTTCATTTTCATGATGGAATGGGAAGTGACATATTGCTACAGGCGGCTAGTGGGTAGAGGACAAAAATGATAAGAAATATTCTATGCTGCAAGGGACAGCCCCTGAAAAAGAATTATCCAGCTCAAGATGTGAATCAGCCCAAACTTTGCGAAACCCTGGCTTTAGCTCGTCCCCAGGAGGTACTGTGGAAATAAAAAGCCAGCATGATTGGCCCTTTGTAACCCCACCTCCATCAAAAAGTGAACATGGACAGGCCATCCCACAACAGGCTGCCAGCGGAAGGCTGTCTAGTGGGCACACTCCCAGAACACGGACAATCACTCCTTCCCTGAAGAGGAATGGAGGTAACACTCCTCCCTTCCTCTGGGTGTCTGTGTGGAAGAGTCCAGAGAACCCGGATTTCATGGTACTTCCTGTGTTGCTGGGAATAAGGAAGGATCCATGCATAACTGAATGGTCAGTTTCTCCTGGAGCAAAGCTCACTGTGAGACTTACGAGTGACTGGTTTCTAACTGGTATGTTAGATGCGTATCGTCTCCACCACGCATCCATATTTTTTCTTGGACTAAACCAAAAATATTTATTTTTCATTTTCAGTGTTGTAATGTAAGAAATAGTTTATTTTTATTATTTTTTAATAAATATTACACATCACATATCTTAGTGCCAACCATTCTGAAATCTGATTAACAACAAATCTGTAAGTACTTGATAAGATTTCCATCTCTGGCCAGTTCAGTGCTAAATCCAATGAAAACACTTAATATTCATTCTATGTAATCAAAAGCATTAAAATATGTAATGTTCTGACTTTTAAAACCATAGAATATAAGAAGTAGAAGGGACCCTAGGGGTCAGGTAGCCCAATTTTGCACACAGCCTGCACAGGCATCTGTGTTTCCACAACACCCCTCACAATTGTGATCTCTTTAATTACCTGCAGTGAAATGCAACTTGCTATCTAAGTGGCATCTCATCCCATTGAAGACATATTTGTTTTGTTTTGTTTATTTATACTATTTATACAATGTCCAAAAGTTCCCACCTGTAACTTCTTTTCACTGTTCATAATTATGTCTAGGGATACCTGTTTTCTTTCTTTCTTTCTTTTTAATTCTTTTTTTTTTTTAAGATTTTATTTATTTATTTGACAGACAGATCACAAGTAGGCAGAGAGGCAGGCAGAGAGAGAGGAGGAAGCAGGCTCCCCAGTGAGCAGAGACGGACGTGGGGCTCCATTTCAGGACCCTGGGATCACCACCCTGAGCCTAAGACAGAGGCTTTAACCAACTGAGCCACCCAAGCGCCCCCGAGGGATACCTGTTTTCTATATGAACAGTGCGAGAGCTATTTTGCTTCCAAGTTGTTTCCACATATTTTCTGTACCAAAACATTTTCCAAAATTAGGATCTCTTTTTTTCTCCAACCTATATGCTTCATAAGGCATGAGACTGACTGTTCATTTTCCTGGCTTGAGTGAACTCCAGCAAGATACATTCATGTTCTCTAATAACCCTTTGTCTTTCTCTGCACTGAAAAATTTGGTCTTATTGTTCAGAAAAAAAAATATATATATATATAGAGGAACATTTTCTCTGATGAAACAAATCATAGAATGACAATCTAACAAAACTTCTTTATTACATAATATTATCGTAAATTATTGTTCAACATCATTTACTAAAGAAGTTCATCACAGTGTTTATTTTTATAATGTCTATATTGAGAAAGTAATGTCTGAAAGTAACACAAAGATAGAGTCAGAAAAAATAATGGGAATTCTGTTTTTCTCATCATTTTCATTAGGGCAGTTTTAAAATTGTCCTTAAATATGTTAGTTATTTCTCTGATATTTTAAATGGTTCAAGCCGGAAGCATACAAATGATATTTGAATGTAATGAGGTTTTCCTTTCTGGAATGTAGTCCCTGTTATAAAAATATGAATGATAGTAGCAATGAATAGAATATGTTAATAATTATTCATAATGGTTAATTCTAAGTTTAATAATTAACATAAAATTACAAAAAGAAATATTTGGTCATGTATAATGTGCATATTGTAAAATGACATTGCATAATCAATCCAGAGGTAGTTAATGGGTCCCATTTGAAATCCCTACTCATTTATGTTTATGCTTATTAGTATATAATAATTAATAAAATAATTAGTGATAAGAAAATGGAGCATGTAAATAGTTCTCTAGATGGAAGCCCCCAGTGAGGACACTTTGGAAAAATGATTCTCATATGTCACATTTTTAAGAGTCTGAGTTTAGTATATCCATTTCGGTCACCAGAATCAACTTTTATGGAGTGGATTCAGAACTCTCGTTTTCTGTTAAAAGAAATAAACATGCTTCTCGTCTTTGACTGTAAGAGAGAGTACTAACCACAATGGATTATTGGCATAAAGGGAGAAATCCTTTTCTCTACAATTCTCTAAGTTTTATGAATTTGGTATGTCTTTTGCTTTAATTCCTACCTTCAGAGTAAAAGTAATGCTCAATTTCAGTACAAATATTTAAGAGAAAGAATAGGTTCGGGATGCTGCGTCACAAAGGATAGGCCAACTGCTACCATCAATTCCCAGATCTTCGTGGATTCATCCACTAGAGAGCTGGTTTTGACTCTGAGACAGTCTAATGCATGTTTGCTGTGGGGAAGGATGCCCTCCCATAGAGCCCGTAGGGCTTTGACGTCATGCTGTGTGGAAGCTATTGGGGATCCGGGCAGAAGGGGCACATATCACTTTCTCCCACAGGAACAGAATTCCATCCCTTGCTGCTAGGAAAGCACCTGTCCACCTATGTTCCTTCAAAGAAAGAAAATGAGCTTGGATGTAAGTTCATCCTCACCGAGTTCTCTACCCCGCACTATATCCCTGGTCCTGGAAGGTATTATGGTATTATGGCCTTGGGTTATCCCAGCCTCCTGCTCCCCAGTTAGTTTGCAAGGAGAACTGAGCACAAAGAGGACCACTGGGCATTACTGTGGGCCACCCAGAAGCAACAGAACGGGGGGATGGTCTTCAGAAAAGTGCGCATTGCCCTCACTAGCTCTCTCCTGGTTGCTAGGAGCC
Organism: Mustela erminea; assembly: GCF_009829155.1. Lineage (NCBI taxonomy): Eukaryota > Metazoa > Chordata > Mammalia > Carnivora > Mustelidae > Mustela > Mustela erminea. The sequence goes on along the minus strand of NC_045619.1, from coordinate 137,443,830 downwards.
ACCACCAACATGCATCCCCGACCTGATGTCTCTGTCGGCTCACCTGCCCTTTTTAAACCTGGCACACAAATCACTTTGTGTATGAAGTATGAGTGAGCTAATTTTTTACTATCTTAGGTTACCTGATAATGCAGACAGTAACTGAGCCAGGAGAGAGGAAATGGCATTGCTGGAAGAGGAAGAAATTGATACGGTGCTTAGTCAGAACTGACTGAAATTCAAAAGAGAAAGTGACAGAGGAGGAGGGGGTAAGTGTGTACATTCTGGCTCAAGCTGCCAATCTAAAAGATCTCCAGAAGGAGTGAAGAGCAGGCCAGACCAAGTGAACGACACCCTAATAGGATTTTTATTATGTTTTGTTCACACTGGTTAATTATAATCTAATCTGTGTCAAACTGGAAAAAAGAAGGCCAAATCTATATTTTTCATGCTCCGTAGCTTTGATCCAACAGAGCATGTGAAATTAAAAAAACAAAAAACAAAACCAAAAACAAAACCCCAAAACAAAATAAAGCAAGACACATTAGAAAAAATACCTGGTTGGCCAAAAAGTAGTTTAGTTAATACTTCTTTAAATACTCATGCTATGTCTTAATATTGTCTCTTATATTAGAGCCTTAGACGCAGATCAAAGTGTTGATGCTATTTGCAAAGTCCAAGCTCAGCTGGTAAGGGAGAGGAGAAAGGTAGAGCTGCGGTAAAGATAGTGGGGTGCCATCCATTACTACAATGGCAGCTCCTTCAACACAAGGCAAGAACAGATACAACGGGCTATTCGCAAGGCTTGGCAGGGAGGACTTTCTTCCGCAAGGTGTGCAAGAAGAAATCACATAAAACACCTCACGGAGTTGGAAAGGAGGGGAGTTTTATGTATTCAGTTTCTTCTGGTCTTCTACATTTCTCACTGTCAAAACTGACCCTATGGAGGGCTAACTTGCTCATCTTCACAATGTGTCAATCGGCTTCTTTGTCAGCCTCTCAAGCAACCAAACATCGTGATGTCTGTCGGGACCCCCCGGACAAGTGTAGAAATGGAAAGGAAAACCAGCACGGATATGTTGCTGACCGTGAGAAGGAAGAGGCAGGGAAGTAACCACAAGGTGAGCCCACAGACCTGTGAAATGACCTCGAGCCAGAACCGTATTTATCACTTGATCTTTGCTCCCTTTCTAACCGGTGAACCATGGTGGCATTACAAGTCTCTGGGTATCGGTGCCATCTAGAATCCATACCTAGCATTCCTTTAAAAATCTGAGTATTTCCTACTCATCAGTACACGGTGATCTTGGCAAATGGCCATATGAGTCTTCAGAGGAACAAGTGGAGGAATATTTATGACAAACACTTGCTATGGAATTGCAGCATGGTGACCTACTCAAGGTCACGGCTCAGAGTAGCCCAGCCTCCCCTCCCATCAATGCACCTGGGTAGCTGGCAAAGCTTCTATTTGGAAACTGGGTAAATACCTGTGGTTTTTCATCACACTGTCATTAGCCTCTGTCAACCTGCTCTTGATTTATTTCCCCCTAAGTATATAAAGCATATAGCATCCTGTTAAGCTGTTGATCAGTCACTTCTGTGAGAAGACTGTTATCTCTCAGCTGCCATGAGAGGTTTTTAGGTTTTGTTTTTTCAGAGTGAGGGGAGGGGAGTGAGGGGCAGGGGAAGTGGGAGAGAGAAAAAAAACTTAAGATCTTAAGCTGGCTCCATGCCCAGCACAGAGCCAGACGTAGTTTGATCTCAGGACTCTGAGGTCATGTCCTGGGCAGAAACCTAGAGTCAGAGGCTTAACAGACTGAGCCACCCAGGCGCCCCTGCCTTGGGAGATCTTTGTGGGCCAAGCCGCTGTTCGCCACTTTGGACCTACTACTTCTTGTAATAATGAAATCCGTCCAGGTGCTGATGATTCCTTGCTCCTACCTGTGCTATCCTTTCCAGAATCCCATCTTTTCTAGAGAGAATAGAGAGGCCAAGTCAATGGCTGAATTCGCTACCAAAACCTCGCCCTAGAGAGGACAGTCACTACCACATTATCAAATACTCTGGTACATATCCCCCCCTGCCAAGAGTACAAATTTTTACACATTAGTGGACAGAAGATTCCTTTATCTTCTCAAGTGTTGGTCAAGTGGTTGAGTGAGTTCTCGAACTATACATTAACAAGCATCATTATAGCATCCTCATATGTGAGAACTTCCTGATTTTTCTAACATTTTGCCAAGGAAGTTCTTGTGTTTCACTTTTTTTCCTTCTGGGAGTTAACAAAACCATTTATTAGGGCCAACTTCTGTCCTTTCTAAAATATTAAATCCTGATTCAAGAGATTCTGAGCCTAGCCAGTCTTGTGATTCAGACTCAACACCCAAACCCATACATACTTTCTAGTTTCTTGCTCTTATGTGGCTAGGCACTGCCATTTCTTTTCCATTTTAAGTTATTTCTGCATGGAGGAAAGCCTTGATTTCCTCTTTTTTTTTTTTTTTTTTTTTTTTTTTTTTTTTTTTTTTAAAGATTTTATTTATTCATTTGACACAGAGAGATCACAAGTAGGCAGAGAGGCAGGCAGAGAGAGAGAGAGAGGAGGAAGCAGGCTCCCCGCGGAGCAGAGAACCCGATGTGGGGCTCGATCCCAGGACCCCGAGATCACGACCTGAGCCGAAGGCAGCGGCTTAACCCACTGAGCCACCCAGGCGCCCTTGATTTCCTCTTTTGAGGCCATGCTGAGACTTGACTTTGGGTATGGCCTGTAGGCAACGTGTGGTGTTACGAGCATATCTCAAGGAGAGTGTCTTCTTGCCACACCTGTTGTGTGTGAGATCATCACAGTGCCTCCAGGTAAGAGGAGACTGAAGTATATCCTATGGCAACTGAGAAAGTCTGAAATTATGGGGTTCTCTGTAAGGTCCATCCACTCATTGATCCATTCCACGTCTCAGTGTCCTGTTCGTTCTTTCTTTCTTTCTTTCTTTCTTTCTTTCTTTCTTTTTTTAAGATTTTATATATTTATTTATTTGACAGAGAGAGAGAGAGAGACAGAGAGACAGAGATCACAAGCAGGCAGAGAGGAAGGCAGAGGCAGAGAAAGAAGCAGGATCCCCACTGAGCAGACAGCCCAATGCGGGGCTCAATCCCAGGACCCTGAGATCATGACCTGAGCCAAAGGCAGCAGCTCAACCCACGGAGCCACCCACACGCCCCAGTGTCCTGTTCTTTCAATGTCCTAACTTTCTCATAGAAAAACTACCTATGAAGCCTGCAAATTTAGTGTCCTTTGGCTTTCCGAGCTTATTATCCAATAGGGAAATGTCTTCCCTGACTCTTTTAATCTAATATTTAAGGTCTGTACTGTTGACATAAATAATTTCTTCGCATCACAATCCTAATAAGTAACATGGCTGCCCAAATCATTAAGTTCCCTTGCCCTCGACCTGCACATCATAATTAACCACAGGTGGATGCTTAGCTAATTATGATACCACTTAATGCCAGCAGTTTTTGTTTTCAGAGAGCTGAGTAACCTAACTCCAAAGCCCCATCCTGAGGCACCAAGCGTTGACCTTGGCATTCTAGAAAATAGAGCCTCAGGCAGAGAAGAAAGTGCTGACACTTGGGACTTTCAAGCACAGGCTCTGGAAAGGAAGGGGAGAAATGTACCTGAGCCAGGAAAGAGGCCAGCCAGGGAGCTGGAGAAGGCATATAAATACTGTAAACAACAGATTAAAAAAAAAAACATTTTATTTATTTAGTTGTCAGAGAGAGAGAAATTGAAAGAGGGAACACAAGCAGGGGGAGTAGTAGAGGGAGAAGCAAGTTTCCTGCCAAAGAGTGAACCTATTATGGGGCTCGAAGCTCATGACTTGAGCCGAAGATGCTTAATGACTGAGCCACCCAGGCGCCCCACAACAGATTTTTTAAAAATCAGACATTGAAAAATATAGTCATTTTTAATAGGCTTTCTGTAGTCATGATCTTCTTACGATCTGAATCAATATAGTTGTATTTTGGGTGTATCCCTTTCCTCTGTGTTTACACAGCTATGAACAACAAACCTATTCACACACGAAAGCAGCAGGGGGCGCACCTGTAGGGGCAAATTACCTGGTTCCCAAAACAGACGCAATGTCTTCCGGGGTCGTCTGAATTAGAAGCAGAAGTAGTTCATATACATTTAAGAATAAGAACATGTAGGGGCACCTGGGTGGCTCAGTGGGTTGAGCCTCTGCCTTTGGCTCAGGTCATGATCCCAGGGTCCTGGGATCGAGCCCTGCATCGGGCTCTCTGCTCAGCAGGAAGCCTGCTTCCTCCTCTCTCTCTGCCTGACTCTCTGCCTGCTTGTGATCTCTGTCAAATAAATAAACAATATCTTAAAAAAAGAAAAGAATAAGGACATGTAAACAAGTATAATTATACAGGAAGTGTCCATGTTAATGATTTTCTTGGATGATGCATCACGAGTATAAAATCCATCTAATAAGCACTTTCAAGCTGTTCCTCCCATCTTCAGACCATCCCTCACATGCCTCCTTTTTGAAACTTGCCCCGGATCAAGCTGATTACTTCCTTATCTATATTCATTTATCATGTATCACATCATTTTATGTATTTCCTCTCTCTCCCCCAACTTGAAAATCAGGGATGGCATCTTTCATATGACCTTATGCTTAAAACAGTAACTAGTATGTGCAATGTGTTTCATAAATGGACAAATGAAAAAAAAAGGCACTTTTATTTTCAAATGCCTCAAGCCATTGGGTCTTGCACTTTTGGCCTCTCTCAACAATCCCCAGACATTCCTCCAGGCATCCTGGGTCCTTATTCTCTATTTTGTCAAAATGTTTTCTCAAAAGAGGAGATTAAACTGCATTTTGCTAAAACAATAAATGAATTAAAACAGCTTAAGGATAACATAATACATAATAAATACAGATTTCTCTTTTTGAAATCTATCACTTTTCAAATAGAAAATGTAAAAGAAAAAAAAAACTTAGCTAGAAAAAGGAGGAGAAAAATCGGTTTGGGCGGTATCCTTATATATTGGTTTGCCTCTGAGCTCGTGCATGTGCATGTATGTGGGGAAATTAGCTTTTCCCTAAACTGGAGAATTAGAATGCTTCGTGAAATTAATGAAAAGAGTATCCTAGAAAGAATAAAGGAGGCCTGGATAAATTAAAGATTTTATCTTCAAGCAAACTGGAGTAATTGGCTAAATTAACTTGTCTTAAAGAGACACATACTGAGACATTGCAAAATAAAGAAAAGATAAAAGGAAATTAGAGAATGTAATATGGCATATGAACAGCAATAGTTAGAAATGAAGGGGAAACTGAGAATCCCAGTGTGGAGGGGAAAAGGTTTACAAGGATGTAAGTGACTTAATGTGCCGGTCCATCATGGGAAAAGGAAGCCCGACTTCTCTCAACTGGCATAGATGCAAAAAAAATCTTGCATTCGTACGTTCTCCCCATTTCTATACGGAAAACGATCAATATGTAAATTAAAAATAAAAACACGTCAATATAAGAAAGAGTAGCTCTTTTCGTCCGAAGCTATCCAGGTTGCCCAAATCCGTGCTTGGTCAAACAGATTCATTGGCAAACGGTTTAAAGGTGTTGCATTTCTCCAACATTGCCTGATGCCTTTGGCACTCTTTTTTTTTTTTTTTTTTTTTTTTAAGTCTTGATTAGAGAGTTGTCATTGTAATTCTCCAGAGTTAGTTAAGGAAAAGGCACTCTCTGGGCCAAACGGAAGTGGGCTTCATGAATCATAAGTGATCGAATAGGCTACTGGGTGATATTTTTATAGATGCTTCTCCCTGTAAGAATCGAACAAAATGGAATGAACATGGAAAAAAGAGGTAATTAAAACCCTGTTCCCTAATACAACTTCGTAAAGAAAGATTTAACCTTTGCCTTTGAATTTGGACTAATTCCTACTCCCAAGGTCATGTCTAATGTCTTCCCCCTAAGTATAACAAGGAAGAAAAATTAAAATATTTACTATCTGGCCACTGCATTACTATTTACTGATGTAACTTGAGAAATGTGTCTCTTTTTCTATTAGAATGATCATTGACTACAAATAAATGAGAGCATCTTTAGATTTCAGAGGAATTTTGAATTTCACATAGCTTAGAATTTAAAGGACAGAAGCAATCTTGGTTATCATTTAAAAAAAATACTTGTGAAGAGTTCAAAGCATGAAGGAAGGAAAATCATGACCAATTTTGTGTGTGTGTTGATATATGGAATTAATTTACCATCTAGTTCTTACCTGTAAATTTAGTAGCCTAATGATCATGCATTTTCCCTGCCCTTTCTCTGATATGTATTACCCATTAACGTGTGTATTCCTGGCAGTTTTGCCAAGAATCCTATCATTCCTGTGTATTTCCCCTGTGCAGACATTATAATGGTAGCTCTTGGAGACAATGACCCAGCTTTGCAATCTAACGCTTTTGTGACTCCAATAATACGAATTTCAGTTAAAGGTGGTATCATGGCATTATGTTAAGAAAACTAACATGACACTTTTGTTTAGGGCTGGCCTCCCAGAAGAAAACCTGTGAATCAATTTATTGTTACTATGATGTGAAGTACCCCAGCTTTCTAGTAGAACATAATTAAATGTAGCTTATGGTGTTCATACCGTCAGTCTCTGCTGGGTTCTTAGGATAAATAATGGATTAAAAGTATATGCTGAGAGTAGGAATTTGTATGGACACCGAAAAAAAATTGCAGCCAAAGACAGCACACTCATTATTGTGCCCTGGAAGCAGCGACATTAGTCTCAGTTTGATTACGGTCGCTGTGATCCCATCGGAAATCTGTAGCTACTCCCATTGTTGGGGGTTGGGAAATCCTTAAGGGCAGAGTGCTTGAAAATGTTTTTAAATTTTCTAAACTCCTTCCTTTTCATCCAACTTGGATAATTCTTCTTGGCAACCAAAATGGGGTCCCTACATCATTTCCTATTCAATTTTGAATAATTTATTTAAATTCCTCTTGACTATTTTTACCCTAATATAACAGCAAGAGCTATTTCCCTCCTGAAAGGGGAGAAATACCATTCCCATAATTTATACATCTCTGGCTTGGGATATTGTTCTGGGTTTTGACTGAAACAAGGCTTGAATAGTCTAAGAATATGTTTAGATAACCTTTTCTTTCAGTCAGACCAGGAAAGTCTTGTGTCTTCTCTTGCATATTGCTTACATTTTATACTATGAACTAACTGATTCGAGAGATAGTATAAACACGACCCAAGTGCTATGAGAGCTAGAGAGTGGACATAGTATCAGTAGGGGAGTGTCTTCCCAGAGGAAGCCGGGAATTCACACGGATGTTGAACAATCACTAGGATCCACACAGACAGATGCGGATGGACAGAGAAGTGGGTGTGAGGGAGGAATAGGCATTCTATGTGTCAGTCATGATGATAGTTCAATATTATATGGTCCTGATTCGTTTTCTTTAGGATTGTAATGAAAAATCAGAAAGGTTGCCTGGTGCTCGATCTTAAGAGTCTTCTTGTCTGCTCTGGGGAGTAACCACTACTGTGGAACTAACCCAGAGAGGAGGCAGTTCAGTTTAATATCCTGATGACTTTCCACTTTGTTAGGAAGGAGATCACGCTGGCATCTCTGCATGTTTACACACTTACTTGCTAATGTGAAGATGATTAAAACAACTAAGATGTGCTGTTTACTAGATGCTTCATACGAAAGATCATCTCTAAGGGGTGCTTTCAGCTTCATTTATTATTTTTAAAGATTTTATTTATTTATTTGAGAGAGAGAGAGAAAGCACAGAGGGAGAGTGAAAGGGAGAAGCAGACCCTCCTGCCGAGCAGGGAGCCCGATAAGGGGCTTGATCCAGGACCCTAAGATCATGACCTGAGCCAAAGGCAGACACTTAACTGACTGAGCCACCCCTTGTTTTCAGCTCCATTTAAAGAAGAAATGAACAAGCTAAATAAATAAATAAATAAATAAATAAATAAATTGGAGTAGGAATTGTTTCATGGTAATACCATATCAAGTGTCCAGTTGACCCAAAGACCTTGATTTTTAAGCACTGAACAGAGTCCTTCATGTGTAAAAGACAGTGTTTCCGTAGTACAAAATTTTGTATGCTAATGCCCATTTCCCTTTAACTTACTTTACATATAAGATCAAGCAGCCCAAGGATGTCAGAGATACAGGATTGTGATCAGGCTTCTGGCCGGAAAAGCCCGCAGTGGAAGGAATTTCCTTCATACATGTGTCTTACTGGAAAGCTGCTGACGAACGGCCACAAGCCTAGAACAGAGCCTTTCTCCCTCGATCGTAGGTACCTTTACCCCAGTACTTCCCAACCCCTGGCTCAATATTTTTATCACTTATTCACGTAAAGAGAAGAAGAGGTTAAAAAACAAAAACAAGGGGTCCCTGGGTGGCTCAGTGGGTTAAAGCCTTTGCCTTCAGCTCAGGTCATGATCCCAGGGTCCTGGGATCCAGCCCCGCATCAGGCTCTCTGCTCAGCAGGGAGCCTGCTTCCTCCTCTCTCTCTGCGGGCCTCTCTGCCTACTTGTGATCTCTGCCTGTCAAATAAATAAATAAAATCTTTGAAAAAAAAATAAAAATAAAAACAAAACAAAACAAGGCTAGAGCCCTTGACCAGAGGCTACCTGAATATTTGGCATGGGTAAGGCCTGGGTACCGGAATTTTTGAAACCTCTCCAACTGGGCCAAATGCACAGCCGATATGGGAACCTAGTAACATGCACAATATATTTTTAACCAGTAGCATAAAAGGAGGATAATACCTTTCCTTTACTGAATTTTTGGAGAAGGAGAGACGGGAAGCCAGAATGTAAAATCATGAAGTGTGATTGTTCTCTTTCACTGGCCCTCATTTTGGTCACAAGCCCTGTACCTGCCCTATGTTATAGCTACATGCCTCCTTTAAAGGCTATTTTAGCTTAGACAAAACTGAGCCAGCTTAGGGTAGGAGTTGGAAAATCAAAATTCAACACCACTGAATTCTTGGGGATGCAAAACAGATTTCTCTTTACCCATATATAACATTAAGTTTAAAATATTTCTGGTGAATATTTTTATATGTAGTTAGGTGGATGCATTTTTACATACACAGAAATGAATCATAAGATTACACAGGTTAGTAAAATGTCATATCTATTTATTCTTGATTGAAAAGTTATGGGCGGAATAACTAAAATTTTGATTACCAAGTTAAAAATTGTATTTAATGTTAAATTCCCCAAGATAATTTGACAATTAAACTCTTTTTACATGAGAGTTAACTTATACTGTGAACAATCAGTATTCTATGGAAAAAAGATCATTCAAAGCACACATACATGATGCAGAAAATCACTCAGGTACCAATGCCAAAACTGATACTAAAAATCGCATTGATTTTCATTACAAACTTCTAAATAATGATGAAATTCTGCCTAGAAGTTTCTAGTTCATGGATAACAAGAGGAGTTCTAGATATTTGCAAGATTTATTTCCGTGTAGTATGAAAATCATTGATAAAAATAGAAATGACACTCGACTGTCAGTTCAATGGGATGGTCTTAGCTTATAAGAGACTGAAAAGCTGGGTTTATATCTCAGATAAAAGATTACAGACCTTGTGTGATTTTTTTTTAATCCTTACTGTTGTACTCACTGATTATCTGTTATTATTAGTGTAGCCACTGGACCAAAAAATGTATTTAACACTTTTTTCCATTCAGCTTAAATGAACATTTCCTATTGTTAACATTTCAGTTCATAATATAGCATACTTCTGCTATGAATTTTATAGGTCTAGAATCAAAGTCATTGAATACCATTCTGCTGAAACTCCTCAGTGACAAAAATTAGTAACATTAAAGCCATTGAGATTGAATATTGAAATTTAATCAGGAACATATGGTGTCAATTCTTAGCTCAAACATTGTTTAATAAATCCTTCGAACTATTGAGTTCGTCTATAAATTCCTTCCAAATTTTAGCAACACCTTCCAAATACAGTTCTAAATTACTTTTCCAGTGTCATTATAGATACATTCATGTCCTTCTCAGAAAGCCTACTTTGTACCTCAAAAAACCCTTTGTACCTTTTTCCCGGCTGTTGTCAACTTCTGGCTTATTCTGTAACTGGAAGTAGAGAATATAAACTCCCAGAGGACAGATGCTAACTTTTGGTTCTCTATCATGCCAGCACATTGACTTTCAAAACAACAGTACTTTAGTATAGCTTTTAAATTTAACTGACATGAAGTAATTGGGACCTAAGTATGTGGAAATTTTCTCTAGCCATTGGTAATAATAAATCACAAAAAGCCTATATTTTTTATTTAGTCTTTAATTTTATCTTCCCCCAATATGGTCACCAGTCCATATGTATTTGCACTTGCATAAGAAGGACATGTTCTACCCAAGGATCCTTAAGAAGGATGCTTCATGACCTTACCCAAAATAGACTATTTATGTTTGTGAATAGACACAGTAATTTTTCAGAGATTCTGATGTGTCAAATGTTTTCTTCTTTCAGAAAAATATTAACTATAGCAAACCAGATGCTCTGTGCCACTGTTTGAAGGAAGAGACAACTTGACAAGTCTGTGTGGCATGCCACACAACATAACTGGTTTAAATTTTTTATCTTAAATAAAATCCGATTGCTTAAATAGTAACGCTATAGCAACACTACCGAACTTATAGCATATGTTTCTGTTCCAAGAAAATATAAAGCATACCCAAATTAATTTTAAAAATCTAAGAAATATTGCATATGATACTCCTCTGCTCCAGGTTATGATGTGAATTTACATTAGTCTACACGTTAACCATGTACATGGAAAAATCAATCAGAGATTAAGCTGCACTGGATTAGTTTATCTTCGTATTCTGAATTAAGTGTAGGCATGTGCTTGTTTCTTCATTAATCTTAAATGACGTATTTTTAAAAATTTTCTCAAACATTAATTTCTTTAATATTGCTATGTGACTTTAAGAATTCTTTATTTTTTATACAGATAAAATTACTTCTTATTTGTTTAAGCATCTCTATTTTGTAACGTTAGCTGACTTTTTGTGTTATAATAGTTAAGACAGGTAATTTTGAGAAAGATAATAGTGTCTCTTTACAGAATCTAATAATAAATATAACAGATAGCTTTACTTCATGAGCGTTGATGTCACAAATGGATTAGCAAGAAGACACTGTAAGTGGGGAAACTTTTGTTTGTAACTTGTAACCAAAAAAAAAAAAAAAAGTTTTGTTCACACAAAGAGAATTTTGATAGTGCAATGGGGTACTATTTAAAATTATTCAGGAAAAAAGGAGCAGTAGGGTAAATGGGGACTTACTACTCTAATTGTAAACTTTAATTCTTATGTTGTTACAGAGTGATAGGAAGTAGATTAATTCCAACAAGCCTCTCAAATTCTCTATGTTTATGGTCATAGAAATACTCTGTCTTTAATTTAATAATTAATAACATATAACTGAGGAAAATACAATCTTTGGTTTAAGGCAATGGTGGAGAATATCAAAAGGAACCAAGAGAAAATTATGTATTAATTTTCTGCTGTATGATGAAAAATAAATATGGCACTGTTAACAAGGTTTCTTTATTTTCTAAGATCATATAGTACTTTTAAGCAAAAGTTAATTATGACTGCAGCATAACCCAAGGCAATATACTTCTTGTGATCAGAGTAAATATCCAGGGCACACAAAGTAATTTAAAATGCAAATACTATTATCATTAAATACTAGTTATGCATCAGTAGAAAGGGCATTATGGGAGTTGTTTAGAAAACTGAACAAAATGATTTCTCTTTTAAGACACCTCTTCTATTTACATAGTCTTTTTCTTAAAGAAGTTCAAACATTTAAGACTTGACAAAAATCTTTATAAAGTATCCTTTGGGTGAAGGTGTGTATTAATTCCTCTCATTTATGGAGTAAGAAAATTAGTCCCAGCTTCAGCTTGCTGACTGAATCCACAAATCCTTCAGTATAACAGAGCAACCTCCAGGCTATTCTCCACTGGATACCCTTGTGTTTGTACATCCTATTGAGACATAAGTTTAAATCCTACCCACAAAGATCTCAGATAGGTTCCATTCTTGCTATTTTAATAGACACATAAATAGTTTTCCAGTGAGACATCAGCCCCTTCCTTTGTGTAATTCACAAGAATAAAAGAAGGGTCTTTGTGGGATTGCTGTAAAACCATGCTGAGAGAGGACCCCACCAGGCACCGTAAACTATTATAAAAAATAGAGATTCACTTTCTGGTAATGACAGAGTAACCTGTATCTGACTAACTTTTTTATGAACATTCCACAAACAGCAATTATAACTTCTAGAAAAAGTATTAAGATCAGTTATTTGGGATACTTGGCTCAGGTCCTGATCCTAGAGTCCAGGGATTGAGTCCCACATCAGGCTCCCTGCTCAGCAGGGAGTCTGCTTCTCCTCTGCCCTTCACCCTGCTTGTGATCTCTCTCATTCATTCACTCACTCTCTTTCAAACAAATAAAATAAAAATCAGTTACTTGGAGATACTAGAGAGTGACCCTAGATAGCAAAGATGATTGATCAAAGAAAATGTAGTGAGAAATATTTCAGCTTATAGGGGGTTCTACCTCAGAATATTCACTTATTTGTGGAGCATAACAAATAGCATGGAGGACATGGGGACTTAGAGTGGAGAAGGGAGTTGGGGGAAATTGGAAGGGGAGGTGAACCATGAGAGACTATGGACTCTGAAAAACAATCTGAGGGTTTTGAAGGGACGGGGGGTGGGAGGTTGGGGTACCAGGTGGTGGGTATTATAGAGGGCACGGATTGCATGGAGCACGGGGTGTGGTGCAAAAATAATGAATACTGTTATGCTGGAAATAAAAAAAAAATAAAATAAAAAAAAAATAAAATGAAGAGAGAAAGAAATAAAAAAAAAAGAATATTCAGAGACTTTAACTGAATGATCAAATTCATTACTAATTTATAGAATTCAAGAAGAGAATTCAGGGTTAACAAAGTGTTAGAGTGTGTGTGTCTGTGTGTGTCTGTGGGTAAATTGGAAAAGTGGAAAACAGGGAGACACAAAAAAACTAAGCCCCGAATTTTCATAATCTGTAAGCTGAATTGTATACACATGGTGAAGAATGCAAGGCCAACAGAAATCAAAAGCTGGAAATCAAAACACACACACACACACACCCCCCAAAACAAAACCGAGCAGAGATTTAAACTGCTGTCCAAAAGAGGGGAAACAGAGTTTGGGATTTGAGTATAAACATGTGAACTGCCTCCTAAAATAAAAATCGGCATTCTTAAAAGGAAGACAAAAGAATCCAGAGTCTCTATAGTATATTAGCTACCATATCCAGCATATGATAAAATTTTCTAGAATTGCAAATAAGCAGACAAAAGTGGCCCGAGTTAAGAGAAATATATAGTTGATAGAAATAGACCCCAAGATGAAACAAATGTTGGAATTAGAAGAAAGCTTCTTTGTATCTTCTAAAAATATGTTTAAAATATGAAAAACATATTTCATAGTTATGGCACACAAGGGGACTCTCAGTAAAAACCTGAAAACGCAAAAAAAAAAAAAAAGAAAGAAAGAAAAAAGAAATTCCCAACCTGAAAGTGATAATATCTAAAATAAAAAATTCACTAGATAGAGAACAACAGATTGAAAAGAGTAGTGAAATTAAAATTCAGTAAAGTTTTAGGTTACATAATTTCTACTGAAGGAAAATATCTAAAGAAAAGCAAAATGAGAGAAAGACAGGTAATATAATGATCTCACTTATATGTAAAACTAAAAAACAAAAACAAAAAACTTGAACTCAGAAAAAGAGAACAGATTTGTGGTTGCCAGAGACAGGGAGTGTGGGTTAGAGGAAACGGATGGTGGTCAAATATTAAAGGTTTCCAGTTACTAGATAAGTTCTGGGAATGCAACATACAACATGTTGACTATAATTTACAACAATGTATTGTATGTTTGAAGTTTGCTAAGAGAGTGGATCTTAAAAGTTCTTAGCACAAGGGAAAAAAAAAACGATAATTATGTGAGGTGATGGTAAATTTATTCTAATTGTTTTGCACTATATACATATATGAAATCATTATTTTGTACACCTTAAGCTTTACAATATTCTATGTCAGTTTTATCTTAACAAAGCTGAAATGAAAACCACTATTAAAAAAGGAAGAGAAGATATTTTAAAAGACAGAGATTCAATGACCTATTAGACAACATATAGTATATGTGTATTTAAAATTCCAGGAGAATAGAAAATACATGGCAAAAAATATTTTTGAAAATATATCTATAAAAATTTCTCAAACATAAGTGACCTTGAGATAAACTGAAAGGAAGATAAATGTAAACAAAACTATACCTACATATATCCTAGTAAAATTGTTAAAACTCAAAGACAAAGAAATTGTCTCAAATACTTGTAGGAAACCAATCGAAGAAAAAAATGCAAGACAGAAATCAAAGGGCCAACATCTTTATATGTTGTAAAAAATGCTAGCCAAAAATTCTAAACCCAGTGTAATTATCCCACAAAAATAAAGGCAAATAATAACTTCTGGATGTGAATGAAAAATGGAAGGATATATTGATTCATACAGTGTAAGAAATGCTAAAAGGAGTTCGTTCTCTTCAGACTGGAGGGATATGACACAAGATGAAATTCTGAGCTATGGAAAGGAATGGAGAACACCAAAAATAGTAAGTATGTGGGTTAATAAAAGAGACTAAATTTTTTTTTCTTCTCTTAATTTCTGTAGTACATAAGAACATTTAAGCAGAAATCATAACACTGTATGGTAGGTTGATAACATATTTAAATGTAACATATATGATAACAAGATAAAAGAGAAGGTCAAATGGTATTATAGTTGAAGAATCTTATTTTTTATGTGAAATGATGGAATTTCAAATCCAAGTGTCAAGTTAAGTGGTGATATCACAAGGATTATAACAACTAAACAACCAGTAAAATACAATGGAAAATGGTGTGTTTAAAAAGATATTAGGAAGTGCCTTCTTAGCATGTCAGTCTCATAAAAAAATATTAGGAAAATAATTAGTTGGTAGATTTAGGCCAAGTATGTCAATAGTTAATAAGTATACACAGACTTAAAATCACCATTACAAGGCAGAATGTTCTTTTTTAAAATGAAATTTTAAGAAAAGAACAAGATTTGGCTATATAATTTTTAAAAGAAATTCATTTCAAATATGTCACAGCTAGATTAAATAGAAAAGTTATAGTATGCAAAAAACAAGCATAAGAAAGCTGAAGTCTGTTAAATAATAAAAATATTATTTTAAGTTAAAGAATAATATAAGGAGATAATAACACAATAATTTGTTACAATAATAATAGTAAATAACAAAATGACTAATAACTAGTTATTTTGCTACAAATCACATGAAGCAAAAATCCCATACTCATAATTTAGGATTTAAGTAGTCTTACTTCAATAATTTGTAGAATGAGATGACAAATCAGTAAGTATATAGAAGTTCTGAATCACATTTATTAATCACCTTGAACTAAATGGAATTTCTCAAATATAAACCAAGCAACTGCAGAATGTACATCACTTTAGATGCAGAGTAAATGTTCACTGATATAGACCATAGGATGGACTGCAACACAAATTACAATAAATTTCCAGAGATTTTATATTTACAGATAATGTTATTCAACTGCAAGGAAATTCAGTAAGAAAGAAATAATGAATATTATATCCTTATTGGATCCATTATTTGCAAATATTTTCTCCCCTACAGTAGGTTTACCTGTCATTTTGTTGATGGTTTCCCTCATTGTGTAAAAACTTTTTATTTTGGTGTAGTCTCAATAGTTTAATTTTGTTTTTTGTTTCCCTTGCCGGAGAAGACATATTCTAGGAAAGTTTTTCTACAGCCAAAGTCAGAGAAATTACTGTCTATGTTTTCTTTTAAGAGTTTTTTGGTTGACTGGAATTAGCTTGGTGCAACCACTATGGAAAACAGTACAGAATGTCCTAAAAGTTAACAATAGAATTACCATAGTCTCACAAATTTCATTACTGGATATTACTCAAAGAAAACAAAGATATTAATTTGAAAAGATATATTCACTCCTTTGTTACCGAGAGAGAGGGTGAATCTCAAGCAGACTCCATGCTGTTTACTGCAGTATTATTCACAATAGATAAGATATAGAACCAACCCAAGTGTCCACCTATAGATGAGTGGATAGAGAAGACTTGGCGTGTGCGCGCGCGCGCACACACACACACACACACACACACACACACACACACAGAGTGGAATATTACTCAGTCATAACAAAGAATGAGATCTTGCCATTTGCAACAACATGGGTGGGCCTGGAGGTATAATGCAAAGTGAAGTAAGTCAGAGACAGACAAACACTATATGGCTTCACTCATATGTGGAAAATAGGAAACAAAACAAATGAACAAAGAATCCAGCAAACAAGAAAGCCAGACTCTTAAATAGAGAACAGATTGGTTGCCAGAGAAAAAGTGGGGGGTGGGTGAAATAGATAAAGGAGATTAAGAGTATACTTTTCTTGATAAGCACTGACTAATGTATAGAACTGATTAATCATTATATTGAACACCTGAAATTAGTATAGCACTGTTGATTATACTTTAATTTTTTAAAAAAAGAAATCAATAATCAAGAAATATGTAAAAAAAGTCTTCAAATATTGGAAGGCAAATAGCATACTTCTAAATAATGCATGAGTTAATAAAGAAATTACAAATGAATTTGGAAAATGTTTTGAGCTGAATGATAATGAAAATACACTGTATCAAAATGTGTCAAAAGCAGGTTAAGAAGAGTGCAGAAGAATACTTAACATCTTTAAATGCTTCTAGTAGTAATGAAGGTTGGTTTCTGCTCCGAGGTCTAGTTTTTAGGTTAAGATGCTAGAAAAAGATTACCAATCTAAAAGAAAGCAGAAGGAAGGAAACCTTATAGAACAGAGCTGGAATCAATGAAATGCAAAACAATAGGATAAAATAATATAACAAAAACTGGTAGTTTGAAAAATATAAGTAAAATGAATAAACTTCTAACAAGACGGATGAGGAAAATGAGAGAAAAAATATAAATTTCTAATAGCAAGAATAAAAGAGAGAATGTTATTATAGATAGTGCAGACATAAAAAGCACACAATTTTATGCTAATACATTTTAAAACTTAGATGAGAAATACTGTTTAACAAAACTAGCACAAAGGAAGTAGCAAATTTGAAGTAGACATTAAATAAATTGAATTTTTATGAAAAAAATTGAGTCCACAAAAAGTGAAAAAAATAAACCTCCTTGCTCAGATAGTTTCACAGGCAAATTCTTTTAAGATGAATTCATTTAAGAAATAAGTAATACCAATCGTACACAAATTTTTATGAAATAATCACTTCCAACTCATTTTATGAGATTAGCAAAGCCTTATTAATGAAACTTAATTAAGTAGAAGAAGAAATAAAATTATAGACTCCCGTGAATACAGTTTAAAAATCCTTAATAAAAGATTAGCAAATCTTATCTGGCAAATAGGTAAAAACAAAAACAAAACCCCCCAAATGGTACTACAACATGAGTATAGAGCTAGGCTGGGCTTATCCTAGGAACGCACGTTTCTTCAAATAATCATAAAACAACGTAATTTATCATAAACACAAGATGAAGAAAAAATATAATCATTGTGATCAAATTTAAAAGCATTTGACAAAATTCAACATCTATTCAAGATTAGAAACCCCCAATTAAATAGATGGTGACTTTGTTTCTTTTAAAAACTTCAGTTTCGCATTATATATTTTGAGACTGTGCAATTAGTGTATATAAATTATAAATTTTCAAATGTTCCTATTGGATTATAATTTTTTAAAAAGATTTTATTTGTTTATTTGACAGACAGAGATCACAAGTAGGCAGAGAGGCAGGCAGAGAGAGAGGAGAAAGCAGGCTCCCCACTGAGCAGAGAGCCGGATATGGGGCTCGATCCCAGGACCCTGGGAACCAAGCTGAAGGCAGAGGCTTTAACCTACTGAGCCACCCAGGCACCCTGGACTATAATTTCTAATGTAATAATAATTATGATTATAAAGTGCCTCTCTATCTCCAGTAATCGTTTTGGGCTTAAAGCCTACTTAGTCTGATATCAGCATAGCTATACTAGATTCTTTTGGATTTTTATTTATTTATATTGTGTGTATTTTTGTCCTTTATTTTTAACTTTGGTGCAGCCTGGTAATTTCGATTTGTGTCTCATATGCATTAGCTTTTTTTTGGGGGGAGGGGTAAATCTAATCTAAAAATCTTTGCCATTTAATTGTAATATTGAGTTAGTTACCTTTAATTTAACTCTGTGCATATTTAACATAGTATCTATTATATACCACTTTCTATTCTTCTCATATTTTATTCTTCCCCAACTTTTTTTTTTTTTTTTTGAGATAGAGAAAGAGTGAACAAGGGGGTGGGGTAAAGGAAGAGGGAGAGGGGATCCCAAGCAGGCTCCATGCCCAGCACAGAGCCTGATCTCGCTGAGATCATGACATGAGCCGAAATCAAGAGTCCCACCCAAAATCAAGACTCCCCACCAAAGCCACCTAGGTGCTCCCTCCCCCAACTTTTTCACCTTAGTTCAATTAATTATTTTTTTTGCTATTCCACTTTTCTATGTAATAATTAATTAGTTTTATTTGTTTTCACTAATGTATTAGTAGAAATCCTAAAGACTGTAATGTGTATTCTTAATCTATGTAGAACAATATCAATTTGCATTTTTACTAATTTTCATATATTTCAAGAGCCTTAAAACACTAATTCTGTTAGTGTCCTCTTGCTTCTGCTTTGGCTTTCACATTTTAGTTTCCTATACATAGTTCAAATTTCATAAGTACACTGTAATTATTGTTTTATATAGCATTTATATAATTTGTTAGCTTAACTCACATATTAATGCTACATGTTCTTCATTCCTCTTTGCATCTCTGGGCTTTTTTTTTTAACCTCCAAGTTTTTTTTTTTTTTTTAAGATTTTATTTATTTATTTGACAGATAGAGATCACAAGTAGGCAGAGAGAGAGGAGGAAGCAGGCCCCCTGCTGAGCAGAGAGCTTGACATGGGGCTCCATCCCAGGACCCTGGGATCATGACCCAAGCTAAAGGCAGAGGCTTTAACCCACTGAGCCACCCAGGCGCCCCTTTACCTCCAAGTTTTGATTTAAATTCTAGCTAGTTAACATACAGTTATTAGCTTCAGGTGTAGAATCTAGTGACTTATCACTTGCATACAATACCTGGTGCTTTTTCACTTGGTTATTGTCCTTTCTATTTCTACCTAAAGAATTTTCTTTTGCACAGGTCTGCTGGTGACAGACTCAGTTTCCATTTGTCTGAAAATGTCTTTATTTCATCTTATTTATTTTTAGCAAGGCACTTTTGCTAGATATAGAATTCTAGGTTGTGAATTTTATTTTCCCTGCAATTTGAAGATACAAGTCCATTGTCTTTTTTATTAATTTGATTAAAAATCAGCCCTCAGTCTTACTGTTCCTCACTTGAAGTAAAAAAAAAAAAAATTCTTTGGCTGTTTTTGATTTTCTTTACTTTGAGCTAGATTTTACTATAATTCATCTAAATGTGTGGGGTTTTTGTTTGTTTGTTTAACCTGCTTGATGTGTGCCAACTTTCAAGATTATCTCTCAGAATCTTTCGTTGGTTTTTGGAAAATTCATTGCCATCACCTCTCCAAATGATTCCCCATACAGTTTTCTTTTTTCCTTTCTTCTGTGACTCCAGTTGTACGTATAATAGGCTGTTTTTATGTTTTTATCACACCCTTTATCTTTTATGTTTCTGTCTCTTTGGGTTTTTTTGTTTTGTTTTGTTTTTGGTATTACCTGGCCTTACTAGGCTTCCACCTGGATACACAGTTAACAAGTGAGACTCTCCTGTTGTTAGGTTAATTCCACTTACTGATTTCTCAGTTCTAGAATTTCCATTTGCTTGTTTTTAATAGTTAATGAAATTCCCCATTTTATCACTTAAGTTCTTAAACCTATTAGTCCTTGTCCTTTCCCTGTCTGCATCTGATAAATCTATTATCTGGATTCCTAAGTGTGTGTTTCTTCTGTCTCTTGTCTCTGCTTTCATTCAGGTATTATTTTTCCCTTGTGCCTTATTATTTTAAAATGAATATTGTCCATTATATATTAAAATTTAGAGAGATTATGTGAGACCTGGGATTACATTACCTTCTCCTAGAGAGGATTTACCTTTACTTTGTGCGGCTGACGAAGGGCACTAACAATTCCAAACCAACTCAGTCTATGAGAGAGTAAGGTGGTTTAAAGAAGGGTTTCAGTCCTTCTAAGACCAATTCTATTTCCATTTCACCTTTTCTTCCTTTGGAAGGGGACTGCACGGTCCAACTGAAACCCTGCAGTGTTCATGACACCCCTTACTCTTGTCCTGAAACCCAAGTGTTTATTCCTCCAGTAATGAGCCTTCTCAGCCTGCCAATCTCTTCGTGACTTTGGCACAGTTTCTCGAAGTATCAGTCTTTGCTTAGGAGGTAGAAAATACCTTGAAATAAGCACCAGTGTCAAGAATAGGGTCACCACCATTTGGAATCTTGGCCCTTCCAACCCTCAGTTGCTCTCCAGTGACTTCAAACATATTTTATACATAAGCCTCCCCCCTTCCCTGCACTCCCAGTTTACCTAATAATTCTTGGGGGCAGGTGGCTTATATCCCATTGCCACATACAGAAATTCTCCCGAAACTGTTGACTCTTCCATTGGAGTTCTCATTTCATGTCTCCACTCGAAGTTCAGAAGTCTTCTGAGTCCTGGCAAATATTGAATCAGCTACAACTGTACCTATGTTGGCTGGCATGCATATTACAGTTCTCCGAAGTGTCTAGAACGCTGGAAACATCTCAGTACACGGCAACTCCATTCTTGTTATTTCTCAACTCAAAGAGCTTGAATCATTCTTGACTCCTCCTTTTCATTTATAGCCAACATCTTATCTCTCAATACAATTTTTTAGGTCTGTCTTAAAATATATTCAGATTCTTAGCACTTCTGTCACCTGATCCAACCCCTTATTATCTCTTGCCTCACTGTCTATAATAACTCCGTCTCTAGTTCCCTTACTTCCCTTTCCTCTCTGTCACTGTCTGGTCGCATACCAGAGGAATCTTGGTAGAATTAAATTATTCATGCCACCGTTTACCTTAAAATCATGTAATGACTCCCCATTACCCTCAGAATAAAAGTCAAAATCATTGCAATTGTCTATAAAGGCTTTCCCAGTATACACTCCTAATCACTTCCAACCTCTGAATTCACCTGCCAATTGCTCTCTGCTTCCACTGATTTGTCTTTCCAGTACTCTCCGTGAAGACATTTGTATATATTTTCCTCCCTGTCTGTGAAAGTTTTCCTTTAGATATCATCATGGCTTTCTCCCTTACTCTTTTCCATCTCTGCTCAGTATCTCCTGCTCCATAAGCCCAATTCAGAGAAGAAAGGAACCAAGGACTAATAGAGAAATATATGCTTAAACTTAATTTTCTGAAAATACAAATTGATAAAAGAATAAAACATCATTTATATATGAGTAAATAGATGGATAAATAAACTTTGATAACACCAACTGGATCTCTCATAAGTTGCTAATGGGAATAGAAATTAGCTGATCATTTTGGAAATGAATGTGACAATATCTAATAAAAACAGAAGTGGTAATATACCTTTCATAAATTCTATTACCAAGTCCACAACCTAAAAAACTCTGCATGTATACAATGTATACATGTACGCAGTGAGGAATGTGCTAGGATGTCTGTAGGACATTTTAATGTAATCAAGAAAAACTACCCCAAAAATCACATTTATCAATAAAGGAAGGAATAAAAATCTTCTATTTTTATAATGTAATAAAGCAGTTAAAAGTAATGAATCATGTGTACATTAATCAATATATATAATCCCCAGAATATCACATGGAATAAAAAGCAAGTTACAAAAATGTCCATGTAATACGGCATTCTTGTCAATTTTAAAAACACTCAAAAATACCACATATAATGTATGCATATCTATAAAGCAAAAGTGTAGGGACATAGATAGGAAAGAAAAGCACCAACTTCAATATCATGGGATGTCTGGGAGGGAGGAAATATGGACGGAAGGATGACAATGCTTAAGTTGAATTTTGTACTATTTGATTTCTAGAGAAAAAAAGAAATTAACAAATGGGCAAAATGTTTCCACTTATTAAATCTGGATGAAGTGTTCTTGGGACTGTGCTAGTACCTACTACCTAACACTTTTAAATGTGCATTTAACATTTTTAATATTAAAAAAAAATTAGACCAGAGGCAATGTGTATTTTATTTCCTTTCATATATGAATAAGATGAAATTATTTCAGTAGAGTATCTAGAGTAAGAGAAGGATGTGAGACTTTAAATAGTTCCTATATGTGTTATTTATTTGTGTTTCTAAATTTTATTTATTTATGTATTTATTTATTTATTTTTACTTATTTGTTGATATTCCATAAACATGAACATTTCTTTTTTTTTTAAGATTTTATTTATTTATTTAACAGACAGAGATCACAAGTAGACAGAGAAGCAGGCAGAGAGAGAAAAAGAGGGGGGGAGGAGAAAGCAGGCTCCCCGAGGCTTGATCCCAAGACCCTGAGATCATGAGCTGAGCCAAAGGCAGAGGCTTTAACCCACTGAGCCACCCAGATGCCCCATACATGAATATTTCTAACAAATAAAAATCTAGCATCGTTGAGTGGGTTTGCTAGAAGAGGTAAGCTTAGCTAATGGCTTGAGCATTTACAGTGCCGGATGTGATGAGAAGCCTCGTTAAGTTGTAAGACATTACAGGAATCCATCTATTTTTTCCCCCAGCTGAAAAAAGATCTACAACCTTGAAATGCATTAAAACATTAATTTCTACTTTGAGATCAGTTCCCAGCTTACCAAGTTAACCTCTCCCTCATTAGGGTTAAGCCAAAGGCAAGACATAATTAAAGATTATATTCAGAAACTGATCAGAATATATAATCAGAAACTGATCTCTCTGTCTCGTCCATCCCCTACACATTACTGGGAAAAAAAGATCTGTTTCTAAAGGAAATGCCAAAGCATTTTTTGAGACGATATAGCATTTTGTGGAATCAAAAAGCATTCCATTGGAAGATGGAGAAGAAACATGTTGTGTAAACTAGCTTACAAAATTCACCTGCATCGTAATGACTAACATTGTTTTCCTTGCACTGAGAATTTTTAAAGTATGGTTTTAAAAAATGTGTTCAAGATTTGCTCCAAATTAATGTAATTCATTTTCATAATAAAAAGCATGAAGAGGCCTTAAATGTCTGGTACGTGCATTAATAGTTTTAGGAGAGAGATCTAAGGTCTCGAAAAAGTTGAAAGTCTAAGATTTCATAAGGTGCTGTGGTAAAATTTAAAGTTTCAAAGGATTAATCCCCTCCTTTTTGCTCTCTAGTTGCTTCAATTAATAAATCCAGGATTTTTTTTTAACATTAGATACCTTTATTCTTTGTTATTTCACTGCTTCCAACACTTCAAAAAATTTAAAATTCTGTATTTCTATTGACAAATATCCATTTACCTTTAGGAATTTAATGTGTGCAGATAAAGAAGACATAGAATTTACTATGAGAACATGAACGAAATCTCTCCTTTTAATCTTATTAAAACGAATCTTTGCTTTAACTTTCCATTTCTTCTCAAGAAAGATAATTCATCACCACAATATGAAAAGATACATCCTAAGCACAATAGAAGTATGACTCTGAATATATGTATTTAATCATATATGAAGTATACTCATTTGGGGTTTTCAAAGATGAGACTGCTTCTAGAGATTTTGGTATAGAATATTCTAGTAATAAAATGTTACAGTGTTCTCTTCAGAGATGGGAATTATACCTTTACTGTTACCTTCCTTCTGCTATTTCTGATACTTGTTACCATGTATGTATTAAGTTTGGAAATAGCTGAAAAAAATTTTTTAAAGCTATTCTTCTTACATAAAGTAGTTTAGTTTTTCCCCAACTGCCATTTTCGAGAAGGCTGAGGAAAGTGAGTTATCTCTTTCTAGATGAGTCAGATGGTTACCTTTATGTTAAAATAGTGATCTATAAAAGCTTAAATTAATTCATCTATTTCTGCTGATTATTTTGGAATAACCAAAATAGTTACACTTTTATTTTGGTTTGCCCCTGCTCTCCCTACAGAAATTATTAAAACTTATGTAAGGCTTAGATACAGATCCAAGGTAATTTTTCTATGCAAAATTTTCATATGGCTTCTTATTCTTGAAATGTTTGGCCTTTGATGAAAAAAATTCTTTAAAAATAATGATGCTCAGAGTTTTTATATGCTACTTTTTATTTCTTCACCATTGCCATTTTTAGTTTCCTTCTGAATACATATTCCTTCAGGAATCTGTTTGCACATGTTGCACAGAGGGTGCTCCTCTGGGCAACAGTTAATATGGTAAAATAAGTAAGTCAATAGTACTAAGATCTGTAGATCTTCTAGACTCTAAGTCTTGGGATAGCAAACCCATTCAAACACCAGAACCACCTCCCTGAAGCCTGTGGTTTAAAAACCAGGGTGCATTTTGTCAATAAACACTTCTTTGACTCCCTCTCTTATAAAGGATAGGAGAAAATAGTCTTATGAGATATGATTCCAACCATTACAAAAACAAACTTATAAATTCCTTGTATCATTAAAGACAAAGTATTATAATTCCAGTAGGATGCATTGCTTGACTAAAATTTGAAATTCTAAAATACATAGGATGCGGGCATTTGATGACTGGACAAAGAATGCATAGGTTGGAAGAGAGACCGACATTGAGCAGAAGGTCAATAATGCATAGTTAGTTTTGGAATAAGAAATGTCACCAAGCATTAGAAAACACAAGTGTTTCTATTGGATGAACTTGGCAGGTTACGCTGTGTCAATTTAAGGTGTATAGTGTGTTAGATACATTTACATAGTGTAATATCGTTGCTGGTTACACTACAGTGTAATACATTGCCATTGTAATGGTATTTTTCAATTGCATACTTATGGTATGGAATAATTGTCCATATTCAATATGCTATACATTGGATAGATCTCTGTGGTTTAATCAATATTCACTATAAGTTTGTACCCTTAAAAACTGTCTTCTCCCTCCCATTCCCTGGTAACCATCATTTTACTGCTTTGGTTTTGTTTTGTTTTTCACAGGTTTGACTTTTCTAAGATTCCACATAGAAGTGCTATCAGGCAATACCTGTCTTTGTCTGACTTAATTGACTTGGCATACTGTGCTCAACGTCCATATATATTGCACCAAATGATAGAATATTCTTCTTTCTCATAGCTGACTGATATTCCATTGTGTATTTTTATTTATTTATTTATTTACTTATTTTAAAGATTTTATTCCCGATGCAGGACTCGATCCCAGGACCCTGAGATCATGACCTGAGCTAAAGGCAGAGGCTTAACCCACTGAGCCACCCAGGTGCCCCTTTATTTATTTTTTTAATCTGTTAATCCTTTGGCAGGCATTTGGGTAAAAACCATGAATTTAAACCTTGGTGCTGTTACTCACTACTCACTTACTAGTTCTTTGAATTATCTACCTTCTCTGAATATCAGTTTCATTGCCTTCATGAAGATTATGTCTATTCTCTAGAAGAGTAAGATTGGTGAGATCCTACAAGAGAAAGCCCCTAAAATACCTGTACAATTCATGTTGACAGATTTCCAGAAAAGAAAACTCCTGCTTTATTGGTAGCTATAAAAATTTCCTTTTCTCGGGATGCCTGGGTGGCTCAGTTGGTTGGACGACTGCCTTCGGCGATGGTCATGATCCCGGAGTCCCGGGATCGAGTCCCACATCGGGCTCCCAGCTCCATGGGGAGTCTGCTTCTCCCTCTGACCTTCTCCTCGCTCATGCTCTCTCTCTCAAATAAATAAATAAAATCTTTGAAAAAAAATTTCCTTTTCTCTGTCATCAGACTTCTACATTGGACAAATTTATACATAAAATTATAATTTTTAAGCTGGGATTATTTTTGTTTTTCATATTCCTTTGTATTGACTAGAGGCCTTTCAGAGGTGAGTCAAGGTCATCCCTGGCCTTGGATAAAGGGTGGGCATAGCCTAAAACAAAAATCCCATCAAACATTTCAAGAAGGTTGACATAAACATGTAATAGGGATAATGATCTGAAAATCCAAATGCTTTTCGTCTACAAACTCACACATATGACATAGAAAAAAAAATTTATGGCCTTCTAAATTATTTGTTTGAAAACCAAGACCCAAGTCTGGCAGATTTGGGGCATGGTTTATTAAGTAAATCACTAAATAGGGAATGGTAATAACCATTAATTAGAACCCTTTTGATGTGAGATAGTATTGTCATTTTATAGCTAAGTTGTGTAGTGCCAACTCTTTGCCAGGTACTTCTCTAAAGCTTCATATCTATTCACTTATTTCATCTCAAACAACCTAGGATGTAGAAGCCATTGTTCCCACATTACAAACAGTGGGAGTTCTCAAGGTCATGAGCTGTTAAGAAAAAGATTTGTAAGCAAGTAGTCTGACTCTATGGTCCTAATTACCACACTGGACTGTTACAACAATGTCTGTGGTTCCAAAGTTATAGCTTCACCAACAGTGAAGAAAACAGGCCTGGGAAGACATCTAGAACCCAGGTTTAAGCAGGTTCTGTCCTCTAGGTCAGGTTCCATGGGGGCAGGATAGGAACACAATGGACAAACGGAGCAGGGGAGTGTCTGAGAGCCCTCCTCCCAGTGCCACCAGAAATTGCCCTGCGTGTGATACCCCAGTGGGGAGCAGCTGATTCAAGTACAGGGGCAGTACCCCAAGACAATCTTGGGGGATTTTGTTCATACAAGTGGAATAAGAAAGGCATTGTATGTGGCAAGACTGTTCATCCAAACCAAGTAAGATGAACTATCCCCCTACCGAAGCCTCCATGAAATCCCATTTGCAAACTCACTTGTCCAGGCCATGTATTTCGATGGTGAATTATAAGTGCATGTTCCTCTTAGGATCTTATTTTCTATTTCTCAGCAGGAAGAAATAAGAGCCCCGTGTGTGCTCAAGGGGACTGCTTAACAGGTGTTAAAATGAGACGTTCTCCATCAAAACACACAAAAATTAGTACTCCTCGTGATGCCGCTGTTTCAGAAGTAGAGGGAAGGCGGATGCATACATAGGATGACAGGGATGTGTGAGGGTTCGCATTCTCCACAGAGTCTGGAGGCAGATGCTACTTACAAAATGCTAGTGCTGGACTTCCAACATCTGACCTTCTAGGACATGTTACGAAACTGAAGGCAGCTGACGAATTGCCAGAAGGGTATTTTCTCTGTAAGTTTATCATGTCTCAGGGCATTTCATTAGGTTTTAACAACACCTCAACATACGTGTGAAAGTGGAAACTAAGAGAAAGTTCTACCGTGAAGTTTCCAGCAGTGTCATTCTGACGGGTACACAAAGCACAAAGGAATTGTGTCATTGGGACCACGTGTCTCTACCATCAGCTCCATGACTAGCTTCCCTTCAATTTTATCTAGACGAGATCTGCTAAATGAACACAGAGCAGTGACAGCCAGGATAAAGACTTGCCTGTTGGCCTTGGCTGCGGGTGCACTTTATGTAAATTTCTCTAACATGTCTGTCTCATTTCAACTCTATCCATTTCAATGGCACTCCTTGATTGTTCTGCCCCTCTCAATCTGGGATAGAGTTTACCACTAATTTGTAGTGCCTGAAAGACAAACTAGGAACCAAGAAACACAGATTTCCCCTTTTAACACATGGGCTATAATTATATACACATCTATCTGTAGAGATATATCTTATTTCTAGAACACCAAGGAAAGCATTCAGATCTTAACTGTTAATATATTCTTCCCAATATGAATGTAATTGAAGGTTATGTTTTCAACTGTTTGTGTCTGTCTGTCCATACAAAGAATAAAACAAAAGTAAAGCAATAATCTGTATACTTAAGGCAAGAAATTTTTGCTCAAAAGTCCACCAAATATTTTACTAAAAAAAAAAATAGTAAAAGAGATCAAAAGAGATATAATGGAAATCGAATTCCTCAGCCTTGCAAGTCTGTGTCTTTGTCACATGAAGTTTCTCAGCCATTAGCTTCAAGAAATTCCTAATTATGCTATAATGATGTAAAAATTCTTGTGGCTTAAATTGCTGAGTGATTTGGAATCTCTTTACATTGTCACTTTACTGATATACACATATGTAATTTTTTCTAAATCTAGACTTTTTAAAAAAAGATTTTATTTATTTATTTGACAGAGAGAGATCACAAGTAGGCAGAGAGGCAGGCAGAGAGAGATGAAGAAGCAGGCTCCCCGCCAAGCAGAGAGCCCGACAGGGGACTTGATCCCAGGACCCTGAGATCACGACCGGAGCTGAAGGCAGATGCTCAACCCACTGAGCCACCCAGGCACCCTACTAAATCTAGACTTTTTATAGGATGCCATAATAAGTCTCTGAAGGAAAAATGGTTACTAGAAATAACTGTAGA